>NC_138160.1:139529062-140729062 GCF_964165515.1 Mesoplodon bidens
GTTCCCTTCACGCTGCACCCCCGATTCGAGGGCAAGAGCTGTGGTCCCCTGGTGAGTCCGGGTCCCAGGGAGTCTGGGTCTGCCCCTCCCCATTGCGTTTCTAGGCAACAGGAATCAGGGAGCATCATCTGTGTAACCAGCACCTCAGCACAGAGGGGAGTTCCTGGGTGAGAGGAAGCTGGAGGCCAAGGCAAGGGGGCGGGAGGGTCTCCTGGAATGGGGGAGTCAGGAGGGGCAGCTGGATGCTGGGGGCAAGAGATGGTGGCAGGAAAGGGGAGAGAACATTCAGGCAAATATTGAGGGGGCCCTCCTTGAAGATGAGGGAACGGGGGTTCCACGTTGGGGTCCCTGCCCGAGATTGATGTGCCCCTTGCCTGCCAGGCCTTCTCTGCCTTTGCTGATCTGACCATCAAGTCACTGGCGGACATTGAGGAGGAGGTGGGTGCAGGGTAGGGAGGGGGTGGGGTTGGGGGGTGCAGGCCCTCCAGTCTCCCCTGGGTCCCTCTTCTCTCCCAGCTATAACCCACCTCGAGGGCTCCAGATCCCCATGCCCCACCATTTCTCCGGCACCCCAGTGGCTCCTCCTTCACTCTGTGCTCTCCCCTCACCCCACTCCCCACCCCCCAGTACAACTACGGCTTCGTGGTGGAGAAGACGGCAGCTGCCCGCCTGCCCCCTAGCGTCTCTTAGCCCCTCACCGGCCCCAGGGAGAGTCCCCTGCCTGACAGCCCCGGACTGGCAGCTGCCCACCGAATTGAATCTTGGGAGCCTTGGCGGCGCAAGGCATTCTGGACCCTCAGCCACCCAGCGGAGCAGCAGCCCTGCAGGAGGGGCCGGGAGCGGTCTGCTTGGTGATGGGTCTCCTGTCCCCCGGGCCCTGATGAGCAAGGCAGGGGTAGGGGCTGGACGGAAACCAGTGCCTTCAAGTCATTTGTGTCAAAACTCGCTGGTGCCTGGAGGCCACGCGGGCGTCCTCCCTCCAGGAAATAAACACCACGCTGTCCGGGCCGTCTGTAGTCTCCATTCTGACTGTGGGTCTCTGTGGCTCGCAGGAGCCAGGGACAGACGCACACTCAGCAAGCGGGTGAAATCCTGGAGGGGAGGGGACGCTGCCGCCACTCCCATTCTACAGAGGGAGAAACTGAGGCTCAGCGAGTGCCTGAGCCAGGATTCCGAATCACAGAGGAGACTGGGTCCCGCCCCTCCATCATTGCGCGTAACAGTAATAATAGTAACGGCTACCGTTTATACTTCGAGGACCTCCTCACGAACACCTGATGTACAGTATCTCATTTAGTCCTCCCCCAGCTCAGTGGGAAGCCCTGGTTGCGTGGCCATTTCACAGATAGGAAAACCAAAGCAGGAGGCGGCTAAATTCACAGCTGGGATTCCAACCCAGAGCCTGCTCTCTTAACCACCAAGCTGTTCTGTTACTGTGCATCCCTTTTCCTCCGCTGTGTGGTAGACACAAACGGTGGATACTCATGAATCGCGGTAGTTACCTTCTGTAAAGTAGTGTGAAACCTGAATTAGGAAATACTGTATTCCTCGGGGAGATACGGGTAGGTTCTTGTAAGCCTCTAGTCACATTTTGGTCAAGTAATCAATACATAACCTTGTTTTCTGTGCATTTCAAGACACCTTGTTTAATATACATGCTGCCAATTTGTTAACGGTGAACTCACGGCCACCAGCCCTAGAACTCACGTCTGAACAAAGCTCATCGGAGAGTATTTGCTCCCGGAGGCACATCCCAGCCTTCTTGCACCTGGGGACACTAGATAGCTCTTCAGCACTACACTTGGGGGCCTTTGCAAACAGCAAAAATCACCAATGAAAAAGCACAAAAATGCAAAGTGGGCCACTGGCTAGACCTCACGAAGGATGCCTGTTTATAGTCAGAGCTGGAACAGAAAGGCAGAACATCGCCTTGTCCTACCACAGCTGGGAACATGCACCTCTGAGGACTCAGATTTTTTCCGGCACTGTGCGTGTCTACCAATAGCCACAAAAGCACTGTGAGTATCGATTTGGGGGTCACAGATTTGAGCCAGTAGGAGAATTGGCGAATACAGACTCCACAAACTGTATTTGCGAAATGAACCACCCCAGGTTCACACTGTCTCTCCCGCGCATGTGCTTCCTTTTCTGCTCTCTCTTCCCCAGGTACCCATAGCGTCAGGGTGGCCCAGGTCAGGAACATTCCCCAGATCTCTGTAGCATAGGAAGGCTAAGGCTTATTTCTCATCCACATCACGTGCCCCTGGCAGGGCGGCAACAGGCTGCTGGTCGTAGTTGCAAGGAAACGCAGCCGAAGGGGTGGCCAGCATCCCTCCAAGACAGTGGGGATGGACTCAGAAGGGTCTCACGCTGTCACTTAAGTGCTGTGGCCTGGAAGTGCCTTGTCAAAGTTCTGCTCACAGCTCATTGGCCAGAAGGGGTCACACGGGGTCCCAAGGGAATGTGCCACCCACCCAGGCACTTGTGTCTAACGACACTGGCCTGGGGACCTGAAGGGGGAGATACTGCCCTGCACAGGGATCTGAGGGAAAAGAGTCCCCTGCCCTGGGAGTCTGAGGGTGGAGACAGTGAACTATCCTGGAGGGGAGGGTAAGGGGAGACGGTACCCCCTCCCCCCACCGACTTCAGCTGCCTCGGAAAAACTAGGCCTCTGATGTTAAGATATCTCCCCGAATCTCTCCACTCTGGGCGCAGCCAGCACCTGCCAGGTCCCACCCAGGTTGCTCTGGCGCCGGCCATGGAATCTGATCCAGCTGGGAAGCAAAGGCTGTTTGTTCTCTCTAGTTGTGATCTTGGCCACCCTGAAACCAGCCCCAGATCACTTTCCAGGGCATCTGTGTGTGACCAGGGGCCCCTGGACGACCCATACTGGCCTTGGGTCCGACTGGATCAACCATCATTGCCAGGTCACTGACTCTGCAAAATCCCAATCCTCTTGAGTGCAACAGGGCCTAGGAACAGCCTCACAAAGGGGCTGGAAAGTCCTGATGGAGCCTGTCCCCTTAGACCCCAACTCCTTTTTTTTTTTTTTTTAAACCCCACATTTGTTTATTTATTTTTTTGGCTGTCTTGGGTCTTCGTTTCTGTGCGAGGGCTTTCTCTAGTTGTGGCAAGCGGGGGACCACTCTTCATCGCGGTGCGCGGGCCTCTCACTATCGCAGCCTCTCTTGTTGCGGAGCACAGGCTCCAGATGCGTAGGCTCAGTAGTTGTGGCTCACGGGCCTAGTTGCTCCGCGGCATGTGGGATCTTCCCAGACCAGGGCTTGAACCCGTGCCCCCTGCATTAGCAGGCAGATTCTCAACCACTGCGCCACCAGGGAAGCCCAGCCCCCAACTCCTGACTTGGGCCACATCAATCCTCACAACTCCAGCTAAGCTTACATCCTCTTGGGCAACAGGGAAGGGAGCCTTTAGCTGGCTCTGAGGCGCAGAGACCCGGGCATCACAGGGGCCTGGGGACTGAGAGGGACATTTCTGGGGAGACGTGGTCCCAGCTCCAATGCTCACTAGCTGGTGACCCTGAACAGTGGCTTAACCTCTCTATTCCTCAGTTTGTCCATCTTTACAATGGGAATCTCAATGGTCCTCACCTCATTTGGTAGTTCTGAGGGAGAACTCTTGTGGGGCTGTGTCTCTCCGCTGCCTCTGCTGACTTGCAAAAACTCTTCCTGGCTCTCAAAGTTCTTCTCAGCTGGAAGGCTTCTGCAGCCCAAAGTCCATGCAGAGTGAACGGAAGATGCAAGTCCTAGTGGCTTCTACTAGTGGCATACCCCACACTTCTTGTATTCAAGTGTTCCAGAGCCCAGCTGTGGCCCCTACTGCTCTCTCCAGATCAGAGCAATGATCTGTGCCAGCCTTGAGCATCACCTTGGGCACCTTCCCGCCCAAACCCCCAAAGCTGCTGGCTTCTACCCCATCATTCATTCTGCCTATTTCTTTGTTTGTTTTGGTTTTGTTTTTTTGCCATGCTGCTTGACTTGCGGGATCTTAGTTCCCCGACCAGAGATTGAACTTGGGCCACTGGCAGTGAAAGTGCTGAGTCCTAACCCCTGAACCACCAGGGAATTCCATTCTGCCTGTTCTTGAACTTGATCTAAGTGCAATGCCCAAACGAGTCCTCTTCTCTTCTGAGCCTGGCTAATTATTCACTATTGGGTCTGAGACATTCATCTGTGTTGCCTGAATCAGTAATTCCCTCTTGTTAATTGCTGAGTAGTATTCCATTGTATGGATGTACCACAGTCTGTTCATCTGTTGATGGATATTTGGATTGTCCCTAGTTCTTGGCCAGTGAAAGAAATTGCTCTGAGTACTCTTGTACATGTCTTTTGATGAATACACACTTTTTTTTTTGATTCTTACTAGTTGTATATATTCTTTTTCATAAACATCTTTATTGGAGTATAATTGCTTTACAATGGTGCGTTAGTTTCTGCTTTATAACAAAGTGAATCAGTTATACATATACATATATCCCCAAATCTCTTCCCTCTTGCATCTCCCTCCCTCCCACCCTCCCTATCCCACCCCTCTAGGTGGTCACAAAGCACCAAGCTGATCTCCCTGTGCTATGTGGCTGCTTCCCACTAGCTATCTATTTTACATTTGGTAGCGTATATATGTCCATGACACTCTCTCACTTTGCCCCAGCTTACCTTTCCCTTTCCCCATATCCTCAAGTCCATTCTCTAGTAGGTCTGCGTATTTATTCCCATCTTGCCCCTAGGTTCTTCATGATCATTTTTTTTTTAGATTCCATATATATGTGTTAGCATATGGTATTTGTTTTTCTCTTTCTGACTTAACTTCACTCTGTATGACAGACTCTAGGTCCATCCACCTCACTACAAATAACTCAATTTCGTTTCTTTTTATGGCTGAGTAATATTCCATTATATATATGTGCCACATCTTCTTTATCCATTCAACTGTTGATGGACACTTAGGTTGCTTCCATGTCCTGGCTATTGTAAATAGAGCTGCAATGAACGTTTTGGTACATGACTCTTTTTGAATTATGGTTTTCTCAAGGTGTATGCCCAGTAGTGGGATTGCTGGGTCGTATGGTAGTTCTATTTTTAGTTTTTTAAGGAACCTCCATACTGTTCTCCATAATGGCTGTACCAATTTACATTCCCACCAACAGTGCAAGAGGGTTCCCTTTTCTCCACACCCTCTCCAGCATTTACTGTTTGTAGATTTTTTGATGGTGGCCATTCTGACCGGTGTGAGATGATATCTCATTGTAGTTTTGATTTGTATTTCTCTAATGATTAATGATGTTGAGCATTCTTTCATGTGTTTGTTGGCAATCTGTATATCTTCTTTGGAGAAATGTCTATTTAGGTCTTCTGCCCATTTTTGGATTGGGTTGTTTGTTTTTTTGATATTGAGCTGCATGAGCTGCTTATAAATTTTGGAGATTACTTCTTTGTCATTTGCTTCATTTGCAAATATTTTCTCCCATTCTGAGGGTTGTCTTTTTGTCTTGTTTATGGTTTCCTTTGCTGTGCAAAGGCTTTTAGGTTTCATTAGGTCCCATTTGTTTATTTTTGTTTTATTTCCATTTCTCTAGGAAGTGGGTCAAAAAGGATCTTGCTGTCATTTATGTCATAGGAGGTGGGTCAAAAAGGATCTTGCTGTGATTTATGTCATAGAGTGTTCTGCCTATGTTTTCCTCTAAGAGTTTGATAGTGTCTGGCCTTACATTTAGGTCTTTAATCCATTTTGAGTTTATTTTTGTGTATGGTGTTAGGGAGTGTTCTAATTTCATTCTTTTACATGTAGCTGCCCAGTTTTCCCAGCACCACTTATTGAAGAGTCTGTCTTTTCTCCACTGTATATTCTTGCCTCCTTTATCAAAGATAAGGTGACCATATGTGCGTGGGTTTATCTCTGGGCTTTCTATCCTGTTCCATTAATCTATATTTCTGTTTTTGTTCCAGTACCATACTTTCTTGATTACTGTAGCTTTGTAGAATAGTCTGAAGTCAGGGAGCCTGACTGATGAATACACACTCATTCTTGTTGGGTAAATACACTGAGTGGAAATTCTAAGTGGTAAGGGAGGCCTATCTTCAGCTTAAGCAGATACCGCCAAGCAGACTTCTAAGACTGTTGCACCAATTTACCCTCCCACCCACAGCAAATCAGAGTTCCATTGGCTCCATGTCTTCACCAACACATGGCATTGTCAGTTTTGTTAATTTTGGCCATTTGTCTCACCAGTTTGAATTTCTTAGCTATCATGTACACTCTTGCCAGCTTAGAAATCTGAACTGAAAAAGCTGACCCATGCTGTATAGAAAACACCCCTTTCTCATCTTCCTTATCTACCTGCCCTTTTTATTTGTCATTGGGAAGAGCCCACAGAGAATTTACAAGACATTAAATAGTTTGTGAGATGGTTCCTTTTAGAACCTTTTGTCTTGGTATCCTGGTGTTCAGGCCTGTGTAATCCTCCACTTGAGGCCAGGCTGGATCTAGTGTAGACTCACCTCTAACCAACGGAGTACAGTAAGGGTGATGGGACTTCACTTCTGTGAGTAGGTTTAAAATACAAGACTTCCATCTTGTTGCAGACTCTCTTTTGTTGGCTACAATGATGGACACTGCCCTATAAAGAGGCCCACATGTCACAGAACTGAGGGCAGCCTCTGGCCAACAGCCAGCAAGGAACCAAGGACTTAAGTTCCACAGCTCATAGGGAATTGAATCCTGCCAACAACCACAAAATGAACTTGAAAGCAGATCCTACCCTGGTTGAATCATTATTTTTTTTATAAATTTATTTATTTATATGTGGCTGCATCGGGTCTTCATTGTTGCGCGTGGGCTTTCTCTAGTTGTGGCGAGCGGGGGCTACTCTTCATTGCGGTGCGCAGGCTTCTCATTGCAGTGACTTCTCTTTGTTGTGGAGCACAAGCCCTAGAGCAGGCGGGCTTCAGTAGTTGTGGCACGCGGGCTCAGTAGTTGTGGCTCACGGGCTCTAGAGCACAGGTTCAGTGGTTGTGGGGCACGGGCTTAGTTGCTCCACGGCTTGTGGACTCTTCTCGGACCAGGGCTTGAACCCGTGTCCCCTGTACGGGCAGGTGGATTCTTAACCACTGAACCACCAGGGAAGCCCTTAAAGTGTTTTTAATAAAGTGTTCTCTGGGGGAAACGGGCCCCTTGTTTGCTCTGAGCAATCTCCCTCAAGGTGGCATCTGACCTTCTGTTCTAAATGTCACCAGCACAGAGGACCCCAACTCCATCTGCCACTTTCAGAAGATTTTACCTGCAGAAGTAAAGGAGGGAGACCAGTGGGTGTGATGAGGGGGCAACAGTGGTGACCCTTGTGTGAATTAGGCAGGGTGTTTGCTCATGGCGGGCATTAAAAAACCAACAGCTCTTCTCAACCACAAATAGCACAGTTAAGTGCTTTCAATATCCCATTTATGCCTGCTGTTGCAAAAATGCCATGAAGCTGGAGCAGATGCTATCTGTGCCTCCCTCCCCTCCACAGCAAGTACCTGTGACCCTGCCTGGGGCCTCCTGTGACCAGAGGAGTGTGTCTAGCTGGTGCACAGGGAGGGCTAGAAGTGTGAGGGGTCAGTCCCTCTGGGAACAGCTCTCAGCTAATGCCTGATGGAAATAGGAGGATAAATATCCCAGCCCCCTCGCCCCTGAGATGGGACCAACTGCCATGTGTGCTCTATGGTGTCTCCCTGGGGTGCCCAGGGGGATCGAGCCCCTGTTGCCCTTAGCGCCATCTGCTCATTGACGCCCCCTGCAGGGTTCCGGGGCTTCCTGGGGTCACTTCCCAGGTAAACCACATCTTGGCAATCATCTCAGCCTTTGATTCTGATGACCCCAAACCAAGGCAACATCTTTTTTATAATTAATTAATTAATTAGGTTGTGTCGGGTCTTAGTTGTGGCATGCGGGATCTTCATTGTGGTATACGGGATCTTTCGTTGCAGTGCACGGGCTCTTCGTTGCAACATGCGGGCTCAGTAGTTGTGGCACATGGGCTTAGTTGCCCCACGGCATATGGGATCTTAGTTCCCCGACCAGGGATCAAACCTGGGTCCCCTGCATTGGAAAGCGCATTCTTAACCACTGGACCACGAGGGAAGTCCTCAAGGCAACATCTTTAACAGATGTGTCTACACCTCAAAATGTACCAGGATGCCGACAGCTACTTGTGTCGGTGAGGCCCGTGGAGCTAACGGAGTCATTGATACTCTTTCCGATTTGGTCCTCACAGCTGTACTATGATGGGGTTGGGGGATTAGCCCTATTTTATAAAGAAAGAAGCTGAAGTGCAGGTCGCATGACTGTTCCCTGAGCCAGGTCTGTCCAAGCTGGCTCTTGGAACACAAAACCCTCATCAGGTGCCCAGGACAGGGAGCAACCAGAGCGTTTGGCTCCAGCCCTAGGACCAGCCTCTTCCCTGCTCGCCAGATTCTGATCAGAATACGAAGGTGCTCAGCACCCCATCCAGGGTGGTGTCGACAACAGGGCCAGGTTTCAGCAGGGACTGTGGGCAGCGCTTCCAGCCAGCCTCCCACGTAACCTTGCAGACTTTCCAGGGCTCCAGTTCTTGGTCCCAGGAGGACGCGCAGAGATCAGACTGGGATGAGGCTAGTGAGCACGTAGGGCCCACATTTAAGGAGGTGCTCACTTCAAACTTGGGGCCCACCTGCACGTGAAGGAACCTGAGAGTGAGTGCCTCCTTAAAGTTGTTTTTTTTTTTTAAGTTGAGGTGAAATTCACATAACATGAAATTCACCAGTTAAAAATGTACAGTTCAGTGGCATTTAGTGCATGGACGATGTGCAACCATCACCTCTATCTAGTTCCAGAACATTTCCGTCACCCCAAAGGAAACCTCATCCCTATTAGCCATTACCCCCCATTCCCCCTCCCCCAGCCCCTGGCAACCACTAATCTACTTTATATCTCTATAGATTTGCCTGTTCTGGACATTTCATATAAATGGGATCATAGACTATGTGGCCTTTGTGTCTGGCTTCTTTCAATCAGCATCATGTTTTTAGGGTTCATCCATGCGGTAGCATGTGTCAGAGCTTCCTTCCTCTTTATGGCTGAGTAATATTCCACTGTATGGATGGATCACTTTTTGTTTATTCATTCATCTATTGATGGACATTTGGGTTGTTTCCACCTTGTGGTGATTGTGACTAGTGCTGCTATGAATGCACGTGTACTATGAACGCACGTGTACAAGGATTTGTCTGAACCCTTGTTTTCAATTCTTTTGAGCCTCCTTAAATTTTGTACCCGCACCCTAGTCCTGGCCTTGAAGATTAGGCCTAGAGGTCTAGCTTCTAATTCTCCTGACCGGTCCACCAGGTACTCCTCGCACACAGCCAGCTTGGGTCCTTCCTCCTCAACTCTCTTGCCCACCTTCAGAGTCCCCAGGGCCTCCCCCATTCCAGAGAGTTCTCAGAAACTGTAGTCTCCAGTGTTTCCCGGGCACTAGCTATGTCCTGGTGTCCTATGTGACAGGGTTATAGGGTGCCAGCCATCACCACCGCCGTGTGTTCTCACATGAGTGGCCTTGCTTTTCTGGCCTCAGTTTGCCCATCTGTGAGTGGGGTTGTCCTAAGGATTAACTAAAGCCGGAAGTGCCTGGTGTGTGTCTGCAGTAGTAGGCGTGGGACATGACATTCATTCTGACTTGATCCTCTTCATTGATATTTTCATGCTCACCGAGAGCCTATGCTTCCTGGGCACCCCCTGTGACAGGTGCCATATGGGAGGAGGAGGTCTGTGCAGCCTCCCAGGGACTCAGGAAGGAGGTGATCCAAGCCAATGGGGCACCCAACTCTGTACCTGATCATCAGAATCCTTACCCAAGGTCAGGTTTGGGGACCAGCTTCCCTGCTGGGTGCTGCCACCTCTCTGCCTATGGAGATGGGTCTTGGGGGACTTCAAGCCACTGTGTGGTTGAGCTTCCTCCGCCCCTGAGTCCCTGTGTGGCCCAGGAAGGGATGGGTTGGGAGACTTCTGGGGACATCTGTCCATTTGGGGTTGGGGCAGGGACCAGGCCATCCCCACACCCTGTGAAATGTATATGCATGAAGATTTGTGGGGCATGGGCCCCAGACTTGGCTCTACAAGGGGCACACTCTCTGTCCCCTGACTCCTGCCCTCTCTACCCCCACTCCTTTCACTCCATCCCTCATCCTGGGTCTGCACTTGGCCACGCAACATGTTTGGATATGGCTCAGATCACATGGAAATAGTGACATGGAGTTTATTTTCAGGTTGTGCAGGACACGGGTGGGGCCAGGGCCTCTGGAGACCCCCTGAGGCTCTGAGTTATCCACTCCAAGCCCTGTCAGTTCCAAGAGTCCCAGAAACTGGCCATCAACCCACCTTTTCCTGCTACCAGGCACCCCGACTGACAGAAGCACAGGTTGACACGCCTTGAGGACCTGCTATGCACAGGCCCCCGGAATGGCTCACACGGAGTCTCGCGGCAGCCTTAGGAAGAGGGACCGCTTCCGTTCCCATTTTACAGACCAGGAAACTGAGACACAGAGCGGTGAAGCCCTCAGCCACAGGCCCACAGCCAGGAGTCTGGGTCCAGGCCTCCAGGTGCGTCCATGGCCCTGGGCTGCTCTGAGCTCCGCACACACAGGTTTCAAACGCTCACAGCCCGGAAGGAGTCGCAGAGTCTGAGACTTGCACTATCAGCAGCATGGGGGTTACAGGACCTGGGTTCGAATCCTGGCTCTGATGCTCAGTACTGGCCGTGGGACCCTTGGTGAGTCACTGCCCCTCTCTGGGCCTCGGTTTCCTCATCTGTAAAATGGACGGAGATGTTTAGAGAAACGCTGCCTGAGCTCTCCCCTCCCCTCCTGCCTATACCAGAATCTTATTCATTCTGGGCAGCTACATTTCCTTGTCTCATCTGTATTGAAGTGTGGCCACATGACTCTGTTCTGGCCAATAGGGTATAAGCAGAAGTGTCCCAAGGCATCCCAGGAAAACTTCCAAAATCTCCTGAGAAGTCCTGGCCTCTGCCTTCCTCTCTGCGTGAGGAGGTAAAGGTTGGAGCCCTGGCAGCCATTTTGTGCCATGAGGCAACCTTGAGGATACAAGTCAGGGATGCTGTGAACTGAGAGAGAAATCAAATTATACTGTTACTGTGGTTGAGCCTGGAGCTATCTCTACAAGAGTCCTCTTCCTGCTGCCTGACACTAGGTCTCTATCCTTGATCTTTGGGCTCACACCAGAGTGGAGTCCTTCCCCGAACCCCCTGGCCTGTGGCTCAGGATGCTGCGCATCTCATGCGTGACCTCTTCCCAGTGCCCCTCACTGGCAGACAGTGTCCGGTGCATGCGGAATGCAGGCAGGCTGCCCTCTCGGCCTCCCCCTATGGCTGCAGGTGCTGTGGCAGTAACCATGGATCTGAGGGAGTCCCCAGGTTTTGGGCAGGCTGAGTAGGGGGTCCAGTGATGGGTACCCTGCTGGGGCTGAGCCCTGGGGCTGGCCTTGGAGACTTCAGCAGGGCAGACAGGGTCGTCTTCAAAGTGCGGTGGGGACAGCTCATGGAGGCCACGGCGGGTGGCCCGGGCGGCCCGGAGTAGAGTGTGGGTCAGCGCCGCCACCAGGACCAGAGCACCCAAGCCAAGGATGGAGGCAGCTGTTGCACCCGTCTCGATCTCAAAGAGAAGCAGGGCGTAGATGGACAGTGCTGGGGAAGGAAACGACTCTTATTCAATGTTTGTTCTCCAACCCCTGGGAGAGCTCCTCCAAATGGAGAGCAGTTATAGAAAATTGTACATTATGATAGGCACATAGACTAACTCATCTAACCCTTTCACACCCGACAAATACATCATCATCACATCTGTTTTACTATAAAATGGTAAATTGTGTGTTATGTGTACTTTACCACGATTGAAACAACTCAGATCTCAGGCTTTCTGAATCTCTGTGATTGACTTTGAGTGAATCACAGTCCCTCTCTGGCCTCAGTTTGCTGATCTGAACAACAAGACAGTTGGCGGAGACTTCCCTGGTGGTCCAGTGGGTAAGACTCCTCCCTCCCAATGCAGAGGACCTGGGTTGCACCCCTGGTCAGGAAACTAGATCCCACACGCATGCCACAACTAAGGAGCAGCAACTAAAAATCCCTCATGCCACAACTAAAAAGATCCCACATGCCGCAACTAAGACCTGGCGCAGCCAAAATAAATAAATTAATTTAAAAAAATCTTAAAAAACAAAAAAGACAGTTGGTGACCTGACCTTGAGGACCTGTACTGGTTCTCTGTTGCCCTGTCCGATGTCCAGTTGGCACCACCATTCTTTTTGGTGGGGACTGTCCTGTGCATTGTAGGACATTTAGCAGCTTCTATCCACCAGATACCAGTAGTATCCTCCCCCTGCCCTATCATGACAACCAAAAATGTCTCCAGATGTTGATTGCCAAATGTTCCCTCAGGGGCAGAATCAGCCCCCATTGAGAAGTGCTGGTCCAGTCCCTACCCCTACCCTGGTCACTGGTCTAGAAGGACTGACCCACTACTCTGGCATCAGTGACATGTATGGTCCTAGGCCAATCAGAGCACTGCTTCCCCTGATTATAGTGATTGGTGCATGGCTATCACATGACCCAAGCTCAGCCAGTCAGAGTCAGCCCTGGGACCTTTGCTTGGCCTATGAGGACAGGGTTATTTTCTAACTGCAGCCATTAGGGAATTGGTAGGAGAGAAGCCCAGAGCTGATGGAGGACTTCTTGGCACTTTGTGGGCTGTTTTAATGCTTTCTCCAGCTCTGTACTCTTGCTTTTGAAGATGCCACAATGCATCATGTCTGATATATTAAGGCGAGGCCAAGGACTTTTTTTGCTTTAAACATTTTTAAAAAAATATTTTTATTTATGTATTTATTTGGCTGTGCTGGGTCTTAGTTGCAGCATGTGGGATCTAGTTCCCTGACCAGGGATTGAACCCAGGCCCCCTGCATTGGGAGCACAAAATCTTAGCCACTGGACCACCAGGGAAGTCCCTGCTCTAAACACTTTTGAAAGATCTTTATAACTATTATTTTGGCTCTGGTTAGCAATGAATGAATGATTGGCTGGACATGCTCAGGAATTCTTGCTGAGTGAGGTCACCTATCCTCAAAAAGAATCTAAATGGGAGCTGAACAAATCTTAATTTAATGCTTAATGAGGTTGACATAGTTACCTTTTTTTGCCCTTTGTGAGTTTTCTTGTATTTTAGAATAAGAATATTTTATTCTCCAAGTCTCCAACATTTTTTTTTTTTTTTTTTTTTTTTTTTTTTTTTTTTTTGCTGTACGCGGGCCTCTCACTGCTGTGGCCTCTCCCGTTGCGGAGCACAGGCTCCGGACACACAGGCTCCGCGGCCATGGCTCGCGGGCCCAGCCGCTGCGCGGCATGTGGGATCTTCCGGGATAGGGGCACGAACCCGTGTCCCCTGCATCGGCAGGCGGACTCTCAACCACTGCGCCACCAGGGAAGCCCCCCCAAGTCTCCAACATTTTTGTTGGCTTATGTAAAGGCTTGAGGTCATAGGTATTGTGTTGAAAGCGCTTACAGAGACAGGCATCTTTCTCAGGGCATGGCAGGTGATGAGATGAAGTGAGAAGCATTTCTGAAGACCTCATGTGAGTGCCTGGATCCAGCCACACCTGAGGCCAATAACCCCTGATCTTTTCAGATACACGAGTCACTCCATCCACTCTCCTTTTTAAAAAACCCACATCCCGAGCATTTTTGTTTGTTTGTTTGTTTTGTTTGTTTTTGGCCACGTGACACGTGGGATCTTAGTTCTTAGTTCCCTGGCCAGGGATGAACCCACGCCCGCTGCAGTGGAAGCGCAGAGTCTTAACCATTGGATCGCCAGGGAAGTTCCACACTTAATAAAATCCAGAGCATTTTATGAAGTCAAACAACAAGAGTTATGCAGGGTTCACTGCACTGTACATACAAATTCCCACAATGAACCCTAGGCTCATATCTCATAAATATATCTTTTAAATATATCTTGTAAACTTCGATTTCTCTATTGTGGTACTAAGGAAAGTCAGTAATAGCAAATCCTTTGTTTTTCGTCAGCTGATTTTTTTTTCTTCCAGTGAAACAGGTTGTTTATAGGGCTGCCAAGGATCTATGTATGATTCAGCGCTGAGTCTCCAGAACCAGCAACATATTTTTCAAGATTAGAACAAAATACAAGATGTCAGGAGTCTCTTTAAGAAAGATGATGATTTGATTCCTTTACCAGCATGTGTGGGTGAGAGAATGTTGATCAAAGAAAAGTTATAAGTCGGGGAAGGAAAGACAGTGCAGTGTGTCCTTCTGGCACTCAGGTTATTAGTTTTTACTCTGCTTCATGTTTTGGGATTTAAAATTGCATTTCTGGTTTATGAAGCGTATTTTTTTTCTTAAGCCCTTCTTGAGCTGGATTCAGATATTTGTGAGCAAAACAGCTTTTGCTAAGGCCAACCTGTGAAACACTATCTCCAGAAACCACCAAGGACTTGGAAACTTTTATTCAAAGCAAATGTAGAAAACTGATGAATCAGAAGTGTTCTGAAGACAACTGCCATTTATGGAATCCCCACTGGGATCAGATGCCAGCCATGGGCTAAAGTGTAAGAGCCAAGAGTGAAACGGGCAGGCTGCCTCTGGAGCTGACCCCAGTTGTGGGGCTATTACCCCTGGTCACCCCAACCCAGGGCCCTACACCCCATGTTCTATCCTGAGCACGTACCTGCTAAGTAGACGGAGACCCCACAACAGAAGAGGCCGAGGGCCACGTGTCTGAGGAGGCGGCAGTCATAGAGAAACCAGTCAGACCTGGCAGGGAGGGGGGCAGGAAGAAAATGGGCTCAGGAGGCAGAGCTGGTGGAATAAGGCTGGGGAGGAGAGGTAGGGGGAGTGGTCCAGCTTTGGGGAACTGGAGATCTATGTGAGGACCTAGCCGTCCACTCATCTATCCCCCAACTCATTCATCCTTTACCATCCATCCGTCCCCATCAATTATTCAACCATACAGCCATCCATCCATTTAACCATGCTTTGTTCATCCATCCACCCATTTATTTAAACATCCATCATTATCCATGCTTCCATTTGTCATCTGCCATCCATCCATCCATCCATCCATCCATCCATCCCCCACCCACCCATCCATCCATCGTCTATCTCCCAGTCACCATCCATTGAGCAAACCAACCATCTGTCCATTCATCCATCCAGTCACTATCCATTCCATTCCCCTCCCCCAAAACCCATCCATATACATCAGTCCATTCGAACATCCAACACTAATGAAGCAGCTATTGTGTACAGACACTTGCTAAACATCTGACCTCCATTATTTTACAGACCATAAGCTTATTTGGGGGTGAGAAAACTGAGGCTAACTTGTTATCAGTGACAACAGAAACAGATTTCCAAAAGCTGACATGGATTGAGGACTTAGTTTTGAGCCCAGCCCCTTGCTAAGTGCTTCCGCTGTGTGCATGCCCTTCTCCAGTCCTGTGAGATCAGGAAAAGGAAGCTCTGAGAGCTTCCATCATCACTTACCTCCCACCAATACCATGGAAATGGCCTCCTCCCTGGTCTGCCCTCCAACTCCCCTCCTGACCCCTTTTCTGCACAGTGGCCACAGTGGGTTCTTTCAAACTTAAGTCAGATCACATCCCTCCTGGCTCACGACTCTCTCAGTCAGAGTAAACCCAAGGTCTTCACCACAGCACAGGAAGCGCTATATAATCCAGTACCTCTTGGACTTCCTTGGTGGTCCAGTGGTTAAGATTCCGTGCTTCCACTGCAGGGGGGGCAAGTTCAATCCCTGGTTGGGGAACTAAGAGCACACATGCCACAGGATGCAGAAAAAAAAAAAAATCCAGTACCACTCACTTCCTGGCCCTCATCTTCCATATCTACCCTTCAGCCACACCAATCACCTCTATCACCTTCTAACACCCTAAGCTCATTCCTGCTCCAGGGCCTTTGCACATGCTGTTCCCTCTGCCTGGATCACAGTCCCCCAGATCTTCTGCCTCCTTTCCTCCCTCAAGTCTCAACACAGACCTCCCCTGATGGTTCCATCTCATCCCCCACCCTGTCCTCCTGCACCACATCACCCCATTTTCATCCATTTCCGGCATTCATCACCATCTGACATTACTGATATGTTTTGTATCTTCATTATCTGTGTCCCCATGAAGGTGGGTCCAGGTCCGCCTAGTTCCTGCTGGGTCGCCAATACCCAATGCTCGGCTCAGCCCCCGGCAGGTGCCCAACACATATTTGTCAACTGACAGAACGCATGCTTTTCAGCACCCCTTGAACTCTTAGATGGAGGGTGCACAGTTCGGATGGGATCAAATGGTGGAATTTCCCATCCGCTCAAATCCATGGAATCTTGGACAAGGATCCCAGCTCCCCTCCCCCAGAATCCTGGAAGGAAACACTCAGATATGGGACAGCCAAGTCCTTGGCTCAAGGAAGGTTCCTCACTCCACATGCACCCGCCGGCCGCCCTGTCCAGTGCCCATATCCCCGAGCTCAGGTGCCTGACAAGGAACCCCACCCAGGGCCAGGGCACATGTTCTGGCTCTACCAGATTCAAGTTCAAATCCAGCCCACCCCCTTCCAATCCTGGCAGCCTAGAGAGAGCAAACTCTTTTTAACACACTGTTAAAAAGGGAGATAATAACAGCACCAGCCACCCAGGGGGGCTTCACTGTGCTAATCCACATTAAGTGGGGGGTACCTAGAGCTTAGGGTTCCATAAACGACAAACGCTATCAACACTAGGGCTAACTGACCCCAGGCCCTCTCTGAGCCTGTTTCCATATCTTTGAAAAGGGGGTCCCAGCTGTAGTTGTACCTGCTGTAAATTTTCAGCAAATATAGGATGGAGCGAGGGATGGATGGAGAGAAGGAGAAAGAGATGGAGGGAGGGATGGAAGAAAGGAGGAAGGGAAAGATGGATGGAGGGAGTGAGGAAGGAAAGCTCTCCCCCAACCTGAGGCCCAGAGAAGGGCAGCGGCTCCCCCGGGCTTGTCCAGCCCCCAGCCGGGCAGAGGGGCCGGTCCTCCTACCTGCCGGAGCCCGGTCCCCGCGCCATCTCGGCGCCCAGGTGGCCGCAGAGCGCGGCGAGAAGCAGGCAGGTGAGACCCAGCACCAGGGCGAGCGCGGCGAGCGCGGCCGCCAGCGGCAGCAGCGCCCCGGCCGCGTCCTCCGGCAGCCCAGGGCCGGCGCCCAGCTCCGGGCCCACCCCGTCGATTCGCGGTCCTCGAAGTTCCGCGCGGCCCGCCTGCAGCTGGAACAGCAGCTGCGCGCCCAGCGCCGCCAGCACGGCCGCGGGGATGCCCAAAAGGATCATCGCGGCCAGCACCCGGCCGCCGTACGACCTGGCCATGGAGGGGTCCTGCGGGCCTATGGGACAATTGAGGAATCAAAGAGATTTTAGGGGGCAGGGGAGTTGAGGGGCGTCCGAGGGCCCTCGGCGGTCCAGAGGGGGCGGGGCAGCAGGGGGGGGTTCTGAATATTGTCGGGGCCGCAGAGGGCTCGGGATGCCAGTCGCGGTGAGGACGAGAAAGCTCTGGGAAAACTTGAGACAAAGTCTTTTCTTTCTCTGTGAGCGACAGCTCCTGGCCTCAGAGTTCTGGAGGGGCGTGGCCGGAGAGGGGAAGGGCGAAGAAGGGGCGGAGGCGGTCCCACGTGTGATAAGCGCGCAGTGGCGGGATCCAGAGAGCCTCACAGATCCATAAACTCATTCAAGTGCCCCATTTTCCCCTCCCGCTGCCCCAAGCACCTGTTTCATTGCTGTCTTTTAAGAAAGAAAAGAAACTTGAACGAATTTTTAAATAATTCGCTCTGATATGTGGTCTCTCCCCGCGGATCCGGCAATTGGCTGGAATGTCCCCTCTGCTCACCTTCTTTCAAGGCTTTTCAGAAACGTCAGCCACCTCAGAGAGGCCCTCCTGCACCCCCTCCCCAAGCAGCACACCTGTCCTTCGCTGCTAGCCTTTGTTCTTCCCACAGCACATTTTGGGGGATATTATTTATTTATTTTTAAGTTTTAAAAATTGAGGTGAAATTTACATGACATAAAATTAACCATTAGAGGGGCTTCCCTGGTGGCGCAGTGGTTGAGAGTCCGCCTGCCGATGCAGGGGACACGGGTTTGTGCCCCGGTCCGGGAGGATCCCACATGCCGCGGAGCGGCTGGGCCCGTGAGTCATGGCCGCTGAGCCTGCGCGTCCGGAGCCTGTGCTCCGCAACGGGAGAGGCCACAACAGTGAGAGGCCCGCGTACCGAAAAAAAAAAAAAAAAAAAAAAAAAAAATTAACCATTAGAAAGTGGACAATTCAGTGGTATTTAGTACATACACAACATTGTGCAACCATCACCTCTATCTAGTTCTGGAATTTCCATTACCTCCCCTCCCCCATTAGCAGTCACTTCCCATTCCCCCCTCTCAGCCCGTGGTAACCACAAATCAATCTACTTTCTGTCTCTATGGATTTGTCTTTTCTGGACATTTCATATAAAGAAAACCAGACAATATGTGGCCTTTTGTGTCTGGCTTCTTTCCCTGAGCATAAGGGTTTTAAGGCTCATCCATGTTGTAGCACGTGTCAGTGCTTCATTCCTTTTTTTTTTAAACATCTTTATTAGAGTACAATTGCTTTACAATGGTGTGTCAGTTTCTGCTTTATAACAAAGTGAATCAGTTATACATATACAAATGTCCCCTTCCCTCTTGCATCTCCCTCCCTCCCACCATCCCTATCCCACCCCTCTAGGTGGTCACAAAGCACCGAGCTGATCTCCCTGTGCTATGTGGCTGCTTCCCACTAGCTATCTATTTTATGTTTGGTAGTGTATATATGCCCATGCCTCATTCCTTTTTTATGGCTGAATAACATTCCATTGTATGGGTGGACCACATTTACTTTACTCATTCATCTGTTGATGGACATTTGGGTTGTTTCCACCTTTTGTCGACTGTGAATAGTGCTGCTATGAACATGCACATACAACGATTTGTTTGAGTCCTATTTTCATTTCTTTTGGGTCTATACCTAGAGTGGAATGGCTGGGTTATATGGTAACTCTCTATTTAACTTATTGGAGAACTGCCTGTTTTCCACAGCGGTTGCACCATTTTACATTCCCACCAGTAGTGCACCAGGCTTCCAATTTCTTCATTTCCCTTCCAACACTTGTTATTTTCTGTTTTTTTTTTTTTAATAACCATTCTACAGGGTGTGAATGGGTATCTCATTGCAATTTCGATTTGCATTTCCATAATAACCACTGAAGTAGGGTGTCTTTTCATGCCCTTGTTGGCTATTTGTGTATCTTCTTTGGAGATATGTCTCTTCATATCCTTCACTCATTTGGATTGTTTGCCTTCTTGCTTTCCTGTAGCACTTTACATCTCTGGCAGCACACAATTTTCCCACTGTGTGTGGCCCGGTAGTGGGAGAGGGGTGGCTGCTCCAGACCGCAGAATGTCTGCTTCAAGTGTCCACTGCTGTGTCCCCTTTGTGTCTGGGTCTGCACCTCGCACACAGTAGGCCCTTAATAAATGCTTGTTGCATGCATGAGTGAACGGATCGCTTTGTACTCCTGCTCT
Source organism: Mesoplodon bidens (assembly GCF_964165515.1). NCBI lineage: Eukaryota > Metazoa > Chordata > Mammalia > Artiodactyla > Ziphiidae > Mesoplodon > Mesoplodon bidens. The sequence goes on from NC_138160.1 coordinate 139,548,736, forward strand.
GTAATTCTTGCAAAGTTTGAAATATCAAAACTTAAAATGGTTTCAAAGTTAACACATTCCTGATAGATCCAGAATATAAGAGTGAATGAGGTCGACATGGCCTCCTGCAAGCAGGGCTCTGTCTTAATGCATTTGGGCCTGAAAGACAGCATAGTCATCACCTAGGCTTTACAGATGAGGAAACTGAGACACAGAGAGGTTAAGTAACTCCCTAGGTCACACAGCAAACACAGACAGCCTGGCTCCCACCCACTGCTTTATATTGCTTCACAGAAATGTTATAGATCCCACTGGTTTTGAATTTCCAGGTCTCTTCTCTAATTTGGGGAGCCATTTTTTTTCAGGTTTCAAAATTTTGGGGTCTTCTGGGAAAAGTCTGTGGGCCTTGAGCCCTCAGCCCAGTGCCTGATGGGTAAAATGACCCTAGGGGAGAGAACAGGGTGACCCTTCAGCAACAGGTGGCTTCTTCCTTTGCTGTGTGGCTTTGGGTAAATCCCTTAACCTCTCTGGGCCTCCTCATCTATAACAGGAATCAGTTTATTCATTCATTTATTCACCAGGCTTTGGCCCAACACACCCAGCCTTTTTCATCATCGCCAAAGTTGAGTGAATTTGCCATGTTTTACAGGTAAGAAAAAGTCTCACATTGGGATAGCTGGGGCTCAGTGATTTGTTTGGAACAGAGTCCTTGCTCTGTTCTGGTTGTTGGGGATATACAGATGTAAGAGTGGCATTTATTCATTCGACAAACATTGATGGGGACCTGTGCCCCCCTGGCTCTGGGGACCCAGTGGTGACAAAGGCAGGTCCAGCTTGCCCTTCTGGGGAGGAGGTGAAAACACACGCTAAACCAGCCAAATAAAGGGACAATTCCATGCAATGGCCAAAGGTCATTACAGCCCTCTCTTAGACTTCACAATTATTTGATGGAGGCTGGGGGGTCAGTGTCACAGATACCACGACCTGACACCCCCTTTGAATATGGGGGTGATTCTCTGGTTTGGGGGTGTCTGGCTTCAGTTTGGAAATTTAACCCTGCAAGTTGGCAACACTCTGTAGGTGACACTCTTGAGAGTGATCTTCTCTGCCTTGGCCAGATGCCAAGCTGTCCTTTCCTCACCTTAGCTGTGACAAGCAGGAGTAGAGATGGGGATGGGAGGTTTGATCCCTATCTACCAGGAGGGAGACTCAGAGACGGCCAGTGACCTGCCCACATCACACAGCCCGACAGGACAGGGAGCGGACTTCCCTACCTCACTGCCCAGGGGGCAAAACCTGGCCACTCTCATTCCGTGTTGGCTGAAATAATAGTAAAGATATTGATGGGTTGTGTGTCCTGTGGTTTGCTCTCGGGAAGGATGTTTTTTAACTTCTTTTAAAGGCTGTCGGTGAGCCAGCGACCTAAGAATTTAAGAGCCATTATCACACAGGGTTTAACACAACCATTTCACAGACAGGCCTAATTAAGGTCCATGAAGGGCAAGATGTGTCTGGAACCAGAGCAGGTGGCATCACCGACCTGAGCCTCAATTTCCTCACCTGGAGATTGGGGGTTAGGGGTGAGCAAGAAATGAGGCACTTGTCCAGTCCCTAGGCCTCTAGGGCCTCCCAAATCCCGGAGTCGCACCGCCCTCCTAGCACACCCTTTCCGGAGACCGGGAACAGGTGTGGACTGCACCTCATTTGCATGTTTGGCCCCGCCCCGAGGACGCGCCTCCCCATCTCGCCGCCAGGCGGCGCCAGAGGCAAAATGAAGAGGTTCGTGCGCGAAGCGAGCTCCGGCTCTGGGTCCTTGGCTGACCTGCCAGGTAGGACCTTGCCTTATTGTCATTTTCCAGAGGAAAGAAAGGAGGCTTAGAAAGGGGAGGTGACTGTCCTACAGCCGGGAAGGGGCTCCAGACTAGAGTTTTTGATTTCTATATTCTGCTGTCTCCCTCGTGAATCCTCAGGGTTCACCAGGGACAGGGAGTCTCTGAGCCCTCGCTGAAGGTCCTGGACCCAGCGCACACGGCACCAAATATTGAACTGCATCCCGTGCAAACTACAAATCTGTTGTTAAAAGGTTGCTGTCGTTTTGCGCATGAAGCATGTGAACAACGCCATTTAGTGCACGGTGGGCCGAGCGTTCTCAGCACCATCATTTGATTGTAGTTTGCATTTTCCCATTTTGGAACTTGTAACCGCCCCTCGTCCCCAAGTCTTAAAAATATTTCTAGAGGCCCTTGAAAAGCTCTCCCTGCTTCACCACCCCGGCCGGAAGGCTCAGACATGCCGCTGGAGAACCAAGACAGGTCCTAGGTCTACCAGGTCCTGGGTGGGGGGGGGGGCGGTAGGGAGGCCTCACACAGAAACCTCCGTCATCGGCCCTGCGCTAGGTCTCACCCTCCACCTGTGGCGGGGGTGGGGGCGTCCGAACTACCTCAGGGCCCGCGCTCCTTCTCCCCCGCCATCTCATTACACAGCTCCTCGCCCTCGATCAATCCTGAGGGTGTGGAGAGTGGGCCGCAAAAAGACCCTTCCTGCTCCCCACTTCTCGGCCTTTACTCTGCATCCGGGGAGCTCAGAGGAGCTCCACCCTCACCGCCCCTCTGCTCTTCGGGCTGGGCTCAGAATACAGACCACCTCCCCAGCCCGCGGCTCCGGCCTGACGCTACGTCCCCTCCCTCCTCCTGGCCTGAACTCTGAATGGTCCCCTCACCTCACCCCGCCCCCACTTCCCGACCCGCTGGGGCTCATCAGAGATTCTGCTTGCTCTAACCGTCAGCCTTCCACCATGGGGCCTCAGAACAGCCCTCCGGTCCCGCCCACTACCGGGAGGTGGTGGGGGTGGGATGAGGGCTTATCACAGACTCGCCCCTGTCTGTCTGTTCTCTCCTACCGGAGGGTTCAGAGCAGACCCCACCCCCTAGCCCCACCCACCCCGGGGCGGGGGAAGGACTCCTCATAGACCCGCCCCTGTCTGTTCTCTCCCACCAAAGGGATCAGAACAGCTCGCTTCCGCCCCGGCCCCGCCCCCGCCCTCCTCTTGGGGGTTTCATCATGGAACCCCCAGTCCGGTCCACCCCTCCAGGGGTCAGAACAGCCCCACTGACCCGCCCTCGGCCCCGCCCTCCTGCCCGGGGCCGCCCCCTCTACCCAGGCCTCGTAAGCCCCGCGCAGCCGGGTCCACTCGGTACTTGCGGCGGCGCAGTGGTTCGGTGAGGCTCCGCGGCGCGGGGTCTTCCAGGTCCTCTGGCAGCAGGAAGCTGCGGTCCAGCACCTCAGCCGCCTCTTGCCAGTTGGCGAAGCAGGCAGGGCCCAGGCGCCGGATCTCGTCGGCCGCGTCGAGCGTGAGCACATCCCCATTCGGCTTGAGCACCACGACCGCCGGCAGGCGCTCCACGGAGAACCGGCGCCCGAGGTCCCTGCGGGGCGGGCAGGTCAGTCCGGTCGGACCCTCGTCCTTGACCCTATGCGGAGGAGCCCCACATCCCTTTTCCCAGTACTTACTGAGCGCCTTCTGTGTGCACTGTCCCATGCCGGCCTCTGGGGATGCCCAGGAACCAGAACTGGCCAGGCCACACTGGCCTCCGGGCTTTGGCTCCAACACCCCAGACATGCTCCCACCACAGGGCCTTTGCACTGGCCATGTCCTCTGCCTGGAGCACTCTCCCCAGACATCTGCGGATTAAGACCCTGTATGCTGCAGACACCTAAGCTTAAATCTCAACGCCTCTCTTTCTCTCTGCTGATGTGCGGCTCTCAGCATCCAACACACTGCATAGTTTATTTCTCCTGTTTGTCATTTTCTCCCACCATAGAAAGTAGCTTCACTAGGACACGGATTCCTGTCCCTATTCACGGGTGTCTCCAGTGCCTGAAACAGTGCGGGGCACAGAGTAGATGCTCAGGAAATGTGTGTGGGATGAATGAATAAACACTGACAGATTTCATAAAGAGATACTAAACTGAGTAAAGGACTTATGGTCAGAGAGGACCTCTCTAAGGAGGTGACCCTGGAGCTGAAATCTGCGGGAAGAGGAAGGGGAGAACTGGGGAAAGTTTTCCCATGCAGAGTGCACAGCTGGTGCAAAAGCCTGAAGGTCAGAGGGAGATTGGAGTGCAGCATTGATCATAAAGGCCCTGCAGGGCCATGGTAAGGAGTTTTTGATTTTGTTTTCTGTATGAGAGACAGCCAGTGAAAAGCCATCCACAGGAGACCCCTAGACCAAATCTCCCATCTAGGCTAAAACCCCACACAGTCATCATGAAGTCAAGTAGGCTACCAGACTGGGCCCATCACCCATGATTCTTAACTTCCACCCACGGGGTTCTTGGGTGGCCCTTTTCCAGGCCTCCTTACAGAGACACATAGTATTGATACTTGCAAAATCCCACAGGAGTAAGTTGCCAGACTTAGCAACTAGAAATACAGGACACCCTGTGTGAATGGATTTGAACTTCATGTAAACAACAAATAACTTTTTATAAGTATGTTCCTGCATTACGTGGGACATAGTTATACTCAAAAATTCTTCATTGTTACATGAAATTTATATTCAACTGGGTGTCCTGTATCTTATCTGGCAACCCTGTGTGTGGGAGGGGTAGGGGGTGGGGACTCGCTCACTCTGTCTGGATACTTGCCTGGGTGAAGGTTTTGTTGAGAGGACCCTGCCTCAAACAAGGTCAGTGTTTGGCTATGATGCCCTTACAGCTGGCATTTCTTCCCCCAGGGTGGGGGAAATGTTCACCATTTGGGGAAAAGAACCTCCTCAGCTGCAGAAGGCTGTGGGAGTAAGCAAGTGTGCCAACTCTGATAATGTTGGGTGGGGATGAAGGTCTCCATGACCAGAAACTTCTAAGTTTTGTAACAAAATTGATGACATCAGTAAAATGTCACAAAGTCTGCAACTCACTTTGAAATGGTTCAGCACAAACTCCACGTGCATGGAGATAAAGCAAATGGCAAAAATGCCCAAGGGTTTCATTGTGTGCTCCTTCCAACTTTTTGGTATCTTTGAAATTTTTCTTTTTTTTCCTTTGGCCACGGCTTGCAGGAAACTTTTCATAGTAAAAAAATTGGGGCTTAAAAAGAATGAGGGGCTTCCCTGGTGGCGCAGTGGTTGAGAATCCGCCTACCAATGCAGGGGACATGGGTTCAAGCCCTGTTCCGAGAAGATCCCATATGCCGCAGAGCAACAAAGCCCGTGTGCCACGACTACTGAGCCTGCGCTCTAGAGCCTGTGAGCCACAACTACTGAGCCTGCATGCCACAACTACTGAAGCCCACACACCTAGAGCCCGTGCTCCAACACAAGAGAAGCCACCGCAATGAGAAGCCCGGGCACTAAAACAAAGAGTAGCCCCCTGCTCGCCGCAGCTAGAGAAAACCCGCACACAGCCACAAAAACCCAACACAGCCAAAAATAAGGAAATAAAATATAAATAAATTTATAAAATAAATAAATAAAAAGAATGAAAGTCTCACTGTTGAAAAGGGGAAAGTTTGCAAATAGCCACAAACGATCACACAGTTTATTGGGCAGCTCCTTGGACAGCTTGAACTCAACCATCTCTCTCTCTCAGCTCCAGTGCCCTCCATGGCTCCCAGCTACTCTGAGGATCACATCCACACTCATTAGGTGGCATTTGGGGCGCTGCTCCACAAGCTGCCTTCTTACTCCTGGTATTAGTGTTCCCTGAATTGGCTGTTCTTTCTCTAAAATCCTCCGAGCCTTTGTCTGGGTTATGTCCTCTGCCTGGAAACCCTTCCCTTTCCTCACTCTTTACCCTCCTATCCTCCTTGTCCTTGGTGTGTGTGTGGGGGTGTCTCTCTTTAAAGCCATTTCCTCTGGGAAGCATCCCCTGACCCCCAATTCTCAGCAAGGTCTCCCCCTGATATTTTCACATGACATCCTCCCTTTGTCCTTGGGAACTACTGCAGTTCTTTATTATGCATTTATCTGAGTGTTTGAGTCTTTGTTTCACGTTTGTGCTCCCCCCTTCCCAGGTTGTAAACTCCCCAGGGAGCTGGATGGAAATGGGCATATGTACCCTTCCCCTGCCCCTCCCCCCAGTTCTCTGTTCTGATTGGCCCACAGAGGGTGCTCATCAACTTCAGATGGAACAGATAGGTCAGTAAACAAATACTTCACTTTCAGCAGAAAGAGCCCCTCCTCCAGGAAGCCCTCCCTGACCTCTCCTCTCACCTCACCTCCTCAGGTCATCCTCGAAGGGCAAGAAGAGCCACTTCTTGGGCATGTCCCTGAGGAACAGGTCCTGCTGCTCCTCTGTCGAGTCCTGGGACACGTACACCAGGGCCAGCTGGGCTGCCCGCAACACGTAGAACTCATCCGTGAGCCGCACAAAGAAGTCCCTGAGGATGGGTGCAAAGGCCTGGCACTTCGGGCACGAGCCTGCACCAAAGAACAGCAGCACCAGTCGGTTTTCCAGCCGGCGGCTGAGCTCAGCTTCCGTGTCCAGCTCATCCTGGTCACTGTTGTTTCGGATCAGGACACGGCCAGAGAACAGGCAGGCCATGGCAACCCTGGCTGGGTGCTGGGGACAGGGCACAAGGACCTTGTGTGACCCCGAGCCTGCTGGCTGGCTGCTGTCCCAGGATTAGGAATTTTTAGGAGGCCAGTTTAGAACCTCACTAATCTGCCTAACCTCGACCTGATTCTTTGCTACCTCTGAGGGCAGGGGGCCAGCTGCTCATGGGCCTGTCTCAGCAGACAGCTGCTAAGGCATTAAAAACACAGACTGACATACTGGTGTGAAAATATTTTGTTAAATTGTGATGTAAAAAGATACGTGCTTCTTCATGAATGCATTCGGTAATCCTAAATCACAGGGCTCGACTAATTAATAGCTGTGATTTCTAAGTCGAGATGAGCATAAATGATATTTCAAGGTGTCTGCCTGCCATGACCAGGATGTCCTGTGAAATTATCTTTGATTTACACGGGTGACAAAGTCACAGAGCTGGCCAATATCTGCCCTTTTTTTTTTTTTTTTTTTTTTTTGCGGTACGCAGGCCTCTCACTGTTGTGGCCTCTCCCGTTGCGGAGCACAGGCTCCGGACGCGCAGGCTCAGCGGCCATGGCTCACGGGCCCAGCCGCTCCACGGCATGTGGGATCCTCCCGGACCGGGGCACGAACCCGTGTCCCCTGCATCGGCAGGCGGACTCTCAACCACTGCGCCACCAGGGAAGCCCCCAATATCTGCTTTGATAGGACATGAGAAAACATGCTAAATTCCAGTTAGAAATTAATAAGAATAAACTTTTTTTTCTTCCCTTTGCCCTCCTGAATTCTGTCTGAACAGCCCACCTTAAGATTCCATGGTGAGTAAGGGTGAAAATCATGGTCACAATATTTTACAGCCCTCTCCCACCAAGCGCTGGGAACTAGTTCTCCTCTCCTTGAAGCCAGGTTGGCTCCTAACTTGCTTTGACTGATAGAATGTGGTGGAAGGTGTGAGTTCACAGGATAAGCCTTATTCTCACCTCCCACTTTCACTCTTTTGGAATGTGGCCTCCAGACGCCCCATGTAAGGAAGCTGATCTAGCCCAGAGGTTGGCAAACTTTTTATGTAAAGGGCCAGGGAGTAAATATTTTTGATATTTTAGGCCATAGAGTCTCTGCTACAACTTTGAATTATCTTATTGTGCAAAAGCATCTCTAGACAATATGTAAATTAATTTATGTGTCTGGGCTCCAATAAAACTCTATGTACAGACACTGAAATTGGAATTTCATAGGATTTTCATATGTCGTGAGACATCAATCTTTCGATTTTGTTTTCAACCGTTTAAAAATGTAAAAACCATTCCTAGCCCACAGTGTGCAGGATTTGGCCTGCGACCTGTTCTAGCCTATTGGTTGAGAGGCCACATGGAAGAGAGCTAGATGCCCAGCCAACAGCTAGCACCAACTGCCACACGTGTGATCTTCCAGCCCAGCCACTGACAGAATGTAGCACAGTGACTGTGCCAGGTGAGACCAGCAGAGGGACCGCCCAGGTGTTACTGACCAGGGTTCTTGGCCTCCTTAATCAACAGAAATTGATCAGAGGCCAGACAAGAAGTTCAGGCAAGGCTTTACTGGGGCCCTGCTGCAGGCCCCTACTTGCAGAACAGGTAACAGTTTCCCTGGCTGGCTTGCTTGCTGAAGTGGGGGCGAGCTGGTTCCTTATACGGGGTGAGGGGAGGGGTGTGTCCAGGGGTTGGGCCAGAGGGGCGGCTTGCCCACCCCTCTGGTGGTGGTGTGTGCAGGGGGCATGCGCAGTACCCTGCTTTTGCTCCCAGCTCTTCAGAAGTGGCAGTTGGGGTTTTTTGGTCTTTTTGTTTCTTGTCCATAGTTTGCCCCAACTGTGCGTGCACGCGGTTCTTTTTAGTCCCTTATAGTTTCTTTGTACTAATATTTTGTTGCTTGAGGAGACTTTTGTCCAGGTACAAGCACTGCAGCAAAGCGTCCCAGGTCCCAGGTCCCAGCCTGTCTCACAGGCAACCCATGGGATCCTGAGAAATAGTTGATTAGCCTTGTATGAAGCCACTCAGTTTGGGTTGATTTGTTATACAGCAATAGGTAACCAGAACACCAGGTCTTGAGGACTTTTCTGGACCTAGGGAGATGTGAGAGACGGAAAGAAACTTAGTATTAGCTTTAAACAATAAAAAAGAAAACCACAAAATCCTCATTCTCAAGAGTTTAACCTACCTTGTCAAGGCTTTGTGAGTGGGCCCATCCCTGATGGGTCCACCTTTCATTCTGATAGGGAGAGAGTAAGATACTTACACAGCTAGAAATCCCACTAGGCGAAGATAGATAGAGAGGGACTTCAGGAGATCACCGTAAACCAGACACCAACCAGGAAATGCCCAGGTCATGTGTCAGCTAAACAATCAGAACATTTTGAAACTAAACACTTACTTAGGCCACTACCACAGAAAAAATGGATACAAGACCTGCATTTGGCTTTGTGAGGTCTGTAAGATAACCTGCCCTGAAAAACTGCATTCCTGCACGTAGCTTACAGAGGAATATGGGGGAAAGGTGAAAGAAACTGGGGGAAAGGTGAAAGAAACTAGGGGAAAGGTGACATTATACTGAAACCTGAGATGAACTAGCATATTTTAGTATATGTTACCACCTTTTTACTAATATATTGGGTTGGCCAAAAAGTGCGTTCTGGTTTTTCTGTAAGAGGCTATGGAAAGATGCGAACGAAATTTTTGGCCAACCCAATACATATGATTTAAGTAGCTCTATGACAGTCCCAGTTAGACCATAGAAGCTTAAAGAAGGAGCTAATGAGGTAAGCCTTGACATCTACCCAAGAATGAGGAAGAAGGGGATCTTCTTCCCTACCTACTTTTTCTTTGATTATGAAAATGTAGCCACTTTTGTTCTCAGGACAGCAGAGCTCTCTTGCCTGCCTGCTTGTATCCTTCACAAGAGTCCTATACTATTAAATCCACTTCTTGGCACCTCCCTGGTGGTACGGAGTGGGTAAGACTCCGCACTCCCAATGCAGGGGGCCTGGGTTCGATCCCTGGTCGGGGAACTAGATCCCACATGGCTGCCGCAACTAAGAAGTCCGCGTGCTGCAACTGAGAAGCCGGCATGCCGCGCAACTAAGAAGTTCTCATGCCGCAGCTAAGACTGGCGCAGCCCCCCAGAAAACCACCCCACTTCTTACCTATCATTTTGCCTCTCGTTGAATTCTCTCTGCACCAAGACACAAGAACTTCAGTAAGCCCTGAGACCAGGCGTGAAGTTTCAGCTGGGAGATTGTGGGTTCCAGTCCCATCTGCCAGAGACTGTGGGTTGGAGTCCCATCCGAGGTGTGCGGTTTCAATGGCGTTTAATATTTCCTGGTTAGATTTTCCTCTCTCTGCCAGAACCATGGGAAGTCCCAATTTACTGTGAATTCAAGAGATTACTGAAAGCAAAATCATCTCAACAATGGAGAACTCTTCTAAGATGTTTACAAGGTATGAAAATAAAGGGAAACCTCACAAAAATGGAGTTGGGAGGCCAGAGGGGGAGCTCTCATGCAGTATTACTTAAGGTCAATTACAGGAAGAACTGTCAATTACAGGCTCCAACAGAAGAATCATCAATAGTAAGGAATCACCAATTACAGGCACCAGAAGAAAGGATGTACATCGCATCTCCTACAGAAAATCAACTACCCCAGGAACTCAGCCAATGAGAAACTCTCATCACCCTGAACACTCACTTTTCTCCAGTGGATTTTCCTTCCAAACAATGCCTCTCAGCTTCCTCCTTTTTCTTTTTAAGTAATTTATTTTATTTTATTTTTTATTTATTTTTGGCTGCGTTGGGTCTTCGTTGCTGTGTGCGGGCTTTCTCTAGTTGCGGCGAGTGGGGGCTACTCTTCATTGCATTGGGTGGGCTTCTCTTGTTGTGGAGCACAGGCTCTAGGCACACGGGCTCAGTAGTTGTGGCTCGTGGGCTCTAGAGCGCAGGCTCAGTAGTTGTGGCACACGGGCTTCGTTGCTCCATGGCATGTGGGATATTCCCGGACCAGGGCTCGAACCCATGTCCCCTGCATTGGCAGGTGGATTCTTGACCACTGTGCCACCAGGGAAGCCCCCCTCCTTTTTCTTTATAAAATAATGTTCCTCTCCTTTTTTTTTTTTTTTTTTTTTTTTTTTTGCGTTACATGGGCCTCTCACTGTTGTGGCCTCTCCCGTTGCGGAGCACAGGCTCAACAGCCATGGCTCACGGGCCCAGCTGCTCCGCGGCATGTGGGATCTTCCCAGACCGGGGCACGAACCCGTGTCCCCTGCATCGGCAGGCGGACTCTCAACCACTGCGCCACCAGGGAAGCCCTGTTCCTCTCCTTTTTGTTGTCATTGTTGTTGTTTGACTTGTCTATGGGTTTCGCTGTAGGTTGCTTGCCCTGAATTGTAATTCCATGCTATTTCCCCATAAACCCATCTTTGCTGGTAAAATAACTTTTACTTTCCAGGTCAACATAGGTGCCAGGCTTGTGTGCTCAGAACAGCCCTACAAGGCCTGTATGGTTTTACTCCCTTTTGCAGGTGAAGCACAGAGCCTGGGAGAAATCACCCAGCAAATGACGTCTGTCAGGCTGCAGAGTCCATTCCAACTTAACTGGGCCTTTCAACTATCCCAGAATTTCCAAACTGTAGCCCCCTTGCAGTTGGAGCCAGGTCATTCTCTGTGGTGTGGGGCTGTCCTGGACATTGCAGGACGTTTAGCAGCATCCCTAGCCTCTACTCACTAGATGCCATAACACCCCTATCCCCACCACACCCAGTCCCACGTTGTAACAATTAAAAATGTCTCCAGGTGTCACCAAGTGTCCAAAGGAGCAGGATTGCCCCCTAGTTGAGAATCACCGCTCTAACTGGTTACCCTGCTTATATTGGGTTGACTGGTGGCCCTTAAAGAGATATATCCAAGCCCTAACCCCCAGAACCTGTGACTGTGACCTTATTTGGAAAAGAGTCTTTGCAGATGTAATTAAATTAAGGATCTCAAGATGAGATCATCCTGGATTATCTAGGTAGGTCCTAAATCCAATGACAAGTGTCCTTATAAGAGGCAGAAGAGGAGAGGACACAGACACACAGGGAGAAGGCCATGTGAAGATAGAGGCAGAGATAGGAGTGATATGGCCAGAAGTCAAGGAATGCCTGGAGCCTCCAGAAGTTGGAAGAGGCAGGGAAGGGTCCCTGGAACTTTTAGAGGGTATGAGGCTGTTGACCCTTTGATTTCTGACTCCTGGCTTCAGGAAGAACTGGGAGACAATACATTTCTGTTGTTTTAAGCTACTCAGTTTGTGGTACTTTGTTATGGCAGCCCCAATAAACTAATACCCCTACTGTAGTGGGCACTTGAATTTGGCGCAGAGAAATGGCTCCCTCCCACACGGTGCTCATGTTCTTCTGATAGTGCAATTCCCATGCTTTGATCTTCCGGTTATTTTATTTCAACGTGTGCTTCATTTCTCTTGCTCTTCCAGAAAGTTCCAAGAACTCCCTTTGCTGTGGCCTGCAGACCCATGTGGTCAGCCGGGGAAGGGAGATACCCATCATTCTGTGCCCCCCACCTACTGTGTGCCTGCTTACCCTACAGACCAGAAGCCCCTTGTGAGCCTTTCTGCACAGCGCGAGCGCGGGGGAGGTGGGTGTTACCACCCAGAGGGCGACCAGTGTGCCGAGGGGAGAGGTGACCTGCCCAAGGCCACCCAACTGGAGAGGCTCAGAGCCTGCTTTGGCCCTGAAAGCTGAGTTCTGTCCCCCTGTCCAGGCCTCAGTTTCCCCTCCTGTGAAACAGGGATAGGACCGTTCCTTAACCAGTCATCTGGAATCCCTGGGGACAGTTACGTTTTTGGAATTGGGAATTTTTCAGATCTTAGGAAGGTAACAGGGCGAAAGCTGCCATGTGTTGTGTGATGTCCCTGGGGGGTATGGGGAAGCCCCTATGTAAAGGGATAAATAAAGGATAAACAGGGGTAAAAAGGGATCATTGGTCACTGAAAACAGCCAGGGTCAGTGCCGGGGAAGTGGTCCCTCCGCTGGAGTACTGGCACTACCTTAAGAAAGAGTTGGGTTTGCAGAGCCTTTTTGGGGATTTGGGGATTGCTAACTGAGGAGAAGAGTATCTCTGTATCTCTGTGCGCGGCATTTGGGATCTTAGTTCCCCGACCAGGGATGGAACCAGCGCCCCCTACAGTGGAAGCACAGAGTCTTAACCACTGGACCACCAGGGAAGTCCCACGTGTACTTTTTTTTTTTTTTTGCATTACGCGGGCCTCTCACTGCTGTGGCCTCTCCCGTTGCGGAGCACAGGCTCCGGACGCCCAGGCTCAGCGGCCATGGCTCACGGGCTCAGCCACTCCGCGGCATGTGGGATCTTCCCGGAGCGGGGCACGAACCCGTGTCCCCTGCATTGGCAGGCGGACTCTCAACCACTGCGCCACCAGGGAAGACCCCACGTGTACTATTTAGTCAGGGCTCAGTAAACTTGGTCAGATGGAGGGAGGAAGAGAGAGAAGAAAGGGGGAAGGGGAGGAAGGGCGGGGAAGAAGAAAGAGGAAGAAGGGAGGAGGAGGGAAGGCAGGAGGATGGAGGAAGAAGGTGAAGAGGAGTAGTGGGGAGGAGGAAAGGGGGGAAGGGGAAGGAGGAGTGGGTGGAGGAGGGGGAGAAGGTGAGCAAAGGGGAAGTGGAGGAAGGCTAAGGGGGGGCCTTGAAGAGGGGAAGGAGAAGGGGGAGGGGGAGAGAGGGAGGAAGGGGGGAAGTAGGGGGAATCAGGGCAAGATGGAGAAGAGGGAGGAGAAGTTTAAGGAAGAGTGAAAGGGGAGGAGGAGGGGGAGGAAGGGGAGCAAGCTCTCTGTCCACATTTGTGAATGAATGAATCTCAACTCCAGCTAGAGTGACAGTTCCAGGCCTCAGTTTCTTTACCTGTAAAATGGGGTGATCACAATAGTGCTACCTGGCAGGATAAGAGTGCTGCTGTAGTTACTGGGCATTCCTGACTCCACTGACCCCCGGTTGAGAAAGTAGGGGACCAGTGACTGGCTCTGGGCCTGTCCTCCGGATCTGCCTCCTCATCTCCATTTTACCCACCCTAGGTGGCCCGCAGGGACCAATGGCAGCATGCGTGTGTGTGTGTGTGTGTGTGTGTGTGTGTGTGTGTAGGGGAGCGCCTGCCCGGTCCTGTCCTCTAAATGGTGCTGGAAGCAGGCCCTGGCCGCCTCCCAAGGAGAGTGCTGAGAAGGTCGGCCAAGCTGTGCAGAAAACAAGCAGGGTGGGGTGCGCAGAGGGGCAGAGGAAAGGGGAGCTTGGAGAGAAGGAGCCAAAGCAGAAGCCCACATGGGCACAACGCAGTCAGAGCAGGTCCCAGGAGTCTGCAGAACCAGAAGCCCCGGAGGGGAGTCCTCTGTCTTGTACTCACTGTCGCTGCCCACCTACTGCCTGAGCTCTGGTAACCCTCGACAGAGCAGCCAAAGCCTGAGGGTCTGTGAGCGGCTCCAGGTCAGCCAGGGAACAGGGTGGTGGGCAGCGAGGCCAGCACTGGCCCGCACCTGATCAAGGGGAGGGCTTTAGGGTCTCTAGGTGAGCATTTAGGACCTTGGGATGCAAATAAGGGACTCTGTGGAGTTCCTGTGGAAGGGTAGGGAACTGGTGTGTGAATTTTGCCCTCCCTGGGCTGCTGCGGTGAGACTTAACTGACAAGATTTCGGGATATGGATTTGCGATTAGTTGGGTCCTTGGAATATATCTTTTTTTAAAAAAATTAATTAATTAATTTATATTTTTTATTTTTGGCTGCGTTCGGTCTCCGTTGCTAAGCGCGGGCTTTCCCTAGTTGCTGGGAGCCACTCCTTGCTGTGGTGCGTGGGCTTCTCATTGCGGTGGCTTCTCTTGCTGAGGAGCACGGGCTCTAGGCGCACAGGCCTCAGTAGTTCTGTCACGTGGGCTCAGCAGCCGTGGCTCGGGGGCTCCAAAGCGCGGGCTCCAAAGCGCAGGCTCAGTAGTTGTGGCGCAGGAGCTCAGCAGCTCCGCGGCATGTGGGATCTTCCCGGACCAGGGCTCGAACACGTGTCGACTGAACTGGCAGGCAGATACTTAACCACTGTGCCACCAGGGAAGTCCATTGGAATATATCTTTAAGACTGAGGTAGGGGTTGGATATTCTGGGGCCCCTAGGCTGTGAGTTTAGTACTCCCCAGGTCCCTGGAGTCCGAAGAGGCTTTGGGGATTGGATTTAGAATAAGCTGAGGCAAGAACCCAGTACAGGTAGGCTCTGAATGTGAACTGAGAGTTGCTAGTCCCCCGGGGTAGGAATTCTGGTTTCCATCTAGGGCTTGAGCCGGGAGCGCCCGGGAGCCAAGCCGCTTGGCTGAGGGACGCACGTGTTTCCTAATCGCCGGCAGGGATAGGACTGGGGAGCTGGGAGGCTGGCGAAGTTTGGTTGTCATGGAGACAGCCGCCTTCCTCACCAGGCGTTCTAGCCCCTGGGTCTCGTTGGCCGTCGTCACTCTGGCCAGGGTGGCCTCTCTATGGTCGTGGCCTCCGGAAGTGGGCGGGCGTCGGTTCTGCGGCTGTGCGGCAGAGCGGTTCTAAGCCAGACAGGTCGGAAGAGAGCCGGCCTGGGAGGGCAGGTGGGGCGGGGCCTAGGGTGCTAGGAGTGAGGCGGAGGGTGGTAACTGGGCCAAAGCCTGAGGGCGGGGCCGGTGAACGGGGTGGAACTTGGGCCTGGGAATACGGGCTAGGCCCAGGACTGGGGGCGGGGCTTGAGCTACTCTGGGCCCGGCCCAGAGTGGGTGCGGCGTGTGCTTGTGTACGGGGCCATAGGCCTAACCTAGGGGCAGAACCTGGTCCAGGGCGGGCGGAGCTCCGGAATGGGGCTTGTGCTTACGGGCGGGGCCGGAGACCTAACCTGGGGGCGGGGTCAATCGAGTGGAGGTGGGGCGGATAGAGGTGGGGCCTGGAGGAAAGCCCAGGACCTTGGTGGGGCCAAGGTGGACTCTAGGCTTGGGGGCCAAGTCGTTAGGATGGAGCTTGGGTCCAGCGAACAGCTGCTAAGTCGAGGCATGGGGGTGGGGCTTGCCAGTGACTGACGGAATGGAAGAGCTGTGTCTGGGGGCGTGGAGATACACTAATGATTGGCAGGAAAGCCTGGGCCGGGCTAGGAGCAAGGAGGCCTGTGCCCACTTTGGGATGGGGCGGAGCCTGTCTGAGACGTGCCCAATCCCAGGTATGGGGGGGGCGGCTCCAAGCGGGAGCGGAGCGCGACATCTGGGCGGGGTTGGGTTGGCCGTGGGGCGGGGCCCGGGCGGGCCGTGGCCTCAGAGCTCTCCGCCTCCTCAGGATGCGGGCTCCAGGTGCGGGTTCGGCCTCCGTGGCCTCACTGATGCTGCTGTGGTTGCTCGGACTGCCGTGGACCTGGAGCACAGCGGTGGCGCTCGGCGTGTACGTAGGCGGCGGTGGCTGGCGTTTCCTGCGCATCGTCTGCAAAACGGCGAGGCGGGACCTCTTGTGAGTACAGCCCGGGCCTGATACAAGGGCTGGGGTCGGGGGCGGGCTGAGCGCCCAGGGGGGCGAACAGAGGGGGCTGGAAGGGCAGCGTGGGGGACCTTCAGGGCTTGGGTGGGGGGAGGTTTTGAAGACTGGGGGCGGGGTTTGGGTGAGGGCGGGGCTAGGGGCGGGGCTGGGACCTGAAAAGAGTGGGTTGGGGGACTCTGAGGGCACTAGCAGGGGACATCTAGAGGGATTCCCTGGAGGGAGATGAGTAGATTTAAATGTCCTTGAGCCTGCGTGGGTGACCTCAGGGCTCTGGACGGCAACTTGGGGGTACTAGGGCAGCGAGTAGGACTTCCAGAGAGCTGAGGCTGATTGGGAGGCCTGCGTGTTTGGGGGGGTCTCTATGGGGCTTTGGTGACTGTGGGAGGGCTCTAGGGCATCTTCAGGGACTCCGGTAGGTCCCTAGGAGTTCTCAGGGGGACTTTCTCAGGGAGAATGAAAGGGCTTCCTGGGGCATGTGTAAAGGGCTTTTAGAGCCTTTGAAGGGTGTTTGTCTCCTCAGGGCCATTTACAGGTCTCTCTGTGGTCGGGGTGCTCTTTGAGAGTTTGAGGTCTGTGCGTGACTTTGGGGGTTGTTCAGAGTCTGTGGAGAGGTTGCTGTGTATTCCAAGATTTGCTTAGGGGTCTCTGGTGACTGAGAATCTCTGGGGAGGGGATTCTGGTGGTGTTTGCAGGCATCCTTGGAAGGTCTCTGGGGTATCTCTAGGGGCTTGCTCAGAAAAGCTGTTGGGAGTCCTCCTGGGGTGAAATAAGTGCTTCTGGGCATTACCACCGGAGCAAATCTCAGGAACAGCCTCCATGTGGAAGTCCCTGAGCACTTGCTATGGGTCTGCCAGTCTTGGTGCCCATGGGGAGGTGGGAGGACTAACCCATTGTAAAGGTGAAGAAACTGAGGCTCTGTGAGCAGCAGGGATGGTGTGCAGCTGGAAAAACTTCCACTGCAAATTGGTTCTGAACCTTCTAGAACCTGACCTCTCTTTTCCATGCCCTGGCCCCTGCCCCTGCCCTTGGTTTTCTGACATGCAGATTGGACTGTGCTCTCTGTTCAGACAACCTCCACAACCTCCATCCTCTGCAGTAGAAAAGACTCAGCCTCCAGCTGGGTACTTGATGTCCTGACAATCTATTCCCTGCCCACTTGCCACTCCCTACCTCTCCATAGGTTCATCTGGGCCCCAGATCAACTCGCCTTGTCAGGCTCAGGCTGCTTTCCTCTGTCTGGAATACACTGGCCCTCCTTTTGCCTGGCAACGCCTTATGATGTTGCCTCCCTCAGGGGACCCTTTGCTGAATTTTCCTGCTCAGCACCCTCCCATGGCTCCCTGTTGCTCTTAGAATCTAGACCACATGAGGTTTCTGACCATGTTCCCAACCTCCTGTCCTTTCCTTTGTCACTCTTCCATCTACACTGGCCTCCTTGCTGTTCCTAAACACACTTGTATTTATTCCAGCCCCAGGGCCTTTGCATTTGCTGTACCCTCTGCCCAGATCACTCTTCCCCTGCTCTTCATTTTCATCATGCCATGGCTTAAATGTCACCTTGTCAGACAGCTCTCCCCTGACCCTATGTCTCTGTAGACCCTCCCACCTTGTTGCTCTCTGGCAGAATGGCCAAGATTTACACAGGGCTTCCTCTGTGTGAGGCACTATGCTAAGCATGACTTCTTCAAGTCCTCCCAACCACCCTGAGAGATGGGTACTCTCTTGTCCCATCTTACAGATGAGCAAACTGAGGCACAGCATAGTTTTGTCACTTGCCCAAGGTCACACAGCTGGCCAGTAGTGGGGGCAGGATTTGAACCCAGGCAGTGTGGCTCCAGAGCTTGACTTGTAACCACTAGCGGCATCAGTCACTTGTAATTATCACGTGTCTGCTTTCTTGCCTTTTAATTTTGGGGTCTTTTTCCCCCCACTAAACTGTGGGCCCTGTTGGGGGGCCAGCACAGATGGAGACTGTGTTGGACCTTGTGCTCCTGTGGCCCTGGTCTCCCGTCAGGGAAGCACAGACAAGGAGCGCAGGATATATTTTTTGGATGGCAGGTCTTCACTCCTTCCTTGGGCTCCATGGGGCAGGGGATATCTGTGACCAGCTCTGTCTCCCCTGGGACAGGACAGAAGCTGGGCCCACTCTGAGTCCCCAGCACAGAGCTTGACACACTTTCTGTAGGAGGCAGCCTGGAAGATGGCCCCACCTCCCAGTCTTCCCACCTTTGTATGATCCCTTCCCTTTGAGTGTGGGCTGGACCTGGTGACTCACTTCTAATGAAAAGAATACAACAAAAGCAATGGGATATTACTTCTGAGATTAGGTAATAAAAAAGACTGTGACTTCCATCTTGGGTGCTCTCTCATGGGTCACCCCCTCTGGAGAAAGCCAGCTGTCATGTAAGGCAGCTCTGTGGAGAGTCTCACATGAGTGAACTTGGAAATGGATTCTCTCCCAGTGAAACCTTGAGATGATCACAGCCCCTGCTGACACCTTGATTACAGCCTCACAAGACACCCTGAGCCAGAACCACCCAGCTAAGCTGCTCCTGGATTTGTGACCCACAGAAACTGAGAGATAATCAATGTTTGCTCTTTTCGGCTAGTAATTTTAGCTGCAATTTGTTACACAGCAATAGCTAACTAATGCAGCTTATATAACACCCACCCACCTCTGTACCAGGTTTTGTTCTAGTGTCCTCACAGTCCTGTAAGGAAGGAATGCTTACTAGTCCCATTTTGTGGTTGGTGAACCAAAGCACCAAGAGGGGAGTCATTTGCCGAAGAACACAGAGCTGAGGAGCGGCAGGACTCCAGAGTATGTGTTCTTAGCTGCTGTGTTGTGCTGGGGTCGTGGTGCAGGCTGGCTGCATTTAGAACCTAGGTTCAGAAATATTTAAGCACCCTGCCTCAGTTCTTCTAACTCATCTTCTGTTTTCCACATGAAATCTGATCACATTCATCTGTGTTTATTTCTTCCTGCCCCGGTGCCCTAGAGCTCAGGGTGAAAGCAGGAAGGGGCAGAAAGAGCAGAGGGGCAAGAAAAGGCCTCAGGAAGGGCCCAGAGGTGGACAGTGGCCTCTTTGTCCCCAGGGTGGGGGTGGCTTGTGCTGCTGCCAGGCAGGGTGACCCAGGCATGTGGCTGGAGCCCAGTGCCGAAGTCCACTGCCCGCTCGTGTGGGTGTGCTCCAGAGAGGCTGGGGGCGAGGGCGGGAGGGACAGGCCGTGAAGACTGGGCCCCATTGTGAATGCTTGAATAACCTGAGCACGAGCCACTGCAGCCTCAGTCGAGTTGCTTTGCTGTGCTGTCTGTGGACAGGGAGCACCCCTGTGGGAGCTGCTTCCTGTGCTTCCTACCCTTGCTGATGGCCCTCTCCCCATGGCTGTAACACTAGTACCCCTCATGGGGTTCTTGGGGTGCTCTATTGAAGCTCTTAGAGGAGAGCTGGGCACATAGTAGGCACTCAGACTTGTTGGTGCTGATTGCTTTCACCCAGCAGTGGGTACCTCAGAGGTTAGGTGCTTGGTGGCTAGAGCCAGAGTGTCTAGCTGTGGCCCTCACTCTGCGCCTTGCTAGCCCATGAAACATCACCCTCTGAGTCTTAGTTCCTTCATCTCTAAGAGTACACCTTGTGCATCCTCTCTTCTTTAAGAAAACATGAATTGAGCACCTGTTGTGTGCAGCACGGGCACTTGGTCTGTCACATGGTACATGGTGAATGTTTGGGGCAAGCCTGAAGAGGAACAGAGGGACCCTGCCAGGGGGCCTGGTCTGGGTTGTTCTGTCCTCTACTTGCTGTGTGACCTTGGGTGTGTAATTCACCTCCCTGAGCTCCCAGCTCATCCACCATCTGACATGGGGATTTTAGAACCCTACTTTGGAGGGTAGCTGTAAGGTTAGCTCAGTAAATGCTGAGGCTGCTCACCGTAGCACCTCTATTTATTCGTTGAATGGTTGAGATATCAGGATCTGACCAGGGAGGTGGATGTATAAACAGCTAACTTTTAACATTTTACATTTTCAGTTATTTTTTTGTAACAGTTAATACATAACACAGGTACAAAATTCAAATGTTAGAGAGAGGTTTGCTGTGAATGCTGCCCTCTCTCCACTGCCCCCAGCCGTGCAGTTCCCCTCCTCAGAGGCATCTTGTGTCTCTTTCCCAAGAAATATATGTAGACCTCTTCTTGTTCTTGGTGCTCACAAATGGCCACACATTCTCCATCATATTCCTCACCTCCTGCTTTCTTTCTTCTCTCCACTTTCACTTGAAATTTTTGCTTTTATTAAAGTCATGCAGGCTTTGAGATGAAAGACTCTAGCCTTCTACCTCAGGTGGCAGCTGCTAGCCCCACCCTCTACCCACATTTTCCCTTCCCTTCCAGGAGTGATTCTTACCTCTCCTTTGAACCTTTTGGACTTCACCTCCACGTCTCTAAATGGCTTATGTGACAAATCTGCATTTTTTCACTTTGAGACTTGATCTGTCATCTCACTCCATGGAAGATGAGGATTTGGCATCCCTTTATCCCCCTGTCCTCACTCTCTTCCTGTCCCTGTGCATGGTGTACACATACCCACCCTCATACATACACAGACACACATGTTCTTCCATCCCTTCATTGTCCCAGTATTATTACAGTTGATTCTCATTATTTGTGGTAGTTTTCTTCTTCTTCTTCTTCTTCTTTTTTTTTTTTTTTTGGAAATGCTGCAAGGCTTGCGGGATCTTAGTTCCCCCACCAGAGATTGAACCCGCACCCTCAGCAGTGAAAGCACGGAGTCCTAACCACTGGACCACCAGGGAGTTCCCTGTGATAGTTTTGTTCTACAAAGTTGCTGAGAACATTGAATTAGCAAATACTGAACCATGTATTAGCAAACTGAACCATTAGCAAACCACTGAACCCTGTATTTCCTAGGGAAAATACAAGGTTAGGTTCTTGCAAGCCTCTGATCACATTTTCATCAACCAGTCAATACATAATCTTGTTTTGTGTGTATTCTGCTTAAAGACACATCATTTAATATATATTGTTGATTCATTACTATTGAACTCACTGCCAGCAACATTGTAACTCATGCCTGAACAAAACTTATCTAATATGTGTATCTTCTCCATAAGGCACATCACAGCCTTCTTGTACTTAGGAACACTCGACAGCATTTCAGAATCATGCCTGGGGCCCATTTTAAACAGCAAAATCAACAACAAAAAGCACAAAAACACCAAAAAATGTGGCATTAAATAGACTGCCAAAAGGACGCTTGTTTATAATATGAGTTAAACAACTTTATGTGTTTTTGTCTGGAGTTATTGATTGCCTTTGTATTGGTTAGTTTTCTATGTATTTATCTCTACTTCAAAGCCAAACTCCACAACATCTGTCTCTCTCTCCTCTAATATTTATAGCATCAGATGGGCTTTCAGTTTCACCTTTTTGGAGAAGTCTCTCTTTTAGCCTCCAGTCTGTCCAGGCTGTTCTAGTTGCTCTCTCTACCTGGTGGGCAGCCATCACACCAGGCTTGTTCCTACCCATCTTCCTGAGGATTAGCATCACTTCTATCTTGGGTTGGATACCCTGTTTCCTGGGTCCTTGATAGTCCTCTTCCTTGGTTTACTTCTTTAATTAGTTGGAACACATCGTCATTAGCTTTGAGAGAAATCATGTATAGAAATTTAATTTTTTGAGACCCTCCATGTATGAAAATATCTTTATTTCTACACTCACACTTGACTGATGGTCTGGGTATAGACTTCTAGGTTGGATATTATTTTCCTTCAAAACTGAAGGCATTTCTTATTTCCTTCTCACATCATGGTTATTGTTGAGAAGACTAAAACTCTCTGATTCCTGATCCTTTGCAGTGCTTTTTTTTTTTTTTTTCCTTCTGGAAGCTTGTGGGATCTTTTCAAGATGGTGGGTAATTTCCATCCATTGTATGATCTGTTGGTGGGTTTCAGGTCAAGGAAGTTTTCTTGATGTTATCATTGGTGATTTCCTCACCTTTATTTCCTTTGTTCTTCTTCAAACTCCTATTATTGAGTGCCTGGAACAATGTCTAGCTTGATAACATTTACTGAATGAATATGATGTTGGATCTTCTGGACTGGTTCTATAATTTTCATATCTTTTTTTTCTTAACATCTTTATTGGAGTATAATTGCTTTACAATAATGTGTTAGTTTCTGCTTTATAACAAAGTGAATCAGCTATCTTCTTATCTTTTTTATTTTCCATCTCTGTCATTTTTTTTTTTTTTTTTTTTTGCTGTACGCGGGCCTCTCACTGTTGTGGCCTCTCCCGTTGCGGAGCACAGGCTCTGGACGCGCAGGCTCAGCGGCCATGGCTCACGGGCCCAGCCACTCCACAGCATGTGGGATCTTCCCGGACTGGGGCACGAACCCGTGTCCGCTGCATCGGCAGGCGGACTCTCAACCACTGCGCCACCAGGGAAGCCCCCATCTCTGTCGTTTTATCCTACTTTCTATGATATTTCTTCAAATATATCTTTCAGTCCTTCTATTAATGTTTAACTTATGCCTTCATATTTAAAATTTTTTATTATGATTATTCTTTGTTCCAATTAATAGACTATTTTAATTGATTTTTTTTTTTTTTTTTTTTTTCCAGTATGCGGGCCTCTCACTGCTGTGGCCTCTCCCGTTGCGGAGCACAGGCTCCGGACGCTCAGGCCCAGCGGCCATGGCTCACGGGCCCAGCCGCTCCGCGGCACATGGGATCCTCCCAGACCGGGGCACGAACCCGTATCCCCTGCATCGGCAGGCGGACTCTCAACCACTGCGCCACCAGGGAGGCCCTTTAATTGATTTTTTAATTATGTTTTTTCTTTTTTATATAGACTTCATTTTTTATTATCAGTTTTAGATTTACAGAAATTAAGCAGAAAGTACAGAGTTCCCACATACCCCCTTACTCTCCCCTACAGTTTCCCCTGTTTTTAATATCTCTTATTAGTGTAGTACGCTTGTTACAATTGATAAGTCATTGTTGATACATGATTATTAACTAAACCCCATATTTTTCATTAGGGTTCATGTGTATGTTGTACATTCTTTGTGCCCTCACATTTAAATTTTTCAGGATCTTTTTTTTTTTCATTCCCTGAAAGCTTTTATATAGCATCCTATTCTTGTTTCATGGATGCAATATATCTTCATACATTTTCAAGGATATTAATGACTTTATTAGTTTTTTTCTCTTTGCACAATCTCTTTTTCCTCAAAGATTTTCTTCTTTGTTTATTTTAGTCTCCATCATCCCTATTAGAGGAAATCCCCAGGAGTCTGGTAGTCCTTGGCTGTAAAGCCAATTAGAAGCTCTCAGCATGGATGTGTGTATGGGGTGAGGGGGTCTTGTCAACTGAGCTTCATGATGGGGTCACCTGGCCAGGTGGTGCTTTGGGGAAAGTCCAGTGCCGTGTCTTTGGGTCTTTCCTCCAGGCCTGGGCACAGGCCCCACCAGCAGCATCCCAGGAACACAGCGGGGAAGAGGGCTGGAGGCTTGGCATCTGGCAAGTAAACATTCACTTAACACCCATTTGCAGGGAGGTGCCCCACCCAGAAACCCTCCTGTGGATGGACTTTCAATCTTCTCCTGGGTGGCCACTTTTTTTTTTTTTATTTCAATTGAGATACTGACATATAACACTCTGTTAGTTTCAGGTGGGCAACATAATGATTTGCTATTTGTATAAAGGTTTCTCCTGCTACATGAAAATAGAGCATTCCTCTGAGACCTTTCATAAACCTAAATGGTGTAAAGGGAAGAAGCAATTACCTTAGGGTGCATCTTGCTAACGGGTGCACAAAATAAATTGAGATAAAGTTCAGATGCTCACAGACACAGTTCAAAGCTATGGCAGCTTGATGGTGGGATGCTGAGTGTAGTCCCCAGGGAAGGAGCTTGGCAGTGCCTCTCTCACTGCTTCGGGTACGTGCTGCCCCTATAACAGCTCCCTGCAGAACAAACACCGAACACTATTTTTACTTTTTGCCTTTCATTGTAAAAGCGAAAATCCTCTTTGGATTTCTTTCGGTTAGCAAAAACAGGTACTAATTTTGGTCTTTCGCAAAAGAGAAGCGGCATTAAAAAAAAAAAAAGAAGCGGCATTAAAGTGAATTTTTGAAAAGTAGGGGATACTGGTATATTGTGAAATGATCACCACTGTAAGTCTAGTTAATATCCATCACCATACCTAGTTACAAAAATTTTTTTCTTGTGAGGAGAACTTTTAAGATCTACTCTCTTAGCAACTTTCAAATATGCAATGAGGTATTATTGGCTGTAGTCACCATGTTGTACATTACATCCTCATGACATTTATTTCACAGAGGGGGCTTCTTAAACAGATTTCCATCAATCCTCTACTGCAGCCCAGGATTCTGCTTTCCCCCTCCTCCTGGGGCCTCCACCTCTCATGTGCTGCTGCCCAGCTTCCCAAAGTGGGGTGATTTGGTCTCCACTTCCATTTTCCCAGTCCTTGTGAGTTCACACTTCAGTCCTTTTACTAGCCGTTTTGGGGGGCACTGTGAACAGTCAGTGTCTGAGTGCTCAATCTGCCATCTTTGTCACACGGTCAGCAGTAACTTTTCCCATTTACCTTTAGGGTCCTTCCTCATCCCTTGCATTGGGGGCGCCATTCTTGTGCGCAGCCTTCTGTCGTAAGCTTCAGCTCGAACCGTTGTTCATCTGACCCCTCGCTTACTGCAGGATGTTTGGATTCTTTCCCATCTTCTGCTCACTGGAAGCTACAAATGGATAATGCGCCGTCATTTCCCCCGTGTGACTTTAATGTGTCAAAATCAGTATACCAGTTGGTGGAGTGATTCAGAGTCATGAAGAGACATTCCCGACCTTGGGCCGTCTCCTCCTACTCTCTGCTTCACTCACTCCTCTCCTCCCGCTGGCCTTTGCTCTCTTTTAAACCTGCCAATCTCCTTCCTGCCTCCAGGTCTTTGCACTCGTGGTGCCCTCCACCTGGAATACTTCCCCTCGAGCTTTACCCATGGCTGGCTCCTTCTCATCCTTCAAAGTTCAGTGCAAATGTTGCTTCCTCAGACAAGGCTCCCCTGCCCCGTGGGTGAAGTCTGTCCTGGTCATGCTCGATCACATCATCCTGTTGCTTTTTTCTTAGGAAACGTATAAAACTGTCATTGTTTTCATTTGCTTTCTCCTTGATTATTGACTGTAAACCCATAGCAGCAGGGATCACGCCTACCTTGGTCACCTGTGTGTCCCCATTCCTGTCATGATGTCCAGCATATGGTGGTACTTTGTGGAGGTGTGCTGCACTTGTGGACCAGCTCCTCTGGGGAGGTGTTCTCCGTGAGGAGGCTTCAGCTGCAAGTAGTGGAAATCCCAACTAGAAGTGGCATCAACAGTAAAGCACATTTATAGCCATGTGCAATGGGGTATTGGGACAGGAGGTGGCTTCAGGCTGATCAATTTGTGTTCAGCATCTCATCATTGGCCCAAGTTCCTTCTGCCTTTCTGCTCTGGCATCCTTGCTTCAAAGGCTTGGCATCTCCAGTTAGTTACCCTCATGGTCTCATATTGGCTGCTGTGGCTCCAGCCATCACATGCTGATAGAAGAAAGTGAACATGGGACTACCAGGCCCCATGTTGCAGGGGGTGTGAAAGGGGCTATTATGATGGTGGGAGGTCTATGAGTTGGGCAGTGTTAGAGTTAGAGCCAGATTTCCAGAGCTTTGAACACTGAGCAGAAGACAGTCTTATGTTCCCAGGGAAGTGTTCTGAGCAGGGAAGCAGCACAGCCAGGCTGGCCTGCATGGAGGAAGAGGGTGGCTTGGTGAGGAGGGTTTGGGGCAGCCAGGCAGGAAATGCACTTGTTCCCAGACAGTGGGAATGGAGACACACCCCCTCTGCCCCTTTGAATGGGGCACTGGGGTGAGAGTGGTAAGGAAGATAGACAAAGGCTGGAGATGAAGCAGAGTGTGTTAGTTTCTTGTGGCTGTCATAACAATGTAGCACAAACTGGGGGACTTAAAACAACAGAAATTTATTCTGCCATAGTTGTAGAGGCCTGAAGTCTGAAATCAAGGTGTGGGCAGGGTTGGTTCCTTCTGGAGGCTCCAAGGGAGAATCTGTTCCATGCCTCTCTCCTAGCTTCTGGTGGCTTCCAGCAATCCTTGGCAGTTCCTTGGCTTGTGGTTGCATCACTCAGTCCAATCTTTGCCTCCGTCTTCGGATGGCCTTCTTCTCTATGTCTGTGTCTCCTCTTCTGTCTCTTAGAAGGACACTTGTCATTGGATTTAGGGCCCATCCTAAATCCAGGATGATCTCATCTGAAGATCCTCAACTTAATTACATCTGCAAAGACCCTTTTTCCACATAAGGGCTCATTCACAAGTTTGGAGGATCAGGACTTGGATGTATCTTTTTGGGGCCACCATTCACCCCACTACACAGAGAATGGGGCCTGGCCCAGGGTGGAGGCGGGAGACCACGGGGAGGTGACTACACTGTTGCAGGCTTGTGACGGTGGGGTCTTGGCCGTGCTTGTGAGATAACTGGATTCCAGCTAGTCTGCATTGGAGAAAGTCATTTGTTCTACCCATCCTTGAGGACCTCCTGTGCCCCACACCCTGTCTGGGCTTCGGGGATGCCATGGTCACCATGACACGCCATGAATGCACTAGATGGTGCTTTTCCTGTCCTATGGAGCCCACAGCCTAATGAGGGAGAAGGACGCTTGAGAAGGAAATGAGGAAATAATTTAAACATCAGAAAGTGACAAGAAGAATACAGCACGTTGGGGAGAGGCAAGGATAGCGCAAGACTACTGCAGACAGGGCGGTAGGTGTGGGGCACCCAGCACAGGTGGTCAGATGAGAAGGAGCCAACCGTGCAAAGACCTGGGGGACGGAAGAGTGCTCCAGGCAGAGGGAACAGCAGGTGCAAAGCCCAGAGGCAGGACCCGATCCTCCTGGGCAGAGTAATGATGAATCGCTCTTTTTCTATCCTTCTTCTTGGTTGGGCACTTAATACATTTGACAGGTATTAGGCCGAGAATTGCACTGTTCCCCCATTTACAGATGCACTGCTGTTCTGGGCCCTGCTTCCTCTTTGTAAATAGGACAATGGCAATACCTACACTTTGCTGAGCTGGAGAACACTTGGAGCTTGTTATGTTCAGTCTCCTGATATTCCAAGTAAGGAAACTAAGGCCCAGAGAGGGCAGGGTCTGCCCAGGTGCCATAGCTGGTAAGCGGTGGAGTGGGATCTGAACCAAAGCCATTGACGCCAGGGCACTTTTTCTTTCCTCTGGGCTCTGCTGGGGCTCACAGCTCCGGGACAGACACTTGAGGAATCAGTGTTTGCACAAGGCCCTCAGATCATGTCCTGCCTCCTCCCCTGGACCATTACTCCCAGGGGACTTCCTGGGCTGGGCCCCACTCTTGGAACTTGCTTGTTCCTCTTTCTTCCTTACAGGGTAGGTATGAGTCAAGTTGCTGGGCAGATAAGATGCTAATTCAATTCTGTTTTCTTACTGACAGTGCATACCTCCCTGGGGAGAGGATAGCAACAGAGTTTATTGAGAATGTAGGACACGCCAGGCCCTGTCCTTAGAAGTCTCCATCCATCTCTTTTATCCCCTAATGACCTGGAAGGCATGGGATCTTATTGTCCCCATTAACCAGGAGGCCCAGAGAGGGATGTACCCACCCATGCCCACTGTATGAGTGTCCTGGGGCTGCCGTAACAAATTACCACAATCTTGGTAGCTTAAAACAAAAGGAGTTTGTTGTCTCAAAGTTCTGGAGACCAGAAACCCAAAATCAGCCTCTGGGGGTTCCAGGCGTCCTTGGCTTGGCTTGTGGCTGCATCACTCCAGTCTCTGCGTCTGTCTCCTCAGAGCCTCTCCCTTGTGTCTCTGTTTTCTCTTCTTCTTTTTTTTTTTTTTTTTTTACTTTTTGGCTGTACTGTGTAGCATGCGGGATCTTAGTTCCCCGACCAGGGATTGAACCCACGACCCCTGCAGTGGAAGTTCAGCGTCTTAACCATTGGACCGCCAGGGGAGTCCCTCTCTCTTCTTGTAGAGATACCTGTTATTGGATTTAGGGCCCACCTAGGCAATCAGGTTGACCTCATCTCATACTTACCTTAATTATATCTGCAAAGGCCCTGTTTCCAAATAAGGTCATAGTCTGAGGTTCTGGGTGTACATGAATTTTTGGAGACACTCTTCAACAACTGCAGTCACACAGGCAGAAGAGACTGGGCTGCATTTGAGCCAGCCTGTGGGACACCAGCATCGTCCTTACATTCTAGGCCCTGTTTCTAGTGCTGGGACTACAGCCCTGGACACAATAGACAGATAGACAGGGTGCCTGCTCTCATGGAAAAACACAAGAATTCAGGAAACCCAGAAAGGAAGATGGCGGTTTTAGATTGTGATGATCACTTTGAAGGAATAAAACGATGGTGGTGGGGGTGTGTGGGTGCTGGGAATGTATCAGTTACCTATGGCTGTGTAACAAATTACCTCTGAAACTAGGGGCTTAAAAAATGATCATTATCATCTCCTATGTCTAGGCTTCCTTACAGCTCAGTGCTGGGTTCCCAGGGCCAGTGTCCTAAGAGAGAGGGAAAGCGAGAGGGCATGAGGGCTCCTGTGTGCTGGGAAGAAGGTGTGCTGTCTTTGTGCCGTGGGCTCAGAAGTCATATAGCGTCACTTCTGCTACATTCTCTTCCTCAGAAGCAAGCCCCTCAGTCTGCCTCCACTCAAGCGGATGGGAAATAGAACCCACCTTTCGAAGGGAGGACTGTCAAAGGATTTGCAGGGATATTTTAAAATAGTCTTACTGATCCAAGCTGGGCAGGGCTGGGAGGACCCCTCTGAGCAGGTGTCATTGGAGCTGACAGGTGAAGGATGAGAAGGAGCCGAGATGAGGGGCTTGGGGCAGAGTATTCCAGGCAGTGGGAGCTGGGCAAAGGCCCTGGGGCAGGAACCTCTGCCCTGCTGAAGATCAGGGAAGGAGGCAAGAGCAAGCTGGGGCAATGGAGGGTGATGAGGTGGCCAGATGCATGGGGCTGGGCCGTGCTGGGCCTCACAGGCCACAGGGAAGGCACTTGATCGAAAAAACAGTGGGAGCCTTTGGAGGGTTAAAACATCATTTAAAAAATTTTTTTTTGATTTTTGATTTTTAAAAACTTTTTTTAAAATTTAGGGAATTCCCTGGGCAGTCCAGTAGTTAGGACTCCACACTTCCACTGCAGGGGGCCCATTCCAGTCCCTGGTCAGGGAGCTAAGATCCTGCAAGCTGCACGGTGCAGCCAAAAAAATTAAAAAATTAAAAAGTTTTAAATTAAAAATTTTAATTTTTAAAATAAAAAAAATTTATTTTAAAATTTTTTAAATTAAAAATTAAATTTTTATTTAAAATTTTTTTATTTTTAAAATTTATTTTTTTATTTTATTTTTTAAAAATCTGTGTTAAAAACATTTTACTATGGAAAATTTCAAGCTTACAGAAGTAGAGAGAATAATGTAATAAACCCATGTGCCCATCCCCCAGCTTCCGTGATCTTCATATGATTGTTTTCTCATCTCCACCCACTTCCTCCTCTGTCTGAATCTCAGTGGCACATCTTTCTATCTGTTAGTTTTCCAGGGTGTACATCTGGAAGGTAAGGACTCCTGTTTTTAACCTTGCCACAGATAGTCTTCATGAGTTTAATTCATTCATTCATTTTTATTGTAGTAAAATGCATATAATATAAAATTTACCATTAGCGACATTGAGTACATTCACAGTGTTGTGCAACCATCAGCTCTATCTAGCTCCAGAACATTTCCATCACCCCAGAAGGAAACCCTGTCCCCATTAGCAGTTACTCCCCATTCCCCCTCCCCCAGCTCCTAGTTACCACCAATCTGCTCTGTCTTCATGGGTTGTTTTTGAGATGTAATTTACATATAATAAAATGCACCCGTTCTAAGTGTTCATTTAGGATTTGGGGAACCACACCCCGGTAACCTTCCTGGGGGTGGAGTGAGGACCACCTGTCTCAGTCAGGGCAGAGCAAGCTGCTGTAACAAACAGGTCCCCACTTGACAGTGGCTTAACCCAGCACAAAGTTACCTCTCAGAGTCAGGTGGCAGGGCAGGGAGCCACGTAAAGCCAGAAGACCACTTGTTTCTTGAGCTCCTGCACTGAGAAATTCTAGCTTTCTTGGTTCTGTGATCTAAAGACATTTCTGTTTGCTTAAAACAACACAAACAAGTTCATGTCTCACTCATCTGACAGCCTGGCATCATCAGTGATGGCTACTCATCTCCACAGGGTCATTCAGGAACCTGGCTCCTTCTACTGGGGTTCTATATTCCCCTGGGGCCTCTGATCCCCTTGTCTCTACTAGCAGGTGAAGACAGAGGAACAAGGCACCTGCCATCAGGGCCTCTCGCTAGCCTGTCTTCTGGCCTCACCTGGGGCAGAGGCACCTCCTCCCCTGTGTGGGGGCACACGTGCTGGATGGCTCAGCCAACTGTGCCTAGTGCCATTGAGTAACTTGGGAGTGGAACAGCCCCCCCAGCTCAGGGGGTGGACCCCAGGGCCCAGTTGAGGCAGGCAGGGCATGAGGAGTCCAAGCTGGAGGCAGTGGGGGGTCAGCATGGGGCACTCGGGCTGCCCCAGGAGAGAAAAAGGATAGGACTGGGCCTGGCTCCCTCAGGGTCACCAAGCAAGCTGTGGCGGAGGAGGACAGGGTGACTCTGATTTACACTGCATGGCCTGGCCAGCTGTGAGAATCCGCCTACTTCTGGGCTGACTGGTAGATGGCCCTTTGCCCTTAGTTTCTCCAAGAGACCCAGCAACCCAAGGGTTCTTATTGAACACTTGCCACCCTTGGGAATACAGGGACCTTTTCCTCTGCTTTCTCCACGTGGGGATGCTGAGGCTTGGGGTGGTTTCCTGGAAGCCGGGCAGGACACTCAGTGACACCGTCCCCTCGTCCCCCCTCCCAGCGGCCTCTTCGTGCTGATACGTGTGCGCCTGGAGCTGCGGTGGCACCAGCGTGCCCGCCACACCATCCCGCAGATCTTCCAGGAGGTGGTACGGCGGCAGCCTGAGCACCTGGCGCTGGTGGACGCGGGCAGCGGCGTGTGCTGGACCTTCGCGCAGCTGGACGCCTACTCCAATGCTGTGGCCAACCTATTCTTCCATCTGGGCTACACGCCAGGCGACGTGGTGGCCATCTTCCTGGAGGGCCGGCCTGAGTTTGTGGGGCTGTGGCTGGGTCTGGCCAAGGCGGGCATGGAGGCCGCATTGCTCAATGTTAACCTGCGGCGGGAGCCCCTGGTCTTCTGCCTGGGCACCTCGGGTGCCAAGGCCCTGGTCTTCGGACGGGAGCTGGCAGCGGGTGAGGCCGGGTGTGGGCAGCATCTCGGTGGGGGCCTGGGGCCGCCCAGGGCAGGGAGATGGTGCTTCCCCGGCCCTGGGAGGGGACCTGCCCATCCTTGACCATGACATATGTTTTGGGCCGCAGTGGTGGCCGAGGTGAGTGGACAGCTGGGCAAGAGCCTGGTCAAGTTCTGTTCTGGAGACTTGGGTCCCGAGGGTGTCTTGCCGGACACCCAGCTCCTGGACCCGCTGCTGAAGGAGGCCTCCACAGCCCCCCTAGCTCAGCCCCCTGGCAAGGGCATGGATGGTGAGTCCAGGTGGGATCCCCCCTGCCGATGCCCACCCAGTCCCCTCGTCCCCCTCACGCCAGCCTCCGGTCCCCAACACCCACATCTCTCTTAGATCGACTCTTCTACATCTACACGTCAGGGACCACGGGGCTGCCCAAGGCTGCCATCGTCGTACACAGCAGGTGAGGGGCCCGTGGGCATTGCCCCCAGCGCAGGAGAGCCACTCCAGGTCCTCTCTACGGCCTGATCCCCCCGACCCCCAGCTCCTGTTGGGGTCTTGTGGGCATCTTGATACCAACTGGGTAAAACCCACAGCCCATCTCAGGACACCGTGCTGCCCTCTGCCCCTCCTCAGTCTCCTCCTGTCCCCACTCCTGCCCCCTATGGTCTGTGACCATAGTAAGGTTTAAAATCCTAAATCAGACCTCCTCTGTGCCAGACCTCCCTGTACCCTCCTTGGCCCTCAGAATAAAAGCCGTATTCGTGTCGTGCAGCACCCGCCACTTCTCTGATGTCATTTTCCTCCTCTCCACCTCTCGCTCGCTCCCTCCTCGACCCCTCACACTTCCTCAAACCTGCCAGACTCCTTCTGGCCTCAGGACCTTTGCATATGCTCTGCGCTTCACCTGGGTGCCCTTCCCTAGCTCACCCTACAGCTCCTTCTTGCCGGGCCTTAGCTCATGTGTCACCTCCCCAGGCAGGTTACCCCACCCTCCCTGGCTTTGTCCCCTTCAGCCTCTCTCTGTCCCTTTGCTCTATCATCCCTCGTGGCAGCAAGCACCATTTTCTTTATTTGTTGCATGTTCCTCTCCTGCCAGCCTATAAGGCCCCTATGAGCTGGTATGGCTCTGCCTCAGTATGCAGCTCACTCCCCCCACTCCATGCTTTTTTCGGGGGTGTGGGTCCCAGCCCCTGCACTCCCTGCCCCTGCAGGTACTACCGCATAGCGGCATTTACCCACCACTCCTACAGCATTCAGGCGGCAGATGTGCTCTACGACTGTCTGCCCCTGTACCACTCGGCAGGTACCACAACCACGGAAGCTCGGGCGGGGGAGGGGGCGGGGGATTGGGGACCCCTCATCGAGTCCACTCTCTGCAGGGAACATCGTTGGCGTGGGTCAGTGTCTCATCTACGGGCTGACTGTGGTCCTCCGCAAGAAGTTTTCAGCCAGCCGCTTCTGGGATGACTGCATCAAGTACAACTGCACGGTCAGGCCCCGCCCCCTCTCACACCTCCAGCCCTCCGCCCACCCTTCCAAGTATATGGCTCTGAATGGCTACCTCCCAGGGACTCGGTGGGGTTGGGAGTGGGTAGTCAGTGCTTCTGTGCTCAAGGCCCAGACCGAGGCTAAACCTTCAACATGTAAACTCATTGGAACCTCACAGCTGCTTGGGAGTGGGCAAAGGCCTCATACCCATTTTGTAGGTGGAGAAACTGAGGCTTTTAATGCAGCTGGGATTGGACACAGACTGCCTGAGATCCTTAAGGTGCTGCCTTCCCTACTCCCTGTGCCCCTAAGGTCTTCCCTGCTGGTGGCTGCAGGGAAATGGGTGCAGTCACCGCGCTGTGCTGGTTAAGGCCACAAAGCCCAGAGCTTCCTGGTGGGATAAGCATGAAGCAGAGGTGGAGGGCATCCACTGTCCTGCAGAGCAGGTAGGGGTTAAGACAAATCCCTTCCTCTCCTCTCCCCTCCACAATGAGAGGAGAGCAGGCCGAGGATTTCAGTGCTGTGATGGGGGTGGAAATACAGGTGCCTAGTACCTTCCTCCAGGTGGAAGAAGGAGTGAGGAGGGGAGGGAAGGGGGTGTGTCCAGGGACTGGCAAATTGGCAGGTGCTGACCCCACCTTGAAGAGGTGGGGCCCAGAGACGTTCAGCCACTTGCCCAGATCACACAGCTGGACAGGGTGGGGGCTCTGGGCCAGGCATCCTAGGGGATCCCTCGGGGCGATGACTCTGCCCTGCTGTGCTTTTGAGGATTTTATGTTCTGCTTGGGGTGGTGGGGGGTGGTCTGGGGAAAACTGCTAATCTGAATCTTGAAATAGAAGACAGTCTGTTTATTAACTTAACTCTTGAGAGTTGCAAATATACATAAATGTGGACAGAAAAGTTTAGGGGATTCCCAGGTATCCATCACTCGGCTCCAGAGGACATCAGATACCCTGTCCTACCCCCTCCACTCCCCCAGCACATCCCTCCTTCTGTGTTGTTGTGAAGCAGCCCCAGATAGCAGCGTGTTTCCTGCATAGATATGTCAGTAAAACTTCTGAAAGATGAGGATTGGTCTTTTTTTTTTTTCAATTGAGGTGAAATTCACATAAGATTAGCTTTTTTTTTGGTTTTCAATTTTTGAACTATTTAGTTTTATTTATTTATTTATTTATTTATTGGCCACACCTCACAGCATGCGGAATCTTAGTTCCCCAACCAGGGATGGAACCCGTGCCCCCTGCAGTGGAAGGGCGGAGTCTTAACCACTGGATCGCCAGGGAAGTCCCCAAGATTAGCTGTTTTGAAGTGGATACTTCAGTGGCACTTAGTCCATTTACAGTGTTGTACAGTGACCACCTCTATGTAGTTCCAGAACATTTCCATCACCCCCAAAAGGACATGCTGTCCCCACTGGTAGTCATTCCCCATTCCCCTTCCCCCAGCCCCTGGCAACCATGAATCTGCTTTCTGTCTCTATGGGTTTGCCTGTTCTGGACATTTCTTATAAACGGGATATCTGTGTGGACTTTTGTGTCTGGTGAGGGCTGTTTTTAAAACAAAAGATTTGGGACTTCCCTGGTGGAGCATTGGTTAAGAATCCGCCTGCCAATGCAGAGGACTTGGGTTCGATCCCTGGTCTGGGAAGATCCCACATGCCACGGGGCAACTAAGCCCGTGCACCACAACTACTGAGCCTGCGCTCTAGAGCCCGGGAGCCACAGCTACTGAACCTGCGTGCCACAACTACTGAAGCCTGCACGCCTAGAGCCCGTGCTCCACAACAAGAGAAGCCACCGCAATGAGGAGCCCGTGCACTGCAACAAAGAGTAGCCCCCGCTCACCGCAACTAGAGAAAACCCCCACACAGCAATGAAGACCCAACACAGCCAAAAATAAATAAATTAATTAATTAAAAAGAAATGAAACAAAAGATTTGAAAGCAGGGTCTCAAAGAGATATTTGTACACCCATGTTCATAGCAGATTATTCACAATAAATAAAACATGGAAGCAATCCAAGTGTTCATCAACAGAATGAATGGATAAGCAAAATGTGGTTCATCCCTACAGTGGATTATTATTCAGCCTTAAAAAGGAAGGAAGTTCTGACACAGGCTACAACATGGATGACCATTGAGGACATTATGCTGAATGAAATAAGCCAATCACAAAAAGACAAATACTGCATGATTCCACTTATATTAGGTACTCACAGTAGCCAAAATCATGGACAGAAAGTAGGATGTAGTTGCCAAGGCCAGGGGAGGGGGGAATGGGGAGTTTGTGTTTACTGGGTATAGAGTTTCAGATTTACAAGGTAAAAATATTTTTGTGGGGGAATTCCCTGGCTTTCCAGTGGTTAGGACCCGGTACTCTCACTGCTGAGGGACCGGGTTCTATCCCTGGTGAGGGAACTAAAATCTCAGAAGTCGCGTGGTGTGGCCAAAAAAAAAAAAAAAAAAAAAAATTATGGGGATGGATAGTGGTGATGGCTGCTCAACAATGTGAATGTATTTAATACACTGAACTGTACACTTAAAAATGGGTAAGATGGAAAAGAAATGGCTAAGATGGTAAATTTTATATTGTGTGTATTTTACCCCAATAAAAGAAAGAGTAAAAATGAAGGAAAAAACTCCACAAACATATAACCTCAGTATCATTATCACAGCCAAAAAGTGCCAGTGATTTCTCAGTTATCAGGAATCCGGACAATGGCCTGATCCCCAGTGTTTTACCATGTCAAAATATGGGGTTTTTTTGTTTCTGTATTTTTTTTAAAAATCAGTTTTTAGGTAAGACCCACACATTGCAACTAGTTGATGTTTCTTATAAGAATCCTTTTATCTGTAGGTGCCCCTTGTCTCTCCCTCATTCTCTTCCCACCTCTCCTTGTAATTTATTTATTGAAGAAATGAAGTTTGGCCTGTAGTGTTTTCCCAGTCTGGGTATTGCTGGGAGGTCCTTTGACATGCTTCTCTCTCCCTGGCACTTCCTGTACCTTGGGAGTAGGGTCAAGCATAGTGGGGGTTTTTTGTTGTTTTGTTTTTTTAACTACTTTTTAAAATTGACATATAGTTAATTTATACAATGTTGTGTTAGTTTCAGGTATACAGCAAAATGATTCAGTTATATATATATAAACATTATAGATATATATATTCTTTTTCAGATTATTTTCCATTTTCCATTATAGATTATTACAAGATATTGAATATAGTTCCCTGTGCTATACAGTAGGTCCTGTTGTTTATTTTATATATAGTAGTATATATATGTTAATCCCAGACTCCTAATTTATCTCTCCCACCCATCCCCTTTGGTAACCTTAAGTTTGTTTTCTATGTCTGTGAGTCTATTTCTGTTTCATAAACAAGTTCATTTCTATCATTTTAAAAGATTCCACATAGATGTGATATCATATGATACTTGTCTTTCTCTGTTTGACTTACTTCATTTTATATGATAATCTCTAGGTCGGTCCATGTTGCTGTAAATGGCATTATTTCATCCTTTTTTATGGCTGAGTAATATTCCATTGTATGTATATGTACCACATCTTCTTTATCCATTCCTCTGTCAGTGGACATTTAGGTTGCTTCCATGTTTTGGCTACTGTAAATAGTGCTGCTATGAACATTGGGGTGCATGTGTCTTTTCAAGTTAAGAGTTTTGTCCAGATATATGCCCAGGAGTTGGATTGCAGGATCATATGGTAACTCTATTTTTAGTTTTTTGAGGAATCTCTATACTGTTCTCCATAGTGGAAGCACAGCATCTCTCAACCACAGCAGTGTGGGTATTTGGAGCTGCATCTTTCTCTGTGATGAGGGCTGTCCTGTGCACTGTAGGTTATTTAACAGCATTTCTGGCCTAAAATCACTGGATGCCACTGGCACCCCACCTCCTAACTGTGATAATTAAAAACGTTTCCAGACATTGTCAGGTGTCTTGACTGTGGTTGAGAACCACTGATCTAGATATTTCATCGCTTCAAGTTCTACTTTTTTGGCAAGGGTTCCCTGTGGGTGATGTCATGTCCTCCACCAGGAGGCCTGTGGTGTCTGGCTGTCCCTCTCTTTGTCTTTGACGTGCTGTG
This sequence comes from Mesoplodon bidens, assembly GCF_964165515.1. Classification (NCBI taxonomy): domain Eukaryota; kingdom Metazoa; phylum Chordata; class Mammalia; order Artiodactyla; family Ziphiidae; genus Mesoplodon; species Mesoplodon bidens. The sequence continues at coordinate 139,585,782 of NC_138160.1, forward strand.
TTGCATCGGGCTTTGTTCACTGTCTCCGGGCCCCTGAAATTCCATTCTGTTTCCTTGAAGGGGTATTTCTGTGACCAAGAGAAGGCACTGAGGGGCTCTTTAAGGAGTAGAGGATGGAATCCTCAAAGGTCAAGTTTCACAAGGATGCCAAAAAGACTTAGGAGCGTGCGTTTGGGTTTAGAAATCCCATCTCATGGCTGGCTGTAGGATGGGGGAAACTGCGTGGCTGTTTTATTTGCAGCAGTGGGCATGGCTCAGATCAACTGCCCGGCCATCCTCACGGGAGGCAGCAGGCTGTAATCTAGAACTCCCCTTTTTTAGCGCATAAAGCAGATGGGTAGGCGATAGGTAAGTCAGCCCATCATCCATCCATGGGTGTATAGTTCCTGTGTCTCCCCATACCCACTTGGGTGTGTACATTGGGTGTACGAGGTCACCCTGACTCGGGAGTTGTAGTGGGGGTCCCAGGTTGACAATTCACTGCCAGCTTCTGTCCAGGTGCTGCCCTGCAGGCAGGAGGTCTCGGCTGGGGCACCTGGTGTCTGCCTCTCTGAGCTAACCTGAGTTGTCTTTCCTTCAGCCCTGGGTCTGTCCGAGGGTCCAGGCCAGAGTAAAGATCAGCTGTTTGGCTCTCAGTACGTAGATGTGGCCTCAGGGCCACAGGGTCGTTGAAACCTTCAGCTGCCTCAACTGTGGCTGTGTTGTCCCTTCCCCAGCCTGGTTTCTGAAGAGGACAGCTACGAGCTGCTCAGAGTGTGGCTGCGTCTACCTGTGATGGTCTGGAGGGCAGCTATGTATTTAGGCAGGACTTTGTCAGTTGACAGCTTAAACCAAAACCCTAAACCCAGCCCTAACCTAAATTCTGGCTTTCTTGAGGAAAGGGATTTGTTGGCTTATGGAACCGAGGAGGCCACATGGTGGACAGCTTCAGGCACACCTTGATCAAGGAGGGTCTCTCTCTTTCTCTCTCTCTATTTGTTTTCCTCTTCCTCTTGTTTTCTTCTTTCCTTAGTGGGTGGCTTCCTCCCCACCCTGCTTCTCCAGGATTGTTCCCCACAGTTCTAGTTGAGAAAGAGCCTGTCTTCCCACCAGTCCATTAAAAGTCTCAGGGCTGATTCTCATTGGCTTAGCTATGGTCACATGCTTATCCTTGAACCAATCAGTGGGGATGGACTGGACTGATTGGCCACGCTGTATGACTTGTTCTATCCTGGAGATGGGGTGGGCTGGGCCACATCCAAAGCACATGAGGGAGCCTGGGGGCAGAGGGAGAGAAACCATCATGGGCTCTGATCTTGCCTTGCCTGGGGCTTGCTTCCTGGTCAGCAGCTGGTGATCTTGGGCCACCTGTGTCCCCTCTCTGGGTCTCAGTGCCTTCCTCTCCAACATGGAGTCTCAGGAAGATTAAACAGATGAGCTCTCTGCTTGGCTGGTAGTGAGTGCTCAGTGCACTTGTATTTATCAGATACTTATTAAGTCCTGCTCAAGGAATACCTCTCAGTCACGGTGACATTTGAGCCGAGACCTGAGGACCCAGGTGCATCTGGGGGAAGAGTGTTCTAGGCAGAGGGCACAGTATGTGCAAAGGCCCTGAGGAGGAGACCCACGTGGCAGAGCCGAGTGAACATAGGAGTCAGAAGGAGAGGGGGCAGTGAGGGCGGCAGGGCCAGATGGAATTGATCACAGGTCGAATTTTGTGCTTCATCTAGTGAGTAGTTTGAAGCTGTACTGATTGCCATGGTGGTTAATTCTGAACATGTAACTGCTTCATTGAGACTCTGGAGCCAGGATGCCCAGATACATGTCAAATTTTACCACATTATCAGCCTTGGTGGTTACTTACTGTCTGTGAACCTCAGTTTCTCCATCTGTAAAATGGGGAGGGTATCATTAAGAAGCCGTCCTGGAGATGAGGACTCAAGGGCACCTGGGGTATCTGGGACTTGACCCCAGGGGGTGGAGCCACAAGACAGGGAGAGAAGGAGCCCTGGGGGCAGTGCGGGTGGGGCAGTGAGTAGGTGACTCCGTGGGCAGCTGGGTCTGTCCGAGGGTCCAGGCCAGGGGCTGGGTCCCTGCTGTGACTTCAGGGAGGCAGCAAAGAGCATGCACCTGAGAGTGGTCCCACCCCAGGATCAGGACTGTGGGCACCCTGAGCTCAGATGGTTGGGGCTCTGGGGGACAGTGGAGAGCACATCGCCTCTGGGCTGAGGGTTGCCCTGTGGAGTGTCAACGCCACGGCTCACCTTCCTGCCTGCGTGCACCACACGTGGTGTCCCCAGAAAGCAGCAGAGGGGATAGAGGGACTGCTGGAGGGGCATGGGGGACGTGATGCATCCACTCAGATGGAAGGCGTGTTGGGGATTGAGGGAATGGATAGGCCTGGTCTGTTTCCTTGCTATTATCATCTTTAAGGCCGTTTTGTTCCTAGCGCCCAGGTTGGAGTGGGGGAGGTCGCTGGGTCTGGAGGTCTCTGGCCCGCGGCAGCCTCCGCCCCCAGCTGGCTCCTCTCTGCTCCAGCGCAGGCGCCCACTGCTCGCTTCCCACCCACCTAGGTGGTCCAGTACATCGGGGAGATCTGCCGCTACCTGCTGAAACAGCCGGTGAGCGAGGCAGAAGGGCGGCACAGCGTGCGCTTGGCGGTGGGCAACGGGCTGCGGCCAGCCATCTGGGAGGAGTTCACGGAGCGCTTCGGTGTGCGCCAGGTCGGCGAGTTCTACGGAGCCACCGAGTGCAACTGCAGCATCGCCAACATGGACGGGAAGGTGGGCGCAGGCGGGGCGGCCCGGGCAGGTCTCGGGGTTCAGGGATCGATGCTACCTATGCCTCGCCGGCCCCGTGTCCCCAAAGAACAGCCTGGATTGTGGTGGGCAGCTCGGCCAGGGCACTTGGCTGCTTTCTTCTGGCTTGCCCAGTCATGTGACTGTCACCCCTGAGTTCAAATTCACAGCGTGACTGCGTTGCCCTGGGCAAGCGCCTCAGCCTTTCTGAGCCTCAATTTGTAGCAGTGGAGGTGGCAGGGGAGAGCAGGGCTCTGGGGGATCCAGGGCCAGAAATGGGGTGCTGATCTCCTCATACTGGGCAAGTCACTCAGACTCCTTGGGTCTTCGTTTCCTTATCTGTAAATGGGGTTAACAACTTATTAGGTTTGTCCTAATCACCCAACAACATGAGCTCAGCACAGCACCCCTTCCCCGTGCAGTAGGCACTCTGCAAACAGATGCTTTTATGATCAACAACTATTATCTCCACTCTGCCCTCTCAGGACCCTCCTTCTCCCTTATTAAGCCCTTCCCATCCAAAGTCAGGAACAGAGAATGAGAAGAATAATACATCGCCCTAGGGGGTAGGGGTTCTTTCTGCCTCTCGCTGCTGGGTCCCCAGCACCTGAGGACAAGGCACAGTCCCCACCACGCACATCTGTTGAATGGACAGCCCCAGAGCACACTCTGGCCGTACCAGCAGAGGTTGCCGCTCTAACAAATATACCCAACCGTGTGCAGCGGCAGAAACCCATTAGACAGGCCTTTCTGCTCATAGAACTGAGCCAGGCAGGGTGACATGCAGTGGGCAGCGGGCAGAAGCTCTGCCAGTGTCCCTACATGGCTTCAGGATCACTTTGGCCATCCACTTCCTGCCAGCCTGGAAAGTTTTAAGGACCAGGAAGTGGCGGCCGGTTGGCAGGTCTCCTCACATGACTGCAAGGGAGGCTGGGAAGGTGGGAGAGGGGGCATGATTCCTGGCAGGATGCTGCACTTAATACCCCCCTCTTTCAGATCATCCAAGGTCACAGAGTTGGGTGACACTAGGAGTGCTAATTCCAGGCCCTGGGGCAGGAGAGGCAAGGTGTATGTGTGTGGGGGGAGGATCCCGTGTCACCCTGGGGCTCCTCGTTGACTCGGCTGGCCGCATCCCAGGTCGGCTCCTGTGGCTTCAACAGCCGCATCCTGCCCAATGTGTACCCCATCCGACTGGTGAAGGTCAATGAGGACACCATGGAACCACTGCGGGATGCCCAGGGCCTCTGTATCCCATGCCAGGCCGGTGAGCAGGGTCCTGCCTAGTCCCCGAGGGAGCTGGGGCCCCCCACCTCCTGCCCGCCCAGCACAGCCTGAGCGCTGCCTCCTCCCCAGGGGAGCCCGGCCTCCTCGTGGGCCAGATCAACCAGCAGGACCCGCTGCGTCGCTTCGATGGCTACATCAGCGAGAGTGCCACGAGCAGGAAGATCACCCACAGTGTCTTCCGCAAGGGTGACAGCGCCTACCTCTCAGGTGTGCAGACCCTGGGGGATGGCTGTAGGGATGGCAGGTTGCCATCTTACCTCCCCCTCTCCTCTCTGCCAGGTGACGTGCTGGTGATGGATGAGCTGGGCTACATGTACTTCCGGGACCGCAGCGGGGACACCTTCCGCTGGCGTGGGGAGAACGTCTCCACCACTGAGGTGGAGGGTGTGCTGAGTCGCCTGCTGGGCCAGACAGATGTGGCCGTGTACGGGGTGGCCGTGCCAGGCAAGCTGGGGGCTCTGAGGGTGGTTCTAGGGTCCTGGGAGCAGCCCCAGAGGAGCCCAGCCAGGAGGAGCTTGGAGGTACAGGTACCCTTGTAGGCAGGACCTAAAGCAGTGCACAACCTGGACAACTGCACCCGACAGGGTGGCGGCCTGGATCTGGAATCTCTCCTCATGCCTGATGTTGAGCCTCAGTTTCCTCATCCAGAAAATGGGCTCATGAAATCAGCCGTGGCTCAGGGCTGCAGGGAGTGCAGCAGGAGCTCCATAAAATGTTTGTTGCTTTGGTGAGCATTATTCCAGGTGGAAGGGACTGGAGATCAGAAGCCAGGGGCCACCATTGGAGGGTGGATCTGGTCCCATGGAGGGGCGAAGGGTGGTGGTCTCAGCCAAACCTCTGTCTCCAGGGGTGGAGGGCAAAGCAGGCATGGCAGCCATTGCGGACCCCCACGGCCAGCTGAGCCCCAATGCCCTGTACCAGGAGCTGCAGAAGGTGCTGGCGCCCTACGCACGGCCCATCTTCCTGCGCCTCCTGCCCCAGGTGGACACCACAGGTGCGTCCCCCTGTCTCTTCGTGTATCCATCTGTCTGTTAGTTCCTCAGTCATTTACTTATTTGTCCTAGTTCAGTCCCTGTGCCAGGTCCGACGTAATGGTTCATGGCCAGCCGGCACTGTGGGCTAAGCCCTTTTCTTGTTTTATTTACATACTTATTTCTTTCCATTTCTCACTCCCACTCCCACTGGGTATCCTGCAGTGTTTGGTGCATTTCTTCATATTCAGCATTTTTTCTGATGACTAGGAAATTTGAGCAAATCGTCTCACACCTCTGAGGTTTCCTCTGCTGTAAATCACCCTCTTCTGCGTATCTTTGACCGTCTTTGTGCTGCCTCATCTTTCTTTGTGATTTATGGGAATTTCCCGTAATAGTCTAGATGCTAATTCCTTAGCGGTTTCAGACCTTCTAAATCTCTTCTGTTTTGGAATCTGTTAACTCCGTCCATGGTGCCCTTTATTGAAAAGAAGCCTCTAATTTTGATACAAACTTAAACACCACCACCACTACCACCTCTGCTTTTTCAATTTTGTGGTTTGTGCTTTTGGAAGGCAGCAATGCTCACCACTCTGCCACCAAGGCACACATGTGTGTGCTTTCGAAGTTTCATTTGAAAAGAAAAAAAACCTTCCCAACTCTAGAGCACACAGGGATTCTCCCTCCATGTTTTCCTACCAACCCTAACCCTGTCTTTCACAAAACCCTTCTTTAATAGTCTACCTCAGGGAGTACAAACTTTTCCTTAAAGTCCCAGATAGTAAATATTTTCAGTTGCGGGCCACAGCCTCTGCAGCAATAATTCAGCTTTGCAGCTGTAGGGCAAAAGCAATAGTAAACAGTGTGTACGTGAATGGGCGTGGCCCACCTCGTATGGTGGGCCGAATCTGGCCCATGGGGTGGGCCATGGGCCTATAAGTTGCTGACCCCTGACCTACTGTGTGACAGAGCCAGCCCTGTCCCCTTCTTGGTCTTGTGGGGGGGGTCGGCACGTGACCAGGCAGGGGGTACACAGAGTTTCAGGCCATGATGAGGGTGGTCAGGGAGGCCTCTCTGGAGGAGGGGGCATGAAGCTGAGATCCAAAGGCCAGGGGGGAGTCAGGCAGGCAAAATGGGGAAGAATGGTCCTAGCAGAGGCCTCTTCAGAGGTCTGGAGGTGCAGGACAGGATGGCGAGTTGAGGGGGGGGATTCCTGGAAAGCCCCTGCCGAGTCCCCACCCCACCCCCACTTCCACCCCCATCCCCACAGGCACCTTCAAGATTCAGAAGACAAGGCTGCAGCACGAAGGCTTCGACCCACGCCAGACCTCAGACCGGCTCTTCTTCCTGGACCTGAAGCAGGGCCACTACCTGCCTCTGGATCAGGGTGTCTACACCCGCATCTGTTCGGGCGCCTTCTCCCTCTGACGCTCTTTCTCGGCCCACCAGAGACTTTGCACCAGGCCCAGCAAGCGAGGGGGGCTTGAGCCAGACAGCCCTGCCCTGTCCTGGGGGCAGAGAAACTGGATCCCGGGAGGAGCCTGTATGTCCCGCCTTCACCCTCCTCCTCTCCCCCTCTGGTTGCCCCCTGCCTGTCCTCCACTCCTGTGTCTGTGTGTGTGTCTGTCTCTGCTCCCTGCTTCTCAGCCTCCCTGCTGTCCCTGACTGCCCTCACCTCTCTCCTCCATCTTTCCTCCCCTGCCCTCTTCCTGCCGAAAGTAGAGCAGACACTTCCTGGGAGCTGGGGTCTGTGCGGAGGCCCAGCTGCCCTGGGGGCCTCCGCGGGTCCTCCCCACTGGGTGGTAAACCCGAGTGGGGCCTCTCCACCTCCCTCTCAGCTGTGCCTTAACAAGGCCCACCCAGCCCAGTCCTCCCTAGGCTGCTGGATTCCCGGACGATGTAGGCCTGCATGAGCTCCAGGCAGGCCCTCCACTCTCCTTGCTGAGCTGAGGAGCCAGGGGTGTCTGCCTGGCCAGCCCGGGGGCAGGGGGGCCTCGGCCAGGGGTGCAGGTCAGCAGGAAATCTCTCCCCAGCCGGGCCAATTGCCTTTTGCACTTCCTGTCCCTGGTGGGTCTCCCTTGCCTTGCCTGCCCTTCCTGATACCCCAGAAACTTCTGGAACTGACTGTGACCACTTGGATGTTTCCCCTGCCCAGATGTCCCTGTTCAGGCATCTCCACGGAGCTTCTGCTGGAGGGGCCCTGAAGATGGCTCTGGGTGGCTGCTCAGCCCACTGCTCAGATGCTTACCCTGGCAGAGGCCTCTTGGGGATCCTACCTGGTGTGGCTGCTGGAGGGACACGGGGGAGTGGCAGCAGTGGGGTTGAGGGAAGCCTCCAGGCCAGGGCTGGCATCTGAGATGGCCTCTTGGACCTCAGGCGTTCCAGCCTATTGAATGTCCCGCTAGCCTTGCTAGTGACAGCTCGGACCCTGGGTTGGTGACATCCCGAGACAACCCTGCCCGGATGGCTCGGACATCCCCATCAGCTTCGTCGATGGCTCAGCCCGGACACCCATCGTTGGGACCTGCCACCCAAACTGCCCCTCTGTCCCTCCCTCCGGCAGCACCGTCCCGCACCTAGAACAGCAAGGCCAGTAGCAGGTGACCCCATGCTGTTTTGCATGGGCCTTTCTAAGCACTGAGATTTTGTTTCCTAGCTGAATTTAAGAAATAAACCTGCAGAGTGTCTGGTGCCTGATGGGAGCTCAGTCACTCACCGTTTGTCCCCACATGGCCCAGAACCCTGTGAGTTTCAGGCCCCTCACCGGGGAACACACAGTCACCAGACATGAGCAAAACACACTCAGCCTTTACTTACAGCTCCTGTTGCCTCTTCTCCAACCTGCAAGGCTTCAGGGGTCTGGGGATGGGGGGCGGGGGGGGGCACATGGGTGAGCATTCTCGCCACCTCCCTGCAGCCTCTGGGTCCTCCTGTAGCCCCGTGCTGACCTTGGTGGTCCCGGGAGAGGGACAGCCTATCTGCCTGTGGGTTCCAGCAGGTGCACAGGATGGCCAGGGACAGGGGGTGTGTCCTGGCATGTCCGGCTGCCCCAGGAAGGGAGGCCCTCTGTGTGTGGGGTCAGCACATAAGGCCATAGCTCTGGGTGAGAACCACTGAGCCTGCAAGGGTAGCTGTCTGAGATGGGATTTGAACCCAGGACATTGAGCTCCAGAGTTCATACTCTGAGCTCCAGAGTTCATACTCTCAGCTCGCACCTTCAGCTGTCCCCCCTCCAGAATTATAATGTCTGTCTCGTCTCCACTTCAGGGGACAGAGGAAGAAAGTCTTATGACAATGGAGCATTTGCTAGGAGGGGGCGACCCTGGGGTTGGATGGGGGGTGGATGAGTCCTCGGCCAGCTCAAGGATGGATGAACCATTGATGTGTGGAGCTGGTCCTTGGCTGCCCACAGTGCAAGGAGGGGGGTGTAAGGTATAGCCTCTGAGATGCCCAGTGAGGGTGGGAGAAGGATCTGTTGCTGATGGGGATGGAGCTTCCCTGGTGTGCTGATAAGCAAGTGCATTCTGGGTAACATCCCTTCAGACATCCAACCACCTCCAAAGGTATCATCATGGTCCCCGTTGTACCGATGAGGAAACTGAAGGCACAGGGAGGGGAGTGAACTCATTGTCAGGGAGGGGCTCTGGTGAGAAAGTGGCCCAGTGGGGACCTTTCTCACTGCAAAGCTTGTGACGCTAGTTGCAGCAGTGTAAGAAGTTCTCTCCAGACCAGCAAGAAAATAATCCTGACGTCTCTTAGTGTCAGGGTCTGCGTTTGTTTGCTTTTTAAAATTAATTAATAGGGGACTTCCCTGGTGGCGTAATGGTTAAGAATCTGCCTACCAATGCAGGCAACACGGGTTCAATCCCTGGTTCGGGAAGATCCCACATGCTGTGGAGGAACTAAGCCCGTGCGCCACAACTACTGAGCCTGCGCTCTAGAGCCCGTGCTCCGCAACAAGAGATGCCACCACAATGAGAAGCCTGCGCACCGCAATGAGAAAACTGCGCACCGCAATGAAGAGTAGTCACGGCTCGCTGCAACTAGAGAAAGCCCGCGCGCAGCAACAAAGATCCAACGCAGCCAAAAATAAATAAACATTAAAAAATAATAAAATTAATAGATTTTACTTATCAGGGCAGTTTTAAGTTTACAGGAAGATGAGCGGAAAATACAGAGTTCCCATATACCCTCTCACCTCTGCGCCACTGTTTCCACTATAATTAACATCTGGCATTAGCGGGCTACATTTGTTACACTTGACAAGCTAATGTAGATACATTATTATTAAGCGAAGTCCGCAGTTTACATTAGGGTTCGCTCTGTTATGCATTCTGTGGGTTTCAACAAATGCATAAAGACATGCATCCACTGTTACAGTATCACAAAGAATAGTTTGTCTTGCCCTAAAATTCCCATGTTCCATCTCTTCATTCCTCCTACCCCAACCCCTGATCTTTTTACTGTCTCCACAGTTTTGCCTTTTTCAGAGTGTCATGGACTTGGAATCACACCATGTATAACGTTTTCAGACTGGCTTCTCTCAGCAAGATGCATTTGATGTTCCTCTATGCCTTCTCGTGGCTTGATAGCTCTGTATTTTTTATACCAAATGAGAAGCTCTGTGACTTGCCCCCGGGACCCTCGGTAAATCAGGAAGAGAGCTAGGGATCCGAAGGCGCTGTGCCCCGAGCCTCTCCTTTTTGGAGGGGCCCTGGAAGGATGTGCACAGAGGGGATGTCTTTATTTGTGATGTGGGAAGAAAAATGCCCCAGCCTGGCGTTGGCAAGTACACTGTGAGAGGCAGGGGCTGAGAAGTGCATGAGGGACCAGGAAGGAGCAGCAGCTGCCCGAGAGGGCACGTGGAGGAGGAGAGTTGGGGGCCAAGAGCTTCCTGAGGACGGACGGCTGCAGGCTGAATCCCTGCCCCACACCCCTTGAGGGTCTCCGTCACTCTGGGGAAGATTCCAGGCTCTGGCTAGCACTGTCATCCTGCAGGCTTTTTCCCTTGGACCACAGATGGTTGTTTCCAGCCTGTGTCTGGCCTCAGCGCCTTCGCTCCTGCTGTCTCATGTGCCTGAATCACTGGTTTATTTTTTAAGTGAGCTATTATTCATATACCGTAAAATGCACCCTCTTAAAATGTGCAACTTAGTGGCTTCTAGTATATTCACAAGGTTATGCAACCGTCCCCTCTGTCTAGTTCCAGAATATTTTCATCACCCCAAAAGGAGATCTCATGTCCCTTAGAAGTCACTCCCCGTTCCCCTTCCCCAGCCTCTGGCAAGTACTACTTTCTGTCTCTACGGATGTATGTTTTAGACATTTCATAGAAATGAAATCATATAATATGTGGCCTTTGGTGTCTCACTTATTTCACTCAATATGTTTTTAAGATTCATCCAAGTTGTAGCTCATTCCTTTTTATGGCCAAACAATATACCTCTGTAAGGAGAGACCACATTTTGTTTAACCACTCACCAGGTGATGGACACTAAGTTATTTCCACATTTTGGCTATCGTGAGTAATGCTGCTGTGACCATTCACACAAAAGTTTTTTGCGAGAACATGTCTTGACTTCTCTTGGGTATAAACGTAGGTGTGGAAGTGCTAGGTCACACGGTAACTCTATGTTTAATCTTTTGAGGAACTGCCAGACTGTTTTCCAAAGTGACTGCATCATTTTATATCCCCACCAGCAACAGTGTGTGAGTTTCCAATTTCCCACATCCTCATCAGCACTACTTGTTTTATTATTGTAGTCATTCTAGTGGGTATGAAGTGATATCTCATTGTAGTTTTGATTTGCATCTCCCTGAGGGCTAATAAACAGGACATCTTTTCATGTGCTTATTGGCCATTTGTATACCTTCTCTGGAGAAGTGTCTATTTGGACCCTTTGCCCAATTTTTAATTCGGTTGTCTATTTGGAGTTGTAAGAGTTCTTAATATATTCTGTATACTAAACCCTTATAAGATATATGATTTGAAAATTTCTCCCATCCTGTGGGTTGTCTTTTCACTCTTTTGGTAGTATCCTTTGAAACACAGAAGGTTTTCATTTTGATGAAGTCCAGTTTATGTATGTGTCTTTTGTTGCTCATGCTTTTGGAATCATTGTCTAACCCAAGGACAGAAAGATTTTTGCATTTGTTTTCTTCTAAGAATCTTTTAGTCTTAGCTCTGACATTCAGGTCTTTGACCCATTTAAATTTTTGTGTATGGCATGAGGTATGGATCTGTATTCGTTTTCTAGTGCTGCTGTAAAAAATCACCACAAACTTAGTGGCTTAAAATAACACCAATTATTGCTCTGAAGGTGAGAAGTCAGAAATGGATCTTACTTGACTAAAATCAAGGTTTGGCAGGGCTGCATTCCTTCTGGAGCTTCTGCGAGAATCCATTTCCTTGCCTTTTTCAGCATTTAGATACTGCCGATATTCCTTGGCTCATGGCCTCTTCCTCCATCTTCAAAGCCAGCAACAGTGGGTTGAGTCTTTTTCATGCTGTCAATTCTCTGGTCCTCCTTCTATTTTTAGTGACCTCTGTGAGTACACTACGCTCATCCAGGTAATCTCTTTTAAGGACAGCTGATTAGCAACCTCATAATTCCCCCTGCCAAGTCACCTAACATATTCACAGGTTTCGGGAATTACAGTGTGGACACCTTAGGGGGGACCATCTTTCTGCCTACTACAAGGTTCAACTTCATTTATTTATTTATTTTTAAATTTTTTGCCTGCACCATGCAGCATGTGGGATCTTAGTTCCCCGACCAGGGATCGAACCCATGCCCCCGCGTTGGGAGCAGGGTCTTAACCACTGGACCGCCAGGGAAGTCCCTCAACTTCATTCTTTTGCGTGTGACTGTCTAATTGTCACACCATTTGTTGAAAAGACTATTTTTTTTCCCATTGAATGGTTCTGGCACCCTTGTTGAAGATCCACTGACCAAAGACATACGGTTTGTTGTTGCTGTTTTTCATCTCAGTTCTATTCTATTGATATGTCTATCCTTATGTCAATACCACACTGTTTGGTTACTGTAGCTTGTAGTAAGTTTTAAATCAAGAAGTGTGAGTCCTCCAACTTAGTTCTTTTTCCAGATTGGTTGGCTATTCGGGGTCCTTGCAATTCCATGTGAATTTTGGGGTCAGCTTGTAAATATCTACAAAAAAGGCTCTCAGAATTTTGATAGGGATTGTATTGTATCTCTAGACCAATTGGGGGAGTGTTGCTATCTTAACAATATGAAATCTTCCAACCCATGAACACTGGATGTTTTTCCATTTATTTAGATCATCTTTCAACACTTTTCAGCAAAGTTTTATAGTTTTCAGTGTACAAGTCTTGCACCTCTTTTGCTAAATTTATTAAGTATTTTATTCTCGTTGATGCTACTGTAAATGGAATTGTTTTCTTGCTACTTCTTTTAAAGATGCACTACCTATGCAAATCTCATTGCACTTACTACACTCTCCTAAACTCTCTGCTTCTGAGACGTGGTCCAGCTGCTTTGACCCACCAGGCCTCCTAACCCCTTCCAGTCCTCCCTGCCCATGTTATTCCCTGAATATTCTATCTTATCAGCCAAGGCCCACTTGCCTCAGTCTGGGAGCTTCTTCAGGCAAGAGCCAGGGTGGAGGACTCTCTAAGTCCTCAGAGGGACACAGAGGTCTCCAGAGAGAATATGCAGGAGAAATTCAACAAGTGTATTTTCAGCCCCTACACTGTGCCATAGTTCAGGGGGCTTTGGAGGACTCGGTGAACACAACAAATATCCCTGTCCTCATCAAGTCTATATTTTAATTAAAGAGACGACAAATACCAGCAAGACAAACATAAGTTCAGGAATGCAAAGTCCACCAAAATGCGCCCTCCTCCAGGAAATCACCTCCCTCAACCCGATCCCAGGTCCCCCTCTTCCCGAGCCTGGAAGCTCTGAGCTCCCTTCTCTGGCCCCGCCCTGATACCGGGAGGTTGAGCGCAATTGCACCTGCTCCGCCTGCCGCAGCCCAGGAGAGAGTTCTATGACCGCGCAAAGAATCAATGAGCGCAGCCGGACCGGCTGCCCGACCCGCCGGGATTTCACTCGTGGGACTGCGCATGTGCTACAGGCAGCCGCCCTAAGGCACCGAGAGCTGTGTACCAGGACCAGGCTTTGCGCAGGCGCACTGGCGGCTGCCGGGAGGGCTTCCGCCTCCCTGCCGCCGCCGTCGCCATGGCCGCGCCGGCCCCCGGCCTCATCTCGGTCTTCTCGAGCTCGCAAGAGCTGGGCGCGTCGCTGGCACAACTGGTGGCGCAGCAGGCAGCGTGCTGCCTGGCGGGGGCCCGCGCCCGCTTCACGCTCGGCCTGTCAGGCGGCAGCCTCGTCTCAATGTTGGCCCGCGAGCTGCCCACCGCCGCTGCCCCCGCCGGGCCCGCCAGCCTCGCGCGCTGGACGCTGGGCTTCTGCGACGAGCGCCTCGTGCCCTTCGAGCACGCCGAGAGCACGTACGGCCTCTACCGGGTGAGAGCTACGGGGGCCGCCGGGGGTCACTTTGAGAAGGCCGCGCCCACCGCCTGAACCAGGCTACGGGGGTATTGCAGGGTCACACCGTGCCCACTGTCTCTTATCTGGACTGGATCTGGGAATGAATGGTCTGCTGGGTGCCCTGAGGTCCCATCTGGCTGCACCTCCACTGCCACCCGGGTGGAAAGTGGGGACCTTGAAGCCTCTCTTGATGCTTTATCCGGTAGCCAGGTAGAGGGAATGGCATGGGCAAAGGCGTGGAGGTGAAACAGAGTGGCCCATTCCAGGGACCTAGAGAAAGTCAGGCGCCGGAGGCTCGTAGCGTGCAAAGGCAGAGTTAGGGAAGAGCCAGGTAGGAGGGATCTGCTGTGGAACCTGGGCCTCAGATTCCCCATCTGTAACCTGGACGAGTTCTCGATGGTCTCCACACAGCTTGTGGCGCTGATGACTCCGTGACTGGTTATCTTTGGCCTGGGGCCCCAGACTCCTACAGAATCAGGGGACCCCCTGCCCGCCGTTTTACAAGCAGGAAAACTGAGGCTTGGAGGATCTGTGGTCTGAGCTGGGTGCCCACACCTCCCCCCCAGCCCCCCGCGTCTCAGTCAACTCTTCTTGCCATGGATGGAGGAGGAAAACCCACCCAGGGAAGTGTGGGAGGGGCAGGTTTGGCCAGAAGCCTCAGATCGCTCAGGTTCCGTATGTGTTCTCTTCACAAAGAAGCTTGAGGTGATGGGTTTTTGTTTGTTTTGGTAATAAGCAGGAAGGTTTACTGATTACCAAGCGCTTTATCCATCATCTCATGAAACCCCACAATAGCCTATGAGGCTGGGGGCTGTTAGTACCTCCATTTCATAGATGGAGAAACTGAGGCCATAAGAGGAGAGTCATCTAGTGACCAGTGATGGAGCCGGGGTATGAACCTGCCTGGCCCAGCCCCCCAGAGAGCACCTGGGACCCATAGCAGGGACAGGGGCCACCCTTAAGTCTGCTTTCCTGTGTGTCTTCCCCCAGAGCCTAATTTAAAAGTGGGCTCTTGTTTCTTTTTACTTTGCGTGACTTTGAAAAACTTTTAATTAGAAAAGCCGTACTTGCTCAAGTAACAGAATTCTAACAAAACAGTCAAAGAGAAAGTTGCATGGATATTCAATGCGTGTCCATGTATCCAACACTAGGGACAGGTCCCTCGCAGGGCTCATCGTGGGGCAAGGGGTACCAACACACAGGGCAATAAATAAGGGAAATCCACTCCGAGCCATAACGTAATGCAGTTTGGACAAAAGATAATAGTGTAAGATGGTAGAAAGTGCCAGGGAAGAGGGCGGAGCATCTTTCAGCCAGGATGGTGGGCATTGGGGGGCTCTGAGGAGGTGACGTTTGGGCTGTAACCAGAAGGTGTGAGGAGCCCGCCACAGGTGAGCTGGGGCAGAGGGTAGAGTAGAGGCAAAAGCTGTGCAGTGGGAACAAACGTGGGGCGAGGATTTGCTTCTGCCAGTTCCCCTGTGAGGGGAATCATATTAGTTCCCTGGGCCTGCCGTAACAAAGTACCACCAAATGGGTAACTTAAAACAACAGGCGTTGATTCACAGTTCTAGAGGCCAGAAGTCCAAAATCAAGGTGTTTTCAGCAGAGCTATGCTCCCTGCAAAGGCTCTAGGGGAGGAGGCTTCCTTGCCTCTTGCAGTTTCTGGTGGCTCCAGGCGTTTCTTGACTTGTGGCTGCATCACTCCAACCTCTACCTCTGCTTATACATCATCTTCTCTGATTTTCTCTTTGTGTCCTCCCCTTATAAGGACACCAGTCATTGGATTTAGGGCCCATCCTAATGCACTGTGACTTCATCTTAACTAATGACAACTGCAAAGACCCTCTTTCTAAATAAGGCCACATTCTGAGGTTCTGGGTGGACATGAATTTGGGGGGGCACTAAGCAACCTGGTACAGGGATGCAGAGGTATTCCTCTCCTTGAGGATGGACCCTGGGCACCTTGGGGCTCTCAAAGCGTGAATGTCTCACCCTGTTCTATGGGCCTTCTGCTGTCCAGGCTGGGAGGATTAGCTGGGGCCACCTTCCCGGGGATGGTTCCTCAGCACCTACAAAGTGTTTAGAGAGAGTCCACCCGATCAACCAGCAGTTCCGCTTCCAGGAACCTGCCCAACCGATGCCCAGCCTTGGGCTCCCTGGAAGCCCAAACTGAGGAGGAGGGAATGGCTCTGACCCTGTGGGGCAGGGCAGCTAAGGAGGGGACTCAGGTGACAGAAATGGGGCACCTGTACTCCATCCGGCTTTGCTCAGTACAGTCCCCAAGGGTGTGTATCGATGGGAACCTTGGACAAAGCAGGTCTTTCCAACGATGGATCTGATCGTGCTCCTCCCCAGCTCACACACCCTCCTTGGCTCCCCACTACCCTCAACACAGAGCCCACACTCAGGCCAGCATTCAGGGGGGTCAGCACCATAAGGTCTGGCGGGTTTATCCCATGTCCCTGCCGCCTTCCCCCACTGCTCCAAAAACGATATTGTTTACCTGCTTTTACTTTGTGGTTCAGCTCAGCATTGCCTCAGCTGAGCTAGTCCCTGCCTAAAAGGAGGCACCGAGGTGGGGGTTGCCAGCATCCATCCCAGAGCAGATCCAAGGCCCTGGGGCTCATCTCCACGGGAGAGGGCTAGAGCCCTCTGCCTTGCGGGAGGCCTGATTCCAGGTGCTTCTGCATTAAACCCACGGATCCTAGGTTGGGGTGCCTGCTATGTGCTGGGTACGCTCACCCCATTGTGGCAGCCCAGAAGGGAAGTCAGTGCTTTTCACAATTACATGTCATGCCACCAGGCAGCAGTATGGGGGAGGTGCAGGCAGGGGTGGCTGCTCAGACGAGGCAGCTTGAGGGCTGTGTAAGAGTTTCCCAGGCAGGGTCAGCAGCTGGTGTACCCACTGAGGCAGGAAGGTCAGCAGGGCCTCGTGGAGGGCAGAGAGGGGCTAGGTTTTATCCTGAAGGCCAAAGGACCCTGGGGGTTTGTTTGTTTACTTTTATTGGAGTATAATTGCTTTACAGTGTTGTGTTAGTTTCCGCTGTACAGCAAAGTGAATCAGCTATACATACACATATATCCCCTCTTTTTTAGATTTCCTTCCCATTTAGGTCACCACAGAGCACTGAGTAGAGTTCCCTGTGCTATACAGTAGGTTCTCATTAGTTATCTATTTTATACATAGTAGCATATATGTGTCAATCCCAATCTCCCAATTCATCCCACACCCACCTTTCCCCGCCCTGGGGGTTTAGAAACAAGGCTGTGGTGTGGCCAAACAGGTGCAGGCTGGAGCCAGGAGGCCCCAAGCACCATGGACTTGAAAGACCCCTGGCGGAATGCCACTGGGATCCACTGGGATCCTCACTCACACAGGAAGTGGGTATAATGACAGTCATGTCCTCACCTGGAGGATCCAGGTAGTCATAGGTGCAAGTCCCATGGCACCACAAACTGTGTGTTTCTGTTGGTGACACTGTGCCTCCATCTGCTGCAGACCCACCTGCTCTCCAGGCTGCCGATCCCCGACAGCCAGGTGATCACCATTAACCCCGAGCTGCCCGTGGAGGAGGCAGCTGAGGACTATGCCAAGAAGCTGAGACAGGTGAGTCCCTCGGAGCAGCTGCAGCAAGACCTCATCCATCCGATGGCCTCTCCTAGAGTGCCGGAGCCCCCCTGCTGGGGACACTGTGTGCTTATCACTGGCAGAAACTTCCTGGGGGCAGTCAGCAGACCCAGCCTCACCCTGCAGAGCCCCCTTTGAGGATCCCCCCTCTGAGAGGCCACAGTGCTGCCCTGCCCTTGGGGACCCTAAGGGTGGCCTGGTCTCTGACACCCTGGTAGTGGGCCTGGGTCTTCAAATCTTGGGGACAGTTGTATACCCACACTGTCAGCCAGTTGGACAGTGAAATGTGGAACCTTGTAGATTAGAGTTCCTTTTTTTGCAGGTGAGGCTGAGCATTTCTCACTGGGTTACAACGACTTGTTTTTCTGACAACTGTTTCTTTGTGTCCTCTGCACCCTTCCCTTACAACTTCTTGGGACTGTCTTCTTTCCTCACCCAGGCATTCCAAGGGGACTCCATCCCGGTTTTCGACCTGCTGATTCTGGGTGTGGGTCCCGATGGCCACACCTGCTCACTCTTCCCAGACCACCCCCTCCTGCAGGTGAGCACACCCACGAAGGCCCTGCTCATGTCTGAGCCCCAGCCTCTGCCATCTGGGGCTTCCAGAGCGCTGGAAGGTGCCTACAGCATGGTGTGAGTCAGCCTCTGCCAACAGGCATGCCCGCTGGGCTTGACCCTTCTGAGCCTCAGTTCACCCATCTTAAAACAGGAACGTTAAATCGAGTACCACAGGATTAGCAGGGCGGGATGGAACGATGGATGGACAATGCTTGGCATGTGTGAGTACTCAAGAGGTCAAGTGACATTGTCCTCCTGTCTCTACCTTGGGCCTCCCTCCCCAGGAGCGGGAGAAGATTGTGGCCCCTATCAGCGACTCCCCGAAGCCACCTCCACAGCGCGTGACCCTCACACTTCCCGTGCTGAACTCAGCTCGAACTATCATCTTTGTGGCAACTGGAGAAGGCAAGGCAGCTGTTCTGAAGGTAACAGCTGAGGGCCCCCTTCCCAAGAAGGTTGTAGGCATAGAATATGGCCCTAGACACTACTGTGCTGAAAGCACGAGATCCCAGGATATTTCAGTAATTCTTGGGTTGAAGGGGAGATGAAAACTGCAAATACAGGCTAGTTAGGAGTTAACAATTATGCAATGAAATGGATGACATGAGGCCAAAACTGCTCAGGTAAATTCGTAGCACTTAATGCATATACATATATATTTAATTGTTAAATAGAAAACAATTGAAATAAAGAAATCAGGCACTTTAGAAAGCTGCTTTTGCCCTGTAACAGCAGAGCTGAGTAGTTGCAACAGAGACGGGGTGTGATCTGCAGAGCCAAAATAGTGACTCTCTGGTCTTTGTAGAAGACGTGTGCTGACCCCCATATTAAACAGTCACAGATGATAGAAAGGAAGAGACCCCATCCCTCCTGATTGCTTGAAACTAGGACATCCGGGATGGGCGATATCACTTCTTGAGGGTAGGAGAGGTCCAAGGGTGCTGGGGTGCGGGCAGGGCCCCACGCTCCTGCCCTCTCCACACAGCGCATTTTGGAGGACAAGGAGGAAAACCCGCTCCCCGCCGCCCTGGTCCAGCCCCGCACTGGGAAGCTTTGCTGGTTCCTGGACGAGGCAGCGGCCCGACTCCTGACCGTGCCCTTTGAGAAGCATTCTACCCTGTAACTGGTGCTGAGATGCTACAGCTGGGACCATGCACAACCCGAGTGGCTAGGATCTTCCCAGTCTGGGCCCCGCTGCCAGCCCACTCCAGGCTTAATTTTAGAAAAGCCGAGCGGTGCCACTGGAAGCCGATAGAGTCTGGCCACCAGCCCTGCGCAGGGGCTCAGCCCATGGGCCGTGGCTCTGGGTGACTCAGTTATTAAAAGGAACATCTATTTGAAGTCTCCGCTGTCTCATGATCCTTGGCGGGCAGTGGGACTGTTGGTCCCCGGGTGGAGGGCCTGACCTGCAGCCCTCATCCCAGCACGTGGAGGGCAGGGAAGGGCACCCTGGATGAGTGTCCTGGGGCTGCCATAGCAGAGTACCACAAACCAGGTGGCTTCGAACAACTGAAATTTACTGTCTCACAGTTCATGAGGCCAGGAGTCTAAAATCAAGATGTCAGGAAGGTTACATCCTTCTGGAGGCTCTGCAGGAGAATCTATCCCAGGTATCTCTCCTGGTAGCTGCTGGCAATTATTGGCCTTCCTTAGCTTGTAGACACATCACTCATCTCTGCCTCTGTTGTCACATAGCCTTCTCTTTGTGTGTCTCTCTGTGTCCTGTCCTCCTTTTTTTTTTTTTTTTTTTTTTTGCGGTACACGGACCTCTCACTGTTGTGGCCTCTGCCGTTGCGGAGCACAGGCTCCGGATGCGCAGGCTCAGCGGCCATGGCTCACAGGCCCAGCCGCTCAGCGGCATGTGGGATCTTCCCGGACCGGGGCACGATCCCGTGTCCCCTGCATCGGCAGGCGGACTCAACCACTGTGCCACCAGGGAAGCCCTCCTTTTTTTTTTGTCTGTTTGTTTTCTTGGCCATGCCGCTCAACTTGCAGGATCTCAGTTCCCAGAGCAGGGATTGAACCCAGGCCATGGCAGTGGAAGCCCAGAATCCTAACCACCAGGCCACCAGGGAACTCCCTCGTGTCCTCTTTTTTTATAGATAAGATTTAAAAAAATATTTATTTTATTTATTATCATTTATTTTGGGCTGCATTAGGTCTTCGTTGCTGAGCATGGGCTTTCTCTGGTTGTGGCGAGCGGGGGCTACTCTTTGTTGGAGTGCGTGGGCTTCTCATTGCGGTGGCTTCTCTTTTTGCAAAGCATAGGCTCTAGGCGTGCAGGCTTCAGTAGTTGTGGTGCGCAGGCTCAGTAGTTGTGGCTTGCGGGCTTAGTTACTCTGCGGCATGTGGGATCTTCCTGGACCAGGGCTCGAACCTGTGTCCCCCTGCATTGGCAGGCGGATTCTTAACCACTGCCCCACTAGGGAAGCCCTCCCTCCTGTCCTCTTCTAATAAGGACACCTGTCATTGGATATAGGACCACCCTAAATCCAGGATGAGCTCATGTCAAGATCCTTAACTCATTTTGTCTGTAAAGATGTCTATTCCGAATAAGATCACATTCTGAGGTTCCAGGGGTTAGGATGTGGACATATTCTTTTTTTTAAACTGTGTTAAAATACACATAAAATTTACCATCTTAACCATTTTTAAGTATACAGTTCAGTGGTATTAAATACATTTAAAGTTTTAAGCAGCCATTACCATCATCCGTCCCCATAACTCTTTTCATCTTGTAAATCTGAAACTGTACTTTTTTTTTTTTTTTTTTTTTGCGGTACGCAGCCTCTCACCGCTGCGGCCTCTCCCATTGTGGAGCACAGGCTCCAGACGCGCAGGCTCAGCAGCCATGGCTCACAGGCCCAGCTGCTCCGCGGCATGTGGGATCCTCCTGGACCGGGGCACGAACCCGCGTCCCCTGCATCGGCAGGCGGACTCTCAACCACTGTGCCACCAGGGAAGCCCTGAAACTGTACTTATTAAACACTAACTCCCCATTCTCCCCTCTCCCCGGCCCTGGCAACCACCATACTATTTTCTGTCTCTATGATTTTCACTACTATTAAGTGCCTCGTGTAATTGGGATCATACAGTATTTGCCTTTTTGTGACGGGCTTATTTCACTCTGCATAATGTCCTCCAGGTTCATCCATGTTGTAACGTGTGTGAACTTCCTTCCTCTTTAAGATATGATATACCACATTTTACTTATCCATTCACCGGTCAGTGGACACTTGGGTTGCTTCTGTGTTTTAGCTATTGTAAATAATGCTGCTGTGAACACGGGTGGAGGAATATCTCTTCGAGAGCCTACTTTCAGTTCTTTTGGATATACGTCCAGAAGTGGAATTGCTGGGTCATAACGCATATGGTAGTTCTATTTTTAATTTTCGGAGGAGCCTCCATACTGTTTTCCACAGCAGTTGTATCATTTTACATTCCCATCAACAGTGCCCAAGGGTTCCAATTCCTCCTCATCCTCGCTAACACTTGTTTTCTGGGTTTTTTTTTTTTTTTTTTTTGCGGTACGCGGGCCTCTCACTGTTGTGGCTTCTCCCGTTGCGGAGCACAGGCTCTGGACGCGCAGGCTCAGCGGCCATGGCCCACGGGCCCAGCCACTCCGTGGCATGTGGGATCTTCCCGGACCGGGGCACAAACCCGTGTCCCCTGCATCGGCAGGTGGACTCTCAACCACTGCGCCACCAGGGAAGCCCCTGTTTTTTGTTTTTTTGATAGTGGCCTGTGGACATATCCTTTTGGGGGACACGGTTCAACCCCCTGCCCACTCACTTGGCCGAGCTCCTGTTGCACACCCAAGGCCAGTCGTGACCTCTGCACCTGGCCATGCTGCAGTCCTGCTCAGAGCCTTGAATGCTTCGAGGTGCTGCTGCTTTGCGTCAGGACTGCAGCAATGGCCCAGATTGCGTCTGCTCATGTCCCACCCATCAGCTCTGCCTGGCTCCAAGGACCAGGGGAGGCTGGTGGGAGAGGCATGTGGGAATTGAAACCTTAAAGCCGAAACCACAGAAAGTGAAATTTCCTTCAACGTCTTGTCTGGGTTGATCACTCAGATGTGAGAGTGAGGAAGTGGGACGGGGCTGAGTGGAAACAGATTGAGAAAAGCAGAGTAGAGGGTTGGAAGGAAAACAGCCTGGCCGTGCTTGGGCAACAGCAGGTGCCATTAGTGGGAAGGCCCAACTAATCCGACCCAGTCCAGGGCTCTATGCGCCGACAGAGAATGGACTGGCAAAGCAGGAACCGAAGGGAGACAGCCACGAGTCCACGGCACAGCAGTGGCCAGTGGCTCCCCACCCGCTCCCCCTACCCCAGCACTGACCCCAGGGACCCGGGGTGTCAGTCCACTTCTGTCTTCCCAGCCTGGTGCTGGGCCTGGACTGGATCCCATTGCATCCAGAGTCACCTGGCAAGGGGTAGGTACAGGATTTAGCTGCCCCATCTCTGCCCAGCCCCCCTTCCCTGCCACCCCACACCAACAGCTGCTCTCAGCTGTTATCTGCCCTGCATCCGTCCTCCAAGGCCAGCTAGGACTTTTGTCTCCCACCACCCCGCCCACCCCCCCCGCAACCCGGGGCAGCCCCTACAGAAACCACCAGTCCTAGGGGACTTGGCCACAAGGGAACTGGGAGGACACAGGTGCAGGGTGGGGCAGGGCAGGGGGCGGGGCCGGGGGCGGGGCCGGGCAGGGAGCAGGCATCCCACACCACACCAGGACCATGCTCTGGCTTCTGACCCCAGGCACTGGTCTCCGCAGCATCCAGGCCCCTCAGGTGACCTTGCTCCCAGGGTGCCCCTGAGCTGAGGAACTGGGGGGTTGTGGGGAGGAGGTGGGTGTTTGCTTCACTTTCAGGGGAGCCCAGGACACAGTAGCAGGATGGGTGGGCGGCCCTCGAGCCCCTTGGACAAGCGACAGCAGCAGCACCTGAGGGGTGAGTAGAGTGGGAAGGATCCAGATTTTGGCGGATGGGCTTTAGGGCTGGGTTGTCAGGTACACAGGATGCCCTATTAATGTGAATTCTAGAGAGGCAATGAATACTTTTTTTAGTATAAGTATGTCCCAAATTTTGCATGAGGGCATATGTATGCTAAAAATGTATTCGTTATTTACCTGAAATTCAAATTTTATTGGCGTCATGTACTTTTATTTGGTAAATCTGGTAACCCTACTCAGGGCATGGGTTTGGGGTGAAGGGCATAGGGCCAGGTGGGAAGTGCCCCAAGCCCAGCCAGATCTTGTGGGATGATCCTCCCAGGTGGGCAAGGACCAATAGGCCCCTCAATGTGGACCCCAGGGACTAAGTCACAGTTCTTGATTTGAGACAAAGAAGGGCCAGTGTCCTCCATCCTCCACACACACAGTTGAGTACTTACAGTGTGCTGGGCACTGGGGATATGGAGGGGGGGCTCATGATCTAGACTAAGAAACAAGGCCAAGTTGTCATTACATGAATGGATTCAATAAGCTACTCTGCAAAGTGTTGGAATTTTTTTTTCTGTAGTGGCTTAAACGAGATAAAGATTTGTTTCTCTCTCCTATAGAGGGGAACAGTGGCAGGCAGCCTGATAAAAGTCAGACAACCCAACCCCTTCCATATTATGGTTCTAACATGCGTGGCTCCTGTGCCTGAGGTCACCTCATGACTCAGAATGGCTGCTGAAGCTCCAGTCATCAGATGCACATTCCAGGCAGCAAGATAGATGTGTTTTACACACAGCCAAGTGCACACATATTAGGGGAACAGCTTGAAGAACTTTAACACTTGTGTAATCACCTCCTAGATCAGGATACAGAATACTTCTATCACCCCAGAAAGTTCCCTTGTGCTGGGTGAGGTTTTTAAAAGATTTTGAAAATCTCCCCCAGTAAGGGGCACAAGGAAACTTTCAGGTACAATTGATCTGTTCTTTATCTGGGTCACGGTGATGGTGTCATGGGTATGTACATATGTCAAGCTCATTCATTTCTATGCTTTATACATTTAAGGTGTGTTGTACATCGTTTATAAATTAAGCCTGAATCCTTTAACTCCCCCGCCCCCCACCAACCCCCATGTGGATAAAAACAGGCAACGGAGGGTTAAGGGTGAATGGAATTGGAGCATGTCTTCCGGGGCAACTTTGGGGTGCAGATAGGAATCCGTAAGTGGCTTCTCTGCCTGTTCTGCCCCCACCTCTGGCAGGTTGGGGGGGACCTGATTCATCCACTTCACCATCCTTTTGTCCCTGCAGGCCAGGTAGACACCTTGCTGAGGAACTTCCTGCCCTGCTACCGCGGGCAGCTGGCAGCCTCGGTCCTGTGGCAGATCTCCCGAGAGCTGGGCCCCCAGGAGCCAGCCGGATGCCAGCTGCTGCACAGCAAAGTGGGTGCCGCAAAGGGGGAGGGGGTGCTGAGTGGGCGAGGCTGGGGGGGCCGTTCATTCGTTCGTTTGAGGGTCCCTCCTCACACCTTTGTCCTTGCTGGTGCCACGACCTGGTGTGACTATTAAAAATTCATTCTGGGACTTCTCTGGTGGTGCAGTGGTTAAAACTCCGAGCTCCCAATGCAGTGGGCCTGGGTTCGATCCCTGGTCAGGGAACTAGATCCCATATGCATGCTACAACTAAGGAGCCCACCTGCCACAACTAAGACCCGGCGCAACCAAATAAATAAATAAATATAAATAATATATAAAATAATAATAAATGCTTAAAAATTTTTAAAAATTCATTCATGTTTTTTTTTTTTTGTGGCCATGCTGCGTTGCATGCGGGATCTTAGTTCCCTGACCAGGGATCGAACCCACACCCCCTGCAGTGGAAGCGTGGAGTCTTAACTACTGGACCACCAGGGATGTCCCCAAAATTCATTCTTCGAGCAAACATTCACTGGGCATCTACCGTGTGCCACACCCCTGGCTGGATGCTGGGGACACAGTAGTGACTGAGACAGATCCCGCTTTGCCCTCCAGGGCTCACAGTCTAGTTGGGGGAAATGACCAGTTTGTTGTCAAGCTAACATATCATGATGCAGGATAACTTGTGATAGGTGCTAGGAAGACAAAATGAAGGGTGGTGTTGGGGGCTGGAAGCTGGGGTGTAGGAAGGTCCTTCTGAGCTGAGACGTAAAGGATGAGAAGGAGCCAGACCTGAAGCCCAGAGAGGGAAGGGCATTCTAGGCAGAGGGCATAGGCAATGCAAAAGCCCTGAAGTTGGAAAAGGTGTGGCCTGGCTGAGTGCATCATCCAAGGGCACAGCATGCCCACTGGACGTCCAAGCCTTTGCATGTGCCACCCTCCCCATTCTATCCCATACTTCATCTGCTACTTCTTCCAAGAAGCCTTCCTTGACTACTATTACCCCCACCTGAGTCGGGCACCTCCTCTGGAACCCCTGTCTGTCTGCTTCTCCGACGCAGCCCGGGCTCACACGTCTGCCACCTCCATTTGTCTGCTTTATGAGGACAGGGTCCAAGCCTTATTTCCCCTTCCCCCTGATCCCTTGTGCCCACATGGTGCCTTCACTTTGTAGGGGCTCAGGAAGGGCTTATCGATGGAACAAAATAGCCTGGAACTGCCCAGCCCCAGCTCCAAAGGTCTCCTGAGCTGGCAAATGGTGTCCAGGATCTCCATGTGCCCTGTACAACTTAGTTCTCACCAGCCCAGGGGATGGGTCTTTGACCAATGAGGAAACCAAGGCACAGAGAGGTGAAGTGACCTGACTGAGGTCACACTGCCAGCAAGATGCAGAGGCAAGATTTGAACCCAGAGCCCATACTCCTTACAAGGGATACTGGGTCCCCTGTCCCGATCAGGCTCTGAGATTTCCTCTCTTGGACACCCATTCTCCCAGCTGTGACTGCCCTGGGGTGGGGGCTCTGTGGCACCATGGACAGAGCCCCCTGCCACCTGGGACTCCCCCTGTCCCGCTTGGGGCATCATGGGGCCTGGGAATCGCCCCCACCTGCACCTTCTGCCTCCTGCTGGTCCCAACCCCCTGGGCCAGGGCACAGCTGACATTGGGGTTCAAGCAGCGTGGAGGGAGTTCCCCTCGCTTCAGTTGAAACATTTTCTTTAATACTTGTTTTATCTATTTGCATTATGTATATCATTTCTATTATAACATTTTAACACTATTACTATGAAAAATCTCAGACTTAGGAAGAGAGATGGAGAATCACTTAATAAACCTCTGAGTTCCCATTACCTGCTGAAGAATCAAAACTTCACAAATGCTGTTTGTTTAGTCATCAAATGTTTACTGAGCACCAACTGTGTAGCAGGAGCTACTCTGGGACCATTGGTGAAACAAACGCACACAATTCAGGTGGCCAGGAAGTGAGAAGAGGGACAAAGAAAATGAAACAAGGTGATGTCCCATCCTGCCTGAGGGAGGGGTCTGTGGGCAGAGGCCTGGCCATTTCTCATAACGTTAAACTACACCTGCTCCACGACCAAGCAATCCCACCTGTATCAGTTAGCTATGCTGTGTAAAAATACACCACCAAATCAGTGCTTCAAACAACACGTCTGTAATCTCAGTTACTGTGGGTCAGGAATCTAGACGGGGCTTTCCTGGGTCCTTTCTTTCAGGGTCTCTCACAGGCTGCAATCAAGATGTTGGCCAGGGCTGGGGTCTCATCTGAGGCTCAACTGGGGAAGGGTCCGCTTGCAAGTAAATTGGAGATAACAAAAGTGTCTGCCTCAGTTCATATTTGGAAGTGCAGGCTGTGAGCGTGCTTGATAAAGAATATAACACCACACCAGCAGTGCCCAAGCACCTGTACAGTAAGTCCACTACATATGAACCTTCAAGTTGCAAACTTTCAAAGATGCAAACGTGCGTTCCATCAGCGTCAGGCATGAGTCAAATTGCAGCTTGCCCTCCATTTCCTATAGCTGACGATCCTTCAGCTCTACCGTCTCCCACCTCCTCCCCCTCCTCCAGTCAGTCACTCTTCTTGCCTGTTCACTCGATGCCAGCCCTGTATGCCAGCTGTTGTACTGTACTACTGCACTTTTCAAGGGACTGTACTGTAAGATTAAAAATGTTTTATTTATTTTTGTGTGTGTTTGTTTTGTATGTATTATTTGTGTGACAAGTATTATAAACCTATTACAGTACAGTACTATATAGCCAATGGTGTTAGTTGGGTACCTAGGCTAACTTTGTTGGACTTATGAACAAATTGGACTTACAAACTCGCTCTCAGAATGGAACTCATTCATATGTAGGGGACTTACTGTACTTGGTGGCACCCGGGACACAGGAGGAGCTGTCCAGGTGGTCTGGACACTGGGACACTGGCCCATGTTCTTGACATCCGCCCGCCCCTCCTCCCACAGAAGCTGCCCCGAGTCCGGGAGCACCGAGGGCCCCTGACCCAGCTGCAGGGCCACCCACCTCAGTGGCAGCCAGTCTTCTGTGTCCTGCGTGGGGACGGCCGCCTGGAATGGTTCAGTCACAGGGAGGTGAGTGAGTGGCCTGCAGCCCATCTACCTCTGGCGTCTCCATCCCACCCTCCCCATTGTGGGTTTGGGGTCCAGTTCCCAACATAGCCCCCCTCCTTTCTTCAATCATCAAGTAGGGCCAACCTGTAAGCTTGGCCCTGGGTGGGTGAGCATTTCTGGCTGTGCCAGGTGGATAAACTGAGGCCCAGGCCAGGGGTAGGGGCTCACTCATGGTCATCAGCAGAGCTGAGGTTGAAACCATGCAAGGCCTTTGCACATGCCGCCTGTGCCCTGCTTTCCAGCTGGGGAATTCAGGCAGGTCACTTGTCTCCCTGGGATTCAGTTTTCGCCTCGGTGAAATGGGGTGATGATGGTCTATGCCACATGGGGCTGTAAGGATTCAATGGGTTAGTCCTCATATAGCACTTGGGACTGGCCTAGCACACGGCAGGTGCTGGGTGCTCCACTATGGGGAAGGGAAGGAAGGAGGGATTGAGGGAGGGGTGGACAGAGGAGGGAGGGTGGAGGATTTCCCCAGTTAACCCCAAACCTTCCCCTGATCCCACACTGGGATATGGAAGCCACAGTTTAGACCTGTCCCCAAACGGTTCTTTGGATGGCTTTTGCAGGAATATGAAAATGGGGACCGTCCCCTGGGCTCCATGGTACTGACAGGGTACACAGTCCTGACTTCCCAGAGTGAATATCTCCACCTGTTGGACACTCTCTGCCCAGAATCCTCAGGTAAGGCTCCCGGGGACCCCAAGAGCAGGTTTCTCTACTTCAGCACTGTGGACACTGGGGCCAGATCATTCTTTGCAGTGGGGGCCACCATTCACAGGATGCTGAAGAGTATCCCTCACCTCCACACACCAGATGCCAGGAGCACTCTGCATCCCAAGAACGACAACCAAGTATATCTCCAGACATTGCCAAGTGTCCCTGGGGGCAGCATTGCCTCTGGGTGAGCAGCCTCGCTCTAGAAAGAGAAACACCCATTCCTGTCAGGGTGAAGGAGTTAGGTCACTGGACCAGAATCAAAGAAGCAAAGGGTAAAAATGATAAAATATGGTGTCAGTAAGCATGTAGGGAGATGGGCAGTGGTGGGCAGGAAAATTGCACAGACTTGTTACAGCGTGTAATTGGTCAGTCCAGTGTTTCCAGGATGGTTCTCCTTCATTCCCTCCTCCTCCTCCTCTTCCTCCCCCACTCCCACTTCTCCTCCCTTCCCCTTCCTCCCCTTCCTCTTCCTCCTCTTTCTCTCTCTGAATAGGTAAGGAGCAGCATAAGTGGGCTGGCATGCATCTGATGAGGGCCTGCATTATCTCATTGAATCTGCCCAGGAGGCAGCCCCATCACTAACCACCCCATTTTACAGAGGGGGACACTGAGGCTAAGGACTGTCACACAGTTAGTAAGGGACAGAGCCAGAATTACACCTTTTGCTTCCCTGCAGAGCTATCCTGCTGTTAAATCATGCGAAGATGTAGCAACAAGAACCGTCTACAGAAATGTTGATGATGTCAAAAACATGGGAATCCACCCAAATACGCATCCTTTGGGGTTGATTAAATAAATTACAGCCTGACCCTCAGGAAGGAAAGGTGTGCAACCTCTGAAGGTGTCCCAGACATATGCAGGAGCCAAAAGGCCAGTTATAAACCAGAAAACTCCACATTGTTAAAAAAAAAAGCACCCCATACAGCTTTGTGCAGATTTTAAAATCTGGAATAATGTCCCCCAAACTGTTAACAGCTATTATCATCTCTGGGCGCTGCGATTGAAGGGCTGGATGACAAGGGACATCCACCTTTTTCTGCATTATTATTACTATTTTTTTTTAAATTTATTTTTGGCTACATTAGGTCTTCGTTGCTTTGTGCAGGCTTTCTCTAGTTGCGGCGAGCAGGGTCTGCTCTTCGTTGCGGTGCGTGGGCTCTAGGCGCACGAGCTTCAGTAATTGTGGCACGTGGGCTTAGTAGTTGTGGCTTGCAGGCTCTAGAGCGCAGGCTCAGTAGTTGTGGCGCATGGGCTTTGTTGCTCCGCGGCATGTGGGATCTTCCCGGACCAGAGCTCGAACCCGTGTCCCCTGCATTGGCAGGCAGATTCTTAACCATTGCACCACCAGGGAAGCCCTTTTTGCATTATTGCATTTTACCGCAGTCTGTATGTATCACTCTGGAAATCTGAACAAAACACTGAGGATTTGGGGACTCCAATTTAATTTATCAAAATAAATTCACTCATTTGTGTCCTCCCAGCAGTTCTAGGTCATTGGTATCCCTTTTTAGCCCATTTTGCAGGTAGGAAAACTGAGGTTTTTCAGGGAGATGAAAATCTGTGCAAAGAGCTAGAAAATGGTCTGGCCAGGTTTGAACCTGGGCCTTGCCGACTCCAGCACCCCACAGCAAGCAGGGCTCAGACCACATGCCAGCTAGGAGAGATTGTCAGTGGCTGCCTAGGACTGCTGTGTTAAGCATGTTGCTGAGGCTGGGAAACAGTGCTGGGATGGATTGCTGATGTCTGCCCTGGGCACACCTCCTCCTGGGCCTGAGGTGAAGTAAGGGTTCTCTACACATTTCATGGTTATTGTCTCCTAGTGAATGAATGATTTTAGAGTGAATGAATGAATGAAGATGCAACCTCCTCTGCTTTCAGGACACCATACACAGGAAGAGCCTGACCCCCTCTTGGAAATGCCTGTTAGTTTCCCCCTGTTCCTGCAGCACCCCTTCCGCCAGCACCTCTGTTTCTCTGCAGCCACAGCGGAGGTGCAGCGTGTCTGGAGGCTAGCCCTGCAGGGCGGCATCCGGCTTCGAGGCACAGGTGGGTCCTGGGAAAGGGCAGGCAGTGGTGGAGCACAGAGTCTGGAGTCGGATGGTTCTGCTCCTGCTGGCTGTGGGATCCTCTCCAAGCCTCAGTTTCCTTATTTATAAAATGGATCCTGGGGGAGGACAGAGGGGAAACAGGCAGTTGTGCATGGCCCGGGCTGTAATGAGGGCACAGCCCCATGGGAGCGTAGCCTGGGGGATCAGGGAGGGGATGTCCAAACTGGGGTCTAAAAAAGATGAGGGGCCAGCCAGGTGAAGAAGAGGAATTAGGACTGACACATCTGGGCAGGTTGTTGACTGAACAAACGTACCTAACTGGAGAGGCAGCTGGAGACTGCAGTGGGATCTGGGCTGTGACTGCCTGCAGGGGATGCCTTTTCCAAAATGGTATACAGGCCCCTTATGGGCTGGTGATAAACTTAGGGGAGCGTGTTCCCGGCGGAGGGCACTTCTTTGCGCAGAGGTCTGGAAGTGGGTGAGACTTAGCTGTTTGGGACCTGGCGAGGAGGCGGAGGGCTTCCTTCTCAGGCGACGGGGAGCCAGGCAGCCTGAGAGCAGGGGAGGGGTGGGCGGGCACTGAGGAGCCGCCCCTCAGTCCTGCAGCGAAGTCAAGCCCCAGCCGCCCGTGCCTTCCTGGACGCCATACGGCTCTACCGGCAGCAGCAAGGCCACTTTGGCGACGACGACGTGACCCTAGGCTCGGACGCCGAGGTCAGTGCCGCACAAGGCCGCACCCGGGACCCCCCTGACCCCTTCTCGGCCCACCGAAGCACCCATGGTCACCTCTCCCGCAGGTGCTGACTGCGGTACTGATGCGGGAGCTGCTGCCTGCGCTGCGAGCCCAGACCCTGCCCGGCCTGCGGGGGGCCGGCCGCGCTCGGGCCTGGGCCTGGGCCAAGGTACGCATGGGGTCGAGGAGGTGGGGCAGGGACACGCGGGAGGCCGCGGATGGGGATAGGAGCCGGACCCGGGTGCTCAGCTTCGCCCTCTCTGCGACTGTCGCCCAACCTCTCCGCCCATCTCTGTGCGTCTGTCTTCTCTCTGTCCTACCCTCGCCCCATCTCGTCTCTCTACCGCGCCCCTGGCCCGTGTGGGGTCCCCTCGGCTGATCTGGGCAGCTACTGGACGCCGTCCACGCTGCAGTCCTGGCCGGGGCCTCCACTGGGCTCCGCGCCTTCCAGCCCGAAAAGGAGGAGCTGCTCGCCGCCCTGGAGAAGACTCTCCGCCCAGACGTAGATCAGATGCTGAAGTTGCGGGAGCGCGTGTTAGGGAGGCTGCAGGGTGAGGTCCGCGGGCGTGGCCTGGATGTGAGGGGCGGGGCCGGGAGCCTGAGAGGAAGAAGGGGAACAGCTTGGGTGTAAGGGAAAGGGCCCAAGGTCTGGGACCCGGAGGAGGCAGGGCCGGAAAAGAAAAGGGTGGAGCCTAAGTGGGAAAATGGGCGAGGCCTTGATGCTTTGGTGGTGAGACCAGGTCTCTAGACGGGGTCAAGAGGGAGGGCGGGTGCTTGGGAGGCGGGAAGGCCAGGGACGGAGCTGGTGAGCCCGGAGACCAAGACTGGGTGGGAAGAGGGGCAGAGGTGTTGGCGGTATCAGGCCTGACTCCGGTTGTGGGTTGTCCAGTCAGACGGCGGAAATAGCTCTCACTCAGCTCAGTAACAAAGAGAACAGAGTTGGAATCCTAACTCTGCCTCTGTGTGCAACTTGGAGCCGATCCCCATCGCACTTGGCCTCGGTTTTCTATTCTGTATAATGGGGTAGAGGAGGGTGTTCAAAGTCAGCGCTCCCGTCTACCTCACCCTGTTGAGCCCATGGCCTCACTCCTTTCCCCACCCCACCCCCGCCTCCCAATTTGCGGAGCACCTCGAGGAGGAGATCCAAGCCAGTGTCTTCCGCTCACAGCCAACGTCCAGGGTCCCCTCGAGTCGTGCCTGCGCAGGAAGGTGGATGCGCAGCTGCCCCGGGTCACGCAGACGCTGCTGAGCACCGTGGAAGCCGAACTCACGGCAGTGCAGACCCTCCTAACCCAGGGCATGGACCGCCTGTCCCGCCACCTGCGTGGGAGCCGCTCCAGCACCCAGCTGCGGAAGGAGGTGAGGTCCAGTGGGTCGTGTTTCATCGGGCCTGTGTGCAGCGTGTTAACTTTATAGAAGAGTTGCGTGAACCTTGAATCTTTCTTGTTTGAAAACCTCTTTAAAAAATCTCTGAACTTTCTTCTAAGCTGCATTTTACTTATGGTGGTCCGCTATGCTATGGTCACTGGGGCACGGTTTATAACATGGGGGGAAGGAGTAAGATGACAAGATTAGCATTTAATAACATCAGTCTGGAGTCACCTTCCCCACAAATTGTTCCTCCTCCCATTGCCTTGTTTGGCCACAGCCCACCCCATTTCCTGGGACAGAATTCTGCTCCACGCAGGTCAGCTCTTTTCTTCTGATATTAAATACGAGCATACTATGTGCCAAGAAACCTTCAACTCGTTAAGTGTCTGTTGACCTTTAAAATGAAACAGCCAGTTATTTTATCAGCAGAACATTTTGGGAAGGGAGGGCAGCATGAGAATTGCAATTCGGGACATGCAAGCTATGGCAAAACCAGAGGCAAGTCTGGCAAACGAAGGGGAGGAACATTACTTTATAGAGAAGAAGGAGAAAATTGGGAGGGGCAGCTTTGAAGGAAAGTCCATTGGAGGAAAGCGAGAGTTCAGGGTGGTGACAGTTTCTCATTGGCTGAGTGGTGGTAGTTTCTCATTAGTTGGGGCTGTTACTGCATAAGGAGAAAATCTGCCTCCTGCTGGAGCGGTAAAGTAGTAACCTTCTTCCAGTTTGGGGTCTGCAGAGGGCAAGGAGTGGCAGTGCACGAGAGCCCCCCACCCCGCCCTTTCAGGGCTTAATGATTTCATTTTTATTTATTTATTTGGCCACGCAACTTGTGGGATCTCAGTTCCCCAGCCAGGGATTGAACCTGGGCCACCGCAGTGAAAGCTCCGAATCCTAACCACTAGACCATCAGGGATCTCCCGTGACTTTATTTTAAATGAGGTTTCCCTTTATTAATCTTCACATCTCCATTTCATAATCACCTCCTCCAGGAACTTTCCCTGGTCCTTTCTGCATCTGCAGCTGCGCGTGCTTCCCTCCTTAGAGAAGTATTAACACACCACTACTGTTGTCTGTCTACACTCTGTCTCCCCCAACTTTTCTGTGAGCAGTTTGAGGGCAAATACCACTTTGGATTATTGCACTTCTGCAGCCACAGGATCCAGCACAAAGGGAACATCAGGTGGGACAAGGGCTGAGTGTGCCCATTTCCCGTCAGCCCTGCCAGCACCACATGTTATCATTTGTTTCAAGTTTTACCGTTTTATGTCCATCACACCCTACCTCACAGTTACTTTTATTATGCATTATTTTGGTGACAACTGAGGCAGGATGTGTTTCCATTTGTGTTTCTCCTTCGATGAACTGTCTATGAGGTCCTTAGCCTTGCTCTTCCATTGGCTGGTGGTATTTTTCTTACCTGACTGCTATGGGAACACAGGTTTACTCATTTGGGGAGATGCCATGGGACCCAGAGCTGATGCAGACCTGCTACCGAGAGGCGGAGTGGAGCCGGGGGCGCCTGGGTCAGCTGGCAGAACCATTTGGCTTCTTTGGAACACAGAGCCTGGTGTTTGGGGCCCAGGATCTCGCACAGCAGGTAAGGGTGAGTGGGAGGCTGGGAGGAAGCGAGACAAGGATGGCAGCCTCCAATGAGTAGGTGCCAAGTGTGTGCCAGGGAGACCACGATGACCCAGACAGACCTGGCCCTCCCTTGCTGGACTCCCAGTGTCATGCAGACATGAGCTCACGACCAGGCAGGCAGTAATCACACATGATGGACAGGGCTGTGATGGGACACACAAGGTGCTATGGGAACCCTGAGGAGGCACCTGATCCATCTCCAGGGTTGGGAAGGCTTCCAGGAGGAGAGGACTGCCAGGCTGGGGCAGCTGGGGGAAGAATGGGAATGGGGCATGTCCTGGGTGGAGGGAACAGTGTGGATAAGCCCTGGGAGGTGTGAGAGCGTGTCCACATTTGGGGAAAGTGAAGCAATTTAGAGACATTGGCTTGTAGATTTCAAGGGAGGGCATAGATGTGGGAGATATGCCAGCGAGGTGGGGGGCGCAGATGGGTCAGGGCCTTGAGTATGGGGCTCAGGGGGCTGGGCTCTGTCCAAGGGCAATAGGAGTCACAGCAGGTGTGTGAGCAGGGGAGGGGCATGGCCAGATTCAAGGTTTTTTAGAAAGCCCTGCCTGCCCTGGGGAGCAGGGGCTGTCGGGGGTAGAAGTGGAGGAGGCAGGGAGGAGGTCTGAACCATTAGAATGGGTTGGTGGAGAGGAGCAGGGTGTGTTTTGAAAGCCAAGGGGTTGGGACGTGCTAATGGACATGGTGAGTGAAAGAGACAGGGATTGAGAAGACCCAGTGCTGCCCGGCACGGTTGTTCAGTTTGGATACTGCACAAGGGTGCTCAGCCAAGGAGCCTGGACTATCGACAGCTCTCTGATCCCCATGCTGGCCATCCTGGCACTGACTGGATGAGCCCCAAGTCCTGAGAGGAAGAGAGTGCTGTTTCTTGGGACAAGAAGGAGGTTGTAG
The DNA here is from genome assembly GCF_964165515.1 of Mesoplodon bidens. Lineage (NCBI taxonomy): Eukaryota > Metazoa > Chordata > Mammalia > Artiodactyla > Ziphiidae > Mesoplodon > Mesoplodon bidens. The sequence continues at coordinate 139,620,447 of NC_138160.1, forward strand.
GGAAGTAGTTGGTCAGGGCAAGCCGGATGCTGAGAAGGGTTCAACCGAGCAGGCGTAGGGCCCAGAAAGAGCATGGATTCCCAGGGCTCATCCCAGCATCTCTTCCCACAGCTCATGGCTGACGCTGTGGCCACCTTCCTGCAGCTGGCCGACCAATGTCTGACCACGGCTCTGGACTGTGACCAGGCTGCCCAGCAGCTGGAGAAAGTCAGGGGGCGCGTGCTGAAGGTGAGGTCTGCGGAGAGGGCATGGCAGTGGGCCTGGGTGCTCAGGTGGTTGTGAAACCAGTTGCCGTGTGTGTCGTGCAGAAATTCCAGTCGGACAGTGGCTCGGCGCAGAGGAGGTTCATCCATGGCTGGCTGCTCTGCATCTTCTTGCCCTTCGTGTTGAGCCAGCTGGAGCTGAGCTGCAAAGCGGTGAGCTGATGGGGGACGGGTCCTATAGAACAACCAAGCATCTTTCTATAAGGCTCATAGAGCCACCTTGATGATTAGAGACTTTTGTTCCCTGAGCCCAGGGGCTGGGTCCAATGGCTCTTCTGGGACCTCACAATGCCCTCTGCTTCTCCCATGACAATGCTGTGTCTGCAGAGCTGGCATGGGGTCCGGTGCATCACATATCAGCAGGTGATACAGGCTTCAGAGAAGGGAGGAGGCAGAGGGGGAGTGTATGTGTGTATGGTGAGGGTGCCGAGTGGTTAGGGGGGCTCTCTCTGAGAAGATGATGCTTGAGAAGTAGTGAACTAAAGCCATGAGCCATGTCCTGGGGAAGGGTTTTCCAGGCAGAGGGTACAGCATGTGCAAAGGTCCTGAGGTAGGTCTGTGCCTGGTGTGTTGGAGAAACAGAGGAGAGGCAAGTGTGGCTGGGGCTTAGCGAACAAGGGGGTAGGAAGTAGATGAGGGGAGAGGTCACAGGGGCCTTGCTACACAGGCTTAGGGGCACCATGAAGGGGTCTGCATCAGGGGTCAGGCAGGAAGTGGCTGTGAGGGGTCCCAGCAGAAACACCTGTACTATTCCCATTGAGGTGTGATGTGCTTTGTTTCACCAATTCTCACAACAACCCGAGGGAATAATGAGTCAAGGAGCCCATTTTAAAGATGAGGAAACTGAGGCCCAGGTTTCCCTAGCTAATCAGTGACAGAGCTGGGGCTCAAACCATGTCACACATAGCCCACCCCTCCAGCCCAGCCCCTCACCTGCCTCGGTTACAGGAGCTGCCTGAGTTCGAAGGGGATGTCCTTGCTGTGGGCAGCCCTGCTCTGACCATTGAGGGTATTTATGAGGATGTCATCCGAGGGGTCCTGCTGCAGAGGATTGATCGAGGTGAGTCCCACCCCCTATGGCTCAGGGGAGCCTGTTGACCCCTGGCTGTGTATACTGAGCCCTACCAGGGTCCCCATCACCTCTCACTACCTGTGAACACTAGTCCTTTGACTAAGGGCCAGGACTGGGACAGAGGGGATCTGGGGTGGGCGAGCCTAGAGGGGCAGTGATGGAAGCTCCCTGAAGGAGGGGGCATTGGAGTGGGGCTGTGACGGATATGCAGGAGTTCTTAGGATGAGAGAAGGGAGGCAAAATTTAAAAACTGGGGATAGACATTTACATTTTCTCATTCAACAACCTCTCCATGTTTTATTCTGGGCTGGCATTGAGCCCTCAAGAGTACGTGGACTTGGGGTAGGCCTCTTAGGATTTCCTGGGCTGGGAAGAGGCTCCTGACTGTCTCTTCTCCCTCCTGCCTTGTCTGTTCCTTCCTGACCCAATGCCTATGACTGCTGAGACGTGTACTAACAGGGGAATGAGCAATGTGTAATGGTTACTCAGGGAATGTCACAGCTGACACAGAAGGAAGGAGAGGAGGCTGCAGTCTGCCAGGGCAGACGTGCAGGTCCTTGAATGACAGGCAGAGGAGTTTAGACATTTTGTGGCAGGCAATAGGGAGCCACGGAGGATGTGTGAGCAAGAGGGCAACAGTGGCTAGACTGGAAGCCAGGGAGGAGGCTGAGGGCCTGGTCCTGGGGGGCAAAGGATGGTCTTGAGCAGGGGCAGCAACCAAGGGGACGGAGCCCAGGCATGAGGATGAGACGGAAGTCAGAGGTTGTTGTTGGCTTGGGGTGTCACTGGGTGCATGGGAGGGACCACAACCCTGGGGATGGTGTAGGGAGAAAGGAGAGGAGTCCCAAAGAGCCTGGATTTGAAGGACACAAAGAGGAAGAAGAGATGCAGAAGGAGCAGTCAGAGAGGTGGGAGAAACCCAGAGATAGCAGTGTTCTGGGAGCCAGGAAGTAAGGGTGAGAAGTGTCCTTGAGGCCAAACGAAAAGAACCGAGTTCCTTTAGAATAGGGGACATTTTAAATGGAAAAAGGCTAATCACTGATTGGAAAAAATTTTTCAGAAACAGGTTTCCATTCCTGCAAGTTCTACATGTACTGAAGGCGGGGTGGGGGGGTGGGGTGTTTCTGTCCTCAATTGATTTGTGATGTCTGCTTGAAGCATTGTGCTGGAAGGTGGGGTAGGTAGCATCCAGGCTCCGTGAAGGTGTGGGGATCAGCTAGCAATGTATGCCATGGGCACAGGTGTGGAGAGAGGCTCATGTAAGCCACTTGTTTAGGGTTCCTGGTTGAGACATTTCTTCCATGCTTTGCCCTCTTGTGGCCTCTCTGGGAAAATTCATAGAAGCCCTGGGATTCTGGGGCTTATCCAGGTGGGTCCGGGGGTTTATCTCTTTATTTTATTTTTAAATTTATTTATTTTTGGCTGCATTGGGTCTTCGTTGCTGCGTGCAGGCCCTCCCTAGTTGTGGCAAGCAGGGGCCACTCCTTGCTGCAGTGTGTGGGCCCCTCACTGTGGTGGCTTCTCCTGCTGTGGAGCATGGGCTCCAGGCGCGTGGGCTTCAGTAGTTGTGGCACGCGGGCTCTAGAGCACAGGCTCAGCAGCTGAGGCACGCGGGCCCAGCTGCTCCACTGCGTGTGGGATCCTCCCAGACCAGGGCTTGAACCTGTGTCCCCTGCATTGGCAGGCAGACTCTCAACCACTGCGCCACCAGGGAAGTCTCTATCTCTTATTTTAGAATTGAAAAAAGCCCTTGGTGCCAGCAACATGTCCTGCACTCTGGATGGCTGCTCAGAGCTTCCACGGGACCAAGCAGAAACAGGTGAGGACCTCACAGGTTCTTGGCCCATGCCAGTGAATTGCCAGGGTCGGGGGGCCTGTGTGGGGTATACAAGAGGATTGTGAGTGTGGGTTCCTGGATGGAACAGTATGCACCTTGTCTCCTGACTTGGCCAGGTTGGCCAAGCTCATGGTGAACTAGGGCAATGGGGAGTCAAGGAGTGTGCCTGAGTGTCAGAGGTATCCTCTGACATGCATATGAATTTGTGTCCCATCTCTTCTTGCCAGGCCTCTATAGGACCTCTCCCAACGGCTACCAGTTCCCAGCACTGGTGGGGGAGATAGTGGTGATGGGAGCCTTGGGTTCACCTTAACAATGCGTGCATGGAGCTCTGCTCAGGGCCAGGGCAGCCTGGCCTCCTACTATAGGACCCTACAGAGACCTCCTTGTTGCAGCAGTAAATGTGTGTAGGGCTGAGGTTGACACTGCTGGTGGTGCAGGGATCCTGAACTCCATCCCTAAGACGGAAATGTTTCATGGGGACTTCCCTGAAATGGGACAGAAAGCAACTGGTCCAACTAGAAGCGGACCAGTGGGCAAGATGTTTATAATCTGGATGTTCAGGACCCAGGGCAGATGCAGGTATTCTGGAGCGGCTCTCAGTTCCTCAACCCCCTTGGGTATCATTGTTATGAGAGCTTTGTGAATCCACCCAGCTAAGCGGCTCCCACATTCTTCACCCACAAAAACTCTGAGATAATAAACATGTATAGTTTTCAGTGGCTAACTTTGGGGGTCATTTGTTATGTGGCAATAGCTAACTAATACACTCCCTAGCTTATTGGGGGCAGCATCTCATAGTCAGTTGCTGCAGATAAACTGATGAATATTCACACTCACTGGATACATGAAGATTAAACAATCTTAGAAAGACTTCTGGGTGTCATAATATTTGGGGATTTGCAACTGGGGATGAAGGATTGTGGATGGGCTCCTTAATCTATTTAACCAGAATCTAATTGATGATGGGGTTTTGCTTCTAATCTTTTGCACTAACAGCTAATACCATAGTGAATGACCTCTTACATACTTTTCATGCAAGGGGGTAAATCCCCCAAGGTGAAATCTCAGGGTTTAGAGCATGCATGTTTGTCATTTCAATAGCAGTCTTGAGAGTGCTCTCCATCAGAGTGGTCTCACCTGGTGCCCACTCATCTGTGTGAAGGTGGCCCATTTCCCCACAGGCTGTCAGCTGACTTGGGATTTCCCAGATCTTCTGGGTGAAAAATGTTGTCTTGGCATCATTTTAACGAGCATGTCTTATTGGGGATGAGGTGGAGAGTCTTCTCATGTGTTTAGGAGCTTCTCTGTGAACCTCCATTTCTCTCTGTGGCCCACTTATCTTCTGGGTGCTTTTACATTTCTATTAAATTATTCTCACTAAGCTTCCAATTACTGGGTATTTATTATATGCCAGGCATTTGATGTGTCCAAATGTTTTGGCATCCTTATGACATTTTCCATTTTACAGATGTGGAAACTGAGGTTCAGAGAGGCACTTGCTCCAGGCAACCAGGCTCCAGCACCGAGGTCTAGCCACTCTGCCCACTGCCTCCTCCAGGGACATTCCAGAGCTGAAGCTTTGCCCACATTCATCGTCATTCTCAATGGATAAATGTCTACTAGTGGAATTTCTGAGTCAAAGCATATGTACCAGTTCAAGGCTTGTATAATCCCCACACCTCCGCCTTACTCCTCTCCAGAAAGGCTATGCCTTTTAACACTCTCACCAGCAGGATTTGTACATATTCTCTTTTCCAAACACTAGGACTTTTCATAAAAGGAAAAACTGCCAGTTTGATAGACACACACACAGAGTGCATTGTTTTATTTTAAATTTCTTTGATGACTACATTGAACCTAAAATATGCTTATTGACCATTAATATGTTTGTGTGTTTCTTATTTATTTTTGGCTGTGTCAGGTCTTAGTTGTGCCATGCGGGATCTTTTGTTGTGGCGCACAGGTTTCTCTCTAGTTGAGGCGCCTGGGCTTATTTGCCCTGTGGCATGTGGGACCTTAGTTCCCCGACCAGGGAACGAACCCGTGTCCCCTGCATTGGAAGGTGGATTCTTTACCACTGTTTGTGTGTTTGTGTGTTTTCCTTTCTTTTCTTTTCTTTTTTAGGGAATTGCCTGTTCATAGCTTTTACCTACTTTTCTCTTCAGGAGAATTTATATTTTTCTTAATGATCTCTAATAACTCTTTGTATATTAAGGATAGTAACACTTTCTGATACACCACAGATGTTTTTTTCTCAGCTTGCTGTGGGCCTTTAGGTTTCTTTACTTGCTCCAAAATCTTAACTTAGTATCAAGTTTCCCAGCTGAGAGTAGAGCTTTTACTGCCTTCCTCTGTTTGCCAGAAAAGCCATCTGTCCACTGGAGCCTGGCAGCTTCACATCACAAGACTTCCAGCTGCTTCCGGAGTAAGTTCTGGGAGGGACTTCCCCAGTGTTTTTCTCAGTTCAGCTTTCAGAGGGGGGTAATGCACACTCCATGGTTTCCTCCCCCAAGAGAATGAGATTTTCCTCACCTTTCCTTCCTAACTTTTGCCCTACTGTCTCTTGCACACACTGAGGACACACGATCTGTGCCCTGAATTTTACTTAACAATATTGAGCCCCCACCCCCACCAGTCACATTAATAAATAGATATCTGAGCACCACAAAAACAATGAATTAGAAAACACATTAGATTACTGGAAAACAGCCCCCTCGTAGCATTTCTTTGGAAATGTCCACCTCCCTCCCGTTCCATCTACACACAAGCTTGCGGGGTCGTCATGACTCCATTTTACAGATGGACAAACTGAGGCTCACACAGACGGCCCACTTGGGGACTGGATTTGAAGCCAGGTCTGGGGACGCCAGGGCCCACGCGCTTGGTACTCAACAACCCTTGAGGACATCCCAGGGAGGTCGAGAACTAGAGTGGTAAAACCCATGTTGCAGCAGAGGAAACTGAGGCTCACATCTTGAGTCCCAAACCAGATCCTGACTCTCCAGGTTCGACTCGTGACACAGCCGGTCTTATACAAATGGGAAGTTGGATGGCGAATCAGGCTGGGATCCTGGAGGGAGCAGCTGCTCGGTGGCAGGGCAGATTCTGAGCTCTGACGCCTTTACCGCACAGACCCAAGTTCAGAGCGCTCAGCGTCTTGGGGTGGGGGGGTCGGGGGCGGCTGGGCTTGCCGGTCAGGCCTGCAGATTGACTTCGAGCGGGCCGCTGAGGAGGGTAGGAGGCACTGTGTGTCTTTAAGACCGTTTGGAGGCGGGCCCTGACGGCTGACTCCGCCAGGAGCTCTCCTCCCCTTTAAGGCGCGCGGCAGGGGCGGGGTCCCGACGGCCCCTTTAAGGCGCCGTCCGCGTCCGCCGGCAGAAAAGCGGCTTAAAGGCGACGCGTGGCGCGATGGCGGCGACCCCACGCGCGTGCCGGGGGCACGGGCGGCCCCTCCCGGTGCTGCTGCTGCTGCTGCTGTTGGCGCTGCCGCCTTTGGAGGGCCCGCCAGGCGCCGCCGCCTACTTCCCAGAGGAGCGCTGGAGCCCCGAGTCGCCGCTGCAGGCGCCGCGCGTTCTCGTCGCGCTGCTGGCGCGCAACGCGGCCCACGCGCTGCCTTCCACGCTGGGCTCGCTCGAGCGGCTGCGGCACCCCCGGGACCGCACAGCTCTGTGGTGAGCGCGGCGCCCGCGGCCCCGCATCCGGCCTGCTGTCCCCATCCCGGCGGGTCCACGCCGCGCCCCGCCCGCTCTCCTGGCACCGGGCGGGGCCGGCCAGCCCTACGCGTGCCTTTTGCTTGCTGTCTCCCATCAGGGCAGGCCAAACCCAGGCGTGCCTTCCTGCTTGCTTTCCCCCTGCCGCATTAGCACCAGCCGGAACGGCGCTTTGCCTGCTGGCCTCTTGGGGGGGGGCGGGCCACAGCTCTGCCTTCTGGACCCCCCATTAGGGCATATCCGGGATCACCCGTGCCACACTGCCCGGAACTAACCTGCCAATCCACTTGGGAGCACACACAGCTTCAAAGGGAAGCCTGAAAACCCGCCCCCACACCCAGTTGGGGCGTTGCAGTGGCCCACATTGCACTTCTACTAACTGAACGTCTTTACGCTCCTGCTGCCGTATTGCTCCCTGAACCCAGCCTGAATCGGACCTTCTGCCTTCTGACTACTGGAGTGGGTGGGGTACGGGACGGATGGCGGAAGGTTGCGGGGAGTGGATCCTTCCTAGAAGCAGAATGGGGCAGGGCCATGATCAAGCCTGACTGGTGACTTACTGCTTCCTACCTCAGTTTCTTCATCTGGAAAATGGGGATACTAATATAATTCTAGTTGGGTTGTCTCTGAAGATGAACAAGTTACTGAGTGTGAAGCCCTTGCGCCTGACATCAGTGACCAGAGCTGTGGTTATTATTATCATTACTGTTATTATTGTCATCGTTGCTATCCTTGTTGTTGACTAAATAACAGTTCTTTTGGGAGAATAACTCTCAGCTGATGGTCAAACTAGACTTCCAAATATTCCTTTTCCCTCCAGGCCGGATAATCCAAGCACCCAGTTGGTGTTTAAGAAATGTTTGTTGAATGAATGAGTGACCACAGCCCACTCCAAAGTGGTATTGCTCATAGGAGAGAATTGAGGAAGGTGGGGCAGGGCTGCATGATATATATATATACATATTTATTAAATCTCACATATTTAGTAGCGAATGTGGTTATAAGATCCTTGATGCCCCATAGTACGAACGTCATCTAATGTGTTTTTCCAAAATTAGCTTGTTTAATCCCCTCTACAGCCCAGTGTAGTGGGCCGTGTCCTCACCCCCTGTGTCGCAGATGAGGAAGTTGGGGCACGGAGCGCGAAAGTGTCTTGCCCAGGGCTGTGTAGCTGGTGGGAGGCCCAGCCAGGTCGTGGGAGCCCTTGTTGCCTTGCTGCTGCTCCTCCTGCCTGAGTCTCCCTAACTTCACTCACTGGCCTGTTCTGTCTGCAGGGTGGCCACGGACCACAACTCAGACAACACGTCAGCCATGCTTCGGGAATGGCTGGTGGCCACGAAGAGTTTGTACCACTCTGTGGAGTGGCGGCCGGCAGAGGAGCCCAAGTGAGTGCCAGGCCTTGCCCTGCCCCCTGCCCCCAGCTGGACTTGGCTGTGCCCCTGCTCACACACCCTCCATGACTCCCCGTCATCCTGGGCCAGTCCCCAGCCCCCAGTCCCTGATGCTCTAGCCCAGCTCTGCAGCCTTCAGCGCTGGCTGTGGCTACTCTGACCCCACCTCAGCTTCACCAGTGGGTCATAAGCCTCCCATTGGACCTTTGCCCCTGCCGTTCGCTCCACCTGGAATTCCTTCATTCCTTGGTCTTTGTGGTGGACGCCCACTGCTTTGTTCCCTGTGTCACTCAGCCGCAACATCAGCTCTGCTGCTTAGTGTCCCCATGAGCCCCTGAGTGATGTGGACTTCAGTTCGTTTCACTCTTTCAGGATTTATTTCTGTACCCACCCACTGCCTAGACCAGATGAGGAGTCTGGGAGGACAGGCTCCGAGCTTTCTTGTGCTTCGGGTCTTCTCTCCTAGTGTCTCCCCCTCACCATCAGGGATGTCTCTGCAAGGCAGTAGAGGCCCTTTCCCCTCTCCTCTGGGCCTTTGCACATGCTGTGCCCCCTACTGGGGACACACCTCCATTCTCCTATTTTCTCCTTACTTCTTCCCAGCCTTCAGATCCAGCTTACACATCCCCTCTTCCAGGAAGCCCTCTCTGACCACCCCACATTCAGCCAGCTCAAACCCTCTCTGGGCTCCAAGAATGCCCTGTGCTTCCCACATCACAGCTGCCTCTCTGCAGGTCCTACCCAGATGAGGAGGGCCCCAAACACTGGTCTGACTCACGCTATGAGCACGTCATGAAGTTACGCCAGGCAGCCCTGAAATCGGCCCGGGACATGTGGGCCGATTACATCCTGGTGAGTTTCTTGACCAGCCAACCCATGGGTCCCCAGCCGAAGGTCTGGGGTATTCAAGGGAAGGCAGAGTGGTGGGATTCGGAGACCAGCCTTAACCTCATTTTACAGAGGGGAAACTGAGACTCTGAGAGGGGAAGTGAGTTGTCAGAGGTAACACAGCAGGTTAGTGGAGGAGCTGGGATTTGATCCTTGGCCACCTGGATTCTTAATCGTCAGGAACAAATGGGCTTTTGTGTCCCCAGCCAACGCCTGTAGTTGCACACTTGGGTCATCTCCACTTTTATCAGCATCACCAGTGATGTGAGTTCTCTCCGCAACCACGATGATGACCTCTGGGTCACTCCGAGAAGCAGGAGGATGGGACGGGGGCTGGGGGATGTTGGTGACATTGAGCTGCTGAGCACTGACTTTCACTTCCTCCTCCTGGGCTTCTGGGAAGAGGGGGCCGGTTGAGGTTTTGAATGCAATGTTGGGTTACATGCCCACAGATCACGGGTCTCCTGTGAGCTCCTTCAGCCTGGCTCCTTGACTTGGGCATGGTCCCCTCCCCTGGTGCGATGGGCAGGGCATTGACAGCTGAGCCTGGTTCGCCATGGAGGTTGAATGCAGTGATGCCAGCCTGACAGTGCCCGCGGTGGGTTTCCATCTACGTGCCAAACCTCAAGCTTTGGTCTCTACCTTCTTAATTTATTAATCAGCATATATCTATCGTCCACTCCCTGTGCCCTCCTCGTGCCGGGCCCTGGGGACACAGTGAGGATCAGCACAGGCTGAGCCCCACCTTCCTAGCATCCCAGGAAAGGTGGATGTGACCAGAAAACAAAACTGCGTGAGTAAATATCAGAAGGCGGCCAGTGCTGTGAAAGGCACTTGATGATATATCAGTGTTCTGGGGCTGCCACAACAAAATACCAACACTGGCGGGCTTAAAACAATGCAAATTTATTGTCTTGCAGCTCTGGAGGCCAGCAGTGTAAATCAAGGTGCAGGCAGGGCTGCACTCTATGGGAGGATCCTTCCTTGCCTCTTCCAGCTTCTGGGGGCTCCAGGTGTTCCTTGGCTTGTGGCTGCATCACTCCAGTCCCTGCTTTTGTGGTCACGTGGTCTCTTCTCCTTATAAAGTCACCAGTCACTGAATTTAGGACCTACCCTAATCCACTATGAACCCCATCTTTTTTTTAAAGTAATTATTGTTTTATTTGTTTATTTATTTTATATTCTTTTCCATTATGGTTTATCACAGGATATTGAATATAGTTTTCTGTGCTAGACAGTAGGACCTTGTTGTTTATTCATCCTATGTATAATAGTTTACATCTGCTAATCCCACACTCCCAGTCCCTCCCTCCCCCATCCTCCGCCCCCTTGGCAACCACAAGTCTGTTCTCTATATATGTGAGTCTGTTTCTGTTTTGTAAATAGGTTCATTTGTGCCGTATTTTAGATTGCACGTGTAAGTGATATCATATGGTATTTGTCTTTCTCTTTCTGACATACTTCACTGAGTATGGTAATCTCTAGTTGCATCCATGTGGCTGCAAATGGCATTACTTTTTCTTTTTTATGGTCGTGTAATATTCCATTGTATATTTATACCACATCTTCTTTATCCATTCATCTATCGATGGACACTTAGGTTGTTTCCATGTCTTGGTTATTTTAAATAGTGCTGCTATGAACATAGGGGTGAATGTATCTTTTTGAATTACAGGTTTGTCTGGGAATATGCCCAGGAGTGGGATTGCTGGATCATATGGTAATTCTATTTTCAGTGTTCTGAGGAACCTCCACACTGTTTTCCATAGTGGCTGCACCAATTTACATTCCCACCAGCAGTGTAGGAGGGATGAACTCCATCTTAATTTACATCTTAATTACATCTGCAAAGACCCAATTTCCAAATAAGGTCAAGGCCACAGGTACCAGGGATTTGGGGCCTCCCTTAGGAGGGGTCCTAGCAGAGATCTGAAGGAACCAAGGAGCCAGCCTCAGCGGGAGCTGGGGGTCAGTGTCGGGGCAGAGGGAACAGAGCAGGGAGCAAGCCTGGGGCATTCAAGGACTGGCGAGGAGGCCAGTGTACCCAGAGTGGAGTGATGGAGGGGGTAATGCTGAGGCGGTAGGTGGGGGCCGGACTATTCAGGCCAAGGGAGGGATGCGGCTTTTCCTTTGAAGGTAATGGGGAGCCATGGAGGGTGTGTGAACAGGAGAGGGCTAGGTTCTGATTTCTGATTTCTGATTTTCTGAAGTCCCTGTGGCTGCCGTGGGGAGCAGGGCCTGTGGGGCAGGAGGGGGTGCTGCAGGAGGCCAGGGTGGGGGCCTGTATGGGGCTGTGGGTTCAGGATGCGTTCTGAGGCCAAGGGGACAGGCCCTGCTGGATGTGTGGGTGCCTGAAGGACCTCACGTCCTGGCCTGAACCTTGTGGGGAGGACGGAGCCATCTCCTGGGAGGAGGAAGGATGGAACAGGCTCCTCCTGGGATCCCTGTGAGTTGGTGCCGTCTCAGACCATTTTATAGATGGGAAAGTGGAGGCTTAGAGAGGGAAGTGACAGCCTGCTGGGTGGAGTCTCAGAAACAGTGAAGAACAGAGGTAGGACTCGAACCTCCCAGAACCGTCCAGCCCAGGGCCACCTTGTCTGCTTCCCTGGGTTTTGCTTTCATGGTTTGACGTTGGCTGGTTTTCACCTTTTTCTCTCAGCAAACCTGGGTGGAACTCAAGGTTTTGGTTCAGAACTCAAAGCAGCTTTTGACATACCGTATATTTTTGTAATCGGGGACTTAAGTAATCCATATTGGAATGTGAAATCATTTGTCTAGTGTTTCTAAATTATTATTAAAATGGCCTCTTTTTTTCTCTTTTTACAAACACTGTGGGTGTTACTTGTAAGAAGATTTACAAGAAACAACAAGAAGCGTGGAAAGAAAGAAAAAAAGTCATACCTTGTAGTCGTACCTCCCAGAGAGGCTCACTCTCTGGCTGTGTTTTTTCACCTCTATGTGCTTCCAAAACTAGTTTCCATCACCCCAAAGGAAACCCTGTGCCCGTGAGCCGTCACTCTGCATCCCCTCCCCCAGCCCCTGGTGACTGCTGATCTGCTGTCTGTTTCTGTGGATTTGCCTGTTCTGGACACTTCACATAAACAGGATCATATGCTATGTAGCCTTCTGGGTCTGGCTTCACTCAACCTGATGTTTTCAGGGTTCATCCAGGTTGTAGCGTGTGTCAGTGCTTCACTCCTCTTTCTGGCTGAGTGATATTCCGTTGTATGGATGGACCACGTTTTGTTTATCCATTCATCCGTCAGTGGACATTTAGGTTGTTTCCACAGTTTGGCTTCTGTGGATAAGGCTGCTATAAACGTGGTGTGCAGATGTCTGTTCGAGTCCCTGTTTCCAGTTCTCTCAGTCTGTACCTAGGACTGGAATTGCCGTAACTCCATGTTTCACTTTCTGAGGAACTGCCAGACTGTTCTGGCTGTTTTCACTGCATCTGTATTCCAAGGTCACAAATTCAAATGTCCACAGGGGTCTGGGCAGGAACATAACAGGACCGCACGGCTTGTCCCAAGGGGCAGCCAGCTCCCGTCTCCAGCTGGGGCTTGCCACGTGGGAATGCCCTTCCCATGTTGCTGGAGAAGGCAGAGATTCTAGTTTTTACTCTTGTTTATGGCAAGTGATTCACACGTTCTAAAAATCCTGCATGGGGAGCTTCCCTGGTGACGCAGTGGTTAAGAATCCACCTGCCAATGCAGGGGACACGGGTTCGAGCCCTGGTCCGGGAAGATCCCACGTGCCGCGGAGCAGCAAAGCCCGTGCGCCACAACTGCTGAGCCTGCGCTCTAGAGCCTGGGAGCCACAACTACTGAGCCTGCGAGCCACAACTACTGAAGCCCACACTCCTAGAGCCTGTGCTCCGCAACAAGAGAAGCCACCGCAGTGAGAAGTACGTGCGCCGCAATGAACCCGGAATATCACTCAGCCAGAAAGAGGAGTGAAGCACTGACACACGCTACAACCTGGATGAACCCTGAAAACATCAGGTTGAGTGAAGCCAGACCCAGAAGGCTACATAGCATATGATCCTGTTTATGTGAAATGTCCAGAACAGGCAAATCCACAGAAACAGACAGCAGATCAGCAGTCACCAGGGGCTGGGAGAGGGGATGCAGAGTGACTGCTCACGGGCACAGGGTTTCCTTTGGGGTGATGGAAACTAGTTTTGGAAGCACATAGAGGTGAAAAAACACAGCCAGAGAGTGAGCCTCTCTGGGAGGTACGACTACAAGGTATGATTTTTTTTCTTTCTTTCCACGCTTCTTGTTGTTTCTTGTAAATTTTCTTACAAGTAACCCCCACTCGCCGCAACTAGAGAAAGCCCGCGTGCAGCAACGAAGACCCAACACAGCCAAAAATAAATAAATAAATAAATTTAAAAAAAACACAGAAAAACCCTGCATGGGTAACGGAAAGCATATCTGTGGACCAGGTGCATTAAAAAAAATACCACCTCCTAATAGTTGTATAATATATCGTGCTGTGTGTGTTTTCACATATCGGTAGACAGGAACGTCCTTACCTAATTGTTTTCTGTGGCTTGATTTTTCAGTTGTCTCGACACATTCTGCAAGGGGACAGCAGGGCAGGGCCAAAGTTTCTGTAGCCGATTGTCCACTGCTAGACTCCTGGGTCGTTCCCAGTTTGTGTGATGAGCCATCCTGCCATGAATATTCTGGTGTGGCCTTTCTGGAAGGTGTTGGTGACATACGGTTTTGGGGGGACAAGCAGGCACCCCCCACCACGATGATCCTGTTCATGGGTTGGGGAGTTTCCTTCCCGACTGCAGCAAACAAGTTATCATCTTTTTACCCCAACATTCAAGGTGTTAAAAAAAAAAAAAGCCTTATGTAAAGATCCTATTTTTACGAATTTTTTTGTTGGCATTTAACTTACATAGAAAAAAGTGTGGTCCTCCCAGCCCCGACTGTCCTCCTCATTGACCAGTGCTGCCCGTCTTGAAAGTTCCCATAAAAGGAGCCACGTGATGCACCCACTGTCACTTCCCGTGGCTCGCCAGCACCGTGTGTGGGACCCATTTGTGTCGCTTCGTGCTGTGTGGTCCGTCCCTTCTCTTGCAGTGTCGTGTATTTCATTGTGTGAACGGAACTCTGCTGGTGACTTAGGGCAGAGCTGTCCATTGAGGAGCAGGTGGCTTCCAGGGCTGCACATGCTATTCCAGGTGCCCCCCTCCCCAGGGCTCCGGCCTCTGCCCCAGCTGCTCCAAGCTGTGGCCTAGCCCGGCTCACTCTGGCGGCCCACAGTGATGCCATGTCGGGTGTTTTGCAGTTTGTGGACGCGGACAACCTGATTCTCAACCCTGACATGCTGACCCAGCTCATCGCTGAGAACAAGACGGTGGTGGCCCCCATGCTGGATTCCCGGGCCGCGTACTCCAACTTCTGGTGTGGGATGACCTCCCAGGTCAGGGGGTTACCGTGGTAGGGCAGGGGCCTGGGGGTTCTGGGGGCTGGATTTGGAGTCTAACTTATCCTCACACTGCCTCATGGTGAGCATTTGATAAACACTATTGTGATAATCCTTAAATAGACCTTGAGGGAGGGTCTACGATTGTGTGCCCCCTGCCCCTACACCCATTACTGAGGCAGAAACACAAATGCAGAGAGAGGAAGTGACTTGCCTGCCCTCACATAGCTATGACGTGATGGTGCCAGGATGGGACTTCAGGCACAGCTTGATCCAGGTGTTGAAACAATATTCCTCTTCCTCCATCCCTTGCGTGGCTTCATTTTCAAACTCCTGGGGGATGATCTCAGCAGCATTCAGCCAAAGTCTACTCTGAGCCTTGTCCAGTCTCCTCCTACCCCTGAACCAATTACTGAAGTCAGGAAAATGTCAGGCTCTGATTGTTCCACCCAGTGATGAGGGTGGAGTTTTAGGCAAAGCCAGGGAGAGTGAGGGGCCGGTGATGGAGCAGGGCTGTGCCAGGGGAAGGGGGCTGGGTGGCTAGAGCCAGGATGCTGACCCATCCTATCTCCTCCTGTCTTTTTGTTTTGAATTGATTTGTAATTCATAAAATACAACGTTCACCATTTTAAAGTGAATAATTCAGTGGTTTCTATCTTTTAAAGTATGTCATAGAAATCTAAATGTTATATGCTAACAATTCCAGTTCGTAAAGGGTAGGAGAAAGGGAGAGAACTGTTCCAGAAGCTTTAAAAAAAATCTTTCTGAAAGATTGCCCCCCGACTTTCTTGAAGTCCCACTTCTGATGTTTAATTTTAAAATCAAAGGATCTCAAATATCCAGTCCCTTTTTCAGCTTTTTAATTTCCTTTCTCAAATGCTGCTTTTCTGATCAGAAGTATTGAGCTGGGTCTGCAAATGACTGACTGTTTCCCTGTGTTTCTGTGCCATTGCCCATAAACTGAGGCTCTGGGGTTGGAGACTGACAGGCCCTGCTCAGAGCCCTGCACTCAGGGAATGCCCACCACAGCCAGAAACTGGCACCCAGTCTTACTCTCCAGGTGTTCTGTGCCTCCTGTTGTCCCAGGCCTCCAGCCTCACCTTTAAGGACCCCCATGCAAAACTCTGCCTGCCTCCCCACAGGGCTACTACAAGCGCACGCCTGCCTACATCCCCATCCGCAAGCGGGACCGCCGGGGCTGCTTTGCAGTCCCCATGGTGCACTCGACCTTCCTGATTGACCTGAGGAAGGCGGCATCCAGGAACTTGGCGTTCTACCCTCCCCACCCTGACTATACGTGGTCCTTCGACGACATCATTGTTTTTGCCTTCTCCTGCAAACAGGCAGGTGAGTCCACAGGGGGTTTGCCATCATGGGGTGTCTCTCTGCTTCTTTGGGACCAGTGCTGAGCCCACGGAAGGTTCACAGAACCAGAACTGCAGGGTGCAGCGATGACTTCAGGTGCAGCTGTATCCAGGTGTTCAGATGATATCCCCAGGACCCGTTCTCTCTCCAGCCCTGGCTTTGCTGGGTGGCTTTACTCCCCAGGTCTTTAAGATCTTCTTATTGAAAGTTATTTCCATCCTGATATTTTCCTGTATTCCCCCAAATATCTGTGGTTGAGCATAATTGTTCCCTAGTCGTATACTTCAGGCAAAAAATAAAAGTTTAGAGAGGAAGAAAACATAGCCATATACTGACCTGTCATTTATTTATTTATTTATTTATTTATTTATTTTTTTTTTTTGCTGTACGCGGGCCTCTCATTGCTGTGGCCTCTCCCGTTGCGGAGCACAGGCTCCGGACACACAGGCTCCGCGGCATGGCTCGCGGGCCCAGCCGCTGCGCGGCATGTGGGATCTTCCGGGATAGGGGCACGAACCCGTGTCCCCTGCATCGGCAGGCGGACTCTCAACCACTGCGCCACCAGGGAAGCCCCTGTCATTTATTTTTAAACCACGGGTCAGCAAACTATGTCCCATGGGCCAGGTCCAGCCCACTATCTGTTTTCATATGGATGCAAGCTAAGAATATCTTTTGGGTTCCTGGACCCAATTCCTATGTGTGTAGGTTGGAGGTGAGGGTGTATTCCCCACACCGACAAGCAATTCTGGGACCCCAGCAGGGTGTCTGAGAATTCAGCTCAATTCCAACTCGGTTCTGGCTCTGTCTACTTGGAGATAGCCTCAGATTCCACAGGTTAAGGGCCCAGTCCCACAAAACTATGTCCCCCAGCCCGCTTCAGATGCTGATTGCACGTCCAGGTTGTCACCTGTGCTTCTGACCAAATGACTAGAAATCAAAGGTTCCTGCAACTCCTTCCTTGGGTTCTGCTAATTTGCAAGAGCAGCTCACAGAACTCAGGAAACCTGTTTACTCACTAGGTTACTGTTTATTATAGAAGGCTATAACTCGGGAACAACCCAGAGGAAGAGATGCACAGGGCAAGGTTTGGGGGAAGGGGCGCAGAGCTTCCACGCCCTCTCTGGGCACGGTCCAAAGGCAGACTTGAGTTGTTGAGAGAGAACTGTTTGGCCCATAGACCTAAATACTTACTATCTGGCCCTTCAATGAAAATCGTTTTCGTTGGGTTTATCACTTTAAAAAAAGATACATACTCATAAAATTTGAAACCATTCAGAAAAGGACTAACACAGAGATAATGTAACTCATGGTTTGTCCAACTGCATCTCATTTTTGTGCATAAATGTGCATCTTTACTGTTCACCCGCAGTTTTGTGGTTTGCTTTGTCATGGAATCCTGCAGGGACTGAGTCAGTACCGGTGCAAGGCGCTCGTTAACAGTTCTGGAGTTTTTTTTCTTCTTTCTTGGCACTGCGAACCCCTGTTCTGACTCCAATTCCCAGATGGAGCGCCGAGGTGGGGGGTTCTCTGCCGGTTGCTGGGAACAGCTGGACCCATTTACACTCTGGCCCCATGCTGGGCTGTGAGGCTAATGCTCTGTTCGGAGGTTGCCTCCACTGCCTTATTGCTCTGTTTTCAATTTTGATTGTTGTTTCCTTGGCTCCAGAGGTCCAGATGTACGTCTGCAACAAGGAGGTGTATGGCTTTCTGCCGGTGCCACTGCGGGCACACAGCACCCTCCAGGATGAGGCCGAGAGCTTCATGCACGTGCAGCTGGAGGTCATGGGTGAGTCTGCCTGCGCCAACCTGGGAGGGCTGAGTCGCCTCCCTCTCCCTGCCATCTCACATCTGTGAACACTGACTGAGTGTCTGCTGGGCGCCAGTCTCTTCGCCGGGCACTGGGAACCCAGTGGGTACAGGTGGATGATTGTCTGCCCTCTCACAGAGTGCTGGCTTGCATGCAGCTGTGCACGGCATGCTCGGGGAAATGAGGGTGGGCTTTCTGGCGGAGGTGGCATTAAAATGCAGGGTAAGTAGGAGTTAGCCGATAAGAGGATTGCAGCCGGAGGGAGCAGCACGTGCGGAGGCTGGGAGGCTGGAGGGGCTGTGAGCTCAGGAAACAGGTGAGGTTGGTGGAACAGAAGTGGGGCTGGTGAGCTGGGCAGGGCTGGCAGGTAGGGCCAGGGCAGGGGCCTCAGACATTCGGCTGAGGAGTGGGCCTTTTCCCCCGGGGCAGTCAGGAGCCATGGAGAGTGTAGGAGCAGTGAGGGCAGCAGATTTCACTGATGACCCTGCATGTGCGTGGCAGCATCTAGGACACAGCCATTTCGGGCCATTTTGTCACTCATGTCCCTGCCAACCTCCAGACCCACTATTGTTTGTTTAATATCTATCTTAACGGACACTTTTTTTTTTAAACTTGAATACATTTTTAAAAGGAGACTACATATTTTTACCGTGGTTGCAAGCTCATGTCTTTCTAACACATATACATATAAATCCGTAGACTATTAAACTAGCAACTGTCCCTCTGGTGAGGTGGGCTGAACGCATAGGGCTGAGCTGCCATTGATGCTGCTTGAGGAGGGGATTCTGCCCCGGCTGAGGGTCTCTGAAGCAACCGGACAGTGGTATGGCATCCTCTTCCATGGGGGTCTTGCCCTGTGCTGACCACATCCCTGTGAAGGCCTGGGAAGCAGCATGGCTGTTCCTCCCACTGCACAGATGGAGAGGGTCTTGGAGGGCCAGGCCCCTGCCCTGAGGTTCAGTCCGTGCCCCACCCCCCGGGCCCGGCTCTGATCCGTTTCTAGAAGGTTCTGTCTGTGTCTCCCCCTTGTGGCTGAAGATGGAATGACACCCTGCCTTGTTTTGTGGGGGCTTTGGGGTCTTTTGAGGTGACACCTGGAGGCTGCAAGGTCATCAGGGTGAAGACCCCCGCAACAGCCAAGTGTCCGTCCCATGCAGTTGCCCAGGCTCAGCCTGGCAAACCCACCAGGCTGTAGTCATAAGAAGTAGGTCTCTGCCTCCTGCCAAGTCCTGTGGGCGAGCGGACCCTGAGAAGCTTCTCCAGGCTGCCATAGTTTTCCTAGTTTAACTTTTCACTATATTTCCGTTGTTATTTTTGGTCGGAAGACTGTTTACGCTGCCGTTATAAACGGAAGGCACAACAGAAGCGTGAATATTTTTGTTTCTCAAGCGCCAGAGCAAATCACACAGAACAGACGAAAGGAGGGTCTGGAGGTTTCAGATATTTGTGTAAATCCTTCCTTACAGTTCTAGTGAAAACCACCTTTTTTCTCCACCTCTGTGTGGGTACCTGTTCCCGGGCTGTGCATGTGATTTTTCATGTGTTCAAAAATCTTTCGGGACTTCCCTGGCGGTCCAGTGGTTAAGACTCTGCGCTTCTACTGCAGGGGGCACAGGTTTGATCCCTGGTCAGGAAACTGAGATCCTGCAAGCCATGCAGTATGGCCCAAAAAAGAAAAAAGTCTTTCTTACAATGAAATTTCAAGCTTACAGAAAAGCTCAGAGCGATGCCCTCTGTGTGTGGGGAATCCAGCAACTTCCTTCCCTACCTGCTCATGGACAATGGGGTGTCTTTCCCAGTTGGCCCATAAACTTGGCTCAGTGTAAATCCTGTTCTTTGAGTTTTAGCATACACAGTAGTGACAGGTCATATGTGTGCAGCATGATGATTGTTTTTATTTTATTTTTAAATTTTTTATTAAAATTTTTTTTTCAATGTTACCATGTTTTTATTGACCAATCTGTGCCCAATTAAAAAATAAACAGGGGCTTCCCTGGTGGCGCAGTGGTTGAGAGTCCGCCTGCCGATGCAGGGGACGCGGGTTCGTGCCCCTATCCCGGAAGATCCCACGTGCCGCGGAGCGGCTGGGCCCGCGAGCCATGGCCGCGGAGCCTGTGTGTCCGGAGCCTGTGCTCCGCAACGGGAGAGGCCACGGCAGTGAGAGGCCCGCGTACAGCAAAAAAAAAAAATAATAAAATAAACAACCAAAAAATACCCTTATCTAAAAGCAGACAACTCGGGGACAGCCAGATGCAAGAGGTGCATAGGGCAAGGTATGTGGAAAACGGTGAGGAAGCCTGCATTCCCTCTCAGAGCTCACCATTCTCTGTTTTTAATAGCCTTGTCACCAGACACGGGCCAGGCTCTGGCCCTCCCCGGGGTCCCCCACTGTCGTGATTCCACCAGCTGACGGGTTTTTTCCCTTTCTGTGCTTCACATCAGTCAAGCTGCTCAAGTGCGGTGTCTTCTGCCCAGTGTCCTCGTCTTTGCTGTCACCGGCTGCTGCATGTGGCTGTGGCTCGTTCTCTTGTCTTGCTGCGTAGTATTCCATGTAGATGTTCAGCCACAGATTTATTCACTCTTGGCTGTGTCATATGTCACTTTACCAGTCTTCTCCTGAGCGGCATGGGGGGCGTTTCCCATTTTTCCCAACATTGCCATGTGCGAGAGAGGTCTAGACATGCATCAGTGGGTGCAAAGTTAGGGAATATCCACAAGGTTGCCCTCACTTCTTACACCAGTTGCAAAATCTGGGGTCCCCAAGACCACGTTCAGGTTTGATAATTCACGAGAGGGACTCAGAACTCACTGGAAGCGATTATACTCACAGTTACAATTTATTACAGCCAAAGGACACAAATTAAAATCAGCAAAGGGAAAAGGTGCATGGGGCAGCATCTAGGAGTGTTCCAAGCACAGAGATTCCTGTTGTCCCTGTCCCTTCCCATGGAGTCATATGGACAGTGCTTGCTTCTCCTAGCACTAGTATGTGACAACATGCATGGTGTACTGCCAACCAGGGATGCTTCCCAAGCCTCCATGTCCAGGGTTTTTACTGGGGCTCCTACACACAGATACAGATGATTGCCACGTGGCTAACCTCCATCTCCAGTCCCTGCAGAAATTGAGCCAATACCAAGTAGCCCAAGACCTCCACCCTAAATCACACTGTTGGCATACATACCCAGTATGGCCCAAGCCCTGAGAGAAACAAAGACATTTCCAAGGGCTTCAACCTCCCAGGAGCTGGGAGCAAAGGCCAGACCTCTCTGTGGTCAAGTTTAATTCTTCACCCTATGATGGGTCTAGGGGGTGTTACATTTTTTGACATGGCTCTCTGGAAAGGCTGCATTGTGTTGCTTCTTCTGGACCTAATATGCTCCATTTTCCCAGAACTGATAAGAAAGAATGAAGAGATAACCCCACTTCCCATCAGCAGGTTCTTTCACCATCCACACACAGGCGGGCAGGCAGAGGCTGAGAAAGAGAGGGAAAGGGCACCTGGGATTTGAATTTGGGTCTTCAGATCCCAAAGCCTTGCCCTTGGGTCCTAGGCTCCCCTGAGGAGGACAGGGGGTGGCAGGGAGCTGTGATGGGCCCTGGATAGGAAGAAACCCCAGGGCACAGTGTCCCTGGAGGAGGCCCAGGCTGCGAGGTGGGAGGTGCCAGGTTGACCCTGGGCCTCGCCCAGGCTTCTCCCAGACAGAGGGGCCTGTGTCTGTCCTTTGAGCTCACACAGGGCCTTTGTTCTTGGGGAGGCAGATGCCACACTCACCTTTTCTGGGCCAGCCTGGTAGATGACCAGGAGCCTCACCAGGCTCACAGTCCCCTGTGGATCTGATCCTTCTGTGGGAAACCGTCAGGGATGTACCAAGACAGGGCCCCGGGGATATGGTCTGAGCACTGCTCACAGCAGCTAAAAGCAGAATGATCGCGAACACCCTGAAATTCTTGGCATACCTGGGCTCATAGATGTGTCACTCCAGTCACATGGCCATCTTCTCCCTGTGTGTCTTCACACCGTCTACCCTCTCTGTGTGTCTCTGTATCCGACTTTCCCATTTTTATAAGAACCCCAGTCAAACTGCTTAGGACCCACCCTAATGACCTCATTAAAGATCCTATTTTCTAAATAAGGTCACATTCTAAGGTACCGGGGTGTCAAGATGCCAAAGTATCTTTTTGGGGAGGATACAGTTTAAGCCAAAACAATGTGTGTGATTTCATGGCATCTTATCATGACATAAACCTCTGAGAGATTTATTAGCCCATTTTGTAGATGAGGAAAGTCATTCCTTTGTTCATTTTATGAGTTTGTGCCGAGCTCTGTGTTGGGCGAAGGGAGCCAGTGTGAGTGGACAGACCTGGTATCCGTCTGGCAGAGCTCATGGGAGATAATCAGGGAGCTGGGGAGGTAGGACAGCAGAATGAGGCTTTGACGGAAGCCCAAGCGCTCTGGGGACCCCCGAAGAGGTACCTGACAGCCTGGGGAGGTCAGGAGACTCCTCTGCTGCCACCCGTCCACCCCCTGCCCCGTCCCAGAAGGCCTCTTAGCTGATAACTCAGGGGGAGGAAGGGAGGAGGGAAGGGTATTTCAGTAGAGGCCCAGCATGTGCAAAGGTCCAGAGGTAGGAATGGGGGATGGGTAAGTCTGGAGCAGTGCCAACAGCCAGAGTGGGTGGGAGGTGGAGGAGAGAGACTAGCAATGATGTTGTGAGTGGGGCCGTGTCAGACAGGGTCTCCAACACCAGGCTGAGGAGCTCGGGATGACAGGGAGCCACGCAGAGGGTGGGGAGGGGGCTTTGGAAAGAGGCTGGTCACCCCCCACTTCCCAATGACCCCCATGACCCCTCGGCTTCTCTCTGCCGCCCAGTGAAGCACCCACCCGCGGAGCCCTCGCGGTTCATCTCGGTGCCCACCAAGATGCCAGACAAGATGGGCTTTGACGAGGTAGGCTGGGCCTTCCCTCAGGAGTGGGGCCAGGGGCTGACCTGGAGGGTCCAACCGAGGCTCTGGGCCACAGGTCTTCATGATCAACCTGAAGCGACGGCAGGACCGACGGGAACGTATGCTGCGCGCGCTGCAGGAGCAGGAGATCGAGTGCAGGCTGGTGGAGGCTGTGGACGGCAAGTGAGTCCCACCCCGCTGGGGGAGGGGCGGCTCCACGTGTGGGTGTGTGCACCTGGTGGGTGGCGGCTGTGGAGCGGATGTGAGTCTGACCCTGCGCAGGGTGCTGGCAGGTCTGCGCACATGGTGTAGACCATGCCCTGGCAGCCCACATTGGGTCCAAGAGGGGTGTGCAGGTTGGGGGGACGGGGTGGCAAGGGGGAATGTCGCTAATGGTGGAATTGTGGGCAGAGAGAGTCTTCCACTGACCCCCTCCTGTCCCCCCTTACAGAGCCATGAACACTAGCCAGGTAGAGGCACTGGGCATCCAGATGCTGCCCGGCTACCAGGATCCTTACCATGGGCGGCCCCTCACCAAGGGCGAACTGGGCTGCTTCCTCAGCCACTATAACATCTGGAAAGAGGTGGGTCCCGCAGTGGGGCAGGCCCCTCAGCCTTCTTTACAGCTCAAGGAGGGAATCACCTGCATCCCAGACAGTCTTCTCTCTTTGGTGAATGTGTCACCTGAACCCTGGGTGGTTGAACTGCTGTCCTTCTCCTGTGCAGATGTGGAGCCTGAGTCTGGGGAGGGTTAAGCCTGACTCTAGAAACAGGTAGGGTCTGAGGCCCAGGACCTCCAAGAGAAACCTCTTCATGTCCACCCGCTGTCAAATATCTAGAGCCTGGGCACCGTGCTCAAAGCTTACTAGTAGGAGTAATAGCCATGGCAACGATAACTAATGCAGACCCCACACATTGGTACCCCATTAGCCCCAGAGGCTCATCACACACCCTTGGAAGGAAAGGTTTTGATGGGCGAGGATGCCAGGCACGGACTGGAACCTGGGACCAGCAGGCGTGAGGCCAGATGGGGCATTTGGTGTTTGAGGCGACAGGTGCTCAGCCAGGTTGCCCTCCTTTTCTGATATTCATCATGGAGGTCATGGGGCAGGGATTGCGGTGTCCAGGTAGCTGTAGAGCCAGAGGGGATCCAGGTTCAAGTCCAGTCCTGCCTCTGAGAGGGGTGAGCTCTGTGAGCAAGGAAGGCATTTCCCAATCTGAGCCTCAGTTTCCCCAGATGATGGAGTCACAACTACAGGGACAGTTGTGAAGATTCTCTAGTTCATTCATTCTGGGAACATTTGTCAAGGACCTACTGTGTGCCCAGCCTGCTGCTGGTGCTGGGGACACGACAGCCACCAAGATAGACCCAGCCCCCTTCAGAGGGCTCACAGCCCTGGGAGGTGGGGAGACTGATGATAATCCACAAAGAAATAAATGACAATGAAATAAGTGAGAGGCATCTACAGGAGAGGCCCAGGGTTATGAATTATCCTCAACTGGCAGCTTTGGGTGATAGTCAGGGAGGACCTCTTGAGTAGGTGACAGGTGAGCTAAGGCCAGAAGGGTGAGAGGGAACCTACCTGCTGCTGTGTGGGGGAAGGGTGCTCTGTGTCAAAGGCACAGCGTAGGCCCAGGCCCTGGGTTGGGAAGGAGCAGCCAGGCTTAAGTAAGGCTGTGGAATCTGCTACCAAGTTGTGAGGAGGAAGTTTTGGCCAGGAGGTAGATCCAAATTGGTGGTGGTGGGCTTCCCTGGTGGCGCAGTGGTTGAGAGTCCACCTGCCGATGCAGGGGACACGGGTTCGTGCCCCGGTCCGGGAAGATCCCACATGCTGCAGGGCGGCTAGGCCCGTGAGCCATGGCTGCTGAGCCTGCGCGTCCGGAGCCTGTACTCCGCAACGGGAGAGGCCACAACAGTGAGAGGCCTGCGTACCGCAAAAAAAAACCAAACAAATTGGTGGTGGTGTGTGTTGTGGGCGGGGGGTAGTTTGCTTTTCTCCTGGTGCCCCAGAGCTTTTAAGCAGAACTGGCTCCGGGGTCAGGCCTGGCTTTGATCTCTCCAAGATCTCAGCAGGGCCTCCTCCCTCAGGTTGTGGACCGCAGGCTGCAGAAATCACTCGTGTTCGAGGACGACCTGCGCTTCGAGATCTTCTTCAAGAGGCGCCTAATGAACCTTATGCAGGATGTGGAGCGGGAGGGTCTGGACTGGGACCTCATGTGAGTGGGGCTTGGGAGGGGCCAGAACTCAAAGGTGTGGCCTAGAGCCTCTAGGTCGGAGGGCCTTTGCAGGTTAATATGTTGGGCCAACTTTTGGGAGCTTGGCAGGAGGACTTGTTCTTGACTCGGAAGTCTAGGGACCTGGTGGAAGCCTGCCAGCTCATTCAGGGTTTGGAGACTTGACTGGAGCCTGTGGGGTAGAGAATAAGGCTAAGATTTGACCCAGAAGCCTGGGGACATGGCTAAAGAACTTGGGGTGTGGCCTGGGGTGGGTTTGATCCGAGCTTGGATGCAGGGCCAGAAGCCTGGGGGCTTGGCTGAGTGGGGTATGCCCACGGGAGCCTGGGTCTCAGAGCAGTGCTAGGTAGAGTATGGCCAGCATATTTCTGGAACAGTCCCTTGGAATCTCATGTAGGTGGGTTGGTTCATCCTCGCCACCCCACCTCTGCCCCTAGCACCATGTGCAGGGCCCTGATCTGGGTTCTGGGCCTCAGACTCAGGACCCTGCTGTTGATAGGAGCAGTAGCTTCTCCCCTTCACTCCTGCCCACCTGCCTCACAGCCCTCTGAACCCAGAGCAGCTCCCCTCTCAGCTCCGCTCTCCTTCCTGCGGCACAGCCTCCCCAGCTCCACACCCTCCCTGGCGCCCTCAGAAAAAGCCCACTCCCCTCCCTGCGGCCCCAGACCCCTGTGGGCCTGCTCTCACCCCAGTCCAGCCACACCAGCCTCCTCATTGCTCCTCACCCACCACGGGCTCCGTGGATCTGTGCGTTAGCATTCTTGGGTGGGCAGGTGGGACGAAGGTGACTGGGCCCCCATTCTGCATCCCAGCTACGTGGGTCGGAAGCGGATGCAGGTGGAGCACCCCGAAAAAGCTGTGCCCCGCGTGAGGAACCTGGTGGAGGCCGACTACTCGTACTGGACGCTGGCCTACGTGATCTCCCTGCAAGGCGCCCGCAAGCTGCTGGCTGCCCGGCCACTCTCCAAGATGCTGCCCGTGGACGAGTTCTTGCCGGTCATGTTCGACAAGCATCCAGTGTGAGAGGGGGTGGTGGTGGGCAGGTGGGCTGGGGTCTCGCTGTGGAGCAGGCCCGGGTGGGGGCGTGAGGCTCGTGGGTCCCAGAGAGGTGGCTTTTCCTCTGCCTGCTTCTTCCTCCATCTGGTCCCTAGCCGCCACCCTCCCCCTCCCCCTGCCACCCACTTCTGTCTCCATTCGTCTCGTGCCCCCCAACCCACTGCGGCCCCCGTGCCCCTCCTCCCCTGCAGGTCTGAATACAAGGCCCACTTCTCCCCTCGGGACCTGCGCGCCTTCTCCGTGGAGCCCCTGCTCATCTACCCCACACACTACACAGGGGACGACGGGTACGTGAGCGACACGGAGACCTCGGTCGTGTGGAACAACGAGCACGTCAAGACCGACTGGGACCGGGCCAAATCCCAGAAGATGCGGGAGCAGCAGGCCCTGAGCCGCGAGGCCAAGAACTCTGACGTGCTGCAGTCCCCCCTGGACAGCGCTGCCCGGGATGAGCTCTGAGAGCTCTGAGGGGCGGTGGCCATGAATCCAAAGCAGCCTGTCGCTGGCCCGGCCCCCGCACGCCCGCCGGGGACAGCGGGGCCCCTGTGGACCCCTGGCAGGCCAAGGAGGGCTCCCCACACAGGGCGGCGTCCAGCCAGCTCTTGCTCAGCAATCACGTGCATGCAGGCAGCATTAACAGAGGTGCCTACTGTATGCCAGGAACAGGTGGATTGGGTGGCAACAGTTGGTGCGCCCAACACTTTAAGCGATTACTGGGTCCCAGGTTCCTGTGTTCTGGTAGTGAATGAGGCATAATTATTCCCTCCCTCAGTGATGGATCCAGTCATCAAGCACTATTGATCCCCCATCAAGAAGCAGGCGCTAGTGATACACATTCACTGTTTGAATTCATTCGAGTATTTATTGAGTGCCTACTGTATGCTGGGCACCATTCCAGGCTCTGGGACTAGTGAGGTAAACTTTCATTTATTCAGACACATATTGAGCACCTAATATGTGCCTGGTACTTGCGACACAAAAGTCCTTACTGACTCGGTGCATTTATTGAGTGCCTGCTGTGTGCTGGGAGCTGAGCTTTGTGCTAGGGCTGAAGATAAACAAGGTGCTTTTCACTCCTAAGTGGTTTCTTCCCCACACATCCGGAGAGCATCTCCTGTGTGCCGGGCACTGGTGATACAAAACAGGATGACAGCTGTTCAGTCAGCATCTGATCACCAACAGAGATGAAGGAGTCCTTTCGTTTCTTCATGCAGCAAGCATTTATTGAGTGCTGGCTGTGTGCCTGACCTCATGGACTCCCAGTGGGGTTGACTGAGTTTGATTCCTCATTTCCCCCCACCCCCCGTCACCCGAGCCGTGTGCAGATAACATCCCTTGTCCACCACCCAGGAGAGGGGGTGGCTCTTCCTTTGCCAGGGGCAGCCATGGGTTCCAGCAACCCCATGTCCTCATGCAAGGCCCCCCTGCTAGACCCGGCCCCCCTGGAGGGGGTGAGGGGTGAAGCTGGGGGCGGGGTCTCCCATTCCCACTCCTGGTCTCAGTTGCTTGACCGCCCTGCCCTGCACGTCAGGTGTGGTCTCTGCCTGCTCCATGGGGTTCCTCTGTCCAAGCCTTTGGTGGGATCATGCGTCTGGGGCCTCGCGTGGGCTCCGTTGCACTGGGGCGCTACCCACGGCCTGGGCAGGATGTCCCCCCGCACAGGCTGGAGGACTTGCTGGGTCTTCAGCCTGAAACGAATGTCAGAGCCCGCCAGCGGTGCCTCATTCTCTGAGGGATAGCTAACTGCTGTCTGGGTCGGGTCCTGGATAACTGGCTTATTTTGTATTAAATGTTCCTGGTTGGGTTTCACGTCTCTGTTCCCTTCTTGGCCCAGTGCTCTGCTCACCACCTGTGTACCACCCACATTCCCCGCCTCCCTGCTTCAGGCCAAGATGTGGGAGGAGACCAGGTGCGGCGGGGGGAGTGAGACCCCGGGATTCCATTGTGCCCCATAAGACTTCCCCAGAATAGCCCGGGGACAACAGATGGTCAACCTCATTCTATCCTGCGGGGTCAAATAACAGAATGAAGAGGGCGGCTGTCATAGTTTGGAGTCTCCAGAAAACAGACCCCAAGATGAGGATTTGAATTATCTGAGAGGTGACCCCAGGAAACCCTGATGGCAGTGGGGACGTGAGGCAGGGAGGGAAGGAGCCCTGCAGGGGATGCCAGTGAGCAATTGACTCGGCGGGGTGGGGCTGGGAGGCAACTGGGGGGCAGGGGCAGCATAGAGCATGCACCTCAGAGTGGTCCCACCCCAGGGGTGAGGGAGGTGGGGCATTTATCCACCCTCAACAGCATTTGAATTTTCTGGATCAAATAAGGGTTCTCAAGATTCTCAAGCCCTTTTAGGGTGTGCAGGCATATACGCGAGGCTTTTACAAAATAACAGATGGTGTGTGATCCTTGTGGAAAAATGAGAACATACAGCTAAGCAAACCAAAAAAAGCAAAATTAAATCACACGTCCTGAGAGACAACAACTCCTGACTTTTTAGTGACAAACCTTTCAGTCTTACCCATTTGCATGGTACAAATATATACATGTTTTGAAAAAGAGGATTCGTGTTACATAAACTCTGTTACAACCTGCTTTTTTCTTTTTCTCCCACACAACACATTTTAATTTCATAAACACGGGATCAAATTGTACCCGGATTTTTTTCAGCAACTTTCTTTTTAAATTTAACAACATATTGTAGACATTCTAATCAGCGCAGATGTCTACCAGCTCTTTTTGGATTGTTACATACAATAAAATAGGCTGTGATCAGGATGGACCAGCATTTATTTATTCAGTCATCCTGATGGAAGAATATCACGGCCTGGCAATGAACAGTATTCTACAATCCATCTTTCCTCCTGGAGTTTTTATTTCAGTTGGGTAAGTCAATACAGGTGGGATTGCTGGGTTAACAGAAATGCGCCCTTGAAGTTTCAGTAGAGGCTGCCATGTTTTCTTGTTAAATCTTAGCTATTCATCATGTATCCGCGAGGGTGGATGATCCCAGTTTATTAACCAGTCCCCTCTCGTAGAACACTGGAGTCATTTCTCCTGTGTTACCGTTACATGTGTAACATGTCATGTTTCCAAATCTTATTTTAACCTGGTGGATCTCAATTTTGTGGGGGGGGGGGTGGCGCGGATTTTGTCCCTCAGGTACATTTGGCGATGTCTGGAGACGTTTCTGGTTGTCATGACTGGGGGTGGGTGCTCCTGGCATCTAGTGGACAGAAATTAAATTCCCTGAGTGCACAGGGGGGACCCATAACAAAGAATGATCCGGCCTCAAAAGTCCACAGTCCCGACACCCAATTCCATTCAGCCCTTTGGGGACAGAAGTCTCTAGAAGAGTCTTCTTCGTGGCATGAGTGAAATTTCCTTTGCTGTGAAATGTCTCTGATTCAAACGTAGATTCTCAGGCTCTGCCTCCAGACTGAAGGGATCAGAAGCTTGGAGATGGTGCCTGGGAAGCTGAGTTTTCTTTCGATGCCCCCATCCAGTTATCTAACTCTGATCTCCCCTTTGCTCTCTGAACATCCGGGAGAACCGCATCCTTCCTTCCAGAACATTCCTACAGGAATGACTCCACAGAACTGGCTAACCGTGGGAACTGAGGCGCTCCACGCTCACAGAAGGCGGAAAGTCGGGAGGTCCTTGAAACCTCCAACTTGGGGCACACACCCTGTCTCTATGATTCAGGAATAGGATGCTGCCTTCCCCTCCATCACAACTGCTTTTCAGTGCCCTCCAAGCTTGTCACTGAACAAGGGAATTTGGATTCCAAAATATCAGATGCTTCCATGCCCTGCTGCCGGCAGAGTGAAGAGGAAGCAAAACCAAGACAGCTTCAGTTTCTTCTGCCTTCCAAACCACCCCCAGGTCACCTCTGGCCGGTGGACGGGAGCACAGGCACAGCTGCAGGGACTTCTTCCAGCGTGGTTGTGGCTTTGCAGCTTCTGCCCAGAAAGGGGTTGGGTGGGAGTGGGTGCTGATATCGACCCACCACTCCCCCTCGTTTATGACTGTACGTTGTGATGATGGTAAGAATGATTGTGTAATTGCAGGCTGTGTAATCATAGCTACCATTCTATGTAATTGCAGGTTTAGGAGCAAAATAATTATAATGCAATATAACAAATTATGGAATGAAATGTAATCTTACATAGGTCATGGATCACATAATTGTGTTACACCCTCCAGGAACTGACTGTCCATTTTGTTGACATTCCCTGGGTGGTCCTGCCCCGTTGGCAGGTGTTGTGACAAGGAGGCTTGGGTAAATAGTGGGGGCGGGATTACGGTAGTTTAAGGAGGGGGGGGAGGGGGGGAGGATGAACCAGAAGGTTCAGGTGAGACTGGAGGGTGGGGTGAGCATAAGGGCGGTGCTAGAGTTTAGCTTAAGGTTGGGAAAAGGGGAGAAACAGGAGGGGAAGTTGAAGAATGGATTAAGTCAGTGGTTGGCAAACTATGGCCTGAATCTGGCCAGCCATGTTTTGTTGTTTTAAAAAAAGTGTTTTTTTTATTGAGATGAAACTCAGGTAACGTAAAACTAACCATATCAAAGTGTGCAATCTCATGGCAGTCAATGTACTTGCATTGTTGTGCAGCCATCACCACTATCCATTTCCAAACTTTTTCATCCTCCCAAACTGAAACCCTGCCCCCAGTAAAGACTAACTCGCCGTTCTCCCCTCCCCCAGCCCCTGGCAATCACTATTCTACTCTTTGTCTCTATGAATGTGATGGCTCTAGGGACCTCATATAAGTGGAATCATACATTTTGTATGTGGCTCCTTTCACTCAGCATAAAGTCCTTCAGGTTCAGCCATGTTGTAGCAGGAGCCAGAATCTCCTTCCTTTTTAAGGCTGAATAATATTCTGCTCTTGGTGGGCCTCGGCCGGCAGTGGCTTGAAGCAGGATCTCAGTTCCCCGACGAGAGACTGAAGACAGGCCACAGCAGTGAGAGCCCTGAATCCTAGCTACCAGGCTACGAGGGCCAGTGGCTAGTGACAAGGCCCTGGTTTGTCTGCTTTGTAGAAATGAATCTCAATAATGGGATGGAAAGTAGTGAAAAAAGTGAAGTGTTTACTAGCAGGAAAAAAAGAGTACATGTGAATAGACACGCATGGGTGGGCTCAGAGAGAGAGTTTCGCCTTCGTGGTAGTTCAACTCGTTTATACAGGGCATTTCTTCTGGGTTTCCTCTGGTCAATCATCTCGCTTTGCCTGGCTGAGTCCGTATTTGGTATAACTCAGGGTCCTCCCCTGTGTGTACGCACATCTCTTATCCAAGATGGATTCCAGCGTAGAGGCCTGTGGGAAGGTTGACACCATCTAATATGGGGTGGCACCCCGCTCTCCTTTTCTGGCCCCCGAGGAGCCTTTCTGCGCATGTGTAGTCGGGAAGTTCTCCCTGACATCAAGAATGAGAAATATGTGGTCTCTCTATCTTTTATCCAGGCAGGACTCAGCTCCTCTCTCCCCCTGCCATTATCTTTATCTTAGAGTATCTGTCCACAGGGGACAGACTTCAGCTGCTCAGCCTGGGGCCCATCTATCTCCTGCCTCAATTCCACTGCATGTAAGTATAGACCACATTTTGTTTATCCATTCATCTGCCAGTGGACACTTGGATGGCTTCCACCTTTTGGCTATTCTGAATAAAGCTGCTATGGACGTAGGTGTACGAGTATCTGTTCCATATTTGCTTTCAGTTCTTTTGGGTATACACCCAGAAACGTATTGTTGGAGCATATGGTAATTCTATGTTTAATTTTCTGAGGAACTCTCATCCAGTGTTCCATAGCTGCTACACATCTTTTTAAAAATATATATTTATTTATTAGTGTTTATTTTGGTGAAATTCACATAATATTAAATTAACCAATTAAAGTGTACAATTCAGTGACATTTAATACATTCACAAAATTATGCAGCCATCATCTCTGTCTAGTTCTGGGCTATTTTCAGCACCCCAGTGGAAACCCTGTACCCATTAGCTGTCACTCCCCAGTTCCCCCTCCCTGCAGCTTCTGGCAATCTGCTTTCTGTCTCCTCCTCTGAACATTTCATTTGAATGGAATCATATACTATGTGGTCTTTTGTGTCTGCTCTCTTTCACTCATCATGATTTTGAGGTTCATCCACATTATAGCATGCATCAGTGCTTCATTCCTTTTTTAAAGCCAAATAATATTCCAGTATATGGAATGCATTTTGTTCATCCACTCGTCTGTTGATGGACATTTGGGTTGTTTCCAACCCTTGGCTATTGTGAACAGTGCTGCCTTGAACATGTGTGGACAAGGATTTGTTTGACTATAGCTGCTTGTTTTTCCAGGTAAAATTTTTTGGGCACTGAGCCCCGCCATTCATTTATATGTGGCTGCTTTCATGCTACAGCAGCAGAGTTGAAGAGTGGTGTCAGAAACTGTATGGCCTAAGATGTTTACTATTTGGCTCTTTACAGAAAAAGTTTGTTGACTCCTGGTTGGATGAGTTTGGGAGCTGGGTCAGCTGGCAGAAACTTCTAGTTTTTTTTTTTAATCAATATTTTTTTAATTGAGATATAGTTGATTTATAATGTGTTAATTTCTGCTGTACAGCAAAGTGATTCAGTTATACATATATATACATTCTTTTTAGAAAAATATTCTTTTCCATTGTGGTTTATCATAAGATATTGAATATAGTTCTCTGTGCTATACAGTAGGACCATGTAGAAACTTCTACTTTTGCCCCAAGAAACATTCTTTTCTCCTATAGAACTATAACTTTGGTTGGGAAAATGGCTGCTCAGAGCAAAGAGTACATTTCCCAGCATCCTTTGCAACTAGGCACACGCAGTAATGAGGTTCTGGTCTGACGACCCCTAGTGGAAGTGATGGTCACAGCCTCTCAGTCTTACCTAAAGGGCCAAGATTTGCCCCACTCAGACCCTTCCCTTTTACCACCAGCTGGAGCAGCCATCTTGGACCCTGAGATGGAAGAAGCAAGATGGAAAGATGGTCCCATATGGCTACGTCAGCCCTGGTAATACAATTTCACTGTGGCTCTCATTTTCAATCTCTGATTACCAGGAGTGTCTTTCCATATTTTTATCACCCATCAAGTTTTCCATTCAGGAAATGCCTATTCATGCTTTAGCCCATTTTTCTACAGGATGTGATCTGCCCCTTGTTGATTCAGAGTTCTTTACAGATACTATTCTTTTCTTGGTCACATGTGTTGCAAATATCTTCTCCCGGTATTTGCCTTGTCGTTTCACTCTCTTCACAGTGTCTTTCAATGAACTGAAATTCTTCATTTTAATGGTGTTGAGTTGATCATCTTTTCCTGTATTTTCCTTTTATGCTTTTTGTGTCTTGATTAAATTTTTTTCCTTGTGTCAAGGTCATGAAGCTGTTCTCTTACACTGACTTCTAAAATCTGTATCATTTTGCTTTTCACATTTAAATCTTTAATACGCCAAGAGTTGGGTTTTGTGTATAGTTTCATGTTGGGTAGGCCAGGATCCTCAAATGCTTTACTTTTATTTTTTGGCACAGAAACCCCATTTCTTTCTTTCTTTTTTTTTTTTTTTTTTAATGAAAATCATCAGTGGAGCCCTTGTAAACCTGTAGCAGGATTATCCTTCCAATTTATTTCTGATGGAGGGTTGTGCTCTATTGTCATTCAATTCCAATGCGTTTGTTCCAGCAGAAAAAGCAGGCCAAAATGCCGCAGGCTCAGAAACCAAACTCCTGTAAGCTTCAGGGTTAGGGCAGGAATTTGAAATCAAGGGAATGTGGCCATAATTAGGAAACCCCCAAGGTGGCCCCCAATCATCTCTGCCTGGTTTTCAAGCCCTTGTGTAATCTTCTCCCCTTGACGTGGGCTGGACTTTGTGATTCCCTTCTAACCAATAGATTATGACAAAAGTAATGGGATGTCACTTCCAGGATTAGGTTACAAAGGACTGGGATTTCTCTCTCTCTCTCTCTCCGATGAAGCCAGCTGCCATGTTGTGAGCTGTCCTGTGCAGAGGCCCACATGGCATCATGTACTAAGCACCAGATCTTCATCAATAGCATCACACACACTTCCCTGCTCCCTGTTCCCACCTCCCTGCCTCCCGCACTCCCCGAGGCAATCACTGCCCTTGGTTTTGTGTTTCTTTTTTTTTTAATCCTTCATTTAAAAAAAATGTGTTAAAATACACATAACCTAAAATTTACCATCTTAACCTTTTTTCTTTCTTTTTTTTTTTTTTTTTCCTTTTTTGCGGTACGCGGGCCTCTCACTGCCGTGGCCTCTCCCGTTGCGGAGCACAGGCTCCGGAGGCGCAGGCTCAGCGGCCATGGCTCATGGGCCCTGCCGCTCCACGGCATGTGGGATCCTCCCAGACCGGGGCACGAACCCGTGTCCCCTGCATCGGCAGGCGGACCCTCAACCACTGCACCACCAGGGAAGCCCTATCTTAACCATTTTTAAGTGTACAGTTCAGTGGTCTTAAATACATTCACAGTGTTGTGCCACCATCACCACCATCATCTCCATAACTCTTTTCACTTGTAAAACCGAAATTCTGTACTTGTTAAACACTATCTCCCCATTCTCCCCTTCCCCCAACTCCTGGAAACCACCATTATACTTTCTGTCTCTATGATTTTGATTACTCTTGAGTACCTCGTATGAGTGGAATCATATAGTATTTGTCTTTTTGTGTCTGGCTTATTTCACTCAGCATAATGTCCTCAAGGTTCATCCAGCTGTAGCATATTGCAGACTTTCTTTCCTTTTTAAGGTTGAATAATATTCCATTGACCACATTTTGCTTATCCATTCTTCTGATGATGGACACTTGGGTTTCTTCCATGTTTTAGCTATTGTGAATAACACTGCTATGAACATGGGTATACAAATATCTTTTTGAGACCCTGCTTTCTATTCTTTTGGGCATATACCCAGAAGTGGAATTGCTGGATCATTCGGTAATTCTATTTTTAATTTTTTAAATTGAAGTATAGTTGATTTACGATGTTTCAGGTGTACAGAAAAGTGATTCTGTTATATATATATATATGTATTCTTAGATATATATTCTTTTTCAGATTCTTTTCAGTTATAGTTTATTACAAGATATTGAATATAGTTCCCTGTGTCATACAGTAGGTCCTTGTTGTTTATCTATTTTATATATAGTAGTGTGTATCTCTTAATTCCAAATTCCCAGTTTATTCCCCCCCTTCCCCCTTTGGTAACCGTAAGTTTGTCTTCTATGTCTGTGAGTCTATTTCTGTTTTGTAAATAAGTTCATTTGTGTCATATTATAGATTCCACATATAAGTGATATCATATGGTATTTGTCTTTCTACTTCTGACTTACTTCACTTAGTATGATAATCTCTAGGTCCATCCATGTTGCTGCAAATGACATTATTTCATTCTTTTCATGGCTGAGTAATAGTCCATTGTATATATGTACCCCATGTTCTTTATCCATTCATCTGTTGATGGACATTTAAGTTGCCTCCATGTCTTAGCTATTGTAAATAATGCTGCTATGAACATTGGGGTGCATTTATCTTTTTGAATTAGGGTTTTTGTCTTTTCCAGATATATGCCCAGAAGTGGGATTGCAGGATCATATGGTAACTATATTTTTAGTTTTTAAAGGAACCTCCATACTCTTCTCCATAGTGGTTGCACCAATTTACATTCTGTATTTTTAATCTTTTGAGGAACCACCATACTGTTTTCCACAGCAGCTATATCCTTTTACATTCCCACCTACAGTGCACAGAGGTTCCAATTTCACCACATCTTTGCCAATGCTTGTTTTCTCTTTTATTTTGTTTTTTGATAGTAGCCTGATGTGTATGAGGTAGAATCCTCAATTTTTTAACCGTTAGTTTTATGCTTATTATTTTTTATTAATCACACAATTATCCTTAAACAAAATCTCTGTGGATGTATCTTGTATGTCTTTTGAGCTTTATAAATGTAGTGTAATGCTCTTTGAAGCCTTCTGGGACTTTTTTTTCACTCAACATCACACTTCATTCATGTCATCTGTCAGAATGAAGAAGCTCACTTCCTAGAGCAGTAAGCCTGTCCCTCGTCCATAGGTGTGGAGTCAACTGTGGGACTCAGTGCCTCAGAGCAAGATGGTTTATTCCTCACAGGGCAGCAAGCAGCATGAGCCTCAGTCCCCAAGCCCCATGGGTGACACGATGGACCCCATATGCTGAGGGATACAGGGTCAAGGGATGAGCACCTTTTGTAGAAAGCAGCAAACAAGCCAGCTTCCCTCCATCAGGGATCAAACAGTTACTCAGAAGTTATGCTGTCGGGGGACTTCCCTGGCAGTCCAGTGGTTAAGACTCCACGCTTCCACTTCAGGGGGCATGGGTTCAATCCCTGGTCAGGGAACTAAGATCCCGTATGCTGCACAGCACAAAAAAAAAGAAAGTCATGCTGAGTAGCCTATGTGCTTAGCTACAGAAACTGCTTAGTCTTGGGAGAAGTACAGGTCTGCAGTCTGGCACAGTCAGTAAGAATGTGCAGGGATGCTCAGAACCTGCAGGCTGCCTCTTCTGACGTCATGCAGACACCTGTGGCTTATCCATTTCACACCTGTATCATATTCTCCCTTTGTGAAGATACCACGACGTTGAGGCTGCTTCCAATCTTACCCCTGTGCAAGGGTCTCTTGAGGGCAGAGTTGCTGAGCTATGGGTCATCCCTGTGTTTGTTGTAGGTTTTTTTTTTTTTTTTGGACGCACCGCGTGGCACGTGGGATCTTAGTTCCCCAACCAGGGATCGAATCCGTGCACCCTGAAGTGGAAGCGTGGAGTCTTAACCACTGGACCGCCAGGAAAGTCCCTTTCTTTTAGTCCTTGTGTCTCTTACTTGCAGCCAAATGCACTCATCAAATTCACTCCCAGTGATGGATCCCATGGCCCCTGCCCTGGCCACTCAAATGTGGAAACAACTCCAGATCTTAGGAGGAAACCTAAGGTAGAAACCTTAGGAGGAAACTCCTGACTTTACCGAGGAAACCCTGTGCTGAATAAGATTCTGTTTCTGCTTCCTGGTGGAGCAGAAATTCAAATTCAAATTCAGGTGTAGAAAAGTGAAGCTTCATTCTTTGCACATCCAAGTTTATGAAATGAGATTCTCACCTGCTACAGCAAAAAACAAAACAAAAAACCTCCAAACATGGGGGTGTGGGTGGAATTTGAGTGTGTCCCTGGCATTTGTGTCCTAACTTGCTTGAGCTAAGAGCAACAGCCGCCCAGTATCCTGGGTTCAGATGCTGGCTCTGCCCCTGGGGCCTGTTTTCTTTCTCTGTAAAATGGGACCATGGTAGTTGTAATGAGTTGCGTTCGTGGGCAGGAAGTGTATTCAGCAGTGGCTGCTCACGGTAGATGCTACGTGATTTTTTTTGCCTACAGGGGAGGGAAGGAGGCCACCATACATCTGAGGCTGTGTGCTTTTTCTTTTTTTTAATGTCTGCTGTTAATAAAATATTTTTACAGAGACCAAAAATTCAGAATAGTGCAAAACATCTCAACACCATGCATTCATGACCACTTCTCGTTGATTTTAAACATTTGTTCCAAGTCACATATTTACAGAGAAATGGGGGCATCTGTGCAGGTGCCAGACCAACGGGATGGAATTAAAACAGACAAACAGCATCTTGAATTCACATTTGCAATCACATGCTAAGAGAAGTTGTGTGGAGGAAGAACCTCCCTGGACTGCGTGGCCGGGTTGGGGGGGGGGTCTTAGGGGGCCGGGGCCAGGGTTGGGGTCTCAATCCCCCTGGCTGTGTGGCCGGGAATGCATAGGGACCCTCTGCCTGGGACCTGTGCCTGGAGAGAGCCACTGTGGCTGGGCGGGGGGCAGGGGGAAGATGGAGGGGGTCTTACCTAACACCATCAACTTGATTTGTCTCTTTAAAAAAAATAAAAGGCAAAGAGAAGAGCAACACGTGTCAGTGAAAACGACTTTGGTCCTTGACAATCCTTAGGAAAGGATGTTCAGGGGACAGCAGGGGTCATGATGTGGACCAGCCCCCCAGTGACCTCCCCCATTCTCTGCCTGCGCAGCAGAGTTGGGGCAACTCCAGGCTGTCTCCGCTCTGCCTCGTGCCTCAGTGTTCCCACCTGTAAGATGGACAGCGCTGGGGGGGACAGAAAGGTCTCTGAGGTCCCAGCTGAGAGAGGTCCCAAGGAGTTCTAGTTGGCTAATTTTTTTTTTTTTCCATCTGTGATGGAGGCACGGTGAGGTTTCAGGCTGTGGTGCCTGAGAATCAGGACTGAGGGATGCGGCTGGGTGCCTCCTCACTTTAGGTAAATCCTTCGAGGACAGACTGGTGAGAGCGAGAGAGCAGGGGGCCCTCTTCCTCTAGAAACCTGTTTTTGCTTTTTCTCCCTCCTCTGTCTCTGCATCTCCCCATCTCTGAATCTCTCTCTCTCCATTTCAAAGTTCTGGCTGTCCCTATCCGGCGTGATCTTGCCCTCTTGATTTTTTCCCTTGTCTGTCTGTCCGTCTCCCCTTCTCTCCTTCCCTCCCTGCTCTTCTTTGTGTCCTTACTCTGTCTCTGTCCCTTCTGAGGGGGGATTGGCTCTGTCCAAGATGTCCCTCAATGTTACATCCCCCCAATCCCAATACAAGCCTACTTTATTATTTCCCTGATCCATGGAAATCTGGGGCGAGCTCCTGGCATGGAGCGAGGTCCAAATGCAACCCCAAGACCCCACCTGGGCCCAGAACACCAGGAACCTCAGGTGAAGTGGTGAAAGCCCAAAGGTATCATCTAATGCTGAGTGGCCTTGGGGAAAGCCCTGTTCCCTTTTCCAATACAGGAACATCCTGATTTCAAGCACTTCCAGTCCCCTCTTGTCGTCTGTTCACCCTGTGCCCTGTGGCTCAGCCAGTCTGACTGGAGGATCTCCTGAGTGCCCAGATCTGTGTGGGAGGGGGAGGCTGGTATGGACAGCATACATGTGGATGCATGGGCACACACAGAACCCCCTGCCCGAGACATAATTCAACTAGGCATCCCCTCCCTGCCATGCCCCTGTGCCCAGAGAGCCTTTCACAGACACCCCTAGCCCCATGGCATCAGAGACAGAGGCTGGGGAAGGGACAGACAGAGGAGGAAGGAAAGAGGCTGGGGAAGTCCTGAGGGGGATGAGAGGGTTTTCTACAGAAGGGAAAATTTGTGATGAGTTTTGAGGAATGAGTAGGAGTTCTCTGGGAGAAAGAAGAGGGAGGAAATTTCCAAAACAGTTCTAGCCTGGGAGTCAGAAAGTGTCATTCGACAAATACTCCCTGAGGCTTCCTCCAAGTGCCTGGGCCAGTGCTGGGGATCCTACACACACACACACACGCACGCACGCACGCACGCACGCACACGCGC
Organism: Mesoplodon bidens; assembly: GCF_964165515.1. Lineage (NCBI taxonomy): Eukaryota > Metazoa > Chordata > Mammalia > Artiodactyla > Ziphiidae > Mesoplodon > Mesoplodon bidens. The sequence continues at coordinate 139,659,880 of NC_138160.1, forward strand.
GCGCGCGCGCGCTTTGACCAGAGAGCCTCCTGATGAATCTTTTGGGAAATACCTTGGCTCTCTCCGGCAGAAGCTCAGCTCCCCCTTTTCCTGCCAGTCATCCAAAAAGTCTTTCAGAACCCACCCCAGATCACAGATTACCTCCCCTTTGGGTGTTGCTGGTGTTTTCAACTCCAAGTGAACCGCCCAGCCCACCTCCACCTCTTGGATGGTCTGAAGTTCAAATCTGCCTCTCAGTCCTTGTGATGGAGACTCCACGTTCTCCCCAAGCCACCTCTCAGCCTGTCCCTTGCCCCTGGCTGGGGTCCACCTCCCCCACCATCCTGAATGAGAACTTTCATCCTAATCTCTGGTTCAGAACCTTCAGTCACTTCAACCTGCCTGAATTTAGAAGAACACACAAATACTTCCGGGTAAATGAGAAAACAGTGTCGCTTCTTCCAGACTCTTGTTCACGGATAGGGAAACCATTATCATAAACATACAACACTCAATTTGCACACGGCCTCCTTAGAGATGCTCAACCCCTCGGCAGTGCACAACTGGGACATCTGTACCCAGGGACCCTGGGGCTCATCTAAGGCAGAGTTTTAAATATATACTCCAAAGTCTTTCCAAGAATTAAGCTCAGTGTCCTGAAAGCATTTTGTCCTCTCTCCCCCACCATCAGTCCATTCTTCATGACGTAGACAGAGGGAGATTTCAAAACCTGAAATCAGACCCTCCTCAGCTTTAAAATCTCCTGGGGCCTCCCAAGCCTCTGAGGGTAAAATCAAAACTCCCCAGGGCATCGTACAAGACCTGGTTTGATACCTCTGCAGGTATCCCCAACCTCATCACCATCCCCCAGTACCCCACTCACTGGCTCAGCTCTAGCCACGCCAACCCGGCTATGCTCCAAGTCAGCCTACCTCCTAGCCTTTGCACCTGCTGTTCCTGCTGCCTGGAGCTCTTTTCTCTCCAGTGGGTGGTTCCTTCCCACTTTTCACCTCCAGAGAAAGCCCTCCCTCACCTTCCCCATCTGATGTAGCCTCCACCACTCCGAGAGCCCAGCTAATCCTCATCTCATCCCTCTGTTTTAATTTCTCCCTAGCACAGCACAATCCTGTATTTCTCAATCTGGCAGAAAAAAATCCCATGGCATACACACGCTGGTCCAATGTGGAAAAGCAGATTATGGGCAAAGACAAGCCGTGCCAACCTTTCCCAAAATGTTTCCCAAAATGCCTGCATGCGCTAAAATGGGGAAATTTGACTCTGGCCAAACTGCCCCAACATCCGTGCAGGAGGAAGAGTTTCAGGCAGCTAGAGGCCCCCTCCTGGGGTATCCTGTGACCTGTGTGTTTGAATGAATGAATGGGATTATGGGGAGGAAGGTCCCAGCAAGTTTGTATATGTGTACACACACACACACACACACACACACTCACACTCACACACTCTCTCTCTCTCTCTCTCTCTCTCACTCCCCCTAGAGTTTCTGGTCTCTTTCTGTTCTTTCCTGACTGCAGCATTCTGTTCTTTCCTGACTGGAGCATTCTGGGGGAGGAAGAAGGGCTTGGGTTAGGGGACTGGGTCCAGGGGATCCCAAATCTTCACTCTTTTTTGGCGGGAGGTCAAGAGTTCTCAGGGTATCTCCCCCTGGGGTCCCAATGGAAAGGGCTGAGGGCAGGGGTTTTGCTTGGCAACCAGAGGTGGGAGGGGGCACTGGGGGTCTTGGCCCAGGACCCCCATCCCTTTAAGGGTTGGGGGAGGTCCCCTAAGGGGGGTTAGCAGCAATGGGGAGCTGTATCGGGTCATCCGATCTCAGCCCACCCTTCAATGGGGCACACAGGCCAAAGGGAATGGGGAGAGGGTGTGGCACTGGGACCCTCGGCGTTGTCTCAGGCAGCTCTCCGGGCTTCAGTTTCGTCGTCAAATGGGTGGGTTGAACTCTACAATATGAGGATTGGGTATGTGGGGGGAAAAGGGAGGCAAACCCCCATAGGGAAGTGGGGACGGCATGGGAGACCCAAAGCCGACCCCTTGGTCCCCAGGGTTTGGGCGCCCAAGGGCGCATGTGCTTTTGAAATTCCATCCTCCCCCCTTCCCTGTTTATTTTTTGCACAAACACCAAAAGGGACTCTGGTACACCCGGCGGCCCTCCAACCACCACCCTAGTCCCTCCAGGCCCCAGACCACCCTAGGGGGCGCTCCAGGAAGCCCTGCCCCTTGCCCAGAGCCCGCCCCTCGAAGGAGCAGAGAGTTCCATACTTGGCAAATTGATCTTGGGCCCCAGGGGGTGGGGACCCATCTTTTGGCTTCGCCAGGGGGCAGGAGACAGAGCCTCCCGGTACCACAGCCCTGGGACCTGGCCTCCTTACTAGGGGGTGGGTTTTCCTCCCATTCCAGCTCGAAAGTCCCCCTAGACGCTGGGGAAGCGGCCTCAATTTGGGGGATGTGGCTTCTTCCTTCCTCGCGCCCCACTGCGTGGCCTCCTGAGGGGGCGGGGCGTTGCCATTCACCTTTCCCCAGAGGGGGAACTAAATACAGGGCGCAGGTGCAGCCCAACCTCAGCATAGAGCGCGGAGGCTCAACCTCAGGGAGGTCCCAGCGCGCGGGCGCCGCCCCGCCCCGCGCGCTCTGCGCAGGCGCAGTGGTGCCCGCCTGCGTGCCCCACGCTACGGAGCAGGCGCGGCCCCGCCCTCCTCGGCGGAGCGCGTGTCCGACTTCAGCTTAACGAACTCCTTGGCCACCTCATCGTTGCTGCGTTGCGACAGGATGCGCAGCACCGTGAGGCCCGTGTCGTCCATGTGGATGCGGCGGCCAAGCGGCAGCCAGCAGGCGGCGCTCCCGCGCTGGACCAGCTCGCGCAGCTGCAGCACGGCCAGCCCCACTGTGCGGTCCTCGCGCGCGAAGCAGTAGTCCTTGACGCACACCTGCAGCTCATAGCACTCCGGGCCCGCTTCGGCGCTCAGCGTGCTGCGGGAAGGCTAGGCGTGAGGACACGTCCCGCCCACTGACCAGCCACGCCCCTACCGGTGACCCCCGCTTCTCCCCGCCCCCGTCACGCCCACACCCGCACATTCTGAGCTGGGCCACTCCCACACTGAGTGGCCTCCTATTTTCATAACCTTCCACTTAGGCCGGGCCCCACCCCTGACCCAGATGTCCGGCCCCATAGCCCCGCGCTGGGACACGCCCACATCAGCTGACAACGTCCATCCCCAGCATTGTCCCTGCCAAGTCTCTCTCCTTCCCTTCTTCCTTTTCCTCACCCAAGGACGTCCCCATCAAACTACTCCCAGCCCCCAGCCAAGCCACATCCCCACCCCCAAGAGACCCTTCCCCCAGAGTCCTCTGGCTAGGCCATGCTCCCACCCCGTGATACCAGCACCCACACTCTCAGCCAGCTGAGCTGCTGCCTCCACCACCCTACCCCAGATACGACGCCAAGAAGCCCCTTTACCAGGCTCCCATCTGAACCCAAGTTCTCCCCTTGACGGGGCCCCTCCCCCCTGCTCCCTAGCCTACTCTTCTTACGCCCAAGATGCCTCTCCATGTAACCCTGCCAAGATGTCTCACCATGAGTGATTACCCACTCCAGCACTCCTCCCCCTCCCCCAGGCTACGAAAGGCTACGAAGTCCCCAGTGCTGCTGGGTCCTGACCTGATGCTGGCTGGTCAAGAACTCATTTCTTTCAGGCTACATGCACGCCGATCCCTTGCATCTCCTTCCCAGGCTACATTCCTAGCCCTCAACTAGTTTGGGCCACCCCAGGAGACATCTGCCCCCTCCTAGGCGGTGCTCTTGCTCCAGGTATTGCTTCAGGTGACCTACCTCTCCAAAGTCCTCTGACCAAGAGCTCTCCCCTCACAGGACTGGCCAGGCTCCTGTCCCTCAGGGGCCCCCACTTCCCCCCAGCTCTGATGTCCCCTTACCCCACTGTACTCTGTCCCCCAAGAACAACCCCCAATGTTACCCTGCCCCAGTGAGGTTCACACCTGATCCAAAGATCCGCCGATCCTCACCCCCACCCCAGATAACCCCTCTGTACACCTTGATCAGACCTGTTTATGTTCCTCATAAATCATCTGCTCCTCTAGACACTGATGCCCCTGACCTAGGAAGCCCCACCTAGATGTGACCACAGTCCTACCCATATGACACATATCCCCATGACCTGAACCAAGCCACACTCCACTCTTGTCCCCCAGAGCAGACTCCTCCAGATGACCTGCCCCAATAGCCCTGACAAAGTTCATTGCTGACTCGAGGAGCTCCATGCCTATGCCCCTCAGCCCCTCACCCACAAGCCTCTTGCCCCATCATGACCAACCACGCCTCTTAAACAGACCAGAATCTCCAGCCCTGGAAATGCCCCTGCCCAACATGCTCCTTCTGGCCAGACTCCTCCCCTTCATGAGCCCTCATCATGCGGTTATATCACACTCACTGTCCTCTGGGACCTGTCTGCCCCCCAAGGTGGTCACCTCCATCCTGGTGTCCCCTCACTGATGTCACTCCTGCACTAAGGTGCCTCCCTTCCCAGCATACCCACCTAGAATGTGATCCCTCCTGTTTCTGTCCCTAGGTACCACTGGCCCACCAGACATCCCTCCTGCCTAGTGGGCCCTGAGGTTCATATAGCAGATGTCCCCTTGCCATTCTCCCCTAAGCATCCCAGACTTACAACTGGAAGCTCTCATTGTACTTTGGGGCCCAGCTGTTGTTCTTGGATTTGGTCGCAAACTTGCGTTTCTTGTCACTGAGCTGGGGCCCGATGATGTTGACCTCGATGAATGGCCGGAAAATGCCAGAAGTCTGCCACTTGAGGTCATTGGCAGCCACCACTGTTGGGGGAATTAGAAGGTAAGATTGATTAGGGTCCCCCAGTACACAGTGGTGGTTTTCAAAGCCTGTCTGAAAGACTACATTTCCCAGAATGCTTCTGTAGCCAAGTGTGGCCATATGACTAACTTCCAGCCAATGAGATGTAAGAGGAAGTGATGCGTACAGCTTTCAGGTTGTGGCTTAAGAAGCAGGGAGAATGCCCTAAACTTTCTCCTTCTCCTAGCTGCAAGGTGGGATGCTGATGGGGGCTGAGTTCTTTGGGACCCTACAGAAGAAGAAAGCATATTAGGGATAAAAGTACAACAAAAATGTCAGGGGCCTGGATCCCCAACACTGTGAAGCCTCTATATCAATTCTGGGCTGACTGTCCTTGGAGTTACCTCAGAGAAAGCTTTATTCCATCTATCTTGTTTAAGCCACTGTTATTTTAGGCCTTGGCTAAGACAGCCCAATCTGTGCTCTAATTAGAAATAAAAGCCAACAAAAGGAAAGCAGAGCTGAGAGATAAAGTGGAATGAGTTCTGTAACACTCTTTGTACCTCTTCATCCAGCTATGCCTGAAGGTGGTGACTTCTGGAATTTTCAGTTTTATAAAAAGATTTTTTTTAACGAAAAAAATTTCTTCCTTACGCCAGTTTGAGTTTGGTTTTCTGTCTTAGAACCTAGTGCATCCTGGCTGAGGCACTCTCCCTCCCACCTCAGGTTACTCACCTTTCACTGTGACCTTGTGTTCCCCAGTTCCTGGATGAGTGAAGAGCTCTACATGGACGGAGACTTCACCCACAGGGTCTTCCACACCCGAGCCTGGGCGGGGCAGGGGAGGATGCTTGGCATAAGCTTCATTCTTACCCACCCACCAGAAAAGACCTGGACTGCCTCCCACCCACCATGTGCTGGCGGTACCAGGTCATCAGCCGTGACAGGTTGGCACTGAGGGTGGGCTGGGAAGATGGGTGTTCTTAGGGAGGCCAAGAATCTTGGGTTCTAGCCTTTCACTGCCTCACTGTGTGATCTCAGGCAGATCTCTTAACTTCTCTGAGCCTAATGTCCTTTTTCTCATTCCCTGTCATTAAACTCAGCCTTCATCTTTCACACCATCTTGGCAGCATCTGATACCCTGGCTTTCTGTGCCTCAGTTTCCCCTCTTGGCTGTAACAAGGCCACACTATCCAGGTTCTCATCCTACAGATTAGTCACTCCTTCTCACCCTCTTTTGCCATTTCCTCCTCCTCTGTTGATCTTCAAGCTGTTGGGGCACCCGGTGCCTTAGTCCTCAACCCCTTTTTTGTTTTCATTTCCTCCCTAAGTACTGGTACAGTGGAAAATCATGTCAGCTCTACCTTCAAAATACATCCAGAATTTGGCCCACCTCCTTGGCCTCCATCCTGGTCCAGCCCCCATCAACCTTCTGGCTCCATCTCACACTTCAGGTATGGCTAAATGAACCATGGCTGCCCAGTCAGAGCATTCCCTGGCCATGGCTGCAGTGACTGGCTCAGGAATGGTCATGTGACCCAAGATAGGCCAATAGGAGTTGTCCCTGGGCCAACTAGGCCAACCTGGAATATTGCAGTGGCCTCCTCCCTGTCTCCCTGCACCCTCCTCTCAGCTTCTTCAATACACCAGCCAGAGAAATCCTAACTCAGATCATGTCCCTTCTCTGCTCAAAATCCTCCCATGGCTCCCATATCACTCTGAAATAATCAAAGTCTTTTTGTGCCTGCAGTGTCACCCCTGATATGTGTCACTATTACCTCTCCTGCCTCACCTTCCTCCACTCTTACCCTTGCCACGTTGGCTCCAGCCTCACAGGCTTCCTCACTACTCCTCAAACACACTGTGATAACATGACCCAGAATCCTCAGCTCTCCTAAAGTGACAGCTTGTAGAGAAATCTTTCATTTTCCCTGCCATTCCTTTTCCAATAGACCATCTCAAGTTTCCATTGAGAAATGTCCCTACCTCACCTCAGACCTTGTGGCTCCATCTCACACTTCAGGTAAGGCTAAACGAACCACGGCTGCCCAATCAGAGCATTCTCCAGCCATGCTGCAGTGATTGGCTCAGGGATGGTCATGTGACCCAAGCTGGGCCAATAGAAATTGGCCCTGAGACTTTTGCTGTAACTCTTAGGAAAGAGTCTCTCTCTGGTTAGGCTGGCAAGGCTGACTCTACTCAATGAGGGGAGAGTCCACCTCACAAAGGTCTCAACAGAGACCAATGACCAATGGCATTGTTGGAGACACTAGATCCAGCTATTACTGATGCCAAATCAATTCCTAATCTTTCAGTTACAGGCTCACAAATTCTCTAGTCTTCCTGAGTCAGGGTAAGGTACGCTTCAGTTTCTGGCCACCACAAGCATCCTGATTGATTCGTTCTGATAGGGATCATTGAAGGAGCAGTTTAAAAGCTTCTGTCCCCATTCCTCCCTCTGTGACTCTTGGGAAGGGCATCCTGTGGGGCCTGGGAACCTGTGACCGTCAGCACCCCCACCAGTCCCCTCCCCTGCCCCTCAGGAAGCTCCCCACACCTGGAGCACCCCATGCATGGGGGGAGGAACAGGGGGAAAGGCATGGGTGGGTGTGGGGAAGGAGAACGGGTCAGTCCAAGGTTGACCGGGTTACCTGTCTCTGGGCAGAAAGTGACCAAGGCTCAGGGGGCAGAGGGGCCTGAAGACCCTGCACCCCCTCATCTTCGCTGCCCACCCCAGGCTGCCTTCCTTGTCATCTCAGGCTCCCGCCCCCCTTCCCCCAACCAATCACATGCTCAGCCTCACCCGCCACCCCCAGGCTGATGCTTCACAGCAAGCTCAATCCGGGCCAGACTGAGGGGTGCCAGGGGAGAGTCGGACAGTAGTGGGTGGGGTGAGGGGTCAGATCATGGCCAAAGCTAGTAAGAAGGGGGAGGGGGGCAGTGCTGGGCACCCCCATCCCGTGGTTTGCTGGCTCCAAGGGGAAGGGCCTTTCGCGGGCTTCCCTGTGCTTTCCCCAACCCCATCCCCACTCCCCAAGTCCCAGACACCCCCTACAGGGGAAGGTTCCTTGGGCAAAGGGCTTAATCTCCTCTGAGAGTCAGCTTCCTCATCTATGGAATGATGGACGCCCTGTGGAGCGACCAGGAGGAATGTTTTTGTGAATCCCTGAGAAATGCTTGGCACAAGGGCTGACCCAGAGTTAGAGCCTAAAAAATGTTGGTTTTCTATGATCGGAAAAGTGACATCAATAATAATAATAATCATTATCATAATAATCATATAAACAACAATAATAAAACAACTAACAATTGTTGCCAGCTAGTACACGTCAGGAACTTTCCTGTCAGGAAAGTCTCAGGGCTAAATTTAATTCATCTAATCCTAAAAATAATCCTATGATTTAGGGTCCTTGACTGCTCCCATTTTACAGATGAGAAGCCTGAGGCTCAGGGAGGCAGCCTGTTGCCAGAGGCGCCCAGCCACGGAGTGGCAGAGCTGTAATCTGAGTCCGCTCTTAACCGGGCAGGCGCCTGTCTGGGGGGACCCGGGATCTGGTTTAAGAGAAGCACCTAGGGAGAAACGAATTGCGACTCGAATCGCTTCTCCTTCCCCATGTGGAACCAGCAAGCCGTCCTTCCCCCTTGTCCGCCTCGGCCCCCTCGCAGCCAGTCGGGCCTGGGCGGGGCCCCGCAGGCCTGGGAGACGGAAGGACGGGCCTTTTACTAGCCGGGCCGGGAGGGGCGCAGGCACCGGGCACCGGGCGCGGGTGGGCGGCGGAAGCACGTACCCTTCTCAGGATAAATGTCTTCACTAAGGGTAAACCTAGTCCCTTTTCCACCATGGACTAATCACGGTGGGGAGGTGGAGAAAGGAGGGAAGGGAGGAGTGGGGCGGGGAGAGACGAACGAGCGAGAGGCGAGGATGGAGGGCGAGTGTGCGTGACGGGGATCAGGGTAGGCGCGGAGAGGGGGCGGCGAGTGAGAGGGAGGAGAAACAAGAGAGAGAGAAACGTCAGCTGCAGACGGACAGACAGACAGCCTCCTGCTCCGGGGGCACACCAGGGACACTAAAAGCAGCAGCGTGGGCTGGGCACGAAGCCGAGGGCCCTAGGCCCTGGGCTGACTCGGGGGGAAGGGGGCCGCTTGTGGCCACGGGGTTTAGCTCCCCTCACCCCGGCCTCCTCTTCCACTGCCGGAACTAAACCTGGGTCAGCGGCCAAACTTCTCTCCCTTGTCTGCACTCTTAGGGCCAATTTTGAAAAGGGTGGTCCCCAGGGAGGGGAACTAGGACCCTGGAGTTCTGTCCCCCAGCCCCAGCTGCTGTGTGCGAACTCAGAGAGGGACAGGAGACAGAGGCAAGAGAAGAGAGAGAGAAAGAGAGAATTTGAGAAATGAGAACTCCCTCTCCGTCCGCCCCCTGCAGGTCGGGGTCCCTCCCATCTCTGGGGCTGTCATTCTTTAGCCCCTGACTGTACAGAGGTCCCTCCCTGGGGTACTTTCAACCATTCCCCCAGAGGTCCCTCCCCGGGAGCTGCCAATCATTCCTTGGCCGCATGACGTCAGAGGTCCCGCCCCTGCCAGAGCTGTCAATCACTCCTTAGTCAACACCGTCACAGGTCCCTCCCCCAGAGATGTCAACCACTCCCTGGAACCAGGGCGTCGAGGTCCCGCCCCTAAGAGCTGTCAATCACTCTCTTCCTGGCCGTCAGAGATCCCGCCCCACAACTTTCAATCACATCCTGACCCCATGACGTCATGGATTTTCCCAGGAGAGGTCATCCCCTCCTGGCCCAATGACGTCATAGGTTCCGCCCCTAGGAGCTGTAGATCGCTCATTGGCCTGGTGACACCATGGAGCTCAGGTGCGCCCCGGAGCTGTTAATTCGGCCCGGACCCATGACATCACAGAGGAGGTGAGTCAAAGGGGCTCGGCTGCCCCTGCGGGCGGGGATTGTCATCGCGTTAACCAGTGGCTCCTTACCCTGGGCCGACTGCGTCTGCACGAATGTCTTGATGAGCAGGTCGGTGGCCTGCGTGTAGAGGGACAGGGCATAGCGCAGGGACTGCAGGTCTGGACTCTTCTCCAGGAAGGTTTTCTTGAGGCCCACGCCACCCGCATGGAAGTATTGCTGTGGGGAACAGGGTGGAGAGAGGTAAGGCTGGTGGGACCCCCTACCCGCGCATCGGGCTGGGCAGCCCCAACTCCCCCTCCCCCACTCCGCTGCCCTCTGCTGTGATACGCCATGACAGGGCAGATCTTCAGAACACCCAGGTCCTGCTATTCCCTCACCTCCACCCCTGCCCCAAACATGCCTGTGGGCTCCCAGCACTCTCAGAATAACACCCATGCCCTGCACCCCTCCCAGCCTTCTTTCCAAAAGTCTTCCCTAGAACATACCTGCCTCAGGGCCTTTGCACTTACTATGCTCACTGGCAGGAAGGCCCTCCGAGCCCCACCCCCACTCCCTATTTTGCCATGGCTGGCTCCCTATCTTTCTTCGATTAAGGTTTCAAGCAGTTTTCCTTAACCACCCCAACTTAATGTGTTGCCAACCCTGTTGTGCTGTAATTCTCCATTTCAACAAAACATTTCCTTCAGAGTAGTTTTCACGCTTTTTATTTCATGGAGACCACGGCCCCTTTCATGTCTCCATGTTCTTGCATGGACTGGTTCCCTGCCTAGAATGCTGTTGCTTTGCCTTGTGAATTTCTATGCATTCCTCAAACCCCACCACCTCCCACATGCCTTCTAATCCAGAAAGCCCTTACTGCCCCCTCCCTGGGCTCTCCCATCTTTTCTTCTACCCTGTCCTTACCCCACAGGGCTGGGGATGTCTACATCCAGCTGACATCCAGCCTGGGGCTCCTCAAGTCCCTGCCATCAGCCAGCCTGGAGCTGACATAGAAGGGTCATCAGGAAGTGTTTATAAATGGAATGAATTAAGGTGGGTTTGAGCCTAGGTCCATGTCCACACCAGCCACACCCTCTGCCTGTCCCATCTGGGATGGGCAGGGGTGTGGCCTCTCACCTTGATAGTGTCCAGGGCCAGCTCAACAACTGCACACTGCTTCGGGGTCAAGCTCTTGGCTTCTTCTCGTACCATGTGGTCCTGGATGGATGGAGAGAGTGTCCAGGTGGGCAGAGCAAATTCTGCCTTGGGGATCTGCCTATGGGTCTCATTCTTGCTAAACTCTGAAGAGTTGGACAGTGGGTCTGTCTTTTCATCATTGTGTTCCCAGTGCCTAGCATGTGGCTGGCACACAGCAGGTGCTCAATAAATATTTGTCAAATAAATTGTTTGTATTCTTGATCAAGCTGTATCTGAAGCTGAACCTTGTACCTCTTTTCAATACACTGAGCAAATACATTGTGATTAAGCCAGTCTGAGTAGGGTCTCTGTCCTTTGAGCCTGCAGAGCATGCCACTATTCTGGGACCTCTTCACTAAGAAGCCTCCCACCCCAATCTCCTGCCCCCACCCCTGGCCTCACCTTGAGTTTAGATAGCTGACCCAGCTCCTTGGCTGCATTGAAGATCATCTGGGTTCCCTGTAGGTAACAAAAGACATAACCCGGGTGAGGGTGGGGGGGTCCTTCTGCCCAGTGTCCAAGCCGCCACTGACACCCCAGCCCTGGACGCCATCTTGGTTCTTGTCCAAAGGCTCTGGGCAGGGCAATGGTTGTGTCCTGGGGACAGAGGTCTGGAGCCCCCCAGGAAGGGCTGAGAAGGAGATGGTGACCTTGTCTCCAGAAATCTCAGTCCCGTGGGGTGCTACCCATCCTGCCATCTCCACCATGACCCCAGGTTTGTGGGACAGAGAAGAAAACAGAGAGCAGGCTGTGATGGTGTTTGCAGGTATGGGTGGGGCTTGCCAGCCCCAAGTCATGGAGCCTTGAGAAAACTATGGGATGGGCTCTGTGTAGTGAAAACCACCACCCACCATGGGCCCATTCCCTCTGTAGAAGAATTTCCCCAGTAATCTGGGGGGCCTGTTAATCTGACCTTTTAAAGAAGAAACCTCCCCCTTAACACACACCTCAGTACCCCGCCCCCACTCCTCCCCAAAACAGACATCAGCAATATGACATCCTGGTTATGGCTCCGATGAACCGGGTGGGCATGGGTTCAAATCCCAGCTCTGCTATGTGGCCCTGGGCAAGTCATTTAACCTCTCTGACCCCCAGTTTTCCCATCTTGATGGGGGAAATCATATTCCAGCTTAGCTGGGACTAGTCGTGTCTTTGTTCAGTGTTCACGGTTCTTATCACTTGGTTTCGAGGTCACGGGCAGTGTTAGGGGAGATGGGGTCGTGGCCTGGAAGCTACATGTCCTGCCTCCTCCATCACTATGTTGAGTGACCTGAGGCATGTCCTTGGCCCTTTCTGAGCCTCAGTTTCCTCCCCTGGCTAATAGGGGCACCTACACTAGCTTAGGGGATAACAGCTGTGGGGGGAGCTGAGTATCAGTGAAGTTATGAGTCCTGAATTACTGGGTCCTGGGGTGGTCTGGGGGTCCTAGGCAGGGCTAGACAGGCAGGAGGGCCATTTACAGCTGGGATGTTTGGAATCACGTTGATGCTTTTCCAAGCTGGCCAGTGGAATCTGGTCACCCTGCCACTACCGGTATTATTATTAGCATCCTGGCTGTCTCTACTCTTCTTATTCCTTGTCTGTGATTGCCCAAGGCTATCACAGGCACAGTTACTCGGGAGCCCAGCCTGGACCTTGCTTTCCCCTGCAGCACCCTCCTCCCCACCTGCCACCCTCCCCGCACCACCCCTCACGAGCAAGCCAGACAGACAAAGGAAGAAGAGACCAACAGACAGGGTCACAGTACACCCCCGGATGGCACGGATCACAGAGGTGGAAGAAGGTACGGGGTGGGGTGGTGGGTAGGTAGGGGTTGGGGTGGGAGCCAGACAGACAGGGAGAGGCTGGTCTTACATCTGAGTGGCTTGGCAGTTTCACCCTGCCCTGTGGAGAGAATCAGGCGAAGGTCAGAGTTCGGGTGGCTGCTGAGAGGATACACAGTGGGATTTCCCTGCCCCCTCAAAGCACAGCCCACGAGCTCCCTCCCAGGTTCTGGGTCTAATGCTGGACCCCCTCCCCAGCTAGGCACCTTCCCTTGTCCTCTGGTGGGGACCTGGGGCCAGACTCTGGACTGTCAGGAGGCTAGAATCAGCCCATCACCTGGGGACAGGTGTCCAATCCCACAGTCAGCCTGCCCCAAGATGGGGTGCCTCGGGGAGGGGAAAGAAGAGAAGGCTCAGAGTCTCTCCTCCCCCAACTCCCAAGACCTTACCCCAGCAGGCCTGACTCTAAAAGAAGCGTACTAACAGGTATCACCAGTTCACTTAACACAGACACACACCCAGGCACATCCATGGGTGTGCAGAAAGTTTATGCACACACAAACCCCCAGATCAACATACGAAGACACACACGTGCAGAATTCACAAGCTAAAATACACACGTGTACTACTAAACACTTGCACGCATGTGCACAATTACACACATAAACCCACGCACTCTCCACCCCCCCAGGGACGTATATACATGTATATGGTGCCTGACATATTGCATGTGTTCCCCAAAGGGCTGGATGAGTGAGTTGGGAAGCCCTACAACCCATGTTCATGAAGTGGAGACCCCACTTGTGTGCACACAGGCATGATAGCTCCTGTATGACTGCACAGCAAGGGCAACTGTTCACATGTTGCCACCGCTCCTATCTCCTTGTAACAAACACCCATTAGAATAAACAAAACAAAACATGTCTCAGTCCAGGGCAGTTGTCCAGTGTCTGGGCCCTTCTTGAAGCCACAGAATTTCAGCTGAGCCCAGGCCTGGGATAAGCCCTTTGGGTATTGTCGTGAGAGGGCAGGAGCTGTTTGCGCACAAACACGCACACACACTCTAAGCCATGTCCCTGGGGAATCACTTTGTCTCTGACTTCTGGTTTTTCGTTAGGACACCGTCCTCCTACCCATGACCCCCAGCTCGCCTTTCTGCCCATGCAAATGGACGCACACATACACACACACACCCAGACACCAGAGCTTGGGACCTCAGTGCAGACGAGGACCTCATTACCTTTTCTAATCCCTTGCCATGTTTTCTCAAGAGGTTGCCCTGCAGAGACAATGTCACAAGGTGATCAACCTAGCAAGCTGTGTGGGATGGGAATCCAGAGTGATAACACATACTCATGGGGACAGGAAGTAAAGGGCATCTGCACTGCACAGAGGGCTGGTAACAGGGTTGCCGGGGGGATTGTGTGTGTGCCTTAATGACTGACTCTTAAAAAGGGCAAGAGAGTCAGAGAGACAGGAAAGAGAAAGAGCCAGAGAGAGAGAAGTTGCTGCCAAAATAAAAAATCCATTTACATTTACTGTATATATGAGGCTCTTGGTTCTTGAGTCAACAGGAAAGCAAATAGGCTCTATATTCAGACAGACCTGAATTTGAATCCTGACTCTGGCATATATTTACTATGTGGCTTTGAGCAAGTGACTCTCTGAGCCTCAGCTTTCCTCATCTGTAAAATGGGAATAATAACATCCATCTCACAAAGGGTTGTCATGAAGGTGAGCTGAAACAACAGCTATGAGGTCTGGAATACAGAAAATCCTCAATAAATGTGAATTCCCTTAGCTCTCTACCCACAAATGCATCGTCTGTAGTTGGGTACGCTGCCACCACGTAGTTACAGCCAAAGACCCACACTGCAGCCACAAGAAGTGAGATGAGCACTAGCAAACTTTTGACAAGGTGAAACCTTGTAACAGCCTTGTCTTGCCTACAAAAGAGGACTCTAAAGTGGTTTTAACTGATCTCTGCCCTCCTATGTGTCTACATACTACCACCACCACCAATAATATTAGCTCTAATTTAGTGAGCATTGCCTCAGTCTGTCACTGAGTTGAGCACTTTAATGCATCATCCTATTTGGTTCTCACAACAACACTCAGAGAGCTGCTACAATTAACCTCTTTTTCCAGACAAGGAAATGGAGGTTGGGAGGTGAAGTGACTTCCCAAGGTCACAGAGAGAATGGCTGGGCTGAGATTTGATGCCAAGTCTGCCTGACACCAAGGAGTCACAACATCGTCCCCCACCTGGGTGCCTGGGTGTGTGTCTGGGATTCTTGTGTGTTAGTATGTGTGGTGGAAGTGAGGTGAGCAGGGTTGGTGGTGGGGTCTGCACTGATCAGCTATACAGACCGGGGTGGTGAGGACCTGTATTTTGGGTGGCTACTAACAGTTCAGAGCTGAAAAGAGAGGTCAGAGGAGCTCCATTGACTTTGAACTTCCTTCTAGCTTTGGGGACCCAGATATCCTGGTGGTGTCTGAGCATGGGAGTAAGGGCGAATTCTAACTAAAAGATGTGGGCAGATGTGAAGGTGCTGGGCCCAGGTTTTGGGAGGCGGGATGCCCCTTCTTCGTACTTATAATTGGGGGTGGGCGTGGCCTCCCTCCCTCCAGGCCCTGCCCCTCCCCATGCCCCGCCCCAGACAAACACAGGCACATCTAGGCGGGAGGTGGGACAGTGGATGGGGGGCCAGTGGGTGAGGAGGGGGCGCTGGGTGGGGGGGTGCAGCCACGCGGTGGGCCGAGTCCAGACACAGAGCGGATGGACAGACAGACGGACAGAGGGGCCTCTACTTACGATCATCTGTCAGCCGTGATGGGGGCAGGGCGGTGGGGGAGGGGGGAATAAGTCACCATGAGTCTCCAGGGAGGCCAGGGAAGGGGCGGAGAAGGAGGGACGGACCCCGGATCCCGTGCCCCAGCCCAGCCCAGCAGCCCGGAGGAGACGGGCAGGCAGCGGGATGTCCGGAGCCTCCCCCACCATCATTGCCTCTAGGCGGCCCACCCCCCGCCCTCCCTCCCCCCACCCACCCGCCAACCCTGCAGATCACCATCTCTGGGCTGTTCCCAGAAGAGTCCCAGAGGCACGGTCTTGGTCTCTGGATGACCACTGACCTCTGCTTGACCTCTACGAACTTGGGTGCTCTCCATAACCTCTGGTTGACCTCCTGGAGCTCTCTGTTCTATTGGTCTCTGATCTTTGAAATCTGGGTATCTCCTCTCCTTGTCTCTTGATTGACCTCCAAAGGCCCCTGATGAACCCACTGGCCCCTATAACCTCTGTAACCCACGGATGGCCTTGATCCCCAAGCTGACCTCTCTGTTTTCTGGGTGATCTCTGACCTTTGAATAATCTCGTGACCCACATGTGACCCCTGTGTTCCCTAGACATCTCTTTACTTGACCTTTAAGTGACCCCTGAATGACCTCTTTGATGACTTTTGACCCATGTGTGACCTCTCTGATTTTTGAATGGCCCCACTGACCTCCGGTGGCTTCTATACCCTCAGATGGCCCTTGTGCCTGGATGACCTCTAAGCCCCCAATGCGTTTGATGCCAAGCTCTCTAGGCTCCCAAAGAGGAGGAAGCCCAGGTGTCCCCTCTGGCCCCCTGTGGGCCTCACCGTCTGGTCAGTGAGGGGTGGCAGGACGATGGTCTTCTCCATGGTGTTCATGACCAGCTTCCATAACTCCTTCAGCACCCGCTTCAGCACCGTCTTCTCACAGATTTTGGCAAAGAGAGTCAGGCTGGGGGCAAGGGACAGGCCTGAGAGAGTGCCCAGATGGACCTAACCTGAGCAGCCCCTTCCCCTCAATACATGGGCAAGGTGGGAAGGCATTCCATGGACACGCAAGAGGGCACAGAGCCTGTACAGGGACCCCTGGGGGGTCTGATGGGGCTATGATGCATGACGCATGGGGAGAAGAGTGAAAGGTGGTTGGACAGGTGAGCAGGGGCTAGACTTGGAAGGGGCCTCAAAGTCTAGGAGGAAGGCCTGGGCCTTAGCATGAGGGCAGGGGGGAGAGTGTTTAAGAGAGAAGAGACACAGTCAGACTTTCCTGTTTGAAAGAACATAGTGGGGGATGATCTGGAATAGGAAGGTTGGAGACCAGGGACTATGAGGGGGCTGAGGCCATGCTCAGAAGAGAGAGGAAGGGAATGAGAGGGAAAACAACAAAGAGTTCATGATTGACGGTATGGGATTGAGAGAGGGCAATCCACCATGATCCTTCCAACAAGTGACCCACCCATCCACCAAACCATCCTTACGGTAACCTTCTTTAATTCTTCCTCCATCACTTTTCCCTACCTTCCTTCTTTCCTTTCTTCCGTCCTCCCACCCATCCTCCAAACAGTTATTCATCCATCCAAATATTTACCCAACTCTCCATCCATCCATTCATCTATCCAACCATCCTTTTACCCATATACCCTCCATCTAGGTTTCTAAGCATTTATCTTTTAATCTACACATCCATCTGCCCACCCATCCCTCATGTCATTTACCATCCATTCATCCATACAAATACTTACCCACTAACCCTTCCAATCATTAACCCACCCATTTTTCCATCCCTTCATGCCTCCACTCACCCACCCATCCAAACCACTCAACCATCACCCAGCAAACATGCCCTGAGTGTTCTTTCCAGGCCAGCCCCCAGGTTTCTGAGGCCCGACCCCGGAGCCCTCCCTGGTGGACTCAGTCCACCTAGCCTGGCTCACTTGCTGTCCAGCAGGTCCATGATGGGTTGCAGTACATTGTCGGCATCCTGGGCCACACTGCTGCAGGCACTGGCTGGCACATTGCCTGTGCCTTTCACCTGGCTAAGGATGTCACCCATCTGCTTGACACAATCTTCAATGTGTGGCTGGAAGCTGGGAACACAGAGAGGAGGAGCTCAGATCAGACTCTCCTGGCCTCTGGAAGAAAGGAAGGATGAGGCTGATCTGTGGACCTTTTATCACCAGCATCAGGGAGCCATGGCATATAACAGCCAGGGTGGGATTTAATAGCAGAAATGGACATCAGACTAAGATATTTATCTGTGTTGTTTATTTCATCACACAGTCCTACTCAGGTACTATTGTTATCATCATCTCCACTTTACAGATGGGTAAACTAAGATTCAGAGAGGTTAAGCAACACACCCAAGGCCACACAGCTAGTAAGCAGTGAAGCCTGCATTGAACTCAACTTCATCTAACTCCTAGCCTGAGATCTTCGCCACTACATCTGCTGAGTCTCCAGATGCCGCAGGCTCAGCGGTCTGAGAGCTGTCCCCTCCCTTCTGCTCCCAGCCCTGGAGATGCCCCCACCTGTTAGCAAACACCCGGCTAAGCTCATCCAAGACGTTGTTGAGTTTCACCTGTAGCTCCTTCAAGATGTCACTGGCCTCAGCATCCAGCTGAGGAGGGAGAAGGGACATCAGGTCAGGTTTATAGGGCATCCACATGGATGGGGCATTTTCCCATCCGACCCAGGGAAAGGGATCCAATCCAGGGAAAGGGATACCAAGGGGCTGGAGAGGAAACTGAGGCCCAGACAGTTAAGCCGCTTCTTTGGGTTTGATGGAGTAGCTGAAGTGGAATTCATCAGGTACAGGCTCTGGGGCCTGCAGGGACACGGGGATGATGATGACCCCACAGGGTCCCTGCCTCACCTCCTTTCCTCCCATGGCTTCGAACATCTTCTCTAGCTGAACTCGCAGCTGCTGAGTGTTGTTCATGAGGATGCAGGGCTAGGGATGGGGACAGAACAGGGAGTCAGTGCTCAGGACCTCTCCCCAGAGCCTCCCCTCCCCGACACTGCCAGGGACCTCAGATGGTTACAGGGTCTGGGTCTGGAGGAAGCTGGGGTCCCATAGGGTCATCTGAGAATGGAAGTCAGCATTTGGGATCAGATTTCTGGGAGTGTTGGGGGTGTGTGTCTCTGGGGACCAACAGGGGGAAGGAGGACTCCCCCGGGGTGGGCTAAACCTGGTGGGTCCAGGAGAGGGGCTGGACCTCTGGGAGTAGCAGGAAGGGGAGTTCTTGTCACATACCAGTATTCTTCTACATGGGCTCAAGACTTTGTAAGCTCAAAATTTTGAGCTTACACCCCGAAGCATACACCCTGAAGGCTTCATTCACAACAACCAGACAATGACATGAAGGCACATCCCCTCACCTCCAGATACCCCCAGACTCACATAGTCTGACACAAAGACACACACAGTTGGACACACATGCAGACACAGGTATCAGGGCCCAGGGAAGGATGGACCTTTGGGGGTATGGAATGGGGTTAGGGGGAAACAGGACAGGGATCCCCGCAGGTCACCACTTTCTCCTTCTCCTTGGAGCAGTAGGAGGCGAAGTCCTTGGAGATGATGTCCGCATACTGGAGGAGCACATTACTGATGGTCTGGTGGGGACAGAGAGGGTGGGTCAGACAAGGGGCTGGGCTTGGATGGGCCCATCAAGAGCCACTAGTGAGATCAGGGATGAACCCCAACTCCTACTAGCACCTAAGATGGACCACTGGGCTGGGTGAATTCTCCACCCAGGATGACCATCATGGCCAAAGGGAGACACCACCAGATGAAGATGATTATTTTACATAGACCCAGCTCTTTTTTAAGCTGGGCTCAAGAGCAACCAACAATCACATTAACCCAGCCCCAAACACAAGCATAACTCAGTCCCAAATGGAATCCCAATTCCTATCTGCGATCCTCAACTTCACCCCAGGTTAAAGTCAACCCACCTGAACCTCAACCCCAGGCCAATGGTTCCAACCTTCAAACTTGCCCCAACACCCACCCATGTTCTCCATAAATCCTAACATTCACTCCAACCTCAATGCCCAATTGAATCTCAGTCCTAATAGTAACCCTAAAACTAACCCCAACCTCAACCCCATCTCTAAGCCTGACCCCAGCTCCAAATTCAACTCCAGCTTTAACCACAACCCTGACCTCAATCCCAACCTCAAACTCAACCTCAGCCTAAACCCTGATTCCCAACTTCAACTCCAATCCCAATGATATTACCCTATCCTCAACCCAAACCTCAATCTCCAATCCCAACCTCAAACTTCACCCACAATTCCAATCACTATGGCATGACCAACTCCAACACTGACCTCAACCCCTACCTTAATACCAGTGATAGCACCCACCCCAACCTTGACCTCAGTCCCAACCTCAATATCAATCCTGACTCTGACCTCAATCCTAACCTCAACTCCAACCCCAACTTTGACCCTGTTCCATCCCCCACCTGGACCCCATCCACACTCCCGAACCTTGGCAAAGCGTCTCATGTAGTGCCCCACGATCTGGGGGTCAGGACACTCAAGTTTCTTGATGATCTCAAAGCTCTGATTGAGCTGGGAGAAGACATCCACCACGGAGCAAGAGAACAGGGCATGCTCTGAAGTCTGTTGGAACTGCATTGGGAAGGAGGGCAGGAGGGAGGAGAGAGGTCAGAGCCAGGCAGTTCCCAGAGCCCAACCCTCTTGCTCTCCACAGAGAGAGTCAGAATGCCCTGGGATGATAATGAGATGGACGGTGTGCAAGGCGAACTTAGAGCCAAGACTTAGAGGTGTACACAGCGGGGAGGGGTCGGGCTTGATAAACCATCATTCGTTTGTTGGATGAACAAAAGACCGTCAACACTGTGAACAAGACAAACATGGCTGGCACCTTTCAGAGACTGGCCTCATCCGAAGGGCATTTTTTGCCCCCAAATTGGATCCCAATGGACCCCAGAAGTAGTGAGGCCACTGTGAGCAGACTGGGACCTTGGTGGTGGATCAGCCTTCTTACCCCGTCCTTCTTGTCTCGCTCCAGGGCTCCATGCAAGAAATCCCGGGACACTTCCTCATTCTCGTCCAGCCACTGGATGACGAAGGGCTCAAACCACCTGGAATGGAGAGATGGGATGGGGCCCTGCCGTCTCTTGTCCCCCTAACCCTCTGCTCAAACTCACGCTATGGCCTGGGTGGCCACTCCCCAGCTCCCCTCCTGCATGAGGCCTTGGCTGCTTCATCCTTGAAATGAAGGATGTGACTATTGTCAGAGCAAGGCCCAGACATGTGGAAATCCTGGTTGATAAACTGCCCCTGGGCAAGTGGGTTTATTCTCTGAAATCCTGATACAGCACACAGTAGGTCCTTGGTAAATGGTGACCATCATCCCATTCTCCAACAAAGCCCGAGAGTCAGACATCCTGAGTTCGAATCCTGGCTCCGTCACTAATTAGACCTCACCTTGGGCAAATCCTTCAGCATTTTATCCTCTATTTCCTGATCCACAAAGTGGGAATGACAACACTCCCATCTCGTAGAATTGGTGAAAGGATTAAATGAGAAAAGACAAGTGGGACCGCTCAGCACGGTTCCTGATACTTGTGACCATTAATTGTCCATAGTCCAATGACTGAGAACGGAGAGCACTGGGTCTGTACCCCACCTGTGCCCCTGATGCCCAGGGAACTCTGAGGAGGTCAACCTTCCCACCCTGGACCTCAGTCTAGCTGTCAGCGCTACAGTTCTGGCTTGGGTTCAGGGCACAGGACTTACGCAGGATACTCAGGCACTCGGTCCTTAAAAGCAGGAAGCTCTGTCACATACTCATTGTAGAGCCATTTGACCTTGAAGTGGAGGTTCATGTAATCAGCACTCTTGCATAGGCGATGCTTATCGTGCTCTGGTGGGGGAAGCAAGGGGGCAGCTTAGCCGGGAGGGTCTGCCACTCTCTGTATTGGTAGTGCCCACTCTGGCCATCACTGATGTCTGACCTCAGGTATGAGGGTCCAGGGCACTCACAGCCTTAGAGGGGACACTGAGGCACAGCTACCTGCTGTAGCCAGGCTGGGAGATACAGGGGTGGGAGGACTCACCCTCCATTGCATACTTCATATCCTGGGCAAACAGATTCCACATCACTTCAGCGCTGATTTTACCCACGTTCAATTCCTGGGGAAACCTGGTGAAGGCCATGAAAGTGAACGCTTGGAAGACAGAAGCCAGGTGGCATGGGATGCTTTGGCCTTCCCAGCCCCAGAGGGTAGTGTGGGACAGGCAAGGGATCTGGATTCAAGTTCATTCATAGCTACTGACTTGCTGAGTGACTCTGCACTGGGGCCCTGCTTCTCTCTGAGCCTCCACCTACCCATCCCTCCATTCACTCATTAACCCATTCATCCATCTATCTACCTATCCATTCACCCACCCATCTGTCTATTCACCCATCTGTCCATCTCTCCATCCATCCTTGCATTCATTCCTTTATCCACCCACCCCTCCTTCCACTGATCTATACATCCATCCACTTATTAATCCATCCATCCATTCATCCATCTGTCCATCCATCCAGCTATTCATCCACCTGTCCATCCATCCATCCATCCATCTATTCATCCATCCATCTCCATTCATCTGTCCATCCATCCATTCATCCATCCATCATTTGGTCCATCCATCCAAAATCCCTCATCTTAACTCAATATCTAAGTAACCAAGAGATGCTGGCACCCCAGAGACAGGAGCCTTTCTAGCGCTTACCTCAGGGAGCAGTAAAACACAATAGCTCATTCAGCTAACACAGGCGAAAATTCTACAAACATGTAAAGCCACAAACCAAAAGTGTGCACACATTCACACAATTACACAATACACAACATTGCACATTAAAGTACATTCCACAATTGTACACAAATAACAATTAAATCCATAAACCACAACTATACACAAAATTATATACACACATGTAAGAGATAGTGTGATGTACATGCAAAATATTTTCTAGAGTATCTAACATAGTAAATACTTGAACAACACGATCTATTGTTATTTATGAACCTACAGACACATATAAAATTACATACATATGTGCACAGTTACACAAATCAACACATACAAAATACATGTCTGATTAGACCAGTGATTGTGTACATGCACACAATTTTGTTTGTTTGCAAATTATGCCATATTTCATCCATACACAACCACATCCACAACTGCCCCCACATATACAACATTTCATATGTAATTAGATACGATTGCCTTTACACACAAGGCACAAAACTGTGACACACATTCATGACGACCTCCAGATAATTAACTGCACAGACACAGAACTCACTGGTTGAGGCAGGGAGTGTAGGAATTCTTGTCTTCCTCAATGATGGACACTATGAGAGTGATCAGCTTGGACCAGAAGTCGAGGTTCTTGATGCTGGGGCCCTGTTCCTCTGGGGGAACTTCCCCCTTCTTGGCCTGGAAAGAACAGTAGGGATGTTGGCCACAAAGCATCCAGGGGTGGGGAGCTCAGACATTTCATTATTGAGGGCCAGGAAGTTAGTGAGGAAGGGCCCCATTAACATATGTAAGTTTCGGGTGTGAGGTCTGCATGAAAAGGAACTAAACTCACATACACTGGCCCCAACAGAGCTCATGTCCACACAGCTCAACGAAGCTTAATTAGGCTCAACTCATAAAACTGAATGGAACTGAATTTAGTTGAACAAACTCAAGCCTGCTAAACCAAACAGAACTGAAATGAATGCAAATCAGGACCACTTAGCTTAACAGATGGCAGTTTTCAGAGTTAATTCAGTGGAACTGGAACAATTACACTGAATTAGTGGAATTAAACTTAACTGGATTGAATTAAACTCAAATGAACCCAATTGGATTGAACCTAATCAACTTGTTCAAGATCAAGATCAATCTAAATCAAAATAACGGAAATAAATCACCTTGAACTCAACCCAACCCAACGTAATCTAGTTCAACTCAACCCAAGTCAACCCAATCCAACTCCACCTACTTATCTCAACCTAACATACTCAGGCCACCTCAATCCAGCTTTAGTTATTAATCAATGGAAATGAAAGTAGTTAAACTCAACTGAAATAAGTCCAACTCAACCAAACTCAGTTGAACTCAACGGTACCTAATCCAACAACCTAGCTCATCCTAACTCAAGCCAACTCAACCCAGTCAAGAACAATTTCAATTCAAGTAAACTGAATGGAGATGAATACATTTTTACTCAGTTAAAGTCAACTCAGTCCAACTCAGTGATGCTCACAAATTAGACTAGAGCAATTTTTTTTTTTTTTGGAACGTGTACCTTTTTTTTTTTCATTTATTTTTTTAAAGGAATTTTGCTTTTTTTAAAAAAAATTTATTTATTTATTTATGGCTGTGTTGGCTCTTCGTTTCTGTGCGAGGGCTTTCTCTAGTTGCGGCAAGTGGGGGCCACTCCTCATCGCGGTGCACGGGCCTCTCACTATCGCGGCCTCTCGTTGCTGAGCACAGGCTCCAGACACACAGGCTCAGTATTTGTGGCTCAGGGGGCTAGTTGCTCCGCGGCATGTGGGATCTTCCCAGACCAGGGCTCAAACCCCTGTCCCCTGCATTGGCAGGCAGATTCTCAACCACTGCGCCACCAGGGAAGCCCCAGCCTAGAGCAATTTTAACTGAAGTCAAGCAAACAGAAATAAATAGATCTAAACTGATCATAGTTGAACTAAACCCAGCCCAGTTTAATCTACTTCATCTCAACCCAGTTCTTCAGTTAAGAGTAATTTGATTTCAACTCAACTGAATATAAATGAACAGAATGAAATAAAATTGAACTGAGTTCAGCTTATGTGTTATCCCCTATCTGAAGCCCAAGCTGAGGAAGGGGCTCAGCTCCCACAGCCTCTTGCAATTCCTCCATCCCAGTGCTAATCACCCCGGGTTGTAAATTCCCAATTTATACATTTTTCCCTCCTAATAGAGTATAAGCTCCTGGAAACCTTACTGACAATCCTGGGACATTATATATGTAAACGACATGTTGAAAGATCTCAAATAAATTGAGTTCAAGACTGAACTGAAGAAATTCAATTCAACTCAATATTTATTGAACTGGGACTCTATTCTAGGCACATTGTATTATGCCGGACTCAACTAAGTTTAACTAAAACCAAATTTATTGAGCTCCTACTGTGTACCAGGTGCTAAGCACTTAACTATGTTTCATCTGAAGCTTATATCTCATTGAATCTCCTCCTTAATCCTGAGATGTGGGTTTATGACCCCATTTTACAGAGGGAGATACTGAGGCCCAGAATGGTTAAATCACTTGGGAAGGGGCAGATGTGGGACTTGGACTAGGGTCTGGTTGGAGTTCCCTAGTCCCTTCTGCCTTATCTGGGGTCCTCACCGGGTCAGTCTGGTACTCTCGACTGTAGAGTTCATGACAATTGTTGAAGATGTATTCATAAGTGGAGTTGAGGCAGGCCTTCACACAGTCCTTCACCACCTGGCTGGCTCGGGGTGGGCTCTGCAGTTCTTGCACCTGGCAGGAGGAAGTGAGATATGCATGGGTGTACACAGTTGGGACAGGAGGTACCCAGGAAGTGGCTACAAGTGGAGCTGGTTTTAAGGAAATGTTGTAGCAATGTGAAAGCAGAGGGTCACTGAGAAAGGGCACTGCTTTCCAGAAGAAATGTTACTCATTTAGGAGCTAACAGACCCGGAGTATACTCCTTGGAGAGCTAATGGAACTGGGTCCCCTTACCAACCTTCATCCGAAAGAAGGTGATGCTGGTGAGAAGATCCACCGTGGATTTGAGGTCCTGGAGTCTCTCTGGGCTGCTGGCTGGGAAGTTATTCTATGGAAGGGAGAAGAGAGGTGGGGTTATGGAAGAAGGCCGGGGGATGATGGGAGACAGCGTTTTAGGGGAGACACAAGAGCCTCCAACTTTCAGGAGGTGTGTTAGGGGTCATTGAGAACACCTTGAAGTAACTGGGGTTGTCTGCTTGGATACACCAAACTTTTTGGGCAGGTGCTGCCCACATACGTGTACATGTGTCAGAGGAACACATTCTACGTGTTAAGATGGGTCCTCCCATGTGCATGCCTGCTGGCAGGTGTCCCCTCCAGGCACACACATGCATGGGGTGAGCAAACCATCATGCATGCTCTTCTCACCCGATACATGGAGAGGTCAATCCGCAAGGAGTTATGCAGCTGGTCCAGGAGCTTCACAAAGCGTTCTTTCTGAGGAGGCAGAGGAGGAGGAGAAGGCTGGATGAAAGCAGGGACTTGGGGATCAAGTGTAGCAACTAAAGGTGGCTGCCACATTGGCTAAGTGGTTGCTATACGTTAAGTGTACCCCATCCGTTGTTGAACTGACCCCTCATAACATCCATTCAACAGAGGGGTAAAATGAGGCTCAGAGAGGGGAAGTGACTAGTGCAGTGTCACACAGCAAGTCAGGTCCAGATTGGGGATCTGGAAATCACACGAGGTGTGAACAGCACAGAGTCAAGCTCTCCCTCATCTCCAGGCCCCTGCCCCTGGGACTGACCCCAAAGTTGGAGGCTGCGAAGCGGTCAGAGGCAGACACGTTGGTGGAGGCGGTGGTGTGCGCGTAATAGGCGTTGATGTTGGCAAGCAGGGTGCTCATGACGGCAGGGACCCCAGGACACATGTACTTGGAGGAGAGGCAGGCAAAGTGGCTGGTAGGAGGGAATGGGAAGCACTGGGTCTGGTGTCCAGCTCCCAGAATGCCTCTAAGACAGCCCTCACAAGCCCCCAAACTGTCTCCTTTTCCTCTGCTTGATTCTGTCCTCTGAGTTTGTCTCCTCTCTGAATTGCCCTATCTCTGCCTCTTATCTCCAGCTCTCATCCTTGTCACTCTAGCCCCCAGCAATGGCACTTGTCTAACCTCCAGGGAAATTACATAACCCCCACCACACTCACTTCCTCTCTGGCTCCTCCTCCCAAGAATCCCTTCCACCCCAGATTTGCCAGTGTCCACTTGGTAACCACCCCTCCCCCCAGTTTCCTGCACCTCATCCTCATGTCCACCACAGCCTGCAGCCTTACGTCATGGCTTGGTAGATGGACTCGACGCCATAGCGCATGGCAAACTCATCCACAATCTCCTGGGCTGTCTCATCATAGTAAACTTTCCAGGCGTCGTCACCCTTGGCATCTGGGATCTTCACGACCCCGTTGTTCTGCACGTCTGTCACGAAGTGGAACAGGTTCTGCCACCACAAGGGAGAAGGTGTCATAGAGAGTGCAAGGGGACACCGGGGGTCAGAGATCCCAAGTATAGGGCAGTTTACATCATCCATCTATCTATTTATTCATTAATTCATTCATCTACCCTTTCAGCTGTCCACCACCCGTCCATCCATCCAAGTACCTCAGATTTCAGCTATCCCTCATCCATCCTCCCAATAGTTCAACTACACACCCATCCATCCGTCCATCTGTCCATCCACCCATCTACCCACCCATTCCTGTAACCATCTACTCCCTTACCCATCAATCCAACTACCAAAAATCCACCTGTTCACTTTATCCATTCTTTCAGTAACTCAACCACACATCCATCCATCCCATACATTTACCCGCAACTTCACCTGTCCATCCAATAATTCATCCTTCTATCCAATCAACCATCAATCCACCCATCCATCATCCATCTGTCCATGCATCTACTCATCCATCCACCTATCCTACTACTCCAAAATTCTCCCATCCATACATCTGTGGATGGTTCAACTATACATCCATCCACCCACCCTTTCTTCCATCCATCCATCTATCCACCAACCTACTTACCCACCATACCAACTACCCCCAAATTCACCTATCCACTCATCCTTCTGTCTAGTAATTCAACCACATGCCCATCTATCCCATCTACTACCCACAGCTTAATCTGTCCATCTAACTTATCAACCCATTCAACCATCCATCCATCACCTATCTATCCACCCATCAATTTATCCATCCATCCTTCCATCCTTCATCTATCTGTCCATCCATTTATTCACCCATCCATCTATCCAACTATCCCCAATTCATGCATCCAACTCATCTATACTTCCAATAGATCAAGCACACATCCATCCATCCATCCTTTCATCTTTCCACCCATTCTTTATTTGCTCAATACTCATTCATCCAATCATTTATTCATTCAGCATACTGAGTTCTCTCCAGGAACCCCTAGGTAGCTGGAAGAGACAAACCCAGGCACACAAAAACCTAACCCCGAGTGTTCAGGACTGGGACAGTTGGAAGACCTGGATCTCTGTAGTGAGAGTCTGCCTGGAGGTCACGGAGGGCTTCTAGAGGAGGGGGCCCTGAAGCTGGACACTGATTGACGGGGAGGAGTTTTCTAAGCACAGAGAATGGCATAGGGGACAGTCTCAGAGGCCCAGGGGAATGCGAATGGTGTGGTCAGAAAGAGGAAGGAGGAGGTAGGCAGGCAGGAATGGTGAGTGGAGGTAACGTGGGAGACAAAGGTGAACTTCAAATGCAGGGTGGAGCAGTGGGCCTCACCTCGTGCAAACAGGTATACTGGACGTGGTAGGGGGCCACCTTCTCCTCGCCTTTGATCTCCACACTGATGTGTAGCCGGATGGCACCCGACACAGCAGATTTGTCAGTCCGCTTGTCTGCAGGGCGGAAAGGGATGGCAGTGTCAGAACTTCCCAATATAGCCCTGGACTATTTTAACATATGCGTAACTGCAGCCCTGTCAGACTCCCTGAATTAAGGCCTAGGTGTTTCTCCTCAGATTGGCTTCCTAGACTTGTGTCTCCCCCATTAGACTAGAATTCTTAGGCCCTGTCTCTCCCATCTCACTAGGATCCCAGATCTTGCTTCCTCACTCAGATTAATTTCCTTGGTCTGCATCTCCCTCTTTAGACTAGGAGCCTCGCTTCTTCCCCAGGCTGTGCTCCCAGACTCTGCCACCCCCATCAAATCAAGGTCCCCGGAGTCTACCCATCTTCTGAGACAGGATTCCTGGGTCTGTGCCTCTTTCCTCAGACTAGGATCCCCAGGTCTTGCTTCCTGCTTCCCTCATCAGAATAGGATATCTAGATTTCCTCTAACCAAACTAAGAAGTTTCTAGACTCTGCTCACCCCTCTCAGACTGGGCTCTTCCTTTGCCCTCAGACTGGGCTCACAGATTCTACTCATCATTCTTAGACAGGGCTCTTGGGTCTGTAGCTCCCCTCTCAGATTAGGAATCCCAAACTCTACCTCTTCCCTTAGACTGGATTCTCAAAGTTCAATCTCCTTTCTTAGGTTAGATTCCTGGGTCTGTGTCTCTCTCCTTACACTAGGATCCTCAGGTCTTGCTTCCTGCCTTCCCCATCAGAATGAGATATGGAGAGTCTGTCCCTCCCTCACTCTCCCACACCGAAATAAGAGAGTCCTGGGTTCTGCTCACCGTCTCAGCCTGGTGCTTCCTGGCCCCATCAGACTGGGCTCACAGACTCTGCCTCCTCTGTTAGACTGGGCTTCTAGATTAACTCCTGCTGACACTGTCTCTCCCCTCCAGCTGGGCTCCCCACTTTGGTTGGCTCCCCTGGACCCCCTCCCCTCTCCCCTGCAGAACCCCACCCTTGCTCACCCAGGTTGTACCACACGTCCATCTCGCCACTGAGTGTCCGCACCTCGATGATCGTCTGCCCCAGGAAGTCATCGGATTCCCTCTTGAACCGCTGCTTCACGCGAGATTTGATGTCATCGTCCTCATCCCAGACACGCACCTTGATTCGGTCCGAGGAGTTGTGACATTCACTGCAGGGGGGAAGAAGAGGTTGGGGCAGGGGGCTTTTTTTTTTGGTCTGTGCCGGGCTGCGGCATGCAGGATCTTCTTTGCTGTGTGCGGGATCTTTAGGTGTCACATGCGGGATCTAGTTCCCTGACCAGGGATGGAACCCAGGCCCCCTGCATTGGGAGCATGGAGTCTTAACCACTGGACCACCAGGGAAGTCCCAGGGCAGGTGTTTGAAGGCCACCCTTCAGCTGCTCCAACAAGGAGCTCCATATAGGGGGCTGGGGGCCCAGCCAGACACTTACAAGTGGAAGTTCTCCTCCCACACGGGGTTCAGGTTTCCATAGATGGTTTTTGTCCGTTTCTTGGTCTTCCCGACCTGGACGGTGACGTAGGGGTCACTGGATCCTGTCTTGTCCTTTGCCTGCAAGCCCTGGGCACAGACCACTGGAAGACACACAAAACAAATATAAATGTGGGCTCAAGGAGCAAGGCATGCCAAGAACAGACACTGTCACAGGCTCCACAGGGAATGCCTGTGACAAGGACTGAGGGCTTTGTTCTGGCCACAGGAGCCCATGGACACACCCACTGGGCATGCTCGGCTTGCTAGAGTTAACATCCAGGGAACCCTCACCCAATGAAGAATATGAAGGTGCCCCAGGGTCACCCCTGGGGTGGTGCTCTACAATGTCCCCCTAAGGTCCCCAGCAGGATTGAGCCCCCAGTTGCCCACTGTATGACCTACTCATTGGCATCCTCCGTAGGGCTCTTTACCTCCCGGCTCTCAAACTCATGTCTCCACCTCCCAATGGCACTCCCTGGGACCACTTCCTGGATACCCATCTGCCCCGAAATCCTCATCTTGGAGTCTGTTTTCAGGGAAATCCCAATGATGATGAGGAATGGATAAACACCACAAGGCCCCCACCCCTGGGAAGGACCTCTCAGCCCTGGGAGGTCAATAACGTCCCCCAGTGGTCCTAGGTGTCCACTGCTTCGCCTGCTCGGTGGCACCCTGGGTAGGGCTTGTTCCCTCCTGGTCTCACTTTCCAATACCCCTGGTGGCTTCCTGGGTTCACTTCCCAGATAAACTGTGTGCCCTCAACTCCTCTCCTTGAGGTCAGGTTCTGGAGGCTACCAAGCGAGATGCACCCAGATAGTTTCATGCAAACACGTTTGGAGGCATATATGCCCAGGCTGTGGGCACAAACGCATATACACCGACATGAGAAAGTCACGGGGACGCTCAGATACGTGCAGCAAAGGGAAGGAAGGGGCGTGGGAGGGAGCACAGGGGGCCGAGAAGAAGGGACCCCCGTGGCCGTCCCTCCCCCTCCCCCCCGCGGCCTCACCAGTGATGCTGATCTTGGCCGACCACTTGGACGTTCCATCCAGCACGCTCTGCTTGACGGCCTTCATCTGCTGCGTGTGCGCGGTCTTGGTCACCGCGAAGATCTCCTGGATGAGCTCGAAGATCTCGGGCTTGTTGCGCTCCCGGATCTTCATGCGGTCCTTGAGCACCATGATGATGTTCTGCGTCCGGTCCTCCGCCCCGTGCTTGGAGCTCTTCTCCGCCGCCCCTGCGCACAAAGACAGCCGTCACTGTACAAAGAGCACTCCGTCCCAGGAGCGAGAACCCTGATCCCCACTCCAGGGCTTCCTCATCTGCTGTCACGGACACGGGGTTCAGGTGAATCATCCCCCCAAAGCTAGAGCTGCCAGAGCTCCTTCCTGCTCTCTGAATCCTCCCCCAACCAGGCCTTTCCCCCTAAAGTTCCCACCCCCGTCTTAGCCCCTCCAGTCCGCGTGAGTCCCCTTCCCCTCCGACACCCTGCCCTCTCCAAGCCCCTCCCCTCCTCGGACTCCTCTCCCCAACTTGAGCCCCCTCCCACCTCTGAACTAACCCTAACCCTAACCCTATTTTTCTCCGTGGAAGCCGCTGCCTCCCATTAAGCCCGTCCCTTGAACAGTTTAGCTCCTCCCTGAGTCCCGTCCCACCCCTCTAGGACCCCTCTCACTTCTCCTTTCCCCTCCTGTCGCTCCCATCCCGTCCCACGGCCCCGCCCCTGTCCCGCCCCCTCCTCCTCGTCAGAGCCCCGCCCCCTAACCATTAACTGTCCTGCCCCTCCGTCTCCGCTCCAGCGGGAGCACGACACTCACGCTGCAGACAGTCTGCGTTGAGCAGGTCCTGGCACTTCTCGTGGCACTTGACACCGCACTCGGTACAGCGCATACCCTGCCGCGCGATGCCCCACAATAGCCCCTCACACTCGTAGCAATAGGTGGGTGTGGTGGCCGTCCACACCTCGAAGTTGTGCGGCGTCGTGCACGAGATGGGGTAGATTAAGGCTTGCAAGGTCTTCTTGTAAACGTGGTTTTTCTGCGGGGAGGGAGGGCATGCGACATGGGCGTAGAGCCTTAACCTGGGGGCACTGGCTTGCCCCGCCCTCATCCCTCCCCCGCCCCGTTCTGAGTATGGTAAAGTCCCGGTCCGTCCCCCGCCCCACACTGTCGGAATCCACGGGTTCCTGTGCACAGACTGTGCTCGCTGACGGCTGCGTTGTCGGAATTCTGGAAAGCGAGGAGTGCCTGTCTCTGCCCCATCCCCTTCCTTTCCTCCAGGAGCCCCCCCAGCCCCGCCCTCCAAGCTGGGGAAGGGGAAGTGCCCCACGCACCAGCTCTTCGTTGTTCAAAGTGCTGGATGCCAAGGCCGAGGTGATGCCTGCTTTTCTGGACTGCACCAGAGACTGGAATAGGGAAGTCACCAAGGGAGTCAGAGGGATCGATTGGCACCCGGGAGGTTGTCACCGCGAGCAGAATCCCCAGCCATGGTTTGGGGCCGCCAGCCACGGATTCAAGCCACAGCCACAAATAAGAAACAGGTCACAGCAGCGGGAGCAGAACCAGAAAAGAATTGGGAGGTGACAGAAGCTCCAGGTTAGAAGAGGCCCTGGAAAGGGAGCAGCCCCACACCTCTGACTCACCCATTCCCCACCACCATGGACCAGACTGGGGAACTGCACTTGGCCATGGTCAACAGCCACAGAGCAAAACCACCAGCCAGGCCATGAAACAAGGTGAGGAGTCACCTGCTGTCTTCCCGACCCATGAACTGTTGGACATGGCAAGGTCCCCTCCCCAGAACCCATGGGATGGGGACCACTTGGAAGATCCCAGTCGGGGGCAGGGGTCTCGGGAGGAGATTCAAGGGCCTGGGCTGCCATCACTCACCATGGCCTGAAGTGTCCACGCAGTGTCCACGTAGCACGCAGGGTAGAAATTAGATCACATTAGTCCCAGAGAATGCCTTGCCAGTCCCCAGCCCCAGTTCTGCCACGGGCAGTTGTACAGGTTGTACACTGCTTGTAGCAGGGCTGCTCTGCTTGGGCAGGGGAGGGCACAGGCGCTCACCAGGTCGCTCACGAGGGGGATAGGCTTCCTCTTGCGGATGTCTGGCATGCTGTCGATGATGATGAGACCACCGCCAGGGCTGCAAGACACACCCAGGGACGTCAAGGGCCCAGGGAAGTTCCCCTTCCTCCAGCAGACATCTCCCGAGGCCTGGGCAGGACACCTGATCTCCCCAGGTATTAAGAGTTGAATTGTGTCCCCCGAAAAGATACATTGAAGTCCTAACCCCCAGTACCTCAGAATGTGACCTTATTTGGAAATAGAGTCATTGCAGATGTAATTAGTTAAGACAAGCTCATACTAGAGTAGGATGGGCTCCTAATCCAATATGAGTGGTGTCTTTATGAGAAGAGAGACACAGGGAGAAGGCAGTGGCGTGATAGTAGAAGCAGAGATTGGAGTGACTCGTTTACAATCCAAGGAATACCAAGGATTGCCAACAACTACCAGCAGCTAGAAAGACAAGGAAGGATTCTCTCCTACAGAAGTCAGAGGGAGTGTGGCCCTGCCAACACCTTGGTTTTGGAATTCTGGCCTCCAAGAACTGCGAGAAGATACATTTTTGTTGTTTTAAGCCCTCCATTTGTGGTAGTTTGTTATGGCAGCCCTAAGAAATGAAGACACTGGGCCTCAACTTCCTCATCTGAGAAATGGGGAGATGATACAGTTGCCCACGTTTAATGAAAATTTGAATTAAGGCAAATCTAAATAATATGATAAAATATCAATGAAATCTTTCTTTATGCTCAAAATTGGAAATATTTGTGTATATTTAAAGTCTATCCTGGAAGAAGTGATTTCAAAGCCCATGAGAAAGAGGGAACTGGAAATTGTATTTGTTGCCTCTTGGCAGCTTTGCTGTAGCTGGCTAATCAGAATGAGGGCTGTGGCAGATGCTGCGGTGGTCTGTCCAAATCTACTTTACTGAGAGGTGCAGGTGTTCCCAGAGAGGGTTCAGGTGTGGCTCCTCTCCAGAAAGTTCTCATAGGCCAATGAGAGTGATGCCTGGCAGTCAGTGACTCTGGACAAGCCCTGGGGTGTTAGTCATGCTCCAGCGCTCCCTGCAGGATCAGGCAGAGGCTTGGTGACTCCTGAACTACCTCTCTGCTTGGCTGTTTCTCCTACCTGGTCCCGCCTGCCTCACAGGCTTTTCTTTTCTTTTTTATAAGTTTATTTATTTATTTATTTTTGATGTTGGGGGTAGGAGTTTATTAATTTATTTATTCATTTTTGCTGTGTTGGGTCTTCGTTTCTGTGCGAGGGCTTTCTCTAGTTGTGGCAAGCGGGGGCCACTCTTCATCGCGGTGTGCGGGCCTCTCACTATCGCGGCCTCTCTTGTTGCGGAGCACAGGCTCCAGACGTGCAGACTCAGTAGTTGTGGCTCACGGGCCTAGTTGCTCCACGGCATGTGGGATCCTCCCAGACCAGGGCTCGAACCCGTGTCCCCTTCATCAGCAGGCAGATTCTCAACCACTGCACCACCAGGGAAGCCCTATATGTTTATTTATTTATTTTTGGCTGCGTTGGGTCTTCGTTACTGTGCGTGGGCTCTCTCTAGTTGCGGGAAACGGGGGCTACTCTTTGTAGCGGTGCGCGGGCTTCTCATTGTGGTGGCTTCTCTTGTTGCAGAGCACGGGCTCTAGGCACGTGGGTTTCAGTAGCTGTGGCGCATGGGCTTAGTTGCTCCGCAGCCTGTGGGATCTTCCGGGACCAGGGCTTGAACCCGTGTCCCCTGCATTGGCAGGCGGATTCTTAACCACTGCGCTACCAAGGAAGCTCTCACAGGCTTTTCCTGAGAGTGCTTCCTGTATAAATCATGCACACAGGAGCCCCCATCTCAGACCCCACTTCCAGGGCTCCCCACACAGGACACTTGCCCATCTGGGAGTCACAGCTCCTGTGTCCCTGCCTCTGTTTGAAAAGGATGTACAAGGGAAGGCAGTCACTCTCCAGCTGTTATTTAAAACATTAGTGTAAT
Source organism: Mesoplodon bidens (assembly GCF_964165515.1). Classification (NCBI taxonomy): domain Eukaryota; kingdom Metazoa; phylum Chordata; class Mammalia; order Artiodactyla; family Ziphiidae; genus Mesoplodon; species Mesoplodon bidens. The sequence goes on from NC_138160.1 coordinate 139,694,531, forward strand.
TTACAAATATCTTTTGCATCCTCTAACCTCACCACACAAGTGCTGAAAAAACACCCTGGAAAAGCAATAACTTAAGAAATTAGATATGACAAATGCTCCATGTAAGACCAACAACTATCATTATGAAACAGCCAGCAACTGTAGCAATAATCTGAGAAATGTAAAAGCAGAATCAAAGCAAAAAATTCACTCCAGGGTTGCAGATGTATTGTGCAGGAAATGGGTTTCTTCTTTACCTTACATTTATCTCTAGGGGGAAATGTTCTTGAATTATATGAGTGGCTTGAGCAAGGCCTCTCTGGACTGTTTCTCCATCTGTAAAATAGGGGTAGTGGGCCCCCCATGGGTTTGTTGTGAGGATTCAATGTGTTACTATCTTTGGCTCCTTCTTGTCATGAGTGCCTTATTACAGTGGCTACATTATTTCACTCATGTGCAATCTGTTCCCTGTCTAAATGGAATCTCTCCCTGCCCTGGCTGGGCTGAGGTTATGGTGCAAACCAGTCTCAGGCTCTGGGTTCAAAACTTCCTCTCCCTCACCCCCAAGATCTGATACTCACCCGCCTTTGAACCACAGGGATTTGGACATCTCTCCTTCTCCCCGGGCCTGCAGGACAGAAGACGGATATGGTCAGTGTGGCTGCCCCTTCCCAGGGCAGCACATGTACCACACCCACAGCTGTCTCCCCTTTGGGAGTCAGGAGGCCTGGGTCCTAGTCCTCACTGTGTGTCCTTAGGGAGCCCACTGGCTTTTTCTGGGCCTCAGTTTGTCCATCTGTAAAATGAGAAGAAAGGAGATACTCTCTGACACCAACCTCAGTGAACTTTAGTCTCCTTGTCTGTCAAAATTGGGAATTTGTTAGCATCATCTCGAACAAGAGCTCGTGCTCTATAGTCCTGCGATTCTTAGGGGCTGGCTCAATACTCATAAGATCCTATCACTCACTAAACTCCCCCTGCCTCACCTGATTATCTGATCTCATGCCCCAGGACCTTTGCCTGAGCGGTGCCACCTGTATATATGCTCTCCCACCTTCTGCACCCGAACAGCCTCCATCTATCATTCAGGTCTCAGTGTGGACCCAGAGTCAACACCCCCTACCATGCAACTAAAGGGTGGCATGGTGGGGGGGGGACAGGGAGATGGGTCTGACACCGTCTTCTGAAATATTGTTTAAGTATTTTGGATATCACTTCACTTTAAGTGTCACCTCCTCCAGTGAGTCTTCCTGATTGCCTTGGATTAGTTTTATGCCCCCTCTATGAAACCCAGAGATCCTGCTCAGGTTTATTTTTCTTGTTATATCGCTAGTTCCATTACAAGGGTAGTTGCTGTCTTTTTCATTTAATTTGTTGACTTAGTGAAAGTTATTCAACAGACTTTCACAGTATATTTTCTTCTACTGTTTGAATCTAGAACCATGAGACTGTATAGTAAAAGAAAATTCTACTGTACAACTGATAAGAAATTTGATTTGAAACTTTTGTGGCTCTGATAATTGAAGGTCTAAGACTTTGGGAGTCTGTTTAGGATCTCCTCCTGCCAGCCTCACCCCAGTTTGGAGGGTTACCCTGGATAATAACACTGCTTGGTGTCCAGCCCAGAGCAGGTTGAGTGAATGAACGGCCTCATTCCTGCTGCCCATCTGAACAGTCATCCTGACCCAGATGTTAATTCTATTTTTCACCTAATTTCTTCTGCAATACTGACCAGATCTCAGACCTTTCCCAAACCCCAACTCTGACACCCATTGTGAGCCCAAGCACTGACTTCTTCCCCTATCACCAAGTCTAACCCTGAACTCTGATCTTTGACTGCTGCCCTAACCCTGACCTATAACCCTATCACTAACCTCTATCCCTATGCACGAACCTGGCCGCTGAACTTGGCCATAGCCATGACCTCAGCTTAATTTCAGCTCTAGGTTCCAGTTCGCCTCTCCTTCTTCCCCACTTAGAAATCCCAGGCTGCCCTGGGGGAGGCTGGACTAGACCTTGGCGGGGCCAGCTGGTTGCAGGGGAGAGTAGGCAAGCATGGGTAGGGCCAGGGAGGAGTCAGATTGGGCAGGGGTTGGGCCAGGAATGGTGGGGCTGGGGCCAGGGCAGGAGTGGGTGGGGCTAAGGAAGGGCCAGGCAGGGATGGGAACAGGTTGGGGTGGGCGGAGCCATAGAAGAACCAGGATGTGTGGAGGCATGGTGGTGGGTGGGGTGGCAAGTGGGCGTGGCCAGGTGGCTCATGAGTGGCATGGGCTAGTGTGGGCAGGGTCAGGGAAAAGACCAGAGTGGGTTGGGGCATGGAAGGAATGGGGAAATGAGGGTAGGTGGGGCACTGGGCACGGCCAGGCTAGGGGTGAGCCCACTGCTGCTTTCACTCACCTCCTGCAGCTGCAGCCGCACTTTGTTGAAGGCTCGCAGCCAGTTGGCCTTGGCTCTAGACATGGAGTCCTGACCCTGCTGGCCTTCCTCATCTTCTCGTGGCCTGAAACTGAGGCAAGGGGTTTTATGAGGCTCTGAGGCCGGCACTCCCTCCACCCTCCACCCTCCGAGTGATGCTGGGCCCTCCATGGCCTCCCTGGCACTTCGGAGACACAATGACCCACCTGTGACCCTCTGACCAGCCTCAGTGATCCTCCCCCACCTTCCCACATGCCCATCACCTCTCTGACACCTTCAGGTCTCCTGGGTCCCTTTGCCACCTTCCTGGCCCCTCTGCAACTCTTCTGATGTTTTTGTGACCTCTCCAACCCTGGCAAACCCTCCAGCCCCTCACAACCTCTAAGACTCCTTCATGACCCTGCTTGACCCCCTCTGACCCCACTGAGCCACTTCTGACCTCCTAGACGCATCCCGATCCCTTCAATAAACTCAGGACCCTGTGACAACCTCTGCCCCCATTCCCCAGGTCTACACTGACCCCATCATGGCACCATTGACCCTGTGACCTTGTGACAGGCCCTCAACCCCTTCCTGTTACCTCTCCTCAGCCTTGAGGGGCTCAGGCTGAGGCTCCTGCTCAGCTGCAGGTGCCTCCTCAGGGGCGGCTGACTCAGGGGCCACCTTGGCTATGTCAGGGACCTCGGTGGGCACGGCTGGGGCCTTGTCCTCCTTCTTGGGGGTGGCGGGTGGAAGACTGACACGCTTGAAGTCCTTGGGCTCAGCCACGGCCACCTCCTCGCGCTCAGTGTAGCCTCGGATGTCATCCGGCACCTCCTCCTCGTCCTCTAGCTCTTCCTCGTCCTCAGGCAGCTCCTCCTCCTCCTCCAAGAAGTCCTCCAGGTCCTCATCCAGCTCTTCGTCCAGCTCCTCATCCAGCTCATCCTCATCCTGGTCCCAGCGTGGCGAATCCTTGTGGTAGCTGACCGAGCTGTGGCAGGAGTGGTAGGAGTCCCGGTCCCGCTCGTCTTCCAGCTCAGAGCCCTGTAGGCTCTGTTCATCCGGGTCGAAGTCCTCACTCAGCTGCGAACTGCCCTGACTCAGCTCCCCTGAGGAGGCGTAACGGCTGCTGCCTGTGGGGCTACAGGAACGGGCCAAGGGCTCAGGGGCTGGGGCACAGACCCACTGCCCATCCCAGCCCCGGTCATACAGGTTCCATCACCCAGTCATTCCCTGGATTGGTCATTCCCTGGATTCCCAGCATTGGTGGAGCTCCTCTGGTTGCCAGGGAAACACAGCCGTGAACAAGACAAAAACACCTGTTCTTGGGGCATTTACCATCTTGGGGGGCAGGCAATAAAACCAGATCAGTGACATTAGTGATCATCGGTGACCTACTGTGCACCACTCCTATCCATGCACTATGGAGGCTGCAAAGCTTTCACCCACATGTTTGGGACCCCGAATCAGTGTCCCTGCCACAGCCCCCTTGGAGACCTAGTGCTCCTGAAACAAACATAGTAGCCCCTGTCTCTTGATGTACCCCCTACCCTCTGCCTCAACCTGGTCCTCCCACTGCCAAGCCCCCTCCGTTCATCAGGGACTTGGGCCTCCCTGCCTCCACTCCTTCCCCAACCTCCACTCACAGCTGATCCTGCGGCAGGTCCCTTCAGCTCCACCTTGTAAACATACGTGCAGTGCATCCACTTCCTTGCACCCTGGGCCCCACCCTAGCCCAGGCTCCGCCATCTCCACTCGATGCTGCCCTACCCAACATCCACTTCTCTCCTGAACAGTACGTTTTTCCATAGAAGCCTCAAATGGGCTTATTGGAATCATAAACCCAAACACGGACTGCCCCTGTTCCAAACCCTACCACGCCTCCCTTGAAATAAAATTCTGTGCCGTGCTCTGCACCCGTGTGTGGTCCAAATCCTCCAACGTCTCCATCCCCATCTCCTTCCATCCTCCCTTCCCTCCCCCTGCTCCAACTACATCAGCATCCATCCTCGCTGTCCCTCCAGCACCCTAAATTGTGCCCACCTCTGGACATTTGCACTTGCTGTGCTCTCTGCCAGGAACATCCTTTCTTGCCTGCTTTATCTGGAAAGATGCTTTGGTGCCCACTGAAATAGCACTTCTTTTTTTTTTTTTTAATAGCACTTCTTTGAGTGAATCTCCCCCACCCTCCAGCCAGGTCAAGCCCACGCCCACCCATATTATATGCTCCTTATATGTACCCTGGATCACACTCGACATGACCAGGAAGAAATATCTGTCTCTGCATGAGGGCAGACAGCATGACACAGGGGCCACCTCTCATCCCCCTTCTAACCACTCATTCAGTCATTCAATAACAGCATTCCTTGTCTTAAACACTTTCTCCATTCTCAGTGACTAGGACCCTCTTCCCTGGCCAGGCCCTGGGATGCTGTAGGAATCAAACAGGGGTTTGATTCCTACAGTCCTTTAGTCCTTGTTTGCTAAGTTATGTATATGGTTGATTGCTTTTTAGTGCCTGTCCTTGTAGACAGCTGGGATGGGGGATCAGCAGGTATTATTTGCCTGGAAAGGACTCCAAACTCCCTCTGCTGGTGAATACCCCAGAAGTCCACCCCAGCCCATTCTGGGGTCCCAAGTGAGGGGGGCAGCCTAGGACTGGGATCTCCACACAGGCCTGGATGTGTCCATCTGTGACCCTGGGCGCCACGTAAACTGCCCCAGTGGTCAGGCATGGGACCCAGTGATCCCCGAGACTCTCCTCCCACCCCAGCTCTGACATTGGGGTCCAACACAGCTCTGACCCCAGATGCCTCCCCTGGATGCTATGTCCTCGAGTTAGCCACCAAGGGCCTCCCTGCGTGATCTGGCCCCGTTCACCTCTCCAGCCTTTAGCTGAGCTGTCTTCTCTGCCTGGAATTCCTCTCCTAAGACTCTTCATTTATCCTCCAAATGTTGGCTCCCAGGCACATTTCTCCAGGAAACCCTCCCTGCCCTTCCCCTCTGCCAGTGTGTCCAGTTGTGTCCCTTCCTCCAGTCAAATCCTGACCTGTGGGATGGAATGCCTGTCCCTCTGGGGGCCCAGCATCATCCAGCACTGGGCAGCAAGGCCAGGGTGGCCTGGGATGGTGGCTTGAGTCACTCTCAGGGGAACTCTGCCTCTGCATCCCCTCCCCACCGTATGACTTGCTCATGGTGAGAGTGGAGAGTTCTCCCCCTTTTCCACTCCCCCATTCCATCCCAGGAATGTTTACAATAAATAGACTCCCCCCAGGACAGACAGACACACCCAAGGCCAGAGAAGGACAAGACATGGCCAGGCACACAGGATGGGAGCCAATCTGGGACCAGCTCTGTGCACATCCTGCTCTGAGACTCAAGCAACTCGCTCCCACTTTTTAAGCCTCAATTTCCCTATCTGTAAGATGGGCACTCTTCTGCTTTTCTTCTCCGAGAGAGACTTTTCCATCTACTAAAAGAGTTAATATTTTCTTAATATTTGATGTCTTACTCTCCTTTCAACTGTTTCCAGTGCATTGAAACTTTGTTCCAATAATTGCTTAAGTCTGAGCCACCTTGAATGTGCAAATGAATGATGCTTTACAAATTGTAGCAGTCGCAAAAATGGTCGGAGAAACTGTTAGGGAGACAGGAGTGCTTCTGAAGATAGTTGGAATAAGGAGGTCATGAATACAAATGGAAAGGGATCTAGTTCTTTGCTTTCAGGATAGCACAAGCACAAAGGAGTTGAATGAAGAATGCTAGAATAAATCCAGGGTAAGACTAATTCTACTCCCCCCCTATGCCACTAAATGTTTTACCTTGAGTATGGCATTTCATTTCCTTGGACCTAAAAAATAAAGAGGTTAGACTAAATGCTCAATCTTTTTTTTTTTTTGACGTATAGTTGATTTACAATGTTGTGTTCATTTCCGCTGTACAGCAAAGTGATTCAGTTATACTGTATACATATTCTTCTTTTTTTTTTTTTTTTTTGCGGTATGCGGGCCTCTCACTGCTGTGGCGTCTCCCGTTGCGGAGCACAGGCTCCGGACGCGCAGGCTTAGCGGACATGGCTCACGGGCCCAGCCGCTCCGCGGCATGTGGGATCTTCCCGGACCAGAGCACGAACCCGTGTCCCCTGCATCGGCAGGCGGACTCTCAACCACTGCCCCACCAGGGAAGCCCCATATTCTTCTTTTTTATTGATTTATTTTTTCGCCACACTGTGCAGCATGAGAGGCCTTAGTTCCCCGACCAGGGATCAAACCCATGCCCCCCCCTGCATTGGAAGCGTGGAGTCTTAACCACTCACTGGACCACTAGGAAAGCCCCTATATCTTCTTTTTAAAAATATTCTTTTCCATTACGGTTTATCATAAGATATTGAATATAGTTTTCTATGCTATAGGGTAGGACCTTGTTGTTTATCCATTCTATACATAATAGTTTACATCTGCTAATCGAACCTCCCACTCCATCCCTCCCCCTCCCCCTTGGCAACAAGTCTGTTTTCTATGTCCGCGAGTCTGTTTCTGTTTCATAGATAAGTTCATTTGTGTCATATTTTAGATTCCACATATAAGTGATATCATATGATATGTCTTTCTCTTTCTGACTTATTTCACTTAGTATGATCATCTCTAGTTGCATCCAAAATGCTCAGTCTTTTTAAAAAGTTCCTTCTAAAACATCCCATATATAAACTATCCAAACTTTCTATGGTATATACAAAACATAGGAAAATTCAAAATAAAAGTTGTTCAAATACCTGCAAAAAAATATTATATTGGATGATGGTAAAGACTGAGTAGGGAGCTTATGAAGGTTTTCTTCAAATTATGTTTCACTCAAACTCTCCACAGCAAATGGAAATGTTTTCTGTCCTCATCATCTAACCTAGTAGCCACCAGCCACATGTGCATGACTCTTGAGCACTTGAAAAGTGTCCAGTAAGATGGAGGGACTGAAATTTTATTTTATTTATTTTAATTATTTTAAATTTAACTTTAAAATGCCACATGGGGCTACCATGTTGGGCAGCACAGATCTGAAAGCTTATTTACCTTGATGGCACAAAGATAAACCATTTAAAATTTATTTTCTTACTGCACTAGAAATAAAGTGATTCTGAGGGCTTCTCCAAATCTCAACCAGATGCAAACACTTGTTTGCGTAATTAACCTCTTCGTCAAGAGTTGGAGAAGGCCTGCAATTTGGGAGCCTGGATAGCTATGTTTAATAGTGAGTTTGCCCCTGAATTTTTGAATGTGGGGTAACACGGGGGTGATTCTGAGATGCTGCTGGTAACACAGAGGATGGACAATCTCCTTGGTTGAAGTCCTTGCTGATGATATAGAGGGAACATCACTTTTGTCCAGCTGTAGGACCTTGGGAGGCTAACTTTTCAGGTTCCCAGGTGCCTTTTTTAGGGCTGAGAGGCAGTGTGGCATTGTGGCTGTGGACTCAGAAGCCTGCTTGACAAGGTTTAAATTTTGGCTCAGCCACTTACTAGCTGTGTGACCTTAGGAAAGTAACTTAATCTCTCTGCCTCATTTTCCTTATCTACAAAGCCATGGGGAGATGAAGAGGTAAATTCTCACCTCATAAGATTGGTGTAAAGAATAAGCCTATTGGGCCTCCCTGGTGGCGCAGTGGTTGAGAGTCCGCCTGCCGATGCAGGGGATACGGGTTCGTGCCCCGGTCTGGGAGGATCCCATATGCCGCGGAGCGGCTGGGCCCGTGAGCCATGGCCGCTGGGCCTGCGCGTCCGGAGCCTGTGCTCCGCAACGGGAGAGGCCACAACAGTGAGAGGCCCGCGTACCGCAAAAAGAAAAAAAAAAAAAAAAAAAAAAAAGAATAAGCCTATTATTTGGGACTCATTAGAATACATAGCACATAGTAAGTGCTCAATTAACCATCATTATTTTTCTTGCTTATAGGCTAGATATAGCAGGACCAGGATCAGAATGAGGTAGGTGAGGCTGAGTCTGCAAGTGCAGAGTCAGATCATGTTTTAACTTAAATTTGTATATTTTGCTAGTCATGGATTTTTAGAAATTTCATTGAAGTGTAACTTACATACAAGAAAATCTACTCGTACAAAGGAACATTTTGGTGATATTTTTTTCATGGATGTTTTTGGCATCCATTTTGATTTTTTAAAATATTGCATTAATATATTATTTATATTGAGTACTGAGTTTCTTGGCACCCTCTTAAGTTTTGTACTTGAGGCAACTTCAAGCATACCACACTCACCCCAGCCTAGTCCTGGACCTAAGTTATAGGGTTAACCTCCAACTCTGATATATCAAGGTCTCACACAAATAGCAGGCCCTGATGTATGTGTGAACTGAGCCTAATATCTTAAAGAGATTTGGGGGGTCATATTAATAGAAGTATAGGTTCAACATCAAGGGGGTTAAGAGCACTAAAAATTTTCATCCTGCTCATCCTTTAATGGAGGAAATGTATTCTTTGGGGAGCAAACATTTTGCAAGAAGACCCATGACCAAAAATCCACTAGGTGGGGCTTCGCTGGTGGCACAGTGGTTAAGAATCTGCCTGCCAATGCAGAGGACACGAGTTCGATCCCTGGTCGGGGAAGATCCCACATGCCGTGGAGCAACTAAGCCCGTGTGCCACAACTACTGAGCCTGCGCTCTAGAGCCCATGAGCCACAATTACTGAAGCCCGCGCGCCTACAGCCTGTGCTCTGCAACAAGAGAAGCCACCGCAATGAGAAGCCCGGGCACCACCACGAAGAGTAGCCCCCGTACCTACTCGCTGCAACTAGAGAAAGCCCACGCGCAGCAACGAAGACCCAGCGCAGCCAAAAATCAAAACAATCAAAAAAAAAAGTTCACCAGGCCACTGCTTTCCACCCAGTGGGTTCACCTTAAACACTAGTCCTTATGATGATTTACCAGGTGTGAGACTCAGACAAGTGACTTAACTGCTCTGTGCCTTGATTCCCCATCTGTCAAATGGAACCAATGATACTCCGAACCAGAGAATGAAATGAGATGATGAAGGGAAGACGCTGGACCACAGCTGGGCACATAGTTAGCTCCAAATACTATTATTTGCGCTGTTTACCTAACAGTCACTATGTAGCACTTTCAGGCACCACCCTAAGTGCTTTACAAATATCCAACCTGTTTAATATCATGTTTGCTATTGTTCTGTTAAGAAACCGGGACTGGGGCGATCAGGTCAGCGAGGGGGGGTGGGCAGCAGCAGGCACAAGTTTCAGTCTCACAGGCTCAAGGGCCAACACACTGCACCCTTGCAAGCCAGGGGACCCACCTATGGGGTAGGTCTAGGGACAGCCTACTTTGAAAAGAGTAGTGATGGTGGCTGGACTGAGCAGGGGCAGCTCCCAAGTCACTGTGCCCATGCCTGCTGGTCAGGAACATAGAGTCAGGGGTCACCAGGAGGGCTAGGTAGGACCACTCCAGGACCACGAGTCAGCTGCTTGCTGGGAGTCTTTCCAACATCACTGTGCCTCACCTCCTACCCCTATTAACGCTCATCTCTTCCTCCTTTCACCTCCTACCCTGAACAGTTAGAGAGTACAAAGGGACCAGGGGCTTTTAAGCGGAATGCCAAAGAGCCCGCCTATTTCAGGGGAACCTCTCAGGGGCTTCCTGACTTCCATCTCTTTCTTCCACCAAAGCAGACCCCCTTTAACCAAGCTTGGGGAGTTTTCTTGCAAGATTTTGGGTAAAGAAAAGGTTTTACTGCCTATAAGAAAGTATGGATGCTGCTTTCCTAGAACCCACTTACCTCCACCCCCAGCTCCCTCCAACCCCCTATTCCTCTCTCCCCCTCCAGGAGATAAGAGGTGGACACACACACACACACACACACACACACACACACGAATCCTTCACTCCGCTGTGACTACCTGAGGGCCCGCGGCTCAGAGAACTCCTCATAACTGTGCATGGAGTCACTGTAGGATTCCCGGGAACCCAGGGGTGGTGGTCGGACAGAATATTGGTGGACCGAGGCATTGGGCTGGGACGTAGTGTAATAGGGTGGCGGGATGCTGTTGCTTGTCTCGCTGCGGTAGTCACTGTCACGATCATCCACTGCACTGTCAGGGTCATCATCTGGAAGAGAGGGGAGGGGAGGGGGAGAGAGAGAGCACGCAATGGAGGCCAACACAGTCTCTCAGATTTAGGGCGTCTTCACTGATTGCTCACCCAAGAAGAGGAATCTACCAGAATGAATGAAGGCTCTTGGGTCATTTTAATAGAGATATAGGCTTTAGAATAAGGGAAGTGACTACTGGGCATATACCCTGAGAAAACTATAATTCAAAAAGAGTCATGTACCACAGTCTTCATTGCAGCTCTATTTACAATAGCCAGGACATGGAAGCAACCTAAGTGTCCACTGACAGATGAATGGAGAAAGAAGATGTGGCACATATATACAGTGGAATATTACTCAGCCATAAAAAGAAACGAAACGGAGTTATTTGTAGTGAGGTGGATGGACCTAGAGTCTGTCATACAGAGTGAAGTAAGTCAGAAAGAGAAAAAAAATTCCATATGCTAACGCATATATATGGAATCTTAAAAAAAAAAAAGGTACTGATGAACCTAGTTTCAGGGCAGGAATAAAGACGTAGACATAGAGAATGGACTTGAGGACATGGGGTGGGAGGGGGAAGCTGGGGTGAAGTGAGAGTGGCATGGACATCTATCCACCACCGAATGGAAAAGTTAGCTAGTGGGAAGCAGCCACGGAGCACAGGGAGATCAGCTCGGTGCTTTTCGATGACCTAGAGGGGTGGGATAGGGAGGGTGGGAGGGAGGCTCAAGAGGGAGGGGATATGCGGACATATGTATGCATATGGCTGATTCAGTTTGTTGTACAACAGAAACTAACACAGTATTGTGAAGCAATTAGACTCCAATAAAGATCTATTAAAAAAAAGAAGAAGAAGGGAAGTGAAAACCCTGCTTTGCTGTATGTGGGTCAAACTGGACCTAGAACCTGGGGTCCACGGTAGGTCCTACAATATGAGGAGGACAGGGACAAATTGGAAGGTGTCTTTTGGCTCAAATGTGAAAATGGACTTTTACTAAAGTCCAGGGTCTCTGAAAACAATATTCGTTTTTCCATCAGGCTTCCCATAACAGGAGTCACACAGATACTCACGGGGAAGTTGGAGAATCAAGAGGACAAGGTAGAATGTAAATGCCCTTTAACCCTCAGAGATTCCTTAATATCCGAGGATGGGGACCCCAGCCCTGAACTCACATACGCAGGAACAAAGAAGGGGCTCTACCAAGGTGCTGTCTTCCTCAAAAAGATCAGATTCTTAGGTTGGCAAGACTACCACATGCCCAGAATCTATCACTCTAATGGAACAGGGAGGAGTTGCCAAACTCCAAGTGTTTAATAAGAATTAAAGGATGTTTCAGTTCGGTTTGCTTTCCTTAGTAAATGGAAAACAGATTTTTCTTTCTTAGTAAAAAGAAAAGTCTCAAAGGATGTTGGATTGTGGTGGGAACAGGAAAGACTGAATTTATTTAGAAAACAACAGTTGAGCTGAAAAGTGAGCACCTCCAAAATTAACCAGCCGATTGGGAAGCCCACAGTATGCTCGGCCATGGTATCAATTTACTGGCGATTTTAAACACCAAGGGGGTGGCTTGTACTCTTTATGCCTTTAAGTATTTTTGCTCTTTTCCCAATTTTTTTTGCTTTATTTTAACTTTCTAATTCTTTCCCCATTAATAGTCTATTTCTATATATTAAAAAAATAGGTCAAAAATTTTTAATGTGGTAAACTGTTAAAAAATTAATTTCATACTTCACGTAGAGCTAGCTATTTGATTCATTCCCTATTTTGCCTTCAGAAAAACCTTAAATTCATTTTTAGCCAGCAAAGCCGGCCTTACCGAAGTACCTCTGGTTTCCTGATTTCTCATTTGACTTGAGCCATTGTGACCTGCAAGCTTTTTATCCTGTCCCTGCCATATGGCCACCTTCTGATGCGCTGCGCGCTGACAGTGCTGGCGTCAAGGGCAGAAGCAGTTGTGAATTTCCGCAACTTAGATTTGTGGGCGTCAGGGTGGAACTGTGAAGCCATAAAGGGCCTAAAGTGGGGGATCTGAAACTGGGGACAATTTGTCAATATCACCAAATTGCCCCTCTGACCAAGTTATTTTCTACCCAATTATTGGGGTTTATAGCCTACCTAACATATTGCCCTTGACCGGACTGAGATGTTTCCAACCAAATCACATGAGGCTCTGTGCATGTTCACCAAATTAATTTTCTCTCACAAATTATCTGTTTTTGAGGGGCAGATTGCTTTCTCTTGGATTCTTTCTGCTTTTACCAGGACTCTGCTTTTTACCAAATAGTTTTTGACCAAATTGCCTGCTTCTGGATAAGGCATTTTCAGCCACTTTTGTTTTGACAAAATGGCCTGCTTTTGGCCTAATTGTCTTTGCTCTTCTTGACCCAATTATCAGCTTTTGCTAAACTGGTTTTAATCCAAAATGTCTTTTTTTTTTTTTTTACAGTATTGTTTGTTTGTGGCAAACTGGTTTTGATCAAGCCTAGCTGTCTGCCAAATGCTTATTTTGGCTAACTTGGCTTCTGATTGACTTGTTTCTGACAAATACTTTTGGATCAAAATACAGTTGACCCTTGAACAATGTAAGGGTTAGGGACGCCAACCCTCCGTGCAGTCGAAAATCCATATGTGATTTTATAATTGGCCCTCCATATCCACAATTCTGCATCCATGGATTCAACCAACCAGGGATTGTGTAGTCCTGTAGTAGTATTTATTGAAAAAATCCACATATAAGTGGACCTGCACAGTTCAAACCCATGTTGTTCAAGGGTCAACTGTATTTGTAAACAGTTTTCCTGCTCCTGGAGGGAGGGTGGGGTGCAACTTGTCCATCAGGATATGGGGGTGGGGTGGGAGGGCCCCCAGTTGATGGAGTAGAGATTAGGAGGTAGATTCACGCTTAGACTAGAGGACCGGATTTCTCTGAAAAGGTCATGGGGAAAAGAGAGCTATTCCTTAAGGAGAAAAATGGTCATCCAATTTTGGGGGAGGTAGCTTGTCTCTTTTCCCCAGGGGCAAATTGGAGGAAGATGTGTGTGTGTGTGTGTGTGTGTGTTGGGGGGGCTTTGGGAGCTGAGGTCTCCAGAGTGAGATCTGTCTGGGGGTCTCTGCCCAGCTGCTCTGTCTGAGACCCTCTTCCCTCCCTGCCCACCAGCCTCTGAGTGACATCGGGGCTGGAGGAGGGCTCCAGGTAGAGGAGGAAGATGGGGAGACAAAAAGGAAGGAATCACAGGAGAGGAGATGAGGTTATACATGGGGGAGCAAGCGGGTGGGGGGCCCACAGTGCCCAGCTGGAGACAGGCAGGTTTCCTGTCTATATGCCCACTCCTCCCAGCTGAATCCTCCCACCCAGAGTCGTGTTACCCACTCCCCACCAGACAGAGCAGGACCCTCCAACAGATGTTAGTGATCAGGGGGCAGGAGGGCACAAGAGGGGTCTTGCCAGTCCTCTGGCCCCAATGTGCCAGCCACAGGCTCCCCATTTCCCTGAGCAATGGGGCGGGGGCCTCAGGGTCGCCGAGGTGCCCACCTCCCCATGGCCTCCCAGAACATCAAGCTGAGTACTTACTCTGCTGTTCACCCCAGCCAAAATAATTCCAGTTGCCTACAAAGAGAAGGGGCAGAGATAATAAAAGGGAGAAGGCAGAGGGGGAGGCATGGGGAGGGGGGCTCCCCCATCCTCCCCATCTCCTTCTCCCAGCCCAGGACCCCATCCCCTTCTGCCCTGTGTATCTTCCCCGAGTATCACTTTAACCACTGACTATTGTTATACCTTCACTCACCACCCTGGGAAGAAGGCAGGATACCCCCATTTTTTGACAAGACCACAGGCTCAGCCAGGAAGTAATAAAGAAGGCATTTGGACCCAGGGTTTTCCAACTCTGAAGTTTGGGGTCAGCACTCCTCATTCCTTCCCTTCCCACCCCCCAGATAATGAAAGAAACACTGGACTGGAAATCCTCAACTTCGAAACACCCCTGTTGGGCGGGTTTTTATTTTTAATCATTCTTATCCTTTTATAGGTGAAGAGGGCTCAGAAAGGTAGAGTGAAAAGCCTAAAGTCACACAGCCTGAGCATCAGGACCAGGGAGAGAACTACATTTTCATCGCCTCATCCCCAGCATCTGGCATCTCAGAAAAACCACTTGGACCAGAATCTGACTCCTCTCCTCTGACACTTGGCCGCCTCCTTCGTGAAATGGGGGTGGTAAGACAGTCCCAAGAGAACTCGGAGGTAAACGCTGGGTGGTAGGTCTCCATTCTCAAATTGAACCCACCTCTGGCTTCAGGTCACCTGCCCAGGTGCTGTTTGTCCTCTGCTCCTGCCCCCACCGTGCCTGTCTCTGCCCCCATCACAATCCTTCAGTGACCCCATTCACCAGAGAGGGGGTTTGTAATTTCTTCAGGGCAGTGATGACCCCTCCCCAGGCAGGGAAGATAAGGGACTCTCTCCATATCACACCCCAAGTTAGGAATGAGGTCTCCCAACTGCAGTCCCCCAGCCCCTCCCTTCACCAGGCTCCATCATCACATATCCTGGGCATATGGGGGTGGGGGGAGGTGGACGACGGATACAGGGGAGACTGTGAGAGGGGAGGAAAGGAGGATGCGGAAGCAGATGGAAAAGGAGAAAGAGGTTGAAGTGTGGGGTAGGGACCAAGTGTCATGGGTGGGGGTTTTGTCCTCTGAGACTATATGATTTTCACTTCCTCCTCACTTCAGAGGACTTGGAGGGCACTTTTAGGAGAAAGTCATCTAGACCCGTGGAGACCTGGTCTGGGGGCATCTGAGTGTCCACAGGAGGATAGACACTCTTGAAAATTTCTGCCTTGATGGAGGGACAATATACAGAGAAACATGGCGATCATCATCATAATTAATAGACGTAGCACACTGGAAAGAGAAGCAAACTTGTCGCCCCTCCGACCTGGGTTCAAACCCTGGCTCTGCCTCCTGCCAGGTGTGTGACCTTGGCAAGTCACTTCTCCCCTTGGGCCTCAGTTTCTTTATCTAAATAAATGGGCGCCTATTATACATGTGTTGGCAGGATTGTCTGTCTGCACCATCTGAGTGTGGGCTGCTTGGGGGTCTGTGTTGGCCTCATGGAAGTTTGATGAATGAGTTATAAGTCCTCATCCAGGATCTAATGAATGGAATTGAAGAGTCTGCAAAGTGTTTTTCAAGCCTCCAGATGTTCTGGGTCCTTCCAAAAACCATCAGAATGCAGGGGCTGGCAGGTGCCCCTGTTTCAAAGAGAGGGGTTCTAAGGATCAGAGAGGGATCGGGACATGCCTGTGGCCACATAGTAAGGCAGGACTCAAACCCAAGTCCCAGATCCCTTTTTCTTTCCACTACACTGTGAGGGGATACTGTGTGCTCTTAGGACTCATATCTCTGGAGGTGAGTGACCCACTCGTTACACAGGACAGTCATGGGGTAGAGGAGGGATGAGGGCTTCAGTTGAAGCCCAGGAAGGAATTGAGAAGTACTTACAACACTGGTTGCTGGGGACAGGAAGAGGCTTGTCTTGTTCATCCTGGAATGAATACTGAGGGGGAGGGAAGGAGAGAGGGTGTGTCTCAGGGGGGTGCCAGAAGCCAGGGGATCAAGATGGTCCTCTGTTCTGTTCTATCCTGACTTCCCCCGCCTCCTAAATCCTCTCCCTCTGGAGGAGAAGTATACAGATGTCCACAGAGAAAGAAAGAGGGAGAGAGAGACACAAACAGAGACCATGAGAAACAGATATAGAAAAAAAGAAAAAGAGACACAGATGAGGGAAAGAAACAGAGGAAAGAGAGAGAAAACACTGACGCAGGGAGTTGAAGAAAGGTGATGAGAACTCAGGTTGGACAAAAATTGCTAACATGTGAGTGTGGCCCCTTTGCCCTCCACCTCCCACTAAAGGGTGTTCTAGCCTTGCCTGCTATTTCTTCCCTGCCCTCACCTTCTGAAGATTGTCTTCTGGGCCACACTGGGTCTTTGAACTGTGAAAATATAGAGTGTAGAAGAAGGGGGATGGCATGGAAGAACAGAGGTACAGAAGCTAGGGCTGGGAGTGGGGGAGGAGAACTTTTAAGAAAGCCTGAAAGTGTGACTCAAGGAGTTGAGGGGTGAGGGGCAGAAAGGGCGTGTAAGAACTGTTACAGGGCCTCTATATCTCCTTGATGGTATTTGGTAAATACACAATTTGACTCGATTGAAATTGTCGTGTCATTGGTGGACCGTATGTTCCTTGATGCCATCGTTGGTTTGAGACTGGACCACATGGGTCACTGATTTAGTCAGGTTACAAAGAGTTAGAGACACAGACACAGGGAAAGACAAGTGGAAAGAGAAACAGAGACAGAGAGTGGAGGACAGGGGGAGACACAGAGAGAGAGGGGGAGAGAGAGAGAGAGAGGAAGAAAAGAGCCCCCATGCCAACGCTCACCTCATCCTGGTCCCTCATGGCATTCAGCTGCTCCAGCTTCTTGGCCCAGTAGCGTGCCTCCTCCTCAGGGATGTCTGGAAGCAGAGACCTGGCCATGAGCCTGGAAGCCCCTCCCTGCCCCTCAGCCTCCAGCCAGTGCATCCTGCAGGCCTATGGGGCTGGTCTCCAGTGGGTGGGGGAGAGGAAAGGAGGACAGGGTGGCACCCCTGACAACCGCCCCTCCACCACACATCCAGAACTGCCTTGGGAATGGGTGGCGGATGAGAGAGGAGCTGCATCCTAGAATTACCAGGATGGGGACATCATGGGTTCTTGGAAGGATGATGTGGGAGAACTGAGCTGCTTCCAGGAAAGGTAAAGAGGCCTCTCTGTGTCTCTGCCTTTGTTGATCTCTACATGTCTCTCTCTCCATTTCTCTGTCTCTGTCTTCCTGCCTTTGTCTCTTCTCCACATCCAGCTCACTTCTGCAGCTTAAGACCTCACCAAGGACCAGCTAAGACAGCTCAGACCTGAGCCCCGTAGGTTGAAAAGCACTTGCAGCCCACTGGTGGCCTGCAGGAGCTGGAGTGTACTCTGCGTGCGGCAGGCGTACATCTCTGCTGACTTGCTGTAGCCCAGGAGACTCTCCTCTTGGGAGGGGGAACCTCATCCTCAGAATACAGTGTTGTCTGGACCCACCTAGACCTGACCATTCTCCTGGGGCTGGGTGAGGGTCCCACCCTACCCAACCCCCCGCCACACTCACCTAAGGGCAGTTCAAAGCGGGTGTCAAGGAGGATGCGGTGGAAGGTGGGGTCCTTAGTGCCGCAGATCTCACTGTCCGCCATGATGACCTGAGAGTCCAGGGTCAGCCACTCTCCGGGGCCCTCCTGGGGTGTGGGTGGGGTACCAGGGGTTAGGGTTCCGGGTGAGGTGTGGTGGGTAACATATCTGCTGCACACCGACCAACAGGCTCCCTATTCTCAAATGAAATGTCTCCCTCGCCCCATCTTACCCTTACTCCAAGAGCAAGGGCCATGTTCCCACTTTATTTTTTTATTTTATTTTATTTATTTTATTTTTTTTTGCGGTATGCGGGCCTCTCACTGTTGTGGCCTCTCCCGTTGCGGAGCACAGGCTCCGGATGCGCAGGCCCAGCGGCCATGGCTCACGGGCCCAGCCGCTCCGCGGCATATGGGATCCTCCCAGACCGGGGCATGAACCCGTATCCCCTGCATCGGCAGGCGGACTCTCAACCACTGCGCCACCAGGGAGGCCCCATGTCCCCACTTTAGATGAGGAAACCAAGACTCAGAGAAGGAAGGTCTCAATCCAGAGCAACATGGTGGGTCAGGGGACCCAGATGCAAGGACCCAGAGAGAGAGACCTGTAGGGTCAGGTAGGGGCGGTCCCGGCCTTGCACAGCACTCCTCATCCCTAATGAGGGGTTATGGGGCCCCGACTGCAGATAAAAGACCTGGTCCTCCCACCATTCAGGGAGGATACCCCTGAGTGAATGAACCAGTCCCCCTTGGTTCAGGGAAATGAGCCCTTGAGCAGGTGGGGTCCACTCTGAACCTCAGTTTCTTCATCTCTGAAATGAGAATGATGCTCTGCAGAATCTTCCTTCTGCAGCCCCAGGGAAAGGCTGGCAGTGATGGGGAAGTAGTCCAGGGTCCCTTGCATAGGTCATGGTTGTCCCAGGTGACTAGGCCTTCCTCACACCTGGAGGGTCACTGAGGAAACTTTGGGTCACCCACAACCCTTCCTTTCGGGCTCGCCTGGACTATTGCACCTCTTTCCTCCATCTCCATTTATTCATTAAAAAATAAACCCTACCTGGTGCCTGCTCTAAGCTTGGTCCACACTGAGCAATGCCTGAGAAGCCCACAGTCACAGGAGGTAGAGCCTGACACAGACACCTGCAACACCATGAAGTCAGGGCCAGGATAGAAGGAGGGAGGGGAGGGGAGGAATCCAGGCAGAAATTAGGGAGGGCTTCCTGGAGGAGAGGGCATGGGAGCTGGGCTTAAGGGTGATGGAAAGGAGGACACTTGAAACCCAGGGAACAGCATATGTGAAAGTTCAGAAGCTATCCCTGGGGACTGTGAGGAGTGTAGGTTGAGGTGTGGGGGAAATAAGGCTGGCAAAGTGGGTTGGTGCCGTCTGGAAGGCCTCCCAAGGGTGATGGGCAGGGAGGGCAGGATTGGATCTTAGGTGCCAAGTGGAGAGGGTGAAATTTAAGGCCTGGAGGTTAGAGAGGAGGCCAAGGTTATTTTCTTTGGGACTGGCGTAAACTCCCTGATGCCCATCTAGGCACAAAGTGCTAGTTGCTTGCAATATCCCTTCTCCTTTCTTCCACAGGGATGCATTTCTAGCTGGGCACAGGGCTATGCAGCCTAAGACTACATATTCTAGACTCCCTTGCAGGTAGGTGGTGCCACATGACAGTTCTGGCCAATGACAGCCAGCTTCCAGTTTGGGCCCTTAATTAGGAGTGCAAACCCCTTCCCTTGCTAACTTTCCCTCCCCTGACTGGAATGCAGATGTAACGGTAATCCTTGAGCAGCTATCTTGGGCCATGAGGTGGAAGCCACATGAGGAGAAAGGCAGAGCAACAAGATGAAAGGAGTTTAAACCCTGGTGACTGGAGCTGCCACTGCAGCCCTGGATGTCTACATGAACATTGTCAGGGGATGCAGATAGATGTCCATCTTGTTTAGACCATTGGCCTCTGGGCCCCTCCCAAGCACTCCTATCCAACCCTCATCCCACCACTCACTTCATTGGACTGGCGGATGGTCCGCAGAGGGATCCACACAGTGCCCACCATCGTGTCCCAGATGAGACCCTTGTTCCATACCTCCACCGTCAGCCCCAAATCCAGGCGGTTAATTTCGCTGTGGAGAGAGGTAATGAAGTCTCAGAAAAGTCAGTTCACTCGCCTTTGGACACATGACCAACTAGAATTCAAACCCAGGCCTGGGTGAGTCCGAGTCAGGAAGGTAACACAGAAGTTCTTATTCTACAGAGGAGAAACTGAGGCCAAAGGACTAAGTTACATGCTCAGGGTATCACAGCAGAACCAGGATTCCAAGCTGAGAAAGAAGGAATGGGGACAGGTGTCACATGTCTCCCGTAGCCCCAAATCACCTGGCCCTTCCTCTAGCCCTCAGACCCTGAGAATGCTGGTTAAGTGAGGAAGAGGCTCAAATGCCCTCCATGGCTCCCTATTACCCCAAGATAAGGGCATCTGTGGTGCCTCCATCCTTCCCAGTGTCATCTCTATCCAATCATATGAGGACACCCTTGAGCATATGAATGATTACACCTCTAAGCACTTTCCCTGCAGGCCCCATTCTGGAAATATGCAGATTTGGTAGTAAACCTTGGTGAATGTCCAATTCACTGAACCTACCAATTTACCAAAGATTTATCTTAAGGAATGTTCTCCTTGAATATACCTGTTGACCATGACCTGGTCATTCAGTAACTGGCTTTAGGGGGATTGGGGACCACTCTGTCCTGCCCCCTTCACATTTTCCTAGAATTGTAGAGCCAGTTCCTTTCTTCTTTCCCCTTTCTTCTTTCCTCTGCTCCAGAATCCCAACTCTGGATTCCCTCATGGCCTCCACTAGTGACAGTCCCCAGCCAGGCTCTGCTCAGGGGTTGAGGGCTGCCTGGGTCCAAATCCCAGCTCTGCCAGGTACAGGCTGCATGTCACTGAGCAGGTGGCTTTGCCCCTCTGGTCCTCTGTTTCCTCATCTGTAAAATGAGGATTATGTTAGCACCCTCCCTCCCAGGGTTATAAGCAAAATTGATTTAATCAAAGCCTTAGAAGAAGGCATGGCACATTTTGGCCATCATCAGAGTAGGTGGGATGTAATAGGAGGCCCCAAGGAGCTCCAGGTTGAGGGGAGGGTCCAGGTCATGAATTCATTCAGTTATTAGACAAATATTTATCGAGCACCTATTGTGTGCCAGGCTCTGTGCTTGGCATGGAGATCACAGTGGGAACAGAGACCAATAGTGCCTTACCCACGTGGAGCTCATAGTCCAGGGGAAGGGGCCAGAAAGGTGTCAAAAATCACACAAATGAATAGAATAACAATTGGTGGCAGGGCCTGAAATTACTGTTCAATTTCAGCTTGAGGGTGGTGGTCAGGGAAGACTTCCCTGAGGAGGTGACACAGCTGAGACCCAAAGGACGGAAGGAGTCAGCTGGGATGGGGAGGGAGGGGGAAAGAAGAACAAGAGCAAAGGTCCTGGAGCAGGAACAAGCTGGACATGTTGGAGGAACAGTGCAGAGGTGGGTGTATCTGGGCAGGTGAGGCAGGAGAGATGAAGCAAGATACTGGTGTGAGGTCACAGGGGCCGGGCCTTGGGGGGCTGCAGGGACAAATATGGGTTTTGCTCTTAGGTTGATGAGCCACAAGCGTCAGGCAAGTTTGGAGAGTGACCGGATGTGATTTGCAATTTTAAAAATATCCCCCTTGCTGCCTAGAGGAGAACAGATTGCAGGAGGTGGATGGCAGCAGGAGGCCAGGGTGGAGGCTGGCGGGCAGAGGGGACTTGGCTGGTGGCCTCGGAGATAAAGGGAAGCGATTGGATTCGGGAAGTGCTTTGGAGGCAAAGTTGATGGCTGGACACAGGGCTGAAAGAAGAGCGAAGGGAGTCCCAGACGACACCCGGGTATCCGGTTGTGCCCTGCAGAACCAGCAAAGTGCCCGGCTGTGCCAAGGGGTGTGGCCATTCAGGTCCAGTCGCTGCAGACTCACAACATGAAATCCTGCTCCCAGCTGGGCTGGCTGCCCCGTACGGCAATGGTCGTGCTCTTGACATTCTGCACCTTCAGGGTCACATAGGTGTTGAATTTCTCTGTGGCAGTGAGAGCGGAGGTCAGTGCAAGGGCTCAGGGACTCCCCCATGCCACTTCCCAAGCTCTCGATAACACCCCTATGATCCCTCAGGGGCTGTGCGTTCTTGGGCCCACTCCAGGTCCAACACCCTGAGGTGCTTCTGTGCCTCCACTCCCAGGCCAGCCCCCAGAGCCCCACCCCCAGCCCCTCAGAGCACTAGGGAGGGGCCTTGGTGCAGGGAGATGTGGAATTTGGGGATACCTAATCCTGATGCTTAGAAATGACTACGTCCAATATCCTTGGACATAGGAAACATCCTTTGCCTCTCGGAACCTCATTTTTCTCAGCTGCAGCCTAATCTAAGCGTCCCCACCCTATCTCTTAGGATTCTGGGAAGCACCATTGGCTCAGGGTGAGCCCCACTCCCAGTGGAGTCTTCAGGGGATGGCTGGGAAGACTGCTGGGACCCTAGAGCAAGTCTGACACTCTCTGTGATGCTCAGCAGACATAGAGCCCAAGTTCCCCGTCACTGGCTCAGACGCCCTCTCCCGTCTCTCCAAGAGGTGGACAGACAGACAGACAACACAGGAGAGGACAGGAATAGAGGCCACTTACCTTGGGCACCATCAAACTTGGCTTTTTTGACTGCGGAGAGAGACAGAGAGAGGGAAGGGAGATGGGCAGAGAGTTGGGGAGGAGAGAAAGAGACACAGAGAGACACATGAAAATAGAGACATAATGAGAGAGGAGAGAGATACAGAAAGAAAGAGACAGAGAGAAGAGAGGCAAAAAATAGAGAGCAAAAGAGGCCAATAAAGAGACCGAACAGATTTTAAAAACAAAACAACACAAAACAACAACAACAAAAAAAAAACAAGATAAAGACAGAGGCAAAATCAGAGACAGAGGCAAAGACAATGAGAGGAAGAGAAATAGGGAGAGGAGGGAGGCAGGGATGAGAGGGAGAGAGAGAGAAGCCATCAGACAGATGAGCACAGGCCGACCTGGAGTGGAAGGAAGTTTGGACCTTGGGAGCAGTCCATGTCCCACCCTCCTCCCCATCAAACTCCCCTAGAGCTCCCTCCCTCCAGTTGTGACTTCACCAAAATTGAACAAGATTCAAAAGAAGGAGCTGGGCAGGTGGCAAGAGAGGCTTCTTACAGGAAGTCCTCCAGGATTGCTTCAGAAGGAGGAGGGGAGTTGGGGAGGAGGAGGTAAGGGAGAAAGGAGAAAACAATCTCCAATGATTCCCATCCCCCTGTTAGACCAGTGAGACTTCTCCACGAATTGTCCAGCTCAGCCTGTCCTCCTGAATGCTTCCAGGGTTTAGAGTCTCATATTCAAAGGGGACTGGGCGAGGTGGGAAAAAACAACCCAGAGAGCTGACTCCATAGTGCACATAGAGATATCCCAGTCCTGGCCAGTAGGTTGTTAGAGCTTGTCCAGCCCAACTTACCCGTGAAAGGTGCAACTCAAATATACCTCAGGGTTCCACGTGGTCCAGTCTCTTCATATTTCACATAACCCCACAACCCCAAGTGATTCAAAGCAATTCCACTCTTTACTAGATCTTCTCACAGGACATTAAACTTTCACTTTCATTACCTCTCAAACTCTGCATCTGCCCCCAGTACATTTCTCTACCATTACTCTCTACTCCCACCTGAAACCTGCTCCCAAACTGAGACCTCTCGATTTCTATATTTCTTCTCCCTTTAACATTTTCAAATGAATATTTTTGTTTGAGTAGGCAATACACCCACATTTTACAAAATCCAGAGCAACTGAAAGATCATACAATGAAGATAAGGCTTTTTCTACTCCAGCTCTCATTCTCCCTCCTGGATGCAATCAACAGTACCAATTCCTTGTGGTACTAGAGATGCATAAGCAATCATGTGCACATGCGCATTACTTTATTTCCTACAGAAATGGTAGCATTCTACACCCTCTGCAGAACCTTTCTTTTTCTCAGTATGTCTTAAAGAGGGTATGCAAGTAAGTTGAAGGATAAATTCCTAGAATCAGAATTGCGTTTCTATTCTTTCTTCTTTTTTTTGAGAGTCAAGTTCAGCCTTTTTCTGGGCAGGTGCCACAGCCTCCTATCTGGGATCCAGCCTCCCATATGGGGTTCATTTCTCTGTCCTCATCACTTGAATTTCTTCCTCAAAAAAGCACCTGAATGGAGCCAGTGAAGAGAGAATTCTCATCAAGGGTGGGGGAAGTAGAGTGGTTCTAAACACTTGTCAGTAAATACTATTTGTTCCTGTTGCAGACAGACTGTGGGGAGGATGAGGTTGGGGGTGGGGATTGATGCCCAGAAGCACTGAGTGAGCTCCCCAGAGTTGCAGAGCAGAAGAGGGAATGAGTGCCTTCCTATGCCAACACCACCACCACCCCAAGACCCAGATTTTAAATGCAAATGGGTTGGGCATTATGCCCGCCATACCTGGGTTTGGGTTTGGGAGGTAGAACACAGATAGAGCCCTTGACTGGTCATCGGGAAAGGTGAGCCCTTGTTCAGCATGGAGTCAGGTGGAGCTGGGTTCAGATTATGGTGCTGTGTGACCCTGGGCAAGTGAACCCCCCTCTCTGGGCTTCCATCTCTGTCTCTCTCTCTTTCTCTTTGCCCCATATGCAAAATCAGTCATCGAGTCTTGTCTTCCCCACCTTCCCACTCAAGGCACATGACTGCACATGCAAAAGTCCCTCTCTTGCGGGAGAGGGTCCCTACCCCTGTCCCACATGCCCCCTCTCATAGCCTCAGCCCCACCCAGACCACAGAGAGCTCAGCCACCCAGCCCGTCATCTCTGGGATTGCGTGAGGCTCAGGGGCACTTAGGACGTTGTCCAGCAGTAGCTCCAGGCCTTCCTCCTGGGGGACCTCCAGCTTGCAAACCTGATGACTCTGTGAAGGAGGAGGAGGGTGCAGGGGAAGGGCGGGGAGGGATAATGATGGGAGAGACACGGAGGCTCAGAAAGGCACATACATAGAGGGACCAACATGAGGAGAGAAAGGAAAAGGAGGGAGGCAGAAGTGAGGGGAGATGAGACATGATAGTCAGAGACACAGAGAGACACACAGATTTTCACTAGGGAGGGCAGGCAGGGAAGATGCTGCAGAGAGGAGAGGCAGGATTGGGAGAGAAAAGCTGGCGGTGGGAACCAGAGAGGAGGTAGGTGCCAGGCCCTGGGAGATCTGAGGGACTCACGGGTGTATGACCGAATCTGGGCCCCACTCTGCACCTCCCTCTCTGTGTCCCTTTTTTACAGACCAGGGGCAGAGCTCAGAGGGGAAGCCAGTTGTCCAAGGTCTGTCGTCCATCCTCTCCTCTAGGGAGGAGGTCTCTCCCTGTCTCCTTCCTTCCGATGCTGGTTCTCTCCACCCCTGTCATCCCCTTGTCACGTCTTTCTGTCTCTCTTCTTCCCTTCCTCCCTCTGCCTCTGTCTTTCTTGTTCCCAGTCCCTTATCTCTCCCCCTTTCCTCCTCCCTAAGTCTCTCTGGGCCAGAGGGTAATGGGCTCAGTTGGGGTCCACAAGCCGTGGGAGATTGCCGGAGAGCTCTAGCTCTAAGAGTGAGCCCCCGGGCCCCTTCAGAGAGTTCAGGGTGAGGACATCAATATATGCTCATCACTGGGGACTCAGAGGGGGGAGGGGCAGACTCAGGGTGGGAGACGGGGCTCAGAGAAGAATGGGGAGTCAGCGTAGGAAGCTCATGGCGGGGAATAGGATTGCGATAAGGAGGAGGGGGGTAGGGGACTAAGGGAAGGGGGCTCGGAGAGCTTGGAGGAGGCTCATGACGGGGGAGGGGACTCAGGAAGGGTGGGTGGCCTCAGGGAAGGGGCTCAGGGGATAAGAGGGCTTGGAGGGGGCTTCCCTGGTGGCGCAGTGGTTGAGAGTCCGCCTGCCGATGCAGGGGACACGGGTTCGTGCCCCAGTCCGGGAAGATCCCAAATGCCGCGGAGCGGCTCGTCCCGTGAGCCATGGCCGCTGAGCCTGCACGTCCGGAGCCTGTGCTCCGCAACGGCAGAGGCCACAACAGTGAGAGGCCCGCGTACCGCAAAAAAAAAAAAAAAAAAAAAAAAGGGCTTGGAGGTAGGGGCTCGGGTGGGGGTGCGGATGGGGCTCAGAGAAAGAGCCGAGTCTCTCTCTGCCTCTCTCTTCCCCGTCAGCGAGAGGAACACGAGTCATTGTCGCCTTCACCACCGTCATCGTCATCACATCTCCGCCCCGCTGCCTTGCCCCTGCCCGCTGCCTTCCTCTTGCCTGCGGTATCGGGGTCACCAGGGCGGAAGCGCCGCCCCTCCTTCACGAGCTCCTGGTCACAAGCACGAAGCTATTTATAACGTGGGCGAGGAGGGCGTGAGCAACGCGACCGCGGGGAGTGCTGAGTGGGGGAGGTGCCCACTGACGGGCGGGCAGGAGATACCGCGTCACGCCAGGTCAGCAGACTGCGCGGCCTCCCCGGTCCCCGCCCACCCCCCCGCCCCCATCTGCGCTGACTGATTAATGTGGACGCACAGGCAGCTGTGGCCCAGGGCAAAATCGGTGGAAGTGAGAGCAGGGGCTCATTGGCGCTGCCAGGCTCTGGGCTTCAGTTTCTGCATCTGGGAAATGGGGCAAGGCAAGCCTAGTTGGTCTCACTTTCTTCTCCCCTTCCTCTTCCCTTCTTCTTCCTTCCTCTTCCTCCCTCTCCCCTTTCTTCTTCATTATTATTAGCATCAGCATTATTATACTGTTATTACTACTATTAGTACCATTACCATTACTAGTATCATTACTATTTTTATTATTTGGTTGAGTTTGAAGTGTGCTCCTGGCCTGGACGACCCTAGATTCTAATTGAGGTAGACTCCAGTCCTTGGGACATCTGGTCCATAACCTGCCAGTCCTGGGAGTGGGAGTGGGGGAATAGAGAACTCCAGCCACCAGGGGAAGCGGCTGAAAGCCCACCCACAGGACATGCTTATCAGGTGTCAGAAGACACTACAAGTGGTGGAAGGAAAGCATAGAGAATTCAGAAATAGATTTTAGGATGTTTGGTATTTAGTATGTGATGTCGATAGCAGACAAGGGCTTTGGGATAAGGACATTGGTCTCTCTGGCTTTGCATCTGGGAGAGAATAAATGAGGACTCTCATCCTCCATGGACAGAAATAAGCCAGAGCCAGACTGAAGCCTTAGATGTAAAAAAAACACACCAAGAAACTTGACAGATATTCTGTCTGTGTTGTTTACCAGGTACCACTTAGAACTAGGCCTGGCATATAGTAGGTGCCCATTAAATAATGTTCACTGAAGGAATGACGTCATTGCCTCCTCCAGCAGCCCTACGCGAAGACCTGAAGACCTGGTCCCGCGGCGCGGGCGCTGTCCACTGTGCTGAACTCAGTGTCTCCTCCCTGAACTGTCCACGGTGCTGAACTTTTCATCCCTGCCCACGTACCTCCAAAGAGTTGGCACCTCTTTTGCGCCCTATGTATTACTGAGCCCTCCTCAGGCCTGAGAACGCAGTGAGCTCTCGGGAAATGTCCTACACTCGCGGACCACTTTCCAGAAAGCTTTTAGTCCCCAGTAATAAAAACACCATCACAGATTTTTCCTGTCTTTGGCTCACACTTATTGACCATTTCCACAAGCCAGGCATCATGCCAAGTTCTCTGCGTGCCTCATATGACTGGAGAGTTCCAGAAAACCTAGGCAGTGGGCACTATTAGTGTGCCCATTTTACAGATGGACACACTGAGGAATGAAGAAGATATGGGACTTTCCCAGAAGTGCTGGATTTAGGGATTCAAACTCAGGCCTCCTGGACTCAGGATGTACTGGTTCACACCTCACAGAGGAAGCTAATTGTGTGTGGGAGGCAAGTGAGGTACAAGATAGGGAGGTGGCTAAGACTGCAGCCCTGAAGATGAATCAGAGCCAACACCGGAGGCATCCTATGAGGTTGTTGAGAGCAAAGATCAGATGCAGACACCCCTGGCTGTGTGGTATCAGAAACAGTAAGAGACAGAGGGATTTGTGAAGCCTTCCTGGGAGAGGGGCAGGGGAAAAGCCATGATGAATGGGGAGATTGTGATATGTCTCTTTGCTGAGTGGATGAAGGAAAAAGGTGATCCCAGGACAGATTCTCACCCCATGGTAGGGACTTAGGTGTCCCCAGGTTCTGGGGGCTGAGGGGAGGCTCGACTTTCACTTTTCACTCCCAGTAGGCTGTGGAGTCAGGCAGCTACACCTCTGGCTCTGTGGCACCAGGCGAGTTGTTGAACCTCCCAGAACCTCGGTTTTCCTCATCTCTAAAATGGGTTGCTCTGAGGATTAAAGAGGGCAATGGGCATAAAAGTCCTCAACAGTGTGCCTATAGAATGCTGGATAGATGGGGCTTGTTGTAGATATTATTATTAGTTGTGCGGTAAACTCACTCTCAAACGCATTTGCTAATTTATATGCAATATTCAGTCATCAAATATTTATGGAACATTTTAAACATTAAGTGGCCTGGCAAAATGTCATGATGCACATAGGAAAGTCTAGAACCAAATCCCTGTCACCACGCTTTTGCGCTTGCTGTGCCCTCCACCTAGAGCATGGTGTCCCTTCTGCTCAGTTCCCCCTCATCTTCTGAGACTCAGGCAAATCGTGATGATGGGAACAGGGTAGGCTTCCCAGAGGAAAAGAGCCATAGAAACGCTCCTCTCCATCTCCCGCAGCCTTTTCCCATCTCTCCCACTCTGACCCCACTAGCATGAGGCCAGGAGTAAGGCTGGGTCCCCAGAGCCAGGAACAATGCCTGACATATAGTGGGTGCTCAATGCTTGCTGAGTAAATATATGAATGAATTCACAAAGGAACAAGGTGGCACTTGCTGTTAGCAGCCTCAGAACTCTGCCAAGACTTAGCAAGTGGATTAAGGTGAGGGGGGGGCAATGGGGCTCCACATAGATAAAGAAATGAGAGGTGGCAGAGGCAAGGTCTGTACAGGGTGGTCTCCCACGTGTTATTGCAGCATATGCACACAAGAACTTGCATTTGTGTGTTCTTGAATGTGTATTTGCTCGTGTTACCAGTGCAGGCAAGTGAGTGTATATGGGTGTATGTGTGCATGTGTAGAGGGACATGTACTCATGTGCACCATCTGAGTGCAGGTGAGGGTCTGCACGTATGTGCTGGGGAGTGGGGTGTGACTGTATGTGGGACATGCTGGTTTGTGTGAGTTTAGGTACGTGCAGGTTTTTGAGTGATATGTTAGGTAGAAACACATGTTGGGGTGTGTGATATGCAGTTGTATAGCCTGTGTATTTTTGTTTACTTGCAAACATGTACACACTCATGTGTGCATCATTATTCACCTATTCAAAGTGACTGCTTTGAGTGTCCAGGCAAGTGTTATCACGTGTGTACATATATGGCCTTGGCATTTGATCATGTGTATACATGTGTTTCTTGGGATTCAGGGCCCTAACAGGCATATATATATGTACATGCCTGAGGGGTAAGGCATGGGTAGATCTTTAGGCGACATGGCTATTATGAACATTAATCACACATATCCGTGTGTGTGCATGTGTGCAGACACACATGCCTGTATTGTGGGGACAATGTCTATGGCGCAGAGTGATGGTGCCCAGTGTATATGTATGTGTGTGTGTTCAAATGGGCATGTGAACCTGTACATGTGTCCATGAATGTGCAGTCACAGACACGTGGTCTTCATAGAGACTTGGTGAATTCTGAGCATTTCTGTCCACCCGAGGCAAGTCTGGGTTTGAACGTACCAGTCCAAGTGTATGCAGATGTGGGCAATCATGGGTGGGCCCCTGGTTCGGGGGCAGGTATTTCCTCAACTCTAAGGATGAACTCAGATCCAAGAAAAGCCCTCTCAGCCTAGTTGCCTTGCTCCCTCTTCTTTCCCCCTCAGCCCTCAAGGCCTCCCACTCTGGGCATCTCCCCCACCCTTCTCAGCATTTCCCTATCCCCACTTCTCCCAGTCTCCCGGCACCCAGCCTCTCCTAGCATCCACTGCTCCCTTTACACCTCAGGGCTCTACCTCCCACCTCATCCCAAGCCTTGCTCTTCCCAGCCACCCCCTCTACTCAGCTGGTGACTCCTTCTCTATAAGTTCCACAAAATCATCCAACACTCTTCTTCCCCTAGGCCTCCGATTTAGGAAGCCTCACCCCTCTTACTGCCTCCGCTTCACACCACCCCTGCAGCCAAGACTCCAGTGTGCATCAGAGTTAAGGGTGAGATTCTAGAGAAGCCCAGCTCCGAAGACGGGGGTGAGGGGCAGAGGAGAGCAAGCTTGGAGGAGTCAGCCAGCAACCCACATACCCCCTCCTCCAGTGCTATCCCCTCCCAAGAGTTAGGCAGCTCAGAGGATGGGGAGGGGCCAGGAGGGGGCGTTGGACGTTCACCTCCCCCTCCCCTTGGGCCTAGTCTGTGAGGGGTTCATGGGGGTCCACTCCACCTCCCGACTTCCCTAATTCCCTAGACTAGGGGCTGAATGAGTTGACTTTCGATCTTACTGGCCCTTCTCCCACCATCAGCCCCGACCGTTGGGAACGAGCTCAAGGAAAGGAGGCCCCTGTCCCTTTAAGAACACCCGCGTCCACGCCGGCCCAGCCTCGCGCGCAGCACACGGGAAGCCACCGCTGCGGCGAGCGGGCGGGCGGGGCTGGGTTTGTGAATGGAGAGGCATAGGAGGAGGGGGGAGGGGGGAGGGGCAGTGGGGGAGGTTCCCGGCTCCTGGGCCTGCCCACCCGGGTCCAGGAGGAGGCTGGGGTTCATATCTCTCTCCCTCTATCTCTCTCTCTTTCTCTCTCTCTCTCTCTCCCAATTTTTCTCTCTCTCTTTCACACACACACATACACACACAGCACACTCCCGGCAGCCTAAGGTCTCCCTAAGCCTGCCATCTCAGGCTTGGCGGATACACCCCTTCTCCCACCCCAGGCCTTCTTGAAGGGAGTAGAGGCGAAAGGGGTGGACCCCAACCCTTAAAACCCAAGGTTGAGACCTCTATACGCCTTGAGCCCTGTTTCACCACCACCCCTACCGCCAAGGTTCCCTGCTGAGAACTCAGAATTACCCCAGACGCCTTGGTCCAGGTGGGCTGGCTTCTCCCCCACCCTGCCTCAGGGGTTGGGGGGGCAGTCATGCCCCTCCCGAGTCTCTTTCCCTCCACCCACCCCAACGCAGAAGGTGGGCCTGGGCGTGGGCCTCGATGCAGATGGCGTTCCGGCCCCAAAATAGCTCCACCCCACCTCTCCTTTCCTCCCTCCAGCGCAAAGTGGGTGAGGTGAGGATGGGTCGTGAGGGGTGCAGGGTGGTACTGCACTTCCAAAGGGTCGGCTCCCTGCGGAGAAGGCCGGATTTGCATGCGGTGGGGCCAGAGAGGGCGGGGAGGGGGAGGCCCTCGGGCGACTGCCCCAGCCTCCACTAGAGAAGGCAAAGAGTTAACCGGAAAAGTGCCCCCAGACCCCCAATCACAGCCCTCTCATAATGCTGGAAGAGGTCTCCCCCACCCCAGTCCTCTCCACTCCCAGGGTGAGGGATACCTAGAGCTCACGGTAGTCCTAATGACCAAGCCCCTCTACCCAGATCTTACACGTTCAGGGCTTGGAGACCGCTCCCCCTGCACTCCTCTCCGAATTCCCAGCCCTGCCCGCAGCCCAGCTCACAGCCCAAGACTCCTTCCAAGCACCCTGCAGGATTCATTTGAACTACCCAGCCCGACTCCTTCCACACGAACCCGCTATTAACCTGTTCTACACAGACGACCCAGTCTAGACCGTTTCCAGATGGAGCCCCAGACCCCTGCCCGCGTCCACAAGGGCCTCCGCGTTCAGCCGTGTCCACACGACCCCAGTAGCGGCAACCAGGACCCCCTGAGAGCCCAGCTGCATCTACACTGATCACCTTCTCAGGCGCCCTGACGCTTCTACAAGGGCTACCCCCTCAAAACCCAGCCGCGTGTACTCGGGTCACCCCCTCAGGAACCCAGCCGCATCCACACGGACCCCGAGCCCAGTCCTGGTCCACATCGGTTCCCCGCCCTGCAGCCTCGCCTCCTACCTCCAACGCATAGTAGAGACATGTCTCCAGAGTCGCCGGCGGGCCGGCTCTGTCAGGTCGGTCTTAGCTGCCGCTGGGTTGGGGCATGGCGGGGGCTGCAGCCCGCGCTCAGCTCACGCCGGGGCCCGGCCTCCGCCGCCTGCCATCTTGGTTCAGCACCGGGGGCGCGGACAGCTCCTGACGTGGTGCTGATGCGGGGCTGGCGGGCGGAGCCTGATGGGGCGCGGGTGCTGCAAGCTCAAGGGTGAGGGTGGGGTTTAAAGGGCCGGAGCCGGGTGGGAGCTGAGGGCAGCCATCACGCAGGTTCCCTTCTGGTTCTGCGTGTTTTCGTCTCTCCTTTAGCTCTCAATCTTGAGTCGTTTGCTGTCTCTCTGCTCTCCCTGTGTATCTCTATTCCTCTGTCTCTATATCTCGTTCTCTTTGCCTCTGTTTCTCTGTCTCTCTCTCTGGGTCTCTCTATTCCCCTGACTCTTTGACTCCCCGTCTCTCTGGGTCATGTGTCTCCCTGTGAACCTCTCTCTGTTCAATCTCTCTGTGTCTCTGCCACGTCTGTTTAGGTCTCTCTCTGTCCCTGTTTCTCTCAGCCTGTGGATCTTGGCACACACTCGGAATGGATTCCACCCTTCACTCCTTTGTGTAACTGGCAAACTCCTATTCATCCATCAATGCCCAGTTTGAATATACTCTTTTCCAGAAAGCCTTACCTAATTCCCCCAAACCAAGCACTTACTCCACATTTCTGGACTCCCCCAGACCCCAACCCTGACCCCAACACAGCTCTGCTCACCACCCCTCCCCACACATCTAACCAGGCAGTTCCGTGTGAGCCGGTGCCCTAACACACCTAATACAAAAACCTGTTCATTGTGTATCTCCAGTACCTAGAACAGTCCCAGAGGCTGAGGCCCACAGAGTCCCCAGCCCCCAGCACACATGACAGAGCTTCATAAACACAAGATGTATATGGAGTTAGTCACAAGGGAGGCATGTGTTCAAAACCCAACTCTGCCTCTAATCACTGGCATGACCTTGGGCAAGTCATGTGACCATTCTGCCTCAGTTTCCCTGCCTGTAAAACAGAGATAACAGGACCTACCTCACAGAATTGCAGGAGTTATTATATAAGTTAACACCTGAAAGCACTTGGAATAGTAATGTATAATGTCAACCATTGTTGAGAATCTCATTGCTTTCAAAATTTTTATTACATATTGATTAACCATAGGTAAGGAGTAAGAAGCAGCAATGACAGGCTTGAATAAAGAACAATACCATCATAATGGTAGACCCCATAGGCCACTGTCCCTCCCCAATCGATTGTCCCTTCCCTCTGAAGGAAGAGCTACGTCTAATTTTGTTTTTCATTCCCCTACTTTTCCTTAGAGTTTTACCACATATTTATCAGCAAACAGTACAGGGTTTAGTTTTGTGTCTTCTTGAACTGTCCATAACTAAAATAAAACATTCACATTGTTATAACTTGTTTTTTTTGCACAACGTGATTTTACTGATATTCATCTGAGTTTCTTGTGGTTAGCTGTAATGCATGCATTTTTCACTGCTGTATAGTGTTCCTTTGAATTAGTACATCTTTGATTATCTATTTTCCAGTTGGTGGACTTTTTAAAAAATAAATTTATTTTATTTATTTATTTTTGGCTGCATTGGGTCTTCATTGCCGCACGCGGGATTTCTCTAGTTGCAGCGAGTGGGGGCTTCTCTTCGTTGCAGTGCACGGGCTTCTCATTGTGGTGGCTTCTCTTGTTGTGGAGCATGGGCTCTAGGCACGCGGGCTTCAGTAGTTGTGGCACGTGGGCTCAGTGGTTGTGGCACACGGGCTTAGTTGCTTCGTGGCATGTGGGATCTTCCCTGACCAGGGCTCGAACCCATGTCCCCTGCATTGGCAGGTGGATTCTTAACCACTGCGCCACCAGGGAAGCCCCAGTTGGTGGACTTTAAGATTGTTTCCACTCTGGGATTATCACAAACAAAGCTTTTATAACCATTCTCAGAAATGTAGGCTGGTGCACAGGAGTAGTGATGGCTGGATCATAGGTCACCTATATGCTCAGCTTCATGAAATAACATTCAACTTGTTTTTGATGTGGCTTCAGCAATTTACATCACATCAGTACCATATAAGCATTCAGCTGCTCCACATCCTTGCCAACAGTTTGAATTGTCTGGGTTTTTGAGTTGTTCCAAAATAAGAGGGTGAAGTGTGCCTCATTTTGGTTTTGATTAGCTTCCTGATTGCTCATGAGGTGGAACACTATGATTTTTTGGTTTCTTCTTAGGGTGAAATGCCTGTTGAAGTCTTTTATCTATTTTTTTTAATGTGACTGTCTTTTCCTATTGATTTATAGTTATTTATCCATATTAGATAAAAATCCTTTATTAGTTTCACGTGTTGTAAAAATCTCCAATTTTGTGGCTTGTTTTCATTCTATTCATGGTGTCATTTTCTGAACAGAAGCTCTTATTTTTTATCTTATTTTATTTTTTTAATTGGAGTATAGTTGTTTTACAATGTTATGTCAGTTTCTGCTGTACAGCAAAGGGAATCAGTTATACATAGCCACATATCCACTCTGTTTTAGATTTCCTTCCCATTTAGGTCACCGCAGAGCATTGAGTAGAGTTCCCTGTGCTATACAGTAGGTTCTCATTAGCTATCTATTTTATATATAGAAGTGTATATATTTCAATCCCAATCTCCCAATTCATCCCACCCCCCTTCCCCCCATGGTAACCATAAATTTGTTTTCTACATGTGTGACTCTATTTCTGCTTTGCAAAACTCTTAATTTTTATTTATTTATTTATATTATTTATTTTTTTAAATTTACTTATTTATTTTTGCTGTGTTGGGTCTTCGCTTCTGTGTGAGGGCTTCCTCTAGCCGTGGCAAGCGGGGACCACTCTTCATCGCGGTGCGTGGGCCCCTCACCACCGCGGCCTCTCTTGTTGCGGAGCACAGGCTCCAGACGCGCAGGCTCAGCAATTGTGGCTCACGGGCCCAGTCGCTCCGCAGCACGTGGGATCCTCCCAGACCAGGGCTCGAACCCGTGTCCCCTGCATTAGCAGGCAGACTCTCAACCGCTGTGCCACCAGGGAAGCCCAAAACTCTTAATTTTTAAAATAACTTTTTTATTTTGGAAAAATTTTAGATGTACAAAAAAAAAGCTGCAAAGGTACAGAGCTATAAAAGGCACAGAGCATTCCTGTATATCCTTCACCTGGTTTTCCCTAATGTTAACATCTTACATATGGTTATACGGTACATAGGTCAAAATAAGTGCCATTGGGCTTCCCTGGTGGCGCAGTGGTTGAGAGTCCGCCTGCCGATGCAGGGGACACGGGTTCGTGCCCCGGTCCGGGAAGATCCCAAATGCCGTGGAGCGTCTGGGCCCGTGAGCCATGGCCGCTGAGCCTGCGCATCCGGAGCCTGTGCTCCGCTAAGGGAGAGGCCACAACAGTGAGAGGTCCGCATACCGCAAAAAAAAAAAAAAAAAAAAGTGCCATTAACATTGGCACTTGTTATTAACTAAATTGCAGACTTTATATTTCACTTGTTCTTCCACTAATGTTCTCTATCTAGTCTAGGATCCAATCCAGGATCCTGCATCACATTTAGTCATCTTATCTCCTTGGTCTCCTCCTCTCTGAGTTTCTTAGTCTTTCCTTATTTTTCATGACTTTGATACCTTTGAAGAGTGCTAGTCAGATATTTTGTAGAAAGTCCCTTGACTTGTGTTCATCTAATACAAGTTAGATGGAGTTTAAGGGGAAGATCACAGAGGTGGGGTTCCCTCCTTGTCACATCATACCAGAGGTCCCTGATGTCCACATGACATCACAGAGGATATTAATTTTGATTACCTGGGTAAGGTGTTGTCTGCCAAGTTTATCCACTGTCAAGTTATCATTTTTCCCTTTCCCTGCTCTGTTGTTTGTAAGCAAAGCACTAAGCCCAGCCCATGCTCATAGGGAGGGAATTCACCTCCTGAGCGAAGTTTCTAGGAAGCTCTTAATTTTAAATTCCTTTTTCTTATTGCTGTAAAATACACATAACAGGAACTTCCCTGGCAGTCCAGTGGTTAAGACTTCATGCTCCCAGTCCAGGGGACACAGGTTCGATCCCTGGTTGGGGAACTAAGATCCCGTATGGCTCAGCCAAAAAAAAAAAAATACACATAACAAAATTTACCATTTATATATATATATATATATATATATATTTAAAATTTATTTATTTTATTTATTTATTTTTGGCTGCATTGGGTCTTCATTGCTGCGCACGGGCTTTCTCCAGTTGTGGCGAGAGGGGGCTTCTCTTCATTGCGGTGTGCAGACTTCTTATTGCAGTGCCTTCTCTTGTGGCGGAGCATGGGCTCTGGATGCGCGGGATTCAGTAGTTGTGGCACATGGGCTCAGTAGTTGTGGCTCGCGGGCTCTAGAGTGCAGGCTCAGTAGTTGTGGCACATGGGCTTAGTTGCTCTGCGGCATGTGGGATCTTCCTGGACCAGAGTTCGAACCCGTGTCCCCTGCATCAGCAGGCAGATTCTTAACCACTGGGCCACCAGGAAAGTCCCACCATTTATATATTTTAAAGTGTACAATTCACCCCTCGCCGCTTTCCCCCCTTGGTGTTCATACGTTTGTTCTCTACATCTGTGTGTCAATTTCTTCCTTGCAAACCGGTTCATCGCTACCATTTTTCTAGGTTCCACATATATGCGTTAATATACTATATTTGTTTTTCTCTTTCTGACTTACTTCACTATGTATGACAGTCTCTAGATCCATCCACTCTCTACAAATGACCCAGTTTCATTCCTTTTTATGGCTGAGTAATATTCCATTGTATATATATACCACATCTTCTTTATCCATTCATCTGTTGATGGGCATTTAGGTTGCTTCCATGACCTGGCTATTGTATATAGTGCTGCAATGAACATTGGAGTGCATGTGTCCTTTGGAATTATGGTTTTCTTTGGGTATATGCCCAGTAGTGGGATTGCTGGGTCGTATGGTAGCTCTGTTTTTAGTTTTTTAAGGAACCTCCATACTGTTCTCCATAGTGGCTGTATCAATTTACATTCCCACCAACAGTGCAAGAGGGTTCCCTTTTCTCCACACCCTCTCCAGCATTTGTTGTTTGTAGATTTTCTGATGATGCCCATTCTAACCTGTGTGAGATGACACCTCATTGTAGTTTTGATTTGCATTTCTCTAATAATTAGTGATGTTGAGCAGATTTTCATGTGCTTCTTGACCATCTGTATGTCTTCTTTGGAGAAATGTCTATTTAGTTCTTCTGCCCATTTTTTGATTGGGTTTTTTGTTTCTTTAATACTGAGCTGCATAAGCTGTTTATATATTTGGGAGATTAATCCTCTGTCCTTTGTATTTGTTTGCAAATATTTTCCCCCATTCTAAGGGTTGTCTTTTCATCTTGTTTATAGTTTCCTTTGCTGTGCAAAAGCTTTTAAGTTTCATTAGGTCCCATTTGTTTTTATTCCATTACTCTAGGAGGTGGGTTAAAAAATATCTTACTGTGATTTATGTCAAAGAGTGTTCTTCCTATGTTTTCCTCTAAGAGTTTTATAGTGTCTGGCCTTACATTTAGGTCTCTAATCCAGTTTGAGTTTATTTTTGTGTATGGAGTTAGGGACTGTTCTAATTTCATTCTTTTACATGTAGCTGTCCAGTTTTCCCAGCACCACTTATTGAAGAGACTGTCTTTTCTCCATTGTATATCCTTGCCTCCTTTGTCATAGATTAGTTGACTATAGGTGCATGGGTTTATCTCTGGGCTTTCTATCCTGTTCCATTGATCCATATTTCTGTTTTTGTGCCAGTACTATATTGTCTTGATGACCGTAGCTTTGTAGTATAGTCTGAAGTCAGGGAGTGTGATTCCTCCAGCTCCGTTTTTTTCCCTCAAGGTTGTTTTGGCTATTTGGTGTCTTTTGTATCTCCATACAAATTTTAAGACTTTTTGTTCTAGTTCTGTAAAAAATGCCATTGGTAATTTGATAGGGATTGCATTGAATCTGTAGATTGCTTTGTGTAGTATAGTCTTTTTTTTTTTTTCGGTATGCAGGCCTTTCACTGTTGCGGCCTCTCCCGTTGCGGAGCACAGGCTCCGGACGCGCAGGCTCAGCGGCCATGGCTCACGGGCCTAGCCGCTCCACGGCATGTGGGATCTCCCCAGACCAGGGCACAAACCCATGTCCCCTGCATCGGCAGGCGGACTCTCAGCCACTGCGCCACCAGGGAAGCCCTATAGTCATTTTCATAATGTTGATTCTTCCAATCCAAAAACATGGTATATCTCTCCATCTGTTTGTATCATCATTAATTTCTTTCATCAGTGTCTTGTAGTTTTCTGCATACAGGTCTTTTGTCTCCCTAGGTAGGTTTATTCCTAGGTATTTTATTCTCTTTGTTACAATGGTAAATGGGGGTGTTTCCTTAATTTCTTTTTCAGATATTTTCATCATTAGTGTATAGGAATGCAAGAGATTTCTGTGCATTAATTTTGTATCCTGCAACTTTACCAAATTCATTGATTAGCTCTAGTAGTTTTCTGGTGACATTTTTAGGATTATCTATGTATAGTATCATGTCGTCTGCAAACAGTGACAGTTTTACTTCTTCCTTTCCAATTTGTATTCCTTTTTCTTCTCTGATTGCCATGGCTAAGACTTCCAAAACTATGTTGAATAACAGTGGTGAGAGTGGACATCCTTGTCTTCTTCCTGATCTTAGAGGAAATGCTTTCAGTTTTTGACCATTGAGAATGATGTTTGCTGTGGGTTTGTTGTATATGGCCATTATTATGTTGAGGTAGGTTCCCTCTATGCCCACTTTCTGGAGAGTTTTTATCATAAATGGGTGTTGAATTTTGTCAAAAGGTTTTTCTGCATCTATTGAGATAATCATATGGTTTTTATTCTTCAATTTGTTAATATGGTGTATCACATTGATTGATTTGTTTATATTGAAGAATCCTTGCATCCCTGGGATAAATCCCACTTGATCATGATGTATGATCCTTTTAATGTGTTGTTGGATTCTGTTTGCTAGTGTTTTGTTGAGGATTTTTGCATCTATGTTCATCAGTGATATTGGTCTGTGATTTTCTTTTTTTGTAGTATCTTTGTCTGGTTTTGGTATCAGGGTGATGGTGGCCTCATAGA
The DNA here is from genome assembly GCF_964165515.1 of Mesoplodon bidens. NCBI lineage: Eukaryota > Metazoa > Chordata > Mammalia > Artiodactyla > Ziphiidae > Mesoplodon > Mesoplodon bidens. Next base: position 139,733,570 of record NC_138160.1, read on the forward strand.
ATGAGTTTGGGAGTGTTCCTTCCTCTGCAATTTTTTGGAAGAGTTTGAGAAGGATGGGTGTTAGCTCTTCTCTAAATGTTTGATAGAATACACCTGTGAAGCCATCTGGTCCTCAACTTTTGTTTGTTGGAAGATTTTTAATCCCAGTTTCAATTTCATTACTTGTGATTAGTCTGTTCATATTTTCTATTTCTTCCTGGTTTAGTCTTGGATGGTTTTACCTTTCTAAGAATTTGTCCATTTCTTCCAGGTTGTCCATTTTATTGGCATAGAGTTGCTTATAGTAGTCTCTTAGGATGCTTTGTATTTCTGCAGTGTCTGTTGTAACTTCTCCTTTTTCATTTCTAACTTTATTGATTTGAGTCCTCTCCCTCTTTTTCTTGATGAGTCTGGCTAATGGTTTATCAATTTTGTTTATCTTCTCAAAGAACCAGCTTTTAGTTTTATTGATCTTTGCTTTTGTTTTCTTTGTTTCTGTTTCATTATTTCTGCTCTGATCTTTATGACTTCTTTCCTTCTACTAACTTTGGGTTTTGTTTGTTCTTCTTTCTCTGGCTTCTTTAGGTGTGAGGTTAGATTGTTTATTTGAGATTTTTCTTGTTTCTTGAGGTAGGCTTGTATTGCTATAAACTTCCCTCTTAGAACTGCTTTTGCTGCATCCCAAAGGTTTTGGATCATCATGATTTCATTGTCATTTGTCTCTAGGTAATTTTTGATTTTCTCTTTGATTTCTTCAGTGATCTCTTGGTTATTTAGTAATGTATTGTTTAGACTCCATGTGTTTGTGTTTTTTACGTTTTTTCCTCTGTAATTGATTTCTAATCTCATAGTGTTGTAGTCAGAAAAGATGCTTGATATGATTTCAATTTTCTTAAATTTACCGAGGCTTGATTTGTGGCCCAAGATGTGATCTATCCTGGAGAATGTTCCGTGTGCACTTGAGAAGAAAATTTAATCAGCTGTTTTTGGATGGAATGTCCTATAAATATCAATTAAATCTATCTGGTCTATTGTGTCATTTAAAGCTTGTGTTTCCTTATTAATTTTCTGTTTGGATGATCTGTCCATTGGTGTAAGTGAGGTGTTAAAGTCCCCCACTATTATTGTGTTACTGTCAATTTCCTCTTTTATAGCTGTTAGCAGTTGCCTTATGTATTGAGGTGCTCCTATGTTGGGTGCATATATATTTATAATTGTTATATCTTCTTCTTGGATTGATCCCTTGATCATTACGTAGTGTCCTTCCTTGTCTCTTGTAACATTCTTTATTTTAAAGTCTATTTTATCTGATATGAGTATTGCTAATCCAGCTTTCTTTTTTTTTTTTTTTTTTTTTTTGCGGTACATGGGCCTCTCACTGTTGTGGCCTCTCCGGTTGTGGAGCACAGGCTCCGGACGCACAGGCTCAGTGGCCATGGCTCACGGGCCCAGCCGCTCCATAGCATGTGGGATCTTCCTGGACCGGGGCACGAACCCGTGTCCCCTGCATCGGCAGGCGGACTCTCAACCACTGCGCCACCAGGGAAGCCCCCAACTTTCTTTTGATTTCCATTGAATATCTTTTTCCATCCCCTCACTTTCAGTCTGTATGTGTCCCTAGGTCTGAAGTGGGTCTCTTGTAGACAGCATATATATGGGTCTTGTTTTTGTATCCATTCAGCGAGCTTGTGTCTTTTGGTTGGAGCATTTAATCCATTCATGTTTAAGGTAATTATCGATATGTATGTTCCTATTATCATTTTCTTAATTGTTATGGGTTTGTTTTTGCAGGTCCTTTTCTTCTCTTGTGTTTCCCACTTAGAGAAGTTCCTTTAGCTTTTGTTGTAGAGCTGGTTTGGTGGTGCTGAATTCTCTTAGCTTTTGCTTGTCTGTAAAGCTTTTGATTTCTCCATCGAATCTGAATAAAAACCCTGCTGGGTAAAGTAATCTTGGTTGTAGGTTCTTCCCTTTCATCACTTTAAATATATCCTGCCACTCCTTTCTGGCTTGTAGAGTTTCTGCTGAGAAATCACCTGTTAACCTTATGGGAGTTCCCTTGTATGTTATTTGTTGTTTTTCCCTTGTTGCTTTCAATAATTCTTCTTTGTCTTTAATTTTTGTCAGTTTGATTACTATGTGTCTTGGCGTGTTTCTCCTTGGGTTTATCCTGTCTGAGACTCTCTGCACTTCCTGGACATGGGTGGCTATTTCCTTTCCCATGTTAGGGAAGTTTTCAACTATAATCTCTTCCATTATTCTCTCGGGTCCTTTCTCTCTCTCTTCACCTTCTGGACCCCTATAATGTGAATGTTGTTGCATTTAATGTTGTCCCAGAAGTCTCTTAGGCTGTCTTAATTTCTTTTCATTCTTTTTTCTTTATTTTGTTCCACAGCAGTGAATTCCACCATTCTTTCAGTCACTTATCCATTCTTCTGCCTCAGTTATTCTGCTACTGTTTCCTTCTAGTGTATTTTTCATTTCAATTATTGTATTGTTCATCTCTGTTTGTTTGTTCTTTAATTCTTCTAGGTCTTTGTTAAACATTTTTTGCATCTTCTCCATCTTTGACTCCATTCTTTTTCCGAGGTCTTGGATCTTCTTCACTATCATTATTCTGAATTCCTTTGCTGGAAGTTTTCTTATCTCCACTTCAGTTAGTTGTTTTTCTGGGGTTTTATCTTGTTCCTTCATCTGGTACATAGCCCTCTGCCTTTTCATCTTGTCTATCTTTCTGTGAATGTGGTTTTTGTTCCACAGGCTGCAGGATTGTAGTTCTTCTTGCTTCTGCTGTCTGCCCTCTGGTGGATGAGGTTATCTCTTGTTCTCTCTCTCTTACCCACACCTCATCTCCCTCCTTCTGCCAAAGCCCCTGATAAACTGATCACTCATATCCAATTAATTTTTAAGTCCCAGTGTCCCATTTCACTCCCACCAACAACTCAGCTCAATCCAAAGTTACTTATTTGAGCTATCTCTTCCCTCCACTTAATTATGCCCAGCTGTTTTCTCTTGTCCTCTCTTCTCTGTTCTTCCCTCTTTCCTTAGTTCTCCTCACTGTGCATCTACATTCATGTCTTTTGCAAACTCAGACTGTCCATCCATATGTCTGTCTGTCTGTCTTTCCATCTCTCTTAGCTTCTGATGTCTCACTTTCTCTCCACCATCCCATGAAATACACAGATAAAGATTATTGAAAGAGAGGTGATGGGAGATAGTGTACAGACTGGTGAAAAGTACAACACACACACACATGTGTGTGCAAAGAGACCCCCCTCCCACTCCATCAAATGCACACACACATCCCTCCCAGCCTTCCAAGCTCCTGGCCATCCCCAGGGGCCCTGTTCTTATTAAAACTTGCCAATCCCCGGTGCCAAGAGAAGCTCTGGAGACATTTGGGCTTTGGATGAGAAAGTTCCTCCTCCACAGCATCTGCTGAGCTCAGCTCTTTACTGGGGAATGAGCAGATCTGCTTCCAGAGTCTCAACACAGGGCAACATTGCTTGGTCGTCAAATAAATTCCCAATCCTTGCTGAGTACATGCAAGGTTTATGGCACTGAGCAAAGCTCCATAGAGGAGACAGATATAAATCAGATGTCAATCAATTTGTTCAGCAAATATTTGTCGGCACCATCTGGATGCTGGGGACTACTCTTGTCAACAGGTTCCAACAAGTGACACGGTCCCTAGCACGAGAGTTGGAAACAAACAAATAAGCACGCACAGAGGAAATCAAGGAAAATTATGAGGAAAACAGGGAGGGTCCCACGATAGAGAGAAATGGTGGAGGAGAGGGTAACTGCCTCCTGGCAGAGGCAACACATGAGCTAAGACCCAAGGGAGGAGAAGGAGCCAGGCATGGGGAGAGTTGGGGGAGGGGGATTCAAGACAGAGGGCAGAGCAGACGTAAAGGCCCTGAGGTGGGACATGCTTGGTGTGTTGGAGGAATACCAAGGAGGCTGGTGTGGCTGGAGCAGAGTGAGAGATGGAGGAGATGGAGAGGCTGTGAGGAGCCTGGGGGATTTGTGGAGGGGTCTGAGATGCAGAGAGAGAAAGAGACTGAGAGAAGGAGACTAAGTGAGAGGAAGACAGGGGACTTCAGCCCTGTGGGGCAGAACATAGGCTTAGCAGGACCCTAGGCTCCATGGGCAACTTGTGGCCACTGAGGCCTCATCCTCACCCATGAACCCCTAACCCTAACCCTAAACTTAACCCCAGACCCCTCTCTGATGCCCCAACTGCACTGGCGGGTGGTGACTGTACTGTGTTGAGACCAGTCTCAGCACACAGTTGGCACTGCATAAAGATGAATGAATCAGTACTTGTCAGAGGGAGAGAGGAAGGGTTGGAGGGAGGGAGGAAGGGAGGAGGTAGTGAGCAGGAGTACAGTCCACGTGGGATCTCCTGGCCCCAGGGAGGATTGTGGGTTTTCCTTGAAGGTCAATGGGTGGCCATGGGAGGGCTTTTAGCAGAGGAGGGACATGATCTGATTTATAATTTAAAAAATCTTTCTGAGGCTGCTCAGGGGAGAAGGGATGGTCAGGATGGGAATGTAGGTGGCAGAAGGCCAGGACAGAATCCAGGTGGGAGATGGTGGGGCCCATGGGAGTGCAGGGAAGGTTTGGGTTCATTCTGGAGTCTGAGCCTACACAACCAGCCAATGGACTGGACATGTTGGGTAAAGGAAAAGAAGTGACAAGGATGAGTCCAGGGTTTGGGACCTGGGCACATGCCTGATGGTGGAGCCATCATCTACCATGCTGATGGAGAACCAGATCTCAGGGTGAGAAACTGGGGCCGGTGCTTTGGACTTGCTGAATATGAGATACTTACAAGGCACCCAATGAGAATACCCAGTACTGTTAGATATTGGAGTCTGAAGCTCAGGGGAGCGGTTGGGCTGGTGATACAAATGGAAGAGGCATCAACATGAGATAGAGTGTAGTCACTTGGGACCAGAGTGTAGACAGAGGGTAAAGGGCTTCCCAGCTTCTAGGACCAAAATCAAGACATCAAACCCAGGGGTCCACCCTCCACCTGTTTGTCTATCTCTGACTCCAGTCCCTGTTATCTGGGTAACAAGCAATGGGATGTTTGGGGAACATGGAATTCAGAGCCCTTGGGACTGTCCTATGCTCTCATCTTCTTCCCCTGACAGTTCTGTTGTCATTGGCCTTGCCCTGGGGACTGCGGCAGGGTGGGGCGTGGGGGAGAACTGAAGTGGATGAAGCAGGACATGAGTTCCGAGTCCAAGGTTCTCATAATTGGAGAGGAGAAGAGTATTCATGCGGTTCCTGAAGGCCTACTGTGTGCTTGGCAATGTGCTGGGTGCCTGCCTGACATGTGTTATTTCCCTCAGTCCTCTGCAACCAGAGGTGGGTGCAATACGGTGCTCTTTTTATAGATAGGAAGACTGAGTTCCTGAGAGATTGGAGAGACAAGGCTGGGATATAAAGTGAGGCTGGACCAACTCTCAGAATAGGCTGTTTCTGCAGCACAGATATTCATGTAACCATTCATTCATTCATTCAACAAATGCAGCCTGGATCCATATACATGTCCATGCCACGTCCATGGTCGGGGTGGGGCTCTGGGTGAGGGTGCTGCCTAGAGCCTGGAAGGAGGATGTGGAGCAACAGAACCCAGTCTCTGAGGTCAGTGCTGGGACAAAGGAAGGGAGATGACTAAGGGGGATGGAGACTCTGATTGGGATGTTGGGAAAGGAGTCCTAGAAGAGAGGAAGCTGGAGAGTGGCAAGGTCTCGCTAAGCACGGTGGAATTGGAGGAAGGCCATTCCTAGCAGAGAGCATGGCAAGTGCAAATGCTCTGAGGCTGGACCTTCTCATGGCCTTAGTTGTGGCTTTCAGGCCGGTGGTAACAAAGAGAAATCGATGAGGGCAATCTTCGTTTATCACCTATAAAATGGGAATAAAATAATTGGTTCCTAGAAAGCCAATGGGACAAGGTCAGCGCTGATCCCTTGCAAATTCCCAGCCCTGAGCAGCGTCACTCTGGGGCGTGACTAACTCGAGGAAGTGAAGGGATTGGATTGGCCTGGAGAGTGCTGATAATAAACGAGAGTGATTGGATTGATCAAGAGGATGAGGCCTCGAAGGGGGCAAAGAAATGGGACTGGTTCAGACAGGATGGCAGAAGGGGCTCTGGCCTCCAAGGTGGGGCTCAGCCCAAAGTCCCCAGAGTGGCCAGCAGAGGGCAGTACTGGGTCAATAGACGATCCTAAGGCTAGGGGTCACCTGGAGCCAGGGACCACCTCCAGGGGAGTTAACTTATTCAACAAGTGCCCTCAGTGTGCCAGGTGCTGCACAGAACTCTACAAATGTTCTCTCGTTTAATCCCCAAATTGATTTTACAGGCAGGGAAACTGAGAGCAAAATTGTTCAGTCTCATACCCAAGGTCACACAGCAGGGAAATGACAGAGCTGGGGTGTGAACCCAGGGAATCCAGCTGGGACCCTTAACACCTACATTCTCAAATCCTCTAAAATGATAGTTTTGTCTTGTTTTGGGTTTTTTGGGGGGGTGTTGTTTTTTTTTTTTTTTTTTGCGGTACACGGGCCTCTCACTGTTGTGGCCTCTCCTGTTGCGGAACACAGGCTCCGGACGCGCAGACTCAGCGGCCATGGCCCACGGGCCCAGCCGCTCCGCGACATGTGGGATCTTCTCGGACTGGGGCACGAACCCATGTCCCCTGCATCGGCAGGCGGACTCTCAACCACTGCGCCACCAGGGAAGCCCTGGTTTTGGTTTTGTTTGTTTGTTTTTTTAAAGTAAGGGCTCCCTCTCAACAATTATTGAGCTCTTCTTGTTTACCTTACCTATGTGCCATCTCTCCAGGTGTGTACAATCATTTCCATTTTCCAGGAAAACTGAGGCATAAAGGAGTGACTCTGGGAGTTGAGATGGATGTATGTCCAAAGTGCAAATCCCAAGAGCTTGTGAGGCTCATCTGCAGTTGGGCCTGGGTCCAGCTCAGGGTAGAAGCCAGCAGGAACCCCAAGCCTCTGCCCTCTCCAGCTTCCAGGCCCCTGCTGCCACCACTGCCCCAGCCAAGCTCCTCGACGTGCCCCAACTCAGAGCTGCACCCCCATTCATGCCACGCCTCCAAGTCCTGCTTCCCCACCCCAGACTGGCTGGAGACCCAGTGGACTCCTGCCCAGCCTGGGGAGAGGGCTGAGGACACTCGACAAAGGGGCTTCAATGATGTCATCTTTGACAGGTGGGAAACTGATCAGAGATGCCAAAGCATTTGCCCAAGCTGCGCAGATAGTATGAGGTACAGCTGGACCAGAAGCCATGCCTCTAGGATAAGGCTGTGTCAGTCCCCAGGTGCTCAGGGCTCCCAAGAATGCCAGAGTCCTTTGAAAAGGTTTGAGACCCAGAAGCGTACACACTTGGGCTCTAGTATGCAAAAGGGGAACTGCAAAGTCCAAATTAACTGATTTTTTTTTTTTTTTTTTTTTTGCAGTAGGCAGGCCTCTCACTGTTGTGGCCTCTCCTGTTGTGGAGCGCAGGCGCCGGACGTGCAGGCTCAGCGGCCAAGGCTCACGGGCCCAGCCGCTCCGTGGCATGTGGGATCTTCCCGGACCAGGGCACGAACCTGTGTCCCCTGCATTGGCAGGCGGACTCTCAACCACTGCGCCACCAGGGAAGCCCTTAACTGATGTTTAACCATGTTTAGGAACAGGATGTCAGCTTTATTGGGGTTAAAATGGATGCATCTGGAAAGAGGCCTGGGTTTGGAATGCTCTCCCTGGGAAGACCCCAGGCAGATCGCCTCCAGCTCTCTAGAGAGCTACGTGTGGCCAGTCGATTTCCAAAGCAAAAAGATAACTTACAAGAATAACTAACTGGTGGACTTCCCTGGTGGTCCAGTGGTTAAGAATCCACCTTCCAACGCAGGGGACACGGGTTAGCTTCCTGGTCAGGGAACTAAGATCCCACATGCCCGTGGGGCAACTAAGCCTGCGCAATCTGGAGCCCACGCTCCACAACTAGAGAGCCCGAGTGCTCTGGAGCCCGCGCGCTGCAACGAAGATCACACATGCAGCAACTGGGATCCCATGCAGCCAAATAAATTAATTAATTAAAAAAAAAAAAGAACTAACCGCATGAGCACTTAGCACATGCAGCATCTGGTTCTTGTTGGGTGTGTTTTAACTCCTTTAATCCCAACAGCGCCCCTACTGGGTGGGGCTGTTATGATACAGGTTCAGTTGATGGGGAAACTGAGGCACAGGGAGGTCAAAGAACTGGGGAGGGACACAGCTGGGATTTGAACCTCACCAGGCTTGGGGTCCGTACCCTTGATCCCTGTGCTGACTTCAAGCTTGTGTTTCACGGCGGCATTAATTTTAGGACAGGAGATGCGGATACAATGGTGACCGTTTGACTTGAATAGGGTCTGGATGTCAGGGCACTGCACCACTTGGGGGTCCAGATCTGGACGATGGTGGGAAACTGGGTCAGGACTCCTCTCAATCTCCTCCAGTCTCCGTCCTCCTCCCGGGATTGCAAGCCACCCAAGGCAGGTCGCCTCCGGCACTGGACTGGATGCCTGACAGGATGTAGCTCCGCCCCTGACCACGCCCCGTTTGCCGTCGCTGATTGGACCGGGACAGGTGTAACCACTAGGGCAGTCCTTCATACAACAGGTGGTAGCCAATGAGAGGACGTGCTTCGAAAGCTCTGCCCACAAGGCTCTTCTTGCCCGGTGATTGGCAACCGGTCTTCCTTTCTCTTGCATCCTCCTCCAGACTAGGCCTCCCTAAATGTCTTTAATTCCTCCAACAGGCCTCGCCTGCCTGCTTTTGCACGCGCTGTTCCCACTGCCAGAAACACCACTTCCTTTCTCTTCTCCTGTATAGGCTACTTTCTCTCCCTCTCTCAACTGAAACGTCCCCTCCTCCAGGAAACCTTCCTTGATGCCCAAGACTGGGTGGAGACCGCCCCTTGGGCCTTTGGCATCCTGTGTTCTCATACCAGTTTTCTTGTCTGTTTCCCAACCAGGCAGCAAGTTCTTTAGAAGCTAGAACGGGGTCTCAGAGAACACTGTCTCCCCATTGCCTAGCATATAGGAGGTGCTCAAGAAATATATGTCGACTGGAATAATTAATGAATGAATCTGGTATCAAAGATTAGGGAGCTCTCAGCCCTCATGAAACAGAATGGACCCTGTGGGGCCTTCCCAGTGACAGACCCCTGTGTTCCCCACTTCTTGCTTGTAGAAAAAGGTTTAGTCTGTCAGGCCTTCCTCAAGAGCAGACTCAAGCAGTTAATGATCAGAGAAGTGGAAAAGCAGGGACAAAGGAGAAGCAGTCAAGCAGGAAAATAATAACAATAACTTAAATAATAGGTCAGCCATAAAAAGAGTCACAGAGCCCCTAGTTTCTCCTTGAGGAATATGGATAATCTTCTGACACACATTCTTAAGTTGTTTTTGCAGAAACCAGGACCCCACCAGATGGAAACTGCTGACCACAAACATATAGACCCTAAACTGGTTGGAGGCAGAAGATTGATGATTGAGATTCCTGAAACATCACCCTGTTACCTCACCACCAAACAATCAGAAAAATGTACATGAAGTGGTCACACACCCTTTGACTCTCACCCCTAATGTTGCCTTTAAAAACCTTTTTCTGGAAGCCATTGCAGAGATTGGGTCTTTTGAGTATTAGCTGACTGTTCTCTTTGCTTGCTGCCCTGAGAATAAATGCTGTACTTTCCTTCACCACAACCTGGTGTCAGTAGACTGGCTTTGCAGCGTGTTGGATGAGAGGACCCGAGTTCAGTTCAGTAACACTCTTGGGAGCACTGAGCTAGAAGCTCCTGATGAGGGCAGGACCAAGATTCACCCACTACTGGTCTGCCACTCAATACATGTGTGTGGAACAGAGGAGGGAAGGGGTGCATGTCATTTCTGAGGATGACATTGAATACAGTATGTGCTCAATGACTCATGGCTCCACTTCATGGTCCTCTGCAGCTCGCAGGGAGCCAAGCCACTCCAGCCAGTCACCGCCCTCCCTACTCACCCTCTATCTAGGGCCTGCCCTGAGGTGAGATTTAGAGTGGCCCAAGGGGGAGGAAGGGGGGGCATTCATGTCCTGAGCTGCTGTTAGGTGTCCAAAGTGGGCTGTCTTGTCCAATCCCCTGTGGAGGTGGAGCTTGGCAGGACCCTGAGCTGGTAAGAGGAGAGGGGAAGTTATTGTCATTTGGGGGCCTCTTTGCACTAATTGGGGGATTTGGGAAGGGGCTGAGAGCCCTCCCCACCCAGAGAGGACTGGATTATAAACAAAATGGAACCTCCCTCCCACCATCCCACCCTACCTCACATCCTGGTGATTTTATAGAATAAACTGATTGCAAGTGAGCGCCCACCCCTGTCAGGGGACTCCCAGACCCCTCTTTCCTTTTTGCCCCATAGTGTGGTGTCTAAGAGCCCAGCCTTTAAAACTAAGGGCATATGGATTCAAATCCTGGGTCTGTCATGTGATTGTGTGATCCGGGGCACATGACTTACTCTCCGCAATCCTCAGTTTCCCCACCTGTAAAATGGGATGGATAGTTACATGTTAATGGTGTAAAATGCCTGGAATCAGTTCATGGTCCTTTTTACAGTTCACTTTCCACGTCCCCTCTGCTCGCAAACCCTCCATGGCTCCCATGGCCCTCAGGGTAAAACCCACACCCTTTCCTGTGACCCTGCATGGCCCAACCCCCACCAACCTCCCTGGTTCCCCCTCCCTGCATCTCCCTGTCACACCAGCCAGCCACTCTGTGGTCCTCTTTAGTTTTTGAACACAGCCAGCTTGTTCTGGCCTCAGGGCCTTTGCACATGCCGTTCCCCTCCAGAGGAAATGCTCTTCCTTCTCCACATGCTTCTCCTCTGTTGTCCCATACTCATGCTGAGGTCCTGACTGACTCAAGCACTACTTCCCCTGGGAAGTCCTCCTAGATCCTTTCAGGTGTAGTTGAGACAACCCTGTTCCATTCACAGATCCCTGTTTATCTCAAATGCATGAACTTCCACCCACAGGCAACAATTTGAGGTCCTCCCCTATCACCAGCACGCCAGGCTCATGGGTAAGGGGCTGTATGTTCTTCCTTCCATATTCCTCACTCAGGGAAACTGAGGCTCCACTGCTGGGAGGTGCCTTGGAGCAAATCCAAGCATCTCTTTGAGGCAGAATCATGTCGTCTTGGCCTCATTTAACCCAAGCAATATATTCCAAAACAAAAACATTCAGCATCAGCTCTTTCTGCTCTTGGGGAGCAAATTGGAGCCACATCCTCTTCCCAGCAGACCCTTGCTGGTCCACTGAAGAACTTCTATGTTCCTCCACCTGGGACACCACCAGCCCCTCTCTCCCCTTCCAGCCCATCCGTGATCCTTTGGGGAGTCTGTGTCTGGCACCGTCTCCCCCAGCCTGGGGACTCCCTGGGACCAGGCTGAGGTGAGGTTGGCACAGAGGATTTGGCTGAGGGTGTTTGTCGAATTAATGAATCCATGATGAACTCATGTGCACTCTTCAAAAGCCCAGCCTCAATGTCCCTTGTCCCAGGATACCTTCCCTGTCTCCCCACACAGAGCCTTCACTGCCCTACTCCTGACTCCTCCAGCTCCAGGTGCACCCTCTAGCCCAATTCTGAATCCACAGCTGGGGAGCATCTGTGGCCTGCTCTTCTTCCTGCAGACTGGGGTTTCCTTGGGGACCAGGACTCAGACCTCTTGGAGGCACAGTAAAGTTGTCAGGAAGTGTTTATGGAATGGATGAATGAAGAAATGAATAAACAATGAATGAATGAATGCCTCTTTCAGGGCCTGGAGTCACATACCCTGGGTTCACATCCCAGCTGGGGTACTAGACACTGGATCTGTCCCTTGACTCTCCAAATTCCTTTTTCTCATGTATTAAATGTGTTTTCTCAGAGCTTATGGCCCAAGTTGTTGCAAGAATGAAATGAACTGATATATCAGCATACAGCCCTCGGGCTCCCTCCTGTCCCAGATTGAGAGCGATTTGTACCCAGCGGCAGGGACTTTGTTCCTCTCCCAGCACTCAGAACTAGAGTGTTGTCAACACAAATGCTTAATGAATGTTGAAGAACAGGGTTGGTGAGAGGGATGGGGGAGGAAGGGAAGAAAGGCAAATATTAAAACGGCTGACATAAAAAAAGAATAAAATAATGCCATTTGCAACACCATAGATGGAACTAGAGATTATCATACCAAGTGAAGTAAGGCAGAAAGAGAAAGACAAATACCATATGATACCACTTTTATGTGGAATGTAAAATATGACACAGATGAACTTATCTATGAAACAGAAACAGACTCACAGACATAAAGAACAGACTTGTGGTTGCCAAGGGGGAAGGAGGTAGTGGAAGGATGGATTGGGAGCTTGGGATTAGCAGATGCAAACTGTTTTATATAGAAAGGATAAACAAGGTCCTACTGTCTAGCACAGGGAACTATATTCAATATCCTGGAATGGAAAAGAATCCATAATGGAAAAGAATATGAAAAAGAATGTATATACATGTATAACTGAATCACTTTGCTGAACACCAGAAACTAACACAACATTGTAAATCAACTATACTTCAATAAAATAAAATAAAATATTAAGACAAACAAAAAAAGGCTGAAACCTAAGTGTTGGCAGGACATGGGTGGCATTGCCTCCCTCACAGGCTACTTGAGAAAATAGCCTGGCCATGTCCTACCCCATGACTCAGCAATTCCACCCCTGGGCATTTACTGGGGGAGAAAAGAGTATAGTTACCAAGAGACATGAACAAAAAGGCTCAAAACAGCTTTAACCATAATCGCCCCAAACTGGAAACAACCCAAATGTCCACAAACAGGTAAAATGGACAAATCATGAAAAATTGGCACCCGGTGGTTAAGATAGAAAGGAAAAAATCCAAGTGTTTGCAAGGAGGTTGAGATACTGGAACCCCTGTACACTGCCAGTGGGAATGTAAAATGTTACAGCTGCTGTGTAAAAACAGTGCGGCAGTTCTTCAAAAGCTAAATATAGACTTACCATATGACCCAGCAATTCCACTCCTAGGTATAGACCTAGAAGAACTGAAAGCGATGCTCAAGAAAAACTGGCATGTGAATATTTGCAGCAGCACTATTCACAATAGCGAAAAGGGAGCAGCAGCCCAAATGTCCATCAACAGATGAATGGACAAACAAAATGTGGTAGATCCACATGAAGGAATAAAGTGGTCATACATGATACAACGTGGATGCACCTTGAAAACATTATGCTGAGTAAAGAAAACCAGATAGAAATGGCCACATATGGTATGAACTGTCCAGATGAGGCAAATCCACAGGGACAGAAAGCAGAAGAGTTGTTGCCAGTGGCTGGGTGGGAGGGGGGATGGGAATGACTGTTAATGGGCATGGGGTCTTCTTTTAAGTATTCTGGAGCTAGATACTAGTGAGGGTCATGCTACATCATGAATGTCTTAAATATTCCTTAATTATACACTTTCAATGGTTAAAATGATAAGTAATATGTTATATTTATTTTACCACAATATAAAAAGAAAAAAATGGGGAATTCCCTGGAAGTCCAGTGGTTAAGACTCTGCTCTTCCAATGCAGGGGGCATGGGCTCCATCACTGGTCAGGGAACTAAGATCCCACATGCTGTGCATCACGGCCAAAAAGCTTTTTTTTTTTTTTTTTTTTTTCTGTATGCGGGCCTCTCACTGTTGTGGCCTCTCCCGTTGCAGAGCACAGGCTCCGGACGCGCAGGCTCAACGGCCATGGCTCACGGGCCCAGCCGCTCCGCGGCATGTGGAATCTTCCCGGACCGGGGCACGAACCCATGTCCCCTGCATCGGCAGGCGGACTCTCAACCATTGCGCCACCAGGGAAGCCCCATTTTTTAAAATAAATAAATAAAACAAAAGAAAGAAAGAAATGATACCCAGGAATACTACATAACCACAAAAAGGAACAATTGCCTGCTCTACAAACATGAGAAGCAAGAGAAGCCAGAGCGGGCTTCCCTGGTGGCGCAGTGGTTGAGAGTCCGCCTGCCGATGCAGGGGATACGGGTTCGTGCCCCGGTCTGGGAGGATCCCGCATGCCGCGGAGCGGCTGGGCCCGTGAGCCATGGCCGCTGAGCCTGCGCGTCCGGAGCCTGTGCTCCGCAACGGGAGAGGCCACAGCAGTGAGAGGCTCGCGTACCAAAAAAAAAAAAAGAGTGAAGCCAGAGCCAAGAGTGGACACCTTACGATCCCATGTGTGAAATTCAAAATCAGGTAAAACTCACCAAAGTGATGGATGTCAGAGTAGTGGTCACCTTGAGGGAGGGGAGAATCAGCTGGAGGGTCCAAGCAACCGGCAGAGGCTGGAAATGTCCTATATCCTGACCCAAGGGTCATCACCTCAATCAACCTCCAATCCTGACACTCATGAACTTGACTATGCCTGTGTTAAACCTCAACAAAAATCTTAAAAAGAGAAAAGAAGGGAATTTCCTGGCGGTCCAGTGGTTAGGACTCCGTACTTTCACTGCCAAGCGTATGGGTTCGATCCCAGGTCGGGGAACTAGGATCCCACAAGCCGTGTGGTGTGGCCAAAAAATTTAAAAAAAAGAGGGAGAGAGAGAGAGAGAGAGAGAGAAAAGAAGTGCCAGGGGAAGGACACAAGAGCATCCAGCAGTCCTGAAGGTCGAGGGTTTTCCATTTTCACCACAAATGTCATCACCTTATCCCTCTGGGGACTGATGACTTGGAAACAGGCATGGAGCTGGGTGTGGACAAAAGCAGGAGGGCAGTGACTGGAGTCTGATGCCTGGGATTTCAGAGGTGGTTCCCAGACGCTTTTTCATCTCTTGGGAGATGCTCCCCACACTCCCCAGACCGGGGTTCCCAGACTGGGGGACACTCAGGGACAGGAAAACCTCAGGACATTGAGAACATCAGCTCCCAGATCTCCTGGTAGAGACACATCTTGGCACCTCAGGGCCCTTTAAGACCAACTAGAATGAACACTAGCAACCATAACTTACAGGCTTGGGCAGAAGGAAGAGCATAGCCTGCAGGCAGAAGGTCCTGGTTCCAGTCCTGACCCAATCAATAAATACACATGAATGAATGAATGGATGGATGAATGGTGGATGAACTAGCTTTTCACCCCCATTTCACAACCCTTTATCATGCACTTCCCAGATGCTCAGCCTTGTCCTGCAAAAGACCAGGACCCCAGAGAAACCTCAGCCTGATCTGGCCTCCAACAATCTCCTATCCTGCTGGGGGAGACAGAACCTGACACAGACACTTCCATTCCCATTATTGCTGAAAGCAATAATAGAAGAAATCACAGGCAGGCAGGAAACAGGGAAAGGAGCCAAGGGGGAGGGACCAGGATAGAGGAAAGATGCCAGGGCCAAAAAGAGAGAGAGGAAGTGGAGCACCCAAACGTTAGACATTAGATGGCACGTGGCCAGTGACGGTTACACACTGACCAGGGAGGAAGTTGTGCTGAACAGATAATGAAGGGCAGTGGGAGGCTGATCCTTCTTGGCAGATCTTTTCATTTGTCTTGATTGGTTTTGTATACCTCCAAAGATGAGGAGCTCACTCCCCAGGGAGACAGCCCAGGTCTTCCTGGACATGGTCAAAAAGTTTGCTGCAACACTTCCAAGTAGTGGCCACCATGGGTAAAAAGGCCAAATGCAATTGTCTGGGGAAGGAGGGCTACCCATGTGAGCCAGGCAGTCAGTCTCTGCCACAGACTAAATCTGGAATCAGACCTGCCTGGATTTGAATCTCTGCTCTACCTCTTATGGGCCTGGTGACTTCATCTCTCCAAGTCTATTTCCTCTCCATCCTTTTCTGAAATGACCGTAATAACAGTGCCGACTTCATAGGTTTATGCATGTATTCAGTGAACTAATGGAGTAAAACGCCTGGCATATAGCAGAATAAGTGTGCCCTGTTCCAGGCCCAGAGTGCTCTGGAATGTGTCCCAAATTCACATGTACTTTCCTATCTTTAAAACTTTGCACATGATCTAACTTATGCCTCACATGTCACTGTCCCATCATCCACACCTTGCAAACTCCTATGCATCCCTCAAAGCCCTCAAAGGTACCCCTCTTTTCTCTGCTTAAGCCCTGACCTGGGGAACTGGGACCATCTGGGACCTGGTTCTGACTGGGCCCACTGTGATGTGGTGTGAGTTTCCAGAGGGCAAAGATTCCGACTGGCATGTAGTAGGCATGCAGTCAGAACTTGTTGAGTGAATGAATGAATGAGAGAATGAATGACTGAATGAATGAATTAGTGGTTATTTGGGAGGGGTGCCCAAAGTGGATACCCAAGGCTAGGCCAACCCTTAGGTGTCCATACTCCCATCTCCCACGACCTCAATGGGCGGGAAGGGGCAGATAACGGGCGAGGAGGGGCTTCCGGGCGGGGTCTTCAACCCTTCCGGTCCGGCCCCTTTAAGGGGCGGGGACAGCAGGGCGGGCGCTCGGAGCGTCTGGCCGGCGCGAAGATGGCGGTTTCGGCGGCAGGGCCCCGGTCGGTGGAGGCGCCCAGTTCACTGCTGCTCGTGGTGGGCGGCGAGTGCGGGTGCCCCGGGCTGCTAGCCTATGTGCTGGAGGAGCTTGAACGAGGTCGGGCCGGCCCGGGAACTCGGTGTCGGGGAGGCGGGCGCGGCGGCGCATCTCGGCCTAAGGGCCGGGGGATGGGGCGGGGGGCGGCTGGATCCGGGGGCCCCGGTGCCCCGATCCCCTTACCGTTAGGCACAGGGCGCAGGCAGAGGCCGTGGGTGCCCGCAGAGGAAACAGCGTTCGGGTTTGGGCTGGGCTGCACCGCCTCGAGCGGGGTGCAGACCGGGGAGGGGATACAGGCCCCGGCTTTGGGACCCACGCGATTGGGCAGCATGGGCAAGGGCTCCGCTTCCCGCCCTCCGGGCCCTCCTCGAATCCTCGGGCCTTAGCAGCCTGGAAGTCCTGGAGGGAGGAGCAGGGATGGGGAGGCTGGGCCCGGAGCTCCAGGGCCTACTTTCCGCAGCTCCATGAGGAACTGCTAATTGGGGTGTGGGCGGGTGCTGCCTGCTCAGGGGATTTGGCACCTGGGGATGTGAGTCATAGGTGCACCTGCAAGGTTTACCTGCAGCCACTTGGCATGGTGGGACCGGCAGGCGTGGTGCACCCCAAACCGTGATTGGAGGGCATTCATCCATCCCCCATCTCTCAGATCGGCAGGGCCTGCCGTCCGTGGCCAGTAAAATGGGACGGCAGCACACATCTCGGTTCACAGGATTAAGGAATGTCACCCCACAGGGCATCAGGGATAGCGTGGGGACCATGGGCAGGCTCAGTCCTGCCCTCACAGGACTAATGGGTCTGGTTGGGGGGCGGGTACCGAAGTGAGTGAGGAGATGGACCAAGTTTTAAGCTCAGATGGTTACAGGAGTGTTCAGAGGATGCAAAGGGCTGAGAGGACCTGAAGGGTGGGGAGAAGGACCTCTGGGCAGTGGGAACAGCTCACGCGAAGGCTCAGAGAAGGGAACTGTGCCTGGCAGGGCTGAGGAACAGTGAAAACAGTGGTGGGGTTGGGAGGATGACGGAGGGGACAAGATGACTCTTTAGGAGGCCGGGACTTTCTTTCTGATGTCCTGAGTCTTCTCTGTAAAATGCCTGAGTTACACTTTGGGTTCCTTGAGGGTGGAGGCAGTGGGCTCCAAAGGCACATTGGATGGTTCTGAATTTCCAGGCCGTCACGTGCAGGGGCAGGTTGAGGGGAGGGGCCTGTGGCAGCCCTCACCAGCCATCCGCTAGTTATTGAAATATTCTGGGAGCTGGGAAGTCCAGCTGATTTCCTACCTCCCTTCCCCCCTCTCCCCACCAGGCATCCGGTCATGGGACATTGACCCTGGCGTCTGCAGCCTCGATGAGCAGCTCAAGGTCTTCGTGTCACGGCACTCAGCCACCTTTTCCAGCATTGTGAAAGGTGAGGCTGGGGACCCTGCATGCCCCAGCTCTCCCCTTCTGCTCATTCAGTGGACAGGTGTTCTTTGAGTGCCAACTATATGCCAGGCATGGGGGTCAGGGAATGGCTGTAAGCAGCAACAGTAATAATACAACTGAGATCTACTGAGTGCAGAGCAGGGGCAGGCCCTGAGCCAGCACTCACTTCCTTTGGTCCTCAGCAACCCACAAGGCAAGAACTTGTGTTTTTGTCCCCAGTTGACAGGTAAGGTAGTGAGGTGTGGGGGACAGGGAGACCTCTGAGGAGGGTCTTTTTGGATGAGAAGCAGCTGGGGCTGGTGTGGAGGGTGGAGGGAAGGGCCCAGTCAAAGGGACAGGACATTGGGAAAGTGAAGGGCTGCTGAGCGGGACTGGAGGGTGGAGTGTAGGCCTGGTGTGGCAGGGACTATGTCTGGTTTATGCTTGTGATTCCTTCACAGGGCCAGGTACACAGTAGATGCTCAATAGATGGGGAGCTGAGAAAACAGGATCGAGGAGGGAGTTGGGGTTCCTGGGCCAGCCCCACATGTCCCGTGGCTCCCTGGGGATTCTGCGGTGACCGGGGTGAACAGAGCAGCTGCTGGGCAGGGCCTGGGTGTTGCCTGCAGCTCTCCCCTGCCTCAGCCAGCCTGTTGAGTCACCTCCAGGCCGCTGCAGGAGGGGAAGGAAGTGTCCGTCGCCTCATTGTCCTAGTGGTTCTGGGTGGCTTCCTGACCCTCACCATTTGGGGGAGCTGGAAATCCCATCCGCTCTGTGTGGCCTTGGCAGCCACTTCCCCTCTCTGTGCCTTAATTTCCCCACCTGAATGGGGCAATATCCGCACATGATAAGAACCCCGTGATAAACTGATAAAGGGTAACCAGTAGTAGAGGGTCCTTGCCTCTCCAGACCCAGGGCCGGGTGCTCCATATTTGAAACACATCTGGTCTCTGGGGGACAGATGAGGGTTCGGATCCCAGAATCAACCCCACTCCCCTCTCCGTGGCCCATGAGGCCTCCCTGCCCTCGGCTCCCTCTTGCTACCCCTCGCTGCAGCCCCACCTGCCCCTTCCTGATCCTCAGACACAGAGAGCTCAGTCCTGCCGCAGGGCCCTTGCCCATGTTGTGCCCTTTTCCGGGTGTACCCTCCTTGGCCCTCCCTGGGCTCAGGCTCCTTGATTATAAAATGAGGGTGACAGTGGCGTCCCCCGCAGGGCTGAGAGCTGTGAATTGGGCCCTGCCAGCAGTGGAGGCCTTGTTTTCCAGCGTGAGGCCTGCCAAGGCGGTTTCCTGTTCTTGCCTCATCCTGACCTGCAGCTTTACCACATGCCTGTTAATCCCTGGATGACCCTCTGGCTGGGGATCCTGGGAAGCGGAGTCCTGGAGGGGCTCATGGCCGCCTGGGGTTACACAGTGAGGCAGGGTTTGACCTTGTCACAGGCTGACGCCCACGTATGTGGCTCAGCCCTAAACTCACAGGGCCCGGTTCCCCCACAGGCCAGCGGAGCCTGCACCACCGTGGAGACACCCTGGAGACGCTGGTCCTCCTGAATCCATCAGACAAGTCCCTGTGTGACGAGGTAGGGAAGGGTAGGTTCCTGGGGGGGAGTGGGCTGCTGGGAGGAGCACCATCCCCTGGCCTCACCTCACGTGTCCTTGCCTTCGTGCTGCCTGAAATCCTTTTCTTGACACCCAGCAGCAGCGAAGCCTCCCCGGATGACTCCAGCCTCGATTTATTCCCTCCTCAGAGCTGATGGTGGGAGCGGGTGGAATCAGAAAAGGCTGGAGTTTGGGAGGAAGGAATGAGATAGGGAAGGGCTGGAGGTGGGAGGGCAGAACCCAGCTGATGTTTGCGTCCCGTGCGTTCCCTTGGGCTGGGCCCCGCTAGTTGTCTGAACTGACTTAATACTTCTAGCTTGTGGACATCTGCACTCTTCTCTCAATTTCCCATGAGAAAGATGAACAAGATAGAGCTCTGGGACACCCCTCTAGATACTCTTGTACAGGTTGATTCCTCTGATCAAAAATGCTCCCTTTTGCTCCCTGAAGGGGCTGGAGGAGACAGAGCCAGACACAGGCCCCTCTTCCCCGTGGCACCGGGGCTGGGCCAGAGGGAGAGGTGGGCTTCGGGGAGCCCAGAAGGGGTGTGCAGGACTTCCAGGAGGAGGGGGCACTGGAGCTGGGCTTTGTAGAATGAGCAGGAGTTGGGAGCAGGGATAGGGGGTCGAGCCCAACTGGAGGCCTATAGGCTACAGTCCCGGCTTCTAGTTTAGTACTGGCCAGGCCGTCATGGGGACAGGAATGGGGTGGTTATATATAGATTAGGGTCTGGGGACCACCCCAAAGAGGGGTGCTGACTGTCTCACTGCACAGAATAGGGCCTTGAACACTCTCCCTCTCTCTCAGCTCCGGAACCTTCTGCTGGACCCCGCCTCTCACAAGCTGCTGGTACTGGCTGGGCCCTACCTGGAGGAGACGGGGGAGCTGCTGCTCCAGACAGGGGGCTTCTCACCCCGCCACTTCCTCCAGGTCTTGGGGGACAAAGAGGTAAGCTTCCCCCTCACCATCCTGCCTCTGAAGCCTGGCTTGTCCCCACTGGGCTGAGTGGCTCCAGCGACCTGCTGTCCCCCTGAGCATCGTCCCTTCCTCCTCTGTGGAATAATGGTGGTGGCGTGTCTTCCTCCTGGGCCCAGTCCCATGACCCACTACAGTGTGTGGGCCTGTAGATCAGTAGATGTCTCAGAGGCTTCAAATGGCACCGCAGATTCTAGGTCCCATGTGAATGGGGGTCCCTTCTGAATCCCTTAGTCTGGGTGGGGCAAAATGAGCAAAAAACTGGCAAACCACGTTTGGTTTGATAAGAACCAGTACACAGGGGTGGTGGGGGGGTGAGTGTAGAAGGTCTCTCTGGAGGATGCTGTGCTTTAGGAGTCGAGAACAGCAAGTGCAAAGGCCCTGGGGCAGGGAGAGAGAGAGAGAGGGTGGGGGAGGGTAGAGGCGGACTGGTGGCGATGGGCCCTTCTGGAATGGGAAGGCTGGGTTTTTGTCCTGAGGGTGACAAGGGCAGGCAAAGGGCCTTAGTTTTCCCAAGGGGCTGGGTGTTGCCTGGCTCCAGGTGACCCCTTAACCATTCCGCCCTCTACAGATCCGGGATCTCCTGGCCTCCGCACCCCTGCCTGCAAACCCACCCAAGCTCACCATCACTTGCCCGACCTTTGGTGACTGGGCCCAGCTGGCACCCGAAGTGCCCGGCCTCCAGGGCGTGCTCCAGCTGCGGTTGAACCCTCCAGTGCAGCTGCCGGCTTCTGAGGGCCTGCGTGAGTTCCTGGAGTACGTGGCTGAGTCGCTGGAGCCGCCGTCCCCCTTTGAGCTGCTCGAGCCTCCGGCCTCCGTGGGCTTCCTCAGGCTCGCCCGGCCCTGCTGCTACATCTTCCCTGGCGGCCTTGGGGATGCTGCCTTCTTCGCGGTCAATGGCTTCACCGTGCTGGTCAATGGTGGCTCCAACCCCAAGTCAAGCTTCTGGAAGCTGGTGCGGCACCTGGACCGGGTGGACGCCGTGCTGGTGACCCACGCAGGCGCTGACAGCCTGCCCGGCCTCAACAGTCTGCTGCGGCGCAAGCTAGCGGAGCGTGATGAGGCGGCCGCTGGCGGGGGCTCTGGGGATGACCGGCTGCGCAGGCTGATCTCCCCCAACCTGGGCATCGTGTTCCTCAATGCCCGTGCAGCCGCCTCGCGGCTGGTACGCGGGGAGGATGAGGCAGAGCTGGCCCTGAGCCTCCTGGCCCGGCTGGGCATCACCCCCCTGCCTCTGAACCGTGGGCCGCTGCCGGCCGAGCCCACTGTGCTCTTCCAGAAGATGGGCGTGGGCCGCCTGGACATGTACGTGCTGCACCCGCCCTCGGCCGCCACTGACCACACGCTGGCCTCTGTGTGTGCCCTGCTGGTGTGGCACCCCGCAGGCCCCTCTGAGAAGGTGGTGCGCGTGCTGTTCCCTGGCTGCACGCCACCCGCCCGCCTCCTGGATGGCCTGGTCCGCCTGCAGCACTTGGGGTTCTTGCGGGAGCCTGTGGTGACCCCTCAGGACCTGGCGGGGCCTCGGCGAGCTGAGAGCAAGGAAAGCGTGGGCTCCCGGGACAGTTTGAGGAGAGAGGGCCGGACGACGGCACCCTCCAGGCCCACCCAGGAGCGCCCCGGGGTGGCCCAGAAGGAGCCACCACGGGCTGAGGCCCCTCGCAAGGCTGAGAAAGAAGCCAGGCCTTCCCGGGAGGTGAAGAAGGACCCCAAGCCGAGCGCCCCTCGGACCCAACCCCGGGAGGTGCGGCGGGCGGCCTCCGCTGTGGTCAGTGGCAAGAAAGCAGGCGCCCAGGTGGCTCCCAAGCCCCGCAGAGCACCCAACACACCCCGCCCGGGTGTCCCACCAGCAGAGAATGGGCCCCGCAGCCCACCTAGCTTCCGGTGCAGAGAGGCCAGCCCCGCCACGGAGGCCTGCGGCTCCCCGGCCCCCCGGCTGGTGGCCACGCCCAGCCAGGAGAGCAGCCTGGAATTGGGGCTGAGCCCAGCCGGGGAGGAGGGCGGCAGCTTGGAGGAGAAGACCCTGGAGCTGCTGTTGGCAACCAGCACCCCCGAGCCGTGCACACCCTCACCCGCCGGAGCCCACCAGGGCCCAACTGAGAGCAGTGGGCCACTGTCACTGAGCCCACTGCGGGGTGGGGAGCCTGGGCCGGATGCGTCCCCCACAGTGACCACCCCCTCGCTGCCCGCCGAGGTGGGCTCCCCGCACTCCACAGAGGTGGACGAGTCTCTGTCCGTGTCCTTTGAGCAGGTGCTACCGCCACCACCTGCTGCCGCAAGTGAAGCTGGGCTGAGCCTCCCACTCTGTGGCCCTCGGGTGCTCCGCTCGGCCTCCCCACACGACGTGGACCTGTGCCTGGTATCACCCTGTGAGTTTGAGCACCGCAAGGCTGTGCCCATGGCGCCGGCACCTGTTTCCCCCGGCAGCTCCAATGACAGTAGTGCCCGGTCCCAGGAGCGGGCGGGTGCTCCAGGGGTGGAGGAGACACCACCCACGTCTGTCAGCGAGTCCCTGCCTACCCTGTCTGACTCGGACCCCCTGCCTGCCGCCCCTGGCACCGCGGACTCGGATGAGGACACAGAGGGCTTTGGGGCCCCTCGCCGTGACCCACTGCCTGACCCGCTCAAGATACCCCCGCCACTGCCCACCCCACCTAGTATCTGCATGGTGGACCCTGAGATGCTGCCTCCTGAGCAGGCCCGGCTGAGAGAGGGCCTCGGCCATACCCGGAAGCCCCTTACCCGCCCCAACCGTGGCACCACTGCCCCCAAAGCCACTCCAGTGACCGCTGCCAAGACCAAGGGGCTGGCCAGTGGGGACCGGGCCAGTCGGTCACTCAGCGCCCGGAGCGAGCCTAGTAACAAAGGAAGTCGGGCACCCCTGGCCAGGAAGTCCTCAGTCCCCAAGACAACCACTCGAGGTCCATCCGGTAAGTACCTGGGGGCTGGAGTCCTGCAGTGGGTTCCCTGCCCAAGTCCTCCTGTTCCCTGCTTGCTGTGTGGTCTCGGCCATACGCACCACCCTCTCTGGGCCTCAGTTTCTCCAATAAAATGGAAGCTCAGGTCTGACTCTTCAAGCACTTGCAATTCCAAGGTGCTCAAGCAGTACCGTCAACGGCAATGTAATGTGAGCAACATCCATCGTGGTGAATTTTCCAGTAGCCACTCTAAGCAAAAAGAAACAGGTGAAATTAATTTTAATATTATATTTTGTTAAACTCATTTGTGTGGAGGGTCCCAAGACCACCCCCAGGTTGGATGATTGCCTAGGAGGACTCGGTGTATGGTCATACTCATAAGTTTATTACAACAAAGAGATACAGAGCAGGATCAGCAAAAGCAAAAGACATGGGGGGAAGTCCCAGGGAAACCAGGCACAAGCTTCTGGAAGCCTCCTCCCAGTGGAGTCACATACCATGTGCTTGATTCCCTGCGCTCCAAGCTGTGACGACATGTGTGAAGTGCCGTCGATCAGGGAAGCTCCTTAGAGACTGAGGGCCCAGGGTTTCTACTGGGGCTGGTCGTGCAGGCACCCTCTACCTCACACGTACACTGGAAAGGTTTCCAGGATCCAATTCTTGGACACCAACCAGGTGTCCCACAGTTGGCTGCAATTCTGACACTGTCTACCCAGAGGCAGAATCACATTCCACAAGTAAAGGGCCCGTCCCCCGAGCACCCTCCACTTCAGGTGCCAGTCACAAGCCCAGGCTGTTACCCGTGCTTCTGACTAACTGGTTGTAAATCGGAGGTTCCCATGCCCCCCTCCGTTGGTTTGATTAATTTGCCAGAGCTACTGACAAAACTCGGGAAAACCCATTTACTCACTAGATTACCAATTTAGTATAAAAGGCTCTTAAAGGATACAAATTAACAACCAGATGAAGAGATACATACGGCAAGGTCCCAAACAAGGGATCTTATGTCCTCATGAAGCTTGGGGCCCTGCATGGTAGCACAAAGCGTTCTGGTTCCCTGGTGTGGAAGCTCTCTGAAAAAGGGCCAAAAAGCTGCCTTTTGAGGCTTTTATGGAGGCTTCATTACATAGTCATGATTGACTAAATCATTGGCCAAAGGTGATTGACTCAACCTGAGGCCCCTCTCCCCTGCCCAGAAGTCAGGCCGCAAGACTGAAAATTCTGACCCGCTAATCACAAGGTTGGTTCTCCTGGCAACTAGCCCCCACCCTGGGGTGGGATCCAAAGTCACCTTCATTAACATAAACCCAGTTATGATGGAAAAGGGCTTCTTATTAATAACAAGACACCCATTTCACCTTTTGGGCCCTAAAGTGGTTTCTGGAACTGAGGACTAGAGACCAAATATAACAAAGATGCTCCCATTGTTCATATTGATCAGAAAATTCCAAGGGTTTCGGGAGCTGTGAGCCAGGAACTGTGGATGAAGGACCAAATATATCTGAGAATGACCAAGTATATGTATTTCTTACAAATCACAATACTGCAGTCCACCCCCTGGTGAAACGGATCCCTTACAGCAAAGCAATCATACCTATCACAGCACTTATATTTGGGGTCGCATTTATTAGATGTAGCAATAGTACCAACATAGATAGGCCAGACATTTGGAGAAGCTGGTGTCGGGTAGGGATGGATGGATTGATGGATTTTTGGCTGCACTGGGTCTTCGTTGCTGTGTGGAGGCTTTCTCTAGTTGTGGTGAGCGGGGGCTACTCTTCGTTGTGGTGCGTGGGCTTCTCATTGTGGTGGCTTCTCTTGTTGCAGAGCATGGGCTCTAGGCGCGCGGGCTTCAGTAGTTGTGGCATGTGGGCTCAGTAGTTGTGGCTCGCGGGCTCTAGAGCGCAGGCTCAGTAGTTGTGACGCACGGGCTTAGTTGCTCTGCGGCATGTGGGATCTTCCCGGACCAGGGCTCAAAACCTGTGTCCCCTGCATTGGCAGGCGGATTCTTAACCACTGCGCCACCAGGGAAGTCCCAGGATCGATTTAGAGAAACATCATTTGCTACTTGTACCTTACGATCAATTTGTGCAGAACTATTCAGCACAGAAATCAGCTGGTGATTAGCTATCCTGCTCCTCAGGCCAGTCATTTTCCACAGGTATTACCTCGCGAGGAGGCTTTAACTCAGGCTCTCAATACATTTGATCATCAGTATCAGTGTTACCATAAGACTCATTTACATGAGGTAGTTGAATCTTACCAGCAGACAGGGTTACACCGTATCAAAATATGGTTACTGTACAATTCATTTTCATTACAGAACAAATCGGTAAGAGCTACAGACGTGTTCACTTTGCCTTCCCAACAGAATCTGCCTTTGCCCATATACCAGACGGTATTAAGGACAGAGGTCGTGACCACTGGCCACGATTCAGTTAGCTCCGGATTCCAAGGTAACTAGGGACAAGTTCACAAGCTTGTACTGAGTCTGATTTCCATCATGTGTTGTATCGCAGGGCCCACCTCCCTTCTATGGGGAGGACACGAGTTGTATTTAGAACATTCCTATCCCAACTAACTGTGCTGCAGGGTATATTTTATTTCTAGCTTTACTGGAGGTGCGAGCAGTCAGGGTGCATCTGTGTAAATTATAAATGTCCCCAGAGAACTTCCATAAGCTTGGAGGGCCGTAACATTCCCATAGGTGTGTGCGCCCCGGAGCCTCAGCAGCTAGGATTGAGGGCCACTGCCCCGTGGCCACTTCAGCCTGCATATGTATTTAAATAGTCAAGAGGCCTTGTTGGATCGAGGTGCACGGCCCTTCCCAATGCTAATTCTAGCATATCCAGCATTATTGGCAGTCTGCCTGACCCACTTTGCTAAAACCTCATTCTCTTTCCAGTCTGGCTCCCATCCTTCGCCTTCCACCTGGAAGAGAACTCCCCCTAGTCTGCCTATTCTAATTAATTTTTTTCCTCTGAATGCCACTCCTCATTAAAAGCAAATTCCACTTGTCCTAGGATACCTACTAGCCCCTATTTACCCTAAGGCTGTTTCTGGCTTGTGGGCCAGAGTTGTTGAATCCACCAGAGACCTTGTTGCCATTGTGTACTAATGGCCTGTGTGCAGATAGGGTGTATGTTTTGCACCCCAAAATTTTGGGTCCCCCAGACTAGGCTTAGATGCGTGGTAAGCACACCTAGATGTAATTTAATTTAGTCTGAGTATGCCATGAGGCTTCCCATGGCCTGCCTTGTCTCTGGTAGGGCTGTACCCCAGGGGAACTTGAGCTACCATGTGACGCCCACTGCTTTAATCCCATCAGGGACCCACGGTTTTTCCCTATTTTGATGAATCGTTTTCCATCCACAAAAACAGGGTGACATGTGCTCGTGCACAGCACACCCTCCCATGTTGGGCATGCTGCCATTATATTTTGTCCATCATAACCAGGGACCTTTCTAAGCAATTGATTGTCAAGATCTATCATTACACAGTGATTACATAGATCAGTCTGCTGGGAGCTATACACCACACAGTTTGAAGTCCCAGTAGGAAGCAGTTCCCAAATGTTATCCTTTGTAGTAGATGTAGCCCGAAAAATAGGAGTCAGAAGATACAGGCGCATCGCTAGAATTCCATTTAATCTTTTAACAGTTGGTCCTGTTCATTAATATATCTCAGGACCAGAATGTCTTTCCAGAGCAATGCCATTCAGGTGTGCAGGCTGCTGTTCAATCTTGTCAGGTCCCCAAATCAGGGCTGATCTCAGCAAACTAGCTTCAGCCTGCTGGGCATCTGGTATGCTTCTGCTAAGAGATTATATTATTCTCTTGCTCTGAGGCTCTCTTCAGGTGTTAATAAAATGTTGGATTTCCCTCATTGCACAAGCCACTTATTCATCCCTTTACCCTCAGCTGTTATTTTTCCTCTCCATTTGTCATTTATCTTTACCCACACTTTTCCACTCTTGGAAGGGACGTTAGTTTGGCCACCGTGCTGGTCCAGATTGCTGCCAGGAAACTAGGCTGGCAGGTGTCTCCCCTGCCCCGTCCACTGCCGCTCACATAGAGTAGGGTTACACAGGTACAGAACTAGTGGGCTCTTGCAACTGCTAGGCAGCAGGGCAGCATTCACTGTCCACACCAACTTTGTCAGAGGGGGTGAAGGCACATTCCGGGCCCATCAGGCCCTTAGGAATTCTGACATAAAGGTTTAAAGGTATAGTTACAGTTTCTTGTTTAGGAATCATCCCTGCTTCTGGCCCCCACAGTTGCATCCCTCGTTCTGGGACCACTGCATCGAGTAGGAGAAGAAAAAAAAAAAGTTGCTGTGATGAGGGGAAGAGTTATACAGTCGCGTCAGCATCCTCCCCCGCCCCACCTTGCCCACACCCCCAGAAAAGTGGAGGAATCTATCCAGTGGGGACCCGCCCTCAGCCCCGCTCACGTTGAGTGTGAGCACATGCTCGTGACGGTGTGAAAGCCAGCCTCTCAAGCCTGTACCTCCCCTGGTTTTAGACAGCAAATGCTTCAGCCGCCCATTCCAATTTTCTATTAAAGCATTACTCTGAGGATGACACGCAACACATCTCTTGCCACTGTTGGACAGTATGGGCTGTAAAGTGCACCCATTGGTCCGAAGAAATGTAACTCAGTGGCTCAAATTGTTACAGTATTTTCTGTTCCAATCTTACAGTATTTTGAGCATTTGCATCTACCATCAGGTATGCAAACCCAGTGCAGGGTGTCTGTTCCTTTTAGGGCTCATTTATAGCCCCCCGCCCCAGGGCTACTGGCTTTGGTCCAATGTAATCCACTTGCCGGCTATGTGTGGGGCTCTGCGTTGCTGCAGCCCTCTCCCCATGCCGACTCATTCATGGACTGCCCTCCCAAAACGTTCACTTGGTGGTTCAGTGACCTTCCAAACCTGGAAGGGGTTCTTCTGGTGGGCGTTGACATGTCCTACTTTAACGCACCCCTTAAATCCCCAGAGTGATTTCCATAAGGCCGCGCCCCATGCAGGCATCCCTTTAATAGTCCAGGCCTCCATTGCCCATCTGCCCGACCACACAGCCACGCCACAGGCTGCGGCCCAGGAGTAAAAACCCAAACATAGGGGCTTTTACCATTGCTCAGTTCTTCCACCACTGCTAGGCAAACAGCGTGCAGTTCAGCCCACTGAGCCAATTTCTTCTTGCTGCCTCCAATCAGGGTCTCGCCATCCCCTGGTCTTAATGCAGCCGCTTTCCAAGCAGGTTATTATCCATTCATCTTGAAACTGCCATCCATAAAACAAGCGCGCTTTGTGGTTCAGTTGAGAGCCGTCCATAGGGCAAGGCCACGTGCCAGTCGGTTCCAGCAGCTCCTCAGGTGGCTCCAAAGTCGGTCCTAGAGGAACAGAGGCTACGTGCTCATGATCCAGTGGGTGCCTCCCTGCATTACCCTGGCAGCGTGCTCTCGGGTGAACCATTTCTCTTTGTATTATGGAACACTTCTGGGCACTGCGTTCATTGGAGTGTTCCTCCAACATCACCCAAGATATTATGGGTATCTCAGGTTTCATGATTATTTTATGTCCATCAGTAATCGAGGTGATCTCAATTAATGCCCAATCGCAGGCTACTAATGGTCTCTCAAATACTGTGTATGGGCGGCAGCATCTTGGAATTTTCTGGTCCAAAATCCCGGTGGTCACTGCTGGGAGGTGCTCGTGGGCTTTTGCCAGAAGCTCCAGTCTGCAGAGTATACAGAGTATGGCAGACACTTCCCAAATCATATCTGAGTGGGGGGTTGGCAGGGCTGCCACCGTTTGTAATTCAGACACAACCTGGTCTCGTTCGGGTCCCTAGCTCAGAGCTTTCTTTCGGGTGGTCTTACAGATGGAAGCAACATTCCCAGATGTAAATCCAAATCAACCAACCAAACGCTGGGCTTCTGGTTTGGTCCTGGGGGGGACAGTGACAACAGTTTATTTTTCGTCTCTCGTGGAATATCCCAGGTGGCCCCTGCCCAGGTTCTTCCAAGAATGTGACTGTTCGGGCAGGCCTGGGAACCGGTGCTGGATTTATTAACCCACCCCAGTTGGTCACGTGCGTCACTGTTGCACTCAGATCAGTCCTAGCCTGCTCTTTGGTTTCCGCTATAACCGTAACGCCGTCTGTATAGCATATGATTACACTGGCGACCCGCATCAAGTCCACGTCCCTTCTGACCAAATCACGACAGTAAACCAGTGAGTTCAGATACCTCTGTTGCAGCACAAGAAAGGTAAATTGGGATCCTTCCCATGTGAAGGCCAACTGCTGCTGGCTCTTTTCTGAGATCGAGACAGGGAAGAAAGCATTGACGAGGTCACTCACTGAGTAGCAGCCTCCTTGCATTTTCTGTGTGTCCGGAACGGCTGAGCCAATGGGTGGTACAACTTGGTTTAAGCCTCGATAGTCTACAGTTAGACTCCATGAACCATCCGTCTTTTCCCCGGGCCACACAAGGCTATGGAACAGTGAAGTCGTGGGTACCCACACTCCAGCTTCTAGCATATCATGAATTAAAGTGGTCGTCTCTTTTTGTCCATCAGGCGTTCTAGATCACTCTGTGTTAGCCGCCCGTGTGTGCTCGGGCAGTTCTTGCAGCTCCCATCTGGTGTCCCCAATTAAAACTGGCCGGAGGGTGGACTTACAGGCCTCTGCTTTACAATATCAAGTAGGGGACGCAATCCCCAGTCAGCCATGATCTCCATCCCAGTAATACAGTCAGGTAGAGGAGACGTGACCACCTCACACAAAATCTGTCCACTCACCCCAGTTTTCATCCCAGTGTTCACCTTAATCCCATCGACGTTTGCATCTCCAGTTCCTCCCAGTCTAACCTTAGCCCCCGCTAAGACTTCACCAACAGGTGTTGGAATCACAGTGCTTTGGGCTCCTGTATCTAGGAATCCTGGGAAGGTCTCCTTCCTCTCCTGGCCGTTTTCTCCACGCCTGTGCAGATGGCCCTGGGTCCCCACCCCCGGGGTGGAGCCAGAAGATCCTGGCCTCCGCTTCAGTCTTTATCTTGATTAATCTTCCTAATCCTCGCCCGCAGGGGATTCCTGGTCAGGTTTCTCATTGTAATCTTTGCCTCCTGGCTTTCGAAATCCCTCCAAACTAGAGTAGACAGTGGACTTGTTTGGGGCCCTTTAACAAAACGTTGGGGGCCGCACTGGTCCACCCAGTCTCTGGTAGTGCTGCATCTGTTGCCGAAAACTCGGCTTCTGTGAACCAGTGCCACATCGAATCTCGCAGGGAGAGTTTTGGGTGAGGTAGAAAAGAATAGCTTTAAAAAAAAAAAGAACAACCTTATTGCTTTGCCAGGCAGAGTGGGGCACAGTGGGCTCATGCCCCTGAAAAACTGTGTCCCCCAACCCGGGGCGGGGGCGGATCTGGTGAAGAGTTTTATAGCAGTGGTTCAAGGGCGGGGTTGTTGATAAGATTAAGGTGTGTGTGTTGGGGGGGCACCTGTACTCCTTTAATCTGGTCTCAGGTAATTTGATGAGCTTCTCTGGTTCCTTTCATCTGGCCTCAGATGCTGTTCTTTGGAATGAATAATGCTGACATCTTCCATTTGTCGGGGGTTTTAGTTCTGTAAAGAGCTCAAAGGTATTGTTAATGTGTATCCCTTGAGGGGGAACGAGGCCCCTGCCCCAAGGCTGCCCTATTGTTTCTTGGCTGCTCCTCCCTTGTCTCTGCATCCCCTCCCTTCCCTGATTAGCAACTGTTTGAATCTGCCCTTTGGGACTAAGGGAAGGTCATGGAGGCTGGAGTCTGTTCCCTGCAAACAAGGAACGGGGTACACAGAAAGGCTTCCATGTCCAGGAGCCCCACAGGGTCCTGCTCAGTTTCACCTGTTTCAACTCTATCAGTGTCTGCTTTATTCATTCTACATTTCAACAGCCATCTGAAGATTACCACTCCACTCGGTCGAGTCCCTTGACTCTCCCCTTTGTCTCTCCCTGTTTTCTTAATTACTCTAATGTTCTTGGTGTCATCAGAGAAGCTGAGATAGCAGATCTGATAAGGCTTCTTGAACTGTTGTTCAGTTTTGTAGCAGTAAAGTTCCATGGGGTGCCCATGCAACAAGGGTCCCGTTAATCACAGCATTTACCAAAACCTGGGTAACAGGCATATTCAGTGGGTGAATGTCCCAGTTATAAAGCTAATCCCACATGGCTTGCATAGGAAGGCATCTCAGCTGCTTCATCTGGGGTGTCCCGCTTGGCATTTATGGGGTGAGTTGGGCAGTCCCCCCTTCTCAGGATAAACGGTCTTTTCCGTGGCGTTTATCCAGTCGATCAGGCTGGTTATTCCTTCGGGAATAGCCTCCTGTGTGTCTGGAACAATCTGCGGTTGTTCATAGTGAGCTTCGGGTCCTGCATCAACCCAGATGTGCTCTTCTATTCTGCAGCCTTCAAAACCAAAGACACAGCCCCCAAATTGGTTACTCTCACGATCCATTTTGGTAAAGGTTCTTCAGGAACCTGATGATACCAGTCCACAAAGTGAGTCAGTTTCTTTACATTCTATCCCCTGGTTTTAGTTGTTTCTTGGTTTTGCCCTCCCCCTACATTAACTACCTTCTTGGTGACCAGAGACATTAGAGGTATTTCCTGTTGCCCCTGCATAATTTTTCCCTCTCTGGGCGGCTTTGAGGCTAATGACCAAACCTCAGATCTACCCAAATCTGAACTTGGTTCAACATCAAGACCCGAATGAGCACATTTTTTAACTTTCATTTTGGCTAATAGAGATACTAATAACCAGGAAACTGTGTATTCAGCATGCTGCTTATTATTTTGCATTTCCTGATATATCCAGTTAGCCAACTCCTTGGGTGTTGGGTCTACTACCATTACTACATTCCATTGGTAACTGATTGCAGTGGAGCTGCAGTTTCATACTGTGGGTGACTAGGTAGCTATCTGGGGATCAGCATTTGCTCATTCCCCACACTTTTATCCTTTCTCTTTAAAAAACACATGTTTCTGTAAGCCAGGGTCATTCTAGCAAATCCCACTCCTGACACCAACCAAAAAGGGTTCCTGGACCCAGTTCCACTGTGTGTGTGTCTGTGTGTAGGTTTCCCCACACCAACAAGCAATTCTTGGATGCCAGCAGGGTGTCCAGGAATTCAAATCAATTCTGACACTCTCTACCCAGAGATAGAATCACATACCACAGGTAAAGGGCTCAGTCCCACAAGACCACCCTCCACTTCAGATGCCAGTCACAATCCCAGGTTTCTACCTGTGCTTCTGACCAACTGTCTGCAAACTGGGGGTTCTGATGACCTCCTGCAACTCAGGATGCCAATCGCAAGTCTAGTTTGTTACCTGTGCTTCTCACTGACTAGCTATAAATCAGAGGTTCCCATGACCCCCTCCTTGGGTTTGGTTAATTTGCTAGTGCAGCTTACAGAACTCAGGAAAAACCCATTTACTCCCTAGATTACTAATTTATTACATATAAAACGCTGTTAAAGGATACAAATCAACAATCAGTTGAAGAGATACATAGGACGAGGTCCCAAACAAGGGATCTGATGTCTTCAGGGAGCTTGGGGCCCCACACAGTGGCACGTAGAAGCATTCTGTTTCCCTGATGTGGAAGCTCTCTGAAAAAGGGCCAAAAAGCTGTCCTTTGGGGCTTTTATGGAGGCTTTGTGATTGACTAAATTATTGGCCAGTGGCCATTGATTCAACCTCAAGCCCTTCTCGCCTCCCCCAAAATCAAAGGGCAAGACTGAAAGTTTCAACCTCTTAATCATATGATTGGTTCTTCTGGCAACCAGCCCCCACCCTGGGGTGGGATTCAAAGTCACCTTCATTAGCAGAAACCTTGTGTTGGAAAGGGCTTGTTTTGAATAACAGACACTCATTTCACTTTTATGGCCTTGAAGTGGTTTCAGGAACTGAGGACAAGAAACCAAGTATTGTAACAAAAGATGCTCCCATTGCTCTTACTGACCGGAAAATTCCAAGGGTTTTAGGAGGTGTGAGGCGGGAACTGTGGATAAAGACCAAATACATCTGAGAATGATCAGATTTTATATATATATATTTGGAAGGGTTCCCACCATTTCCCAAATGATAAGAAGAGTGGCTCACCATGCCTACACTACTTGTACAGCAATGTAGTTTATGCTGTACACTTGCTCACCCCTTCCTGGGGAGTCTGGAATTTTGGAAATGGTGGGAACCCTTCTGAAATCCAAGTTCCCAGAAGGCAGCCAAGGGCCAACCTGTCAGCTTTCTAAGGATAGCAGTCTTGGGCTTGCTGTGTTTTTTTTTTTTCAATTTTTAAAAATTGTGCTAAAATTAATGTAACATAAAATTGACTACCTTGGGCTTCCCTGGTGGCGCAGTGGTTGAGAGTCCGCCTGCCGATGCAGGGTACACGGGTTCGTGCCCCGGTCCGGGAAGATCCCACATGCCGTGGAGCGACTGGGCCTGTGAGCCATGGTCGCTGAGCCTGCGTGTCCGGAGCCTGTGCTCCGCAATGGGAGAGGCCACAACAGTGAGAGGCCCGCGTAACGCAAAAAAAAAAAAAATTGACTATCTTAAGCCATTTTTTGGGGTTTTTTTTTGTTTTTTTTGTTGGCTGGCTCACGGGCCCAGCCACTCTGTGGCATGTGGGATCTTCCCGGACCAGGGCACGAACCCGTGTCCCCTGCATTGGCAGGCTGACTCTCAACCACCGCGCCACCAGGGAAGCCCTCTTTTATGGCTTTCTGATAGTAGCCATCCTAATGGGTGTGAGGTGGTATCTCACTGTGGTTTTGATTTGCATTTCACTAATGATTAGTGATGTTGAGCACCTTTTCATTTGCTTGTTGGGCATTTGTATATCTTTTTAGAAATGTCCTTTGCCCATTTTTAAGTCAGGTTGTTTGTCTTTTTGTGGTTAGGTTGTGATAGTTCTCTATATATTCTGGATATTAATCCCTTATCAGATAATGATTTGTAAATATTTTCTCCCATTCTGTGGCTTGCCTTGTTACTCTGTTGATAGTGTCCTTTGATGCACAAAATTTTTTGATTTTCATAAAGTTGAGTGTGTCTATTTTTTCTTTTGTTGCCTGTGCTTTTGGTGTCATTGCCAAATCCAGTGTCATGAAGCTTTTGCCTTATGTTTTCTTTTAAGAATTTTATAGTTTTAACTCTTATATTTTGCATTTTGAGTTAATTGTTGGATATGGTGCTAAATAAGCATTGAACTTCATTCTTTTGCATGTTGATATCCAGTTTCCCAGGGCCATTTGCGGAAAAGACTGTCCTTTCCCCATTGAATGTTCCTGGCACCCTTGTCACAAATCATTTGACCATATATGTGACAGTTTATTTCTGGGCTCTCTATTCTATTCCATTGATCTATATGTCTGTCTTGATACTACTACCACATTGCCTTGATTACTGTAGCTTTGTAGTAATTTTAGAAATCAGGAAATGTGAGTCCTCCTACTTTGTTCTTCTTTTTCAAGGTTTCCTTGGCTACTTGGGATCCCAGTGAGCTTCCATATAAATTTCAGAATGTATTTTTTTCTATGTATGCAAAAAAAAATCACTGGGATTTTGACAGGAATTGCATTGAATCTGTAGATCACTTTGGGTAGTGGTGGCATAACAATATTAAGTCTTCCAATCCATGAACATGGGATATCTTTCCATTAATTTATGTTCTCTTTAGTTTCTTTCAGTAGTGTTTTGCAGTTTTCGTGTACAAATATTTTACCTCCTTTTTAAGTTGATTCCTAAGTATCTCATTCTTTTTATGCTATTGTAAATGGAATTGTTTTCTTAATTTCCTTGTTGAATTGTTCACTGTTAGCATATAGAAATGCAGTTGTTTTTGTGTGTGTTAATATTGTATCCAGCTCTTTTCTGAATTCATCTATTAGTTCTAACAGGTTTCTTTTGTGTGTGTGGAATCTTTAGGATTTTCTACACATAACATTATATCATCTGTGAACAGAGATAACTTTACTTTTTCCTTTCTAATGATTCTTCTTTAAATGTTTGGTAGAAACCCAGTGAAGCCCTGGAGGTTTTGATTACTGATCCAATCTCCTTACTATTTATAAGTCTATTCAGATTTTCTATTTCTTTGTGAGTCAGTCTTGGTAGGTTTTGTGTTTCTAGGAATTTGTACATCTCTTCTAAGTGATCCAGTTTGTTGGTGTATAATTGTTCATAGTACTCTCATAATGCTTTTTATTTCTGTAGATTGGTAGTAACATCTCCACTTTGATTTCTGATCTTACTAATTTGAGTCTTCTCTTTTTCTTTTTTGTTTTGTTTGTTTGTTTAAAATGGAAAGTTTATTTGCTCAGTACACCAAATAGAATGCAAGCACTGTCATGACAAATATAGAAATATGCAGATCAACATAAAATAGTAATTTAGTTTAAATGAAGGGAAATCTCTTTAAATGTTATGACAACGTACTCCCAAGAATTTTTCAGTTAATTATACATTTCAATAAAATAAACGGTGATGAATTAAGTGGAAGTTAGCTTTATGAATTCTTCTTAAAAGTAAAAATCCAACCCTATTAATCCATGCCAGTTAAACACTCTAACTAAAATCTCCAAGTAAGTGCAAAAGGAGATGGAGTTAGTTACCTTTTTTGCTTGAACAGTCCCAAGGAAAGTGGTTACTACAAACACAGCAGGCAAACTGTTAAGAGCGACCGATCTAGAACATAGTGTTGAACTAATTTCAGTCTCAAGTTGTGCTAAATGCTCATCATTAGTATGGCACAGTTTGGTCCATTATATGGTTTAATGCCAAGACAGATCCCAATTTGTTACAGAAACACATAGATTACTGTTGCTTTTTTTTGTTTTGTTTTTAAATATATATATTTTTAAAAAGCCAGCTATACTTCCACGTACAACGGCAGGTTCTCCCAGGAGGAATTTACAGAAAGTAGTCTGGGGTGCACTGGGTCACATGAGGCTCTCCACGACGAGGTGCTGGGTCAAACTGAAGGAAGGAATACTTCAAAGTGTCATCTAATTCCATGATAGCAGCCTGGTTCCCACAACGATAACAGTAATTGGGTGCACTGAAAATGGTAACCACATTCCGATCGTGACACCAACTGTATCCCTCCGTTACAAGTTGGTGAACATGAGAAACCAGTGTGAGACCACTGGCATGGTTAAATGTTTCAGAAATATCTTGTCCAAATGTGTAGCCAGCACCATGTGGTGAAATACCCCACCCACCACGATCATCTGGATCTGACCATAACGGATCACACATTGGGCCCTCATGTGGAACTTCTTGTAAACGATCCAAGGCTCTTCTATGATCCAGTGTATCTATGGATGGGGAAAGGCCACCATGGAGGCAGAATATGTGTACATCTACTAAAGCTGTAAGTGGCAGATAATCAAACAGATCTGTAAAGAATTTCCAAACATTGGCATTTCCATACTTTCACAGACATTCATTATAAAAGCCATATACTTGGGTAGTTTGTCAGCTTTCGTGGTTTCCTCTCAATATTGTAATATGTTCTGGATAACGCACCTTTAATGCCACAAGAAGAGTCAGAGTCTGCACAGAATAATAACCTCTGTCTACACAGTCACCCATGAATAGTTTGTATCTGGTGATTTCCCACCGATTCTAAAGAGTTCCATAAGATCATGGAATTGACCATGCACATCTCCACAGACGGTAACAGGACAACGGACCTCTTGCACATTTGATTCTTTTGTTAAAATTTCCTTAGCCTGGTTCTCGTTAAGTTGTTTACACTCGTTCAGCTGCTCGACCCCACTGGTCCAGCTCCTTGGTGAACACCTTGTCGTCCATGGTGGCCCGAGCCCCTCCCCCGCTGCCTCCAGCCCCCCCTCTCCGCCCCCTGCGCACCCCAGCGCCGGGCGCCGCTCCCCTCGTCCGGCGCCCTCGCCAGCAGCCAGCTCCCAGCGGGAGTGGAAGGAGCCGGGGAGCGCGACCCCACACCCCTCCCAAGCCCCGCGGGTGGTTCTGGGCGCACGGCCTCCAGGAGACCCCCGCCCGCACTGGCCCATAGGGCCGCGCGCTCCTGGAGTAGGTGAAGGGCGCGGGGAGGTGCGGGGCTTCCGCGCAGCTCCCGCCGGACAATGGGCACCTGCCGCTGCCTCCTGCCCGCTGGCCACTCCCAGTTCCCTTGCCCCTTCTCTCTCGCTCTTTCTCTCTTTTTCTTTCTTAGTCAATCTAACTAAAGATTTGTCAATTTTGTTAATTTTTTCAAAGAACCAACTTTTGGGTTT
Source organism: Mesoplodon bidens (assembly GCF_964165515.1). Taxonomy (NCBI): domain Eukaryota; kingdom Metazoa; phylum Chordata; class Mammalia; order Artiodactyla; family Ziphiidae; genus Mesoplodon; species Mesoplodon bidens. The sequence goes on from NC_138160.1 coordinate 139,771,359, forward strand.
GCTGATCTTCTGTGTCATTTTTCTACTCTCTGTTCTTAAAATCTTTGCTCTAATCTTTATTATTTCCTTCCTTCTGCTAGCTTTGGATTTACTTTTGTTCTTTTTTCAGTTCCTTAAGTTATAAAGTTAGGCTGTTGATCTGAGATATTAATAAAAGTGTTTATAGCTATAAATGTCCCCTTTATCACTTCTTTCCCACAAAAAGATTCTCTTTGTCTTTATCTTTGAACAATTTGATTATCATGTGTCTCAGTCTGGTTCTCTTTGAATTTATCCTATTTGGGGTTCATGGAGTTTCTTAGATGTTTATGTTCATGTCTTTCATTAAATATAAGAAGATTTTGGCCATTATTTCTTGAAATAATCTTTCTGCCCCTTTCTCTCTCTTTTTTTTTTCTGAGACTCCCATAATGTGTATGCTGGTCCTCTTGATAGTATCCTGTAGGTCCCTTAGGCTCTGTTCACTTTCTTCAATTATTTCTCTTTCTGTTCCTCAGACTCAATAATTTCCATTGCCCTGTCATCAAGACGGCTGATTCTTCTGCTTGTTCAAACCTTGAGTGGAATCTTCCTAGTGAATTTTTCATTTCAGTTACTGTATTTTACAGCTCCAGAATTTCTTTTCATTTACTCTTATGTTTTCTTTCTCCTTATTGATATTTGTATTTTTTCCATACATTGTTTTCTTGGCTTTTTCCACATCTTCCTTTAGTTCTTTGAGTATCTTTAGGACAGTTTTTAAAGTCTTTGTCTGGTGAGTCCACCATTTGGTCTCTCTTAAGGATGGTTTCTGTTAAATTTTTTTCCTTTCACTGGGACATACTTTCCTGTTTATGTACCTTGTGATTTTTTTTTTATTGAAAACTGTACATTTGAATCTCATAATGTGATCACTTGAGATCCAAATTTTCCCCTTCCCCAGGGTTTGATGTGGCTCTTTCCTTTGTTTGATTACTGTGGGCTATCTCTGTGCTGGGGATCAGTCTGGTGTAAACTTAGGGCGTTCTCACGTCTTTTCTGATCCTGTACCTTTTGCTGGGCATCTGTGGTTGCTTTCTAAATTCCCCTGTATGGTAGTTGCTTTTGAGTGTCCTAGTGCTTAAATGTTTGGCTCCCGAAAGGGGAAAAAGAAAAAAAATGAAGGGGGAAGAAAAGAAGAAGAAAAAATTTACAGTCCTTTAAGTCCCATGTAAGTTGCTTCAACCTTATGCTGAGGCTGCCAGCACAACTGTCTAGCTGGGGAGCAGATTCTTGGAGCTTCCTACTGTACCATGGTCCCAGAATCCTGCTGTGTTAATTCTTTCCTGCATACTACTATATCGAAATGATATTTCAGCATGTAATCAATATAAAATATTACTAGATAGTTCCCTTTTCTCTTTCCACACTACATCTTGGGAGCCTGGTGCGTGTTTTGCACTCCCAGCATGTCTTGGCTCACACCACGTTCCAGTGCTTGGTGGCCACTGCATCAGTCAGAGCTGGTCTAGAATTACCAAGAGAGGGCTGGTGAGAAAGCAGTGACAATGATGACAGTCATAATAACTCCAAGTCATGTTCACTGAGCGCCTGCTCTGGACTGAGCCCTATTCTAGTTGCCTGGGGTGGTCCTGCCCTCCGGGAGCCGACAGGCATCTCCAGCTTCTCTCCCCATGTGGCTTGTCCTCAGCTCCTGGCCACCCTGGTCTCTTGATTGTCTTCTAGCCTCAGCGCCCCCCTGAGCCACCACTTCTTGTCTTTCCTGGGCAGATTCCAAGAGAGGCATCTGATGGGCCCTTGTGACCTTTGGCAGGTCAGGGGCTCCCAGCACAGTGGCAGGGAGAGGGAGAGGGTGGCCCCTAGGGCCCATGAGCAAGGCTGGCACCCGGAGGCTGGGGATCATCTGAGACCTTCTCTTCCTGGGCATTTGGCCTCTTTCCAAAGGCCACAGTCTTGGCCACTCAGGGTCTCCTGCTACCACTGCTTCTGATAAACCAGCCATCGACATTAGTGTCAGCAAAGCCTGTCTTAAAGGGCCAAAGGGTAAACATTTTAAGCTTTGTAGGACAGATGGTCTCTCTCTCAGCTACTCAGCTAGCTACTCACTCAACTAGGTGTTGTAGCACAAAAACAGCTCAGTAAGTACTCCGTGGGCGTTCTAGTAAAACTGTATTTCCAGAAGCAGGCAGTTGCCGTATTTGGCCCACAGGCCACAGCTTGCCAGTCCCTGCTCTACCCCTGTCCTCCTGCCCCATGGCTTCTGCCCACATTCCCTTTGTCTTCGCTTTGCTGTTCTGCCTCTGCTGCTCCTGTCCCCCTCTCGCCTTCCACAGCCACGGTGGCTTTCCCTTCCTGGGGCACCACTCAGGGTCCTCGACACCACTGTCCCCAGTTATGAGTGAGGGGCGCTACTTGCCCAAAGCTGGGCATTTCATTCATTCTGAAAATGCCCCAGCAGCCTTCTGGGCCCACACCCTGGACTGGGCAACGTTTATGATCTTAAGACACCAAACACCTGGCAGGCTTCCTGTGGCCAAGACCTGGCTACGTCCTCAATCAGTTGATGAGTTCACTGGCCCAGGAATGGTGGCCTTGTCCCCCTTGCACAGGCTTTGGGTTCAGGGCATGGACAACGCCCTGAGAGCAGCTGCTCCAGCTCCATCCAGGCTGCCCAGCCTGCATCACCCTCTCTCAGCTCTCCTTCCTACACCCACTCTGGCTCCCTGTCAACCTTGAGGGCAGGGATTTTTGTTTGTTTGGGTCACTGCTGTGTCCCCAGGGTGCGGTGCCCAGGAGAGTTTGATAAATGCCCGATTGGCTCCCCTTGAGTAAATAAACAGGTGGATGCTGCTGAGAATTCCAGGTACTGCTGCTTTAGGAACTCAAGCTCTAAAACCCCCTCTTCCAGGGAGCCCTCCCTGGCTGCCCCCTCCCTCAGGCCCTGGGGATGTCTGTGTCCAGGGACTGGCCAGGGAGTATCCAGGCACTGAGAGGTTGGCTGGGGTGTTTGCAGGACAAGCCAGGGAGAGCTTGTCAACCATAAAACGGAGATCAGGCTTCCTGCCAGGGAGGGAGCCACTCAGAGAGGTTCAGGGAGCTGGGAGCCTTGTCCCGGGCCCTGGGTCTCAGCCCCTCCCTGTCCCCAGAGCTCACGACTGACCCCATCCCTCTTACCCACAGGGTCAGCTGGCAGTCGGCCAGGAGGGTCACTGGCCCCGCCGAGCTCCCCCGTCTACCTCGACCTGGCCTACTTGCCCAGCGGGGGCAGTGCCCGCCTGGTAGACAAGGAGTTCTTCCGGAGGGTGCGTGCGCTCTGCTACGTCATCAGTGGCCAGGACCAGCACAAGGAAGAGGGCATGCGGGCTGTCTTGGATGCACTTCTGGCTGGCAAGCAGCAGTGGGACCGTGACCTCCAGGTACGTGACGACCCGGGTGTGAGACAGTCCCGATGACAGCAAATGTCACTGGGACATTGCCCAAGCTCTTGGCACTGGGCAGGGTCAGCACTTCCCGGTGTCTTCCTGCTGAGCCCACACTGTCCTGTGAGGTTGGTGTGATCTTCACCTGCATCCAAGGAGGGAGTGGGGCTCAGAGAGACTAAGCCATGTCCCCAGGGCCATGCGGCAATGAGGTCAAATGCAGGAGTGCCCCCCAGCTCTCGGGACTCTGTTCCTGTTACATCCACTTCCTTGTCTGCAGCAAAGCTGGGTGAGGTCGCAGGGTGGGGCTGGTTTGATCACCTCGCCTGACCCCTGGCACTGAACCTCCGTAATGTTATGAGAACCAGCCAGGAGGAATAGGTGAGATGTGTGGTGTCTACACAGCCAAGAACGTTGAGAATTGACCCTGAGGGCTGGGGTTGTCCCCATGGGAAGCCTTGAAATAGAACCTTGAAGGGTGAGGCGAATTTGGATAGAAGGAGCCTCCAGGTACCTGGCCGCCCACTCAGCCTGTGAGTGTGCTGACACCCAGCCTTGCACGCAGCTTATGGAGCAGCTGAGAGGGAGCGTCCCAGGCAGACGGCACAGCGTGGGCGGAGGCCAGCGGCAGGAGTAGGCTTAGTGTATTCAGGGAGCTGGAGGGAGACCTGGGCAAGAGAAGAGGGGGAGATGGCAGCGGTGGGGGTGTGCGGGAAGCATGGAGAAGAATTCGCAGAAGAGTGGTCCGGTCTCCTGGGTTGTGAAAGGGTCCTTTGGGTGCCATGGGAAGGAGAAGGGACTTCGGGGACAGGCTGGCCGCCGGCTGCAGACATCCAGGCAAGAGGTAATGGAGGCGGAGACAAACGCGGTCAGAGAAGTGGGGCCTCAGATGCCTTGGGGCTGGGCCGGGAGGGCAGAGGGCGCTCCCCCTCACCGTTGGTCCATCTGTCCCACCCACAGGTGACCCTGATCCCCACCTTCGATTCGGTGGCGATGCACGAGTGGTATGAGGAGACACACGCCCGGCACCACGCGCTGGGCATCACGGTGCTGGGCAGCAACAGCACTGTGTCCATGCAGGACGAGGCCTTCCCCGCCTGCAAGGTGGAGTTCTAGCCCTGCCCCCAGCACCACCCCCCGCCCCAAGTCCGCCGCTGTCCTGAGGTGCACCTGTGTCAGAAATAAACCAGGTACTCCGCGTGGCTGTGGCCTCAGTTCCTTCTGCCGGCAGGAGACTTGGCAGCACCCCGGGCGGTCATTGCTGCCATGTGGGTCCCCAGTTTTGGGGGGAGACAGCTTCTGTGGAATCCCCAGTAGCCTCCAGGTCAGGCATGCTCTGGCTTCCGTGTCACAGATGGGAAAACCCAGGCCCAAGGGAGACAGTGCCTCTCAGGTGATGACCCCTGGCCAGTGGAGCTTGCTGCTGACCATGGCCCTCCAGCCCATCCCAGCGGCCGTGAGGGCCCCGTTTTATAGACGGGAAAGGCAGCTGCCAGACCCCGGCCACACAAACCATTTAGTGGCCTAGCAGAGATTTGAACCCCAGTCTCTGTGCTCCGAAGCCATTAAATAAAAGTTGCCCTCTTCCTAGGGATAATTGGCACTCATGGCAGGAAAGTCTCACTCTACAGCAAGGTCTTAAAAAGTAATCTGAGGGAATTCTCTGGTGGTCCGGTGGTTAGGACTCAGTGCTCTCACCGATGTGGCCTGCGTTCAATCCCTAGTCAGGAAACTAAGATCCCACAAGCCACTTGGCTTGGCCAAAAAAAAAAAAAAAAGCAATCTGAAATTTAAAAGCTACAAAACATCAATCTCCTGATGAAGCCCCTCCCTGATCTCTCTATTCTGCATGTACAGAAACACCTAGATAGTGTTTTCAATAAGATGCCATCTGCACTGGGTAGAATGGTGACCTTAAAAAACTTATGACCAAGTCCTAACCCCTCAATACTTACCTCCCTTTTCCCACAAGGAGAGACTTCTTAGTCCAGGGTCTCAAGATAGGTTAATGTTTATACATGAAGTCGTATCACCCTGATTTTTCATCTTGGCCAAACTGTTGAGTACATACAGGTGCTGCCTCTTTGTTCTCATTTCATTTCTTTCCAGGGAGATTTTCTTATATTTATTTTTAATTAGCTGGTTCACTTTTTTTTATTAGACATTTGTTTTTTTCTCATTCATATATCATAATTCCTTTTTTTTAAAATAGGGACAACAAACTTGTTAAAAATTTTAATTGTAAACAAAAACACGTAACACAGGGACTTCCCTGGTGGTCCAGTGGTAAAGAATCTGCCTTACAATGCAGGGGATGCAGGTTCAATCCCTTTTCAAGGAACTAAGATCCCACATGCTGTGGAGCAACTAAGCCTGTGCGCCACAACTACTGAGCTCACACGCCTCAACTAGAGAGCCTGGTACCACAAACTACAGAGCCCATGCGCTCTGGAGCCCGCGCACCACAACTAGAGAAGAGAAAACCTGCTGCCACAACTGGAGAGAAGCCCGTGCACCGCAACAAAAGATCCCGCGTGCCACAACTAAGACCTGATGCGGCCAAAAATAAATTAAATAAATAAATAATAAATCTTTTTAAAAAATCCTCAAGAAAATATTTTAAAAAACCACACACAGGGCTTCCCTGGTGGCGCAGTGGTTGGGAGTCCGCCTGCCGATGCAGGGGAAGCGGGTTCGTGCCCCGGTCTGGGAGGGTCCCACATGCCGCGGAGCGGCTGGGCCCGTGAGCCATGGCCGCTGGGCCTGTGCGTCCGGAGCCTGTGCTCCGCAATGGGAGAGGCCACAACAGTGAGAGGCCCACATACCGCAAAAAAAAAAAAAAAAAAAAAAAAACCACACACATAACATAAAATTTACCATCTTAACAATTAATAAACTTTTGCGTTGTACAGTTTTTTCCAAATTTACCTTTCAGTTTTGTTTATGAATAGTTTTGCTGTAAACATTTTATTTTTATGATTTTCAAACCACAGTTCTTTAAATGTCTCTCTTTTGTGCTTTTAGAGGCCCTTCCACAGTTGGCACAAATTCTCCCAGGGTTTTTTATTTGTTTATTTTTACCCACCTAGGACTTATTTTGGGATGAAGAGAGAGGTAAGGATTGCCCCAACCTGGGCAATTCAGTTGTTCAATGCTATGTACAGATTTGAAACACTCCCTCCTCCCTGAAAAAGATCCCATGTGTGTCGTTGTTTGTTTCTAAATCTGTTCTAATCCATCGCCAACTTTTCTGGCCATCTCCTTGTTTTCGTTGGTATAGCTTTGTGTGCCTTAATAGCTCACCAGGCAGGTTCTTTCTCCTTAATTTTACTTTTTTCCTTCACAAAAAATTGATTTTACATTCTGATTCTTCTTGGAGTTCTAGAATCTCCACGGAGGGGACCCAAACACATGCATAAGAAGCACTGTCAACTTCTGCTTATGACCAGATATTGGGCTAGAGTCCCAATAAAAACAACTAATATTGCTGGGTAAAAATGAGTTAAGTCTTGATTAACATAATGTAAGAGTTAAGTCTTAATTTCTGGTTGCTCAGTGAGCAACCAGAAAACAAGTAACAGTCAGAGGCCAGACCAGTGCAGACAGAAACCCCAGGAGGGAAGCGGCTTTTGTGTTAGACAAGGCAGGTTTGGTCTTCCGTTTTCATGGACCTTCAAGATGGTGTGTCTGATAAGTAAAGACCTCAAAGCATGAAGTAGAAATCAAAATAAGATCTTCCCAAGAATGGAAAGCAAACTTGGGTAGATGACATGGTTTAAAGTAGTCTAGGATGAGAGGGTGTGGAGAAACACTCTTGCATTGTTGGTGGGAATGTAAATTGATACAGCCACTATGGAGAACAATATGGAGGTTCCTTAAAAAACTAAAAATAGAACTACCATACGACCCAGCAAATCCACTACTGGGCATATATCCTGAGGAAACCATAATTCAAAAAGACATGAAATGCTCATGAAACTGCAAAGCACTGTCAGGTGAAATGTGTAATGATTATGGCCAGTGCTTCTTTTTTAAACATTTATTTATTTGGCTGCGCCAGACCTTAGTTGCGGCACGTGGGATCTTTAGTTTCGGCATGTGGGACCTAGCTCCCTGACTAGGGATCGAACCTGGGCCCCCTGCATTGGAGCATGGAATCTTAGCCGCTGGACCACCAGGGAAGTCCCTAGGCCAGTGCTTCTTAAACAGAGCCACACAACACATTCTTCAGCATTTTTGAGTTCTGTAGGAGAATTTTTAATTTTAGTTTTTAATTAGATGCTAATTTAAAAGTTAATACAAGCATATTTCAAATTATCTGATACACTTATTGTCTGCTGAGGAGACAGGCTGAAAAACTGCACTGACAAACAGTTTTAGATCAGAGGAGGGCTCCGTATTTATGATTGCATTTGTGCTGAGGGATCCACCAAAGAGTTTAGTTTTAAATATGTTGGTAAGAATGTCCAGCCCTACTACACATCCTGATGTCAAGAAGGTAACACTTATCCCACAACTACTATTACACAACTCATTAGTTTCAAATACAGGAAAAAAATTTCACTCTTCTTTTTTACAGTGATAATTTGCAATTGAAAACCATATTCATAGAATAAAATGTTGATTTCTTATTTAGTGACTATGATACTATCATTTGTCAATGGTACATAAAAGACCTGTACTCAGAAAACTATAAGACACTGATGAAAGAAATCACAGATGACACAAACAGATGGAGAGATATACCACGTTCTTGGATTGGAAGAAACAATATTGTGAAAATGACTATACTACCCAAAGCAATCTACGGATTCAATGCAATCCCTATCAAATTACCAATGGCATTTTTTTTACAGAACTAGAACAAAAGATCTTAAAATTTGTATGGAGACACAAAGGACCCCGAGTAGCCAAAGCAATCTTGAGGGGAAAAAACGGAGCTGGAGGAATCAGACTCCCCAACTTCAGACTACACTACAAAGTCACAGTCATCAAGACAATATCGTACTGGCACAAAAACAGAAATATAGATCAATGGAACAGGATAGAAAGCCCAGAGATAAACCCATGCACCTGTGGTCAACTAATCTATGACAAAGGAGGCAAGGATATACAATGGAGAAAAGACAGTCTTTTCAATAAGTGGTGCTGGGAAAACTGGACAGCTACATATAAAAGAATGAAATTAGGGCTTCCCTGGTGGCGCAGTGGTTGAGAATCTGCCTGCTAATGCAGGGGACACGGGTTCGAGCCCTGGTCTGGGAAGATCCCACATGCCACGGTGCAACTAGGCCTGTGAGCCACAGCTACTGAGCCTGCGCGTCTGGAGCCTGTGCTCCGCAACAAGAGAGGCCATGATAGTGAGAGGCCCGTGCACCGCGATGAAGAGTGGCCCCCGCTTGCCACAACTAGAGAAAGCCCTCGCACAGAAACGAAGACCCAACACGGCAAAAATAAATAAACAAATAAATAAATAAATAAAAGCCAATCATTTGAAGCCCTTAAAAAAAAAAAGAATGAAATTAGAACACTTCCTAACACCATACACAAAAATAAACTCAAAATGGATTAAAGACCTAAGTGTAAGACCAGACACTATAAAACTCTTAGAGGAAAACATAGGGAGAACACTCTGACATAAATCACAGCAAGATCCTTTTTCACCCACCTCCTAGAGTAATGGAAATAAAACCAAAAATAAACTAATGGGACCTAATGAAACAAAAATTTTTGCACAGCAAAGGAGACTATAAACAAAATGGAAAGACAACCCTCAGAATGGGAGAAAATATTTGCAAATGAATCAACAGACAAAGGATTAATCTCCAAGATATATAAACAGCTCATGCAGCTCAATATTAAAAAAACAAAAAACCCAATCAAAAAATGGGCAAAATATCTAACTAGACATCTCTCCAAAGAAGACCTATAGATGGCCAAGAGGCACATGAAAAGCTGCTCAACATCACTAATTATTAGAGAAATGAAAATCAAAACTAAAGTATCACCTCACACAGGTTAGAATGAGCATCATCAGAAAATCTACAAACAACAAATGCTGGAGAGGGTGTGGAGAAAAAGGAACCCTCTTACACTATTGGTGGGAATGTAAATTGATACAGCCACTATGGAGAACAGTATGGAGTTTCCTTAAGACACTAAAAATAGAGCTACTATGTGACCCAGCAATCCCACTACTGGTCATATACCCAGAGAAAACCATAATTCAGAAAGATACATGCACCCCAATGTTCATTGCAGCACTATTTACAATAACCAGGATATGGAAGCATCCTAAATGTCCATCAACAGGTGAATGTATAAAGAAGATGTGGCACATACATACAACGGAATATTACTCAGCTGTAAAAAGGAATGAAATTGGGTCATTTGTAGAGACGTGGATGGACATAGAGACTGTCATACAGAGTGAAGTAAGTAAGAAAGGGAAAAACAAATATTGTATATTAACACATATATGTGGAATCTAGAAAAATGGTACAGATGAACAACTTTGCAAGGCAGAAATAGAGACATAGATGTAGAGAACAAACATGGACACCAAGGGGGGAAAGTTGGGGGTGGGTGGGATGAACTGGGAGATTGTGATTGACATACATACACTAATATGTATAAAATAGATAACTAATAAGAACCTGCTGTATAAAAAACAAATAAAAATTTTAAAAGGGAGACGTACCACAATGTTCACTGCAGCACTATTTACAATAGCCAGGACATGGAAGCAACCTAAGTGTCCATCGACAGATGAATGGATGAAGGAGATGTGGTACATATATACAGTGGAATATTACTCAGCCATAAAAAGAAACAAAATTGAGTTATTGGTAGTGAGGTGGATGGACCTAGAGTCTGTCATACAGAGTGAAGTAAGTCAGAGAAAAGTAAATACTGTATGCTAACACATATATATGGAATCTAAAAGAAAAGGGGGGGGCATTCTGAAGAACCTAGGAGCAGGACAGGAATAAAGACGCAGACGTAGAAAATGGACTTGAGGACACAGGGAGGGGGAAGGGTAAGCTGAGACGAAGTGAGAGAGTGGCATTGACATATATACACTACCCAAAGTAAAATAGATAGCTAGTGGGAAGCAGCCGCATAGCACAGGGAGATCAGATCAGGGAGAACACCTAGAGGAGTGGGATAGGGAGGGTGGGAGGGAGACGCAAGAGGGAGGGGATATGGGGATATATGTATAAATATAGCTGATTCGCTTTGTTATACAGCAGAAACTAGCACCACATTGTAAAGCAATTATACTCCAGTAAAGAGTCTTAAGAGTCTTAAAAAAAAGTCTTAAGATTTATAGATTTTAAATAAATACTTACTGAACACATTAAAAAAAAAAAAGTAGTCCAGGATGGTGGTGACCCTGGGGGTCTACTGGCAGAAACTTCAACCCCAGTCTTAAAGAATCACCCCAGTCACATCCCAGGAAATTAGAGCCAGAATCAAAACTCACACCCTATCAATGCCAGCAGCAAAGACCTGATATCTTTAATCCTGGTGTCTTTGCTGTGTTTAATCTTAAAAAGTGAACAAAGAGCAAGAGAGAGTAATATTTGTAGAAGAACCAAATAGAACTAAGAGAAATTAAAAAGCAAATAATTGGGTCAACAGTGGATTTGAGACAGCTGAAGAGAAAATTGGTGAACTAGAAGATGGAACTGAATGAATTTCCCAAACATGGGAACAGAAAAAGATTAAGAGACAGAGGAGAGAGAGCAGAGGCAAACTCTGAAGGGGATAATGGCGGAGAATTGCCGAGAACTGATGAAAAGTATCAATTCACCCGTATTCAGAAAGCCAGCCAAGTCCCAAGCAAGATATATAAAAAGACAACTGATAGTGCAGGAAACCAAAGTCAACAAGAAAAGCAGACCAAGAGCCAGCTCCTCAGCACCACAACATGAAACTCAGGACACAGTGGGGCACCATCTAAATTGCTAATAGAAAATAGCAAGAAGTTCTCACACAACAGAAACATCTTTGGGTGAGAGAAATGAAGACCCTCACTGAAAGAAATTCTGAGGGATTATATTTTCAGGCAGAAAGAAAATGATCCAGGTGGAAGTGCTGACTTGCAGAAGGAAACAGCAGAAAAGCAGGAAAAACATTGATGCAGCTAAAGAAACATCACCATCATTAACAAGAATTATAATGTCCAATATGTAGGATTAAAAACTAAATTAAATTTAGGCAAAAATGGCCAATAATAAGAGCTGATTGGAGTAAGGTTTTAAAATCTTTGTATTGTTTGAGGGGAGAGTAACATATTGCTTAGCTGAGCAGAGTAGCAATATTAATAGTTACAGTAAATACTAGGAGAATAGAACTAGTCTATAACTTCCAAATTAGTAGAGGGGGAAAAATTAGAATGAAGAAGAAATAATCCAAAATAAGCCTTCCATAGGGAAGGAGGTACAAATAGAAAGCACAAAATAAGATAATGGAAATACATAAAAATTTTCCAGTACTTAAAAGAAATGCAAATGGACAAAAACCTCCAGTTAAAAGACAAGACTTTTTAGACTGTATTTTTTTAAATTCATTTTATGCTATTTACAAGAAACATCTCAACATGAAGGTGCTGACTATTTACAATAACCAGGATATGGAAGCATCCTAAATGTCCATCAACAGGTGAATGTATAAAGAAGATGTGGCACATATATACAACGGAATATTACTCAGCCATAAGAAGGAACAAAGTTGAGTTATTTGTAGTGAGATGGATGGACCTAGAATCTGTCATACAGAGTGAAGTAAGTCAGAAAGAGAAAAACAAATACCATATGCTAACGCATATATATGGGATTTTAAAAAGCGTTACTGACGAACCTAGTGGCAGGGCACAAATAAAGACGCAGACATAGAGAATGGACTTGAGGGCATGGGGTGGGAGGAGGAAGCTGGGATGAAGTGAGAGAGCAGCACTGACATATACACACCACCAAATGCGAAATGGATGGCTAGTGGGAAGCTGCTGCATAGCACAGGGCGGTCAGCTTGGTGCTTTGTACGACCTAGAGGGGTGGGATAGGGAGGGGGGAGGGAGGCTCAAGAGGGAGGGGATATGGGGATATATGTATACGTGTAGCTGATTCACTTTGTTGTACAGTAGAAACTAACACAACGTTGTAAAGCATTTGTACTCCAATAAAGATGTGAAAATAAAATAAAATAAACATGAAAGTGCTGAAACTTTGAAACTAAAGGATGGAAAAAAATAAACCTGGAAAATACTAAAGAAAAAATTAAAGCTGATATACCCATACTAATAAAGTTATATGTTTGCTATAGTACTAGAAATAGGACTATCAAATCAAAACTTTTAATTCACCAAGAAGATGTAACAGTTCCAAACTTGTATGCACCTAAGAACAGGGCCTCAAAATAAATAAAGTGAAGAACCACTGGAGGGAATAAGTTTATCTTAAAAAATCTATTAATAGGTTTTCTAACATTGATCCATCCTTACATTCCTAGAAAGAACTCCACTCTGATTTTTATTTTAATAAGTTGTGTATGTGTTGTGGGGAGAGGGGGGTCTGGACTTTTGCACTCAACACTTGGTGGACCTTTCCCTGCCCTTCAGATTTCTGATGCTCTTGTGTTTCTCATCACCCTCATTTAACAGCCCAGCATAATGGAACTTCCACCATCTAGAACATCAGGTGGCAAGACGGGAAAGGGACATGGCAAATCAGGCACCAGCTCCTAGGGGTTTCCACCAGGAAGTTACATGCCACTTCCACTCTCCTTTCATTGGCCAAAGCAAGTGACATGACTCTGCCTAATTCAGAAGCTGAAAGGTATACTCCTCCCTTGTACGTGGAAGGAGGAGAATCAGAAATAGTGGTGAAAATCAATGAATAACCACTGACACATCCCCCCAAAGAGATAGTTTTGTCCTGGCAGGAGGTTGGCAAGCTCATTCTGTAAAAAAAAAAAAAAAACAACCACAGATGATTTTTTTTGGTGTTGTGGGCCATAGAGTCTGTCCAGACCTCAACTCTGCTGTTATAGCTGAACAAATGGAAATAAATGGCTGAATTCCAATAAAACCTTATTTACGGAAAGAACCCAGTGGGCTCGATTTGGCTTATGGGCTGTGGTTTGCCAACTCCTGGTCTAGGGCATTACTCTGACTCTTTCCCATCTGCCTCCTAGAACAATTTGGGGCCTGGAGTTCCCTGCCCCCTCTTTCTCCTCTCTCTTTCTCTTTCCTCTCTGTGCCTCTCTTCTTCCTCTCCCCCAGTCCCTCCTGACAGCTGTCTGGCCCAGCCTCTGCGGAGCATGCGCTAAAAATATCCCGTCAGTAGCTGAAACACCTGGGGACCCTGGAGCATGCGGCAGGAGCCAGATGTGCGATCTTGACCTGGGCACCCACTCTCTGCGCTGCCTGCTCGTCGGCAGCCCCTCCCCGATACTCAGCCAGAGCCCGATCCGCAACCGCCCCCTGATTTCTCTGTGTTGCTTCTACATCCACATCCCGCCTCCAGGCCTTTGCACCCGCGGTGTCCACTCCCTGGAATGCCACCATCCAGCCATTCATCAGTCAGCACCTACTGGATGTTGCCCTCGCGGGGCAAACAGTGTCAAGTAGGGGAGTCAGACACATAGGTGGGGACAACAACCCACGATGACGGGTGTGGTGGGTGGCACGGGGCGCCAGAGGAGCCCCCCAGGCCTGGGGGTCGGGGAAAGCTTCCTGAGGATACAAAGGATTAAGCCAATGTTAGGGGATGACAGAGAGCATGGCTGGCGCAGGGACCCGCAGAGGCAGAGGCTTGGTCTTTTAGAGGAACCGAGAGGAGACAGAAAATTGAAGCTCCTGGAACACTGGCAGGCCGGGGGCGGGGCCGGCCCTACAGCTGCGTGGACACCCCACTGAGCAGTTGGGACTTCCCCTTCAAAAGACTGGGAGTCAGGGAGAGAGGGGTCCAAGCTGGGGAGCTGTGAGCATGCCAGCGTTGGCGCTTGGAGTTGGCAGGGGTTCCCGAGGGGATAGAGATGGGTCTGAGGGGACCGGGTCCCTCGTGGGTTGTGGCCAGGGCACTTTTCTGGAAAGATGTGGACTCTTTGAAGGCTACGATGGAGGAGGAAAGGGTAGCCTTTCTCTGAAAGAGCAACGCAAAACCTCTATATCTTCCCAACCCCACCTGCTAGGGGCCCTTCTCCAGGAAGCCCTCCCTGTTCTTCTTCTGGTCCCTACGTCCAGCCCAGGCCCTTCTCTGGCTCTTCCTGACCCACTCCCTTTAAAATGCCACCCTGACCACCAGTGAGTCACCCTCTTGTGCTGCCTTCTGGTCTGTAAGCTGGGTTGCTGCTGGGACAGGACAAGGTCGGCACCCGCCTACACAGTATGTGCCGTTCCCCTCCCTGGCACATAGTAGGTGCTCAGGAAATGTTGGTTGTGTCCCAGCTTGGCATCACTGGGAATGTGACCTTGGAAACGTTACTTAACCTCTCTGGACCCCACCAACCCCCCACCCCACACACAATCTCAGAAAACTGGCCTGAACCTCCAGGTACCCTCGGGCTATATTGGAGGTGACTGTACACCTGAGTTTCCTTCCCCAACCCCAGACAGGCCTGTTCTGCATCCTGTCTTCCCCATCCTCACAGCATCTTTTGGGATCCAAGGTCAGGCCAGGCGAGAGCTTAGGCATCAGTGCACCTGGGTCAAGCCCTGCCTCTGACATGTCTTCACTCTCTGACTTCAGAGAGTAGCCTCTTGTCCACCAGCCTTGGTCCCTTCACCTGTAAAACAAGAATCAAAGCCCCCTTCCCAACCTTGCCCCTGGCCCAGGCTTGAGGGAGGCTTGTATGGGGGTATGAATGCAGTTCAGACCCCACCTGGCTGGTGTGGGTGGTGCCAGGCCCCCATGGATCTCCCAGCTTCTGGCAGGGAGAGGGCCAAGCCTAACACAATACCCCAGCCCTGGGGGTTATCACTGGGCTGAAAGGAAGCCAGACCAGAGCTTCCATGCAGGAACTGAGAGCTAAGTTACCAGTCAGATGGGGAACTGGGAAGAGAGCACTCCAGTTGGAGGGAACAGCAGGTGCAAAGGCCCTGAAGTGGGACTGATGGTGGTGGGACTGCCGCAAGGGGCGCGTGGCCAGACTGGGCTGGCCTGGAGGGCTTGGCGTGTGTGTGTGGGGGGGTCTTTACTGAGGGTGCTGGGCACTCAGGCAGGGTTTGGAGCTGGAGAGGCAGGTGATCAGTTTCTGTTTGAAAACCGCTCTGTGGGTACAAGTTAACATCCTGAAGCCACTATGCCTGTGCCCCTGAATGGAATAATTAAGCGAATGGAGAGCAGTTGGTGGGAGCCAGGTTTCTCACTACTGGAGTGGGAGGTTACAGACAGGCAAGGGAGGAGGCTAGGAGGATCCATTTGGTAATGGATTAGGTATAGACATATCTGTATGAACTCATGTTTAACTTAATATAGATACAGTTACATATGGAAATATTTACAGATCTGTGTATATACACAGGTTAGTATACAAACATATATGTCCTTGCTCTGTCAGCCGCCTAGAAGCAACTACACCCCAGTAGTGATGAGCAAACCTACTACCCAGATCTTGGTTTCTAACAGTATTCTCCAATAAAAGACACCAGGGCTGCTCCTTGGAGAAAGGCTGATTCTAGGACTGGGGCAGGAAATATACCAGATGAGCTTGGAGCATTTTGTAGTGACAATGTAAGGGAAGTGCTAAAAGAAAACAAACCAAGGATGCGATGGATGGGGGCATGTCAAAGGGACATGAGAGCCAACTGAATGAGCTTCTGGGGGCCAAAGCTGGAAAAATTTGAGTAAGAAAATCAATAAATTAGTATTGGATTATAACCCAAAATGTAGAATAAATATCCATGAGTCCGTACTGATATGAATGACTGAATAGATAAATAAATGGGGAGAAGAGATATATTTCCCATCAGAGGAATTCCAAATTATTTTTGCCCTCGAGGTGGGGGAGAGTGAATCCTTATCCCTTAGGTGTGAGCTGTAAATAGTGACTTCCTTCCAAAGGGTACAGCAGGGAAAGGGGGAAGAGACTAACTTGACAGTGGAGACACCTGACAGATGCTACCTCAGCCAGGCGATCTCAACATCAGAGTGAAAATTCACGTTGATGGCATGTGCCCCGGGAGTTTCACCTCTGTGATCCTCTCCAAACCTATCACCCCAGTCTAACCCAGAGAAAAACATCAGACAAATACCAATTGTGGCAAGCATATTATGGCATATAAATGTATCAAATCCACATGTTGTACACATGAAATTTATACAACGTTATATGTCAAATATAGTTCAACTTAAAAAAAATTTTTTAAATCCTGATTGAGGGGCATCCTACAAAACACCTGACTAGTTCTCAAAACTGTCAAGGTCATCAATACCAAGAAATTCTGAGAAACTACTTAGCCCAGAGGAGCCTGAGAGACATGATGACGATCCCTAACAGGATCCTGGGACAGAAAAAGGACATTAGGGGAAACTGAGGAAATCTGAATAATGTATGTATTTTAGTTAATAATAATGTCTCAATATTTGTTCACTAATTGTGATAAATGTACCATATTAATGTAAGATGTTAATAGGGGAAATTGGGTGTAGGACACATAGGAACTCTCTGTATTAGCTTCACAATAATTCTGTAAATCAAAAACTGCTCTAAAATTAAAAGTTTATTAACAAAAAAAACCCTGTAGTTGCCATGGGGAACAGGGACTGTCGGGGGGAGGAGGTGGAGGCAACAAGAGGCCCAAGCAGAAGCCCAGGCAGCATCCAGGCTGGAGATGACTGGGCCCAGGCCACTGCAGGGTACAGGAAAGTTAGCAAATTGGGAGTGTTTCAGAGACACAGGGCCAGCAGGACCAGTGTGGATGATGAAGGGAAGAGAAGGCTCTCAGGGACTCCCAGGCCCCTGGCCAGCCTCCTGAGCGGCCTTTCTAAGCTGGGGAGGCTGGTGGAGGAGCAGGCCTGTGGGCAGGCAGATCAACCAGGAGTGGAGGTTTGAACGGAGGGCCGGCAGGTGCTGTATAAATCTCATTTTATGAGGACTCACTTGAGGGCGACTGGACCCTTTCAGACTTGTGACATGACAACATTCTTTTTTTTTTTTTTTTTTTGCGGTACGCGGGCCTCTCACTGTTGTGGCCTCTGCCGTTGCGGAGCACAGGCTCCGGACGTGCAGGCCCAGCGGCCATGGCTCACGGGCCCAGCCGCTCTGCGGCATGTGGGATCCTCCCGGACCGGGGCACAAACCCGTGTCCCCTGCTTCGGCAGGCAGACTCTCAACCACTGCGCCACCAGGGAAGCCCCATGACAACATTCTTAACGATGGTTCTCCCCACCTCTGGGACCAGATCCTGAGGCTGCTCTTATAAGGCTGTGGACTTGCTATGTGGCCTGCAGGAGCCTTCTCTGAGCCTCAGTTTCCCCACCTGTAAAATGAGGATCAATAATGTCCTGCTCACAGTCTTGTAGAGGGAATCAAATGAGTCCTTCTCAATGCTTGACACACATTGGGAGCTCAATAATCTATAGTCACCCTTCCCACCCAGTCTCAGGTGAAAGGAGCGGGACCTGTCGCTTTAAATTATGGAGATTTAAAAAAAAAAAGGAGCCGCTTCTCCGACTCAGCCAATCAGCGCGCTGTGCTGGAGGGGCTGGCCTCCTAAATGGTCCAATGGTTGGCGGCGGGCTCTCAGAGCCCGCCCCTGCCTCCAGGCGGCCGCGGAGGTGGGGACTCTCCCGGCCACGCCCCAAAGGCGGAGCCAGCTGGCGGCCGCGCCGCACCGCGAAGGGAGGGGAGAGGAGGGGCGGGGCGGGCTCGCGTGTCAGCGACCGAGCCGCAGGTGGCGGCGGGCGCGGGGCTCGACCCGAGCTCGGGAGGTAAGTGCTGTTCACCGAGACCCCCCCGAAGCCCCCTGGTCCGCGCAGCCCCCCATTCGCACCGCGCCTGGCAGCCCGGCGGCCCCGGGGGTCAAAGGCGCGGCGGGGTGTGAGGGATGGAGAACAGGGGGTGGGGGGGCTGCGCAATGGGCGCCCCGTCCTTCCCCTCGCTCCCCCGTGATAATCGGGGATCCGCGAAGGGAGCTAGAGACCCCTCCCAAATCCTCCATCTCCTGGCCTAGAACTGGAGCGTGCAGCGGGGCAGCTATGAAGCGAGACCCCTCCCCAGATCCCTTTATTCTAAGCCTGGATCTGGGTCTAGGTTCCGGGGCAAAGATGCGGACGCCACTCTCCCTCCAGCCTGAGACCCAGGACAGCCGAAACGGGTCCCAATTTCCCTGTTCCCAGCTCTGGCCTGTAGACCCCTGGGGACCAAGACGAGGAACCCCTTTTCTCTGCTATGAACCCCGATCTAGGCCTGGCCGAGGAGCTGGGGGTCCCCTGGTCCCTCCTCTAGAGTGTCCTTTTCCAGCCCCCTGAGCACAAGGATGGGCGGTGGAGGGGCCTTTCACTGGCGTCCTCTGCAGAGACCCCAAGTTTGGAATTCTAGCGAGGGGTCAGTGTGGGGTCCCTTGCCTGGCAGGCCAGGCCGGGCCAGGCTTAGAGAGACTTAGAGCATGGACTTGGTGGTGGTCCCTGCTTCAGTGGGGTTGGGCAGCGAGCATCTGTTCCCAGGGATTAAAATAAATCGTAAATTAGGATCTTGCTGGAGGCTGGCTGCAAGTGGAGTGCGGAGGAGTGTTGGGGGGTGGGTGGCCCCTCCATCTGCCTCGGATCCCAGAATTTGCCTGCCCCAGCCGCAGTGGGGACCTGGAGGTGGCTTTGGATGGACCTGACTCACTGGTGACCTTGGGCAGGTGACAGACCTCCCTGAGCCTTGATTTTTTTTTTTTTTTTATTTGAAAGTGGGCTTTGGAGCCTGTATTCTACAGATTCTGAAACCCACCCACCCCATCTTTTGCCACATGTAACTCCACCCTTTTGCTAAAGATGTTGGTGGTTGGAGGAGAGAGAGCAATAGGTTTGGAGATCTCCCCATATGCCTTGCTGGCCTCTGAGCCTCAGTTTACTGCACTGCAAAATGGGTTGATGGTCACATTCTGGCATTGCTGAAAGGGTTGTTCTGCCAGACAATAAAACATATTGCCAAGCTGCCATCATCAGAACAGGAGCTCCTCCACCCTGGTCGCACCCACTGGACTGCCCGGGACACACCCTGACCCACATGCCTTCACCCACACCAGGGGCAAAGCCGGTACCTGGGCAGGAGGAGGTGGGAGGCACTGGGCCAGTCTATCCCCTATCCCTTGGGGCTCTTTCCCTGTGGTGGGGCTGGGAGTCCAATGCTCTCAGGTTCAAATCCAGCTCTCCTGTGCATGGCTTTGCCCCTCTGCACCTTGATGTGTTCTTCTGTGAAATGGGCTGAATCCCCATTGGAAGATCAGAGCAGACTGTGAGAATGGGAGTGCTGCAAATGCAGACATGATCATTATAATACTACAATCATTATCATACAATATTATAGTCATTATAATATTGTAATTATAATACTAATTACAAAATTAGTGAGCATAAATGGGGTCAACAGCTGACTCGGGTTGGGGCAGGGGTAGGAGAGAGGGGAGTCTGCAAGGGTATTGGCTGCTGTGTCTCCAGAGCTCGGTAGTCAGGTACACAGTTGGTGCTCAATAAGTGTTTTCCAAGTGAAGTGTTGGAGAGGGAGGAGACCAGGGCGGGAGGACTGAAAAATTCCTGAGCATGAGCTCAGATGCTGTTCACAACCCAGTCACTGTGTGACATGGGGCTGGTGCCTCAGTTGCCTCATTGGGGTAATGGCTGAGTTGAGACACTGCTTCCAAGTGCCACTGTGAGAATCAAGCCAGATTGTGTACATGGGCACAGCCCTGGTGGTCAGCCTTAGAGCGGAGGAAGCACATGACAGAGCTGGTCCTTGAAACAGCATAGCCAAGCGGCCAGTCACAGGAAAGGAAGAGAAAAACCCCAAACTGGCCCTACTGTGAGCAAATTGGAGTCCAAGGGGGAACAAAATGACAGATCCTGTTTCGCAGAACCTTAGAGGCCCAGAGAGGTGAGGGGCAGCCCAGGGCCACCAAGTGAGAGGTCAGGAGCTCCAGACAACCCATCAGGAACATGAGCCCTGCCTTCTTTGCTGACTTGGTTCCTGTCTTGTTTTATCTGCTCCGAGACCTGCTCTAATTCTGAACCGGCAAGAAGCCCCAAGGTTTTGGGAATTGGTGCTGGGGAGGGTGGATCTCTGGACAGCACCCAGAGCCTGTGTCAGCCACCTCCCAGAAGGACTCTTCCCCACTTCCAGCAGCCAGAGGATGGGGACATCCAGGTCCACTGACAACCTGCTCTGTGACCTTGGGCAAGTCCCTGTCCACCTCTGGGCTTTGCCCTGGCTCTGTGGAGGCTGGGAGACCTGGGTTCACGCAGGGCTGACTTCATCAGACACAGTGACCACCATGTCTCAGGCACAATATTTTAGGGATCTGTAAAGGTGTTTTAACTTCTTTTAAAATCAGAAGGGGAAAAAAAACAAGCTTTGGGGTTAAAGAAAACATTTAATATATGGTATTAATATATTCGTCTCTATGCCAAATGTAATTGTAAAATATAGTTTAAATTCTCTTTTTTTATTGGTGGAAGGGGCCCATGAAAGCAAAAGTGCCTCTGGCCTATGAACGTCCTCATGCGGCCTTGGGTTCGAGTCTTGGTGCTCCCATTCATGGGCTGTGCAACCTTGGGCAGGTGGACTCCCCTCTCTGAGTCTTGGGTTCCCCCCCAGTGAAGCAGGCATCATTGGCCTACCTCCCAATGGTGAGGTGTGGAATGTTTAGCCCAGGGTTGGTGCTCAGTTTGTGGGTACTATTATTTCACAATCGTTGTGAAGGTTATTTGCTCGGTAATAATAGCCCCGGCTAGGGGCCTCAGCTTACCCACCCAGGACCTGCACGGTGCCAGGGAGGTCCCATGGGTGCTGTCTGGAGGGGGAGGGGAGGTGGCGGTTGGGCTGTGGGCGGGGCAGGGTGAGCTTCCTGTCCCCCAGGCACAGGGGCCTCTGCTTGGTGCTAACGGAAGTGGCAGGGGCCACGTGGCTCTCTCCTGGTGCCTTCCCCAGCTGACAGGGGCTCTGGCCCCATTCACTGTCTGGTGAGTTTGAGCCCAGGCCAGGAGGCCCCCATTGCCCCCCATGCCCCGCCCAGGAGCAGAAGGGAAACCCTTCTACCTGGCCCGGGTTTCAGGAGAAACAGTAGGTGCCACTTCCTGGGCCGGGCTGGGGCCTGCGCAGGGCCACCCTTTGCTCTGCCACCCTGACCCCCATTACGACTCTTGAGTGGCGGGAGGGATGGCAGGGTGGTTGGGGGAAGATGGAGATCCAGAGCCAAGTGTGGAAGTTTCGAACAGGAGTTCTTTTGCAGACAGGTCAGGGACAAAATCATAGTGACCTGGGGCCAGTGAGTGACCTCTCTGTGGCTCAATTTCCTCATCTGTAAAGTTGGGATTGAGCCTTGCGGTGTGGTTGTGAAGGCTGAATGAATGTGTGGTACCTGTGAAGAGCTGGGCACAGCGCTGCACACACACTCGTGCTCAGTGTATGTGTTGGGGGAGGGGCCATCTAATGGGAGTTGTAAAAACAGTAGCATCATGCTTGGTTTCTGGGGAACTTGGGCCTGGTGGCTCCTAGGATCCTCTAGAGCTGCACTGTCTAGCAGAACTTCATCTGTGCTTTCCAGTAGGGTGGCCACCGGCCCCATGTGGCTCCTGAGCCCTGGAAACAAGACTGGCACAACTGAGGAACTAGGGGTTTAACTGTATATAATTTTATTTAGTTTAAAATTAAGTTGCCACATGGGACTAGTGGTTCCCTTATCAGTTAGCATAACTCTAAGGGATTTGGAGATGCTCAGGGTCTAGGTCATAGCCAGAAACTAAGAAATGAGATGGGAATTTAGGGCTTTTCCCCCTTGGGATGTCAGCTTAGCATGTCCCCAGCTAGACTGGGTTTCCTCAGGGGCTACACTAGGAGCTAGAGTTTCTCAGGGGCCCCAGCATCACCCAGCACAGGGTGGTGGTTGGGAATGTTTGTTGAATCAAATAATTGTTTGCCTGGTGAACACCTATTCATGCTTAAAAACCCCAACTTCCATGCCCCCTCCTTTAGTCCAGGTCCCCCAGTCCTTGTTCCTCCATTTGGTTCAGCTTTGACCCTGCAGGACTGGGGTATCTGTGTTCAGCTCTGTTTTCCTAGACTGAGGGCTCCTCAGGGAGCAGGCCCAGGGCTGAATCATCTCATGGACCCTGGTATTGTCCAGGCCAGGTAGGCACATGGTGGGTGCTGGGTGACTTACAGAAGTCAAGTGACCAGGGGCTAGCTGATAATGGGTCGAATTAAACTCACTTTCAAGATTAGAAAACTGAGGCTCAGAAAAGGGCAGCTTTGTCCAAGGTCCTTGCTCAGTTCTTTCCTGGTGAGGCCCAGGGAGTTTTCCCATCCTGCGGTCACCAGCCCCGTCCCTGCTGCTACTGTGCCTCCTGGGCTCCCAGCTGCTGCTGAGCTGCCCGTGGGGTCATGAAATATGGATGAGGCTTGCGGGCTCCAGTGACAAGCCCAACCTCAAGAACATGCCAAGGACACCAAGTGTCCCTCCCTCGCCTGGTGGCTTGGCCCTGCCCCCTCTGCAGGGAGGCCTGGGGTCCTCCACCAAGACCCCTTCTAGGCATTCCCTCTTGTTTTGCAGATGGGGAAACTGAGGCACAGAGCTGGACAGTGACTCAGATACCAGGTGAACATACTGGCTTCCAGGGGGTAGGGTTGGGACTCATGGGGCCACCAGTGTCAGCTGGGTCACCATGGTGAGGGATGAGCTTTCCATCACAGGAGTGTGCATGACATGGGGACTGTTGTAGAGGGATTCAGGAGACCCCAAGGGAACCTTAGGGACACTTCAAGGACCCCGACTGCCATGTGGCCGATCACAGTCCCAGTGTCCACCTCTCACCAGACCCTCTTCCCACAGGAGCTGCCCATCGTGGGGCTGAGTGCTCAGGTTGGGACTCAGCTGGCCCGAGTGCAAATCCACTGTCTCCTGGCTGTGTGACCTTGGCAAGTAGCTTCCCCTCTGGGCAGGGCTCAGTTTTTCCATCTGTGAAATGGCCTAGAGCTTTTCTACCCATCCCCGACCGTGAACTCCTATTCATGCTTAAAAACCCCAACCCCTATGCCCCTTCCTCTAGTCTAGGCTCCCCTAGCCCATATCTCTTCATTTAGTCTGACCCCCCAGGGCTTGGGCATCTGTATCCAGCTCTGTCCCCCTAGGCTGGGAGCTACTTGAGGACCATGCCCAGAGCTGTATCATTTCAGGGGCCCTGGCATACTCCCAGCCTTGGGATTTTTGGTTCATTCTCCATCCTCTTTCTCCCTCCTCCACAAGGAGAGCAGTTGGAAATTCCCTTCCTCAGGCCCGAGCTGGCTATGACTACAGCTCAAACTTGCCTCTCTCTTCAGACAGGCACCAGACAGGAGCCTTCGGGGGTCTCCATAGAGGCCATCAGGATGTCGTATTTTGGGGAGTATTTTTGGGTAAGTAAGATCCACTGTTACTTTGGTGGGGGCTCCTGGAAGGGCTGTGGGTGCTTTTATGGAGATGGAGGGACCTGGGGGCTTGTGGGCAGAGTCTTGGGCAGATGGAGGGTCTGCAGGGGGTAGAAGTTAAGGTGGGAAAAGTCAGGCTGGGTTTGAATCTATACCCCCAGATGTCATAGGCCTTGTGATCTCGGGCAAGTCACAGGTTGAACAGGAAGACTGAGGCCCAGAGTAGGAATCTCTCACCTGAAGTTGCCCAGTGAGAAAGTGCAGAGTCAGGGCTCAAACCCAGGGTCAGACTGAACTTTCAGGATCCAGGATCATTCCAGCCAGGGAATTTCCACATCTTCCCCATCCTGGAGAGTTGGGGGGTTTTCTTCACTTGACCCCTAGGGACCCGCTCACCTGTCTGCCCTCCAGGCTGGGGACCACATACTGTGACTCAAGGAGCCAAGTGAGACAGACTTGTTTTTATTCACTCCCTCCCTCCCTCCCTGTCACCACGACCCCACACCCAGCCAACTCTGGGAGATGCTGGAGCCCCCAAGAGATTCCATCCAAGCCCTGACCCTGAGAAGCCCCCAGTCTGGGGGACACAGAGCCAGTAAGATACACCCAGCCTTGTAGGGTCAGGGCTGAACCCAGCCTTGGGTATGCCCAGAGGAGGAGCAAGGACACAGAGCTGTGTTTGCCATGGGCTTTTTTTTTTTTTTTAAGTGTAAAAGAAATTCAAGTTCTATCCCTGGGTTTACACAAGACACAAACATGATGTGGGAAAGTTGGAGCTGAGGACAAAGGAAATCCTGAGTAAAAATGTCTGTGAAACAGCCAGTCTTCCAGGGTCAGCTTAAGATGTTCAAGAGTTATCACGTTGGTGGGCCTCAAGTAAAGGTCTCTAATGGATGAAGGAACCAGGTTCCAGATGGAATGAACAGAAAATTGGCTAAGGTCTCTCTGACAGGATGAGAGTGGTTGGAAGGAGGGATCTGGAAGCCCCAGGAGGGTGCAGGTGTCTGTGGGTCTGGATGGGAGGGAGGGGCAGTGATTCAGCCTCTTTTTCTTATTGCCCCTCCCCCACACTCAGGAGCCCTTTGTGACAAGGCCACAGCTCTGTGATGAAGGCCTGGGGTTCTGCCATCAAGCGAACTCCCAGTGCTCTGTTGCCTGAGGGCAGCAATGCAGTTCAGAAGATGGAGAATCTCTTTTCTTTGAAAAACACTGTTGCTATCTGGCTGAGATCCAGCCCAACTTCCTGGGTGATTGATATCATCCTTGGGTTCCTGTGTGGACTGGGGCTCTTCCTAATGTTACTCCCCTGCTTCCAGAGTAATCCATTCTTAGCACCACCTGCCAGTATGGGCCAAGGATTCCAGGTGCCCCAGCCCACCATCAACACTGTCCAAGGCATTGTCATCTTTGGGGAGGTGTCTTGCCTGGTCGACAGTAAAATCCTTCTTTAGTCTTTCCTTTAGTAGGAAGACATGTCTCCAAGTAAAAATTCAGTCCCTTAAAAAAATGAAGATCTGGGCTTCCCTGGTGGCGCAGTGGTTGAGAGTCCGCCTGCCGATGCAGGGGACGCGGGTTCGTACCCCGGTCCGGGAGGATCCCACATGCCGCAGAGCGGGCTGGGCCCATGAGCCATGGCCGCTGAGCCTGCACGTCCGGAGCCTGTGCTCCTCAACGGGAGAGGCCACAACAGTGAGAGGCCCACACACTTCTCCGGAGGGATCGAATCAGCGCATGTCCCCGGCGCCGGCTGCCCCGGGGCCGCAGTGCCGCCGCGCCGGGTCTGTGTGTGGTCAGCTCGGCCGGCCCCCACCCCACCTTGCCATGGGCTTTGAAGGCTGATTTTCCAGGATGTCAAAAAGACATTCTGGGCAGGGGGAACAGCCTGGGCAGAAATCCAGAGGTGTGACACTGGGTGGCCAGTTGAGGGCACAAGGACTCCTCCCGCAGAGCTAGGCTAATGGGGAGCCACAGAGGATGTGTGAACAGGAGAATCAGGGAAGGACCAGGGCAGAAAGCCCCTTCCTCAGTTGCAGGCCCAGAGCTTGCAGAGGAAGCCCAGTTGCTAGGCAACTGGTTGCCCATGGCAACAGGCCATTCTCCCTCCCCAGCTGGGGCTCCTCTTACTAGCACTTGCTTTCTTAGAGGGGCTGCATCCCCTTGCCAGTTGCGGGATGGGGTGGGGACGGATCTCCACCTCCTTCCCAAGGGTCAGAGTCCCTGGATTTGCCTCTGAACGGCTGTGTGACCCCATCAAAGGGCTGCCACTCTCTGAGGCCCTGGTGGCGATCTGTGTAAGTGTGTGTGTGTGGGGGGGCTGTTGAGCCGTTTGAGGATCGGTGGTCGCCCAAGTATTGGAACCCTGACAGTGGCACCTACATTTATTTTAAATTTCTCTTAATGGCATGCGGCACCTACATTTCTTTTAAATTCTTTTTCATTGTATGAGGTATGCAAGTTCGCTGCAGAAAATTCAGACCAGCAAAGAGAAAATAGAAGCCACCCCCAACTCCTCCTTCCAAAGATAGCCTGGTACACAGTGGATAAGAGCTTTGAGTTTGGGATTTGAATTGGGCTCTTCTGGGAGCCCTTGGGCAGGTGGCTTTGCATCTCAAAGCCTCAGGTTCTGCATCTGGGAAAGAGGGATGAAACTCCTGCTTCCCCAGGACTAAGGTAGTACCCCTAGAATGTCTGTTTCTTTTAATTAATGTTTCTTTTTTAATCTATTGTTAGTATTGGTGACTCTTTGCTGGGTGACGCTGGGGCCCTGACTGGCCTGAAGGAGGCTCCAGTCAGGGGAAATCAAGCCAGACAGGGATGCCCCAGTCTTGTTGGACCAAGTTAGGCCTGGAGGCATGGACGGCACTGGGGAGCCACGGGGGAAGTGTGAGCAGGAGAGGGACATGATCAAGCTGTATTAGAAAGATCTCTCTGGGGCTGGCGTGGGAGCAAGATTGGAGTCCAGAAGTTCTGAAAGAAGACACAGGCCCGAGACAGCCCCTCCCAGGACCCTCGGCTGCCAGCCCAGCCTGAGGGAGCCAGACACTGCTGGGGGCTTTGCCAGGTCTGGGAAACAGGCCAGCAGTTGGCTCTGAGTCAGCTCCAGATGCTGGCCTGGGCGGCGGTGCCTGGTGCAGCCTCACCCGAGGATCCCCTGGGCAGGGTGGGCGGGGGCCTGCTGGGGCTGTTTGCTCAGCCCTCAGCACTGTGCAGGAGGCCCTGTGTCTTGTACCAGCCTCATCTCACCAAGACCTTTGGGAGGTGAGTGCTGTCATTGTCCCCATTTGTCAGATGAGAAAACTGAGACCCAGAGAGGTGAAGTCACTGGCTCAGAGTGACCCAGTGCATAAAAGGAGGATTTGACACTTGAGCCTTGAAAATACGATTCTAGGGAATTCCCTGGTGGTCCAGTGGTTAGGACTGTGTGCTTTCACTGCCGAGGGTGCAGGTTCAATCCCTGGTCAGGGAACTAAGATCCCGTAAGCC
Source organism: Mesoplodon bidens (assembly GCF_964165515.1). Classification (NCBI taxonomy): domain Eukaryota; kingdom Metazoa; phylum Chordata; class Mammalia; order Artiodactyla; family Ziphiidae; genus Mesoplodon; species Mesoplodon bidens. Next base: position 139,798,853 of record NC_138160.1, read on the forward strand.
AAGGCCAAAGATAAAATTAAATTTAAAAAAAAAAGAAATATAATTCTAGACATGAGAAGAGAGAAAATATATTCCTGGGGAGCTGGAGGGATCAACAATGAATGTTGGGAAGTGGGGGTCTGAGGAGGGTCTGAGAATGTTCCTGAAGGAGGAGGGCCTGGCAGTGATCCTTGAGAGGTGGAAGAATTTGGATGGGTTGAAAAAGTTGCAGGCTAGTGAGCCAGGTGACAGTAACAGCCCCAGCAAAGATACCGTGGTGGGAAAGAGCAGCATGTCTGCACCATTTGCTGTTTGCTGGCGAGGCCAAGAGGCTGTCCTGGGTCTTCCCAGTCTTGGCCTCCATTTTTCCATTTGCACAGCAAGAGGGATTATCTGGTGGTGACTTCTGGCTTTATCCTTCAAGCTTCCAGGTAACTGGGAGGGTGAACCCCTCAGGTTGGAGGAGGATGGCGGAAACCATCATTTCCAGAGGGTCTGTGAAGTGCTCCTAAAGGGGTCACTTTAGTGATTTGTGTTGGGAATTAAATAACATTGGTTCCCTCCACAAGCTTCCTCTTTCAGTCTAATTACAAGGCCCCATTTGGTGCTAAAATATCTCTACTTCCCTCCGACCCCAGCTGATCACCCTTTTTAACTGACAGCTCAGTGTTCAGACATGTTGCCTTTCACGTGTGACAGGTTCTGGCTGGCATTAAAACATAGTCATTGCCTTATTTTTTCCCGTCCCCTTCATTATGGCAAGGGGTCCTGGCTTTCCACTTAGAATAGTGGTAGGGACTTCCCTGACAGTCCAGTGGTTAAGACTCCACGCTTCCACTGCAGGGGGCATGGATTCGATCCCTGGTCGGGGAGCTAAGATCCCACATGTTGTGTGGTGTGGCCTAAAAATAAGAAAAAATTTTAAAAAAGAAAAAGAAAAAAGAGAATAGTGGTAAGCATTGCCCTTTTAAATCAATATATTTGGAGAAGAAATGAGCAACCTTAAAGCAAAATGATAACTAAGTAATACCATGAATCAGCAAAAACTAGGCTTGCCTTTGGGGCTTCAGGGGACCGTGATGTGGATCATCTTGGTGTTTACTTCGTCCCCATATGAGAGGTAGGTGACTCCCTGCCCCCATCTTAATGAGGAGCCACTACAAGTTCAGAGAGAGTCAGTGACTGATCTGGATCACACAGCACAGCCCTGGCCTCTCCCACCATGGTGACCCCAGAACTAGGAGGAAAGAGGTTTGGTGCAAGGCATCAGCAGGCACCGGGGTAGAGGCTCTGTTCCCACCAGTCCCAGGTAAGAGCAAAATAACTTTTGTCCACCTATTCAACAATCTGAAATGCCCTTTCTGTGCCCCACCCTGTACTGGATATTGCTGGGTCCTGAGAGAGGTGTCAGACCTGCATCCTGCTTTGTGGGGTCCTCAGAGAGGGAGTTTTCATGTTGAAGAGAACAGAAAACACAACTACAGTGACTTAAGCAACAGGGGTCATATTAGTTCATAAAATTGAAAAGTTGTGCAGTAGTGTGGCTTTCAGGGTTGGTTTGATCCAGCAACTCTACTTGACATACTTTTTATTCAGACCCTCTCAGGTTCAGCTTCTTTCCAGAGTTCATGGTTTCCACTTGGTTTCCAGTATCTCCTGTGACCACATAATCATTTATGGAAAGATAGAGAGAAAAACAGGGGAAGAGACTGATAGAGAAAGGAACAAACAGAGGCAGAGATACACACACACACAAAGACAGAAAGATAGTGACAGAGAGAGACAACCAGTGAATGAGAATGTCTCTCCCTCAACTATGGGAGAAAAATCCCAGGATTCTTTCTTTTTTTTAATTTTAATTTTATTTATTTTTAAATTTTGTTTGTTTGTTTATTTATTTATTTATTTGTCACACCTTGCGGCTTGTGGGATCTTAGTTCCTTGACCAGGGTTGGAACCCGGGCCCCCTGACGTGGAAGCGCAGAGTCCTAACCACTGGACAGCCAGGGGATTCTCCCAGGCTTCTTTCTGATTGGACCAAATTAAGGCCCATGAACCAATCCTTGTGACCAGGGGGAAATGCAACAGGCTGACTGGCTCAGGCCTGAACCAATCCCTACAACCAAGAGGATGGACTTCTTCTGGTTAGCTCCTCAGCCCAGCCCCTGTTGCTAGGTAACCTTGATGTCCTCTCCATCCCCTTTCTCAATCTCCACCCCCATTCCCTGCAGGGAGAGAAGAACCATGGCTTTGAGGTCCTGTACCACAGTGTGAAGCAGGGACCCATCTCCACCAAGGAGCTGGCCGACTTCATCCGGGAGAGGTGAGGTCCCCAAGCCCCACCCACCCCATGGCCATGTCCCACAGTCCACACAGCCATGCTCATCTTGTGCCCCAACCCTGGTGCCCCCTTTTCCCTTGCCCATTCCATCTTCCCACCACACCACACCCTGCCAGAAAGGATCCAGGCCCCTGGGGTCTCCAGGAACCAAATGGGCTTGAAGACCCTCCAAACCAACGGTTCTCAACACTGTCAGCCCCATGGCCCATCTTAAATGACAATCACCAGGTTCTAACGCCTCCCCCTGAAGAGACGCTAATATGACCTACTTACAAGGAGAATTTTGAAAACTCAATCTCGGGCCCTGAGTATGATAAAAGAAAAATCGTGTATGATGAAATAATCTACATCTCAGCATGTCAATGTTCCAACGTCTGAGAAAACATAATAAACTCAAATTGCAAGGCAGCCTCTGCTCCCCAGCTTCTCAGCAGCTGAACGCCTGTTAAATCTGGGCAGAAAGTCCAAAGGATTATTAACCAGGTTTTTCTCTTTGTGGCTGTCACGTGGGACCTGTCACAGCCATACAGGACAGGGGCCACTCTTTATTTTATGGGCCTTCAGATCCTGGATCCATCCACTGTTGCTTATGCTACCCCATGGGTGCCTCTCTCAGAAAATACCCCAATGGGCTTCCCTGGTGGCGCAGTGGTTGAGAGTCCGCCTGCCGATGAAGGGGACATGGGTTCGGGCCCCGGTCCGGGAAGATCCCACGTGCCACGGAGCGGCTGGGCCCGTGAGCCATGGCTGCTGAGCCTGCGCGTCCGGAGCCTGTGCTCCGCAACGGGAGAGGCCACAGCAGTGAGAGGCCCGCATACCACAAAAAAAAAAAAAAAAGAAAATACCCCAATGGGTAACTGGTTTTAACTGGGCACACTGCTACCCCAAACAAAACTGAGGTTCTATTAGGATGAAAATGTGAGTGGATATTAGGTAGGCATTTAGCAGTGTCTGTCTAGAGGGAAAAAGGAAATATGAGTTTGTCTTCTGCAATTAAATGAGACAAAGCATATAAAACATTTATATTATGTGCTTAAAAATATGCTTATTTGCTGTTGCTACTGCTGCTACTACTACCGATGTTTTACTTAAGGATTAAAACCTCTCCCGTGAATTTCCAGAACACCTCCCCCTGTCAGGGGACTGTATCATTCTCCTGGAGAGACATTGCTCAGATGTTTGAGATGGGGAAACTGAGGCCCAGGGGTGTGGGGCCTTTTCCAAGTGTGCTCAGAACCTTCCCCATCCTTGCCTTGTCCTCCTACCCAGGGCCACCATCGAAGAGACCTACTCGAAGGCAATGGCAAAACTTTCCAAGCTGGCCAGCAATGGGACCTCGGTGGGGTGAGTGTGCTCTGGGTGGGGCAGGAGTGGCCAAGGGTGTGGTGCGCTGGGTGGGGGGGAGCAACAGGAACCTGCCGTTGGGTGGACATTTCTTCACGCTTGTGATATGTGGACCAGGGAGTCATCCTCCTGCTTATGGGGCTAATTGGACCGAGGAATATAGTTCATTCATTCACTAGTTCATTCATTCATTCACTGGATATTTACTGAGCACCTACTGTGTGCCAGGCACTGTTCAAGGCACCAGGGGGCCCGGGGCAATCAAGACAGATAAAGCCTCCCGTCACCTTCATGCCCTGTTCATAGGTGTACATCTGGGGTGTGTGACGAGATGGTTGTTAACCACAGACATGAACAAAATCCTTTCCCAGGGAGAAAAGTGCTAGGAAGAGAACAAAATAGGAGCATTAGAGGCTGGACACTATCTCTGGAGCCAAGACCTCAATAATGCAAAGGAATCAGCCATGGGGGTGTCTGCGGGACAGAGACCCAGGCAGGTGGCTCAGCTAGTACAAAGGCCCTGAGATAGCAACGCACCATACATGTTCAAGGAAGAGCAAAGAGGCTGGCGTGGCCGCAGGGCCTGGACAAGTGGAGATGAAGTAGGGGAGAAATAGAGGGAAGGGGCCACAGGGCCCCAACACACAGGTGACTCTTACACCAGGATGTGATGTGGTTCCATTGGCATTGCAAAGTTCCCTGTGGCTCCTGTGGGGCAAAGGTTCTGTCGGGGGCCGAAATGGCGGCAGCAGAGAGCGAAGGCAGTGGCGAGGCCAGAGGGGTCTTCTGTCGAGGTGGGAAAGCCCCACAAACTTGATTTGGGCAGGTTGAGTCTCAGCTTCCTGTGAGTATCAGGCGGGGCCTGGAGTCCAGACAGAGGACTACGGGGCCTCGGCCTGGGTTTAAATTCCAGCTCTGATATTCATTTGCTGAGGGCCCTTGGGTGAGTTATGGAGCCTCCCATGCCTCAGTTTCCCCATCTGCCACAGGCCCACCTCACACAACTGCAGTGGGGATTAAATGAATTCATATGTGTTCATGCTTAGCAGGGCCCGGCACACATTAGATGCTGTATGAGGGGTCCCTGGGGGGCTGGGCCTGCTGGGCCCGGGATGTGTGACCCCACCTGTTTCCAGGACCTTCGCCCCACTCTGGGAGGTCTTCCGAGTCTCCTCAGACAAGCTGGCGCTCTGCCACCTGGAGCTGACACGGAAGCTACAGGACCTCATCAAGGACGTGCTCCGCTACAGCGAGGAACAGCTTAAGGCACACAAGAAGGTGTGTGCTGTGGGTACCACAAGGCTGGTGGATGGGGGATGCCAGCGGCTCCCAGGATCCCAGGACTTCTGGGGCCTTGGAACCTCCAGCCCCTGGTGTGTGCCTCTGAGAATTCTGTTAATTCCACGACATCAAACTCAGAATCTCACAGACCTGAGCATTGGTGAATTTCAGTCTCAAAATTCAAGAGCAGGGATCTGCAAACTACGGCCGGCGGGCCACATCCAGCCCACCACCTGTTTTTGTGCAGCCCTCGAGCTAAGAATAGTTTTTCCATTTTTAAGTGGTTGAAAAAAAAATCAAAAGAAGAATATTTTGTGATGTGTGAAAATGACCCCTGATCTAGAGCATCAGGGGCTACAGATCTTGTTATTTGACGTTTCTAGACTCTGGAAGAGCCAGACCTTAGACTCTCGGGATCCCAAAATGTTTGAAGCTTATAATTCTAGAGTTATAAAGGCTTGCATTTACAGATCCCTGGAATCTGCGGGGGTTTTTGTTCGTTGGTTTGTTTTGTTTTGTTTTCTGGCCGTACCTTGCGGCATTCGGGATCCTAGTTCCCTGACCAGGGATCGAACCTGCGCTCCCTGCAGCGGAAGTGCGGAGTCTTGACCGCTGGACCGCCAGGGAAGTCTTGAGTCTGCGGTTTTTAACCCCTGTTAAAAAAGGGAGTTGGTAGTACTTCATACTGTACAGTTAAAAATGGTTAAGATGGCAGCTTTTATGTTATATGTGTTTTACCACAGTGTTTTAAAAACTGAGGAACAAGGACGTTTTCTACAGGCTGATATGGAACAATCTTGGGAATGAATTATTAAGTGGAAAAAGCAGTGAGTTTAACAGTATGGACTGTTGCCATTTGTCATAAAAAATGGGCACATTTGATGGGGCACGTGCCAGTTATTTCTGGAGAAGTATCATGGTAATGGAAGTTTTTACCTGAACTCATCCCTTAAAACTTTCTGGAATGTGAATTATGTGTAAATATTACCTATTTAAAGAGTTAAAATTTTTGAAATTCATAGAATACTCAGAAAAAGTATTCTCTAGGACCTGGAATCCCACAGAGTTTGGGAAGCTGGGAATTTCACGGCATACACCTGGGGTCTGCTCAGGTCCTGCACCCCAGCAGGGGCTTCAGGTAGCCCGCATGCTCTTCTCCGCCCCCACAGTGCAAAGAGGAAGCAGTGGGCACCCTGGACGCTGTGCAGGTCCTTGCAGGTGTCAGCCAGCTCCTGCCCAAGTCCCGCGAGAACTACCTGAACCGTTGCATGGACCAGGAGCGGCTGCGGAGGGAGAGCACCAGCCAGAAGGAGATGGACAAGGTGGGCACACAGCTGCAGGTCCCCAGCCACCGCTGGCCCACCCAGGTCAGAGGAATTTGCTGAGGGGTGACGGAGCTGCCTGCCGGGAGAGTGACAACATATCACAGAGCGATGGTCATTGAACCTGCATGAACCACATACATGCTGGGCACCCCAAGGAGTCTACGTGCTGGGGGATGGGGCCGGGGGAAGTGCCCTGAGTGTCACCCTCTCAACTCCGTCCCCTCCCTGTGCCTCCTAGGCAGAGACCAAGACCAAGAAGGCAGCAGAGAGCCTGCGGCGTTCAGTGGAGAAGTACAACTCAGCCCGTGCTGACTTCGAGCAGAAGATGCTGGACTCAGCTCTGGTAAGAACCAGGCATCTGTACCTTGGAGACCTACACATTCCTGGGCCCAGGATGCTCTGGCCCCAAAAGTCCAGAACCTTCCAAACCCTCGACTCCAGAAGACTTAGAATCACAGGCTTAAAGCCGTAGAATTCTAGAGCCACTTAGCTATCGTTACTGTTATTATTATTTCAAAAAACAAATCAGTTTTGTGCCTTAGTTTCCCCACCTGTAAAATCGGGGCAGTAATAGTACCTGACTCATAGAATTGTTGTGAAGATTAAATGAGTCACCATATGTGAAGTTTTCAGACTAGTACCAGGTGCATAGAAACCACTCTATGAAGTATTAGTATTATTATTTTTATTATCACTGATGAGGTTTTTTTTTTTTTTTTTTTAAAGAAGATGTTGGGGGTAGGAGTTTTTATTAATTAATTTATTTATTTTTGCTGTGTTGCGTCTTCATTTCTGTGTGAGGGCTTTCTCTAGTTGTGGCAAGCGGGGGCCACTCTTCATCGCGGTGCGCGGGCCTCTCACTATCGCGGCCTCTTGTTGCGGAGCACAGGCTCCAGACGCGCAGGCTCAGTAGTCGTGGCTCACGGGCCTAGTTGCTCTGCGGCATGTGGGATCCTCCCAGACCAGGGCTCGAACCCGTGTCCCCTGCATTAGCAGGCAGACTCTCAACCACTGCGCCACCAGGGAAGCCCTGATGAGGTTTTTGAAGAAGACAGTGTAGGGTTTAGAAGCCAAGAGTCTCCTGACATGTCATGGTGGCTGAAAAGCCTGGATTCCTGGTCCAGCCTCCATCTCTCACCAGCTCTGCAACCTTTGGCAAGGCACTGCACCTCTCTGGGTCTCTGTCTACCCAAATGTTTGAAAAGCAGATTGGGATCTCAGGATTAAGAATCAGATTTTTTTTCTGATTTTGCAGTGATAGAAAGTTGCAAGTGATAGAAATCTTCATTCAAACTGACAAGGAGACGTATAGGCTCAGGGAACTGAAAAGTTCAGGGGGCGGAGCTTCAGGTATGGCTGGATCCAGGTGCTCCAATGGCATTGGCAGGAAGTTGTGCCTCTCTGCTTCTCAAGTCTGTTTTTCTCCCTGAGGGCTTTACTCCCAGGCAGACATACCCTCCCGGATGTGTGTGTGTGTGTGTGTGTGTGTGTGTGTGTGTGTGTGTGTGTGTGTGTGTGTGTGTGTGTGTGTGTGTGTGTGTGTGTGTGTGTGTGTGTGTGTGTGTGTGTGTGTGTGTGTGTGTGTGTGTGTGTGTGTGTGTGTGTGTGTGTGTAGCAAAGTAGCCACCAGCAGCCCCCACATGCATCCACCAACACATTGACTCAGGGTATGAAAGTGTTTTTTGCCATGGTTCCAGCAAAAGTCCCAGAGCTCTTCCCACAACCAGTCACTGAGGCCAGGGGATTGGAACATCCTGATTGGTCAGGCTGGGTCACATAGCCACTCCTTGTGGTCCCACCTTCCCATTTGCCCCTCCCCTCCTGCCTCAGCGCTTCCAAGCCATGGAGGAGACCCACCTGCGGCAAATGAAGGCACTGCTGGGCTCTTATGCTCACTCAGTGGAGGACACCCATGTGCAGATTGGACAGGTGAGTGGGGCCAGGGGTGGGGAATGAAGCTGGGGTTCTGGGCAAGAGGGCCTTGGCCCTGCCTGATTACACACTCCGTCCGCCTGGCCCAGGTACATGAGGAGTTTAAGCAGAACATAGAAAACATCAGCGTGGAGATGCTGCTGAGGAAGTTTGCAGAGAGCAAGGGCACAGGCCAGGAGAAGCCTGGTGAGTGTGGGCATCTGTGGGGGTTGGGCTGTGGAGCTGTAGGGAAGGAATGAGAGGGAGGAGAATGAACCTCTCTGGGCTTCGTTTTCCTCATCAGAAAAATGGGCTAAGTCAGCAGCCCACAGACGAAGAGGATCTGCTGCCTGATCTTATGTGTAAATCTCTTACACCTGGATACCAGAGGGGCCTTGAATGCCAAGCTCAGCCTTTCAGACTTTTCCCTGAGGGCCCAAGGGAGCCACTGAGGGTTGTTGAGCAAAAGACCAATTTGAAAATGTCCAGATACAGAGTTGAGGAAGAATTGAGAGCAAAAGTTTTGGGGTCACATCTGGGTTTGTGTCTGTTCTTTGTCGCTCATTGTGTGACCTTGGACGTCTGTCTTGCCTTCTCTGAGTCTCAGTTTCCTCATCTGTAAAGTGGGGATGATAATAACCCCCACCTAATGGTGTTGTGAATGTTCGGTAATTTGATGCAGATAAAGGGCAAAGTGTGTACCTGGCACATAGTAGGCACTCAGTAGATGCTGGTACACAGTTTACATCCCTAGCTCTAGTCAACCACTAGGGTCTGTCTTTTCTCCCTCCTGTCTCTATAGCTCAGCACCAGCTCAGGCCACCTCTCCTTGTGTGGGCCCCCACTCTTGCCCTTCACTGGTTCCAGGTTTGTCATGCCCTGCTCCTGCTCACATAACCTCTATGGCTCCCCATCACCCTTGAGAGAGAGTCCCAGGTCATCATCCTGGCACCTGAGGCTCAGCCCACCTCACAGACTTATGGTCCATCCCCTGAACCACCCAAGTTCCACCCAGAAATGCTGGAGGTAGAAGAAATAACTCAGGCAGTGCCCCCTCCAGTCCATCCCAAGGTGGCAACCATCCAAGGCAGGACCAGAACACTTGGCCCATCCCACTCATGACCATCTCTGGGGCTGGTTCAGCATCTTGGCTCAGGCCCTGGACCCTGACTGGTCTTGAGCTCAAATCCAGGTGCCATTGTGTGGCCAAAGGTATGCTGCTACCCTTGCCAGGCCCAGTCTCCCTGCCCAGCTGAGTTTCTCAATCTTTTCTGTTTCAGGGCCTTTGGACTTTGAGGCATACAGTGCGGCTGCCCTGCAGGAAGGCAAGTACGTCTGGGCCTGGACGCCCAGGCTGGACCACAGGGATGAGGGAGACAGAGCTGAATGGGAAGGGGAACCCCCAGGGCTCAGCTGCATCCTCCTCATCTGTCCTCAGCAATGAAACGTTTGCGGGGAGCCAAGGCCTTTCGCCTCCCAGGACTGAGCCGGCGGGAGCGGGAGCCACCTGCAGCTGTGTGAGGAAACACCCCAACCCAGCCCTGGCCCAGGCTAACCCAAGATCCCTCCCCCTGCCCAGGGTATCCCCGAAGGTCCCTGCTTGGGGTAGCCCAGGAGAATCGTATTCCAAGCTAGCCCAGGAGTCCCTCTACCCAGGTTAGGCCAGGAGCTCCTCTGTCCCAGACTGGCTCAATATTACCACTGCCCAAGCTAGTCCAGAATTCTCCTTTTGCCAAGACTAGACCAGGGCCTGCCTGTTCCCCCTTCCCCGGCTGGCCCAGGATTTCTCCCTTTGTCAAGGCTAGCCTTACTGTTTCCCCACCTAATCTAGCCTGGCAATTCTTGCTTTGTTAAGATGAGCCCAAGAGTCCCCCTGCCCAGACTAGTATCACTTTCTTCCCTATGCCCATGGTCTCCCCGGCTAGCCCAGGATTACCCTTGCCCAGGCTAGCCCAGGATTCTTTTCTTTGCCAAGGCTAGCCCCGTTATTTCCCTGCCAAGGTGAGCCCTACATTCAGACTAACTCCAGGGTTCCTCCCCTCCCAAGTTGACTGAGAACACCCCATGCTCAGCTAACTCCAGATTCACCAACCCGGCCCCAAGCAAGCCCCAAGTTCCCACCACCTGCAGGGCTAGTTCAGGACAACATAGCAGCCCAGGGGTTGGCCCCAGGTTCCGTGTCCGGTGTTGGGGGCGGAGGGGAGGGCCAGAGGAGGTGGGGGAGCTGACACTGACACCTCCTTCTGCATTCCCAGAGATTCCCTGGAGCCCGATTCAGGGGTGAGTGCCATGGGAGGGGCCAGGCCGGGCTGCAAGTGGGAGGGGTCCATCCCACCTTGGCCCCGCCGCCCAGGCCTGGTAGCCAAGCCTGGAGCTCAAGGGGCAAGAGGTAGCACAGCTTAGGGACCAGTTTCAAATCCCACTGTGGCTGCAAACTCCCATGGACCACGTGGGAGGGACCAATGTCCCCTCTTAGCCTCGATTTGCCCCTCAGGACAGGTTGCGGCATGTTCTGTTCCTCCAAGAACCTGCCCACAAACTGCGAGAAGATCGTTATTGCCATTGGGGTTGTTTCTCGGTCTGAGTCAGGGCCCACAGGTGGAGGGGGGCATGGCAGGGTGAGATGGGAGGTTTGGTACCAGAGAGACTAACTCACAACTTGTGCCCCCAGACATGTCCAGAGGTGGATGAAGAAGGTTTCACTGTCCGGCCTGATGTGACCCAGAACAATATCCTCCTGGCGCCTTCTGGGGGCAGTTGTTGGCACAGCAAGGACAAAGCTCTGTCCACAGTGATCCGCCCACCATTAGCAGCCCTCTCTGTGTACATCGTGAGGGGAGCCTCCAGCTGTGAACCAAGCAGATTCAAATGCAGACACTTGCCCTGCGCCCTGCGGGGTCAGGGCTGAACAAGAGGGAGAGAGGGGATCTTGGTTACCCCAGAGGGGGAGCCAAGGGGACTTCCTGGAGGAGGGGGTCGCCGGTGTTGGGGTTTAGCAGCTGAATAGGAGTTTACTAGTTAGGACAGGGCATGCTTGTATGAAGGCTTGTGCGGGGAGGAGAATGGCAAATACATGGTGTCGAGGCAAGGGAGGCAAGTAGTGAGAGATGGAATTGTGCAGCGCCTCGAAGGGATGTGAGCAGGAAGAGATGGATTTGAGGGCTGACTGGAGGGAAACCCCGTGTTGGAATCCGCTTGGCCCCTTGACTGCAGTGCACGCACAGCGGAGCCCTCCCGCTTCTCATCCAGCGACTCCGATTTTGACGATGAGGAGCCCCGCAAATTCTACGTGCACATCAAGCCCGCCCCGGCCCGGGCCCCAACCTGCAGCCCCGAGGCAGCCGCAGCACAGCTTAGGGCCACAGCTGGCAGCCTCATCCTCCCTCCTGGCCCAGGGGTGAGGCGTGGGGAGGTGCTGTGTGGGGGGCAGGTGGGGCTGGCTTGATGCCACCGACCTGATGCCACCTCTTTGTCCACAGGGCACCATGAAACGCCATTCTTCACGTGAGTAGCCTGTTAAGGGGTCTTCAGTTTTACGAACTCTGCTGTGTAACTTGGGGCAGGCTGCTTACCCACTCTGATTTCCTTTTATAAAATGGGGTCATTATGAGAATTAAATGAGAGCCAAAAGGGATTGTTGGGGCTGGGGAAGAAGCCAAAAGCTGGAGACAAGTTGGCTCAGGTTCGAACCCCTCTCTGCCTGATTTGCTGGTCACCTTGGGCAGCTGGCTAGACAGCTCCAAACCTTGGTCTCCTTGGTGTGTGGAGTGGGAAGCAGTGCAGCCTGGGTGACAGAAAGGCTCAAGGAGGTACATCTCTTGCAGGGGACACTTCTGGGAAACTACAGAGGCCTCGATCTGCCCCAAGGGCTGGCAGGTGGGTTCCATGGGAGGTGGGGCATTGGGCCCACTTGAGTGGGCAGGTGAGGGCCATCCCTGCCTCTCTCGTCCTCCCCTGCTGCCTCCCCATGTCTCTGACTCCCCTTCTCTTATCCTGGCGGGGAGTTAAGGGCGTGCCATCTTTGAGGGACCACTTCGTCATTCACTTGATGAACATTTATTGAGCACCTTATGTGTACTTGTGCTATCCTGGGTTCTGGAGATAAATGACCAAGACAGGTCCTCCTTCTCAGAGTCACATTCTAGAGGCTCAGATTTTTCAAATAGTAAATAAGTTAGAGCATATTCGATGCTTCCAAGTGCTGTGAAGAAACTAAAGCAGGCAATGTGATGGAAAATAGGAGTGGGTGACTTTAGTTGGGGCCGTGGTGGAGGGGTAGCAGGGGAGGTGGGGAGGACTTTGAGCTGAGCCCTGAAGAGGAGCAGGAGGTGGCCGTAGGGAGATCTAGGGGAACAGAGCTCAAGACCAAGAACAGCAAGTACAAAGGTCCTGAAGTGGGAGGAAGCATGGAAACACCCCTCTTGTCCCTTCCCTGTCCCCAGCTATGCAGAGAAGCTGCAATCGGATGAGCAGGTTTCCAAGAACCTCTTTGGGCCTCCCCTAGAGTCCGCCTTTGACCATGAAGATTTTACAGGTGACGGGGCTGGGGCTTCGGGGACATGGGCGGCCAGCAGGAGGAAGGGTGGGGCCACTGCAAGGATAGGAGGCTCAGGACCCTGGGCCAGGCCGGAGGGAGGACGTGGGGGTCCTTTGTGGGTCAAAGTTGGGGTGGGCGAGGCCATGGCATGAATGGGCGGAGCCGGCGAGAAGGTGTGGCCTTCGTGGGAGTGAGGATGACAATGAGTGGATAGGCAGGCATCAGTGGAGGTGAAAGTAGCCAGAGAGCATGGCCTGGGGTGGAGGCGGGGTGGGGGAGACATCGAATGGGGGCGGGCCTTCCTCGACATGGGCGTGGCCTGCGGGAGGATGGACGGGACTCCGTGTGAGGGGTCTGGAGCTGGCTGCCCCCTTCCCTCCCCCAGGCTCTAGCAGTCTCGGCTTCACCTCCAGCCCCTCGCCTTTCTCTTCCTCGTCGCCCGAGAACGTGGAGGACTCCGGCCTGGACTCACCGTCCCACGCGGCACCTGGCCCCTCCCCAGATTCCTGGGTTCCCCGCCCGGGCACCCCACAGAGCCCACCTATCTGTAGGGTGCCGCCCCGAGAGTCGAGGGGAACGCAGCCCCTGCTGCCATCGGACTCACCACAGCCCCTTGCACCATCCCCGGGTCCCTGGGGGGTGGAGGCTGTGGCTGGAGGAGGTGAGTTCCTCCACCCCTAGTCTGAGAGTTATTTGAGTCCTGGGGGAGGATTGAGCACCTAATGTGGCTAGGGTCTGAACAGGGTGCTGGGGACACAGCTGGGACCCAGGCAGGCAGAAACCCTCACCCTTGCAGGGACAATAGTGATATGGATATTTAACAAGGCAGGAGGTGGCAGGTGCCTGGTGAGGACTCAGAAGGGTAGGGCCTCCCTGAGGAGGGAACATCTGAGCTGGGATTTGATGGAGGTGAGGACGCAGCCGTATGGACGTGGGGGGGAAGGGCATTCCCAGCAGAGGGCACAGCCTGTGCAAAGGTCCTGGGGTGGAAGCAGGCAAGACCCTTTGAGGAACAGTTAGGAGGCCAGTGTGGGTGGAACAGAGTGATGACAGGGAGAAGGAGGGAGTGGAGGGGGAGATGTTGGCAGGGAGATGGGATCAGGTGGGGGCTGGTGGTCCCAGGGAGAAATGTGAGTTTTACCCCTAGCAGGGTCAGAGCCACAGGAGGGAGGGCTGTGAGCAAAGAAGGGGTGGGACCTGCTCGGATTGCAGGCTCTCTCTGACCGCTTGGTAGGCAAGGATGAGAGCCAGAGACGAGGGAGGTGAGTCCAGGTAAGTGGTGATGGGGTAACAGTGGGGAGAAGGCCAGCAGACAGTCACGGGGCCCAGAGAACAGAGGAATCAGGGCAGAGGGCCTGAGGGCAGCTGAAAGGAGAGGGAAGGGCAGAAAGAGCAGGGAAGATGGGGCGGAAGAAGCTGGGGTGGGGGCGTGTCAAGGCTGGGCCTTTAGATGGCAGGTGGATGGGGGAGGCCCGTCTGGAGCACCCTGTGGACAGCTGCATGAAGACATCATCAAGCTGAAGTGGGATGGAAGGCTGCCCAGGGAGAGGGTAGGAGAGCGCCCAGGGTGGAGCAGGGGCAGGGCTAGAGGGGGGAGGAAGGAGGGGATTGCCTACTGGTTGGCTCCTGGGGGCCTGAGTCAGAGGGACTGTGGGCTGTGACCACATGAGGTCCCCAGCAGTGGTGACAGGGTGGCGGGGGGTGGGGTGGGGGGCTTGGTACCATCCTTGGTTAAAGAAAGAGCCTGATTGGAGCTGGTTCAAGGGAGGGCTCAGGGGAGTGAGTGTAGACCATGAGTGTAGACAGATAAAGTTGTCTGCGCTTCACTGTAGAACTAAGGTTCTCAGCTGGGCCAGTTATGCCCCTCAGGGGACACTTGGCAATATCACCACTGTTACTTGATTGTCACCACTTGGGGGCGGGGTATACCTGACGTCTGAGGGGTGGAGGCCAGGGAGGCTGTTCAACACCCTACAGTATGCAGGGCGGCCCCAGCATCATGAAGGATCCAACCCTGTTGAGAACCTTGGCACAGCCTGGGGTGTAGGTAGGAGGGGAGATGGACGAGTAAGCGTTTGTAGATGGAGCAAAGCAGGGACACTAGTGGCGCAAGAGAGCGAGGGGAACCTAGTTGTTACACCATGATTAGTTAATTTAGAAGGGTGTGACTCAGACACAAGCCAGGGTGGGAGACTACCCTTGGAACTGCCGAATAGTGGGTAAAATGCCTCTGCCAAATCCCCACCCCCCCGTAGAGTGCCTACCTCCTGAGCATCCAGCCCTTGCTTGCATACCCCCAGTGATGGGGAGCTCACCCCTTATTGAGCCACCAGTGTAGTGTCTGGGAGACTCAGGGTTGCAGATGGTGTCTGCAGTCCTGTCCAGCACCTTCTCTGTAGCCCTAGGACTCCCAACCATCAGGGGGTCTCCTCCTATAAGCCCAACTCCCAGTTTGGGGCTGAGTTCCTCCCCTGGGGAGGTTGGAGAGGCCCAGGCAGCAGCTCAGCCATGTCTGTTCTTATGCTCATTCCCCAGACTTGATGCCTGTACCTGCTGACCTTGCAGCCAGGGAAGGCCTGGCAGCCCCACCCCGGAGACCTCGCTCCAGGAAAGCATCCTATCCCCTTATGCGCAGCAACGGGGACCTGGTAGGGTGAGGGGGGGTGGCAGGAGCTGGGCTGGGGGTCGCCTCCAGGGTCAGCATCGGGGCACTGCTGCTTGGGTGTTCACAGGCCGGCCTATCTTCTTTCCTTCCAGTCTCGTTCCCTGAGCCCCTCCCCACTGGGCTCTTCAGCCCCCAGCACCATCCCAGAACGGCCCAGCTTCTCATCCCAGGCAGGACATGGTACGTGGGTCCTCTCTGGGCCTCAGTTTCACCTTCTCTGGTCCGGGTGTGTGGCTTAGTGATACAACGGAGGCTGTGTCGGCAGCGGGTGGGTTCTGGAGCCTGAGACCTGTGCTCACTCTGCCTGTCCCTCGTTCCCTCCCTGCCACCCCCAGGAGTCTCCCGGGGCCCAAGCCCTGTGGTCCTGGGCTCCCAGGATGCCCTGCCCGTGGCCACTGCCTTCACTGAGTATGTCCACGCCTGCTTCCGTGGCCACAACCCCAGGTACACAGTGGTGGGGCACAGTGCAGATGGTGACAGGCAAACAGGGCTCCCTGGGGGCTGTGCATCTAGGTTCCAGCAGAGACAGCTTTCAAATGGGTTTCATGATCTGCTTTACCGTGGAACAGCTTCGAACACTGAGCTGAACAACCAGACCCATCCTGAGGGCTGTAGGGACCATGGAAGGCGTTTGAGCAGGGCTAGGCATTGATGTAGCCACGGTTTAGAGGAACTCCTCTGAGGCTGCTGTGGGCGTCAAACTGAAGGGAGCAAGACCAGAGGCCAGGCCCGTGGAGGGGGCAGGTTAAGGGTGAGTTGAGGGACCAGGGATAATCTGGGGGCGGTGCCCAGCCGAAAAGACCTTAAGACCAAGCCACAAAGAGGAGGAGAGTATTGGACCGGAAACCCAAGCTGAGGACAGTTACAAAACTGAATGTTTTGCTTTGAGCTTCCTGGTGACCTGGGGAAAAGAGAACTGGAGAAGGGGGTGTTCCTGTCTCCTTCAGCCCAGTGTGGATTCTTCCTGGTGTCTGGATTGCTGTCCAGGCAGGGACACAAGAGGTGGAGGCTGGGGCTGGGAGGCTGGCCATGATCAGAGCCTTGCTGATTCTGAGGGACCTGGTGAGCCACAGGCTACAGTGAAACTAGGAGAGAGGGGAGCGTGAGGTGCCAGGCAGAGCCCTGAGCCAATGCCCAGTGCCTTCACCACCCGCCCCCACCAGCTGCCTGGCTCGAGTAACTGGGGAGCTGACCATGACCTTCCCTGCTGGTATCGTGCGTGTGTTCAGCGGAACCCCACCCCCACCGGTCCTCAGCTTCCGCCTCGTGCACACGGCCTCCATTGAGCACTTCCATCCCAATGCTGACCTGCTCTTCAGGTACTGCTGAGGAAAGGGAGAAAAGTTAGGGGGTTCCAGGGACTGGTGGGGGCCAGGAGCACCCTGGCTCTGAATTCCTGTTCTGCCTCCCGGGATTTGCTGTGTGACCCTGGGCAAGCTGCTCTCCCTCTCTGAAACTCACTCTCCTTCTGTCTTTTGCTTCCCACCCTCGCCCTTCCCTGGGAGTTATGCTTTATTGGTCCCAAGGTTAGCCTGGGAATCTGCATCTTTAGGAAGCCCTTGGTGTAGGTGGGATGCTGGAGGCCCTTGGGACAGCATCTCCCGAGGCCTGGGGTGATTATTCCTGGTCTCTGCAGTGACCCCTCCCAGAGTGACCCTGAGACCAAAGACTTCTGGCTCAACATGGCGGCTCTGACTGAGACCCTGCAGCGTCAGGCAGAACAGAATCCAGCTGCTTCCTACTACAACATAGTGCTGCTGCGGTACCAGGTGGGCCAGGTGGATGGTGGGGGCAGAGGGGGCAGGGAGGGGATGGGTGGGTGGGGACAGGGTGAGCAGGCAGCAGAAATGGAGGCTGATAGCAATGAGCGTGGGGTGAGCTGTAGGCGGGGTGGGCAGTGTAGGGGGGCCTGGCCTCCACTAGTGCAGATGGCCCCATCATGCAGATTAGAAGAGGTCCGATCCCAGGACCTGGCAGCTGGCACCTGTCCCCAAGACTTTGTTAGAAGGGGGCACTCGTCTGCCCTCTGCTGGAGACGTGTTGTAACACAGCCTCTCATCCACAAAGAGCCCCTGGGGTGTCCTAGGCAGTGCAGTCAGGTCGGTTGAATGGCGGGTGGCATGGCAGGGGCAGTGTGGCTGAATAGTGTGCGGTGTGGCAGGACAGGATGGCTCAAGCCGTGTCCTCTCTCCTGTTCTCCCTTCCCCTAGTTCTCCCGCCCCGGTCCCCAGTCCGTGCCTCTGCAGCTGAGCACCCGCTGGCAGTGCGGGGCAACCCTCACTCAGGTCTCGGTGGAGTACAGCTACCGGCATGGTGCCACGGCCGTGCCCACGCCACTCACCAATGTCCAGATCCTGCTGCCCGTAGGGGAGCCTGTGACCAACGTCCGCCTGCAGCCAGCTGCCACCTGGTGAGGGCGTGTGGGAGGCCTGGGGAAGCTCAGCAGTGCCCCCAGAACCTAGCAGAGCTCCCTTTGATATGCCAACTGAAGGGTCCACCCTAGGCCTGACCATTCACTGTGGGCTCACCTTGCTTGGAGCTAAGGGTGATATTACTAGCAATGATAATGTCTGACACCGAGAGCTTCCTACACGTCAGGCTCATTCCATGCGTTCTGCACACACTGACAGGCTCGGGGCTTTTAGCAATCCCTCAAGGGGTTGGCCACCGTCATCCCCACTTATGGAGGGGGAGCTGAGACACACAGAGGCTAAGTCACCTAGGTCACACCAGGATTGCAACCCAGCCACCCACTCGTGGTCCCTGGCTTTTAGTCCCTGCACAATGTTGCCTTTGTTTTGTACAAAAGGTAGAACCTGTCACCAAGAAGCCAAATTTATAGGGCCGAATGCATCATCTAAAAGTGCTGCAAGGCTGTAGAGCCTTCAGGAACCAGCTGCTCCATACCCCACCCCCATTTCACACATGGGAAAACTGAGGCCAGGAAGGAGACCCGGCTTTCTCGGGTCGTGTAGCCAAGAGGCAACTGAGCTGGGACCCTGGGCTCCCAATGTCCTTTCTGGTGGAGACCGGACCAAGCTTCTCTTGATGCCAGGAATCTGGAGGAGAAGCGGCTCCTATGGAAGCTTCCAGATGTGTCCGAGACAGGGGGTGAGTTATGATTGTGCTTAAGGTCTTGGGGGTCTCAAATGGGAGAGGCTTATTTCAACTAGGGGAGAGGGAATTCCCTGGCAGTCCAGTGGTTAGGACTCCACTTTCACTGCCGAGGGCGCGGGTTCTATCCCTCATTGGTTAACTAAGATCCCGCAAGCTGCGCAACACAGCTAAAAAAATTTTAAAAACAAACTAGGGGAGGATTTGGGATGTGCTAGGAGCAGGGCAGTGTAGGCATCAAGGAAAGCTTGAAAGGGCTTTGACGAAGCTGGAGGAGAAGGCATCCCAAGGGGTGGGCACAAGAGGTGCAAAGGCCCTGAGGCAAGATTCCTTTGCAAACCACACACAGCCCCGTGGGGCCAAAGGAAAAGGGTGCAGGACACAAGAGGAAGTCAAAGGGAACAGACAGAGCCACAGACCAAAAGGCTCGGGTACAGGGCTCAGGAGGAGCCCAGGTCACAGCAGGACTGGGGTCGGGGACAGGACACAGCTGACCTCAGACCTCCCCAGGCTCTGGCCACCTGTCTGCCAGCTGGGAGCCATTCTCGGGGCCCAGCACACCCAGCCCTGTGGCTGCTCAGTTCACCAGCGAGGGGGCCACTCTGTCCGGCGTGGACCTGGAGCTGGTGGGGAGCGGCTACCGCATGTCACTGGTAAAGAGAAGGTTCGCCACAGGTACGCCCTCGCCCTGCCGCTGCATCCCCGGAGCCAAGACCAGGCCGGGCTCTGAGCCCCACTCCCTGCTTCTGCCAGTGTGTGGGGGTGGGGGAGGTATTTGGGGTGTTTGGAAAGGATAGGTGGGTGTTGGGGCCTGGAGACCCAAGATGGGGGGCACAGGTGGAGAGTGGTGGTCGGGGCCCCAGTGAGAGGGATCAAGAAGTGTCCCCTACGGGACTTCCCTGGCGGTCCAGTGGTTAAGACTCCAAGCTTCCACTGCAGGGGGCATGGGTTCGATCCCTGGTCGGGGAGCTAAGATCCCATATACCGCGGGTGCAGCCAAAAAAAAAAGAAGTGTCCCCTGGCCGGCATCCTTGTAAGAACCCAAGGCAGGGAGCCAGAAGCCCCTCTGGCGCACCCATCCCCACCCCCATTCTCCCGTCCCCACAAGGGGCTGCTGGGGTCCATGGGGCAGTGGGAACAGTGAGTTACAGGGGTGTTTTGAAGAGGATTGGGGGATCCCACGGTAGGGGCAAGGGCCCCCCCTGCACCCCTCACAATGCTGCCTCCACAGGGATGTACCTGGTGAGCTGCTGAGCCTGCAGAGGCCGACCAGCACCACTGGCCCCAGCTCTGCACTGCGTCCTGGTGCTCACTGACTGCTCCCTGGCCCTCCTGCTAGAGCCAAGGGTCCCCCACCCTGGCCTCCCCTGACGCCCTGACTCCATGGAGAGGATCCCAACGCTCAGTCTGGCTGAACCTGAGATCCACTCCTGCTCATGCCAACTCTCATGCAGGTCCTTGGCCTTTTAATGTTCTTTAAATAAGCACTCTATTTTCTAATAAAATAAATAACAAGCCTTTTCCTGCTCCAGGAAGTTTCCTTCACATCTCCAGAGAGGAGGGGAAGAAAAGACAGATGGGTGGGAGAAATCTAATATCCTTAATAATTCTTATCCCTACCCCTCCACCCCCACCTAGCCTGTGTGGGGCGATACTGGGGGAGAAAAAGCCAGACGTGAACACCCCCAGCCCCATGGACCCCTCCAGTCCTGTGGGCTGGTGGAAGAGAACAAGGACCAGAGGAACCTAGAAGGGTATGCCAGAAAGACTTCCTAAGCAGAAGGCATTATAAATGGGGCTTTGAGGTTTGAGTAGGAGTTTGCAGGCTGGATATGGGCATGCCAGGCAGAAGGATGGTGAGTTGTGAGTTCTGTAAGAAAGCAATTAGTCCACAAACACTGATTGAGCACCTACTGTATGCCAGGCTGTAGAGACACAGCTATGAGCAAGAGAAAGCTCTTAGAAGCCGTGAGGCTGTGAAGTCAGAAGGTGTGGGTTTAGAGCCTGCCTGGCCCCCAGTGGCTGCGTGTCTGAACCAGTGACTTGACCTCCCCAGGCCTCATCTGTAACCCACCTCACTGGCTGGTTGTGAAGAGGTCACATACCTTGAAGAGTACCTGGTACAGAATAAGTACCCCAGAAGTGCTGGTATTCTTTTATTTATTGGGGGTCCTGGGGTGGAGGGTGGTCCTAAGTGCAGGTGTGCAAGGGGTAGCCCGAGGTGGGCCCAGGACAGGTGTGGTAATCAGCATGCTGTGGTGGAGAGCAGGGCTGAGCTTGATGGAAAGTCCTGGGTCCCAGTGGACATGTGGGTATGCTGGGTGCCTGACCCTGAAGACCATGCAGACTCCAGCGACCAAGCCAGGACCAGATGGAGCTCAGGAAGCAGAAAGCAGGATTTGGCCTGTGTGCTCTGATCCTCCCACCCTGTCCTCCAAAGTCAGGGTGTGTGTGGTGGGGGGGGGGGCGGCTGTGCCTCAGTTTCCTCCTCTGTAAAATGGGGGAAATTCTCTAGTTGGGAGAGGTCTGGGGAGCATCCTCAATTCAGAGCAAGTACACGATCAACACTGTCTGTATGAAGGGCAATTACTCTAGTCCCTGCAGCAAATGGGGGCATTTCAGGCAGTGATGTCACCAGCACACACACTTCACTGCCTCCAACAACTAGGATTTTGGAGCCACTGGAGGTGGGTCCTTTCCCTTTCCGGCCCTCAGCTCCTCAGCTGCAAGTTCATAGTCCACACTCGCCCTATGGGGCTCTGCAGTTCCCTGAGCTCATGGGCCCCATAAAGAAGCTAGAATCAAACATCTGAGCCTATGGGATTGTCCCCTCCATCCAGGTCTTTGCACACATGCGTGCATGAGTGCGTGCATGCTCAGTGGCTTTGAGCCTTCTAAGACGGTCCCTTTGCTGGTCCTGTGGCTGAATGGCTAGGGTGCCATATCCATACTGTAGGCCACTGAGTGAGGAGATACTGTTTGCCACGGCTCTGAGCATTATCTGGGTTTGGGTTCTGGCCCATCTGATAAGAGACAGGAAAATGGCACCTCCTGGTGGCTTTCATTTGCTTTCTTTGGGTCACCAGTGAGGCTGGGCAACCTTTAAAACACAGAAGGCCTTTCTGGGTGCAGCCTCTTAAGTGCCCGGACATTCAGAGCTGGTGTGACATGTGCCTACCTGGGAGGGTGAGTCCCAGGAGGGAAGGTGGTATCCCCATTTAAGTGGCCAACCCCAGGCAGGTGGGTTGTCATTTGGTGGTTTACAACACCCTGGTCTCCTACACCTGGGATGCCCCAAAACCTCAGTTTGGGGCACAAAGCAATTAGGTGACCAGCCAGAGGCCACACCCAGTAGGTGAATGGTCTAACTGAGATAATTTTTTTTTTTGCCGTACGCGGGCCTCTCAGTGTTATGGCCTCTCCTGTTGCGGAGCACAGGCTCCGGACGCGCAGGCTCACCGGCCATGGCTCACGGGCCCAGCCGCTCCGTGGCATGTGGGATCTTCCCGGACCGGGGCACGAACCCGTGTCCCCTGCATCGGCAGGTGGACTCTCAACCACAGCGCCACCAGGGAAGCCCTGAGATAATTTTTTAATTGAGGTGACATTCACATAATGGAAAGTTAATGATTTGAAGTAAACAATTCAGTGGCCCAAACACAATGTTGTCAACCATCCCCTCTATCTAGTTCCAGAACATTCCCATCACCCCAAAAGGAAACCCATTCTCATTAGCTGTCACTCCCCATTCCCCATCTCCCTCCAGCCCCTGGTAACCACTAATCTGCTTTCTGACTATAGGATTTGCCTATTCTGGACATTTCATATAAATGGGATCATATGCAATGTGGTCTTTCTAGTCTGGCTTCTTTCACTCAGCATATTTTGAAGTTCCTCCTCATTGCAGCATGTGTCAGTGCTTCATTCCTCGCTATGGCTGAGTAATATTCCACATTTTGTTCATCCACTCATCTGTTGATGGACACTTGGGTTGTTTCCACCTTTTGGTGACTGCGACTAGTGCTGCTCTAAACATGGTGTACACCTATTTGAACACCTGGTTTTGATTCTTTTGGATGGATACCTAGGAGTAGAATTCTGGTCATATGATAATTCTAGTCTGTATTTGAACCCAGGCCCTCCAGCGCCAGACTCTGCCCTGACGCTTCTGAAGCCACTCTGGCAGTATAGCAGACTCAAACTTCTGACCGGGCAGATCTCAGTTTCCACGTTGCAAGCAGGTCTGGGGTGTGACCCAGCTCCCAGGGCCCTCACGTTCCCCGGGAGATGACACAGGAAGGGGCCCTTGCCTGATGTGGAGGTACATGGGCGGAGCCACGCCCACCAGATCCGGTGTTTGATTCCGGCTCTTTTATGGGGCTCATGAACGCAGGAAACCCAAGGGACCCGTAGGATAGGAGAAGACCTTAAGCGCAGGAAACCTCAATGGGCTCCAAAGTTCAAGGGTTTGCCGCCGCAAGAAAGTGTATGAGCCAGGGCCTCTGAGGCCTGAAGTGCCCCCATTTGATGCAGACATTTAATGTAATCGCCCTTCAACCGCTGTAGTGTACATCATGCAGTTGCTCTGTGCTGACCTTGCTCCCCAGACCTGTCCCAGCTAGAGGAACCGGGGTTTATTTAGTTCCTCCACTTTACAGACGAGGAAACTGAGGCACAGCCAGAACCTGCCCCTTTTCCTCCACGGGAAGAAATCGCGATGGGAGAGGAAACAGGGGATGACTTGAACCATCACCTGGCTCACACCTGTGGACCTGGATCTTCCCCCTCCCCAGAGCTCCCAACTCTAACGTGTCAACACCAGAAACTTCTAGAGACTCAGACGCAGCACACAGCAGGGTTTGAATCTTCACCAGCCCCAATCCCAAGAATCTTCCTATCTGACTTCTGAAAATGCCAGCCCACGGCATCCAGACGTCTGGTGTCTCAGGATAGGCTATCGGGTTCTGAAACATTCTAACCTCTTGAAGAGCCACTAGGTTCAACTTACCTCCCTGCCCCTCTTTCAATCATTTCTTCATCGAACACACGTTGGACCAACCCTGCCCGGGGCCCTGTGCCGAAGAAGGCGCTGTTTGCACACCTCCAGCCGCGGGGAGCTCACTCTCTGACTGTGGGCAGGACTCAAGTGGGGTCGTGAGCCGGGATAGGGGCGGGGGAGGCTAGAAGCAGCCTGGGTGGTGCCATGCGGTCAGTGGAGGGGAAGGGGCGGGGCCGGGGAGGGAAGAAGGGAGGGGCCGGCAGGAGAACTTGTACTGGGCCCTGCAGAAACGGCCCAGCTGGAAGTGGGGGCTCCGGCGGGAGGCAGGCAGGAAGCAGAGAAGCCGGGAAGGGCGGGGGCTCGTGCTCAGGTGAAACGCTTCCTCCTGCTCGCGAGCCACGAGGAGCAGGGATAGGGGTCGGAGGCTGGACGGCTGTCTGGGGGTGAGTATTGGGGGCCTCGGAGGATCTAGCGGAACCCTGGTGGGGGGCGGAGTTGGGGCTCTAGGGAAGCCCCTGCAGGTCCCTGGGGTCGGGTATCTGCCGCGTTTACCCTGAACAGGCAGGGAGATCCTGGAGCCCCGGGTCTCAATAGCCCTGTTGCCCTCACCCATCGGTAATAGTACTCGCCTGCGTGCCAAGGCCGGCTCAGTCTTGGCCGGGAAGGAAGCCTCACCCACGCCTGGGGAATGGGGGGAGACCGAGGCCACGTGGAGCTGTGGCATCCCTGATCCTGGACAATGTCCCGTCGCAGTCGTGGACACAGTGAAGCGACCCTGGACCCCCACCTCCCATCCTCCTCCTAGGATAGGGTGGGATCGGAACCCAGGAGTGGAGGGAGCTTTGTATGCGCTGGCCGTTACTATTACTGTTATCGTTATTGTTGAGATTGTTAGCATACTGATTGAGAGGGTATAGGCAGGAACAACACCCGGGTTCCCAGGTTGGGTTTATTATTGTTTCTTGAGGGAACCACTGCTGAACCCCAGCGCTGCCAGGCGCTGGACCAGGTTCCGGCCTGGGCACCCCAGTTCACAGTTTCCTCTGGGATCCATTCAGGTCCCTGCTCAGCCAGTGCCTGGCTGTGTTGCTTCCTTTTGGTTGCTCCTGGTCTCTGAATGCACCTCAGTGTCCCCTCTGGGAGGTAGCAAAATGACCTGGCTTCCATGAGGATGCCTGAGGGGTTAGGCAGTGGAAGCTGTTATGATGGGGGCGCTTCTGGCCACTGAAAGACCTCAAGTGAGTGACTATAGGTCTCTGAGCCTCAGTTTTACTATGTGTCAAGTGGGGCTCATGATACGGAACTGTGGTGAAGGTGAAATAAGTCAGTAAGTGCAATGGCCACTCAGTGGGGCCCACAGAATGTCAGCCATCACCATAAGTATATTACAGTTACGTCATTAGCCACCTTTCCAGGTTCTCAACCAACTTTCCCTCTGGGTCAGATTTTTTTTATCATGGCCACTTTTCAGATGGGGAAACTGAGGACCCCTCCCCCTCCCCCCAAACCCTCTACGCCAACCCTCCCCTCCCCCCTCTCCCTACCCCCTACCCTCACCTCCCACCCCCTGGGGCCAGGGCCTCCCTGTTGTCCAGATCTGGAATTCAGGGCCCAGAGGAAGTTTGATGGATTTGAG
Source organism: Mesoplodon bidens (assembly GCF_964165515.1). Lineage (NCBI taxonomy): Eukaryota > Metazoa > Chordata > Mammalia > Artiodactyla > Ziphiidae > Mesoplodon > Mesoplodon bidens. The sequence continues at coordinate 139,823,985 of NC_138160.1, forward strand.
GCTGGCCCTGGGGCCACCACTTTCTCCCACTGCCCTTTCAGTTCCCAAGGCGGCCACCATGACAGACAGGGCTGAAGAGTCCAGAGGAAGAGGTGTGGCCCCTGCGTCAGGTCACTGGGCCCCCACCTCTTAGCAGCCTAGGTGAGCAGCTCATGTTTGCCCAGCCCAGCCTGGACACCCTCCCTTCCCCTCTCCCTCGCCCCCAGGGTGCAGAGAGTGATTCATGCCAGGTACTCTGGGTGTGGGGGAACTGAGAAGGGGCGTTGGAGCTTCTCTGCTCCAGGCCAGAGCTTGGGGAATCCAGACAAGCCTGCTTAGCCCAGGGACCCTGGGGCTGGGCTGGGTTAGCCCAGGAGGAGGAGATAAGACATCACTGAGTGTCTTCTCTTCCTGCCAACAGCCTCTGAGGCCCAGAGTGAGTCAATAACTTGCCCCCCACCCCCCATGAGCCAGGGAGGATGCCCATTGTGGTCCCTCCACCTGATGGGAGTCTGGCTCAGCTTGATTGCCCCCCGTGATAGGGGAACTCACTACCAAGATAGCAGACTAAAGGAGGTCCCACCGGGTGGTCGTTAAAGGCAGGGATTGGGCTACCACTTGACCTCCCTTGAATGGGTTCCTTGACCTCTCTGTGTCTCAGTTTCCCCATCAATAAAAATGAGGCTAACATAGCCCTACCTCCCAGCACAAGTGTGGAGTGTCGATGAGCTGATGGTGGAAAGGCTGCATGCAGGATATGGCATGTTAACTCTAATCCTGATTATGTGGCTCATTGGTGATATTTATCTTTGCATGAAAGAAATTATGTCGGACAAAGCCTGGATTAGGGTCCTGACCAGGTGTGGAGGTCCTCCAGAAGGTTCCCAGAGGCTCAATTTGTGCATCAGCCCTGGATCATGGGAAGATACTGAGGTTGAACTGCGATGCACAGCCTGCCTCCCTAGCCTGTTTCCCCATCTAGGAAATGAGCCCAGAGATGCCGTTTGAGGCTCAGCTGGGGGCAGGGCTGGCATTTAATCAGGGGCCTATGTCCAGCCTCAGAATCCTTCCTGGACCCATCCTAGGTACCCCGGGCAGTTTCTGCAGTGGGGGAGGGCAGGCTCACCCAATGAGTCATCCATTAGGAGCCCTGGGACCTGGAAACAGAAGACTCAAGGGTCCAAAGTGTGTGTGTCACCCTGCCCCCTCCCACCCTTTCTTCCACGCCCAGGGGTTCACCAAAGTGAATGTTGGACGTATATTTGCATAAAACCCACTTACACACATGGTAAGCAGAGTTGGCCCATAATGAGGCTTTCTTACGAATTATCTTTACTGGGCTTTCTCTTCTTTTATTTTCCTGTTTACAAAAGCAACTCATGGTCCTTGTAAAAAGGGACCAGCCCGTCATTACTGGAAGGCCAAACTGGTATGAACCTGTGAGGGATCACCCGCAGGTCCAGCTCGTCAGTGTTCAAATTCCAGCAACCTGGCCTCTGGTAGGTGGGTGCCTCCTCTGTGCCTACCTTGCCCCCGCTGGGAACTGGAACAGGGGACCTCCTTGGGAGGCCCAGTGAGAGCCATGGGGGCCCATCCGCAGGCCAGTGGTTCACACCCTCTCCTGCGAGCACCCCTGGCTCCCATCCTTGGGTCTTCATTCCTGGAACTTACCCTTTTCTGGAAAATTGTCTCCTTCGCTGCCTCTGTTCCCCATTAGCCCATTGGCTCCCCAAACATGGTGGTTTGTCTCCATCAACTTGGTTGGGTGCCCAGAACCTAGACCAGGGCATGGTACACACCGGGCGTTCAGCCCAGAGCAGTGACCAGTGTGCAAGTGATAGCGGTAGCTGCTGCTGCGATACTAATATCGTCATTGTTGGCACTTCGTATATGTGTGACTTGGAGAAAAGGTGACCGCTTAGTCCTCTAGCCTTTCCCAGGGCTCAGGGGGTTATACACACAAATGGGGTTCTCCTGTCACCCCCCACCCCTCACCTCTCCTTTTGGCAGCCCCAGAATATTCTAGGCCCCCATCCCCATCCAGATCCCAGCTGAGCGTCAGTGGGGCGTACAGGAGCAATTGAAGCCACAGCGGAGCTGATACTTAGCACCTGCTGGGGGCGAGCCGTGAGTGGGCAGCTGACGCCAGGCAGCTTCCCAGATGAGGCTGCTGAGGCCTGGAGCGGGCAGGGGGCAGCTACCTACCCCGCACCCACAGATGACCAGTAGCCGGGTCAGGCCTTCCTTCCCCGGGGGCCACGGTGGCTGTCTCAGGAACATCAGCTCTCTTGGTCCTCACGGCTGCTGGGTGAGTGGGGGGAACGAGCCCTCATGTTCCTGATTCAAGAACTGAGCCCCAGTGACTGGGCTGTTTGGGAGCACCCAGGCCTGGGGGTCCCCGGAGCTGGGGTAAGGAGGGGGGCGCATGGGTATGTGTCTGACAGGCCTGGAGAGGGACCCAAGATTCACCCTCTCCAAGCCTCAGTTTCCTCATCTGAAAATTGGGAGCGTCATGTGGGGATTCACCTTGATGTGATGGAGGCCTCCAAGTCAGTGTCAGGCAAGCCCCCACTGTCTGTGAAATAGTGCAGGGTGGGGATGGGGGGGCTGGTCCAGGCCCCCCAAGGGTGCTAATGGGTAGGGCCTTGCCACCTGGATTGTGTGACATTCTCACTTCCCCATGTGTCTCAGCTTCTCTGCCTTCCTGGCCTCCCAAGGGGAGGTGAGGGGGACAGAGGTGCCTGGAGCCATACGTGCCTGGGTCCTTGACAGACCTTGACTGTCACTTGCGGGTGTAGGCAGAGGTTGGGGGACTAGAGCACTGTCACCAGCGGGGGCCCCTAATTAATTCTGCTGAGTGGTCAGCCCCTTCCGTACATCTAGTGTCTCATTAATATTCAGTGAGTTATTAATATTTAGTACTGAGTGTATATATGCAACGAATCATGACTATTCAGTGACTGTCTATTCAGGGCGGTTTAGTGGCTCATTCATATCATATTCACTGTGATAATATGCATATTCATTAATGCATCACAAATGTGCCTTGCAACTATTAATTGTTGTCTTATAACTATTTCATATATTATAAATACTGGGTGCCTCCTGCATATTTAACAGATCATTAATATTCAGCACTTCACTAATATTCAGTGCTTCTTGCTTATTAAATGCATCCTGAATATTTTAGTGCCATGAATATTTGGCCCTTTAGCACGTTAGGACTATTCAGAGTCAGGAATATTCAGTGCCTCTTGGTCCCGCCCCCTTGGCTCCAAGGATGTGCTTGCTGACTTATCAGGACTGAATCACCTGCATCCCCAAGGTCCCAGATAGGGGACGGTGGCAGCTGCTGCCTAGAATGGGGTTAGCCTGAAGTGAGGCACAAGGAAATAACCAATATGTGAGTCATTGTTAGCATTTTTCCTCATGCAGCAAACAGCAGTGAGCACCAACTGGGGACGCAGCTGTGAGGGTCAAGATGCTGGGCCCCACCCCTCTGGAGCTCCAGGCTGGCTGGGGAGATGGACAGGAGGGAAGTGAGCAGTTTTGTCTAATGGCGGTGAGAGCAGCAGAGGAAAGCAGAGCCGGGGTGGGGTGTTCTAGCTGGGAGGTTGGGGCGTCTCTAAGGAGGTGATGTTGGGCAGAAACCTGAAGATCAAGGAGAAACCGGGGGAAGAGCAGGAGAGAGGGGCATCCAAGGTGGAAGGAAAGGCAGGTGCAGAGGTCCTGTGGCAGGGCTGAGCCCGGGTGTTTGAAGGAGCTGTGAAGAGGCTGGTGTGGCAAGAGTGGAGGAAAGGGGGCAGTGGACATGGGGTGGGAGGAGAAGGAGATTGAGAGCACCCCGGGGGGGGGGGCTTTTGGGTTGCAGCCAACGAAAACAAGTGGTTTTGCTGGGTGCGCTGCAGAAAGCAGGCTCTGAGTGATGGTGAAGTTGCAACAGTGCATGGAGGGCAAACAGCCCCGAGCAGGACTGGCCGGTATTGCAGTGAGGGGACTCGGTGATGGGCCCTGAGAGTCAGCCCAGACATCACTGCTGTGACTCTGTACACCATGGCACTACGGTCTGTAGGGAGGAACATGGAGGAGGCCCTGCCACGTGCAGGCACTATATGGATGTGTTCATCCATCAAATGCCTGATGGATCTTCCTGGTTTACATGGCATCGTGTCCCGAAGGCTCTCGCCCAGACACCACACCTGGGTCACCTGCTGCCCAAAACTCCCCTTGTGAAAGGCTCAGAGACTTCTCACATTTTGTTCTCCCTGGTCCATCCTTCTCTGTCCCCCACATCTAGGCTCTAAATTTTGTTTCTTTTTTTTTGGCCATGCCACACTGCATATGGGATCTCAGTTCCCCAACCAGGGATCGAACCCGTGCTGCCTGCAGTGGAAGTGCGGAGTCTTAACCACTGGACTGCCAGGGAGGTCCCAGGCTCTAAATATTGATGACTCCCTTCATCCTATTTGCTGAACTCACCCACGTCCCTGTACCCCGCCAGCCAGCCCCTATCCAGGTCCCCAAATTCTTCTTCCTGGTTGCTGCCCTGGCCTCTAACTCCTGCCCTGATCGCCTTTTCCCCTTCAGTGGCCCCACAGGGGACTTCTTCAAAGCATAACTCCATCTTGTCCTTCCCCTACTCACACACCGTCCATGGATCCCCGTTGCTCCTTACTTGCAACATAAGAGCTGCTTTGTGGTCTGCCCCATTTCCTGATCCTCCCCCTGCCATCATCTGGCAACCCTGCCTTTATCTCCCTCCTCCTCCACTTCTCCAACCACACCGCCTCCTCTCTCTCCCTTTGATAACCTAAAGGCCCACCTCAGGGCCTTTGCACTTGCTGTGCCCTCTGCTTAGAATGCCCTTCCCCTGGGGCTCTGCCCAGGTGATTTCCCTTCATCCTTCAGGATGTCCCCAGGCTGCTCAGGTCCCTCCCCTGACAGGGATCCCTCCTTCTTCAACAGCATTTATTGCAGCTGCGACTAAACAAATCACTTCCTCATGTATTAATATCATAAAAGAAGGGCTGGCTTGGCCATGGCTGTGTCCCCTGCACCCTACACACAGTAGGTGCTTAGTAAATACTCTATGGCCCACAAGTCAGTGCAACAAGTAAAACGGTTGGATTCGTACATGTTCATAGACACTCCTGCTTTATGCTGAGCCTCAATATCCCCATCTGTAAGTGGGGGCACTAAAGGAGCCAGGACAATGAACCAAAGTCACTGAGGTTGTCATCGCATAGTCAATGTATGTCAAGCCCTTTAATACTCAATAGAAAGTGACCCATTGTGTGTCTGTAGGGCAGGGAGTATTCTCAGCATTTCCACGTGCTAATGAGGAAATAGACTCCCAAGGGGAAGTGACTCACCAAGGTCAACTCAGAGCAAAGAGGTACCATTCAACAAGGAATCTGACCTCTCTGCTCCCTGCTCACACACCTCCATGGCTCGCCCATGCCCCCAGGAAACAGCCCCACTACTCAGCCTGGCATTCAAGGTCTTTACAGGGTCTGGCTCCACCTCTTAGCCTCAGAAATCAACCCCTTTCCAAATTCTGCTTTTCAGCAAAATAAACTACACATGATTCCTTGAATAGGCTTTGTTTTCTTTCCCTTCCTTGCTTTTGTATTTGCTCTCTTTGCTACCTGAACTCCCCTTGGTGGACTCATATGCATCCTTCAAAACCTCAACTTCAATATCCTGATCCATTCTTCTGGCCCAGCCCTGATCCCACAGGTGTCTGGATTTGTCTCCCCCAGATTGAGGGCTTCTGGGGGGCCAGGCCCAGGGTTGAGGCTTCTCAATTCCTCCAGAACCTATTTGTTGAACGAATGAATAGTTTTCATATATGTGTTTTGAGATAAGAGCCACTGAGACCCTTCTCAGAGCTGAAGGACTTGGAGATAATGTGGATTTCTGTGGTGATGTGAGTCACCCACTGGGCCACCTTGGGACAACTCTCTGAGCTTCACTTCTCCAGCTATGAAATGGGGGTGGGGATTCCCCCAGAGTTATTCAGACCCCCCAAACTTCAGAGTGAGCAGCTATTTGGGCTTCCACAAGCCCAATCCTTCCAGAACTGGAGAGGGTAGACAGGAGAATCTTGTGTGGGGTCAGGGAATCGAAAGCAGACCTGAGAGGAACTTCTCACCAGCCATACAGCCCCACCAGCAAAGTCCCCAGAGCTGCCGCACAGTCGCTTAGGAGGAAGTAATACCAAGAGGCTTCCTGTCCTTGGCCAAGTGGAGCCCGTAAGCCCCAGCTTTTCCCACGGTAGGTGTGAGGTCCCAGCCCATTTAGAAAGTAAGGCCTGTAAGGAGAGGTTGGGGACTACCTGGGATACAGCCCACTGAGACACCCAGCAAGGTATCCTGGACCAGTGAATCCCCAGCACTCTCAGCCTGGCTGAAAGCGGGGCCTGGAGTTTCTTTTTTATGCCAGTCTGGATGTGGGATGTTGCGAGTTTGGAAACATTTGCTGCTTGAAGTTTTAAGGGGCCATGAGTTAGAGGTGGAGGTAGCCTTGGTGGCTGGAGAAGGGAAGGGGATATGGGATGCATTAATAGAGGTCTAGTATAAGGGGAAGGGGACGTGAGCCTCCATCCCCTCCACCCCCAACTTGAGCTCTCAGACCTCAATCAGGAGCCTTATGGGGGCTGGGAGGGTGACGTCGCTGTAAGATTCCTCCATTTAAAGAAACCAGAGACCTGGCAAGAAAAAGTTGGGAATGCAGGTAGCCAACAAAGATGAAGTGTTTCATATGCAAAGGGATCTTACAAGTAAACAAGAAAGAAAATGCAAGGAAAAGAACGGGCATTAATGGATTTAATTAAAACCAAATGGCCACCCCCAAGAGCTTCTATTTTGCCCAGATACCCTGATCCCAGTGATATGAGCCATTTAGTCATTTTACCTCTTCTCACACCTTCCCCCTCCCCAGTGACCAGGTTTGGCTGAGTTGTAAATATTCCTATTTGTTGAGGTATCTTTCTTTGTTTTGGAGCTCTTGTTTGGCGCTAAACACATTCCCAGCTAACAGATCCTTGGCCATTTAGGTTTGATTTTCTATTTAAATAGCAATAAATCTCATAAATACTCCATCTAATGAACTTAACTAAACCTATATCAAGCTTCTTTATTCAGTCCTTCATTCTCCTCTTTGGATCCTTCCTCCTTTTGACTTCTCTATTCTGGTTTCTGTGTTTATTTAGACCAGGATTTCTCAATCTTGAAATTGCTGGATCATCTTCTGTCATGGGGCCATCCTGTGCCCTATAGGATGTTAATTTAAGCAGCATCTCTGGCCTCCACCTGCTTGATGCCATTAGCAGTCCCATATCTCCACCCTGCCCCAATCATGATAACCAGAAATGTCTCTAGACATTGCCCAGTAAGTATCCTGTGGGAGCAGAATAACCCCTAATTGAAAACTGATTTAGACTCTAAACTGCAGATGGGGTAGGGGGTGAATCACCCTCTAAATTTTCATGGGATTCTGAATGAGGGTGTCTCTTAGCCAGAAGTTAGGGTCCCAGGCACACCCTTGTCTTCCAGCATCTGTGGGTCTCTGGCCACCAGTGTCACCGAAGAGAATGTTGTGACATCTCTGGTCTTATTTTTGGTGACTTGGGCTTTCTACTGCAGCTCTTGAGTTTTTTCCCGTCCTCGGAGCTCAGGGATCTGCAAGGTTCACCTGGGAACGCTCCTTTCTTGTGGTCCACTCTGGACTCGGGCCCCTTTTCAGCTCAGGAAAATGTCCTTCTAGGATTCTGTTCATTCTTGCATCATTTTTCAGTTCACAGTCTCCTCTCAAGATTATGATTTGCCTTTTTGGGTCTCCCAGACCTGCCCTCAGGATGGTGAACCACCCGCTGAGGCTGGCAGCTAACCCAGGGATGCCATGGAAACAAGACAGGCTCTGTGCCACCTGCAGACAGGGTCCCCAGCTGCTCAGACTCCACCAGCTCATTCCCACCTCAGGGTCTTTGCACCTGCTGTTCCCTCCCTGGGGATCTTTCCCTCACAACCTCAGCCATGATGGCTCCTCTGTGCCATTCACATCCCAGCTTAAATGTCATCCAGACCTCAAAATCCACGCCCGCCACCCAACCCCATTTCCTTCCGTGGCATTCATCCCCTTGCATCTCTTCACCGAGGTTTTTATTTAGTGTTTGTTCCCCCTCAAGCATGTGGGTCCCAGAGTGGCCGAGACATTGAGGTATCCCGTGCCTGTTCACCACTGTGTCCCCGCTCCTGGGAGGTGCCTGGCACACAGGAGAAGCACAGTAAATATTGGCTCGAATGAATGAATGTATAAATTCATTCTGAGAGTCAATATGTATATATTTTGGCCACACCATGCGACTTCCGGGATCTTAGTTCCCCGACCAGGGATCAAACCCGTACCCCCTGCAATGGAAGCACAGAGTCCTAACCACCGGACCTCCAGGGAAGTCCCAAGAGTCAATATTTTTTCAGATGCTGTGGCATCCCAGCATTTGTTCGTTCATTCATTCATTCAACACATTTACTGAGCGCCTACTATGCACCAAGCACAGTTCTAGGGGCTGGGGATAAAATGATGAATAAGACTTATTGAATGGAGCTTGTATTCTGGTGGGGAAGATGGATGAGAAGCAGTACATTTTTTAAGGTTTTTTAAAATTAATTAATTTATTTATTTTTGGCTGCGTTGGGTCTTCGTTGCTGCGCACGGGCTTTCTCTAGTTGCGGCGAGCAGGGGCTACTCTTCGTTGCAGTGCGTGGGCTTCTCATTGCAGTGGCTTCTCTTGTTGTGGAGCACGGGCTCTAGGCGCACGGGCTTCAAAAGTTGTGGCACACGGGCTCATTAGTTGTGGCGCACGGGCTTAGTTGCTCCGCGGCATGTGGGATCTCCCCAGACCAAGGCTCGAACCCATGTCCCCTGCACGGGCAGGTGGGTTCCTAACCACTGCGCCACCAGGGAAGCCCCATTTTTTAAGTTTTTATTTTAGGAGGTGAAAAGTGCTGTGGAAGAAAGAAAAAGTAGGCTAGGGTGGGGGATCAGGGCTGCCAGTGAGATGGTGTGTCCTGAGGAGGTGTTCCTGAGAAGGGGACATTTGAGCAAAGACAAGAGGAGGGGGAGGAGGGAGTTGTATAGAAATCTGGAGAATCGGGCAGAGGAAACAACCTGTGCAAAGGTCCTGAGACAGGACCGTGCTCAGCATGTTTGAGGTTAAAATCCCAACCACACTCTTACATAGGGTTAATTCCCATTTTACTTTGAAGCTCAGAGAGGTCAAGCTTCTTTCCCAAGGTCACACAGCAGAACCTGTGGAGTGGGATCTGAGCCCCATTTCGGGGAGACACCTGGCTGGAGAGGCCTTGGCCAGGCAGTGTGCAGAGGCAGTGATGGGCACGTTGGGGAAATGGCCTCATGGATCAGGGAAGGAGCCTCTGTCCCCAGCACCAACACCCGTTTGTGGCTCTAGATAAAATGGGAAACTACTCTCTTCTTGCTCCCAGGCAATTGCTGGGTGGTGTTGCTTGGAGCTCGAAGGGCCTACCAGAATCCACTGACTACCCCCACAGTGTTTCAGGTGCCAGAGGGGAGAGCGAGGAGACCCCCGACGAGCACAGACATCCTGAGGCAATCTGAGGTAAGTGCTGGGGTTCACATATTCATTCAACAAATACTTGTTGAATAGCCACTAGGTACCAGGTGCCAGGAACTCCCTTCACACCTGCACAATCTAGTGAGTTGCTCAGATGCCCCCTTTATAACTGAGGAAACTGAGACCCTAGGTGTGGAGGGCACACAGCCAGGGAGTGATGGAGTTGGGATTTAAACCCAGGAGTTGGGCTCCAGAGGGCATCTCTCTGAGGTGAGACAATAAGTGTTTACTGAATTGGTAAGTTCTGCCTTGGGTCTAATCTGGCATTTTCATGCTGAACTGGAAGATAGATCTTCAAAGTTAAGGCTGGAACACAGCACAGATACCACCTTTCCAGACAATACGACATTGAGGGAGTCCAGGGAAGCCTGGGAAAGGGATCGGGACAGGAGACCAAAGCCTCTGCCTACATATGGGAAATGAAGTCTTCGGGCGGGGTGGGGGTGGGGGGTGGTTGATGGATAAATAAGAGTGTGCCAGGCTGCTCTCACCTTCTGAGATGGCCCACATTCTGTCGAGTGTGTTTCTCTCTAAATAAATCCACTTCTTACCTATCACTTTGTCTCTCACTGAATTCTTTGTGACAAGACATCAAGAACCTGAGCTTTGTTAAATCCTGAGACCAGAACTAAAACCCCCAACAAATGGAAAATGTTAGCATTCTTCACTCCAGAAAAGACCACCTGAGGCCAGATTCAAGGAACCAAAGAAGCTCATCAAGAGATTACCTGAGGGCTTCCCTGGTGGCGCAGTGGTTGAGAGTCCGCCTGCCGATGCAGGGGACACGGGTTCGTGCCCTGGTCCGGGAAGATCCCACATGCCGCGGAGCGGCTGGGCCCGTGAGCCATGGCCACTGGGCCTGAGTGTCCGGAGCCTGTGCTCTGCAACGGGAGAGGCCACAACAGTGAGAGTACTAAAAAAAAAAGATTACCTGAGACCAGATTAAAGGAGTGCAGGCCCTGCACACACCCTAATCCTTATCAGCAACCCTGCCCTTGAACCATTGCCAAATCCTCCTGGGTTGGGACACACAGTTTTAAGGGTCAGGAGCCTGCTGCTTCCCCCTTTTCCCTGGCAAAGCAATAAAGCTCTTCTTTTCTTTCTTTCTTTTTTTTTTTGCGGTACGCAGGCCTCTCACTGTTGTGACCTCTCCCGTTGCGGAGCACAGGCTCTGGACACGCAGGCTCAGTGGCCATGGCCCACGGGCCCAGCCGCTCCGCGGCATGTGGGATCTTCCCGTACCGGGGCACGAACCCGTGTCCCCTGCATCGGCTGGTGGACTCTCAACCACTGCGCCACCAGGGAAGCCCTCTTCTTTTCTACTTTACCCCTCCCCCGCCCAAAAAAGTGTGCCAGAGAGAAACTTAATGAATTTACTTTTATTCATAAATTCATTCATTCAGACCCTCTCTGCTTTCCCCGTGTGTTTGCCTCATGCTGGGCAATGCCAGGACCCTCAAGAAGCCCCCAGTCTTGGGAAGAAAAAGTCAGAGATCATGATGAAACCTCAGATTGGGACTTGAACCCACCTGCTGGGACTCGAACCCAGCCTAAACCCAGACTGACACTTGGACTCGAACCCGGCCAAAACCCACAGTCTTCCAACTGACATCACACACCATATCAGGTGAGAAAGGCACCAGGGTATGGGGTTATCAGTTTTTATAGGGGTGGGTAATTTTATAGGCTAATGAGTGGGAGGAGTATTCCAGCTATTTTGGGAAAGTGCGGGGATTTCCAGGAATTGGGCCACCGCCCACTTTTTGATCCTTATGGTCGGTCTTGGAACTGTCATGGTGCCTATAGTGTCATTTAGCTCGCTGATGTGTTACAGTGAGTGTATACTGAGGCTCAGGGTCTAGTGGAAGTTGACTTATCTGCCATCCTGGATCCATTTGGTTCTAATCAGTTTATGTCATGTCTGTGGGCTATGTCATTCTTTCAGAGGTTGTGCCCTGCCCCCTTCCCTCCTGTTTCAGTGACCTAGCCAGAGAGGGAGACAGGGCTAAATAGGAAACCAGGACCCTTCCTGAGAGGTCCAAGAGGACTACCCAGAGAATGGATTATTTGAGATAGGTTTTAAAGGAGGAAGAGGAGTTTGCCAAGGAAGATAGCTTTGTTTGAGACATGCTGGGCCTGAGGGTTCTGTGAAGAGCCAGGGCCCATGCTCAGCTCACAGGACCATTAAAAATAGTCAAGAAGAATGAGTGACGGTTATATCAGAATCCCAGAAGCTCAGAGCTTCCTGGAGGAGTAAGTGAAAAGGGAAGCAGGAAGGATCCCAGCAGCTCTCAACTGCTAAATAGGGAGTTCTCTCCCTCTCTCCGGGAGGCTCCTGGGCCATCTCTGAGAGAAGGACATAAAGAGGACCAGCTTGGATGTGGGGGGTGGGATTCTGGGCACACTGAATCTGGGAGGCTCACCTTGGCATCTCCATGCCTGTTTTCTCTGTAAATATTGATCCCCGGTAGGGCCTGGGCAACAGTCAGAGCCAACATGGGGTACTGGAGGAGGTGGGAGCCAGGGGAATCTCTGGGGGTGAATTTCAGTATTTTTCCAACTTGAGCAACTATAGGGCTGCAACCAGGTGTTGGGGTCCACAGGTAGCTCTGGAAAAGTGCTTGGCCCATCTGGCATCTTCAGGCATCTTCAGTGAGTGTTATTGTCTGCAGGAGCTGCCCAGGGGTCTCTTCGGACCAATCCCAAACTCAGACGGACCAGAATGAGGTGTTCTCGGCCCCTGCGGACAGAGATGGGCCTGGCTGTGGCTCTGGGCACCTTCACCCTCCTCTTCCTCTTCAGTCTGCAGGTCACCACCCACCTGCCCAGGCCTGAAGGAGCCACCAGGCACCCCCGTGGCTCTGGTCTGGCCCTCGCCACCCTCCCGCCCACCGCCCACCCCACTGCCTGGCCAACACCTCCATAGCCGCCCCGCCAGACTTCACCAGGCAGCCACAGCACATCCGCAACTTCCTGCTGTACAAACACTGCCGTGACGTTGTGCTGCTCCAGGACGTGCCGCCTGACAAGTGCGTGCAGCCAGTCTTTCTGCTGCTGGTGATCAAGTCCTCGCCCAGCAATTACGGGCACCGGGAGCTGGTGCGGCGCAGGTGGGGCCGTGAGTGCCAGGTCCATGGCGTCCAGCTGCGCCACCTCTTCCTCGTGGGCACGGACCCCAACCCGCTGGAGGCGCGCAAGTTCAACCGGCTCTAGGCCACGGAGGCACGGATGCACGGTGACATCCTGCAGTGGGATTTCTACGACTCATTCTTCAACCTCACGCTCAAACAGGTGGGCTGGGGGAGGGAGGGAGGGTGTCACCTGATTGGGGTGCCCAAAGTTGCTACCACCTCCTCTGAGGAGCTCTGGGGACCAGAAACTCCCATCAACCTCCCCCCAACCCATCTACTGTCCTCATGGTGATCCAAAGTCTTCTTTGTCCAAGGGAGGCAGGGAGAAAGGACTTACAAGCCTGACTTTCCAAACCTTGATGACCTGGGCTCAAATCGAGACTCTGCTTCTTATCTGCTGTTTGCCATGGATGATCATTCACCTCTCTGTGCGTCAGTTTCCTCATCAGGGAAATGGGATATTAATTGAACTCACCCACCTCTGAGGGCTGCTGTGAGGATTATATGAGATGATATTCATAAGGCACCTGGGCCAGTGCCAGGTGCTCAGATAACATTTGGCAATGGCACATGGGGAGAGCTGGACAGAACACATCTTATTTCTTTGTTCTGGTTCTGTCTCCCCATGAGGCCCAGGTCTGTGTGGAAGATACTCAACAAAGACCTTTCTGATGGAAAAGAAACCATGAGAGGTAGACAGAAACTTGCCCATGCTCAGAGGAGGAATTGAAGGCTCCAAGGACGTACCCAGGATGTGGAGGGTGGGGATGGAGTAAGCTGAGTAGAGATACAAGTTGAAAGGGGCCCAGTGCAGGTTCCTGCTCATAGTAAGCACAGACAGGTCTGGGTTCAAGACTTTGAACAACAGACCTTCTCTGTTGTATGACCTTGCTCAAGGCACTTTCTCTGGAGAGTCTCTATTTCCTCATCTGTAAATGGGATTGAAGACCACACCTGCCTCTTAAAATTGTATTAAGGATTCAAGGTAGGGCAGGCACTGAGTACAGTGCCTAGCTAGCATGCAGCCAAAGTTATGGAGGTAACTGAAGCCGAGGCGGGTAGAGGGCCCAGAACCTCTTAACATGCCACGTTCTTAACGCAGAACACAAAAGCATGTGATAAACATCAACTTGACAAACATGAATCCAGTGCCTACAAAGTGTTGACCCCATAATGGGTGCCGAAGAGATGGCACGTAGGAGAGACACAGCTCCCACCCAGGCGGACCCCAGAGTCTGATGGGGGAGGTAGATGTTATATAACAATCATACAAGTAATTATTTAATGGTAGTGCTTGGCAGGGCAGAGTCAGAAGAAATAGCAATAAATGTAAATATGACAATTTTCAAGCACTTCTTGCTGCTTTACAGAGCATCATCTCTGTAGATCCCCAACACTCCTGGAGGCAGGTCCCATGATGTGTCCTGTCTGGGAAGTTGGAAACTGAAGCACAGAGAGGGACAGTTGGTTGCAAAGGACCACAGAGTGAGTTCTTTAACCCAGAATAGCCTAACTGGAAAACACATCCTTGCCTGGCCTCGCTGGGCTGGGGTGGCTGACAGGGACCGAAAGCTGATGGCCCCAGGCACCAAGCCCATGTGCCCTGTCCACCCCCCCTTGCAGGTGCTCTTCCTACAGTGGCAGAAGACACGGTGCACATGCCAGTTTTATGCTCAACTGGGATGATGACGTCTTTGCCCACCCAGACAACGTGGTCACCTACCTACAGGGCGACAACCCTGACCACCACCTCAGACAGGTGTCTGAGACAGGCTTCACAGGAATTGGGGCAGTGGCAAAGGGGACCTCACAGCAGAGTGAGGACGGGAGACCAGGTCCTCAGGGAATAAAATGTTTTGCAAAGACTTAGAGGTCTTTTTTTGTTGTTGTTTTTTTAAGTGATTTATAAGTTTTAACTCAGATCAGTCTACATTCATCCTTAAAATCTCACTTCCAGAAGAAAATATACACCAGTAAAACAGAGCAAGGATGAAGTAGAGGCTATGGAAGCTTCTATCTGGCAGATCTCACATCATCCTCCCCTGCCCCCCACACATACCCTCCATGGCTCCCTATTGCCCTCAGCTTACATTCCCCCCTGCAGACTGATTCTCACTGCCAGCTTGATGGCAGGGTCCGGAGAGAGAGACACAGGGGTGATACTGCTCCGAGCTGCATGGGACGCTGGACCCACCTGCTTCTGGCAAGGCTCCTACTGAATCCTGCCCCGCCACCACGCAGCCTCCCCTCTCTTCCGCGGGCTCACCTCCTCTCACTGGGACTACAGCTCTACTGTCCTCTGTCTCACTCCTTGTGTCCCTTCTTTAAGTATTTATTGTGCACCTACTGTGTGCTACACGCCTTGCCCTGTACTCCTCCTCCCAGCCCCATGGAAAAGGTCAGGGGGCAGTGACCCACTTTATAGTGAGGACACAAACCTGTGAACAGTGAAACAGGAAGTTACCAGAAGTGGTAAGAACTTTGAGGAGAATTCAGACGAGGTAATTGGATACACTGTGATGGGGACGGGCACTAGCCAGGAAGGAAGTTGGGGTTGGGACTGCAGAGATGGGGCCTGAAGGAGGAGGTTATGGCCTTGGGGAGAATTGGGAGGAGGATGTCCCAGGCAGAGGATACAGCATATGCAAAGGCCCTGAGGTGAGACGATCTGAGAGCATTTAAATTGCAGCCAGGAAGCTGTGACTGGAGGTGGGTAAGGAGGAGATGGAGGGAAAGGGGACAGGAGATCACAGGGACTAGTCATATGGGGCCTTGTGGGTTTGGGTGAGGAGAGAGGGTGTTATTTTGAGGGTTACGGCATCTTTGGAGCAAGGAAATGACATGATTAATTTTATTTATTTATTTATTTATTTATTTATTTATGGCTGCGTTGGGTCTTCGTTGCTGCACGCGGGCTTTCTCTAGTTGTGGCGAGCGGGGGCTACTCTTGGTTGCGGTGCGCAGGCTTCTCATTGCGGTGGCTTCTCTTGCTGCGGAGCACGGGCTCTAGCCGTGTGGGCTTCAGTTGTTGTGGCACGAGCTCCGTAGGTGTGGTGCACGGGCTTTGTTGCTCCACAGCATATGGGATCTTCCTGGACCAGGGCTCGAACCCATGTCCCCTGCATTGGCAGGCGGATTCTTAACCACTGTGCCACGGGGGAAGTACCGACATTATTGATTTTTAAGTTTTAAGAAGCCCTGCAGCTGCATGGAGACTGTTGAAAAGGAAGGTGGAGGCTGAGGCAGCCTCCAAGCCAGAGGAGACAGGCCTGGATGAGGCAGGGGCTGCAGGGGTTTCTACCAGGTCGATCTGATCTCATCCTGCCCCTGCTCAAACACCTTCTGTTCCTCCCCTTTGCCCTTGGGAAAGAGTGCCGCTCCCCTGCTGCACCGGATTGAATAGTGTCTCACAAAAGTTCCCATCCACCTGGCACCTCAGAATATGGCCTTATTTGGAAATAGAGTCTTTGCAGATGTAATTAAGGTAAGGATCAAGATAAGATCATCCTGGATTAGGGTGGGCTCTGAATCCAATGAGAGTGCTTTTAGCAGAGACAGAAATGAACACACAGACCTGGAAAAGAAGATGATGTGAAAATGGGGGCAGAACTTGGAGTGATGCAGCTACAAGCCAAGAATTGCCAGTAGCCCCCCAGAGTTGAGAGAGGCAGGGGGACAGAATCTTCCTCAGAGCCCTTCAAAAAGAATCAACCCTGCCAACACCTTGATTTCTGACTTCTGGCCTCTAAAACTGGGAGGGAATAAGTTTCTACTGTTCTAAGCCGCCCAGTCTGTGGCTGTTCCAGCAGCCTTAGGAAACTAATACACATGTGAACAGATCACATAGTCAGATGCCCAAGCATTTTTTTCAAGAGGGTCAAATCATACAATTCCTATCTCAGGATGAAAGGAGGATACAAGTGAAAAGAATGGTGAGAGTTGGATCACTAAATATCCACTGTGAGGGGGAATTCCCTGGCAGTCCAGTGGTTAGGACTCCATGCTTATTGCAGGTGGCACGGGTTCAATCCCCGGTCAGGGAACTACGGTTCCACAAGCCCCACAGCACCGCCAAAAAAAAAAAAAAAAAAAAATCCACTGTGACATTCAGACATTCATGTGTTGTGTTGGACGTTAAGTGAGGTTAAGGCCCCCCATGAGCCATGACAGAGGCCTGGATTCGAATCCTGAACTTGACCATTCCCTCCCTGTCTGACCTTGGCAAACAGCCAGCTCCCTTGGCCTCAGTTTCCCCCCTTTTTATTGTGATGCTTCTCCAATTGTTATTAAGTTTCTGGAAGTGTTGGTGGGTCCACGGCTGCCAGAGGACAATTCCACACAAAGGCTGACCCAGGCTTGTGCCTTTTTCTTGAGAAAATGCAAAAAGTTTCTTCAGATTCTGCAGGCATCTTATTTATTTACTATTGATAGGACAGCAAGAGGGGTGTCAAATGCAGGGAGCACGGTAACTGGGCTCCTCTGAGGTGAGAACATTTGAGAACAGGTGGCTGGCATCTCCACAAAACCAAGGATCCTCCAAGCCAGGTTTGGGATCTGGTGTTTTCCCCAGCTGGCCCCCCAGAGGACAGGTGGCCTGGGTGAGGTGGTGAGCACCTTGTCCTAGGAGGTAATCAACAAAGTCCCCCCAGACATGGGGCTTCATGGTGCTGTGTGGCATCAGGAGTTCACCAGACCGGACCCCTGTGGGTCTCGGGCTCCCCCAAGGCCGCACCCCAGGAGGGTTCAGTGGGGACAGAGGGTCAGCAGGTCTTGCCGGGTGCAGCCACTGAGGCAGCAGTGACGGACAGGGTTGGCGGCAGCTGCCCGGCGACGGCGGTGGTGGTGATGACGAGAGGCCTGGGGCAGGGGCTGTGGGGCGAGTACCAGCATGGGGTCCCCACTGGCCATCAGCCCGTGGAGGAGATGATGTCCTTCCAGCCACTGTAGCAGCTCACCTGGGGACAGGGAGGAATTCAGCATAGAGGGGGGACCCCAGAGGACCCCACTCACGCTGCACACACAGCCTCCACTCATCATGCACAGAAACAGAAAGTAAGCATTTATTGAGTGCCCAGTGTATACCAGGCACAGATTGAATCCCCCATCCGGACGTGTGGAGTCTCGAGCCACACCACACTTAAGTCCCCAGCTAGGCACACTCCCACGTGTCACCTATGGTAAGAAGGCACAGACACTTCACAGAGCAGATGACAGAAGGGGTGACATACGACGTATACATGTACACACAGACGCAGGCGCACACCCTCATAGCCCCTCCCACTTCCCTGCACACCTCTGCACACCCATCTGTACCCGGTCACACACACAGGACACACACGCATGTGACAGACGTTGTACACAAAGCTGTTTGATACTCCCTGCACCAGGGCCGGGACTAGGGTGAAGAGAGCCAGGCTCGGGCCTGGAGCCCACAATTTTAAGGGGGTGCCAAAAAACCTCAACAACCAAGATCAAACATATTGTAACGGAATATTTAAAAATTAAAATGAATGCAGAAGTTCCTGAAGATCAAAATATTGAAACTGTAAATAAAGACAGATCTGATCTGGCTACGCACTTGTTCAGACTCGCTCGCGTCGTTCGCCGCGCACTGATTCCCGCTCCTGGCAGGGGGCGCATACCCCGTGGACTTGCACACACCCGCGCAGCCGGCAGGTGGACCCCAGAACATGCATGCAAACCCGTCTGCATGCACCTGCCCACGCCCGGCCCCAGAGACCCCACAGCACAGTCCTCGCCCACTCCTACTCACGGTCGCCGCCAGCCACAGGTCGCCCATCCTCGGGGGACCAGCGCGGGCCCCCGCACAGCCGCACCAGCGCGCGCACGAAGTGGTGGCCGCACAGCTTCTCGGGCGCTTCCTGGACGGGGACAGGGCGTAGGGCGAGCGCCAAGGCCGGGCCCAGCAGCACCAGCGCCCAGGTGAGCCGACGGGGGTCCATGGCTGCGGGAGGCACCGGGCCCCAGCGGGGATCCCCCTTATAGGAGCTGGCCCGCCCCAACTGGGAGCCTTGGAAGGGGGACAGAGCATTCCTGCAGGATGGTCCAGGGAGAAGGTCAAGGGCAGGGTCAGGGCAAGCATACTGGAACCCCTGATAGTTGGGTTTCCTTTTTTTTTATGATATGAGTGCCTGACAACCTTTGATTGCGGAGGCATCGGCTTCATAGATGGCTCCCCAATAAATGTGACTAGGTAAAGGGCCAGGCCACCTCCTCCCACTGAGGCACTTTTGTTTTACACATCTCGGCTGATTTCAGTCACTTACCACTTGGGCCACTTGGCTGCCTGTTTTGTTTTCTCTTCTTATGCTTTAAATTCCAACCTATGTTAAATTCACCAATAAAGAGTGAGCCCACGAACTCTTAGGCTCCCACCCTTGACCCCAATAAAAGCAGGACCCCAGACCCACCCTTCTCTCTCTACCCAGGACCTTGCTCTGTGGCCCCGGGAGTGCTGTGTAATTTCCAGGTGTGCTGTGTAATTTATAAGTAATAAACCTTTATTTTCTCAAAGTTTCCTGATGGTTGTTGCTGAATGGCATCTTTCAATCATAATAAGAACTCAAGGGCCGGTCCAGCCACAACATTGATTTTTTTTTAATTAATTAATTAATTTATTCTTATTTTATTTTATTTTTTGGCTGCGTTGGGTCTCCGTTGCTGCGCGTGGGCTTTCTCTAGTTGTGGTGAGCGGCAGCTTTCTCTTCATTGCGGTGCACAGGCTTCTCACTGTAGTGGCTTTTCTTGTTGCAGAACATGGGCTCTAGGCGCGTGGGCTTCAGTAGTTGTGGCGCATGGACTCAGTAGTTGTGGCTCGCGGGCTGTAGAGGGCAGGCTCAGTAGTTGTGGTGCTCGGGCTTAGTTGCTCCGCAACATGTGGGATCTTCCCGGACCAGGGCTCGAATCTGTGTCCCCTGCATTGGCAGGCGGATTCTTAAACACTGTACCACTAGGGAAGCCCAGCATTGATTACTGATAGGCCGAGATCCATACAAAACAGCCATGGTCTCTCTCCCTGGGCCAGGGCCTTGGGCGTATCTCTCCCAGGGGGACCACTGGTTGAGGAGTCTTTATTTTATTTTATTTTATTTATTTATTTACTTGCAATACGCGGGCCTCTCACCGTTGTGGCCTCTCCCATTGCGGAGCACAGGCTCCGGACACGCAGGCTCAGCGGCCATGGCTCACGGGCCCAGCCGCTCTGCGGCATGTGGGGTCTTCCCGGACCAGGGCACGAACCCGTGTCCCCTGCATCGGCAGGTGAACTCTCAACCACTGCGCCACCAGGGAAGCCCAAGGAGTCTTTATTTTTTAACCATTTTAAAGAGGAGAAATAGATAAACTGAGAAATAATCATTCCATGGGATGGTGGCAGTGGGCATCCAGCCAACTGAGACCAGGGCCATTCAGAATCTTGTTGTCCTTATTAGTGGACAAATAAGGAAACTGAGGCTCAGAGAGGGGACCCCCACACTTGCCCAAGGTCACAAGAGGATGGGCCCTGGGGCTGCGAGTCTTGGTCGGTTCTGCCTCTCCCACATCAGGGTCTCCTTGGGTTGGGCAGGGGATGGAGGGCCTCTACCGGGTGCCAGTCTGGGTGCCAGTTTTACCAAGGAGGGAAACTAAGGCAGAGAGGGAGGTTACTCAACCCAACGTGGGTGAGACCCTGAGCTGAAAACCCGGCCTTGCAGCCCCTCCCCCTTTTCACCAAAGCAGGCTATGACAGTAGGCACAGAGATCTCTGTCTGTGTCTCTCCCCTGTTCCCTCTGTCTCTCTCTTGAGTCTCTCTTGGCCTTTCTCTCTCTGTCTCTGTCACTCTCGAAATCTTTCCAGCAGTCCTGAGGAGCAAACGAGGGACTGGTTTGGGCCCTGCTAATGTTGGACCCCTCCCCATAGCCTAACCCTCCCAACCAGGCCTTGCCCTCTGGCCCCCACTAGAGCAGCCTGTTCCTTCCCCCCACCAAGAGCCTGCAATCAGCTCCCCAGGACAGTGCCAAGGCCAGCAGCTGGGGCTGGGGGGAGGGCTTCTGTCCTCGAGAGCCCCATCCTCCTGTCCCTCCTCCCCCAGCCTGCCCTGAGGCTCCCATTGTGGCCCCCAGGGGTCTCTATCCCCCAGCCCTAAGCACATTCCTCCCCGGCTCACACTCCCCCAAGGATCCCCATTGCCCAAGTCCAGCAACAAACCATCCTTTTCACTGAATTTCTTTATTCATTCAACAAACACTCCCAGAGTCCCCTCTGTGCCCAGCCCAGCCCCCAAGGAGCCTCCACATCAGAAGAGACGGAGCTGGACGCAGACACCACCCCAGCCCTAGGGTCAGAAGTACAGGGCTGACTGGGGGTGGTGGGAGAACGCTAGGGAACGCTGCAAGGACGTGATAGCTGTGGCTCTGAGAGATGAATGAGAGTTTTCCAGGGAGGCAAAAAGTGGCAGAAAAACCTTACAGGCTGGTGTGAAGGAGTGGTGGGGTAAGCTTAACCTGCACAAGATGCCTTCTCACAAGCCTCCAGAAGTTGACTCTGTATAGCCAAAGGGCCAACACTATTGCCCATTATACAGAGGATGGAACTGAGGCCCAGAGAGAGGAAGCAACTCTCCCACCATCACACAGCAAATAAGTGGCAGAACCACGGGCTCCAACACCTGTGCTCTTAACCTCTGTACTCTGAGCCTCCTCCTTTCACCATGCTGTTCCCTCTGCCAAGAGTGCCTTTCCTTCCTTCACCCGCTGAAAAACTCCTGTTAGGCTCCATTGTCATCAGTTGTGTGATCCTCTGGTCCAGACAGAAAGGGCCCCAGCATACAGGGAGGAAAACTGAAGCCCTGGGACACTCAGGTTCAGTTAGGGTGGACTGGGACATCAGCTTCTCCTGGTCTCTTACACAATTCTAAACAGT
This sequence comes from Mesoplodon bidens, assembly GCF_964165515.1. NCBI lineage: Eukaryota > Metazoa > Chordata > Mammalia > Artiodactyla > Ziphiidae > Mesoplodon > Mesoplodon bidens. Next base: position 139,845,670 of record NC_138160.1, read on the forward strand.
CACACAGGCTCCCCCAAAAAAGTGAATTTTCAGCCAGGGCAGCTCTCTTGTCCTTGGCTTCCTCCAGCTAAAGAGGGAGTGGGGAATAGAAGCCTGAGATCACATATTTAAAGCTATATAATGTCTCCTCTGGAAATGAGACAGGAAGCTCCAGGACAGGCCCTCAGAGGTTGGGAAGATCGGGGGGACTTAACTCTGGTCCCTCAATTCTGGGGGGGCGCTCAGTAGACCCCACCATTGCATCTGTCTTGAATCTTTACAAGTTCCCAATGCTACGAGGCTGCTGTTGCTCTACAAGCCAGGGGTGCTCCCCCAAGTGCAATGTCATTTGCCCCATGAGGGGGTCTCTGAAGCAGGAGGGCCAGAGAGGGGTAGGTCCCTGATCAAGGTCACACAGCCAGTCCATGGAGACCAGAACCCAGAGGTCTGTGTGCAGGAGATATAAAAAAGACAGAATGGGGTTCTCCCTCTAGACAAGCAGGTCAGGGTCTCCTGCCTCTGGACACTATTCCTGGCTTCCACTCCACAGTGCATCCAGCTGGGGGCCCAGGGCGCTGAATGGTGGCCGGTCTTGTGGGCTAGGGGCCCAGCACAGCTTCATGAGCTCATGAACCTGAGGGGGTGGGAAGAGACAACAGGGTCACATGTGAGTGGTAGGAAGGACATGACTCCTGTTCACAGTTTTAAAATATAAATTAGACTCCACCCCTCCCTTGCTCCAAAGACTCCCATGGCTCCCTATGGATCTTAGAACAAAATTGCATCACCTCCCCTGCCTCCCTCCCTCTACCATCACCTCCATCACCTCCTCTCTTGTTCCATGCAGCCACATCTGCCCCCATCTCATTTTGTAAATACACCAAACTCATTCCCACCTCAGGGCCTTTGCACCTGCTGTGTGCTCCACTGAGAATGCCCTCTCCCAGCTTTCCCCATGGGTGAGATCCTCTTCCTCCTTCAACCCCTCTAAGAGGCCATCCCTGACCACACACACCCCCATCTCTTTCCAGACATTGATCACCACCAGAATGTTCTTGTTAGCTTCTGCTGGTTACAGGGAGGAGGGGTAGTATCTCTTCTGTCCCCTGCTGGATCCCCAGCACCCAGCACAGAGCCAGCACACAGTCAGCGCTCAGTAAATGTTTGTGGCCTGAACAGATTAATTTGTGAATAACCAACCACATGTCAGACACTTCCACAAAAGCTGTGATGAGAAACTGTAAGAGTCATCATCATTTATTGAGCACCGACTGTATGCCAGGCTCAGAGCTGAGCAATGGAGAGATGTTAGCTAATCTGATCCTCTCCCACCCTATAAGGCATTGTTATTCCCATTTTGGAGACAGGTAAACTGAGGCTCTGAAAGTGTTTGTGACTTGCCATACAGTGAGAGAGCAGCAAAGTAGAGGCCAGAAATCCCCTTCAGCCTCATGCTCTGGTCCCTGCTCTCAATCAAGAGACGTCTGTGGCGGAGAGACCCAGAGGGACCAGCAGGCTTGCCCAGGCCCCCTGGTGAATCTACAAAGTTGGGAAGCTGAGGCAGGCCCTCCAGTGCTCACCTCACCAGGACAGGCAGGAGGTGCGGGCAGCCTCTGGCCGTCGGCCAGCAGCTCCAGGAGGCGGCAGAGGGCTGGCACGTCTCTCTCACATCCCATCATCCGCAGGAACTCCTGGAGCCAAGGGGGGAGGGCCCGAGGTGGGGGAGGAGCCATCCATGATGGCCGCCCGTGATGTGGGGGTCAGCCACAGTGAAGGGAGGAAGGGAATCACCCACCCGTGGTGGGGGAAGGGGGGGGCCCTCCTTAATGGAGGAGGAGGAATTGTCTGTGATGCATGGGGGAGGGGCTGCCTGTGGTGGTATGGGAGGTGGGGGTCAGCCATAGTGAAAAGGGGTCCTACTGGAGCCTCTAATGCTGGGACCAGAGGACCCTGAGCAAGAGAGGGACGAGGGCATAAACAGGACGGGTGTTGGCCAGGAAGGGGTTGTGGGGGAGGAGGGTCTTGGGGGTCCAAGGGTGCCGACTCACGGCTGAGGGGCTACAGCTCTTGTCACTGTAGGTGAAGAGCTCGTACAGGACGACCCCGAAGCTCCAGACATCCGACTGGCGCGAGAAGATGTTGTCCGAGAGGGACTCTGGGGCGTACCTGGAGGGGAACAGGGAGGCCTTGGGGGGCGACAGTAAGGAAGAGGACGGGAAAGGACGCAGCCTCGGACTGGGGTAGCTGGTCACGGTAGGTGGGAGTTATGAGAAAGTCTCCAACCCTGGGGTGCCCCAGGGCGGGGCCTGGGCGGGGTCAGGGCGGAGCCAGAACAAGAAAAAGAGCGTGGTCCGGAAGGGGCCGGGGCCGTGGGGACGTGGCCAGGGCGGGCCCCAGACCCTGGGGGGAGGGGCGGGGCCAGGAAGGTGGGGGCAGGGGAGGGGCCTGGGTAGTGGGGAGGAAGGGTGGGGCAGGGGCGAGGTCTCTACCAGAAGATGGGGCTCTGGCCTGGCTCGCGGACCACGTAGTAGTCTTTGTCGAGCGGCAGCAGCTTGGCGAGGCCGAAGTCAGCGATTTTGACATGCGTCTCGCTCTCCACCAGGATGTTACGGGCTGCCAGGTCGCGGTGCACGCAGCGGCGGGAGCCCAGGTACTCCATGCCCTGCGGGAGGACACGGAATATGGACCCCAGGATGACTCCGCAGGGGCCCCAGTCTGACATGGAATCCAACACCAGCCCCAACCCAGACCCCGAGCCTAACCCTACCCCTGACCCATCCTGCACTCCAGTCCTGACCTTAGCCCTAACTCAACCCCACTTCCAGCCTGACCAGGACCCCAAACTTCAACCCTCAGCCTTCCTGGCGAATCCACGCAGACCTTGCCCAGGTCGAGCCAGGTCAGTTCCCGCAGGTCTGACGGGCGCCCCACCCTCTTCCGACCCGCACCTTGCAGATTTGCGAGGCGTAGAGGAGCAGGCGGCCAGCGTCAAGGCGCGCGCGGTGCCGCTGCAGGAAGTCGCGCAGGCAGCCGCTGGGCAGGTACTCCATGACCAGCCGCAGGCTCAGGCGGCCTAGGGGAGGCGGGGGAGGCAGGGAGAAGTCACCACAGGGCCTAACTTTGTCTACTCCCCTCCCTGTTCTCCTTCCCGGTTGAGAGTGGGACCTCGTGTCCCTCCTGGCCTCAATATTGCTTTCTGTAAAATGGGAACGGCACAGTGACGCTTATCGCTAATGTCTTTTTGAGTACTTTCTACAATATTCATTGATTCTTTTAAACCTCATAATGACCCATTTTTTCCGGTGGGGAAATTGTCGATCCCAAGGCAGTCTACATCAGTAAACAAGACCAGTCAGGGGGATATATGTATATGTATGGCTGATTCACTTTGCTGTACAGCAGAAACTAACACAATATTGTAAAGCAACTGTACTCCAATAAAAATTAATTAAAAGAACAAAAAAGACCAGTCAGTAGCACCTGCACTGGCGTTCTCAGACCACCCTAAAATGGTACTGCAGAAGGATGAGGATGTGTGATTTGAAGAGCATCCACTTGGGAGGTGGCTCACCTGGGCCATAGCTGACACCCCGGTACTTGACAATGAAGTCACTGTGGAGGGCTTTGAGGATCTGGATCTCCCGCTGGAAGTCCCTCTGCTGTTCTGGCCCGCTGTGCTGCAACTGCTTCACGGCCACCAGGGCACCTGTGTTGTCGCCCAGCGGGTCATAGCGGCACAGTTCCACGCTGCCAAAGTTGCCCTGGAGGAGAGCAGGGCTGGTGTCCACGTGCATGGGTGCTACCCCACCCACCCCAGCCTAATCCTCCTCACCTTGCCCAGCTGTGAGATGTACTTGAGGTGTCTCTCCTCAAAGATGGTAGGGTCCTGGCAGGCATAGAGCTGGGCGCCATTCCAAAGCCCATCATGGGGAGCCAGGGCACCAGGTGTGGGGTCTGAGAGGAGCTCATAATCTGGGGGGCACAGGCAGTGAGTGAGCAGTGCATTGGACCCTAAGCCCCCACTCCTAACTGACTTGCTGTGTGACCTCCATCTGAATGCTTAGCCTCTCTGTGCATTATGGCAGGGCCTCTGCAAGCCAAGAAGTACTTTGTGGGGCTGGAAAAAGGTGCTCCTGGGCAAAGGCAGCCCTCTTATGCAGTGCACATGCTGTACACAGACAGAAGGGCATTTCCCAGACTCCACTGCCATGGGGTATGGTCAAATGACTGAGCTCAGGCTGATAGGGGACAGGGACATGCTGAATGCCCCCTTAGGCCTGGCCCATGGAAACCTAGGTGGGACCTTCTACACTCTCTCTTGTTTGCAGAGGATCCAGCAGGGGCCTGAGGCCATGGGATGGGGGGAACCACAAAGGGAGAGTTTCTTGTTGACCTGGACACCCTCATTGAATGAGAGCTAAACATCCATCATGTTCAACCTTGAATTGAGGGGCCTGTTTGTTACAGCAGCTGTTGAAACTCGTGCTGGCTGTCACAGTCACCAACCATTCCAACCTTGCCAGGCACACAGGGCAGGCTCTACATGCAAACCTCGCTCTCCTACTGGGCCCAATATGACATGCTGGCCCTCCCCACCCTGCCTGGCCCAGTGGGCACCTGAAGTGATGAGGCTATTCAGGTCACGGATGACAGCACGGAAAGAGGGCCTCTGGCCTGGCTCGTAGGCCATGCACTGTTGGATCAGCAGGGCCAGCTCCATCCACTTGAGTGCAGGCAGTTGCTGCCGTTCCTGGTAAAACTGGAGCTTCTGAGGGCAGGAGGAGGGGCTGGTCACCCCCAGTGCACCCTCAGAAGGCACCCCCAGACACCCCCATCCTCCCCAAGCTGGACTTCAGTCTACCCTTCTGTCAAATGAGAGCTCTAGAGGCCAATACTTGTGCTCTGACCTTGGCAGGATCCAGGGTGCTGATGGGCATTGTGACACCGCTGAACACCTCCCAGACTGTGGCACCAAAGCCCCACTTGTCAGCTTCCAAGCCAAGTGTTCGGGCCTCCTGGAGACACTCAGGGGCCACCCAGGGGATCCTGTCAGTGAGCACTGGTGGAGAGGCAAAGATGGGGTCAGGGATCTACTTCCTTGCCTCACGAGGCCCCTCCCTCCTCCACCCCTCAGCACTTACTCTCCAGGCTTAGCACAGTGGGGCTGACACCAGGGTCACTCAGCTTGATGAAAGGCAGGTTCCCGTCAGCCCCCTCCCGAGCCAGGAGCACCTTCCGGGCTGAGACATTGCCGTGAGGGAGACCTTTGTCTTCCTAAGTGGACCAAGCATAGGAAAATGCCAAGAATGATGAATGAATATTCTGGCTGGCGAACTCCTGCACATCCTTCAAAGCCCACCTGGTACTGCTCAGGCCATACTTCAGCATCTTCCCTAGACTACTGGCAGTCCACCCACCATGTCCCACCCTCTTCTCAAACACTGCTCCCCCATCCCATGGCTCCCCACTCCCTTCAGGATAAAGTCAAAGGTCCTCAGCCCAGCACTCAAGGCCCTTTGAGATCCAGCTCTTGTTCACTCTTCCCATGAGCTTCTCTCTCCCACATCTCCACCCTGTTCTCCTGCCAGGCAACCTGCCTGGTGCACCCCAGGACAGGCAACACACCTTCTGAGCTGCAGCCTTTGCCCAGGCTGTTCCCTCAGCCTGACATGCCCTCCTTCCTTTCTCCTCTTAATGAACTTCTACTTAGTCTTCAAGGTCCCAACTCTAATGTTCTTTCTTCTGGAAAGCCTCCCTCCCTGGCCAGCCTCATTGCTCACTACTCCCCTCAATTTCCATGAATTACAAGCTGTTCCCTTCTGCTCTTACACCTCTGAACCTGTTTATATGCTGTTCTCTCATTCTAAAATGCCCTCCCCTTGCACCCTTGCCAAACTCCTGTCCACACGACAGAGCCCACTCTCAAAGTCCCGTACACTCTGTGAATGGAGGGTGGAGCCGCAGAGGAGCACTCACCAGATAGTTGAGGGCATAAGCCAGCTGTTTGATCACCTGTAGCTTCCAGCTGGCCAGCACCAGCTGGCCACACTTGCGCAGATATGTGTCCAGTGCTCCCAGGTATACAAATTCCTGCACCATTATGCCTGGTGGCAGTAGGGAGGGGCACGGTTGGGAGGTAAGACTGTACTTGTGTTCAACAGGCTCTGCCCCATCTCCACCTTCAAGGGTCCCTTGAACTCTCAGCTCTGACTTTTCCCTCCCCTATTCCTCCATCCTTACCCCACTCACCTCTCTTCCTCCCCATTTCCCATCTCAGAACCATTTGTCTGAAATGCCTGGAAGGTGCCAAGCTCTCTCCATGACTCACTTCCAGCCCTTTGCATGTTCTGTGTTTCTTCCTGGGACATCCCTCTTCCTTCACTTCCCTAATGCCTATTTATCCTTGCCTTTCCAGCTTAGAACTTATCCTTGCCTACCCAGAATCACTGCTTGACCTCCAAGCTGGGTTAGCAGCCTCTGATCACCCACGATGCCCTGCGCTGCCCCCATCACACAAAATCATTTATCATCCTGCTCAGCTTATCGTGTTCTACGCTAGGCACCCAGCTCCTGGCACATACTGGGCTCCCAATAAATAGCTGATGAGCTAAACTGATGGAACCGAGGCATGGAGAGGTGGCGTGGACCTTGCAAATCTGCAACAGAGTGAGACTGGAACCCAGGTCTGCCTGACTTGAGATAATTTGGGGGGCTGGTATAGGTGGGAGCCTGGAGTTGCTTGCCCAAGGAGTGATGATTCATGGAGATGGGTATAGGCTTGGAGATTTGAGGGGGAGGGTGATAGACCCTGGTGGAATGGACCCCCAGCCAGGGCAGGCTCTGGATGTGTATAGCTATTGCTGGGCTCAATGAGGCAGGGCAGGGGTGGGGCGGGGAATGTCTCTCACTGTCTCCAGCCATGCACACGCCATGGAGCAACACGAGATGCTGGTATGACACTTGACTCATCAAGGTCGCTGCTTCCAGGAATGACTGGGGAGGAAAGAAGGGAGAGAAGATGCGTGGGTTTCTTCCACTTCAGGGTCAGACCAAGGACCCCAAACTTGCTGCTCTCACACCTGCCTCAGGAGACCTGGCCGCCAGCCTCCTTTGGCCCTGGAGTCCACCATTTGTGCACACAGCATTCTGTATCATGATTTTCTGATGGAGGCAGGAAGTCCCCACTGTATTCTACCTTGAATCTCTCACACAAGTGGGAGATTTGGGGTTTGAGAAGGGCTCAAACCTTCCTCTGTGTTGCCCAGCCCCTGCTGATGCCTCCATCAGCATCATTCCTCTCTTTTCCTTTGCTCGTTCCTCTCTGACCCACTGGCCTCCTTGCTGTTCCTTAAACATGCCAAGCTTGGCCCTGCCTCAGGACCTTTGCACTGGCTGTTCCCTCTGTCTGGTGTACTCTTTCTGTTTGCATCTAACTGCCCTGACCCTTCTATATTTCATGGAGATGCTGTGGCTACATTTCTGTTGTTTTAAGACCCTGTGTGTTTCAAATTTCTCTGAATCCATGACCCTCTCTCCACCCAGGCTCTAACCCAGGAGGCCTGGTCCCACCCTGCTCACCTCCATGCAGTTCTTATGCTTGGCATCCATCACTTTGAGCAGCACCTCTGTCTCTCGGGCCTCCCCATCCACAACCTCATGGCGACAGCCCCGGTAAATCTTGGTAAAGGACCCATGACCCAGGTTCTCATGCTGGAGAGTGAGGGGGCAACATGAGAGGCCAGTAAGGGGGCTCCCATGGATCCAGTCCCCTAGCCCTGGTCCAAGCAAGGCACAGGTAATGGACTCATTTTACAGATGATGAAACAGAGGCATAGGGAGGTTACATCACATGCCTGAGGCCACACAGAAGAGAGGGATGTAGACCTGGTCTTTCTGGATCTCAACTGAGGTATCCCCCCCATTTCCTGGGGCCCCTTACCCACTCCAGGCTGTCAGCAGGGATCTTGTGAAATGTCATCTGACTCAGCTGGCATTGGGATTGGGGCTGAACAGGGGATGATGTGGGTGGGTTGCAATCTCTCCGGACCACAATCAGATTGGACTTTTCTATGGGGAGTGGATGGAAGAAAACCAGAGGTCAGAGGTGAAAGGTCCTCAAAGGTTTGCTCACTCCCTGTCTCAGTGTGGAGTCTTCTTCAGAAGCCAATACTAAGAGGAGGACTCCAGGGCACATAATTTATTTGAAAGGAGACTCCAGGAAGTCCCATTGAGGGGTGGGAGAGTGAGACAGAGAGGGAAGAAACCCTGCAGGGGGTGCAACTGAGCAGATGATGCTGTGGGCAGCCTGGTCTCAGTCCTGCTAGGGATTCTGGGAGACTCTGGAGAACTCACACCTCAAAGCTGTCCCATCGAAGGGGTTTGTCTGAGAGCAAAATTCACCCAGAGGAAGAGGCAAGAGATGGACAGAGGCTAAGTGCTAGTGACATCACTCAGATCCAGCTGTGCCCGGATCTAACCATGCCTGAAAGCAGCCTCTATCCCACGAGTCCCGAATCACCTTTTTTTCCCTCCTAAACTACCTTGACCTGCAGTCTCTGCCACTTGCCATACAAGAGCTGGAACAGACACAGAAAGGCAGGGGCCCAGATTGATCACTCAGCTCAGGGGAGAAGGCAGGCTCACCTTTGGGTCTGGGGGTGCAGCAGAAGGTGAGGTTCAGTTCAACCCCATCCACGTGCAACCCACCATCCCAATAGGCTGCCAGGAGCTCTCGAAGACTGCTGTGGGGATGGCCAAGGCCAGCCAGGGAGAAGGTTCCTGTGGGGTCGCACCGGATGAGGCAGCCCTTGTAATCAGGGCCCAGGGGGGTCTGCAAAGAGGAGTGATCCCTGAGTGGGAGTGGGCGGCACCCTCCCCATCAAATCTCCAAGCCTTTGCCTATGCTGTTCCCTTCCCTGGGAATGCCTTTTCCCTCCCCTTCTTCAGGAAGTAATGCTGACTCATCTTTCAGTTCTCAGCTCAAATATCATCTCCTCCAGGAAGCCCTCCTTGCCCTCCTGGCCCCTATGGTAGACTGACCGGGACACAGACAGTTAGGAGGTAGCTGTCGAAATCCTGAGGACTGCGGCGGAGAACGTAGGAGCCGGGAAGTGAACCCCCAGCCTTGAGTTTGTTGATGGCAAAATCCAAGCTGTGGGGAAAGGTGGGAGGGAACTGAGATTCGAAGATGGAGAGAAACAGAGAGATAGAGGCAGAGAAACCAAACTAAACCTGAGTTCTAATTCTGGTTTCTCTGAAGCCCTGGGAAGGTCACCAGGTAACATTCCCTCACTCCCTCCCATTTATAAATTGAGCCAGAAGTTAGGCTTCTGCCTCAGGGGTTAAAGAGGAGGCTGCAGGTGAAGCCGGGCACTGCGAGCATCCCCAGAAAATGGCTCTGGGACCTCGAGGAGGGAAGCGGTTGCCCTGGCAGCAGAAAGGAGACCCTAGACTCGTTGAGCGCCAACTATGCACCTGGCGCTGTTCAAGCACTTGATCCCTTGTCCAGGGCTCCTGAAAGGCGAGGACACAGAGGCTCCAAGATGGGGAGTGACTGAGATTCGGTCCCGGTGAGTCTGGCCACATGGGGGCGGGTCCTTACGTGATGGGGCCATGGCACTGCACAGCCACCTGCTCCAGCAGCCGCGGCGGCGCCACCTCCTTGCAGAAGTAGTGCCCGGAGTCAGTGGTCAGCCGGAAGTAGCCATCCACGAGCGCCACGAAGGACAACGCTGCGGGCAGCCCCGGGAACTCGGCCTCCTGTGAGGATCCGCGTCAGTGCACGCTGCGGCCCGAGGGTGACAGTCCCGCATCCCTGCCCTCGGGTAAGGCAGGAGGGGAACGGGGTCCAGCACCCACCAGGATCTGGTTGTCTGTCCTGGTGATGGTGACCAGGCGGTGCTCCCCGGCGGGGCCAATGCGTGGGGCCTGCTTGATGCTGATATCCACGATTTCTGGAAAGTCGCAGAAGGGCTGGAGGACCTGGGAAGAAGGGGGAGGACTGAAGCTGGGGATCCCTCCCACTCCGAGCCCCCCCATTCCCTTTTGGAAGCCTGGACCCCACCAACCCATACAACCCATACTCATGAGACCCGCCCCTCTCAGCCTCATCCAGTCACGTCCCTCTCCCACCCCACCACTGCCAAACCCCGCCTCCTTCTCTCGGCAGGTCCCCCAGCCCACCTCACCCCGAGCCCCTCCCTCACTTAGCTCCACTTTATCTCGCGGTGTCTCTTAGTACAGTCGGGAGCCCCACCCACCCTCAGTCCTGCCTCTTCCCTCAACCTGCAGTTAGCCCCACTCTGAGCCCCGCCCACCCAACTAGCCCCTCCCTCTACGCCCCGCCCATTTCATTCCCACCTCCTCGCTCAGCCCTACACCTCACTTAGCCGGGTGCCCTCCCCCACAAGCCTTCTCACAGTCCCTCTTCTCTTCGGCCCCGCCCCTCACAGCCCCTCCCACTTCCTTGTCCCTCCCCCTGGCCCCGCCCCCGCCGTTGGCCCTGCCCAGAGCCCCAACCCACCCGACCTCGCACCTCGTGTTCTCCCGGGCTCCAGGCGATGCCACTGCCGCCAGCCACGCGGAGCTGCCCCGGCGCATCCTGACCACCAGCAGCTCCGGGGAGGCCCACGCGGAAGGTCTCGGTGGCCCTGTCTGGGTCCAGCCGCTCGAGGTCCATGATGTACTTGGCCATGAGCGAGTGCTTATCAGCCTGGCAGGCGGCCAAGCGGCTCAAGGCCCGGCGCACTGTCCTTCGGATACGCCTCCGCGTCACGAAGCTCAGGCCCTGGATCAGGTCGCGCAGGCTGGGGGGCAGGCAGACCTTGTAGCTGAGAGCGGGGGGAGTGGGGCCCTCAATGTGGAGAAGGGCCTCCGCAGGGAGGGCAGGGACGTACATCAACCCAGGCTTTAGTTGAGGGGCTGGAGTGTCGCCTCAGTAGGGGGGCACAGAGACACACTCAGGGACAGGCATGGGCGTAGGGCCTCTCTATAGGAAGGGCCATTGGGGCCCATAAGACAGACAGAGACACACATAGTCCTTTTAGCTGCCTGAAGCCCGACAATGGAGTCTCAGTGGGACTGTGTTGAAAGGAGGGGTGTGGGCTGGGTGATATGAACACACTGGTGGCTTGTAGGTGGGCAGCCCCAAGGTGGGCAACCCCAAGGTGGGCCTGGACTCTGGCAGTGCTCTGGTGGAGCCATGCTGGCTCACTCCTAGGTAGAGGCTGGGCGCCACAGCCTGGAAGCCCTCACCTGATGGTCTTCAGCAGCTCCTCGGGCCGCTGACCCTGCTCGAGGGCCATCTGGGCCAGGTCCAGCACAGCCAAGCTGAGACACTCACCCTGCTCCTTGAGGCTGAGGCCCATCGGGAGGCGGCCGCTGACCAGGTCATTGCGGTGCTGCAGGCCAGTCACAGCCCAACCATGAGCCCTGATGTTGCTCTGTAGACCCCCACACCTGGGCTGACCTCCACCCCTGGACTGCCACAGGGAGGGTCAGCCGAGGCTGCCCAACCACGAGCCCTGATATTGCCCCAGGGACCTCACCCCTGGGCTGAGCCCCAGGCAGACCCCTACCTGGGCAAAGAGGTGCTCCAGGACTGGCAGGTCAAGGATGGCACTGGCTAAGTCCTTTCGTAGCCCAAAGCGGTGACACTTCTCTAGCCCAAACCAGTTGGGGAAGTAAAAGCTGTGCGAGAGGGGAGAACCCTGGAGTGGGGATACGATGGAGGGACTGTGCCAGGACCTCAAAAAGCCCAGGTTATGCCACTGACTTGCTGTGTGACCTTGGACAAGTGACCTACCCTCTCTGGCATTAGTTTCCTCACCTGTGAAATGAGCAGTGACCACGCCCTCCCTGGGGCATCCACCAGGAGGTACGTGGAGATGATGATCGAAGGGTCACTGTTGTTTTAAACTCCCATTTCCCTCAGCCAAAGGCATGCCCTCTCGGTATCATTTAACCCATACCTGGGGTGGGGGGCAGGGGATACTTCCTACCGGAGCCTGTAGACAAGGACCTGGGTGCCTGTGTCCTCCACGGAGAAGATGTGGCTCGGGGGGAACCAACAGGACAGGTCCTCCAAGGCCAGAGCAAAGAGGGAGTGGTACACGGGCAGGATGCCTGAGGGGATGCCCCCATCAGTTCCCTCCCAAGTCTCCCCATCTGTCCCCTTCAGGGCTGCCATGTTATCCCCATGCAGCCCCACAGGCTTTTTCTCATCCTCAGCTCTGACACCATGTCCCACCCCTGCTCGCACCCATTCTAGGGCTCCCCATTGCCCTTAGGAGAGAAGCCATGTGCTCAGTCTGCTTCTCAGGGCTCCCTGCCCCTCTACCCAGAGCATCTCTTTCCATGTACAGTTTACCTCGAGGGATGACCAGCTGTTTCCCCTAGTATACCATCACGCCTCTGAGTCTTTGCACATGCCGTTTCCTGTGCACCCTCCTCCCTTACCACACCCCTACTCATCCCTCTAACCCCAGCTCCAATGCTGACTCCACTTGGCAGCTCCCAATCTGTGTTCCGCACAGTCCTACCCCTCCCTCTGGCCAAGCCTTCTAGGGACCCACTCACCACTGGCCTTAGCAGCCCAAACACAGAGCTCTTCAGCTGAGTGGTCCCCAAAGGAGAAGGATAGGCACTGCGGGGGTCCAGGGCCCCGAGGGGGCAGCAGCACGTGCAGGGCACCAACCTCTGAAGAGGAGAGGCTGCAGGAGCGCTGAGGGATCAGGGGCGTCTCCTCACTTGGAGGTGCCATGAGTGCAGCCTGCCTGGACACAGAAAGAGGCAGCCCCTCAGTTGTGATCAGGGGACAAGGCTACAAAGCTTCTGGGGTGGGGTTGGGGGCAGAGATGCTGATGGGTGAGGTAGGGATGAAGCTGGAGAAAGAGGGAGAAGACAGGGACAGAGGGAAACTCAGAGATGGAGAGAGATAGAGAGGGGGAGCTGAGTGTGCAAGGTGGGTGAGGAGCCATAACCCCCCAGGTGAGGGCTGTGCTGGGAGGCTGCAAGACGTTCACACAACTTTGTGTGAACTGACACTCCAGACTATTGGTGCCCAGGACAGACATCTCTAGTCGATCTCCAGCCTCCACACATACCACCTCTCCAACAATTCTCCAGACAGGCATGACCAATCAATCACAGATATAGGGATTTGCTAAACAGAAAGCAGATAGATACTGGCCTGTGCACATGGGTGGGGATAGAAGTGGCCATCCCTCCCTGTGAAGCTGGAGGATTCAAGCATTTCTGAGGCTGGGGCTAGAAGCTTTTGCAGCTGGTGTGATGCATGCCTTGGGGGCAGATCCAGACTGATGACTCGGTCAACAGAGATCTCTGTGTGTCTCCCCTGCTCCCTGCATCTCAGTTCCTTTCATCACTCCCACCATTAGGTCCCCATAGTAGGAAGCCCTCCCTGGGATAGGCCCAGGAGGAAACCACCCATCTTATTCCCAGGTGTTCTACACCAGCCAACTTCCAGACCTCTGTCGCCCTGGGGGGCCCAGAGCTCAGGACCCCTGGCTGGGTAGAGGGAGGAGTTGGGTTTCAAACCCAATGAGGAAAAGGGTGGAGACAGAGAAGAGCCACGTAAATTGACCCAAATGAAGAAGATACAAAAAGAGAATGTTGGATAAAAACTATGTTCCAAAATAATAGCCGGAGGGGGGCTGATAGCATTAATGAGATTTTAACACACCCAGAATATAAGCCTGGGACTGGGGATAGGTAAAAACCCCAGGCTCTGGGTTCGAATCCCAGCCCCACCGCATTCTGGTTTCATGACCCCAGCAGGGCTTCCACTGCTGGGACGCAGCTTTTTCGGCTGTGAAATGTGCTGATTCCCACCTGCTTCAGTGAGGTGGCTTGCTGAGCCCAGCCTGAGCTGTCAACACGTTTAATCCATGCTAAGTGGCACAAATCCTTGGTGACATGCCCAGCAAGCCCTTGACAAATGCCAGATGAACCAGACAGGAAGGTCCCTTAGCACAGTGGTTTAGGGGTTACCATCAGGGAGGCAGGGCGTGGAGGAGACAGAACTTTCCCCAAGGGACAGTCCGTTGTCATCAGCTCCCAGACCAGGAATTGGAACGTTCCTGTCCCGTGAGCTCTGACCCTCCCCGCCACCACCCCATCTTGTCACTCCCCACAGAGGTGCCCACAGTCTTATTTCTCAGTCGTCCTGATCTTGCCCAAATTTGCACCTTTATGTAAATGGAATCACACAGTGTGTCTTGTGTTTAAAATAAATCTTAAAGAAACATGATTTTTAAGGCTTCCCTGGTGCCTCAGTGGTTAGGAATCCACCTGCCAATGCAAGGGACACGGGTTCGAGCCCTGGTCCAGGAGGATCCCACATGTCGCGGAGCAACTGGGCCCGCGAGACGCAACTGCTGAGCCCGTGAGCCACAACTGCTGAGCCCACATGCCACAACTACTGAAGCCCACGTGCCTAGAGCCTGTGCCCCGCAGCGAGAGAAGCCGCCGCAAGGAAAAGCCCACGCACCGCAACGAAGAGTAGCCCCCGCTCGCCGCAACCAGAGAAAAGCCTGCTCACAGCAATGAAGACCCAACGCAACCAAAAATAAAAACATACATTTATAAAAAAAAAAAGAAAGAAACATGATTTTTAAAATATTGAGAGTAAAAAAAGAAAGTCTGTCTGGAGCCCAGAAAAATGCCCCTGTTTTAACACCAAAAGTCCCGCATGCCGGGAAGGTTGGCTGGTCCCCCAGTGTTCCGGCCTGGGACCTGGGATTTTAGGGGCTTCGAACTGTCCCCTCAGGGACCGGGAGCCCTGGGCGCATGCGCAATGATTCTTTCAGGTCCAGGAAGCTGGGAATTCGAGGTCTCCTATGCAGAACGAAACTGAGGCCCAGAGAGGGGAGCGCTTTGCCAGAGGCCACACACCCAGCTGTCCCAGCTCACATCTGGCAGCTTTCCTCAGAGGCCTGAAAGGCAAACTTGCCTTTGTCCCCAGCTGCGACCATCCACACAGTCTCCTCCCACGCCCATCCCCGACCAGAGCCCTGTGGCACCACCAGCTCTTACCTGGAGGTGAGGACCTCTGGGCCAGCTACGGGAGGGCAGAGGCGAGCAACAGCGGGAGGAAAGTCCCACTCGCTCCTTCCTGTGTGGCCCCTCAGCTTCCTGAGCTGCTGTCACTTACCGAAAGTCATGGCCATGTGGGCGATGGGGGGGGGGGGAGGGGCAGAAAGTTCCGGAAGCCTCTGCAGCAGCAGTCCTGCTCAGACAGGCTGCTGGAGACCCCAGACCTAAGGGAAGGGGTGACAGCACAGAGAAGGGCCCAGGTCACACAGGGGGGCCTCAGCAGGCTGCAGGACTCACTCTCTGTGGGGCCCTGGCAACACCCTGGCTTCTCCAGCCTCAGTTTACCCATCTGTGGCATGTGTGGGTTGGGCACCTAGATGAACTAATTTCGCACCTAAGGAAGGGAACTGGGCTGGATCTGCCCAGGAAGGAGGCAGGGAAGTTGCCCCAGACAAAAGTCAAGTTCTCCTTCAGGGTATTTCTCCCAAGAGACCCTGGGAGGGATAATAGCCCACTATTGTGCTCTGTGCCTTAAGCCCAGCCCTAGAAACTGTGAAAACCAGACAGACCCGGACCTGCCCTCAGGCTCACCTCACTATCTGGTCTGGCAGGGAGGCAATTAATCATTATGGATAACAAAGAAAACCAAGGTGACAGGACAGGCACAGGCTGGGGCTCCGGTGCAGGGGTCCGAGGCTCTGTGTAGAGGCCAGGAAGGATCAAGCAGGAATCTGAAGCGGGACAAAGAGGGCTCCTGGCAGAGAACACTACCAGCGCCAAGGCCCAGAGGTGGGAGTGAGTCGAGCTGTTTATGGCCCCAAGGGCGTGGCTGGGTGCAGTGAGGAGGGAGGGGGATGGCAGGGCAGTCAGCTGGGGCCAGATCACAGCGGGGTCCGATGGATGTTTTTTAACACCCCTGAGGCTGTCATGAGTGGAGGAGTGGGGCAGTGTCCAGGTCAGACCAGGGCCAGTGTCCTTAGTAGGATACAAACCCCAGAAAGTAGAGCTTTGGGGACAGATTTAAGAGGACCCTTTCATCTCTGTAATCCCGTCACAAGCCCTGGCACTAAAATGGCTTCGGTACGATTTTGTTGACTTTAATTCAGTCACCCACAGACACTTCTTGGGCACTTCCTGTGTGCAGGGCATTGGGGACACTGCAGGGGACAGAGCAGACCCAGTCTCTGCCTGGAGGAGCCAACAGTCTAGTGGGGGAGATGACAATAAATAAACTATTATCGAATCAGTGTTTCAGTGGCCCTCAGTGCCAGGCTGCTAGGAGAAACTCTGAGTCTGGGAGAGATGCGTGGAGGAAGTGACTTTGATACTGAAATCCAAGGACAAATAGAATTAACCAGAGAGTGATCTGGAGGCGTGGGGAGTTCTGGCAGAGGAACAGCCCAGGCAAAGGCTGAGAAGATGGGCAAGGTCACAGTGTTCCTGAGAAGGACAGGGTGGCAGGGAAAAGGTGTGCTGAGAAGTTTGGAGGCATCAGTAGGGACTTGTGGGTGGAGGGAAGAGGTATGAGGTGTGTCCTCAGCACAGTGGGAGCCAGAGCAGGCTTGTGGCAGGAAGTGCTGCATGGGAGCTTAGTCATAGTATTTTTCTTTCATTTCCTGGGTGGCTTCAGCAGAGAAGAATGCAAACGTGTACTCCCATCCCTGGCCCTGAGAGGGAGGTTCCTGCCCTCCAGGAAGGACAGTGAGTCTCTAGGCCCCTGATAACTCTATGGTCACTGTGGTATGTTGAGAGTGAGCAGAAGGGGAACAGAGTCAGGACAAAGGTGGCACCACGAGTCCCAGATAGGAGCATGTGATGTCTCCATGAGGAGATTCCAGGAAGCAGAGCCCAGAATTTGCCCAAGAATAAACTGGAGGGCTTCCCTGGTGGCGCAGTGGTTGAGAATCTGCCTGCCAATGCAGAGGACACGGGTTTGAGCCCTGGTCTGGGAGGATCCCACATGCCGTGGAGCAACTAGGCCCGTGAGCCACAACTACTGAGCCTGTGCGTCTGGAGCCTGTGCTCCGCAACAAGAGAGGCCGCAATAGTGAGAGGCCTGCGCACTGCGATGAAGAGTGGCCCCCACTTGTCGCAACTAGAGAAAGCCCTCGCACGGAAATGAAGACCCAACACAGCCAAAAATAAATAAATTAATAAATTAATAAATTAAAAAAGAATAAATTGGAAACTTCAGTGATGCAAATATCCCAACTTTTCTCGAGGCAAAAAGCCATAAATACAAAGGATAAATAAATGGAACTGAAAACAAAGGTAAGCTCATGTCATGGATAAAATATCTCCATAATATAAGCAACTCCTAGAAGACAATAAGAAAATGCTGATGACTTAGCAGGATATGAACCCAGAAATCACAGAAAATGAAATACAAATGGCTGTTAAACCCAGAAAAAGATGCTCAGCCTCACTCATAATAAGAGAAATGCAAATTAAAAGCTGGATTGACCCTTGAATAACATGGGGTTGAACTGTGAGGGTCCACCTATACACACATTTTTTTCAATAAATATGTACTACAGTACTACACATTCTGCAGTTGATGAAATCAGTGGGCCCTCAGATATGGAGGGCTGAATATAAAGTTATCCATGGATTTTTTTAATGCATGGGGGTCAGCACCCTTAACCCTCCAAGTTGTTCAAGGATCAACTGTATAGTGAAACCATATGATTATTTTAATGGATGCAGGAAATGAAAGTCAACACCTCTTCATGATAAAAAGTCTTAGCAAACCATGTGCAAATGGGAACTTCCTCAATCTGTTAAGGAATACCTACCAAAAAAGGCTACAGGTAATATTATACTTAATGTAAAAGATTGAATTGTGTCCTCCTGAGATTGGGAAAAAGACAAGGATGTCCATTCTCACCTCTTCTATTCAACATTGTTCTGGAGGTCATAACCATTGCAATGAGGCAAGAAAAATAAATAAAAGGTTTAAAGATTGGAAAGGAGGAGGTAAATTTGTCCCTGTTTGCAGATGATATGATTGTTTATATAAAAATCCAAGGGAATCTATGACAACTACTAGAACTAATAAATGAATTTAGCAAGTTCACAGGTTAAAAAATTAATGTGTAAAGTTCAGTTGAATTTTTATATAATAGCAGGAAACAACTGAAAATGAAAACAATTTTAAATGCCATTTGCAGCAGCACCAAAAAGATAAAATACCTAGGAATAAATCTAACAAAAGAAGTCTAAGATTGTTGTACTAAAAGCTACAGATATTGCTGAGAGAAATTCATGAATACATAAATAAATGGAAAGAAATACCATGTTCATGGGTTGGAAGATTCAATGTTATTAAAACATCAGTTGTCCGCAAAATGGTCTACAGAGTCAATGTAATTCCAATCTAAGTTCAGCAGAATTTTTTTTTATAGAAACTGGCACTGACTTTAAAATTCATATAGAATTGCAAAGGGCCAAGGTGACTTTTAAAAAGAAGATAAAATCAGAGGACTTATTCTACCTGACTTCTAGGCTTATTATAGAGCTAGAGTAATCAAGACAATTTGGTATTGGTGAAAAGATAGACAGGTAGATCAATAAAACAGAATAGATTAGAGTAACGGACTCATGTAAATATAACCAGTTGATTGTTGACACAGATACTAAGGCAACTAAATGGAGGAAAGGAAAGTTTTTTCAACAAACAGTAATGGAACAACTAGACATCATATGGGAAAAAATTAACATCAACCCTTACCTCACACCATACATAAAATTAACTCAAAATGGATCACAGACCTGAATGTATAACCTAAAGGTATAAGACATCTAGAAAAAAACATAGAAGAAAAAATTTTGCAAACTGTGGTAGGCAAACTTGTCTCAGCTAGAAAACATTGATAAGTTAGACTTCATCATTTTGCTCTTCAAAAGACACACAGAGGGACTTCCCTGGTGGCCCAGTGGTTAAGACTTCACCTTCCAATGCAGGGGGTGTGGGTTCGATCCCTGGTCAGGGAGCTAAGATCCCATATGCCTCATGACCAAAACACCAAAACATAAAACAGAAGCAATATTGTAACAAATTTAATAAAGACCTTAAAAATGGTCCATGTCAAAAAAAAAAATCTTAAAAAGAAAAAAATATCTTTTTAAAAGACACCACTGAGAAAACAGAAAGGCAAGACATAGATCAGGAGAAAATATTTGCAAAGCATATATTAAATAAACAAAATACCTGTATCCAGAATATATCAATAACTCTAACAACTCAATAATAAAAGACAAACAACTCAATAAGAAATTGGGCAACAGATTTGAACAGACACTTCACCAGAGAGGACGTATGAATGGCCAACAAGCACATGAAAAGATGCTCAACATTGCTAGCCAAGAGGGAAACGCAAATCAAAACCACATGAAGGGGCTTCCCTGGTGGCGTAGTGGTTGGGCATCCGCCTGCCGATGCAGGGAACACGGGTTCATGCCCCGGTCTGGGAAGATCCCACATGCCGCGGAGCGGCTGGGCCTGTGAGACATGGCCACTGAGCCTGTGCGTCTGGAGCCTGTGCTCTGCGATGGGAGAGGCCACGACAGTGAGAGGCCCGCGTACTGCAAAAAAAAAAAAAAAAAAAAACCACATGAAGATACCACCTCACACCCACTAGAATGGGAAAAATTTAAAAAGACAGACAATAACAAGTATTGACAATGCATTGCTGGTGGGAACGCAAAATGATGCAGCCACTGTGGAAAAGAGTTTGGCAGTTTCTTAAAGCTGAACATAGAATCACACTCTGACTCAGCCATTCCACTCCTAGGTATTTAGAGGAAATAAAATGGATGTCCATGCAAGGCCTTGTATTCCACCGTTCATCGAAGCTTTATTTGTAATAGTCTTAAACGGAAAACAACCTAAAAGTTCATCAGCAGGTGAATGAATGAACAAGCTGTGGTCCAGCCATCCAGTGCAATACAACTCAGCAATAAAAGGGAATGAACTATTGATACAAACAACAACATGGAACAATCTCTGAATCATGATGCTGTGTGAAAGAAGACAAGCACAAAACTTCCATATAAAATTCTGGACCGTGCAAACTCATCTTAGTGACAGAAAGCAGATCAGGGTTGCCTGGGGATGAAAGTGGAGAAAAATCACAGCAAAGGGGTGCAGGATACTGTGGGGGATGGCGTTCATGATTTTTTTTTTAATAAATTTATTTATTTTTGGCTGCATTGGGTCTTCGTTGTTGGGTCTTTGTCGCTGCACGCGGGCTTTCTCTAGTTGCAGCAAGTGGGGGCTACTCTTCGTTGCAGTGCACGGGCTTCTCATTGCAGTGGCTTCTCTTGTTGTGGAGCACAGGCTCTAGGCCCGCGGGCTTCAGTAGTTGTGGCATGTGGGTTCAGTAGTTGTGGCTTGCAGGCTCTAGAGCACAGGCTCAGTAGTTGTGGTGCACGGGCTTAGTTGCTCCACGCATGTGGGATCTTCCTGGACCAGGGCTCGAACCCGTGTCCCCTGCATTGGCAGGCGGATTGTTAACCACTGTACCACCTGGAAGCCCGGTGTTCATGATCTTGATCGAAGTCATTATTTCATAGATTTACACACTTGTCAAAACTATGTAAAGTGTGCATTTTAAATAAGTGCAATTTTGTGGACTCCAATTATACTTCAGTCAAGCCGAAAAGATGGGTGGTAGGGAGGAATACCAAAGGGCCGTTTCCCACCTGTCAGACCATCACAGATGAAAAGTGTGAGAACTTGGTGTATTCTTGAGGGTCTGCAGGAACAAATTCTCGTTTGCTGCTGTCAAGAGTGGAAATGAGGGAATTCCCTGGTGGTCCAGTGGTTAGGACTCCTCGCTTCCACTGCTGTGGGTTTAATCCCTGGTTGGGGAACTAAGATCCTACAAGCCGTGAAGCACAGCCAAAAAAAAAAAAAAGTGGAAATGACCCAGCTCAATGGAAGGGACCAGACAAACCTGAAGAAATTGCCCTGAAACCCAGCAAGTCTCCTTCTAGCAAATGAGCCTTCCAGGAATGATACCTATGCAGTGTTATTTATTCATCAAAGCATTCTTATAACAGCAATCAGTTGGAAACAACCTAGATGTCCAGCCACAGGGGATTCACTGAATAAACTATGGCTATTCTCCGCATGAAATATTATGCAGATATGCAAAAGAATAAGGTAGCCCAATGCTGACAGTGTGGGAAGACCTCACAGATATTCTGTGAGGGAAAAAGCAAGGTGCAGGAAGTCTGGGCAGGAAGCTTCAGTTTGTATAGAAAGAGAAGAGACAATGAAGATTTCCTCGTATTGGTGAAGACTCTCTTTGCAGGGAAACATAAACAACTTGTTCCCATGGTGTCCGCTGGGGCAGAGAACCGGGCAGCCATGATAGGTGAAAGAGGGAGACAGTTTATGTTGCTTACCTTCTTGTGCCTGTTGAATTTTGTATCTGTTAATAGTGTTTAAAAGTTAAGCGTTTGGGGCTTCCCTGGTGGCGCAGTGGTTGAGAGTCCACCTGCCGATGCAGGGGACGCGGGTTCGTGCCCCGGTCCGGGAGGATCCCACATGCCGTGGAACGGCTGGGCCCGTGAGCCATGGCCGCTGAGCTTGCGCGTCCGGAGCCTGTGCTCTGCAACGGGAGATGCCACAACAGTGAGAGGCCCGCGTACCGCAAAAAAAAAAAAATTAAGTGTTTGATCAAAAAAACGAAACATATTTAACTACATAGATTGCGAGGGGAAATGGGAATGCCTGGAGCTGCTGTTCGGAGCTTGACCGTGAACCAAACCAATCACTGATAATGAGAACAACAAACACATATCAAGCGCTCACCAGTACACCAGGCACCCGTTGAGGCTTTTATTTTATTTTTTCTTTTTTTGTCTGCGTTGGGTCTTCGTTGCTGTGCGCGGGCTTTCTCTAGTTGTGGCGAGCAGGGGCTACTCTTCGTTGCGGTGCGCGGGCTTCTCATTGCGGTGGCTTCTCTTGTTGCGGAGCACGGGCTCTAGGCTCGTGTGCTTCAGTAGTAGTCGCGTGCGGGCTTCAGTAGTTGTGGTGCGCAGGCTCACTTGCTCCAAGCATGTGGGGTCTTCCCGGACCAGAGATTGAACCCACGCCCCCTGCATTGGCAAGCAGTTTCTTAACCACTGTGCCACTAGGGAAGCCCCCCACTGAGGCTTTTGACACATAGGAATTCATTTAATCCTCAAAACAACCTCAGAGGTGTGCACTGTGATTCCCATTTACAGATGGGAAAATTGAAGCTGGGGGAAGTGGAGCCTCCAGCTTGCTTTGCTTCCCCACCTCACAACGCCCTAGGACTCCCCCACCCCAAATTAGGCTGAGAAAGGGAAATGGGGGTTTGGCCCCTGGGCGTGGGTTGGGGGGAGATAGCTGCACAGAGCCCACAGAGAGCACCTTCCTCACTTAATTTTTCTCCCTAGCACACATCACGCTCTGCTGTGGCATGCATTTTTCTTATTTATCTTGTTTTTGTCCATTTCCCCCATTAGTATGTCAGCTCCCCCAGGGCTGGAGTTTTTGGTTAACCTTGTCAGGGCTGTGTCCCAGTTCCCGATACACAGTAAGCACTGATGAATGAATGAATGAATTTGGCGGAGGAGCCTTAGGAAGTTGGGAGAAGGGACAATTGGGGACAGGAGAGGAGGGGGCAGGAGGCTAGGGCCAGGATGGGGTGGCACCTGGGGTACAAGGGAGTGGATGTCTTGGGGACGTTTTGGGGACAAAAAGAAAGGAGCAGAACTCCTGCCAGCCGGGCTCTGGAAGGATGGAGGTGCCAGTAACCGAGATGGAGAAGGGAGTGGGCAAGATAGGGGAGCTCCGAAGGTGACAGTCAAGATAGGAGGGGCTACTTGGTGATGCAAGCCGAGGTGCACACGAGAAGCCTGGATTAACAAACTGTTCCCGGGTGCTCAGGGGCCGCCTCTCGAACCAGGAACCTGGCTGCACCAAATTGAATGGTGATGACAGAAACGGAGGGACGCCTGGCTTGAGATCCCCGGTCCAGCACCAGCTTATCCGGCTCGAGTTCCTGCGTGGCGCGAGGTGGGGGAGCCGGGAGGGATGCGCAGGCGCAAAAGGGTGGGTCAGGGGCGCGGCGGAGACCATGGCAAAACTTGCCAGGCAGGACCAAAATGCCAAAAAAAAAAAAAAAAAAAAAAGCTTTTTAGGCAGAACACACACACACACCCCACACGTTCGTTCCTCCTCCTGGCTGCAGGGGTCACCCTGACCCAGGCTTTGGAGATAGAAGCGCCAGGTCCCAAGGCCAGGGCTCTGCCTGTGACCCTCCCTCTCTACTTCATCCTCCTCCCCTTTCCCTTCTCCTCTCCTGTCCTTCTTACTTCCCTTTCTCTGGACCCTCTCCTGCCCTCCCAGGACTTGATTTGTGCCCCAGGCTCCAGGACCTCTTTCCACCGCCTGTTCCCTCCCCGCAGCCTGGGGAAACCGAGGCCTAGAGTTCAGGCACAGTGGGAAGGGCACAGTCAGCAAAGGCATTGCCCCTGCCACCTCAGTCCAAACAATTATACACCATTTAAACCTCCCAACAATTCTAAGAGCTGGGGACTATTATTAACCTCACCTTACGGATAGGGAAACTGAGGCCCAGAACAGTGATGCGCCAGGAAACATTCGGTGAGATTCGAACCTGTGCCTATCCCACACAGATGTCCCCGGCTATTGGCCTCGACCCGGCAAAGACGGGCAAAGGCTCTGCTGCCACCTGGTGGACACTTGCGGCGGCGCTGTTCGGGTGGAGTCGTCTCTTGCCTGTCGGACGGCCCAGGTAAGGGGCCAGAGCCAGGAGGGTGTAGGCCTGATGCCTTGACCGCCCTTCCTCCATCATGTTCTCCGGCCAAGTTTCCCAGTTTTCACAACCTAAGTGTCCACCTGGAAGACATGGACTAACTAATCTCCTTCCCATGTTGGGCTCACGACTTCTTCAGCACAGAAAGACCCCAAAATGCAGGGGGCAAAAAAAAAAAAGCATTAATTGGAATGCATACAAAAAACTTAAAGACCACAGATAAAGGTAATTCTGTAATTATAAAAAACAGCATACATGCATATTTCTTCTCCTTTTGTCTCATCTGATTCTAAAAAGCGGGTGTATAAAAATATATATTAATTTTATTTGGGGGCCTATAAC
This sequence comes from Mesoplodon bidens, assembly GCF_964165515.1. Classification (NCBI taxonomy): domain Eukaryota; kingdom Metazoa; phylum Chordata; class Mammalia; order Artiodactyla; family Ziphiidae; genus Mesoplodon; species Mesoplodon bidens. The sequence goes on from NC_138160.1 coordinate 139,869,861, forward strand.
ATGTAGAAATGTAATATATTTGTCAATAATAGCGCAAAGGAGATGAGAGGAACAAAGCTGTATTGAAGTCAGGAAATGACACCAGGTAGTAATGTTACTGAAATTGCAGTCTGGCTGCTCGCTGCTCAAAAGCCAATAAAGAGGCAAGCTAGAGCTTCCCTGGTGGCACAGTGGTTAAGAATCCGCCTGCCAGGGCTTCCCTGGTGGCGCAGTGGTTGAGAGTCCGCCTGCCGATGCAGGGGACACGGGTTCGTGCCCCGGTCCGGGAAGATCCCACATGCCGCGGAGCGGCTGGGGCCGTGAGCCATGGCTGCTGAGCCTGCGCGTCCGGAGCCTGTGCTCCGCAACGGGAGAGGCCACAACAGTGAGAGGCCCGCATACCGCAAAAAAAAAAAAAAGACAAGAGCGGGGGCTTCTCTGGTGGCGCAGTGGTTGAGAATCTGGCTGCCAATGCAGGGGACACAGGTTCGAGCCCTGGTCTGGGAAGATCCCACATGCCACGGAGCAACTGGGCCCGTGAGCCACAACTACTGAGCCTGCGTGTCTGGAGCCAGTGCTCCGCAACGAGAGAGGTCGCAATAGTGAGAGGCCTGCTCACCGCGATGAAGAGTGGCCCCCGCTTGCCACAATTAGAGAAAGCCCTCGCACAGAAATGAAGACCCAACACAGCCATAAATAAATAAGTAAATAAATAAATAAATTCACGACATATGTCAAAAAAAAAAAAAAAAAAGACAAGAGTGGGACTTCCCTGGCAGTCCAGCAGTTAAAACTCCGTGCTTCCATTGCAGGGGGTGTGGGTTCGATCCATGGTCAGGGAACTAAGATAGCACATGCCTGCTGTGCGCCACCCTCCCCAAAAAAAGACAAGAGATAACAATTAGAGGAGAATATGGAGAAAAAGGAACCCTTTTGCACTGTTGGTAGAAATGTAAATTGACGAAGCCACTATGGAAAATAGTATGGAAGTTCCTAAAAAAAATTAAAATTAGAACTACCATATGATCCAGCAATTCCACCTCTGTATATTTATCTGATGGAAAACAATAACACTCACTCAAAAAGATATTTGCACTCCCATTTCATTGCAGCATTATTTACAATAGCTAGGACATGGAAGCAACCTATGTGTTCATCAACAGATGACTGGATAAACAAAATGTGGAATATGTATACAAGGGACTATTAGCCATTGAAAAGAAGGAAATCCTGCTATTTCCAACAACATGGATGGACCTTGAGGGTATAATCCTTAGTGAAATAACTCACAGAGAGAAAAACAAATACTGTATGATCCCCACTTACATGTAGATACCACACATAGGTTCCATTTATATGTGGATCCTAAAAAAAATGAACTCATAGAAACAGAATAGATTGGTGGTTGCCAGAGGTGGGGGTGGGGTAGGGGAGATGGGTGAAGGGAGTCAAAAGGTACAAACTTCCAGTGACAAGATAAATAAGTTCTGGGGATGTAATGTACAGCATGATGACTAGAGCTAACAATACTGTATTGTATATTTGAAATTTGCTGAGAGAATAGATCTTAAAAGTTCTCAACACAAGGGAAAAAAACTGTAACTATGTCAGGTAATGGATGTGTTAACGAAACTTATTGTAGTGATCATTTCACAATATATATGTATATCAAATCCTTATATTGTACACCTGAAACTAATACAGTGTTATTTGTCAACTATATCTCAATAAAACTGGGGGAAAAAAGAAGGAAAGCAGTAAAGGAAGAATAGAGGAAAGACAAAAAAGATGTGGGACGCATAGAAAAACAAAAAGTAAAATGGCAGATGTACTGTTGTTAAAGTGACAACACTCCCCCAATTGATCTACAGATTCAAAACAATCCCTGTCAAAATCCCAGCTGGCTTCTTTGCAGAAATTGATAAGTTAATCCTAAACGTCATATGAAAATCTAAGGGACCCCAAATAGCTTTTTTGATCTTGAAAAACAAGATCAAAACTGTAGAATTAACACTTCCCAATTCAAAACTTACTACAAAGCTACAGCAATCAAAACAATGTGGTACCGGCATAAAGGTGGATATATAGATCAATGGAATAAAATTAAGAATCCAGAAATAAACACATTTATCTTTGACAAGACAATTCAAAGGGGAAAGAATAATCTTTTCAACAAATGGTGCTGGAACAACTGAATATCCACATGTGAAAGAATGAAGTTGGACTGTTGTTTCATATCACACATAAAATTAACTCAAAATGGATCAAAAGCCTAAATATAAGAGCTAAAATTATAAAAGTATTAGAAGAAAACATAGACATAAACATCATAACTGGATTAGGCAGTAGTTTCTTAGACATGACACCACAAGCACAAGCAGCAAAAGAAAAAATAGATAAGATGGACTTCAAAATTAAACTTTTGTGCTTCAAAGGACTCCATCAAGACAGTGAAACGTTAACCCACAGAATGAAAAAAAATTGCAAATCATATATCTGATAAGAAACTATGAATCTCTAGAATATATGAAGAACCCTTACAACTCAATTATTTTAAAAAAACACTCAATTTAAAAATGGGCAAAGAATTTGAATAGACATTTCTCCGAAGAAGATATATGTATGGCCAATAAGCACAGGAAAAGATGCCCAATATCATTAGTCATCAGGGAAAAGCAAATAAAAAATACAATGAGATACCACTGCACACCCACTAGGATGGTTATAATAAAAGACAAATAATTAAAAGCATCAGTGAGGAAGTGAATTTGGAGCCCTCACACATTACTGATGGGAATGTAAAATGATGCAGGAATTTTATAAAATACTCTGGCGGTTAAACATAGAATTACCATGTGACCCAGCAATTCCACCTCTAGCAATACCCAAGAGAAATGAAAACATACATTGACACAAAGATTTGCACGCAACTGTCTTATCTCCTTATTTACAATACCCAAAAAGTGGAAACCATGAAAATGTCCATCAACTGAAGAATGGATGAACAAAATAAAATATATCTACACAATAGAATATTATTCAGCCATAAAAAGAAATGAAGTACTGATCCATGATATAATGTGAATGAACCTTGAAAACATATGCTAAGTGAAAGAAGCCAATCACAAAAGATCTCACTTTGTATGATTCCAATTATGTAAAATGTCTAGAATAGGGAAATCCATAGAGGTAAAAAGTAGATTCTTAGTACCCCTGGGCTGGGGAAGGGGGAGGGAATGGAAAGTGACTGCTAAGGGTAAGGGGCTTCTTTGGGGGATTATGGAAATGTTCTAAATTTTATGGTGATGTTGCACAACTGTGTGTGTGTGTTTATATATATATATATATATATTTATATATATATATATATATACACATATATCTGTAAATGCAATTTAAAAAACCATTGAATTGTACAATTTAAATGTGTGAATGGTATGGCATGTGAATTATAACTTAATTAAGCCATTATTAATTTTTTACTTAATAATAAAAAAATTCTAATTGGGCTCATTTGTCACCTCCTCCAAGAGCCCTCCCTCCTAAAATAAACCCTCCAATTTACCCTCTTTCCTCTTTGTTTTTCTTCACAGCCTGACATTGTGAGTTCTTTCCTTTTCTATTCTCGGTCTCCCCTCCAGGAGAGCCTCTTTTTGCCCCAACAAATTGCTAAGCCCGGAGCCCCTCAAAGGTGGGGCTGCACCTTGATCGGTTCTAGCGCCTCCCCCCGCCCCGCCCCGCCCCCCCGTCCCCCGCTGCCCCAGGATCTGTACTGGAAGCAAGCAGATGGGGTTTAACTATCTGCTACTATGAAACACAAATCAGACACCCCCCCCATAATAATAATAACTACCATTCCATCTCTTAATGAACGTTAGCGATTGTTAATCGCTCTGTGCCTGGCGTTTTACACGAGTTATTTTATCTAATTTTAAAAAATTTATTCTTGGCTGTGTTGGGTCTTCATTGCTGTGCGTGGACTTTCTCTAGTTGTGGCGAGCAGGGGCTACTCTTCATTGAGGTGCGCAGCCTTCTCATTGCGGTGGCTTCTCTTGTTGCGGAGCACGGGCTCTAGGTACACGGGCTTCAGCAGTTGTGGCACGCGAGTTCAGTAGTAGTGGCTCGCAGGCTCTAGAGCGCAGGCTCAGTAGTTGTGGTGCACGGGCTTAGATGCTCCGCGGCATGTGGGATCTTCCCGGACCATGGCTTGAACCCATGTCTCCTGCATTGGCAGGTGGATTCTTAACCACTGCACCACCAGGGAAGCCCTATTTTATCTAATTATTGTAACATTTCTAGGAGGAAAAACACCAGTATTATTCCCATTTAACAGAAGAGAACTCGAGAACTCCGTTAACACACCTCCGGGAGAAAAGAGACCCGGAGTGGGAGGAAGCGCCGCGACCTCATCATAGCCCCTGGACCACCCGAGGTCCGCTTCTACATACATAAGCATCCCGGGGTACTGGAACCCGGAACGGGCCACCGAGACCTCCCGGAGTACCTATCACGCCCGGCATGCGCGCGCGCCAACGCTCTCTTACGTCGCGTTTGAACAGGAGGGCTAGTCTCCCTGAGTCTTGGGAGTTGTAGTCTCGCCGCAAACGGAGGCCGGGCTGTGAGAGTTTGGTGGATCTGGAGCCAATGAAGAAGCAGATCTTATTGAGCTCGGGGCCGACGAGCCAATGGGCTCGCGGCCTCGAATGGGAGGGACTTCCGGCCACGAAGTCGAGATGAGCGGCTGCGCGAGAGCGATTATTTCCTTTTCGAGGGTGGCGGCGACCGTGGATAGAGCGCTATGAAGGCCTCGGGCACGGTAAGACGAGCACGGTGGGGCAGGGAGTCGGGGAACGCGAAGCGGGCCGAATCGTGGGCCACGGGAGGAGGCATGGGACACGCGGGAAGTGCTTGTTCCGGCTAGGTCCCGCGCGCCGCCGTCCCCAGTTGCAGCCAACATGGCGGCCACTGCGGGAGCCGCGTGGGGAGACCGGTGCGTGGCCCTGGCCGGCCCGGGGATCGCGGAGGCCGGGGAGGCCGAGTCTCCTTTCCAGGGGAAGGGACAAGTTGCGCGGCGTGGAAACACGCGCCGCGGGACCTCATCGAGCTTCCGAGCCTCAGTTTTCCCGTCAGCAAAGTGGACAAGGTGGCGGGAGGGCGGAGTTGGGGGGAGGGCAATAGAATTCTGTTTCTCCTGGCATGGCTGTGAGAGAAATAGAAGAAATTTATAAGTTCGAGCTGACATGCAGAATGCGAGCCTTATCGCTGTGGAGAGTGCTGGGCAAAATCAGAGGGTGTTAATAGCACAGAGATGGAAGAGTAGGCCCTGGGGAGAAACAGTATGGGTGGGTCATTTTCAGCTTTCCAGTCCCAGTTTCCACACTGGAAAAGGGACCGACCGCATCGGCATCCCTTCCTGAATGGGTGGTCCGGGAGGCCGGTGAGTCAGGTTGAGAGATAGAAGTAGGAACCGAGTTTGTGAGGTTTGGGGTTATGTTCTATTGATATTAGTAAAATGGTGACGGGTCATCTTATGGAGATGGCTCCATTCTAGTATAGCACGGGATTTGGACCTGGCAGACATCTTCACCTTTTGCATCTGTGTAAACAGGGAGCTTACACTTGGGAGTCCCAACCCCTTGGACAGCAGCTGGGAAAACTGAGGCAGCTGCAAGTCATGACAGCAGTGCAGGGAGCCCAGAGCTGGGCAGGGAACTGGATTCTTGTCCTGGTTCTGCCTGCAGTTGGCTGTGAGGTCTCAGGCTGCCGACTGTCTCTGGGGTCCGGAATGAAAGAGGATCTTGGCAAGTTACTGTGAGCTGCAGAGATGCTCTGGAGGAAGGAGACAGCTTGACTGTTCCAGGCCAGCCCATAGAAAGGGAGAGGAAGGGAGCGGTTGAGACCCTCACCCAGCTTTCCTGAGCCAGGGCAAAGGGCACACAGGCACCTTGGTTAATCCTCCCCACTCTCACTCCCTTTTATGTGGAAGGTTCAGACAGTGGCATGACCCACAGTCAGCCAGATTTCATGTGGAGGCCCTGGGGTGGGACTTACCCTTCTCCGTCCCCTGATCCGGTTGTCAGCAGGCTTGGGAAGGGGAGCAGAGTGAGTCTCCACAGTTACCTCTGGGCTTTGGGTGCTGGCCCCACCTCACCCCCGTTTCTCTTTCAGCTTCGAGAATACAAGGTGGTGGGGCGCTGCCTGCCGACCCCCAAGTGCCGCACGCCGCCCCTCTATCGCATGCGGATCTTTGCGCCTAACCATGTTGTTGCCAAGTCCCGCTTCTGGTACTTTGTATCTCAGCTGAAGAAGATGAAGAAGTCTTCAGGGGAAATTGTCTACTGTGGACAGGTATGGGGTGTCTGAGGCTGGGTGGGATCCGGAGAGGATTTAACACCCTCCCATGGGGCGTCTGTCACCCCACAGAGTTAGCAGACTTTACAAATTCTGGCCTGTTCCCTTGTGCTCTTCAGGCCCTAGGTTGGGATGGAATTGGTGACTCGGTGCCCTTTTCCTAATGAGAAAGCCCGAGGCCCAGGGAAGGCCTGCTGGGACCCCTTGGTTGAGGCTGGGCCTCATCTGTAAAGTGGGGGGGAAATGCTGGACTCTGCATTGTGAGGCTGCATTGGGCAGCAGGTGGTTTGTGGCCCAGATGGTCCCAGGAGAGTGGTGTTGAGGGGTGGTCAGGAGCTGTGTCAGTCCCCATGGGGGAAGCATCTCGGCCTGGACTGTTCTGCACCCCTGCTGTTGCCATGGGAATTCCCCTTGCACAGCAGATTTCCCCTCAGATGTCTGAAGGTGCGGGGACTGGGAAACAGGCAAGAGAGGCCTGGGGGCTGGGCTGTCCTTTGGAGCGGCGGGGCGGGGCGGGAGCAGAGGTTCAGGGATGGAGGGGGTCTGATTGCAGCCCACTTGCTGCTCTCGCCTCAGCTGGTCTCCTCTCCTTCACAGGTGTTCGAAAAATCTCCCCTGCGGGTGAAGAACTTCGGCATCTGGCTGCGCTATGACTCCCGCAGTGGCACCCACAACATGTACCGGGAGTACCGGGACCTGACCACAGCCGGTGCTGTCACCCAGTGCTGTAAGCCACCGGGTCCCCAAACTGGGCCCCTCCTTTAGGCTCACAGGGCAGGCACTTGCGGCTCAGTCTGACATCCTTCCTGCCAGACTGAGGCAGGACAAACGCAAGAGCTTTCTTGGGGGTAGGTGGGAGTCCCAGGGCTGGTGACAGGGGAGGCACAGGAGGCGTTGCTTTGGGGGCAGGAGTGGAGAGGATGCCCCAAGCACACCTTTTTCTGGAACCTTGGCAGCAAGTGGACTTAGGAGATTGGAGGGAGGGTACTCGAGTCATTCCTGAGCCGGTTCAGTCGCCCACCACCAACTGCATCTGGAACCTCCTTGAGGTTTGAGGTCAGCGCCTTGTGTAGAGGCAACTGCTGCTCAGAACCTAGTCCAGCTCCTGTCCAGTGTTGGGACCTGCCATTCGCAGCCCCAGGTGCTCCCAGGGTGGGTCACCTACCAGGACCAGAACCCAAGCACCTAAACCCAAGAACTGCTGTTTCTTGTAACAGCGGTTTAAACAGAGGTGCTAACAGCAAGTGGATCTTGTCGCCTTTGGGGGCCTGCAGCCATGCCCCTCAAAGTGAAGTTGGAGGTTCTACACATTTGGTAGCCAGTACCTGCTGGGACCAGATGCTGTGGCCACTCGTTCCCCAAGTGCCCCCATTCCTGATCCCTGTAGACCGAGACATGGGCGCCCGGCACCGTGCCCGGGCCCACTCGATCCAGATCATGAAGGTGGAGGAGATCGCAGCCAGCAAGTGCCGCCGACCAGCAGTCAAGCAGTTCCACGTGAGTGCCCTCGGGGCCCTGCTGGGCAGGCTGGGCTGAGGGGGCTGCCCTGGAACACCAGACTGGCCTGGCAGCTCCTCCAGACTTGGGAGATGCAGTAAAGCACCGGGTTTGACGCAGGAGCCCAGTGGGGGTGGCCACACCTCAGTGGTCCCTGGGAGACGAGGTTAAGAGCCTCCCCCAAACCCCCTTGCCTGCCTTTTCTTATTACAGGACTCCAAGATCAAATTCCCACTGCCCCACCGGGTCCTCCGTCGCCAGCACAAGCCACGCTTCACCACCAAGAGGCCCAACACCTTCTTTTAGATGCAGGGCCTCCCTGTCCCCAGGTCTGCCCAAATAAAACTCGTTGGGAAAACCAGGCGCCCCGATACAGTTGTTTTCTTTGCACACCCTGCAGAACTCAAAAGGGTGCAGCCAAGCTGTGAGTGCTCTGGGAGGAGTCCTCTCCTCGAGTAGGACCCTGACACTGGATTCTCCAGAAGGGGAGCTCTAGGAATGGCCAGCCCCTGCCCGCCTCAGCTCTCTCAGTGCCAGCAGGCAGCTCTGTGCTGTGAGCTTCGGGGTATGCTGTAGGCCACAGGTTTTGGCCCCCAAATCTTTCTTACCTGCTGGATTAGACACAGTTCTCAGCTCTGTGCCTCCCGCCCCCCATTTCTGTGGTGGTGAGATGACAGCTGCACCCTGGGGGGGATCAGGCTGATGGGGTTGGTTTCATTCTGTGTGGCCTTCCCCACCCAGCCTACAACCCTGGTCAAGATCCTCACAGCAGGCACAAGGGGGCGTCCAAGAGGGTCATGAGCCTGCCGTGCTAGCTTGTTTCCCCTTCGCCAGCTGGGGGCCCCTTGAATGAAGCTGTCCTAATCCTGCCCAAGGAGGTCAAGGTTTCACAGTGGGCACCTGTCTCCTGGAATTCCAGGCATGAAGCTAATCCCACCCTGGCCTGAGCTCCTCAGCCTGGAGGCTGAGGCACAGCTTAGAGCTCAGATGTTGGGAACATCTGTCCTTGGTGTGTCACCCTGGGCAACCCTGGCCCTTTGAACCTTGGTGTTCTCTTCAGAAGGTCTGGACACTGACCCGATTTGCTCAGTTGACAAGCCTTAGGGAGTCACTACTATGCAGGCAGTGGGTACACAGGTCAACGAGGACCTGCCTTGTGTTCCAGAGAGCCGTCGATTGGGAAGAAGATAAGGCACAAAGGTAGTTGGGCGGGCAGGGAGAGCAACCAGTCCTGGAGGGTGGTCCTGGATAGGGGCACAGTCTCCCCTTCCCCACCTGTGGCGGTGGGACTAGTTGGCAGGACGATCCTGGGTGGTTTCCAGAAAACCAGCTCACTTCAACCCCACCTGTTCTTGGAGAGGTGCCCAAGGCAGGGCTCAGGCACAGCTAGCCATTCTCATGGGAAAGACAGGCCCTGGGTCCTTGCTGGCTGCTTCACCTGTTCCAACACCGGTGCTTCTTTCCCACCTCCCGGGCCTTTGCATTTGCTGAGCGCTGTGCCTAGACTACTCTCCACAGATCATCACTGCCTCGCTGAAGACTGTAAACCATTGGGTTTCTGTCCCCCACCAGACTGAGTCTGAGAGGGCAGGGACCACCTGTGTCACTGCGTCACCAGGAGGAGTTAAGTACCTCTGAGAAGAGTAGTGATGGCCAGTGAATATCCCTCTACCTGTATCTGCACCACGTGGGGTAAAGTCCTGGGTCTGGCGATGCTGGGTCAAATTGTTGATGTTAACTGCCAAAATGTCTTCCACAGATGTACCAATTCATTCTCAACAGTACTTAATAAGAAGGGGTCATGTTTTCCTCCAGCCTTGCCCACAACTTGGGTTAGCAAGCTGGTGGCTGAAAAAAAACACATCTTAGGATTTGAATTTGCTTTTCCTTATGTGAAAGTGTTCTGCCCTGATACAAAAATCATTTATATGAATGAAAAAAATCTTACGAAGTTGAATCACTTTTTAAAAGCTCTGGTATCGTTATTCCCTGGCAGTCTGGTGGTTAGGACTCGGAGCTTTCACCCCTGGGGCCCGGGTTCAATCCCTGGTCGGGGAACTAAGATTCTGTAAGCCATGTGGTGTGCACCCACCCAGTCCCCCGAAAAAAAAGCTCAGGTATGTGGGGCAAAAGCCTGAAAAAAATCTCTCTACATGTTGCAAATACTTTTTTCCTCGGGGTACTTTCGGATGTTTAAGGTGTATTTTGGGGGGCCAGGCCAAGTTTTTCTTTATGTTTCCCTAGTTGATTTCATTAACCCTGTGCTTTCTGGCAGGAATTCCTGGTTGCCCTAAATATTCCTTCTCTCCTTCCTCAGGAATCTCCATATCTAGATGCTACCCGGAAAAGTTTCCTAGCCTCCTTTTACCTTAGGGGTGGGCATGTGATGCTAGCAGTAGTGATGTGGGCCATTTCCAGGAACTACCATCTGGCTAGAATGTAGGCACAATGGCTGGTACTCCAGCAGCTGTTTTTACCCTGGGTCTGCATGACTAGAACACGAGAAGTAAACACCTTTGTAGGCTTCCCAAAGCTGGCTGGAGGTGAGGACCACTGAACTGAACCCTCAATCTCCAGTGGGAGTTGAGATGCCAGGACCAACCAGCGCAAAGGCCCAGAGCTAGGAGGAAATGGGCCCATCCATGTGTGGTCTGTGAGGCAGGACTGGCCACTTGGATCACTGACTCCTCTCTGTAGTCAGCTGGGGCCCAGGGACAGGTCCTTGCCTGGGCTCACCCAGCCAGCCCAAGGATGGGCAGGAATCTGGAACCCGAGAGGCCTGGTGGGCCCCTCCCTCCTCAGGTGCTGAGGTACTCCCAGGTCCCGCCCCTGGGCTTGTCAAGGTGCTGGGTGTCACAGACTGGTCAGGGCTGGGAGCCCTGGGGAAGAGCCGCCCATCCCTGACCCACCCTGCACCTCACTCCTGTGTCAGGACCAAGGGCAGGTGCCAGGGCAAGACGAGCGGGGGGAGGCCCAGGAGACCTGTAGTAGATCCTGACACCCAGAGTGGTAATAAAGGTTTGCTTTTACTGAGTGCAGGGTTAGACGTTCAAGGACAGATACCCAGCAGGTCATGCTGGGGCTAGAGTAGCTTATGACCTCTCATCTCCGCCCCTTGCCGTGTCTCCAGTGAGATGTGGGAACGCTGGAACCCAGGCAGCAGGCAGGAGTGGGGGCAGCAGACACCCACCCAACACCCCGACATTCCTGCCCCTTTTGCTTAGACTGCTGCTGCTGGGCCTTCAGGGATCACCCTGCTCCTCTCCCCCCATCGACAGGGGGTCCTGGGGTCCTGCCTGCCCTCCTCCCATTCCATGACGAATCACACAGTCAGGGAAGGTGTGACTGCTTCCCCTCCCTGCCCCCTGCCCTCCTCCATACTTTCTCCATTACGCACCCTGCAGGGCTTGCAACTCTGGGCCTCCCGTGCAGGAAGTCCAGAACATGTCCTGAATCCACCCATTTCTCCCCACCCCTCAATCCCCGCCTTGGACATGGTGGGCTTTTCAGAACCTAGAACTCTCGTTAGGTCCCTCATTTGCTCCAGACTCTCTAATGACAGCCCGTCCCCACTGACCAGCACCCTCCGAATAAAACCCAGACCCCTCGCCAAGGCTCAAGGTCCACTGTGTCCCTCCCTGTCCTGCTCCTTCCCACCTCAGGGCCTTCCCCCCAGCTCTCTCGAAGCCTGGCTCATTCTCTGCCTGCAGGGCCCCTCCCTGAGACCCCCACATTAAGTGGCCCCCCAGGCTGTCTCCATCTTTGACCTTGCTTCACTCTTGTCATCTATTAGCTTCTGAAATGGGTATTCGTCTGCTGGCTTGGTCAGAGCCATGAGGCCTGAGCGGGGTGGGTCCACCTGGATCCTGTTGTATCCCCAGTGTCCTGTTCCTAGAACCTCGCTGGGGAGATAGGGGAGATAGGACAGGTTTTGCCTGTTTGCATCAATTTGCGTATATTTGCATTCGCTTGCTTGGCCTTGTGGGAATCCTGGATTACCCCTTTCCCACCAGGTTTTCCAGGAGGATGCAGCAGGGGAGTAGAAGGAGGAGGAATTCGGTGTCCTCCCCATCCTCCTGGCACAGGTGAAAGGTGCACACCAGCAGGCAGCAGATGCAGGGAAGAGCAGGCCGGCTCTGCACCCTTGCGCAGAGAGAGAGTGAGAAGACGGTCCTGGGCGAAACATGAGGATGCCTGGGGGACGCTGGACCCAGCTTGGGTGACGTGTGTAGGCCAGAAGAGGCCACCAGGGGGCGGCAGAGGCTGGGGAGGGTTCCAGTGCCCTAGCATGAAACCGGGCAAATTCTTAGATCCCTCTCGCTTATGGAGGAGGGAACCCAGCTATTGGAGGTCGAGCTAGGACTTGCACCCAGAGGTCAGAGCCTCCAGATGACAGTGTCTGAGTTTCTTGATGGCATGACCCCAGACAAGGGACTTCCCCTTCCCCTGTACCTCTGGTCTCCTCATTTGTGCGATAGGGACATGCCAGACACTACTTCCCCAGGTAGTCCTGTCTCCATTTATTCAGGTTCATGGCCACAGACAATCCGTCCCCCATGACCTCCATTATACACTTAATGTCTGGCACAGCGTAGACACTCAGTTCATGTTTGGTGAAGGAACCAATGAATGGACAAGAAATGAATGAATGAGGTACCTCCTCTGTGTCAGGCTTTTGTTATGCAGGTTCAATTTATTCCTCTGAGGCAAGGGCTATTTTACCCCCATTTACAGATGGGGAAACTGAGGCCCAGAGAGAAGCAAAGACTTCCTCAAATATGTATGCATTCAGGACTTGAATGCCTCCCACTCAGCTTAGCCTGAGAGCGGGGTTTGGTGATGCCCTCCCTCTAGTTTCTAGAGAAAGGAAGTGGGTCACGGTGTCAGTTGGCGGCAGTGGTTCAAGCAGAGCAAACTTTCCTTATGGGACCCTGCAACCTTGAAAGTAAACCCCACTCCTGTGGGTGAGTGAGCTTAAGGTACAAAAAGCACAGTGGGGATTTGAATGGTGCAGCCACTGCTCCAGGCTGTGTGGCCTTGGGTGAGTGACATGCCATCTCAGAACCTCAGTTTCCCCACCTGTCAAAGGGAGGCATTAACAGCTTATGGTCAGCGGAAAGTGCCACACGAAGCAAGGGGGGGGGCATTTGGGAGCCTCCCCAGCTCCGCCACCCCCCCCCCCAGCAGCCACCTACGTGTCCTGTCCCGGCTTATCCGATCGAATCCAGGGAGGAAAGGGTGCGGGTCCTGCCCGCCCCCACGTCTGGAGGCGGAGTTTGGCCGACCCGGGAGCCCAATAAATCCACAGCCCGCCGCCACGGGCTGCCCCTTTAAGCCCCACCGAGACCTCCTGCAGTCAGCGCTGAGCACAGCTCCCAGGGAGAGGGACAGACGTCTGGGTGGTGGACGCACAGTTGCACCGGGCAATCGGACCGAGTGGGAGGCCAGGTGGACAGACAGACGGTGGAGACAGACACGAAGACGAAGAGGAGGGACAGGGAGACAGGCGACCTTAGCAAGGAGCCACAGATTCCTTGCCCAGGGAGTCCCGGCCCGCGGGGGACCAAAGGGGACAGGCTTGCCGTGTAGTTGCCGAGGCCGAGCATCCTCCCACCTCTGCGCAGTCCTGCCTCCTCTGCCACTGCCAGCTTCCCTTACCCGAGACACACGGGGTGGCTGGAAGGGCGGAGGACACGCCTGGTCCCCTCACCCACACCTCATGGCCGCCGTCGAGGCAGGGGCGCGGGCTACGTTCGGAGCCTGGGACTACGGGGTCTTCGCTCTCATGCTGCTGGTGTCCACCGGCATCGGGCTATGGGTCGGGCTAGCCCGGGGCGGGCAGCGCAGCGCCGAGGATTTCTTCACCGGGGGCCGGCGCCTGACTGCCCTGCCCGTTGGCCTCTCGCTGGCCGCCAGCTTCATGTCGGCGGTACAGGTGCTGGGCGTGCCGGCCGAGGCCTACCGCTACGGCCTTAAGTTCCTCTGGATGTGCCTGGGACAGCTGCTCAACTCTCTGCTCACTGCCCTGCTCTTCCTGCCGGTCTTCTACCGCCTGGGCCTCACCAGCACCTACCAGGTACCAGGCAGAGGCCCGGCAGCGTCAGGACCTGCCTGGCTGGGAACGCAGGGTCGCGGCGGGGGAGATCCTGAGGCTTTGAACTGCTGTGCAGGGGGCCGCAGGGGGCCGCAGGCGGGCTCCTTAGTGCTTTAATGTGGGGGCCCCCGGGCGGACAGGTGGCGAGGGTTCTGGGAAGAAGCCCCAGGCACTGGGGCCAGGGGCAGGAAGGAGGAAGAGGAGCCGGCGTCCGGATTCTCTTTGGTGGAAACCCGGTCAGGGCGTGGCCAGGCTCGGCCAGGGGCGTACTCACGTGCGCACAGGCACACACTTGCAACCCACATGCCTGGGCTTGCGTACACCCGAGTGCTCGCCGGGCGGCGGGCTCCGGATTCGAAATCCGACATCCCCGCCTCCTCCTACCTTCGGCATGGGGTTGCCTCTCTGATCGGGTTTCCCAAACGTCAAACTGGGCTAATTACAGGACCTCCCTCCAGGGCAGTGGGCAAAGTGATTAAAATCTTGACCAGTGTACGGTAGGCAGCCAGCTACAGGCACTGTCTGTATCTTGCCAAAGTTGACTCAGAGAGGCGGCAGCCTCGGGGGACGATCAGACATGAATGGGAGTAGGTGGGGCTGATGTGTACACACTCGATGGCTCAGTCCTCCTAGGCGCACGCCATATGCACAGGCGCGGGGATGGCGCGTGTGCGCAAGTGTGTGCAGATAGGTCGGAGTGTGTGCTCCTGGCGGTAGCCCCCGTGGGCAAGAGTGCGGAGAGCGCAGTTGCCCTCCCGAGGGCGGGCAGAAGCCAAGAGGGCGAGTGAAGGACCCCAGACGCCTCGGGCCCCTGGGTAGGGCCTGTCCAAGTGACCATGAGCCCTCGGCTCCTCCTTGCAGTATCTGGAGCTGCGCTTCAGCCGCGCTGTGCGGCTCTGCGGGACCCTGCAGTACCTGGTGGCTACAGTGAGTGGCCTCGGCCCCGCCCTCGCCCCCAGGGTCCAGCTCGGGTCAAATCTTGGTCGGTTCCGCCCACAGCCCTCTCCCTTCCCTCACGACCCCGCCCCGTGGGTCCCGCCCCGACCCCGCAAAGCCTTGCCTAGGCCCCGCCCACAATCCTTCTGGCCCCGCCCCCAAGAGGCTCCATCTATAGTACAAGTTTGGCTCACAGGCCTCTCGCATACGGGCTACCTGAGCCCGCCGCGACCCTACATGGCCCTGTCCATCTGCCCCCAGTCACGTACCCCAACCACCCTTCTCCCCCTATCTCCTAATGCCTTCTTCACCCAGGAGTCCCCCAATCCCCCCGCCCCTACTCACCTGCCCCTGCCCTCTACCTGCAGATGCTGTACACCGGCATCGTGATCTACGCCCCCGCGCTCATCCTGAACCAAGGTTTGACTCAGGGGAGGGTGACGGGGAGGGGACAAAAGCCTAGAGACTGGACCAGGGGAAGGAAGGGGCAGCCCTAGGAGAGACTTTGGAGGGAAGTATCCTCCTGGAGAGAAGAGGGCCCAAGACAGTGGAGCCCAAGTTTACACCCTGCACAGTGGCCTAATGCGAGGGTCTCCTTGCAGTGACAGGGCTGGACATCTGGGCATCGCTCCTGTCTACCGGAGTCATCTGCACCTTCTACACTACTGTGGTGAATGTCCCCCTACCCCCACCCGACGTGGGGCTCCATGTCCACTGAGTGGGAGAGACTGTGGGCAGGCCCATCCACTCCCTACCTTCCCTTCCTCCGGAGGAAGCCTGTGTCCCAACTGGGCCTACTTCCTCATCTTTATTATGAAAGGTGATTTGAAAGGTTTATTGCTGAAAGTCCAAGGAAAATCTAGCTTCATGCATGGCTGGATCCAGGGGCTACAACAGAGTCCTCTGGGTCCCTCTCCCATCTCTAGGGACCTCATTAGCTCCAGGCTTCCACCCCTTTTGGCTTCCTTCCAGCAGCAAGTGAGTTCCAATTTCAGGATGGGCTGGCTGAGGTCCCCAAAGGGCTCTGTGTGGCTGGCTCTGGTATTCTGTGAAGGATGAGCCATTCACAGATGTTTGAGTAGCTAGGATGTTCTGATTGGCTATTCCTGGAGCTGGGAGCAGGGTTAGCTTCCCCCAACTGACCTGGGTCAGGGGAAGGGGCTTCTCCAAAGGAAAATCCAGGGGCTGCCAAGACAAAAACATGAAGAACATGCCAAAGACATGAAGGCTGGATGGGTAAAAACAACAGCTAATAATAACAGTAGTAGTAATAATGGTGGCAGCCATCACTCACTGAACACTTTTAAGTGCCAGATGCTCTTCCAAATGTTTTTCTTGTAGTAACTAATTTAGTCCTCACAATGATACCCTGAGGAAGGTACTGTTATTACCCCCATTTTACAGATAAGGAAACCGAGGCAGAGAGGGGTATTGGTCCCAGCCACTGCTGGAGGCCAGGCTAGGTTGACCCCAGCCAGGTCCGCCACCTGACTCCTCCCTCCTACCCCTGCCTTGTCCTGTAGGCCCCAGACAGGTTCCCGTCTGACACCCTGTCTCCCTCTCTGTCACATCTTGCAGGGCGGCATGAAGGCTGTGATCTGGACCGACGTGTTTCAGGTCTTAGTGATGCTGAGTGGTTTCTGGGTTGTCCTGGCTCGCGGAACTATGCTCGTGGGTGGACCTGGGCAAGTACTTGAGCTTGCCAAGAACCACTCCAGGATCAACCTGATGGAGTAAGTGAAAACATAAAGGGGGATACTGCCAAACGATGGAGCTGACATCTGTCTGCCCTGGGAGAAGCCAGCCAATGCCTCCTGCTCCAGGAAGCCCTCCTTGCTCCTCTCCTGAGACTCCCCATGGACAGAACCCTGGCTCCCCCTCTCTGTACTCCCATAGCCCCCATCCCTCCATCGGGCCCAGACTTCTGCACCACCCCACCCCCTAGCCCAGACTGGGGACTGCAGGCTCTCTGAGCTCCCAGCTGAACATAGAAAAAATGTTTTCTGAATGCATACATGAATGATTGAAACTCCTATTCACACTTCAGAACCTACCCCAAATATCCCTTTAAGGCCCATAAGGTGCAGAATGGCTATCTGGGGCACTTTGGGAGGGTGAAGTCAGTGTGGCATCCCCACATGGCTGACTTGCCCTGCCCTCATCCAGCTTTGACCTGGACCCAAGGAGCCGCTACACATTCTGGACTTTTGTTGTCGGTGGCACATTGGTATGGCTTTCAATGTATGGTGTGAACCAAGCACAGGTGCAGCGCTACATGGCCTGTCGCACGGAGAAACAGGCCAAGCTGTGAGTATTTGGGAGGGGCAAAGTGGATACTTCGGGGATGTGCTGCTCCCCTCCCCTTCTGAGACCACCTCTCCCCCCAGGGCCGTGCTCATCAACCAACTGGGCCTGTTCCTGATCGTGTCCAGTGCTGCTGCCTGTGGTATCATCATGTTCACATTCTACCTTGACTGTGACCCTCTCCTGGCAGGGCGTATCTCTGCCCCAGACCAGGTGAGTCTGGTCCAGGCTCCTAGGCCACTTCTATCTACCCACCCCCACTGTGAACCTCTGGATGAGTCTCTGCGGGTGAGAGTGGAAAAGTAGAGACAGCCTGTGCAAAGGTCCAGAGGCAGGAAAGAGCTCAGCTCACAGGAGGATCTGGGAGGTGATGGGAAGCCATGGGAGGGAGTAGGGGAGGGGCATTTCAGACTCCCTGAAGGCTATCAAGGAGGAGATGGGACCATGGTCCATCATGAAATGATGACATTAACCATAATGACCCTCTCTCATGTCCCAAGTGTCTACTCTGTGCCTCATGCTGTTCCCTTCACAAGCAGTTAATTTCCCATCAAATTTTTCAACATGTGATGAGGCCAAGGTTGCCATGGCCCTTGACTTACAGATGAGGAAACTGAGGCAGGAGGTCGTGGGTAGAGCAATTGCCTGAGGTCCACAGGCAGGTCAGGGGCAGCACCAGGGCCAAGACCTAGACCTGCACACCCTGGCGGCTTCTCTGACCCTGAGGTTCAGAGCTGGCAGAGGCTGCAAGACCATCCCATCAGATCCTCCTCTGGGGTCAGATCCTGGACTGTCTGACTGTGTAACCTCAAGCAAGGTGTGTACCTCTTTGGTCTCACTGGCTCCATCAGTAAAGTGGGGATGACACAGGACCTTGCTTCACTCAGGTCCCAGGGCTCTTTGGGTATTTTTTTTTTTTTTTGCAGTACGCGGGCCTCTCACTGCTGTGGCCTCTCCCATTGCGGAGCACAGGCTCAGGACGCGCAGGCTCAGTGGCCGTGGCTCACGGGCCCAGCCGCTCCGCGGCATGTGGGATCTTCCCGGACCGGGGCACGAACCCGTGTCCCTCGCGTCGGCAGGCGGACTCTCAACCACTGCGCCACCAGGGAAGCCCCCCAGGGCTCTTTGCATGGTATCACAAAGTCAATCAACAAACACACACACGCTAAGTGCCCACTGTGAGCCTGGTCTGTACAGGGTGCTGGGGATGTGCAGTGTAAGGACAGACAGAAGCCCCTGCCCTTGGGGTGCTGCTGTCCTAGAGGTTGACCCCTGACTCCCCCCAGTACATGCCCTTGATGGTGCTGGACATCTTCGTGGACCTGCCTGGAGTCCCTGGGCTTTTTCTGGCCTGTGCCTACAGTGGCACCCTCAGGTGAGTGGCGCAGCTTGCTCACTTGGCCGCATCTGAGCCCGTGGGTCCTCCTTGTCTGTACCAGCCACTCCCCTGTGAGATGGAATGTGCTGGGCATGTCCATCATTTACTGCTCAGTCCCCATCAGGTGGGCTCTGGCAAAGGGCATAAGGACCCCAGCTCCGGAGTCTTTACCTTCTTATTGCCCGGCAGGGCCACACGAGACTCCTTTCCCTTCTTTCTGTCCTCCATCCCCCAAAGAAATGTTTGTTAAGCACCTATGGGGCAGGGACTGCTGTTCTAAATACTGGGGCACAGCCATGGCCAAGTGGTCCCCCACTCTTGCCCTCAGGGGCCTCACACTCTGGTGGTTTCAAATCATCTACAGCTTCTGGCCTGCTCCTGCTGTGACCAGAGTTCCATGTGACTGTTCTCTGCACCCCATTATTGCTCTGTAGTGAGAATTTGTGTCATTTGTGTCCTTGGTCATGGGTGTCCTTGCTCCTGCGAAGGTGTCTCAGGTCTATGGGGGAGTGTGGAGATGTGGACATCTCCACTCCTAAGGAATTCTGTCGCCCCTGCCTCTGCCCTCGGGCTGGCTGGGGGTCCTGGCAGGTCAGATAGTATGGGCAGCTGGAGGCCTCCCCTAGCAGGTAGGCCCCAGGGGGGGTGTGGTCAATCCCTTCATGTGGCCTGAGGACACCCCTCCCCCCTCCCTACCCGCCAGCACTGCATCCACCAGCATCAATGCCATGGCTGCCGTCACTGTGGAGGACCTCATCAAACCTCGGCTGCCGAGTCTGACCCCCCGGAGACTTGTCATTATCTCCAAGGGGCTGTGTGAGTTGGGGGGACCCGGGTGGGGGGCCAGGGCAGCCTCTCCCCGCTGACAGTGCCATCCCCATCCACTACAGCGCTCATCTATGGCTCAGCCTGTCTCACTGTGGCAGCTCTGTCCTCCCTGCTGGGGGGCGGCGTTCTCGAGGTGAGCCCCGCTCCCCACCCTGCCCTAATCTCCCCAAGAGGTGAGACAACATCCACGTTGAAATGAGGCTCCAAGAAGGTTATACATGTCAGCGGCAGAACTGAGTTCTGACTGATGCCACAGGCAGGATACTTCCTGCAGCCACCTGGCCAGAAGCGGGGGTGGGGGTGGGGTGGGGTGGGGGTCAGGGGGGGAGCTAGGAGGGGGAGTGGTGGCCTGGGGGCAAGAAGGGCCTCCTTCTGGCCTGGAGGTGGAACGAAGTTTGTCAAGAGACAGAATCAGCATCTTTGGGAGAGAGGCAGGCATAAGGAGTCCCCTCCCCTTTGGGGATCGCCTCCCCTTTAGGGCACAGAGGAGTCTCAAGGTCCACAGTAGAATTCCCCAGGTCTTCCTTTCCCAGCGGGTAAACTGAGGACAGGAAAGGTGGGAGAGCTCTGCTCTCAGTCTCAACCCCACCCACTCTCCCAGGGCTCCTTCACCATCATGGGAGTCATCAGCGGCCCCCTCCTAGGAGCCTTCATCCTGGGAATGTTCATCCCCGCCTGCAATACGCTGGTGAGTGGGGGTGAGCGAGGTGAGGGGCTGGGAGTACCCTCCACTGACACTGGGTCCCCCATCAGGGCGTCCTGTCCGGGCTGGCGGTGGGCTTGGCGCTGTCGCTGTGGGTGGCCGTGGGTGCCACTCTTTACCCGCCTAGCGCACAGTCCATGGGGGTCCTGCCTTCATCGGCCGCCGGCTGTGCTGTGCCCTCGGCCAACGCCTCTGGCCTCCTAGACCAGCTTCTCGCCACCAACGCCTCCAGCAGGGCCTCCAGGTGAGCGAGCTGGTCTGAGCGGGAGGCGTGGCCAGGGAGGGATCCTGGCCCGATTGAGAGGAGGAGTGGGGAGCAGGAAGAAGTGAGGGAAGGGCATTCCCAGCAGAGGGGAAGGAAAGTGCAGAGGCTCTGAGACCAGGGTTCTGTTTGTTTGTTTGTTTATTTATTTATTTATTTATTTATTGCTGCGTTGGGTCTTCGTTGCCGCACACGGGCTTTCTCTAGTTGCGGCGAGCAGGGGCTACTCTTCGTTGCGGTGCGCGGCCTTCTCATCGCGGTAACTTCTCTTGTTGCAGAGCACGAGCTTCAGCAGTTGTGGCTTGCAGGCTTAGTTGTTCCGGGGCATGGGGGATCTTCCCGGACCAGGGATCGAGCCCATGTTCCCTGCATTGGCAGACGGATTCTTAACCACTGCGCCACCGGGGAAGTCCCGCAGTGTTCACTTTAGTTCATTCCAACTATGGTGAGGTTGGGGTGGATTTTTCATGCGAGGAGTAAGGATAGGAGATGAGGTCCAGCCAGAGGAATCTGATTCTTTTCTTTCTAAATTGAGATATCATTTACAGACCATAAAATTAGCCATTTAAAAGTGGCTTTTAGTATATCCCCCAGGTTATACAATCATCACCACTAACTGAACAATATTTTCATTACCTCAAAAACAAAAACAAACAAAACAAAAAAGACCAAAAAAATAAAACTCTGTACACTTTAGCAGTCACTCCCCATTTCCACCTCCCTCTAGCCCCTAGCAACCACTAATCCAGTTTCTGTCACTGTGGCTGTGCCTATTCTGGACATTTCATATGAATGAAATTGTACAATATACGGCCTGTTGTCTCTGGCTTCCTTCACTCAGCATGGTGTTTTTAAGGTTCATCCACATGGTAGTAGCAGTGCTTCATTCCTTTTATGGCTGAGTAATATTTCACTGTATGGATGGATCAATTTTATTTATCCTTCATCAGTTGATGGACATTTAGTGATTGTGAACAGTGCTGCTATGAACATTTGTGTACAAGTATTGGTGTAGATATATGTTTTCATTTCTCTGGATATATACCTAGGAGTGGAATTGCTGGATCATATGGTAATTCTATGTTTAACTTTTTGAGGAGCCACCAGACTGTTTTCCACAGTGACGACATCATTTTACATTCCCTCCAGCAATATATGAGTGTTCCAATTTATCCACATCCTCTCCAATACTTGTTATTTTCCCCTTTTAAAAATTCTAGCCATCCTACTGGGTATGAAGTGATATCTCATTGTGGTTTTGATTTGTGTTTCCTTAATGACTAATGATATTGACCATCTTTTCATGTGCTTACTGGCCATATTTATATCTTCTTTGGAGAAATGTCTACTCAGATCCCTTGCTCATTTTTAAACTGGGCCATTTGTCTTTTCATTGTTGAGTTGTAATTTATATATTCTTTACATCTTTATAATTCTGGATGTTAGATTCTTATCAGATGTACGATTTGCAAATATTTTCTCTCATTCTGTGTGTTGTCTTTCATTCTATTGACAGTATCCTTTGATATACAAAAATCTTCCATTTTGATGAAGTCCTGTTTATCTATGTTTTTTTTGTTTTGTTTAGTTTGGCTGTGTTACGTGGTTTTTAGGATCTTAGTTCCCTGACCAGGGATTGAACCCACCCCCTCAGCAGTGAAAGCAAGGAGTCCTAACCACTGGACCACCAGGGAATGCCCTCTATGTTTTCTTTGGTTGCTTGTGCTTTTGGTGTCATATCTAAGAAACTATTGCCAAATCCAAGGTTATAAAGATTCACAGCTGTTTTCTTCATAGAGCTTAATTTGGTTTGATTCTGAGGGCAATAGGGATCCATGGAGGGTGATGAGCAGTAGCAGGAGGTGATCTGAGTTACATTTCTTTTTTTTTTGGCTGTGTTGGGTCTTTGTTTCTGTGCACGGGCTTTCTCTATTTGTGGCGAGCGGGGGCCACTCTTCATTGCGGTGCGCGGGCCTCTCACTGTTGTGGCCTCTCTTGTTGCGGAGCACAGGCTCCAGACGTGCAGGCTCAGTAGTTGTGGCTCACGGGCCTAGTTGCTCCGCAGCATGTGGGATCCTCCCAGACCAGGGCTCGAACCCGTGTCCCCTGCATTGGCAGGCAGATTCTCAACCACTGCACCACCAGGGAAGCCCTGAGTTACATTTTAGTAATGCTCCCTCTGCTTGTGTGTACAGAATGCCTGAGGGTGTTGGTGGGATAGCAGCAGGGAAGGAGAACGGGCACACGTCCAGATGAGCAATAATGGAGGACTGGGCTGGGTCGTGGGAGTGGAGACAGGAAGAAGCAAATGGACTGGGAGTGGATTTTTGACTCATGCTCAACTCTCCCTCCCCCAGCCTCGAAATGGACCCTGATCAACGCACCTTAGCTGACAGCTTCTACGCCATTTCCTATCTCTATTATGGTGCCCTGGGCACACTGAGCACCGTGCTATGTGGAGCTCTTGTCAGCTGCCTGACGGGTAAGGAGGGCGTGTGGCATCCTTAGAGGTCATCCTGTCCATCCCTCTGCCTCTAGGACCCACCAGACAGGGAGGGAAGGAAGGATCCTTCTGCCAGCCAAATGGCCACTGTGTGCTAGCCGCATCTACACCCTTTGTGCTGCATCGCCTTCAGAACAACCCTCCACCTCGTGGGACTTGTCCTATTTTGCAAAGGCAGAAACAGAGGCATCCCCTATCCACCTCTCTATTCCCTCTGCGCCCCCAAAAATTACATCTTTGCTAGAGGAGGTTGGGTAGGGCCACGAGACGCTGTCCCTGGTGCTGATATATCTTGTCATCGAGGCCTTAGCAACTCTGCGCTCCTCCAGGAACTCTGAATCCCATGGAGAAGTGGAAAGAGATCAAAAGAAATCACTAGAGATAATAGTACCTGTTCTCGCTTTCTGAGTCTCAGACTTTGCATTCACCAGGCCTTTACTGAGTCTTTCTCTGTTGGGCAATATTCTAGACAATAGGGACATAGGAGTGAATGGCACCAAGTGCCAGACCCTCCTGGCCATCCACTGTTGTTCTATTACAACTCTTCACTGTATAGATGAGACAACTGAAACCCAGAGAGGGGCAGAGACTTGCCAGTGTCCCCAGTGGGTCACTATCGGATCTCGGATTGGAAACCATCAGAGCTCTCCCTTCCCATCCCCAGGGCCTGGTCTCCAGTCCCCGCCACCCACCCCTCGCTAAATAATTCCATTTTCTCTCTGCCCCCTCAGGCCCCACCAAGCGCAGTGCCCTGGGTCCTGGTCTGCTGTGGTGGGACCTCACACGGCAGACGGCATCTGTGGCCCCTAAGGAAGAAGTGGCCACCCTGGATGACAGCTTGATGAAGGTCAGTCTCAGGGCTGTGCTCCCGGAGTTGGGGCAGGGACAGTGAAGTGGCTTCGGGTGCTCTGTGTGTGGCCATAACTCAAGGAAGTGACAGGGTGAGTCAGCATCTTTGTCTTTCTCAACTTCTCCTTACCTCCAGTGGAAAGACTCAGTTGGGAGCTAATGTGTCTTCAACACTTTCTATTACCCCCTTTAACAAGCACTGAGCAGAATTCATTTTCATCGTATCTGTTTTTACAATTATTTCCAATCTATGGCAAGTGAAACTGGTTTGTCTTTTGGTGTTGATATAAAGTGTCTCCTGAAAATAAAATTGCTTAATTCAAAAGTGAGTCAACTTAGGAAAAATCTTACATAAGAAACACCACAGGGAGTAGACCAACCTTGGCCAAAGCTGTGTGGCTGCTATTGGAATGTCCCGAGTTTAAGAAACATTGTCCCTGGGGGGTCTGATCCAGGCCTACTCTTGCTTTGGATTCCCTGTTTCATTCTCTTATTTATTAAGCACTTGCTGTGTGCCCAGACCTGTACTGGGTACAGGAGCAGAAGAAAGCTAAACCAAGAAAGGAATAGGATCTAAGCAGGTGGTGAATATTAAGAAGAAAATAAAGCAGAATACTATGATGGGGATGGCCTCTTGGAAGAGGTGACATTAATAGAGTCCAGAATGAGAAGGAGACAGCCATAGGGAAATCGGAGGGAAGGACATTCTTTTTTTTTTATTATTATTTTTTATTTTTGGCTGTGTTGGGTCTTCGTTTCTGCGCACGGGCTTTCTCTAGTTGTGGTGAGCGGGGGCCACTCTTCATCGTGGTGCACGGGCCTCTCACTGTCGCGGCCTCTCGTTGCGGAGCACAAGCTCCAGATGCGCAGGCTCAGTAGTTGTGGCTCACGGGCCTAGTTGCTCCGCAGCATGTGGGATCTTCCCACACCAGGGCTCGAACCCGTGTCCCCTGCATTGGCAGGCAGATTCTCAACCACTGCGCCACCAGGGAAGCCCTGTGGGAAGGACATTCTTGGTGGCGGGCACAGCAGGTGCAAAGGGTCTGAGGCCAGAGCAGACTCAACGGTGAGGGCTGGGGAGGGAGGGGATTTGGCTTAAGTGTTTAAAGCTCCCTCCAGCTGCTGTGGGAAAATATTTATTTCCTTGAAGAACAATAGGCAGAGTCAGAGAGAGGAGGTGGGCAGGCATCCATGGAAGCTCTGATGGCCTGGACTGTAGGTGACACGGGCATGGGGAAGAGAAGTGGATGGAGGTTTGGGGGGCAGAAGGGACAGGACTGACCTATGCACTGGACAAGGGGATATTGTGCAACTCTGCCCAGGTTCTGTCCTCCCAGACCCTCTGTCCCCAACTGGAGGATATCTGAGCTGACACAGCAGAAGTGGTCTTTATGACAGGGTCTTTCTTCTCTCCTCCCCCCAGGGTGCTGAAGAATTGCCCCCAGGAGCCAAGAGGCCTCCTGACTTCCTGCCCACTGACGAGGACCATCTGCCCTTCCTGGATCAGAAGGAGATGAATGGAGCTGGCTCCAGGACAGCAGACAGTGAACATGACAAAAGTCTTGACCTGCGAGAGACAGACCTCTGAGATAGTGAGGGACTGACCGCCTGGGATGGAACCCCAGGGGAGCCAGTCCCAGGCCATGAGCCGATGGTCTTGGGCTCCTATTGGCTAGGCCACATCATATGCAAATAAACTTGGGACTGCACGTCCCTGCCCTATGGGAAGAGGTGAAGTCCCACCTCCAGAACGTCATTTTATCCTGCCTCCTCCTTCCAGCTGGACCCAAGTCTTAGATGCTGCACCCCTGCCCACTCCCCCAAAACAAGGCCAGATATTTCTCTACCTACAAGAGAAAGGTGTTGGAGTCCCCTCTGGACAACATGGGAAATCCCCAGGCCCAACACTGGGGTCTGAGAAAGACCCCAGTTCTTCCCTGGGAAGTATCTGAACCTTAGCAATGATTTTGGAGGTCCTCAGACCCAGCCCCTTGTGCCCACTTCACAGGTAGGGAAACCAAGGCCTGGAAAGGGGCATTGACTTGGCCAAGGTCACAGAGCAAACCAGAGGCTCATCGAGAGTTGGACACCAGCTCTCCCTCCTTCATCCCTTCCCTATTTTCCTCCCTTTGGAGGGACAGACATCACATGGCCTCTGATCTTGTGAGGAGGAGGGGAGGAGAAAGGAGGAATAATGTTTTCAGCCTTCCTTCTGTGCCTGGACACTTTACCCATCTCATCCATTAAAGACCATGAGCCCACTTTACAGAGGAAGAAACTGAGGCTCAGTGAGGTTGCCTGAGGTCACCCAGTGAGTCGGGTCAGGGCAGGGACAGACCTGGGTGCTGCATGATGCTGGGGCTCCGTTGATGATGTGTTGCTGGTATACAGACGAGCTCACATACCAGAGACGCGTCTGACCCTTGGTTGGAGACTTCATCCATGCACATCAAGTAAATGGACTCTTGATGTTCTGTCTTCTCTGAAAAATCATTCTGGCTGTCACCCTAGATCTCCTCAGTCAGATCTGAGTGCAAATCTCTTTATCACTATCCCTGAGCCTATGATGAATAAACCTGAGTATTTAAAGCATCAGAGCAAGGTGATCACTCCCATGCTAGGGTGCATTACACTGCCTTTCCAGACACACAGCTTCTCTCCCCTACTGACTCCCTCCCAAAGCATCCCCTCCTCACTGCCCTTTGTACACTGTCCCTGCACCAGCCCCTGGGGTTTCTGTGACCCTGAGAGCTGGCTGTACCCACCTCTGCCCACAATTGTCATGGCTCCCATGGCCTCCAGGGAAGCGTCCCCTGCTCACCTGGCAGTTGGGGCCCTTATACTAGGTTCAATAGGGTAGCCCCAAAATTCATGTCTACCTGGAAACTCAGAATGTAAGCTTCTTTGAAAATAGGGTCTTGGCAGGTGTACTTGGTCAAGTTAAGATTAGGTCATACTGGGACTTCCCTGGTGACGCAGTGGTTGAGAATCCGCCTGCCAGTGCAGGGGACACAGGTTCAAGCCCTGGTCCAGGAAGATCCCACATGCTGCAAAGCACTACTACAAGCCTGTGCGCCACTACTACTGAACCTGCGCTCTAGTACCCGCGAGCCGCAACTACTGAGGCCACGTGCCACAACTACTGAAGCCTGCACACCTAGAGCCTGTGCTCCGCAACAAAGAGAAGCCACCACAATGAGAAGCCCGCGCACCACAACGAAGAGTAGCCCCCGCTCGCCACAACTAGAGAAAGCCTGCGTGCAGCAACGAAGACCCAATGCAGCCAAAAATAAACAAATTAATTAAAACTAAAAATTAGGTCATACTGATTAGAATGGGCCCTGAATCTAATGACTGTGTCCTTATTAGAAGAGGAGAAAAGACACAGATGTGGACAAAGAGGCAGAGATGAGTAATGTACCTACAAGCCAAGTGATGCCAAGGATTGCTGGAGTCACCAGAAGCTGGAAGTGAGGCAGGGGAGGGATTCTATCCTAGGGCCTTCAGAGGAAACACGGCCCTGCCAACATCTTGATTTTGAACTTCGTGCCTCCAGTACTGCGAGAAAATTAATTTCTATTGTGTTAAGCTGTGGCAGCCTCAGGAAATGAATGTACCCCTCCTGATCTGGCCTCTCTTGACCACTCAGAGACCTGGCCCTCTGTGCAGGCTGTTTTATGGAGACCTTTAGATTTGGACTTAAAAATGACCATCACAATTTTTTTTTTTTTTTTTTTTTTTTTTGCGGTACGCGGGCCTCTCACCGTTGTGGCCTCTCCCGTTGTACAGGCTCCGGATGCGCAGGCTCAGCGGCCATGGCTCATGGGCCCAGCCGCTCCGTGGCATGTGGGATCTTCCCGGACCGGGGCACAAACCCGTGTCCCCTGCATCAGCAGGCGGACTCTCAACCGCTGCGCCACCAGGGAAGCCCTAAAAATAACCATCACAAATTTTAAATCAATGATTGAGTAAAGTGGGAACCAGACTTTTGGCTGGTTGATGGTCCTTCCTCAAAGCACAGTTCGGGGTGGGGCAGGGAGCAGGGCTGAGGCTTCCCAGGGCAGGCAGAACAAGCTGGTCTGGCTGCTGTTTTAAAGATCCAGCCATGTTGTCGTGTGAATCAGTAGTTCATCACTTACTATTGCTGAGTCGTACTCCACTATATGGATGGACCACCGTCTGTTCCTCCATTCACTAACATTCATGTTATTTCCAGCTTTGGGCTATTACAAATAAAGTTGCTAAAAACATTAGTGTACATGTTTTTGTGTGAACTTTCATTTCTCTTGGGTCAATTCTTAGGAATGAAATGGCTGGATCCAACAGTAGGTGTATGTTTATTTTAGAAATTGTCAAACTGTTTTCCAAAGTGGTTGACTCATTTTACACTGTCACAAACAATATATGAGTTCCAACTGCTCAACATCCTTGACAGAACTTACATGGTCCATCCTTTTAATTTTGGCCATTCTTGTGTGTGGGGGGGTAGTATCTCAATGTGGTATTGATTTATATTTCTCTGATGACTGAAGATTTTGAACACCTTTTCACATGCTTGTTATCTATCCATATAGTTTTGACCAAGTGTCATTCAAACCTTTTGCCCAATTCTTAATTGGGTTCTTTATTTTCTTATTGTTGCAAGAATTATTTTTGTATTCTGGATACAAGTTCTTCATTGGTTATAAGCATTGC
Source organism: Mesoplodon bidens (assembly GCF_964165515.1). Taxonomy (NCBI): domain Eukaryota; kingdom Metazoa; phylum Chordata; class Mammalia; order Artiodactyla; family Ziphiidae; genus Mesoplodon; species Mesoplodon bidens. The sequence continues at coordinate 139,898,240 of NC_138160.1, forward strand.
CAATATTTTCTCCCAAATTGTGTCTTGCCTCTTTAGTTGCTTAATACTGCCTTTGAAAGATCAGAATTGTAGTTTTGATTTCCCAAAAATTATCATTTTTTCTTTTCCTCTTTGTGGCAAAAATTACATAAAATACAAGTCATGATTTTAACCATTTTAAAGTGTATAGTTCAGTGGCATTAAGTACATTCACATTGTTGTACAATGACCACCATCCATCTCCAGAACTTTTTACTCATCTGAGACTGAAATTCTATACCCATAATTACTAATTCCCAATTCTCCTCTCCCACCAGCCCCTGGTAGCCATCATTCTATTTTATTTTTTGGCTGTGCCATGAAGCTTGCAGGATCTTAGTTCCCCAACCAGGGATCAATCCCGGGCCCCCTGCAGTGGGAGCTTGGAGTTCTAAGCACTGGACTGCCAGGGAATTTCCTCACCATTCTATTTTCTTTGTCTATGAATTTGACTGTTCTAGGGAGCCCATATAAGTGAATCATACATTATTTGTCTTTTTGTGTCTGGCTTATTTCATTTAGCATAATGTCTTCAAAGTTCATTCATGCTGAAGCAGCTGTCAGAATTTCCTTCCATTTAGAGGCTAACTAATATTCCACTGTATGTATATACCACATTTTGTTTATCCATTCATCCATCAATAGACTTTTGGATAGTTTCCACCTTTTGGCTATTGTGAATGATACTGCTGTGACTATTGATGTCAAAATATCTGTTCTACATTTGCTTTCAATTCTTTTGGGATTATACCCAGAAGTGGAAAACTGGATCATATGGTAATTCGGTTTAATTTTTTAAATATTGTTTTACATTCCTGTTTTAAATACTATTTAATTTTTAAAATACTGTTTTACATTCCCACCAAATATTAACAGTCATAAAGAGAGAAATTGGCAGTAACACAATAATAGTAGGGGATTTTAACACCCCACTTACATCACTGGACAAGTTATCCAGATAGAAAATTAATAAGGAAACACTGGCCTTAAATGACACACTAGATCAAATGTGTGTCACACACTAGGACTCCATATATATATATATATATATATATATATATATATGGAACATTCCATCCAAAAGCAGCAGAATACACACTTTTTCCAAGTGTGCATGGAAAATTCTCCAGGATAGATTACATTTTAGGCCACAAAACAAGTCCCAGTAAATTTAAGAAAACTGAAATCATGTCAAGCATCGTTTCTGACCACAGCACTGTGAGACTAGAAAGCAGCTACAAGAAAAAAAAAACTGCAAAGAAACACAAACACATGGAGGCTAAACAACATGTTACTAAACAACCAATGGGTCACTGAGGAAATCAAAGAAGAAATTTTAAAATACCTGACAAATAAAAATGAAAACACAATGATCCAAAGCTACAGGATGCAGGAAAAGCAGTTCTAAGAGGGGAGTTTATAGAGATAAAAGCCTATCTCAGGAAACAAGAAAAAGTCACATAAACAATCTAACTCTACACGTAAAGGAACTAGAAAAAGAAGAACAAACAAAACCCAAAGGTAGAAGAAGGAAAGAAATTGTAAAGATCAGAGCAGAAATAAATGAAATAGAGACCAAAAAAGCAATAGAAAAGATAAATGAAATTAAGAGCTTGATTTTGAAAATATAAGCAAAATCAATAAAACTTTAGCCAGGCTCATGAAGAAGAGATGAAAAAGAAGTTATAACTGACACCACAGAAATACAAAGGATCATAAGATTACTACAAACAATTATACCTCAATAAAATGGACAACCTAGAAGACATGGGTAAACTACTAGAAATGTAAACTCTCCCAAGACTGAACAAGGAAGAAACAAAAAACATCAACAGATCAATTACCAGTAATGAAACTGAATCAGTAATAATAATAATAATAATAAAAACTCCAACAAACAAAAGTGTAGGACCAGATGCCCTCACAGGTGAATTCTACCAAATATTTAAAGAAGAGTTAACACCTATCCTTCTCAAAATATTCCAAAAAATTGCAGTGGAAGGAATGCTTCCGAACTCATTCTATGAGGTTGGCATCATCCTAATACCCAAACCAGATTAAGATATCACACAAAAAAGAAAATTACAGGCCATTACAGGCAAATTATTGATGAACATAGATGCAAAAATCCTCAACAAAAAAATAGTAAACCAGGGCTTCCCTGGTGGCGCAGTGGTTGAGAATCTGCCTGCTAATGCAGGAGACACACGATTGAGCCCTGGTCTGGGAGGATCCCACGTCGCAGAGCAACTAGGCCTGTGAGCCACAGCTACTGAGCCTGTGTGTCTGGAGCCTGTGCTCTGCAACAAGAGAGGCCACGATAGTGAGAGGCCTACGCACTGCGATGAAGAGTGGCCCCCGCTTGCCACAACTAGAGAAAGCCCTCGCACAGAAATGAAGATCCAACACAGCAAAAATAAATAAATTAATTAATAAACTCCTACCCCCAACATCTTCAAAAAAAAAAAAAAGTAAACCAAATTCAACGATACGTTGAAAGGATCATACACAATGATCAAGTGGGATTTATCCCAGGGATGCAAGTTTGGTTCAATATCCACAAATCAATCAATGTAATACACCATATTAACAAACTGAAGAATAAAAATCATATGATCATCTCAATAGATGAAGAAAAAGCTTTTGACAAAATTCAACATCCATTTATAATAAAAATTCTCCATGAAGTGAGTATAGAGAGAATATACCTCAATATAATAAAAGCCATATATGATAAGTCCACAGCTAACAACATACTCAATGGTAAAAAGCTGAAAGCATTTCCTCTAAGATCAAGAACAAGACAAGGATGACCATTCTTGCTACTTTTATTCTACATAGTATTGGAAGTCTTAGCCACAGCAATCACACAAGAAAAAGAAATAAAAGAAATCCAAGTTGGAAAGGAAGAAGCAAAAACTGTCACTGTTTGCAGATGATGTAATACTCTACATAGAAAATCCTAAAGATGCAAACCAAAAAATTGCTGGAGTTAATCAATGAATTAGGTAAAGTTGCAGGATACAAAATTAATATACAGAAATCTGTTGCATTTCTATATACTAATAACAAACTATCCAAAAGAGAAATTAAGAAAACAATCCTATTTACCATCACATCAAAAAGAATAAAATAACTAGGAATAAATCTAACTAAGGCTATAAAAGACCTGTACTCAAAAAACTATGACACTGATGAAAGACATTGAAGATGACAAAAACAGATGGAAAGATACACCGTGTTCATGGATTGGAAGAAATTATATTGTTAAAATGACCATACTCCCCAAGGCTATCTACAGATTCAATACAATCCCTATCAAAATACCAATAGCATTTTTCATAGAACTAGAACAAATAATTCTGAAATTTGTATAAAAACGCAAAAGACCCTGAATAACCAAAGCAATCTTGAGTAAGAAGACCAGAGCTGGAGGTATCACACTTCCTGACTTCATCCTATACTATAAACCTGCAGTAATAAAAACTGTATGGTACTGGCCATAAAAACAGATACATAGATCAATGGAACAGAATAAAGAGCCCAGAAAAACCCCACACATTTATGATCAATTAATCTACAACAAAGGAAGCAAGAATATACAATGGGGGAAAGACAGTCTCTTCAATGAGTGGTGCTGGGAAAATTGGACAGCTACATGTGAAAGAATGAAATTTGGGGCTTTTCTGGTGGTACAGTGGTTAAGAATCTGCCTGCCAATGCAGGGGACATGGGTTTGAGCCCTGGTCCAAGAAGATCCCACATGCAGCAGAGCACCACAACAACTGAGCCTGTGCTCTAGAGCCTGCGAGCCACAACTACTGAGCCCACATGCCACAACTACTGAAGCCTGCGCTCTTAGAGCCCATGCTCTGCAACAAGAGAAGCCACTGTAATGAGAAGCCCACGCACCGCAATGAAGAGTAACCCCCGCTCGCTGTAACTAGAGAAAAGTCCATGTGCAGCTACCAAGACCCAACACAGCTAAAAATAATAATAATAATAATTAAAAAGAACGAAATTAGAACATTTTCTTATGCCATATACAAAAGTAAACTCAAAATAGATTAAAGACCTAAATTTAAGACTGGAAGCCACAAAATTCCTAGAAGAAAACAGAGAGGGCACTCTTTGACATAAATCATAGCAATACTTTTTTGGATCTGTCTCCTAAGGCAAAAGAAACAAAAGCAAAAATAGACAAATGGGACCTAATTAAACTTAAAAGCTTTTGCACAGCAAAAGAAACCATTGACAAAATGAAATGACAACCTACTGCATGAGAGAAAATATTTGCAAATGATATGACTGATAAGGGGTTAGTATCCAAAATATACAAACAGCTCGTAAAACTCAATATCAAAAAAAAAGACCCAATCAAAAACTGGGCAGCTGACCTGAACAGACATATTTTTCCACAGAAGACATACAGATGGCCCCAATAGGCACACAAAAAGATGCTCAAGATGGCTAATCATCAGAGAAATGCAAAGCAAAGGCACAATGAGATATCTCCTCATACCTGTCAGAATGGCTATCATCAAAAAGAACACAAATAACAAATGTTGGAGAGGATGTGAAGAAGAGGGAACCCTTGTACACCATTGGTGGAATGTAAATTGGTGCAGCCACTATGATAAACAGTGTAGAGTTTTCTCAAAAAACTAAAAATATAACTACCATATGACCCAGCAATTCCACTGCTGGGTATATATCCAAAGAAGACACAAACACTAATTCAAAAAGATACATGCACCCCAATGTTCATAGTAGCACTATTTACAATAGCTAAGACATGGAAGCAACCTAAATGTCCATCAACAGATGAATGGATAAAGAAGATGTGGTGTATATATACAATGGAATATACTCAGCCATTGAAAAGAATGAAATATTGCCATTTGCAATAACATGGATGGACCTGGAAGGTATTATGCTTAGTGAAGTAAGTTAGACAGAGATAGACAAATACTGTATGCTATCACTTATATGTAGAATCTAAAAAATAAAACAAGTGAATGAATATAATGAAGCAGAAAGATAGTCACAGATATAGAGAACAAACTAGTGGTTACCACTGGGGGGAGGGAAAGGGGAGGGGCAAGATAGGGGTAGACAATTAAGAGGTACAAACTAATATGTATAAAATAAAATAAACTACAAGGATATATTGTATCACAGGGAATATAGCAATATTTTATAGTAATTTAAATGGAGTATAATCTGTAAAAATTTTGAATCACTATGTTGTACACCTGAAACCAATATAATATTGTAAATCAACTATACCCCAATAAGAAAAAAAAAGAAATGCAACTGATTTTTGGGTGTTGATTTGCATCCTGCAAAGTTGTGATCTGAAACTTTGATAAAATGGTTTATTAGTTCTAACAGTTTTTTACAGAATCTTCAGGGTTTTCTACATATGAGATCATGTCATCTGCCAAAAGAGATAATTTTATTTCTTCCTTTTCAATTTGGATACCTTTGATTTCTTTTTCATGCCTAATTGCTTTGGCTAGAACTTCCAATACTATGTTGATAAAAGTGGCAAAAGCAGACATCCTTGTCTTATTCCTGATAGTAGAGGAAAAGCTTTCAGTCTTTCACCATTGAGTATGATGTGAGCTGTGGTTTTTTCATACGTGGTCTTTACTATATTAAGGTAGTTTCCTTCTATTCTTGGTTTATTGAGTGTTTTTATAACAAAAGTGTGTTGAATTTCATCAAATACTTTTTTTTCTGTATCATTTGAGGCAATCATGGTTTTTTTTCATTCAGTTTGTTAATGTGGGGCTTCCCTGGTGGTGCAGTGGTTGAGAATCTGCCTGCCAGTGCAGGGGACAGGGGTTCGAGCCCTGGTCCGGGAGGATCCCACATGCCGCAGAAAAGCTGGGCCCGTGCACCACAACTGCTGGGCCTGTGCTCCAGGACCTGTGAGCCACAACTCCTGAAGCCCGGGCGCCTAGAGCCTGTGCTCTGCAGCAAGAGGCGCCACTGTGATGGAAGGCCCAGGCACCGCAATGAAGAGTGGTCCCCACTCTCTGCAGCTGGAGAGGGCCCGCGCGCAGCAACAAAGACCCAATGCAGCCAAAAATAAATAAATAAAATAAATAAAATTTAAAAGAAATTTGTTAATGTGATATATTACGTTGATATTTTTGTATGTTGAACTATCCTTGTATTCCAGAGTAAATCCTGCTTGGTCATGGTGTTTAATCTTTTAATGTGCTGCTGAAATCAATTTGGTAGTATATTGTTGAGAATTTTTGCATCAATGTTCATAAGAGCTATTGGTCTGTAGTGTTCTTTTTTTCTATAGTGTCTTTGTCTGGCTTTGGTATCAGGGTAATGTAATTTTTTTTTTGATGTTGATGCCTTTTATGTTCACTCTAGGAAATTTTTGCTCAATTTAAGATCACTAAGGCATTCTCTTTTGTTTCCTTCTAGAAACTACATTGTTTTAAGAGTTAAACTTTTTGTATGAAAAGTTTTCCCATTTCTAATCCCTAGTGAACTACCTTGGCATCTTTTTTTTTTGGCCATGCCCTTCAGCATGTGGGATCTTAGTTCCCCCACCGGGGATCAAACCCACACCCCCTGCAGTGGAAGCGCGGAGTCTTATACACTGGACCATCAGGGAAGTCCCATTGACATCTTTTTCAAAAATAAAAATAAAAAACTCAAGGAGCCAAAACATGTGTGGGGTTATTTCTGGACTCTATTTTGGCCAACTGGTCTATTTCTCTATCCCACAGTTCTGCATCCTCAGCATTTCAGGTATTTGGGACTGGATCATTCTTTGTGGCAAGGACTGTCCTGTGCACTGTCAGATACTTAACAGTATCCCTGCCCTTGACTCACCAGATGCCAGGAGCACATCCCCGCCCCACCCCCCTCAGTCTTGACAACCAGAAATTTCTCCAGACATTGCCCAGTATCCCCTGAGGGTGTAAAATCACCCCTGGGTGAGAACTTCTGGTGTATGCCTATACCAGTACTACCTGTCTTTTTTTTTTTTGGCTGCACTGTGCAGCATGCCAGAACTCAGTTCCCCGACCAGGGATCGAACCCGTGCCTCCTGCAGTGGAAGCGCTGAATCTTAACCACTGGACTGCCAGGGAAGTCTCCCAGTCCCACCTGTCTTGATTACCATAACTTTATATATAGTAAGCCTCAGCAAGGCTCAGGGACTCTGAGCCTTTGAATGATGCTACCCAACCCTTGTCCAAGGAAATGGGCCAGTGTATGTGGGGAACATGACAGGGTTCAGAAAATCCATTGAGATTAAAGGAAAAAAAAAAAAAAAGTAAGAAAATCCAGATGGCCATCTTGAGAACCTAGAATCCAGGACATGGTGCTTTCAGGCGACAGAAAACTAGGCAGGTGATAAAAAGATCAGGGTGGGGCTGCCCAGGACTCCAGGTGACAGGAAGAAAAAGCAAGTTGCCCAGCGATATCAATAGTCAGGTCTCACTTAGATTAAAAAATAAAAAAATAAAAAAAGAGAGAGAGAGTTAGTCTGTGCCAGAATTTCTCACCCTTGGCACTGTTGACATTTTGGGCTGAATACTCCTATAGATTGTAGGGTGTTGAGCAGCATCCCTGGCCTCCACTCACTAGAGATCAATAACACCTCCTCCCCCCACCCCCACCCCCCACCGCCCAGTTGTGACAACCAAAAATGTCTCCAGATGTTGCCGGTGACTGGGGGGAGCACAGAATCATCCCTGGTTAAGCATGACTATTCTATGCCCCCAAAGAGTCAAGATGATATATGTAAGATTTCCTTTCCCATATTGTATATTAGATTTTTAAAGTGATTAATTTTTATAATCAGAAGAATATTTTGAAATGGTTCACATTTCTTGAGCATACACTATGTGCCAAGCAGTTTACTCATGTTAGAATATTGATGTTTATTTAGCAATGACTCAGTAGTAAGCACATTTTTTTGGTAATTATTTTATTGATTTTTTTAAATCAATAGACTATATTTTAGAGCAGTTTTAGGTTTACAGAAAAATTGAGCAGAAAGTTCAGAGAGCTTCCATACATCCCTCTCTCCCTCAGTTTCCCCTATATTTAACTTTTTTTTTTTTTTGGCCGTGCCGCACGGCTTGTGGGGTATTACTTCCCCAACCAGTGATTGAACCTGGGCCCTTGGCAGTGACAGTGAGGAATCCTAACCACTGGACTGCCAGGGAATTCCCTATTTAACTTTCATCAGAACAACTGATTGTGCCAATGTTACAGTTGCTGAGTGAATATTGATACATTATTATTAACTCTGAAGTCCACAGTTTAGAGTTGACTCTTTGTGTTGTGCATTTCATGGGTTTGATAAAAGCATCATGTCATCTCTCCATCATTACAGTATCAGACAGAATAGTTTTACTGCACTAAAAATCCTCTGTGTTCCACCTATATTGGACTTGCCTTTAGTCTCTTCATTAGGTTCTATCCATTTTTGTCTGCTTATTCTTTTTGATATTCTCTAGACGATTGTATCATCTGGTCTCAGTTCTTTTTCTTCTCTTATTGCATTAACCAGCACTTCTGCATCAGTATTAAATATCAGCCATGACTGTTAGCAGCCATACCTTGTTCTGGAATATGTTACCTCTTCTGTTTCACCATCCAACACAATGCACATGTTTCCTTTCTAATGACGACCTTTGATCAGACTAATTTCTTCCTATTCCCCATTTACTAAAAACTTTTTAAAGGATTGGAAGTGGTTGCTGAATGTTATCCAATGTTTTTCCAGCATGGTGAGATGATCATTTGATATTTTTCTCCTTTCATCTCTTCATTGAGTAAATGAGGTCTTCTGAGGCTGAATTTTTCTTGCCTCCTTGGAATAATACATTGCACGCCCCTGGTATGTTGTCCTTTAAAAAGCAGCTGAACTCAATTTGCTAATATTTTATTTAGCATTTTTGCATGCACCCAGGCTCCTGACCCCTTCCTGGCATCTCCATAGCCTGCAGCTGAGCTGAGTCCCACAGGGTACATGGGAGGAGGTACATTGTACATGCTCGGAACATCTGCATGAGTTCCACCCGATGACTACAAGCCATCAGCTCCCTAGCCTCCCTCCCAGCGACCCTGATGCACCCTGGCGCCCTAGGAAGCAACCTAACCTTCTGCCCCTCCTCACCATCTACACTCCCACTCCTGTTGACTTGTTCTCCTAAATGGGGGAAGGGACAGGCCACACAGCTCCCCGCCCCCCTACACACACCCCAGGGCTGAAGGCGTGTCTCAGTCTCCCCTGCTGATCTTGGCATCTGCAGCTGAGGCTAAGACAGAGGCCCCAAATTCTTGTTCTGGTGCGGTGGGAGAGTTGTCAAGAAGCCAGACTGAGCAGAAGACAGGACCTGGGACAGGAAGCAGGTAAGTTTCTACCGGCCTGGTCACACCTACCTCTTCACCAGGTCCACTACTTGTGTTACCTTCAGGTTCAGCTGGTTTCAGGTACAGCTGGGGCACAACAGTGCAAGGATGGAGGATCCACCCTTAATTCTGTCCTCCCCAGGGCCAGGTCTCAGACTGGGACTGGGACCTGGGATGCCCGCTAAACCAGAAACTCCTCAGGAGGCAGCTCACCTCACAGGTCACCACCCACCAGTATAGAATCCTGATGAAATTTGCTGTGCAGTCTGCTGCCCCTCTCTGGGTCATCCACATCGCTTCCTCCAAATCCTGACCTGACAATGAGTCACTCAAGGAACAGGTCAAACTCACAGTAGCCCAGCAACACAGAACCCCTACATAATGAAAAAAGAAAAAAGATCTAAAGAGGGAAAGATTTTCTTTTCCTTTTAAAAAAACTGAATACTGGATCACATTATTCACACTACCATGAAATCTACTTTTTTCCTTTAAGAGTAAATCATAGGGGCTTCCCTGGTGGCACAGTGGTTAAGAATCTGCCTGCCAATGCAGGGGACACAGGATTGAGCCCTGGACCGGGAAGATCCCACATGCCGCGGAGCAACTAAGTCTGTGCGCCACAACTACTGAACCTGAGCTCTGGAGCCCGCGAGCCACAACTACTGAAGCCCACATGCCCTAGAGTCTGTGCTCCGCAACAAGAGAAGCCACTGCAATGAGACGCCAACGCACCACAATGGAGAGTAGCCCTCGCTCGCCGCCAACTAGAGAAAACCCGTGTGCAGCAACGAAGGCCGAATGCAGGCAAAAATAAATAAATAAAAATAATAGGGCTTCCCTGGTGGCGCAGTGGCTGAGAGTCCGCCTGCCGATGCAGAGGACAGGGGTTCGTGCCCCGGTCCGGAAGGATCCCACATGCCGTGGAGCGGCTGGGCCCGTGAGCCATGGCCGCTGAGCATGCGCGTCCGGAGCCTGTGCTCCGCAACGGGAGCGGCCACAGCAGTGAGAGGCCCGCGTACCACAAAAATAAATAAATAAATAAAAATTAAAAAAATAATAATAATAAATTTTTTTTTTAAAAAGAGTAAATGATAGAAATGTTTCCTGAGCAGTAATTGTAAATCTTATTCATCTTTTGATTTATAAAACTTTGGCTTTTTTGGTTACCTTTTATCACACCATATTAGATTTAAAGAGCCAGATTGTTCTGGAAGCCTTGTTACAACAATTTATAGCCCCTCACAGTTACCATGTTTGATGAAATCAAGAAAAACACAATCAGGGGAGAAATATGAACTTCTCTCTCACCCACTCCCAGCACCCATTGGTCCCCTGATCCCTGTCATTCAGACTCTGAACCAGCCCCTCTGCCTCTCCTCCCAGCACTCTGTCCTCTACCCTGTCCTCCCCCCACTCCGGAGGGATCTAACACCTACTTCTCTCCCCAGCTCACACACCCTCCATAGATCTTTATTGCCTTGGAACAAAATCTGTCCGACCCCCTGTTCTCCCTCCTTCCTCCCCTCTTCATCCCAGCCCACAGAGAGATGGTGAGGACTCTGAATGTAAGGCCAGGGTAGGGTTCAAATCCTGACTTTGCTGTTTACTAGCTAAAGTGACTGGGCAGCTCAGTTTTCCAGAAGCTTCAGTTTTCTGGTGCATAAAAATGGGTGCATGTTCGAAGGGCAGTGTAAAAGCACTGCCCTTGACCGGAGGCATTGCCAGGGTGACCACAGGGTCTGAGGGGACCCCAGCCCAGGGTTGTTGGTAAAGGCCCATGTTTGATGTAGGGAAAGAGGCACCAGACTGGCCATTATCGGGGCAAAGTGAAAACACACCCGAGGTGTGCAAGGACAGCAGGGAACCCACAGATTACATCTATCAGGGAGAAGGGTCAACCCCAGAAAGCAAACAGTGACTTTGTGTCCTCGAGGGGGCTGGTCACATGTTAACACCTGATCCCCACCCCAGCCTATTCGGTCGTTGACATCCACACGAAGGTGCAGCATATTTGCTGAATTCAGCCCTTGTTCAAACATTTGTTTTCAAGACAAGACGCCTGCGGAGACCTCATGCCCTTTAGCCAGGGTCAGAGCCCACAGCCGAGCTGGAGGAGGAGCGAGGCACAGGGCCGGGGCTTCACTAGGCTGCACGTGGCTGGACCCATGGGCTTCTCTCCAGGCCTGAGTCTTGGGGCCAGTAGTCCTGTGGTGGGTGAACACGCACCCTTCAGAGCCACAGACTCAGGATCTAGAGCCCTCACCATAAAAAGGAATGAAGTACTGATAGACTCTACAACATGGATGAACCTTTAAACGTCATGCTCAGTGAAAGAAGCCAATCACAGAAAACCACAGGGTGTGTGATTCCATTCATATGAAATGTCCAGAACAGGCAAATCTATACAAACAGAAAGCAGATTGGTGGTTGCCAGGGGCTGCAGAAGGGGGTACAGGGAGAGACTCCTAATGGGTCCTGGGTTTCTTTTGGGGTTGTGAAAATATTCTGGAATTAGATAGAGGTGAGGGTTGCACAACATAATGAATGTATTAAATGTCACTGAATTTTTTAGTGCAATTGGTGAATTTGATGTCATGTGAATTTCACCTCAATAAACAAAAATAAACAAAATAATTTGATTAAAAAAAAAGAATCACAGGGACTTCCCTGGTGGTCCAGTGGCTAAGGCTCCGTGCTCCCAATGCAAGGGGCCCAGGTTCAACCCCTGGTCAGGGAACTAGATCCCACATGCCACAACTAAGACCCTCCACAGCCAAATAAAAAGAATCACAGCCAGCATGGAGAACAGTTTGGGGGTTCCTCAAAAAATTAAACATAGAATTATCACATGATCCGGCAACACATTTCTGGGTACATACCCAAAAGAATTGAAAGCAAATATCAAACAGATTCTTGCATATTCATGTTCATGGCAGCATTATTCAGAAGAGCTAAAAGGGGGAAGCAACCCAGGTGTCCACAGACAGATGAATGGATGAACAAAATGCAGTATATCATACAGTGGAATATTAGTCACCCTTAAAAAGGAAGGAAATTCTGACACAGGCTACAACATGGATGAACCTTGAGGACATTATGCTAAGTATAATAAGCCAATACCAAAAGGACAAATACTCTATGATTCCACTAATATGAGGTCCCTAGAGTAATCAGATTTATAGAGACAGAAAGTAGAATAGGGGTTGCCAGGGGCTGTAGGGGAGGAAATGGGGAGTTAGCGCTTAACGGGGACAGAGTTGCAGTTTGGGATGATTCAAAATATCTGTGGATGGATAGTGGTGATGGCTTTGCACAACAGTGTGAATGTACTTAATGTGCCACTGAACTGTACACTTAAAAATGTTTAAAATGTGGGCTTCCCTGGTGGCACAGTGGTTGAGAGTCCGCCTGCCGATGCAGGAGACACGGGTTCGTGCCCCGGTCTGGGAAGGTCCCACGTGCCGCGGAGCGGCTGGGCCCGTGAGCCATGGCCGCTGAGCCTGCGTGTCCGGAGCCTGTGCTCCGCAACGGGAAATGCCACAACAGTGAGAGGTCCGCGTACCGCAAAAAAAAAAAAAAAAAAAAAAAAGGTTAAAATGATACATTTTTAGTTATGTATATTTTAGCCCAATGTAAGAAAAAAAAGAATCTAGAGTTTTTAAGTGTCAGATTCCTAGAATTTGGGGATTTTAGGGGTAAAAACCTTTCCCTCTAACCACACTCCAGGCTCTGACCATGGCAGGCAGCACCAGCTGTCTGTTGCACCCTCTCCCAGTGGCCTGGGCAGACCTGTCAGGAGCTCTGGTTGAACGATGCTAGATATGTTGGGTTACTGGCTCCTCGTAACCAAGCAGACACACACCATGGGGACCTGTGAGCATCTCAGCCAGAGTTCGAGAAGGGCCTTGTTCTTATATTGGGGTTCAAGGAGGTATAGTTTTGGGATTTCCCTGGTTGTCCAGTGGTTAAGACTCCACACTTCCAGTGCAGGGGGCGTGGGTCTGATCCCTGGTTGGGGAACTAAGATCCCACACTCCATGTGGCACGACCAAAACCAAAAAAATTATAACAAGGAGGTGTAGTTTTGCTCTGGATTGGGCACAAACAGAAAGTGGAACAATTCTCTATTTGGGCCTCTTGATTTTTTTTTTTAAATAAATTTATTTATTTTATTTTATGTTCGGCTGCGTTGGGTCTTCGTTGATGCGCGCAGGCTTTTCTCTGGTTGCGGAGAGTGGGGCCACATCTTGTTGAGGTGCACGGGCTTCTCATTGCAGTGGCTTCTCTTGTTGTGGAGCACAGGCTCTAGGCACGCGGGCTTCAGTAGTTGTGGCGCATGGGCTCAGTAGTTGTGGCTCGCAGGCTCTAGAGCACAGGCTCAGTAGTTGTGGCGCGCGGGATTAGTTGTTCCGCGGCATGGGGGATCTTCCCAGACCTGGGATCGAACCCCTGTCCCCTGCATTGGCAGGCGGATTCTTAACCACTGCGCCACCAGGGAAGCCCACGGGCCTCTTGATTTTTATCTAGGAGAAAGGACGAAGGGCATGAGGCTACTGCTAGTAAGTGTGAGACATGATGGTTGCTCCTGGGAGCCAGGGTGTGTGACTTCTGGTCATAGTTTTGGTTTGCACAGTGTTCTTGTTTTTGTTTGTGTTCAGACATGATTATGAAGAGGTATTTTTAAATAGATCTTTATTGGAGTATAATTGCTTCACAATACTGTGTTAGTTTCTGTTGTACAACAATGTGAATCAGCCATATGCATACATATGTCCCCATATCCCCTCCCTCCCACTCTCCCTACCCACCCTTCTAGGTGGTCACAAAGCACCAAGATGATCTTCCTGTGCTATGCTGCTGCTTCGCACTAGCTATCTATTTTACATTTGGTAGTGTATGTATGTCGCTGCTACCCTCACTTTGCCCCAGCTTCCCCCTACCCGCCGCCCCCCCTCCCCCCAGTGTCCTCAAGTCCATTCTCTAAGTCTAGGTCTTTAATATGACTACAGGTCACAACAAGTTGCAAAATAGTACAGAGTTGAGTACCCACCCCCCGGCTACCTCCAATAGTAACATCTTAGGTAACTTTAGTACATTATCCAAACCAGGAAACTGAGGTTGGCACAGCACAATTCACTAGACTTCAAGCGGTGGGACTTGACTTGATTTCAGGCCTCTTGTTTCTATCCTGTTGCTCACAGAGTGGCCTCACTTGAGGTTCTGTGACATTGTTGAATAGCCAAGCTGGTAGAGCCAGATCAACTTCCAGCTAACAGCAGTCAAGCTGTGTTTTTTTCCTCAGTCCCTCCTTTTGACTAATACACATGAAGTCAGGGTGTGGGACAGTAATCCATGATATCCATCACCTCAGCCTGCCGAGATCTTGCTGTTCATGAGTTTATCCAGAAAACGTTGTTGGATGGAGCTAACCCTCCCTGCTCTTTTGGTTGCAGTTGTTGGATCATCTGACAAGACAATTGGCTCTGCAGCAAAATTTAAGACTCTGGACGGGCTATGTTGGCTAATTGCACCATAGCAACACCCAGAAACAAACCCTTTATTAGTCTTTCTTTTTTTAAATTAATTAATTTATTTTTGGCTGCGTTGTGTCTTCGTTGCTGCACACGGGCTTTCTGTAGTTATGGCAAGCGGGGGCTACTCTTCGTTGCCGTGTGTGGGCTTCTCATTGCGGTGGCTTCTCTTGTTGCAGAACATGGGCTCTAGCCGCGTGGGCTTCAGTAGTTGTGGCACACAAGCTTAGTTGCTCTGCGGCATGTGGGACCTTCGCGGACCAGGGCTTGAACCCGTGTCCCTTGCATTGGCAGGCGGATTCCCAACCACTGTGCCACCAGGGAAGCCCTCTTTAATATTCCTTATATTAGCCCTATATTAGCTTATTAGGCCCTATATTAGCTACCTACTGATGCGTAACAAATGACCCTAAAACTTAGCAGCAGAAAACAACAATTATCTCACGGCTTCTGTGGGTCAGGAATCTGTGAGTGGCTTAGCTGGCATTGACCTTAAAAATAAAACAGCCAGTTATTTTACAAGCAAAATGGGTTTATGCAGGAATAGCAGAGAATTGCAGTTCAGGGCAAGCATGCCATAGCAAAAACTGTAGGCAAGTCCAGCAAACAAAGGAGAGGATTGTTATGTTTAGAGAAAAGGGGGAAGTTGGGAGGGGTTGCTTTGAAGGAAATTCCATTGGAGGACAGTAAGAGTTCAGGGCAGAGATGGCTTCTGGTTGGCTAAGTTGTGACAGTTCCCACTGGCTGGGCTATTGCTGGGCAAGAAGAAAACTCCCTTCTTCCTGCTGGGGCAATAAAGTAGAGACACTTTCCTGCTGGGAATGCAAGGTAGGTCTCTTCCTGTTGGGATGTGTAATTGACATCAAGTGATAGTGCATGAGAGCTCCCCCATCTGGCCTCCTGACTCCATTTTAAATGAAGTTTCCTTTATTCAGTTTCACACTGGGTACTTGTGGCTTAAGGTTTCTTATGAGGCTGTAGCCAGGGTTGAGGTCAGTTCAAGGCTCCACTGGGGTTAAAGGATCCACTTCCATGCTCACTCGCTCCACAGGGCTGCCTCATGACACAGAAGCTGGCTTCCACTAGGATAAGTGTTCCAAGAGAGAACACCCAAGATGGAAGGCAGGTTCTGTTTTGTTTGTTTGTTTGTTTGTTTGTTTCTTAAACATATGGACGTATTTTTCTTATGTAACAAGAAGTCCAGAATCCAGAACTAGGCAGCTCCAGGTGCCCTTTCACCTACTCCATGATACTACAGAATTTTTCTTTTTTGGCTGCCCCATCTTTAGTGTGTCCTCTTTATCCCCAGGCTTGCTGCCTTCTGATTGCAAAATGGCTGCTGTATGTCCAGGTATCACATCTACATTCAAGACAAAAATGCATCTCCCCGGGACTTCCCTAGTGGTCCAGTGGTTAAGAATCTGCCTTCCAATGCAGGGGATGTGGGTTTGATCCCTGGTCGGGGAACTAAGATCCCACATGCCGTGGGGCAACTAAGCCCACAAGCTGCAACTACTGAGCCTGCACGCTCTGGAGCCCGTGGGCCACAACTAGAGAGAAGCCCAGGTGCCACAACGAAAGATCCCGTGTGTCGCAATGAAGATCTCACATGCCACAACTAAGACCCGATGCAGCCAAATATAAATAAACAAATATTTATAAATAAATATTTTTTTTAATTCATCTCCCTTTTATCAGGATAGAAAAAGCTTTCCTAGAAATCCCTACGGCATACTTCCATACATGGCCACCCTTACTGCAAAAGAGGCTAGGAATTTGGGGCATAGGAACCCATAGTCTACGAAACCTAATCTTGGAAGTGACATCTCACCACTTTTGCTGTGTGATATTCATTAAATGCAAGTAAGGGAATTCCCTGGTGGTCCAGTGGTTAGGACTCTGCGCTTCCACTGCAGAGGGTTCGGGTTTGATCCCTGGTGAGGGAACTAAGATCCTGCAAACCGTGCAGTACGGCCAAAAAAAAAAGCAAGTTAATAAGTCCAGCCTGCTCCAAAGGGAGGGATTTACGCAAAGGCATAAAATACCGGATGGTGGGGGATCACTGGAGACAATCTTGAAAGCCTCCCTTTATGGTCCCCAGAGCCAGGAGCCTAGATGACCAAATCCAGGCAAAGGGAACATGCCCCCAATTCAACCTGGGGTCTGTTCTAGAGATCCAAGCCACTTTTTCTTTTTTCTGGTAACAGACTGTTCTGCTTGACCTGCAGTATTATCTTGTGTAGAAGGAAGTGTTTGTCAGTGGTGTAGACTGCCCTGGGCTGGCTAAAACGAGGAAATCGACACTGGTGAAGGAATTTAAATGGGTTTGTGGGACTTCTAGAGCAGAAGCTGGACCTCCTAAGAAGCAGTAATACAGAAAAGGAGAGGTTGAATGGAAACACAAGTACTGTTTACCACAGCAGGCATGAGTCAAACATCAGTCTGTTAAGGGGAGAGCTTTTCTGAGCAGAATGGGGTGTCTCTAAGAGGAATGCATTATTATATGTGAGATAACCCAAATATTTGTCTCTACTCCTGATGGGCTGGGTTTGCTGATACAGTTGTAATTACCTCAGCAGAAGCCTTTTATTGACCTTAGATCAAGATCCAATTTTTACAAAATGACGTTTGGGATTAAGTAGGTGAGGAAAGTGTACATAGTAGGAGGGGCCTATAGAAGGAAATCTACTACATTAGTTTCCTGAGACTGCTGTAACAAAGTTCCACAAATTGGGGGGCTTAAACTGACAGATATTTATTTTGACTTTCTCAGTTTGAAATCAAGGCATCGGCAAGTTGGACCCTTCTGGAGACTCAGAGAGAAAACTGTTCCGTGCCTCTCTCCTGGCTTCTGGTGGCTGCCTGCAGTCCTTGGAGTTCCTTGGCTTAGAGCAGCATCACTCCAATCTCTGCCTCTGTCCTCACGTGGCCTTCTCCCTCTGTATGTCTGTGTCCAAATTTTCCTCTTCTCATAAGGACACCATCATTGCCTTACAGCCCACCTTAATCAAATATGACCTCATTGTAACTTGATTGTATCTGCAAAGAGCCTATTTCCAAATAAGGTCGCATTCACAGGTACCAGGGGCTAGGATTTGAATAGGTAGCTTGGAGAGACACAAGTCAACCCTCAACATCTATCTTCTGAATTGTTTAGAGGCATAGCTATTACGTTTTTGTCAGCAGGATCAGGTGGGGAATGAAGACACAGCAATCAGCTATTATCCAGAAGAGTAGCTGCAGTCTGTGAAACACACACAAGAGAGATTTTTTCTTGTTTAAGTGGCAGAAGAAAACCATAGGAGGTCTCTAGTCCAGGATGAAGATGAGAAAGAGCATACTGAGAAAACTTTTAGCCATTTAATAGAGGGTGCCAACGTACGATAATACGCAAGATGAACAGGGGGAAAGAAAAGTAAAAAAATGACCGTGGAATCAGAAAATTAATCCTGTCTTCTTGGGAGGAAGTCATCCACAGCTGATGCTTACGTGGTGGGGGATAGGGGGTGTCAACCTTTAAAATAGCCAGTTATTTTACTAGTGAAATGAGTTTACTAGGGAATGGCAGAGGAATTGCAATTCAGCACATGCAAGCTATGGCAAATCATATGCAAGTCCAGAGAAGAAAGGAGAACCTTACTTTACAGAGGAAAGTGGGAAGTTGTGGGGGGCGGGCGCTGCTTTGAAGGAAAGTCCACTGGAGGAAAGCAAGAATTCAGGGTGGTGACAGTGGTGAGTTGTGGTAGTTTCTCATTGGCTGGGCTGTTGCTGGGCAAAGAAAAAACCTTCCTCCTGCTGGGGTAGTAGTCTTCTTCCTGCCCAGGAGTGTAAAGTAAGCTGCAACAGAAGGTATGTCTGTGAGAGGAAGAGCTCCGCCTTCAGGGCTTCCTGACTCCATTTTAAATGAGATTTCCCTCTGTTAATTTTCACAGGGACTTGTCTATCTACTGAAGCTGTAGGTTTCTAGAGCGTGCCAAGAATCCTCAGTTTAAGGTCTCCCAATGGAATGGATATCCAGTGGTCAGGATAAGATGAACTGCTTTTAATTGGGAAACACAGATCACAGAGCCTGATGAAACTCTTTCCATCAATACTCAATGGCAGGGACTTCCCTGGCAGTCCAGTGGTTAAGACTCCATGCTCCCAGTGCAGGGGGCACAGGTTCGATCCCTGGTTGGGGAACTAAGATCCTGCATGCCGCGCTGCACGGCCAGAAAATAAATTTAAAAAAAAAAAGATTCAAGGGCAGATTTCCTCTGATGACTTTTTCAGAATACTGTCTCTTGAGGTTTCAGGTGATGCTGGGATTGCTTACGTGGACAATGTGGAAAAGCAGCTTGCACGTGTCAGTGATACTGTGTGGGCATCCTCCGAGTCTCCTGCAGTATTTAGTCACGTTAGCCTGTGTTAGGGTAGACTTCAGGATTGGGAGTGGAACCATCAAATGCACGTCAGACTACTATTTACTCACAATGAGATAACTTGAGGGGTTTGATTTTTAGTGCCAACAAGGCTATTGGCAAGTTTAGACCTTGGAAGGTGGGAGATTTCTGAGATCTTTGCTATGTCTTGTTTTAGAATTCCATTAGTTGTTGAAGTCACAATATCCTGGCTCCATTGGGCTAAGTGAAATTTATCAGGAAATGAATTCCACTTGTTTCTTTTCTTTTTTAATGTGGTCCCTAGGAAGTATTAAACACAATCAGTGGCCCACCTTACCTTTATTTCTAATGGATAGCACAGCTTTATAAGACCGCTCCTGAGTCAGGATAATTCTTTTATTTTTTATTTTTTGGCTGCATCAGGTCTTCGTTGTGGCATGCGGGATCTTCATTGTGGAGCATGGGCTTCTCTCTAGTTGCAGCACGCAGGCTTCTCTCTAATTGTGGCTTGCGGGTTTTCTCTCTCTAGTTGAGGTGCTCAGGCTCAGTAGTTGTGGCGCACGGGCTTAGTTGCCCCAGAGCATGTGGGATCTTAGTTCCCTGACCAGAGATTGAACCCGTGTCCCTTGCCCTGAAAGGCGGATTCTGTACCACTGGACCACCAGGGGAGTCCTGAGTTGGGATAATTCTTTAACATGGGGAGGCAACTGTGGATTCTCCTTCTTTGAGGAGGGAAGAAGGGTGGCAGGGTTTAGAGTGTTACGGTGATGGAGAGTGACACTTGAAGGGGAAAACAGGAATATCTCGCAGGAGCTGAGAATGCTGAGTGTTTTCTATCTGAAGTGCAGTCTGCAGGCATGGGGTCCAATTAGTTGAGCAGAGATCCCAGAACCCAGTCACTGAAGCTTCCACAAATTCTGCTGCTGCTGCCCTAGTTCTTACACAAGGTTACTGAATCCTGGTTACTGAATCCAATGAAAGATTGAAATAAACAATGGTGCTGGACGACTCCCATGTGACTGAGTCAAGATCCCTACTGCCTCTCCAGCCCTTTCACTGAACAAAAAGAAAAGAATTTGTGGATCTAGAATCCAAGAAACAAATACTTTTGCAGCTACTTTTCGTAGCAATCTTTGTGCTTCTGCATGGCCACGCTTCTTGTAACCTGAAAAGTATACAATCATTGAAAGATACTTATCTTAGCAAATTTTACATCAGTACAACCAATGGAGGAATATGGCTCTCTTTTTGTCGCTTTTTAAAAAAAATCCTAAATTTGGTAAATGAAAAAGCTCTCCTAACAGTTTGGAATTAATTAAAATTTGGAGAATTCTAGACAAAAAATTTTTTAGATGTTTATTTATTTATTTATGGCTGCGTCGGGTCCTAGTTTGGGCATGTGGGATCTTTTGTTGCAGCGCACAGGCTTCTCTCTAATTGTGGGGGGCTTCTCTGTAGTTCTGGTGCACAGGTTCAGTAGTTGAAGCACAGGCTTAGTTGCCCTGCACGGGCTCCTCTCTAGTTGTGGTGCACAGGCTTAGTTGCCCTGCGGCCTATGGGATCTTAGCTCCCCAACCAGGGATCAAACCTGCGTCCCCTGCATTGGAAGACGGATTCTTAACCACCGGGCCACCAGGGAAGTCCCCAAGAACTCCAGACAAACTTGATGATACTTTTGTCCTTGCTTCTATAGGTGAAGGAACAAATATTTGTGTTAACCAATGGCAATCTCAGGATGCCCAACGAGAGTTGAGGCATAAAAGACATCTTCAGAGTTGTCTTATTTTGAATTTGGGAAAGGTAAAATCATGATGGTTGCTGGAGAAAAGATTTAAGTCATAAAGACAAGAAATATTTTCCCGGCAATAAACAATGGTTATGAGGGACTTAATTTTTTTCAAAAGTAAGGGATCTTTTCAAAAAACACTTTGGGAACATTTCATAAAGCATGAGTTAACAATATTTGGGGGACAAAAGGCAATGTCTGTGCATCTTAACATGAAGTAACAGCCACTTTACAGGGAAAAAAAGACCCAAATTTGAATTTTCCTCATTGTGTACATTATTCATGTAACAATTTGCAGTGCAGTATTTGTTAATATAGCTCTCTATGTGTGTATTTAGGCATACAGGGGTATATGAATATACAAATATATAATAGAGAAACAAAATTTATCATTGTATCAGATAAAACTGTGTGTGTCACATAAAATCTGCCTGCAGGCTTCTATAGCCCACTCTCAACACGGGGCACATCTTCCGGCCAAGGTTAGGATCATAATTTTTTGTATGACTTCCTGACTGTGAGCCCCAAGAGACCAGGGACTGTGTCTGTCTCATTCACTGCTATGCTCCTAGCACAGGCACAGAGTAGACCCTCAATACTTACTTGAGAATGTGAGCATCTAAGAGCTATAGAATGTCAGAACAATAGAAGTCAAGTGTTCTCAGGAATGGGAGCCATGCCTTGTGGCCTGGGAGGTGGCATAAGTCTCCTTGTAGAAGACTTAACTTGTTCTGGAACGATTCACTTGACCTGTATCCCTCAGATATGTCAATAGACATAAGAGGCTCCCACCCTCAGGAAGGTGTGACAAGCCTGGCTCTTTTTTTAAATTAAAAAAAATTTTTTTTTCTTTTTAAAACCTGGTTCTTTACCAGTAGAAGCTTAACTAGGTGTTGCCTTTGGCACTTTCACCCCCCACCCCATACTGAACAACAATAAATGTTTATGCTGAGCCCCTTCTTCTTGGTGACAAATATCATTCCAGGTGAAGGGGTTCCATCCTCCAGACATCACAGCCATAGGGGAGATTGAAAATAAACAGGTAAACCAACAAAGCAAGTTGATGCTATGAAGGAAATAAAGAGGGCTGGGGGCAGCGTACCAACTATTGATCCTTGGGGAGGTCAGGGAGGTCTTTCTCAGGAAGGGATATTTGAGCCAAGGCCTGAAAGGAGTGAAGGGGTCATCCTTGCGTAAAGCTGCGGGCAGAGGGAACAGCACAGGCAAATTCCCTGAGGCAGGACTGTGTCTGGCAATTGGGAGAAAGGAGGCTAGTGTGGCTGGAGCTGAGAGAGAGTGGGGAAGAGGAGGGAGATGAGATGGGAAGATGGGGTGAGTCCTGCAGGGCAGTGGGGACCCACTCGAGGCTTGAGAGCAGGGGAGGTAAACAATCAGACTCAGGTGCCAGCAGTGTCACTGGGATTGCCTTTTGGAGTATGGACTCCGTGGTCAACGCGTCCTGCCTAAACTGCCGCTAAATTCATGCCCTGCTTCTCTCTGTACAGCCAGGCCCAGTATAATCATTCTCAGCCCCCTAGTACTACCAGTTTTACAGATGAGGACACTGAGGCTTAGTAAATGCAGAAAATCTAAAGTATAGGTGCCTAGGACAAACTGGTCCCCAAAACCTAATTGTTGAATAAAATAAAAGAGCAAGGTGTGTGCGTGGGTGGATAGCAATCCAGGAGGAGGGATTCCGAGTCCTTCGATTACACTTTGGTCAAATTCAATTCCTCTCTGAGCCTGTTTCCCCACCTGGACAGCGCGGAGTGTTAACTTCTCTGTCCCTTTCTTCTGCTCCCTCCCACTTCAACTTCGCAGGAGGGTGGCAGAGAATGTGGACTAGGAGAGCGTCTTCAAAGCACAAAGCGATGGCGAAGGGCCTGAGTCTTCCTCCGGCGAAGCGCGCCTACTCACCACGCGCGGACCGCGGGTTCTGGCGCGCCCTGGCGGCCAAGCAACTCTTGACTGACGCCGCCAGACCCACATGTGAAACCGAGGACTCATTTCATCTGGGCAACGGCCATCTTTGTAGAGACAATGGTCCAGATTGTAGTTTCTGCTCTCCTCTCCTGACTGGATAACATACGAAGTGAGCGCAAGGGATGAGGGTTTATAAAATATTCTCTTCTTGAAGACAAAAAGAAACGGCTAACGCCCTTGGATTGGAGACCAAAGCAGCACCTCCCCTACCAAGATGGCGACGGAGCCGAGACGTAATCAGCACGAGCACCCTGGGGCTCAACGCGCAAGCCCTGCTGTGACGTCACGGAGGTGCGACCGGGCCGGCGCCGGGGGAAGGAGGTAGGAGCGGCAGCGGCGCGGGCGGAGCCGGGGGGCGGGGTGCGGGTGGGCCCAGCGGGGCTGCTGGGCCTGGGACCACCTCCCCGGGAGGGCTGGAGATGGGGTGCTCGGAGACGGAGGCGCTTTTGACCACCGTCTCCAGGGCTCCCGCAGGGGCTATTCCCATTTCCCGGAGCGGACGATTGAGACCCAGAGGGACAGCGTCGTGCTCGAGGCCACCTATCTCCGGTCCTGCTCCTGAGGAGCTTACAGGCCTGGTGGTGACAGAGCTGGGTACGGACGTCCCTGGCCTCTTGCAATGGGATCAGGGCTGGGGAGAGGGACGACGGGCTGGGGGAGCCTAGAAGGGGTAGCGGGAGGACTTCCTGGAGGAGGCAGCGTTGAGTTTCATCTTTTATTCTCTTTCTTACTTTCACATCCAATCAACCACGAAGGTCTTGATTCCCCCCTAAGTGTACCCACTGCTTAGCCAAAGCCACTCCTTAGACCCCCTGTTTGAGCTCCATGCTTCTGTCTCAATCCTCCAGTTCACCTCCTTACCAACCAAGAGGGCTCTGACGCCCTCCGCACCTTCCCATACCCTGGAATACAAATCCCCTTCCCAACCTGCCTCCCCCACACCCCTGGGGGCTTGGATCTCCCCACTCCCTTAAGTCTTTCCTTTGATGTCTCCTCCAGGAGGCCCTTTGACACCCCCTCCCCATCCCTCCCCAGGCTGGGTCAGAAGCCCCCTCCCGACTTCCTCAGCGTCCATATGGCCCCATCACAGCTCTGATCTGGAGTTACCACTCTTATTGTCTATCTCCCAACCAGCCTGGGAGTCCCATTCTGTCAGGAAGCCCATCAGCACTGCCTCTTTCCCCAGCATCCCACACATACTAGGTGTACAATGCGTGTTTACTGAATGACAAAGTGTATGTGTGTGAGTGTTTATCAAACAGAGGAGGAAAGCTGTCTGTATTAGCTCTGGCTGCCATAATAAAATACCACCGACTGGGTGGCTTAAACAACAGATTTATTTGCTCACAATTGTGGAGGCTGGGAAGTCTAAGATCAGGGTGCCAGCCAGTTTGGTTCCAGATGCAGGCTTTCCTCCGGACCTGCAGATGCGCACCTTCTCACTGTGTCCTCACATGGTGGAGAGAGCAAGCTCTGGTGACTTTTTCTCTTCTTATAGGGACACCAGCTCTACAGCTAGATTAGGGCCCCACTCTTAAGACCTCATTTAACCTTTATCACCTTCTTACCGGCCCTGTCTCTCTCTCTTTTTTTTTAAAGGATAAGGTACCTTTTTTTAAAATTAGTTAATTTATATTTTGGCCGCATTGGGTCTTCGTTGCTGCGCGTGAGTTTTCTCTAGTTGTGGCGAGCCGGGGCTACTGTTCGTTGCGGTGTGCGGGCTTCTCATTGTGGTGGCCTCTCTTGTTGAGCACAGGCACTAGGCGCACGGGCTTCAGTAGTTGTGGTGCACGGGCTCAGTAGTTGTGGCTCACGGGCTCTAGAGCGCAGGCTCAGTAGCTGTGGTGCACAGGCTTAGTTGCTCCGCAGCATCTAAGAGGGATCTTCCCGGACCAGGGATCAAACCTGTGTCCCTGCATTGGCAGGCGGATTCTTAACCACTGCGCCACCAGGGAAGTCCCAACCCTGTCTCTAAATACAGTCATATTGAGGGTTAGGGCTTCGACATATAAATTTTGGAGGGACATAAATATTCAGTCCTGACTTGAAGAGGGGGTCAGAAAAGCCCTGTCAGGCTTTGGGATGGAATTGGGGGTCTTAAGCAACACGAGGAGGAGGAGATGCTGGGGCTGAGTCTCTGTGAGTGGGCAGGTTTTCACAGGAGGAGGGGACAGAGGAGGGTGTATCGGGTGAAGGCATAGCAAGAGCAAAGGCTCAGAGGCTGGAGAGGGAAGTGAGTGGGAAGAGAAGTGAGAAGCTGAGTTTGGACACAACACAGAGTGTGAAGTAAATACTGAGGGAACCCTGGAAATAGATGCTTGTTCATTCATTTGCGCAAAACATTTTTTGAGCCCCTACTCTGCAGGGCACTGACTGAAGCAGTCCCAGCCCTGCCCTCATAGAGCTCCCAGCCTGGTGGGGAAGATGGACATTTGTCAAATAATCCTGTAAATGAACATAGATAGCAACCTAAACAAGTACCTCAGAGAGAAGTTTATGGTCTGAGAGTCAGGGGGTGTGTCAGGGAAGGCTTCCTGGAGGTGGCAACACCTGAGCTGAGCCCTGAAGTTTAAATAGGAATTAACTGGGTAAAAAGAGGAGCAAAAGTGGTGGGCAGGGCAAGTGCAAAGGCCCTGAGGTGGGAACATGCTTTGTAGGCTTGAAAAAAGGCAAGGAGGTTGGTGTGGCTGCTGCTGAGAGAGTGAGGGGGAGATGGAGGGAGAGGTGGCATGTGGGGAGTTTCCTCACCTGACACTTAGACTGTGACCCCCACCCACTTCTTAGTGCTCTTCTGGGGAATCCAGGTGAGGTTTTCTGTTGTGTACATTGTAGAGGCTCAGTAATGAATGCTTGATTCAGGGGGCCCAGGAGCAGCTGGGAGAAGTACAGGATCAGGCTGGCATATCCAGCCCCGCCGTGGCAGCTCTTGCATCCTGTGCAGGGAGGGACTGGAATCAACCCCACTTCTCAGATGAGGAAACTGAGGCTTAGGGGAGCATTTCAGCCACGATTGCAGAGCCAGGACTCAACCCTGAGTCTCCTGGGTCCATTGATCTCCCTTACTTTGCCCTGCTCTGCCCCATGGGATTCGCTCCCCAGTCGCAGCTTGGAGGGACGGCCTCTCTGTGTCACGTGAGGGGCACCAGTGGCCTCAGAGACCTGATCTGCAATGATGTTCCCTGAGAGGCCAGCTGGGACCCTGTGGTGGGGCATTGGTTAGGAGGACGGAGTTGGGACTGAGGGGCTGGGCGTGGGTTGGAATCCAGGCCCCTCCGCTAACCCACGCTGTGGCCCTGAGCATGTCACTTACCCTCTCAAAGCCTCAGATTCTTCATCGGTAAAATGGGGAGAAAAGTACCTGGCCTTGCTACTGCTGGGGGATTACATAGTTTAGACTACATCAGTCAGTCAACATTCCGTTTATTATTGCCCAACTCTGTCTGACTCCAAACCTCTGGCTCTGCCCATTGCACCGTCGTAATTCCCTCAGCCCCTCGCCCACCCACATGACAGCGTAAATCAGAATGTGTTCATGCCCTGCTCAGAGCCGCCTAACAGTTCCCTGGTGCCCAGAGAATAAAATCCTTGCTGTTTCTCATCCCTCCTTGTCAGCCTCACACCCTCCCACTCACTCTCTTCCCTCCCCTTCCCCCTCGCTCACCCACACCAGATTCAGTTGCCTCCATGCAGCCTGTAGCGCATGGCCTTGTTCCTGCCACAGGATCTTTGCACATCCTGTGCCTTCTGCCCAGAAGTCTCAACCCTTCATCCCCACCAAGCTGCCTCCAAACCGTCCTTCAGGTCTCAGCTTGGCTGTCACCTGCCAGGGTTGTGAGAATTCACAAGACGCTATATGTAAAGCATTTAGCCCAGCATGCACGACCGCTGCAAACAGGAGCTGATAGGGGTCAGAGACGGGAGCCCCCTCCCCCATAAGCCACACAGCTAGGAGGTTGGTGTGGGGGGTTTGCCTGAGTCAGGATGGCCCCCACATTCTTTCCCCTTCATTTTCGATGCTGGGCCTACTTCTCCAAGGTTCAGCAAGGGACTGAGCTGGAGAGTCTCAGTGGGGAGAGGACAACCAGGAGTGAGGGACATCAGCCCATTTCCCAGATGAGGAAAACTGAGGCCCAGAGAGCTGAAGGCTTGCCCTGACCGCACAGTGCTTGTGTCCTCAGTCAGCACTCTGGAGGTGGGGTGATCTTAATTTCTTGGCTTCCCTTCCTCACCTGAAAGGCAGGCTTTGGAGGTGAGACTCCAGGCTCAGCCCTATGCAACTTAGCCAGGTACCTTGACTTCCCCACCTTCGAAGGGGAATAAGGACAGTCCCCGTGTTTAAGGCTTTGAGAGTATTCAATGTAGTTGGGCCATATAAAATGCTTAGTAGGGGACCGGGTGTGGGGAGGGTGGCACCTCCCATTTGGTGTCATCATTTCCCCAGCACCCAGTATGGGACTCACACAGACCAGGTGCCCACTGGACAACAGCTTTACGATTGTTCTAAAATCTCCTGGCTGTGCGAGCCTGGGCTGGGTCATTGGGAACAGTTCATGGCAGCTGCTTACCCAGAGCAAGGGGGATTCGGCCTCAGGGCTGTGGGGCCGGGACACTGAGGCCTCATAGCCGGCAGAGTGGGAGGGTCCACACACAGACTGGCCCGCAGGGATCTAGAGCAACATGACTTGTAAGAGCTGAAAAGTAGAAACAACCCACGTGTCCATCATGGACAGATGGATAAACAAAATGTGGCCCATCCATACAATGGAATATTATTCAGACATAAAAAGGAATGACAGATGTTCAAACCTGGATGAACCTTGAAAACATGATGCTGAGTGAAAGAAGTCCAGAATAGGCAAATCAATAGAGACAGAAATTAGATTAGTGGTTGCTTGGGGAGGAAGGTGGGGGAGGGACTGCTCATGGGGACGGGTCTCCTCTGGGGGTGATGGAAATGTTCTGGAACTAGATAGAGGTGATGGTTGCACAACATTGTGAGTGTGCTAAATACCACTGAACCGTGCACTTTAAGATGGTTCATTTTGTATGATGTAAAATTCACGTCAGTAGATTTTTTTAAAAAGAGCTGAATAAATCCAAAGCCCTTGTTTTATAGACAGAGCTATTGAGGCCCCAAGGGGGTCGTAGCTGCACAGGTGTGAGTCTGGGGCTGCCAAGGGTGGATGCCCCAGAGTCACTGGTCCCTGCCCTCCACTCACAGCGTTCTGAGGGATGCCCAAGAAGTTCCAGGGCGAGAACACTAAATCGGCAGCGGCCCGGGCACGGAGGGCTGAGGCCAAGGCAGCAGCTGATGCCAAGAAGCAGAAGGAGTTGGAGGATGCCTACTGGAAGGATGAGGACAAACACGTCATGAGGAAGGAACAGCGCAAGGTGGGTGGGCCCTGGGCTCCCATGCCCCACCCATGGGCAAGGTGGTTGGGCCCTGGGCTCCCATGCCACCCATGGGCAAGGTGGGTGGGCCCTGGGCTCCCATGCCCCACCCATGGGCAAGGTGGTTGGGCCCTGGGCTCCCATGCCACCCATGGACAAGGTGGGTGGGCCCTGGGCTCCCATGCCCCACCCATGGGCAAGGTGGGTGGGCCCTGGGCTCCCATGCCCCACCCATGGGCAAGGTGGGTGGTCAACCCAGTAGAAAGTGGTGAGAGGCCCCTGGGTCTTTGGCCTGAAGGGTGAGGAGTCATTGGACATGGAGCAAGGGCAAGAAGGGAGACAGAGACAGAGGCAAAGTCTCATGCAAAGACCCTGGGGTGGCCAGGACTTGGCACATTTAGGGAATGGCAAGCCCTCCACGAGCTTCTTTCTCTCCTTCTTGTGATGCCAGGGCTGGTCTAGCCTGGCAGTACCTCACTCTGGAGCGATTTCGCACCCAGGGGACACTTGACAACATCTGGAGACATTTTTGGTTGTCACAACTGGCAGCTGGAGGGTGCTACTGGCATCTGGTGGGCAGAGGCCGAGGATACTGCTCAACACCTGGCAGTGCACAGGATGGCCCCACAGCAGAGTGAGCCCGCCCGACTTCAGCAGTGCCGAGGCTGACACAAGCTGATAGATCCTGTTTCTGACCTGCTGACCTGGGGCCTGCAGGCATTTCCAGGTGTTTATAAAAACACAAAAGAGGGCAAGGATGGTTGGCTGTCTCCTGCCGGGCCGCAGCGCCACACACACAGTGGGTGCTTAATTGGTGTCTGGGAGTGGTTCAGGGCTGATGCTGACCCTCTTGGCCCAGTAGGTGGCACCAGAAACCATTCTTAGCCTCTTCTAGTCCCCTGGGCTGGTGAGAGGCTCCAGCTGGGACTGTTAAAGGTTCTGGAATAGCAGTGGTGACACACCATCCCTGCATGCCCAGTTCAGGGGGCGCCTGGGCACTTTTGTGAGTTTTTCCCATTGTCCTTCTGTGCAGGGCTGGATCCTGCCTTGTTTTTAGTTGGAATTGAATATCACTGGTTCCCTCCCCTCAGCGTCCTCCATGTTGCACTGGGTCCATGGAGGTCTTTAAATTTTCTTTTTGTCTGTCAACATTTTGACAATATAGGAAAGTTGAAAACCCAAAAGGAAAACTAATGTCTGCCAAGGATCCATTATCTAGACAGAAAAGCCAGAGACCTTTCCACAGTCCCAGAGGCAGCAGCCCAGCCCAGGGCCCCAGGAGCCCTCCCCAGGCCTGCATCTTGGGCCTCGATGTCATCCCCATCCTCTAAATGAGGAAACCGAGGCACAGACAAAGCAGGAAGTCCAGGTCACAGGGCTGTGAGGAGGGGCTGGAGCCAGGCTGGCGCTAGCTGAAGCCAGGGATCTGCCTTCTGGTTTGTGATGAGGTTTGACTAATAGCCTTGCAAGCGTCCATGCCCCAGGGGTGTGGCCCAGGGAGCATTTGCCTGTCCACTCACCTGTGTAGCACACACCTGGAAGAACACACAGGGCAGAGGTCCGACAGGCAATAGGGGCCAGACAGGCTCTCAAAGCTACTCGACCCTGTTGCTGTAGCACAAAGCCACCGTATGCAAATAGGCTAAAACTTTACCAAAACAGGTGAGGGCCAGAGTTTGCCAACCCCTGCTCTCTAGAACATTCCCAGCCCCCATGCCCCTCCCAGGCAGTCCCCCCTCCTGAGTGTTTTTTTTTTTTTCCGGCCATGCTGCAGGGATTGAACCTGGGCCACAGCAGTGAAAGCGCCAAATCCTAACCACTAGACCACCAGAGAACCCCCCTTCCTGAGTGTTTTACCTGGAGCTATTGATGGTTCTCCTTCCCCATGGGGTGGTTTTCTGGGTTTTGTTTGTCCCTCTTCCTGCTGATGGGTGAGGGGGACCCACAGTCTACACAGCACACCCGGTCCCTCTTTCTTTCCTTACGTGACAGCTGCTTTAAAAAGATACTGTTTTTATGAAAAAGAAACAAATCCACATTTGTTCCAAAACACTAAAAAATCCCCAGCATCTCCCGCCCATGTGACACCAAAGGCTCTTCTCACCCAATGCCATACCCTAAAGGCCATGTCCTCCATTAAATGGGATCGCACAGCCAGATTTCTGCCAGCCACCAGGCATCAGCCTTGGGCTGGGCCGTAATTCATCGCCCCGCCCAGAGGTTGGCATTTCGTTTCCATTTGTTCCATATTAAGCAACTCAGCAATGAGCACCTGACTCTCTGGGTTCCATCTCAGTTATTTATAAGGCTCATTTTTGATGGCTCCAGAATATTTCGCCACAGCCTCATCCTTCACCCATCACCAGATACTGCCAAGTGCTAATTGGCCTTTATAAAAAACTGCGAGCTTCTTTTTCAAAAAAGTCTGCCGAATATCAAAGTATAAATGCTCATGTTCCCGTCTCAGTCCCATGTCCCTAAGACTAATGGCCCCATTCTGCATGTCCTTCCTGAGATTGGAGCCTTCTGGAATTCATTCACTCATTCATCCAGCCCACTTTTACTTAAGCACCTACTGTGTGCTGGGCCAGGGCCTGCCTCCTGCCTCAGGGACTAACCAGATAATCGGAAGACTAGAAAACAGAGGTTTGTGGAACACAGGAAAGAGCCGTGTGGTAGAGCAGAAGGACAGAGAGCCAGGAGCTCAGGATGAGCCAGAGTTAATCAGGAAAGGAAGCTGGCAGTGGTGCTCCAGCAGGGTAGAGCAGCTAGTGCAAAGGCCCTGAGGCAAGGCCGTGCTGTGGACAGGGTGAACATGGGCTGTACACGCACCATGTGGTCATGGAGCGTGGTTGGGGAGCCTCAGGAGGACATTACCTCTGACAGATGGGGAAACTGAGACTCAGAGCACGATGGCCCTACCCCAGGTGTCTGACCACAGACATGGGATCCTAGCAGCTGTGCCCAAACAGCCTTGATCTTTAACTGCCACCCTCCCTGTCCCCCCCCCCACTCCGGCTTCTTTCCTATCATGCAGGCAGGTTGGAGGTCAGAGGCCCAGTACGTGTCCTCAGGAACCCCTTTTCTGGGGCAGTTAGCCCTGTCACGGGGGACACTGCAGGCATAGGGCCTGTCCCTGAGGCCTGGCGGGCAGATGGCAGAGTTGCAGGCAGTGAGTGGACGGGTGGGAGTGCCTGCAGTACAGGGCCCTTTGGGAGTGCTGGCGGGAGGCAGCAGAATATTCCAAGCCTACGGCCACACAGCCACACTGCACTACAAAGGAACCAGAACCTCGCTCTGTCCCTGGGGCAGTGGAGGGACAGCGGCCAAGGACAAGTCCTACAGGCCACATGTCCCCTCGACCAGCTGGCATCCGAGCCTCCCTGGGGAGCCAAGGTGGGATCAGTCCCAGCCCCTGTGACGCTCAGCTGAGAACACTTCGATGGTGCCTCCCAAGGTCTCCTGGCTCATAAAGCCAGAAGCGCTGTCCCAGCTGGCAAATGGGTACAGACCCCAGTGGCTCCTGTCACCTTTGGAATCCAGTACAAACCCCTCCCCATGCCCTTGAGGCTCCCCATGGTACCACCTCTGCCCTCCCCACGTCTTTGTCCTCCACACTTCTCCTTCCTGCAGCCACACCAGCCTCTGTGCTGTTCCTCTGTCATGCTAGGTGGTTCCTGCCTCAGGACCTTTGCACCCACCATTCCCACCACTAAGGACTCTCCTCTTCCCCAGCTCTTTTCCTGGCTGGCTCCTCCTCCAGCCCAGGTATCACTTTTTCTTCAGGAGCCACCCACCCACTGCCTTGGCCAAGGTTTCCTGTTGTTCCCTAGTCATATAGGATGGGAGCCCCCAGGTAGGCTCATTGTGCTCCCATCCGTGTCCCCTACGCCCATCACGGGGTCTAGCACACAGCAAGGCCTCCATCCACACTGGTTGAGATGGAAACTGGACCCCATGCCGGTGGGACGGGTCCACTCCTGACTCCCAATCCCCCAGGAGGAGAAGGAGAAGCGGCGCCTGGAGCAGCTGGAGCGCAAGAAGGAGAAACAGCGGCTGCTGGAGGAGGAGGACTTAAGGCTTAAGGGCAGCAAGACCCCGCGAGTGGCCACCTCCAGCAAGGTCACCCGCGCCCAGATTGACGAGACGCTCCGCCGAGACCATCAGCACAAGGAAGCCCCGGACCCAGGTGGGGGCCTCGGCCCACTCTGGAGCTGCCCTTTTACCTGATAAACAATAGGCAGTGGGCCTACCCCCTGGACTGAGTCCAGACCCCCCTCCTCACCTCCAGAGAAGCTGCCTGGGCTCTGCAAGGTGAAGGGTGGGTGGGCGGTGTCTCTGCAGGGCTGGCTCTGATCACAGATGCCATAGGCACACACGTGTGTAATTACTCTGCACCTGACCCTGGCTTGTGCTCCCCGGGGTCCCCACAGCTGATGTGGAGCCCCGAGGTGAGGAGACAGCAGCCACGTATGAGGTGCCTCCTGAGTGGTGGGCTGTGGTGGGCTGCAGGGAAGTTAGTTTGGGGACTGGGCGGGCAGGACTGGCCCATCCCGAAGGTAGGACTGGGCGGGGAGCTCAAGTTGCGTTTCCATCCTCCCGCATCCCTCTCTGCCTGCCTGCCTCCCTCCCTTTCTCCCCTGCTTCTTCCCCTCTGGTGTCTCTCATCTCCATGGAACTCTTCGTCTCTGCTTATTTCTCTCTGTTTCTGGTATGTCTCTGTCCCCCGGCCGCTCCCGCCCCCAGCCGAGAAAGCCAAGAGCCACTTGGAAGTGCCGTTGGAGGAGAATGTGAACCGCCGCTTGCTGGAGGAGGGCAGCGTGGAGGCGCGCACCATCGAGGATGCCATCGCAGTGCTCAGGTACGGGGCAGAGCCTAGGTCTTTGGGGTGGGGCTTGGGGCCCGGAGGGGAGCTTGAGCCTCTGGGGGCGGGGCGGGCCACGCCCCAGCCCCCCTTGACGGCTGCGTCTTTACCAGCGTGGCGGAGGAGGCGGCAGACAGACACCCTGAGCGCAGAATGCGGGCGGCATTCAATGCCTTCGAGGTGGCGCAGCTGCCCCGGCTCAAGCAAGAAAACCCCAACATGCGGCTGTCACAGCTGAAGCAGATGCTCAAGAAGGAGTGGCTGCGTTCGCCGGACAACCCCATGAATCAGCGCGCCGTGCCCTTCAACACCCCCAAGTGAGCCTGGAACTGGGGGAGACGCCCCGTGGGCGGCCAGGGTCACGACCCCACACGCCCTTCTGCTGGGTCAGCTCTGAGGGTTACAGAGATGTCTGGGGGCCACGGCGCGTGTCCTGGGGGCTAGGAGGCATCACTGGCCACACCTCCCGCCCGAGGGTCCCTGCTCCAGTGACACCCCTCGCCCTTCCTGCACGCGCCAGTGCCCTGGGGCTGAGTGCACAATAAAGGCAGTCAGTGAGGCAGAGTGTGCGCTTGAAGTCTACGTGACTGGGTGGGTGGTGGGAAAGAAGGGCTGGAATGAGGTGGAATGCACAGGCCACAGCCAGAGAAGACAGGGGCCCCCAACCGCGCTCCTGTCCTAGCAGCTAGCTGAGAACTGTGCTCGGCTCCCGGCTGGGCCAGTTATCCAGTGAGAGACCTGTACCATCATCCCCTGGAAGCCTTGCTGGGGGTAGCTCAGAGAGGTTGAGGCACTGGCTCCAGGTCACACAGCACTTCAGAGGCGGAACCAGAGGAGAGCTGGAGGCGAGTTGTTGGCACCCTGAGATTCTGGTTCAGAGTCAGCAGTCAGGTCACACACTGTGCTTGGGGTCAGGAGGTGCAGGCTGTTCTGCTGTTATTCCAACACGGGAGGCAACTGGAATAACAGGGCAGGCTTCCTGGTGGAGGATTTCTTTAGAGCAGGCCTTAGTGGAAGATGAGTCAGTTTCCATCGCAGAGGCAGGGCACTGGGCAGGCAAGGGCCTGGAGGCTGGAGTGGGCAGGTGGATCCGGGTAGAAAGGAGTATCCCATCGGAGGCCAAATATCTGGGAAGGGCTGGGTGAGAGCTCAACTTAGTTCTGGCTTCCTAGAGCTTAGTTGGCCTCAGGGAGTCAGTAGAGAGGAAGGGTAGCTGGGAGATGGGCCCAAGTGTCTGGGGCAGGGTCCACACATTTACCAGGTCACTGCTATGGGCTCCCATTCAAGTGACACCCTCCCTGCACTCACAAGCCTGCCCCTGCACCTCTGGCCCTTATCCCCCTCACTCTCCACCAGCCCCCCAGCTCTGTCCCCACTATCTCCTTGTTCCCAACTTCTCCGACACAGCAGACTTGTTCCCTCTCAGGCCTATGCCAAGAACTCTATTCTCCCAGGTGTCAAGTCTCGGATGCAGACCCTCACAGATGTCCCCAACTCTGTGGGGTCACGGCTGAGCCTAAGGGAGCCAGGCTCTGCCCAGAAGTAGGGAGGTAAAAGTCTTCATGGAGGGAGGGCCTTGAAGCAGGGGAGTTCTCCACACAGACAAGGGACAGAAAAGGCTGAAGGAACCACACATGCAAAGTCCTGGAGGTCACAACTTCTGTTCAAGGTTGGGGGGGGTGCCGTTAATAATTGGGTACAGCTGAAGTGCAGTATGGCAGGTACCTGAAACAATGGTAGCTGACATAAAAACTAACCAACATATATTGAGCACTGGCTTAGTTTGGGGATTTCCCTAGGAACCAACTCTGAGACAAGGACTAGGGGGCGTGTGAGGGATCTAGGATGGACCCCAGGAAGACCCCGTGGGGGTTGAGGGAAGTGAGACAGATGGAAGGAGCCCTACAGGGAGTGCCAGTGAGCTGAATCCTCACCAGGGAGGACTGTGAGAAGAATCCACTGTGAGATGCTGTGAGAAGCATCCACTGGATGCTGGGCCCTGGCCTAGCACATGGTAATGTCATTTAACTGAGCCCCGGGGACAGCCCTGTGTTATATTGATCTTCTTTCTAGATGGGAAAACTAAGTCATCTGCCTGTGTCACATAGCCAGGAAGCACCCAGACTGTTGGTGAGCCAGCGGGGTGGAGGTGGGGCCTGGAATTGGGGCTTGAGGTGTCAGCCGAATAACGGGTGGAGGAGCCCAGATGGCTCCCCACAAGTGGAGCCATTTGAGCTCCCCCTCTTACCTCTGGGGGCCTTAGGCCAGGGCCTTAATGGGTCTGAGCCTGTTTCCGCCTATATAAAACAGGACTGAAACGATATCTAATCCTAGGCCATCTCGAGAATCAACGAGATGGTGCCTAGGAAGGGCAGATACTGAAGAAGAGCTTGGCAAAGGAACCTCCTGCATGGCCACATTGGGGTATTTGTGGCCGGCGATTAGGGAAGATCGGGGACCAATGGTGATTAACTGAAGGGAAGAAGCCAGCGGAGCGTGCAGGGCCTTGGACGCCACGCTGAAGAATGGAGCGATGAATGGGACTTCGCCCCAGGGCGACGGGGAGCCATGGCAGGTGTGTGAGCAGAGAGTAGGAAGAGCACCGGAGCTGCGCGTGGCAAGCTCTGCTGGGGACTTGTAGGGGGACGGCTGGTAGGCCAGAGAATGAAGGTAAAACTCAGGACAGGTGCTGAGAGGGCCGCCTTCATTCCTCACACATAAAGACGACGGTAATAACGACTGTTCTGTTTCAAAGAAAATCCTCTTCTGTCGCTTTCTGGTCTCATCCCCGCGGAATCCCAGGCTCGCGCATGCGTGCAGGCAGCAGGGAATCCCCGGCTTCGCCGCAGTGCGCGGGAGGGGGCGTGAGACGGGAGTTCCGAGCGCTCCCAGCCCTCCCCGCGCGCGTTGCCTTGACGACCAGGCGGTGCCGCGGGGACGCCGGACACTCACTGCGCCTGCGCGGGGGTTATCTCAACGCCGCCAGGGCTTTCCCGTCGTGCGCGAGTCGGGGCGGAAAAGCCGCGCCCGGCACGCATGCGTGGACCCTCGCCCGACCCCCGCCCTGTGGGCCAGGGAATCCTCACCTGCCGCAGTGCGCACTGGGGGCGGGGCGGGGAAACCGGCTCAAACTGGAGTGGGGTTCGCTGAGGCTTGGGTTGGGGAGGGAGCGAGCGCAGGGTCTTCCCCGGGTTCCCGCTCCGGCCCTGGCCGTCGCCTTGGCAACCGGGCGCGCCCGCCGCAGTGCGGGGGCGGCGGCAGCCTCGGGGAAGCCGGGCGGCTCTGCGCCTGCGTGGGGCTCCGCGCCTGCGGCTGGGGTTTCCCTTCGTGCGCGTGAGGGATCGATGCGGGGGGCGGTGTGTGGGGAGGACTGGAGAAGGTGGGCACCAGGGAAGGGGGTGAGCGCGGAGGGAGGGGCTGTGGGATAGGGGAGGATTGTGGTGGAAAGAGGAGGCGGAGTGGGTGCCGAAGAAGGTAGGGGGAAATGGGAAAGGGTGGGGGTGGTGGGGAGAGGGGTACCGGAGGAGATCGGAGGAGGGGGTAAGGAGGGAGAGAGTAGAGGGAGGGGGACAATAGAGGAAAAGGAAGGAACGGAGGAGGAAGTTGGGGAGCAGTTAAAGGACACGGACAATATGAGGGAAACAAAGAGAAGCTTATTGAAGGGAACACGGCGGGGTGTAGAGGTGACTGGGGGAGAGGACGGACACCTTCAGGACAAAGCAAACCCCAGGTTTGCTGAGCCATGAAATCCAAGTCTAAGATTTCCAGATTTAGAAAAAAAAAAAAAAAGGTACAGGACACACCAGTTAAACTTGACTTTCAGTTAAGCAATGAATAATTTTTAAGTATGTCTCATTCCGTGCACTGTTTTTACTGGCAGCCCTAATCTTGGTCGGACCACTTCCCTGCCCTCCCCCGCCCCCCACCCCGCCTGTCCCTTGAGCCTTTCTGAAAGCCACTGGGACCTCTCAGATGATGCCTTTGTCTCTCACCTCCCTGGTGCCCCACAGCCCTGCATACTGGTGCCCTCCCATGCCATCTCCCATCCTCCTGGCTTCGAACAACACCTTGAGGTGGAGTCCTGGCCAGGCAGTGAAATGCTCAAAGGCACGTCTCCCACAGCACCTTCAGGTTCTCCTGCGGGCGCTCGCGCTCTCTCCCCCACCCCCGCCCCCCCATAGCCCCTCCAAACCCTCTGCCTTGGGGCCTGGCCCTGCGGAGGTGACATAATGTCCCCGCCATGCCAGCTGCCATCACCTCCTTCTCCCTGAACTTCCTGGGCTCCTTACTCTCAGCCTGCGACCCAGGAAGCTCCTACTCCAGACTCCCCCTCAATCTCTGGGCACATAAGCATATAGCAGACACTCGGAAAAACATTGGAGGGTAGTTTTATGGAGGCAAGTACTGGGGGGAGTACTTGATTTTTCAACACAGCTGCATTTTCCATCCCTTAGGGGCACACACCCTCTCCGAGCTTTTGTACCCTCCAGCAAAGTAATTTTCCTTTTATCCTCCCCTTGGTTTCAAAAAGTATAAGATAATAAAACATTATGGGAAAGCTAATAAC
Organism: Mesoplodon bidens; assembly: GCF_964165515.1. NCBI lineage: Eukaryota > Metazoa > Chordata > Mammalia > Artiodactyla > Ziphiidae > Mesoplodon > Mesoplodon bidens. The sequence continues at coordinate 139,936,161 of NC_138160.1, forward strand.
GGGAAAGGTCAGCCCCTGAGAGCCCCTGGAGCTGGGCTGCCCCTCACTGCCTCCCCCTCTCCCCACTTCTCATCTTTGCTCTTCATATTTATTTCCCACTGAAACAAGTCGCACCTCCCACCTGGCTTCTGCTTAACAGGCCAGAAACTCGGTCCCATGGATCATTTTTCCCAGGGGCATGTTATTCTGGTAACGGGCTAAGCAGTCCTCAGATGGGGAACATTTGAGCCCCTGATTGTGCTTTTAGTTTTAATGTCCTAGGTGACGCCCTGCGTCTTTTGTGCCATGTCCTAGGGGTGCTTTCTGGGGCAGCTCACTGGGCAGAGGGTGATGCCATCCCTTTATTTGGAGCTGGGTAGCTCCTGGGGTGGTGCTGGATCAGAGTTGGCCTCCTCCTCTCATCAGCCAGGCCCAAGTTGCGCCGGGGGGGCCCCCATTCCCCTGGGGGAAACAGAAGGTGAATAAGTGAACAGACCCGCTCCCACCAGGAATGAGGACAGTAACCTAGGATGATGTTGCCAGATAAGGAAGGACTCTAGGCAGGAGGTGACATTGGACCGGGCTTCTGAAAGACAATAAGAGGTGAAGAGAGCCAGGAAAGGGTGATCCTGGAAGAAGGAACAGCAGATGCAAACGCCCCGTGGCTGGACAGGGTGACAGCTGAAAAGCTGGGGTAAAGGGCCCCCACGTGGGGGCCGGACCACGTGGCCTTTCCAGGAGCGGGCTGAGTCAGGATCCTCCTCTTGGTTCAAGCAGGAGATTGCCTGTAATGTGGGGCAGGACGTGACCAGTCACATGGGTGAGGATGGAATTCTGTGGCTGCATCACAGAGAAGGGACTGTGGGGAGACACTGGGGACACATGAGCTGCGGGACTGGGAGGGGACGTTCTGGGGGACCCACGGGGCAATTGTGGGTGTTCAAGGGCGGGGGACACCCCAAATGATGCGTGCCCTGCCACCACTGGCTCGCGACTCTCCCTCACACGGGCCTCAGCCTCCCACCAAAGGCTGGAAGCCACCCCCAGGGAGGTGTTGTGTGAGGCCCCTCCTCTGTCGAGTCCCCGCTGTTCCCGCAGCCCTCCCCGTCTCTGCCTCCACAATGCAGACCCCAGAGGCCCCCTGCCGCTTTGTTCTCTTTCCCTCCACACATGGTCACGGTCACGCTGGCGGCTTCCTCTGAGCGCGGCTTACACACATAATGGGAGGGGGGAGAAAGCGTTCCCAGTCGCCCCCCCATCCGCCCCGCCGTCCGCCTCCCCCAGCCCAGCCCGCACCGCGGAATCCCCGCCTCAGGACCCCGCCCGGGAGAGCATTACCTTTCACGAGATGCTAGGGGTGGGGAAGGGGGAGGGCTATTTTTAGAATGAATGGAAGAAAAGAGGGGAAAAAACACAACAGAAAAAAGGATGGAGGCTTGTAGAAGCCTTCTGGCTCCCAAGAGGAAAGACCCCTCACCCCAGGCCAAGGCAGAAGGTGGTGGGGGCTGTTTCAGAGACGGGGCGGGCGGAGCAGCGGGGGCAGAAGGCGAAGAGGGAGAAGACAGTGGTCTGAGAGGGCGCCGCGCTTCCTGGAGGTAAGGGGGAGAGCTGGAGGAAACCAGCAAGACGTAGCCGGCAGCCCTACAGACTCCCGAGAGCTGTAGGGACCCCAGAGGTGGGCGCTGTCCGATCCAGACACTCCGAGAAACAGACTCGGATAGGGGCCTGGGCAGAGCCAAGGTCATTGGAGGGCTGAGCCCTAGACTCAATCTCCCATCCCCTAGTGACCCAGACCTCGGGAGCCGCATTGTTCTAATTTGGCAGAGTGACCTTCACAAACCCTGCCATCCAGGCCTCTGCGGTTCATGTTCGGCGGGGTCCCGGAATCGTGCGGGAAGAGGGCGGATATCAGGATATCGCTATGCAACAATAACACGGAGAAGTTTTCTGTGGTTTGTTTTCTGACCACCCCGGGTTGGGACCTTCCAGCCCGGGCAATATCACCAGCTGCTCGAAACCCCCGGGTTCCCCCTGTAACTCCAGGCCCACTCAGGGTATGTGTGTGGGGGGAGGTTATTTGCCTTCTTCTGTCTCCCTGGCCTCTGCTCCTTCCCCGGACCCCGGGAGCGGCCCCCAGAGTGAGGGGGGCAGCCGTATTCTGTGCTGCTGGGTCTCTGGGCCTTGGCCAGAGGCTCTCCCGGTCTAGGTCTCAGTTTCCCCATCTATGAAATGAGCGCCGCGGGGTAGCGGCGGCAGAGGGTCCTCTCGGCTCTTTGAGCATCCTAGGAGATTTGCTGGCACGCCCCTGCGAGGAGGGGGCTTGCGCGAGACCAGAACGGGGATTCCCGCCCCCCACTTCTAGAGCAGCGTGGCGGGGGAGGGGGTCGCGCGGTGGCAGCCTCCGGCTGCTTCTCCCTCTGCGCGGTCGGCGCCCCCTCCCCGGGCGGCAGGGCGGGGCCCAGAACGGCGGGGAGGGGGTCAGCTCTGCGGCGGCGCGCGCACACCCTCCCGGCTCACACGCCCTTGCCCGGCGGTGCACTTGTCTTCGCGCTCGGGCCAGGCGCGGGGGCTCCAGCTGCTGCGGCCGACTCCGGCCGGTGAGTAGGCAGTAGGCGGGTGGGTTACAGGGTGGAGGTCTCAGCGGCGCTCCCCTTCTCCTCGGTGGGAGTATAGGTCTGGGTTTGCCCGACTCGGGGAATTCAAAGGGGGAGCTGCGGGAGGGAAGGAAACCCCTTCCATTCTCCCCCAACACCAAGCCCCGAGTCAGCTCCAGGGCCCCCAACCCCTGGAGAAGGGGGCTCCCGGTCCCAGAATTTGGGATGCGGAGACGTCCTCCCACGGAGGAGAGGGTGGAGACATGGGCACCCTCCCGCGCCGCCCTCAGTGTGTGTGTGTGGGGGGGAGGACTGGTCCCACTGCCCCTCCCCATTACCTCCCCCTCCCCCCAGGCCTTTCTCTCCCAGTGTGTGGCAGGGATTCCCCCGGCCGGCCTTGCTGCAGAGTGGAAGGGAACCCCCTCCTGCCAGCCTACTGTGCGTTTGAGCGCCTGCTCTTTGGAGCTCACGCTCTTCTCTCTTCCCTAAGCTTCTTCTCCTACCCCCACCCCCATTGACAGGGAGAAAGGCCCAGAGAGGGTTAGCACTTAGCCAAGGTCATGCAACTGGGCAGGAGCAGAGCTGGGTTTGTGGCTCATTAACCTCAGAACCCAGCAGATGGTGTCAGCTCTAGGGTCCTCCGCTCCCTGCATTTAACCACAGGTGTGAGGGCCCTGTCTGGGGACCCTGGAACTGGAGGAGGGTTTCTCTCACTCTCCCCAAGTCTCTCCACCCTGCTAGAGGCCCAGACAGGAGTGAATGGAGAAGCCCCACCACCACCACCTGGCTCCCTCCTTTTGGCTCCGAGGTCCCTCATGCCCCCTAGCCCCCCTCCCCAGGCCTGCCCAAGACCTTGAAGGGAATCCCTGGGACGTGACGGGGGGGATTCCAGATGGGCAAGCCGAGCATCGTGAGCCCATAGAATAATGTCCAGTCTGATTCACCCATCTGCTGGTTGATGGGTTCTACCATCCCCCTGCCCTACCAGGGCCAGAGTCAACTCCAAAGTCCCCCTGGCTAAAACAGGCAGCCCCTGAGCCATGCAGGCGGCCATTGGCTCCCACCCCAGACGCTGGCAAAAGAAAGGACAGCTGTGATGTTCACAGCCAGCTGAGTTTTCCCTTCAGTCCCATTCTGGGATCTCCCCCACCCCTCTGCCCCATGGGGCTGCCCTGTGTCCCCTTCTGCCCTCTCCTCCAGGGCAAGACATGGGCACTGTGGTCATATGGGGATTCTGGAGACAGCCCTGTATAGACAGCGAATACTGTGAGGGAGCTACAGTTCCCAGGGCAGCTGCAAAAAGGGGAGGATTTAGGGGCAGCCAGGAATAGAGCCAGTCAAGCCAGAGGTTCCTGACTCCTTTATCCTCACACCAGCCCATCCTAGCCTCACCCACCCAGCTTTCCCTGTGGTGAAGGAATTGGTGGGGGCGAGGGGGGGAGAGGAAGACAAGGGAGCAGCCTGAGGAAAGGCAGATAGAGCATTCAGTGTCAGGGGAAGGAAGGGGTCCTCCAGGGAGGGGGCCTGGTATGGGGGGAATGTATCAGCCAGGGTTCACCAAGGGGCATGCGGGAGGAAACAGGGCTCCACTGGACAGACAATGCCACTGATCCTGAGTTTCCCTAAAACTTACAAGGTAACCCAGCTTGTCAGAGTGTAGATCTGTTCTAAAGACCACTGCCGTCTGGGAGCTGTCCGCCCCCTGCCCTCCTGGGGCCCTGCTCCACCCCACAACCCATGTCTGGTCCTTACAGGTCAAGGGGGAAAGAAAAGCAGCCACAACCCCCTGCCAGCCAAGTGGTAGCCCAGTGGGACTGAAGGGGACAGGCCGTTTGGTGGTGCCTCATCAGGAAGACCCCTGCACCCGAGGGAGGGTGAGTGAATCGCAAACTCAGGTCACATTTGGGGGTCGGGGGCAGGGGGCCAGGAGTTGGATAGAAAAACTGGTGACTTAAGAAAAAAGTGCCAACCTTTGAAACAATACTAATAATTTAATAATAATTATTATTATTATGACTATGCATTCTAGAGCCCCCTGGAGAGTCACTGTCCACTTTCTTTGATCACTGGTGGTGGTGAACCTGCTCAGAGAGGCTCGGTGATCCACCCAGAGTCACACAGCCAGAAGGAGGGAGTTGAACTGGGTTGGAGGGACCCTAACCCCCACAGTCTCCACCACCCAGATCCCGTGGCCTCACTCCCTGGGGACAACCCTTGGGGAGGAGCTCCTTTGCTTCTTCTTTCTCCTGCAAATGTTGATGGACATTCTGGCGTCGGCAGTAAGCTGCCTATGTGAAGAGGACAGAAGTGCCAGTCCCAGATGTGTGGGATCATTTAGTTAAGCAACAAAGACTAAGCAGTTATGGTATGCCGGTCCCGGGACTGGGCACTGGGAACACAGCAAGGACTGAAGCAGGGCCAAATATGCCCTTGTGATATGTGCTGGGAGGAAAATAAAACATGGAGATGTATTAGAGAATGACTGGGGCATAGGGGAGGCTCCTGTAGTTGGGCAGAGGGACCTCTCCAGGGAACTGACCATGAGGTAAGACCTGAAAGAGGAGAGTAGCCAGACAGGCAAGGGCTGGGAGAGTGGCATACCAGGCAAAGGGAACAGCATGTGCAAAGGTCCTGAGGCAGAAAGAAGCTTGGCATGTCTGAGGAACAGTGAGGAGGCTGGTGTGGCTGGAACAGAATGAGCAAGGAGGAGAGTGAGGGCAGAGGTGTCTGCAGGCAGGGGCTGAGGTGAAGGAGTGGACTGCAAAACACTGGGGAGCCATGGAGGGTGTGTGAGCAGGGGAGAGACATAGCCTGATTTATGATTCTCAAAAGCCCCTGTGGCTTCCGTGGAGAACAGGGACTACTGGGGCAAGAGTGGAAGTGACAGAAGCCCAGAGAGGAGGCCAAAGGGGCATCTGAGTAGTCAGCTGGGCCAGGACCAGGGTGGGGTCTCAGGGATAGAGAAGAGTGGGCAGATTCTGGGACTGAGCTGGCCATGGAGGATGAACTGTTTGTGGCCAGGTTTCTGCCTCATGCTGAGGGACCATGGGGAGGGAAGGAGGGATTCACTGTGCCTGGGGAAATCTAGGAAGGCATCCTGGAGGAGGTGTTCTTGCCCTTTGAGCTGGGTCTTGAAGGGTGAATAGGAGTTTGCCAGTGGCCAATTGGAGCCATGCCTGGGATCTATTCATACAGATGCCGTGCAGGCCACGGGGAGCCACTGAGCACTAGGAATTAGCAGCAACATGATCATATTTTAGCAAGGAAAGATCCCTCTGGGGGCCTAGCAGAGACTGGACTGGAGCCCGAGAGGTCAGGAAGGAGCTTTTGAAATGGTCCAGGTCATGATCAGGCCAGTAGCAACTGGGAGCATCCAGTCAGCCATCACAGTATGCCTGGCACATTTAATGGGGATTAGCTCCCTAGCCCCTCCCCCTGCCCTTGGAGGGTCCTCGTTGCCCTGCTGAGGAAACTGAGGCTCAGAGAGGGACAGTCCATTGTCCATGACCACTGTATGAGCTTCCAGGGGCTGCTGTAATAAATGACTACAACCTGGGTGGCTTAAAACAGCAGGAATATACTCTCTCACATTTTGGAGGCCAGCAGTCTGAAATCCAGGTGTTGGTGGGGCCACACTCCCTCTGAAGGCTCTGGGAGAAGTCTCTTCCAGCCGCTGGTGGCACCAGATGTTCCTTGGATTGTGGCTGCATCACTCCAGTCTCTGCCTCTGTCTTCATGTGGTCTTCTGCCCTGTGTGTGTGTCTGTGTCTTCTCATGTGGTCTTCTTATAAGAACACCAGTCATCGGATTAGCACCCACCCTAATCCAGTATGACCTCACCTTAATTTAACTACATCTTCAAAGACCAATAACGTGGCCAAATAAGGTCACATTCTGAGGTCCTGGATGAACTGGCATCTGGGAGAGATACTGTTCAAACCAGAACATGCAGCAGGGCGCTGTGCTTGACGATCGAGCCTTTGCCCCAGGGCTTATGCCAAGGCACGGGCTGTAGGGATGGGGACAGAGGGGTGGCCTGGAGCGAATTTAGGTGGACAGGGCTGGGGTCCCATTGGATGTGGGGGACTCTGGGGGGGAAGAGTTAGTCTGGAGCCTTCCAGATCGAGAGTGAGGAGGGAGGGAGGAGAAGTTAAGTGTCTCGAGCAGGGATGCCGCTGCCAGCTGAATGAACAAGACAGCCCCAGGGCAGGTCCCCTGGTGGATGTGGCAGGGTCTCCCAGACCTCAGCTGCTTGTGTGAACTCCGTGCTAATGACAAAGCCAATTCCCTGCCTGCGTGTCACCCCCAGGCTCCCACCTCCTCCTTCAGAGTAGGGACTGAGGGTTCCTCACTGGGCTGCCCGCGGCGAGGACCAGGGGATGCCAGGCACAGTCCCTTCCCATCCCTCCCTGGCCTCATTTCTGCTGTGAACCATCTGCAAGGGCCGGTTGTATATATTTATTGACTCAAGGTCTTATCTTGCCCACTGGCCTGAAACCGTGAGTTTGGGGGATTTTGTGTGACTTTGTCCACAAGTATCCCCCACTTGGGGTGCAAACCCTGCCTACAGGAGGTGCTCAATAAATGCCGATAGAATAAATGAAGCTTCTCCAGGTCCCTGAATACTGGAGAGCCCAGGAACAAGCCCTCTGTGATGCCTGCCCCAGCTCCCCCCGCCCCCCCCCGACCTTCCTGTCCCCTTCCTGCCCTCATAGTTCACAGGACACTAGGGGGCTTAACCCTCCAGGAGTTCCGCTCTGCTCAGAGCCCTCCCACACACAGCCCTGTGAGTGGGACCCCTGCCCGCCTCTGGGACTCGCCCCACCCTGTTTACTCCTTCTCTCCAGCCCCACTGGTCTCCCTTCTCTTCCTCCAACACACCCTCCTCTGTCTCACCTCAGTACCTTTGCCCTTGCAGTGCGCTCTGCCAGGTGTACCCTTTTCCAGCTCTTCTGGGGTGGCCCCTTGGCCCCTTTCAAATGTTCTCTTTTCCGAGAGGCCTCCCCTGACCATTGTAGTTAAAGGCTCCCCGTCCCCATTCCTATTTTTCTCAACTTCATGGGATCCTTTTCCAGTGCTTTTGTGTGGAAGCCTTAGTAGTCCTTTACATGGAGAGGTTTGTTCCCTTTCTCTAGAAGATCAGCTCCAAGAGGAGCAGGTTTGTATCTGTCTCAGACTCTGCATCCCCAGCACCAGACTTAGAGAAGGAGCTCAGTGGGTATGTGAATGAATGAAGTAATGGGTGGATGAATGAATGAATGAATGAGAGCGTGAGTGAATACCTTCCCCACACTCACAGGGGACTCAGGGTCCCACCTCCTTCCAGGCAGTCATTGGTTAGACCCAGGATGGGTCTGAGATTTCTGTGAATGCGCAGCTTGGGGGTGAGGGGGGAGGTGGCCAGTCTGCCCCTCCTCAGGCCACTGCCTCTGGGTCCTTCAGTTCCTGGGAGGTTCTCCCAGGTCTCCTGCACCCAGACCCATGGCAATGCCCTGAACTTGTGGCCCAGCCCTCGGGCCCCTGGAGGAGGGGGCTTTGTGTTTAGCCTCCACCCCCTCACCAGTCTGTAGGTCATTTTCTGGGGCTGAGTCCTGAGGGCCTCCCAGCTGAAGTTCACTTGCATGTTCCTCAGGTCCCTTCCAGCCGACTGTGGGCTGTTGAGAGGCTGTCTGGAATGGAGACTCAGGTATATCCCACCCAGAGCTTCACTTTCATCCACCCCCTACCTTTGTCCACCAATGCCAGCCTTGTCTCAGAGGGGCGAGATTCAAGCAGATAGCATGGCCAACTTGGGCAGGAGGTGACAGTCACCAGACTGACTGTCAGCTCCTTGAAGAAGGTCCCTGATCCCTCAGGGCAGGTGAACCCAAAAGGGAAATAGGGATGTTTCCAGAGAGAGAAGGTAGATGCAGAGCCTACAGGGCCTGGGTAGGGTGAGAAGGTTCTGGGGGCTGTGGCTGATGCTTTTGTGAATTTCTGGATGTTTACCTGTTGGACTGGAATTCAGAAAGCATCAGATGCGGCAGGGACACCACAGCAGTCTCTGCAGGCCAGGGTCAACCCGTAGGCACGGTGAGAATGCTTCTCGTGGGACAGGGACCCATACGGGGGCAGGCTCAGGCTGTCAGGGGACAGGGCATTGAATGGGGCACAAGGATGTGTGCCAGACCCCGAGAGAGATGTGGGTGGCTCCATCACTGTTGTGCTTTAGAAAGAGCCCCCGGTGGCCCAGGCAAGGGAACAGCAAGTGCAAAGGCCTGGAATGAGCTGAGGGGAGTCTGAGGAGGCCTGGGATGGGGGGCTGGTGAGTGCATGAGTGGGATGCAGGATGGAGCATGGTTGAGAATGCATCCCTTTAGGGTTCCCACAACCCCACTCCTGGAGCCCCTGTGGATACAGCAGGGTATGGGTGGTCCCCAGGCCTCTGCTTCCCACCTATCACAGACCTGTGCACTGTCACCATGGCTAGGCCTTCTTCAGGGTGTCCCCGACAGCCTGGGCTAAAGAACAGGCTCTCTCGAGAGGAGGGAACAGGAGTCCCATCTGCTGACTCCTGGCCATCACCTGGCTGTGCTCAGCCTCACCACCATCACTGCCCCATGACACTACCCGCTGCCCAAGCAGCTGTCCGCTCATTTATTCATTCAGCTCAGCTATTTTCTGGGTACCGCAGAAGAAACAAAACAGATCAGCTGCCCTCAGGCAGTGATGAGCAATCAGATGTTCCTGACCTGGTCCAAAGCTCAGGGCCAGGAATAAAACAGATGGGGAGCTGGGAGAGAGATGGGGGGAAGCTGCTGCCCCCAGGAGCCCCTGGGCTGGGGAGGACAGAGCCAGACTCAGTCACCCAGGTGACAGGGTGACAGGGTGGGGACAGGGTGAGGCTGAGGTAGTGAGGCTGCCTGGAAAAGGAGGAGGTAAGGGCTCCCCACCTTCCAGTCCCCACGGCTCCTCTGAACTGCCATTAACATTGAATGAATGTTGCCCAAGGCCATCCTCAGTGCCAGGGGAAAGGGGCACCATTTGCGGGACCCCCAAAATAGTCTCCTGCTGTTCTGCCATCCTGGCATTGGTTTGGGGAGTTAGGACTGGGGGAGGGGGCTAAGTCTGAGTGGGCTCTCTCCTTCCAAAGAAGATTACCTTTGCCCCAGCAGGTACCCCCTCCACCCCTGGAAGCCCCCATACCCAACTCCGAGGCATCTTCGACTTGCCAGCATCCTGCTTCCCACCCCAAGACTCCCCCACACGGAGAGGACTTTTATGAGGTCATTTCAAGAGGGAGATGTCCAGTCACTTTGCAAAGTTGTCCCCTCAGCAAGTGCGTGGTGTGATCAGCCCCCAGGCGCGCAAATGTTGAGAGGTGGCTGGAGTTTGGGGACCTGATTTTGGAAAAGGGGGTGGTTAGTTCTCAAAGGCTGTCGAGGTCGGGAGTTTTCGCTTCGCTAAGGTCCTCGCCACGGCGCGGGGCAAGGGTGAGTTTGAGGAGCAGCAGCTCGCTGGGGAGCGAAGGGGGAAGCGGGGAAATGAGGGATCTTTAAATAGAGGCGGGGCTTGCGGGGTCGCCGGGGGCGGTGCCAACCCGAGCTCGCCCAATCGGCTGCGCCGCCGGCGTCGCACCGCCCCCTCCTCTCCCTGCCCGGGCGGGCGCTCGACCCCCGGCCGGGCCCGTGGGCAGGGCGGCGGGGGATGCGCACGCCGCCACCGCCCCCGGCCCCACCGCCCCGGGGCCTCGCGCCCGCCCGCTGCTGCCCGCCCCGCCCGCGACCCCGGCCCCGGCCCCTGCCTGGGGGTCCGCGGCCGCGCGGGACCCTCTCCCCTCCAGCCTCGTCCGCCTGCCCAAGACGAGTCCCGCAGGTACTGAGTGGGATGGGCAGGGGCACACAGGGCGGCATGTCCCGGAGTGAGATGCGGTTTGGGGCAGGGGCTAGGAGGGTTTCCGTGGGGTCCGCAACCCAGGGGATGCGGCGACAGGGGGAATGTGTGTATGTGCACTGCCCGAGTGAGTAAAGATTCACGGACCCCCATCCTGGAGGGGGAGGGTACTGGGTTCACTTTGGCGGGGGCAGAGCAGTGAGTCTCCAAACTCCATAGATACGGTGGGGGAGCTCTCTGGGTGGAGGCAGTGACCCAGGACTGACATGGTAATGGCAGGAAGGAGACCCTCACCACTGGCCCCTGTATCCAGCCGTTAGGGGCAGCACGGCAGGGGTCGGAAAGCCGGGTCCCCCAACTCTCCCTGGACAGAGGTCGGGTAGCCAGCACAGTGCACTGCTTGGGCTGTCCTGGAGGGTGGGGCCACAAATGTGAGTGCTGAAGGCTGGGGGTGAGCCAGAGATGCTGATGGAGATGCATCAGAGTGGAGGGCACTGGGGACAGCAGGCTAGGGCAGGCTAATTGCACCCTGTTGGCTGCTGGCAGGTTCCTGACGGGTGGTGATGAGGGGAACGCCTAAGGGATGGGGCAGTCAGCCAACGACTTGCTGCACCCACTGTCGGGCAGCCCATGGGGTGGAAGGACGAACAGATCCTGTCCACCCTGCAGAGCTAGGGCCCCAAGAGTGCTGGTGGAGGTGTGTCCTAGGGTTCTACCCCACCCTCTGCAGGGATACACAACCCACAATTCACCCACATATCCTGGAAGGTTCTACCATGTGCTGCTCTGGCCATGGTTCCTGGGAGCAATGGGGTGGGCATTTGCCCCAAGGAGGCTCTGCCTTGGAGACTGATGGGCAGGGGTCACGTTCTCCTGGTCCAGCTCTGAAGGACAGGTCACAGTGTCCGGTAGTGTCACCACAACAGGCGTACCCATGGCTGAGTGCTAAGCATTTTCCACATGAGATCTCACTCCGTTGTGGCCACCGACCCTGCTGGGATGGCACCGAGATGCCCCTTTACTAAAGAGGTAAATGAGGAAGTGGCAGTGACTTCGTCCTGGCTGGGACACCCAAAGGTCCCTCTGCAATCAACCCATCATTTGTAAAAGAGTTCACTCGAGGGCCTTTCGGGTCTGGCCATTTTCTTTCTCTTCCTGTTGGGTGGGACAGTTCGGAGGAGTCGGCCTCCTTGCTCCCTGCTCTCTGCACACCTTCCCCCACTCCTCAAGAGCCCTCCTGGGTCCCCCCGGCCCTGCTCGGCCTACAGGTTTCCCACAGCATCTTGTGGGATGGTAGACGAAGGCGGGGTTTTGCTCATCCCCTCATCCCAGCATTCAAGGAACAGAGGTCTTGTGCCCCAGACATGTTAGACAATTTGGGGAATTCCAGGAACCCTCAAAACCAAATGCAGCCCATAGGATGTTTGTTGCTGTTTAGAGGAACTCCTTGGAGAACCCAGGGCCTTCACCCGGAAGAACACACCCTTTCGTGGACATCCAAACCTTGGCTGGGGTTTCACAGGGACTTCTGGTTCTTTGGGAAATCTCTGAGGGTCCCGGGGACCCCAGCTTTAGGCCCAGGTTGCATTGAAGGAGGGGAAGGTGAATCTGGGGAGGGGTGGGGTCTCTTGTCCCCAGGGCCCTAGGATCCCACCCAGTCTTTAGAAACGGGCTGCCCCCTTCTCCTGCGGGATCGCAGGCAGGCCACTCTGTCCTTCCATTTCCTATGAGGTCGTGGGAGGGGTGGAACAGTCACCATGCCTGTGTTCTGAGCTCTGTGGCCCCTCAAGGACAGGGCCAGGCTGGCTCCCTTTCCAAGCAGCCGCTCATCAAGAGGGACCCAGGTAGATCCTGCCATCCACTGCCCCCAGACTGCACTAACTTAGTCCCTGCCTTTCCTGGCTGTGTGACCTTGGGCAAAGTGCTGAACCTCTCTGAGCCTTGTCCCCCCTCTGTAGAATGGGAGTAAGAATGCCACCTGCCTTGCTGAGTGGCAATAGGGATTAAATGTGGTAATTCTCATCAAGGTCTTGGCCCTCAATAAGCAATAGGTCCGCATTAACAACTTGGGCACTAAGAAGGCCCTCCCAGAAGCCACCTGCCGCCTGTTCACATGCCCTACCCACCCCCTCCCTGCCCAGGACACGTTAGGACACGGCTGCCAGGCAAGGAGGAGCATGGCGGAAACACGGCCGAATTTGGCCTGTGTGTTGGGCGGCTGAGTCACATCCCCAAATTGCATCTTCATCGGTGCATTTTGGAAGGTCGTTTGCACCGCTCCCACCCGCTTCCAGTCCTGACTGCCAGGCCACCACCTCTCCTGCCTTTGCTCCCCAAGCCCTGGGCAGGAACGTTCTGCACCTTCAGGAGGGAAGATGGGAGGGGTGCCTGAGGTTTCCTTGTGTCTTGGGCGAGGGCAGGGTCTGGGGCCGCTGTGTGTGTCCTGGTGGCAAACTCTTAGCCCTGCCTAGCAGCTGACAGCCCTTCAGGTGGCAAGCAGGGGCTCTAGCCCAGAGGAGAGTGGCACCTGAGTGCTTGTGAGAACAAAGAGAGAGATCAGGGCCAAGGTCAGCCTTATAAACTGTGAAGTGCTGGGCCTGCAGGAGGTCAGCCCATATAATCTGTGATGTCCTGGGACCACGTGGGGCCAGCTCTTATAAACTGTGAAGCGTCAAGTCACAGGTGAGATGGATGGAAGTGGGACACATTCTAAGACTCATGTTTCTTGTGTTCCTACTGTGTGCTGGCACCCTCATCTGGGGACATGTAGTGAGTGGGACAGATACTGCCTGGGGCGGGGCGCGGACACAGGCACAGGTGGTTCTGTAGTGCATGCAGTGGTGCCCTGGCCAAGGTCACCCCTGTCCCGCCTGGCAACACGGCTCATCTTGGCGTGTCCTGATGTGACACTTTCTGAGCCTGTCACCCCAAGGAACATGGCTTCAGGGCCAGGCAGGCGCCCTGTCTGTGCACACAGGCCCCTCTTCCGGGCCCCCAGCACATGCCAGCTTGGCCTTTTCCAAGGGGACAGCACTTGGCCCACAGCCCACCACTGCGTGGCTTCTTGGGAGAATCCCACAAGGCAGCCTGGTCCAGAATCTGCCTTGTAAGGAGATGGTCCCTTCACCACATGGTACCTCAGTTTCCCCATCTGTATAACTGGCCAAATCCCAGGACCCTCTTCTTGGGGGTGTTGTGAGGATTAAGGAGAAAACTCTGTGCGAAGGACAGAGCCTGGCGTGTAGTAGGTGTTCAGTAAACGCAGGCTGTGGTGGCAGCAGGGGGTGCCTGCATGGGTGGGGAGTGAGAGAGTGGGCTGGGGGGGCGGTGGCAGGGGAGGATCTGGCAAGTTGGGACCCAGGAGTTTGGACTCCAGGCAGCCTCATCACGTGCGTGTCATCGTCTTCAAGGTCCTTGCTCTTTCATGTGACGCCACGGAACACTGCCCTGTGCAGGAGCAGGGGGCAGATCAGACAGTCTCCTCCTTGGTAGCCAGTTTCCTTGGTGGGGAAACTGTCTGGCCCAAGGTCACAGGACCGGGCCAAGCACGTCTCCCAAGACCCTGTAGAATCAATTCTGGGATCTTAGAGTTAAATCCTGGATTACTGCTTTGGTCCTGGAATGTGTTTGGAGATCACGGACCTCCCTCCATCTAAGCAGGAGGGAGCTGAGGGTCTCATAGCCATGGCTGTGGTCCCCAGTTTCCCCCTGGCCGTTTCCCGTGACTATGTAAGTGTGTTCAGGCCTTTGGACAGCTCTACGGGAGGAACTGGAGTAGAGTGAGATTAACTTGTACAAGAGCCTGAAGGTCAGAAGGAGACAAGCCTGGATTGGAACCATCTCCCAGCTGCTCATTTACACGGCCTCTAGTCCTCCCGGGCAATCCAGCCAGCAGATTCCATCTTGAGGCATTCAGAAGTGTTTATTGAATGCCATCTGTGCGCTAGGCATTGTTCTAGGTACCTGGAGACACAGAAAAGTCAGTGGGCAAAGGTCTGATAGGAGGGTGTTCCAGGCAGAGGGCACAGCAGGTGCAAAGGCCCTGAGGCAGGACCAAGCTTGCTGGGATCTGGTAATGGGTAGGCCACCGTGGCTGGAAGGGAGTGACTCTGGGGAAAGTGAGAAGGATATGGTGGGTGGGAGCCAGACCACAGAGGCCTCCTGGACACAGTGAGAAGTTGAGGTTTTTTTTTTGTTTGTTTTTTGTTTTTTTGCGGTATGCAGGCCTCTCACTGTTGTGGGCTCTCCCGTTGCGGAGCACAGGCTCCGGACGCGCAGGCTCAGCGGCCATGGCTCACGGGCCCAGCCGCTCCGCGGCATGTGGGATCTTCCCGGACCGGGGCACGAGCCCGTGTCCCCTGCATCGGCAGGCGGACTCTCAACCACTGCGCCACCAGGGAAGCCCAGAAGTTGAGTTTTTATACAGTGGCACTGGAGAGCCATGGGGAGGTTTGGAACAGAGGAGGGACATAGGCTGACTTGCAGGTTTCTGGAGTGGCCAATCCACGTGTCAGCCGCAGTCGGTTCCTGGCCTCTCCAGCCTCAGAATGTGCTGGGGTGGGGTCCGTAGCCCTCTGGTCCGTTGCTGAGGCCCTGACATGACCGTGTCCCCCATGCCCTGCAGGTCAGTGCGGGAGCCCAGTTGCTGAGCCATGCCGGACCCCGGGCGGCCGGCAGCAAGCCCAACCCCAGCACCCACATAGTCATGAACAGCCACAGACACAATGGCTTCGGGGGACGGCCACTGGGTGGCGGGCTGGGTGCCCTGGGCCGAGACCCTCCGGACCCCGAGGCCGGCCACCCGCCGCAGCCTCCAAATGGCCCAGGCATCCAGGTGGTGGTAGCCAAGAGTGAGCTGGCCCAGCCTTCGCCCGGCAGCCCCCGGGGGCAGCCCCAGGACCAGGAAGAAGAGGAAGATGATGAGGAAGATGAGGCGGGTAGGCAGAGGGGCTCAGGGAAGCCCCCCAGCGTTGGCCACCGTCTGGGCCACCGGCGGGCGCTCTTTGAGAAGCGGAAGCGTCTCAGTGACTACGCTCTCATCTTCGGCATGTTCGGCATTGTTGTCATGGTGACGGAGACGGAGCTGTCCTGGGGGGTCTACAGCAAGGTAGGCGTGGCCCTTCCCCCTGGCACCCCAGGGAGGCCCTGCTGGTCCCACTGGGCTCCCTGAGACCCCTTGGGCACGGGGTGGGGGGCCACATCAGCCCTAGGAGAGGGGGGTGGGGGATGCTGAGGGGTCCCTGGAGGTGGGAAGGTGGGGACCCCTGGGCCTCCTGTTGTGTCCACCCCGTGGGGGCAGCAGGAAGGCTGCAGGTGGGTCCAGAAGGCTCCAGCCGGTTCCCTCTGCCCTGCAACAAGGGGCTGCACATTGGCTGAAGGTGGGGATGGGGATGCCTCCCAAGGTCAAGCTGGGGTGGGGGACGGGGGGGGCGGGGGAGCCCCAGAGAAGGGCTGCTCGAGGAGCAGGGAGAGAGCTTTCCCTTTTTCAAGAGCGGTCAGGACCAGGTTACATGGGTCCCCAAGTGGATGTGAGGACAGAGGGAGATGAGAGCCATGTCAGCCTGTAAACTGGGAAGTGCTACGTCTGCATGAGGTCAGTTTTTGTAAACTGTAGAGTGCTGTACCCATGTGAAGCCAGGCCTTATAAGCTGAAGTTCTGGGCCCACCTTGCTCTCAGCCCAGGCCTGAGGAATAAGGACCGGAGCTTCACTTTCTGAGTGAAGCGACCAGGTGGGGGGTCAGGAGGGCCGCCTGCCCCGACAGTGTCTGTCCTGCCCTCTCTCTTTGTCCAGGAGTCCCTGTACTCATTTGCACTCAAATGCCTCATCAGCCTCTCCACCGTCATCCTGCTGGGCCTGGTTGTCCTCTACCACGCCAGGGAGATCCAGGTCAGTGCCCAGTGGGGTTGGGGCAGCTCCCCCCCCGCCAGCCACCTGGGACCCCAGCCCACCTGGGACCCCAGCCCTCTAAGACATAAAAGTATCAGTAGCCTCTTTATAGTAAAAAAAAAAAAAAAAGGACTTCTGTGGAGACACACTGTTTAGATCACTCTAAATTTCCTTGGAATGCATATCCTCATTTTAATTTTCATTGATTCTTAGGTAAAGAAGACCAACAGTGGGGGAGCAGGAGGTGGGCTGGGGTTCTGGTGCACGTGGGTTGTTTCCACAGCCCTGGGTCTTCTGAGGTTTTGCAGCCATGGGGTCCAGTGTTTGTAGCACCAGGCTCCTTTTCCTAGTCCATCGGACCCTGTGTTTTAAAGATTTATCATGTGCCAGAGAGTTTATTCTCCTATTTCAGGGTTGATCAAAACCTGGTCAGGCTCCTGGAGAGCCCAGTTCAGGGCTTGTCAGGCAGGCGTAACCACAGCAGGCTGGCACCAAGGCCTGGGGACACCGAAAGGTGTGAGATGTGGCTCTTGAGTCTGGCCTTTGACCCCTGACCTCAAGAAGCCACAGTATGGCAGGAGATGGGTGTAGGAAAATCCTACCTGGGTTGCACTGTATGCAGACCTGTCAGGGGACACCCACGGTCTGGCACACAGGAGGGGTCCCTGATCTGGCTGGGGGTTCGGGGGAGGGGGACAGTGACCCCTGAACTAAAGGAAGCAGTTCTGAAGATACAGCTGTGGACAACAGTCTGGCAGTTCCTTAAACAGATAAACATGGAGTTACCACATGACCCAACAATTCCCCTCCTAGTTACACACCCAAGAGACACAACAACCTACATCCACACAAAAACTTGTACACGTATGTTCATAGCAGCATTATTCACAATCGCCAAAAAGTGGAAACAACCCAAATGTCCACTGACTGATGTATGGATAAACAGAATGTGGTCCATCCGTACAATGGAATACTATTCAGCCAAACGAAAAAAGAATGAAACACTGTGTGTTTGTAGCACCACAACTGAGTGGCTTAAACAACAGAAATGTATTCTCTCACAGTTCTGGAGGCTGGAAGTCCAAGATCAGGTGCTGGCAGGGTTGGTTTCTCCTGAGGCTCTCTCCTTGGCTTGCAGATGGCCACCTTCTCATTGTGTCCTCACATGGCCTTTGCTCTGTGCTCACACATCCCTGGTATCTCTTCCTCTTCTTATAAAATGACACCAGTCCTGTAGGATTGGGACCCCACTCCTATGACCTCATTTAGTCTTAATTATGTCTTTAAAGGCCCTATTTCCAAATACAGTCATACTGGGGCCTAGGGCTTCAACGGATGAATTTTGAGGGGACAGAGTTCAGTCCATAACACTCCACCCTCTGGCCCACCTTGCAAATCTTTTTCCTTCTCCCATGCAAAATGCACTCATCCCATCCCAACAGCCCCCAAAGTCTTAACTCATTCCAGCGTCAACTCTGAGTCCAAAGTCTCATTTAAATATCATCTAAATCAGACATGGATGAGATTCGAGGTACTGTTCCTCCTGGGACAAAATTTTCCTCCAACTGTGACTAGACAAGTTGTGTGCTTCCAAAATACAGTGGTGGAATAAGCATAGGATAGACATTCCTGTTCCAGAAGGGAGAAATATGAAAGAAGAAAGGGGTAGCAGGTCCTGCACTTCTCTCAGACCTAGCCAGGCAAATTCCGTTAGATCTGAAGGCTGGAGAATGATCTTCCTTGGCTCAACGCCCCACCTTCGAGGCCCGCTGTGGTGGCAGCATTGCCTTGTTGGCCCTGAGTGGTGGCCTTTTGTGACTGCCTTCTTTCACTCAGCTTAATGTTTTCAAGGTTCATCCACATTGTAGCATGTGTCAATGCTTCATTCCTCCTTATGGCTGAGTAATGTTGCATTGTGTGCAAGGACCACATTTTGTTTATCCATTCATCCATTGATGGACACTTGTGTTGTTTCCACTTTGGGTGCCTGTGAACAGTGCTGCTGTGATTGCGTGCACACAAGGACGTGTTTGAACGACTGTTTTCATCTCTCTCGCCTATATGAGATGGCTGGGTCATTGGTAACGCTGTGTTTGACTTTTGGGGGAACATCTGTGCCACGTTTAGCTTGAATTGTGGCTGACCCTGAGAACTAGGGAGTTTTGCCTTTGAGGCCATGTTTCTTGTAAAAGCCGACGGGGTTTTCGGCTGGGATCTTGCTCCGGGACCTGGTCTCGTGTCCGAGGCCCCCCTCATCCCGCCCGCCTGACCTCCGCAGCTGTTCATGGTGGACAACGGGGCAGACGACTGGCGCATCGCCATGACGTGCGAGCGCGTCTTCCTCATCTCCCTGGAGCTGGCCGTGTGCGCCATCCACCCGGTGCCCGGCCACTACCGCTTCACGTGGACAGCGCGGCTAGCCTTCACGTACACGCCGGCAGCGGCTGAGGCCGACGTGGACGTGCTGCTGTCTGTGCCCATGTTCCTGCGTCTCTACCTGCTGGGCCGTGTCATGCTGCTGCACAGCAGGATCTTCACGGATGCCTCTAGCCGCAGCATCGGCGCCCTCAACAAGATCACCTTCAACACGCGCTTCGTCATGAAGACCCTCATGACCATCTGCCCGGGCACCGTGCTCCTTGTCTTCAGCATCTCCTCCTGGATCATCGCCGCCTGGACCGTGCGGGTCTGTGAGAGGTGCGCCCCTGACCCCCTGACCCCTGATCCCAGTGACCCTGATGCCCACCCACGACTTTAGTGACCCCAGGGCTCTCCCAGCCATCACTCTGTCCCCATGACTTCTGACCCTGGTGAACCCCATGCTTACCCACGACTTCAGACATCCAAGGCCTCCCCCCAGCCATCACTCCAGCCCCATGATTCTGACCCTGGTGACGCCCCCCATACCCAGTTCCTGGCCTCAGTGACAGTCCCTCAAGTGCAGCTCCCTCATCCCTGGGACTCCAGCCCTGTGTCCCCACTCCCCTCCAGCCCCTACCCCGCACCCCTCTTCCTTCTCCCCCTCCCACAGTGGCCCCTCCACTGGCCCAACCTCTGGCCCAGGGTGGCGGAGGCAGCAGGAACAGGGACCCCCCCCATCCACCTATCCCCCCCACAATTTAACCTGCTCTCCTTCTCCCCTCTGCCCGCCCCACCGGACTGTAGGGAAAACATGTGAGTCCTACCCTCAGCCGAACTATGTGTGCAGAGCTGCCAGCTGCCCTGCCCACCAGGAATTTAAGATCAGCTGCCACCAGGGGAGGGAGTGGGGAGGTGAGGCGAGTGGCTAGGACCTGCCCCGAGCCCACAGGGCCCTGCGGAGAGCCTATCCCAGTGCAGCCAGGCAGGTGGGTATGGGGTCGAGCCCAGGATAGCAGGAGGCAGGCCACTCTTGGGCTATGTGCACTTGGCATCCCTGGGGTCCTTGTCACCAAGGCGGGGCAGTGGTGGGGAGAAGTGGGGAGAAGAGCTTACTTAGCTCTGGTGCCTTGTCGGGGCAGCTGGCCCCAGGGGGCTCAGACAGTTCCTTCGGAGAGTTAAGTGGGTCTGGGGTGAACGAGAAAACCATCCAAGCTTTTAAGACCCCCGTAAGGGGTCTGTTCTGAACAGCCTTGGAAGGTGCAGGGCCATCAGCCCGACTTAAATATGAGGACACTGAGGCTCTGAGGGGCAAAGGGACATCCCTGAGGGCCTAATTCCTGATTGTCTCCAGAAAACCCCCAGGGGTTCCAGGAGAAGGAGGGGCCCCACTGGACCTCTCAGGGCATGGGGGTGCCTTGTCTGGGAAGGGGTCTCTCCTGCCTTGTGCCTAGCTGGGGCTGAGACTGGGCTTCCTGGGAGGTTCCTGGGCTGGACCTGCCCCCAGATCCCTAGTCCTCACCCCTTCAAGCACCCCCTCCATGACCCCTGCCTCAGCCTGATGTCGGGCTGATGGGGGTGAGGGCCTAGCTCTTTCTGTCATCAAGGTTTACTGTCTGAGGATCACACAGGGGCTCCTTGGACCCCTAACGTGCCCCCGTACCAGTTCCCACAGACCTCAGGACTGAGATCTGGGGAGTGGGAGAGGGTGCCTTGCATCAGGCATCCCTGGGGTCCAGGCTGGGTCACTGCAGGGGTGCCTGGTAAGGGTGGGGAATAGGGCAGGGCCCGGGGGGGCAGCCAATCCTAAATTCTGAGCCCTCTGACACTGCTTGACGCCCTCTCGCCTGCCTCGCTCCACCCCTGTGGCTCTGTCCCACCCCTCCTCCTGCATGTTCCCCACTCCCTGGTCCTGGGTGGTCCTGTAGCACCCACCATAGCTCCAGCTGGGCCTGGAGCCTCCCCCGATGGCTGATGGGTTCCCCACTCCTCCTGCCTCCTGGGTGTGGAGCCCTGGTCTCCTGAGAGGTGGAAGCTGGTGCAGCTTGGGGCTCACATGCCTCAGTGAAAGATGGGGTTCAGTCCCTGGTCCCCCTTGTCCAGCAAGCAGCCTGGAAGTCCAGGCTGAAGGGGCCTGGAATGGCACCCGACCCTCCAGTGGGGCAGGGACTCTCAAAGCCCAGACCTGCTGGGAAGGCCTCCAACCCTCCTCCCCACCTTTTGGGTTTCCATCTCCTCCTTATCTTGAGCCCCTGACCCCAGCCCCATCTGCCTGGAACAGCCCTACCCGCCAGCTCCCCCTGCTCTGCCCCTGCGGCCTAGGAAGGAGGGGGTTAGCTGGAAAGGGCTTCCTGACCTCCCAGAGCTGGAGGGACTTTGCAGGTAGGGGTCTGAGCTGGAGCAGAACCTTGAGCCATCCCCAGACCTAGAGAACCAATCCCTTAGTCCCCCAGCCTGGGCTAACCATAGGTAGGACCAGTTCATAGCCTGTATGGCCAGGGTCCCAGGCCCGGCTTTGATTGGGACAAAACCATGTCCTTGCAAAGCCTTGGGGTCTGTCCCCCTGAATAACAAAAGTTGAGTCCCAGGCCTCTCCCCAGTGCCAAGCAAGCTGCCCCTTCCCTCCTGACTGCCAGGAGAACCCCAGGCCCAAGGTTGGGGCAACTGCCCTCCACAGGTTGACTTCCCTAATACTCCCAAGCCCCAGGGTGTGGTCCTCCAGGCTCCTGTCTCCCCGTAGGGTCCTCCTCCCTCCTTGGGACCTTGCTGGCTGGGGAAGTTCTTCCTGGTGTCTGACCTGAATCCTCGCCTCTACTTCCTGCCGCTTCTGGTGCCCGTGGCCACCCGTGTTCGCCTCTGTCTGTGTGTCTGTCTTTGGGAGGGGGATTGTGTGCACATGCGTGAACACATGTGCATGCCCCCTCATGTGCGCACGCTCATGTGCGTCACCCACATGTGGACCCCTCTCTGCCCAATAACCAGCAGCTTGGGGGTCAGGTGAAAGGAGAAGGTTGGAAGGGATGCTGGGGAGGAGTGGTTGCCCTCTGCCCTGTGGTACCCTCAGGAGGACCACAGGGCTGCCCCTGGCACTAACCATCCCCCCACCCTGCCCTATAGTGGTGCCCTGGACACTTTGAGCCTCCAGAGTGATCAGCTCCCTGCAGTCAAGGCCCCCATGCAGCCAGGTGGACCCAGGGCCCTGCCTTCCTGGGGGTGTGATGAAGGCAGAGGGACCAGTGTGGATTGACTGGGCCCTCCCTGGCTCCCCCCAACCCCCAGGTATCACGACAAGCAGGAAGTGACCAGCAACTTTCTGGGGGCCATGTGGCTCATCTCCATCACCTTCCTCTCCATCGGCTACGGCGACATGGTGCCCCACACCTACTGCGGGAAGGGCGTGTGCCTGCTCACTGGCATCATGGTAAGGGCGAGGGCCCTTGCACATCCCCACTGATGGGGAGCTCACGCCGTCTCGAGGTGGACCTGCTTAGAGTTCCTCCCTGTGTCAGCTCACCCCTCCGCCACCCTGCTCCTTCCCCCTGATGTGACACAGAAGACACCCTCAGGCTTCCCGGGGACACCACCTCTTGGGTTCTTCCAGCCCTAGATATGTAGCTTCCACTGTATTCTCCAGTCCAGATGCTGTGGTCCACTCTGAACCAAGAGTCATTTTTGCCCCTTTATGCTCTGCAGCCTGCTTAATTCACAGCCCTTGGATCCAGGGCGATGGGCTTGATGCTTCTGTGCCTCGGTTTCCGCCACTCCCTCTGCTTGTTGCAAGGACTGAGTCCGTTCATTTATGTGAAATGCCTAGAGTCATGAATGCCTCGGATACCCAGTCAATACCCTCTGAGCCCTGCCATCACAGCCCAATTCTCCATCCTTCCCTGACTACCGGGGTGTCCTGAGCACCCCACTGGGCCCCTGGGTGTAAGGTTTATCTCTTGTGACTCCTGTGGGCCTGGGCAGCACCCCTTCTTCCCTAAAGACTTCTCAAGTCCGCCTGCTTGTATGGGCAAACTTTGGCGTCTGGTGCCTTCTCTTTACCCTGATTTGATCATTAGGTTCCCTGCCCATCCCCTCCTTCTGGAACCTTCTTTCTCTCTAAGTTTCTTTCATCTCCACAAGTACTTTTCCATGTTTTGAATTATGAATTGTTCAACGTACAGTTGGGAACCCCTCTCCCCAGCCCCCGATTAGCATGTTCATTTTGATGCCGAAAACTCGGCCTCTGTGCACTGGTGCTGAATCAAATCTTGGAGTCAGAGTTTGGGGTGAAGTAGGAAAAAATAGCTGTATTGCTTTGCCAGGCAAAGGGGGACACGGCAGGCTCATGCCCCTCAAAACTGTGTGTCCCAACCCGGGAGGATTTGGTGAGGAGTTTTATACAATGGTTCATGGATGGAGCTGCTGATAAGGCTCAGAGTGTGTGCAGGGCCTGCATTCCTTTAATCTGGCCTCAGGTGATCTCCTGATGAGCTTCTGTGGTTCTTGAGGTTATCAAACTTATGACCTTCTCTCTGGAATGAAGACTGCTTCATCAAATAGTTCATCTTCCATTCGCTGGGGGCCTTAGTTCTGCAGAAGAGCTCAAAGATACTCTTATGTGTATCCTTTAAGGTGGAACCAGCACCCTGCCCCAAGGCTACACTATGGTTTCTTGGTTGCTCCTCCCTTGTCTCTGCATCCCTTCCCTTCCCTGATTAGCAACTGTTCCAAAGGCTTCTGTTGCCCAGGAGCCCCACAGGGCCCTGCTCGGTTTCAATTTGTGAAAAAAATCAATGAACACCCACAAGCCAAAGGAAGTCAACCAACCCGATTCCCCCCAGGGTCCGCCCCAGGCCACATCCTTTTCTTCATAGAGAGATGCTGTTGTTCTTGCAAAAGTACTCTGCGGGGCTCCCCTGGTGGCGCAGTGGTTGAGAGTCCGCCTGCCGATGTAGGGGACACTGGTTCGTGCCCTGGTCCGGGAAGATCCCATATGCCGCAGAGCGGCTGGGCCTGTGAGCCATAGCCGCGGAGCCTGTGCTCTGCAATGGGAGAGGCCACAACAGTGAGAGGCCTACGTACCGCAAAAAAATAAAAATAAAAAGTACTAGGCCATCCCCACCATGGTTTCCTTTCCTCCTGCAGAGGGAAGGGCTGTCTTTCCATTGGCTCCTCGCAGCCCCCTTCACTGCATGTAGACTGACCCTGTTGTCACCATCTCCCAAGGCCCATGGCTCTCTCCCCTCTTCACCTCTTGTCCCCTCCTCTTTGAACACAAGCTGGGGGTCCATGTCCTCCTCCGGCCCCCACTGGGGCCTCGCTTCTCCTGGCCAAGCTGACCTAGACCCTCTCAGTTAAAAGGCATTATGCCTGTTTGCTTACGTTATTTTGTGAGATTGGAAGGGAAAAAAACAAGATCGGCCACAATCCACTCCCCTACCCCCATCCCTGGCAAATGAACTTTACAAACGAAAAAAGAAGAGCTCTCATATAAGATGATGGCTTTAAACCCAGAAAACCCGCAGCGAAACAGAAAAGCCATGTTCTTTTCTCTGGGATGAGGCTCCTTCCAGAAAATTAGTTCCGTGTTTACCCTGTGGCTCATTCCAGGCTCTCTCGCCCCTGGCACGTGCAGGAATGTTTACACCCAGGGATGTTTTTTGCCTTTCTCTGTCACCACACAGCCAGGTATCACACGAAGCCACACGTTGGTCTTTACTTTCTCTCTCTCTCTCTCTTTTTTGGCCGCACTGCATGGCTTGTGGGATCTTAGTTCCCTGACCAAGGATCGAACCCGGGCCCTTGGTAGTGGCAGTGCAGAGTCCTAACCACTGGACCACCAGGGAATTCCCCACACATTGGTCTTTTAAGCCACTTTCAAATTCTTCTGTTAGACCGCTCCTCTTCTACCCTTGCCCAAGTGTGTCCCCTCCCAGTCCCTGCCCCACGGACTCACCCCCTTCCAATAGCTTATAAAGCACACATTTGCTCATTCTTGAACTTCAAGGCATCCCAGCATGGCCTCCTCTGAACTCAGTGGCTTTTGCTGGACGTGGCATCGATGCTGTTGTGCGGAGTCATTGGCTGATCCTTTTCCTGGGGGCATAGTATTCCACATGTTGGTTTCCAGTATGTTTCTTTGCCCCAGTTGACAGGGCTTTTCTTGAACACAGACTCCTGAGTCTTCCCAAGACCTTCATCTTGGCCAGGAACGCATGGTGGGGTCTCCTCAGGGGGCGACTTTGTGCCCACCCTTCCCCATAAATGTTTCCTTCCATCCGGAAGAAAAACTAGTCACTCCCCTGGCCCTCAGAGGCTGAGCCCAGGTCTCTTCCTTCCTTCCATCCTGTATGCAGTAGCTGCAGGAGGAAGCAGCAGGTGGATGAGGTGCCAAAGACAGCCTCCAGCACAGGTGGGGAGCCACCTTCTGGCCCCCTCATTGGCCCCTGCCACCTCCACACCACTCCTGGGGCTGATGACACCTGGATGTCCTGGGCTCCCCATCTCCTGATTCTCAGTGGCAGAAGGTCCCCCTTCCCTCCCTCCTTCTGCATCACTTTTCACTGCCCCCCACCCCTACCTCTCAGCCTTGCCCTCCCCCTCGGGTCCTCACTCCTGCCCTTCTGTCTCTCAAGTGGCCCCTAAGTGGACAAGCAAGTCCTCTCTGGCCTCTTTCCCTAGCCGGGGGACTGGCTGCCATTCACAAC
The DNA here is from genome assembly GCF_964165515.1 of Mesoplodon bidens. NCBI lineage: Eukaryota > Metazoa > Chordata > Mammalia > Artiodactyla > Ziphiidae > Mesoplodon > Mesoplodon bidens. The sequence goes on from NC_138160.1 coordinate 139,961,547, forward strand.
ATACTGGGGAGGGTGGTTGCTAGAGCAGGGAACCCATCATGGGGGAGACGTCCCTTCCCTTTACTTCCCCGCATCCTGGGACCAATACTTCGCCTCTTTCCTCCTGCAAATGCCCCACCGCAGGCAGCTGGCCTGACCCTTCTTTCTCACCACGCTTCTGACCCTACCAGCTGAATCCCCATTACTGGTCAGCAACATGTCAGCCGGGTCTCTGTGCCCATCATCCAGACCCCAAAGCCTGGATGGAAATGCTTCCAAATCCTCCCACCTCTGTGGGCCTCAGCCCCAAATGTACATGCAGATCCTGCCTGTTTCTTGTCCTTTTTCTTATCTCTGAGCCTCACTTTCCCCCTCTGCCCAATGGGGATAAGAGTGGTCCTACCTCCCGCGGTGGTTGGGGATCCAATGAACTAATCTATGGCACAGGCTCCCTGGACGTTTGATGGATATTAAGCAAGTGGGGTTGGGAGTCAGTGAACTCAGAAGATGGGATTTGCCAACCCTGCAGGTTTGGAGGGCAAATGTGAGGGGGAGGAACCAGGAGGGCTTCCTGGAGGAAGGAGGGTATCCTGCTTGCAACCCATACGAGGTGGACCCTGACATGCCCCCTCGCCCTCTTCATGCAGGGGGCTGGCTGCACGGCGCTCGTGGTGGCCGTGGTGGCCCGGAAGCTGGAGCTCACCAAGGCAGAGAAACACGTGCACAACTTCATGATGGACACTCAGCTCGCCAAGCGGGTAAGGACGCCAGGCCCATCACAGCCATCTTGCCTCCTGGTCCTCAAGGGCAGACCCTCCTCACCTTACTTCTGCACACGTGCCCAAGGGTCATGCCGCGCTGCCTGTGTGTGCCCAGACTGCCCTGGGCTGTACCACCATGTGAACACCCTTAAGCTGTGCACAGGTATCCACTTCTGTGCCCAGTCACGGTCCCCTCAGCAAGAGTCAGGGATTCGTGGTGAGGCAACCAGATGCAATTTATAAGCCGGATGAACTCAGCAGGTCAGCTTCTCTGTGCCTCTGTTTCCTCACATATAAAATGAGAGAGATACCGGCGTGCGTAGATTCACTGAGTTAACATTTGAAAGTTGTATAGGAAGGGTCTGGCCCATGGTGAGTGATGTGTGTTAGGCAGACACACGTGTGCACACACACAGCACAGATGTGGATGTGTAAACATGGTCCTGACCTACAGTCCCAGGACCCCAGAGGGGCATTTCCAGGAGTTGCTGGAGGTTTCCTGAGCCTTCCATAGTTTTGTGCTACTCTAAGGAACTGTTCTTTCTCTGGCCTCAGGTAAAAAACGCTGCTGCTAACGTTCTCAGGGAGACGTGGCTCATCTACAAACACACGAGGCTGGTGAAAAAGCCAGACCACGCCCGGGTTCGGAAACACCAGCGTAAGTTCCTCCAAGCCATCCATCAGTAAGTCCAACACCTTTCCCACTTGCATTTCTGTGTCCACCTGGCACGGAGGCAGCCCTGGCCCCCGGGGAGGAGGCTGCAGACTAGGCCAGACAGCTCGTCCTGGCCACATCATGGCCATTCCCATGCCAGGTGGTCAGTTGGTTGGGGCCTGCAGCTTCTGTGCTGGGTGGGATAGTGGGTTGGTTGGAGGGAGGCAGGTGATGGACCCAGCACTTGTCCAGAACAGTTGCCTCTGGTAAATCATGCAAACCACCCAACATAGTGGCAGGTAGCATATTTTATTCTCTGGGATAGCCAAAATGACTCTCCCCTTGGACACTGAAGCAATTTCCCCTTTTTGCTTTGGCTTCCAGGAAGCTCAGAATTAAATCTGTGGCCTGATTCATGTGATCATGTGGGATAATTAGAGATTACTTAATTTTCTCTGTTGTCCCTTTTTCCTGAGAATTATTTAATCAAGTAGTTCTCATCTTGGCTGCTCATTGGAGTCATGTGGGGGTGCTTTTTTAAATCCCACAGGCTGGGAATTCCCTGGTGGCCCAGTGGTTAGGACTCCACACTTTCACTGCTGAGGGTGCTGGTTTGATCCCTGGTTGGGGAACTAAGATCTCGGAAGCCGCGCAGCGTGGCTGAAAATTAAAAATAAAATAAAATAAAATCCCACACGCCATGCCCAACACCAGTTACAGTAGAGTCTGGGATACAGCCTGAGCTCAAGCTTAAGTTCCTCAGGTGAGTCCAATGTGCAGCCAGAGTTGGCAGACTTTTTCTGTAAAGGGCCAGATATTAATTATTTCAGTCTTTGTGGGCCAAAATGTCTCTGTCACAGCTACTCAACTCTGCTGTTGTAGCAGGAAGACAGCAAGGATGAATGGGTGTAATTATGCTCTGATAAAGCTTTATTTTCCAAAGCAAACAGCTGTCCAGATTTGGCCTATAGACCATAGTATGCCAATCACTGTCCACAAGAAATATGTGAACCACATACATAATTTAAAAGTTTCTAGTAGCCACATTTTAAAAAGGTGAAAAGAAGTGAAATTAATTTTAATATATTTATTCAATCTAATATATCCAAAATATTATCATTTTCATATGTGATTAATATAAAAATCATTCATTAGATATTTTAGAAAGTTTTTTATACTAAACCTTTGCAGTCTGGTATGTATTTTACACTTACAGCCTGTTTTTATTCAGACCAGCCACATTTCAATGCTCAGTAGCTACATACAGGATGTATGGGATAGTACACATTCTAGAATTTAAACAGTTCCAAATCTTGTGGGATTGGGCACTCACATATAAATTACAGTTGAGTCACGTAGTAGCTGATTTAAAATCGAAAAAAAATGTGTTTTTAGGCACTTTTCAGAATGAGCCCATGCATTCCCAGCTCTTACATCCTGGAAAACCTCATTCACAGTTGGGCTTCCCTAGGAAAATCAGATGGATCCCTGCCCCAAGAACTCTCAGGCCAGACTTGGGGGCTGATGAATCAGAAAGCGAGGCAAACAATGTTAGGGTCTGGACTAGTACAACAGGAAGGCAACCAAGTCACCCATAGGGAACAGAGATGAGAGGCAGCACAGAGAACCCCAGTGTGAGCGGTAGAGCCAGGAAGCTTGTTGTGGGGAGACCCCAGGGTGTGGCTGGGGTGGTCAGCTCCTGGGGCACAAGAGGGTAATGGAGTGTGACCATAGCAAGATCAGGCCATGGGAGAGGAAGCTCAGTCAGCTTGACTTTAATTTTTTAATCCTATTTAATAATTTTGCCTCTTTTAAAGAACAGCTTTATTAAGGTATAATCGACATACAGTCAACTGCAGCTATTTAGAGGGTACAGTTTGATCAGTGTTAACATATGTGTACATCCATGAAACTAGCCCCACAGTCAAGATAATGAACAGGTTCATCACTCTAAAAGTCTCCTTGAGCCCCTATCATCCTTACCTTTTAGCTAGAGAGTTTAGTCCATTTACATTTATTGTGTTTACTGTTATGATTGGATTAATTTCTCATGATAACAGTCCCTATTTCATGGGACTGTGGGGAGGTCTAAATGGAGTGATGTGCAGAAATGCCTGGCATAGTTCCTGGCATAGAGCAAGCACTCAGTAACACATGGTACCCCCAACCTCTGCTTCAACTATCACCTGTGAAACAGGGAGAGGAGTTGGTACCCCACCTGCTTGACTTTACTGTGCCCAGGTGTTAGTCCTATTTCCTCATAAGTCCCCAAGGCCCTCCTTGTTGACCCTTCAACAGTTGTTTACTGACCACTGGGTCCCAATCTAGTCTCTGCCACCTAACTGTGGGGCTTAAGCAAGTGACTACAGTAGTCCAAGCTTCATTTTCTTATCTGTAAAGTGGAGACAATGGTGACATGCCTCTTCTCCAGGAATGGAGTGTGGATCAAACAATTGGGGTGACCAGATGATTTGCCTGCACCTGCCTGTCACACAGTATTTTCTGAAAATGGGAACTGTTATTGTTGCTGTTATTACCACCCTCGATATGTTCATTTGGTCATTCCACAAGCATTTCCTGCACCAGCTGGTGTGCCAGGCATGGGGGACACAGACATGGCTCTGCTCTGGACCTTGCCCCAAGGGATGTCCCAGAAAGTTCTTTGGGAGAAGTCGGAGGGTAGGAATTGAGGAGAGTTAGGTCTGTGGAGAAGGCACCTGCTCTGTGAGTTACCTGTGTCCCTTTGTTCTGGGGAAGGACTATCTCGTTCACCCTTAGGTCCCCCTGAACACCTCCAAAAAAACAGTGGCCTTATGAGAACAGCTGATGAAATCAAGCAAGTTTGAACTAGGGCCTGAAGGGTGGATGGGATTTGGGTAGGAAACCGAGAGGTGGGCAGGCATACCAGGGAGTGTGCACAGTTTGGGCAAAGGGGGGGAGGTGGGAATGAGCACAGTGCCAGGGAGACCAGAGGTACCACCTGCAGGTATGAGGGAGCCACGGCATCTTCTTGAGCTGGAGAGTCCCCATGATGGGAATGTAGTATGAGCAGCCAGTGAAAAGGAAACAGTGGTCTTGGAGAGGACAAACTGAGGACCACAGCATAACATAGGTTTGGGAAGTGTACACATTTCCTAGGGCTACTTTAACAAAGTACCACAAACTGGGTGGTTTAGAACAGAATTTATGATCTCACTACTCTGGAGGCCAGAAGTCCAAAATCAAGGTGTCGGCAGGGCTGTTCTCCCGCTGAAGGCATTAGGGGAAGATCTGTTCCAGGCCTCTCTCCTAGCTTCTGGTAGCCTCAGATGCTCCTTGGCTTATAGAAGCATTGCTCCAGTCCCCCATCTTCATATGATGTTCTCCCTGTGTCTTCACATTGTCCTCCCTCTGTATGTGTCTGTCCAAATTTCCCCCTTTTTATAAGGACACCAGTTATCTTAACCTAGTTAAATTTGGAAAGACCCTATTTCCAAAGAAGGTCACGTTCTGAGGTTCTGGGTTTAAGACTTCAATATATCTTCTGGGGGGACACCATTCAACCTGTAACAGGAAGGTTCCAGAGGTGCCAAGAAAGACTTGCCCAGGGCAGGCATGTCAGTGGCTCCTTAGCAAGTCTCCGCCAACTTCCAGGGCTAGGGGTGTCTGTATCCACCTCCAGTTCTCCAGACCGAGGGCTGGGTCCTCTCAGGGGTCCTGGCAACACCCAGCATGGGTGGGCCCCAAGGGGCCTCTCCGAGCATCTATCACATGTGGGTGTACAAGGGTTGAGTTTGGACTAGTGAGGAGGAAAGGAGAGTCCTACCTGGAAAGGTCTCCGTGGGCTGGTTTAGCTACAGAAGGGGTGGAGAGAAGGGGTGAGGACAGCCCCCACCCCCAGCCCCATAGGCAGCTGTCCAGGGGGCCAAGGTCTCAGAGGCTGAGTGGCAGACGCAGGTGCAAATCCTGCTAGGATGACAATGGGCACTGGCTTTGCCCCTCTGAGCCTTGACTTCCCCTTCGGGAAATGGTATGGGCATAGTTTTCTGGACTAAATGCCACCTCCAGGGCCAGGAGCTTGGCACAGGCAGGCATACAGTGGGGCTGCAGGGCTGGAGGCAGCTGCATTTGCTGTGAGGCACTGCTGGAGGGAGAGGGCAGAGGGAGGACGCATCCCTGAGGGCTGGTACCACCCCCTCAGAGGCTGGACCTCTCCCTAGAGCAAGGGCAGCAGCCCCTCCGCCATCCAGGGCCCCCAGCCTGGCCCTGGGATGGCGCACGTGGGAGGGTTGGGCATGGGCTGCGCAGGTGTGCTGAGATTAAAATTGCCTTGTGGTTTCTCCCTGCTCCGCCGGGTCCTGCCAGAGCTCAGAAGTAAGTCTCTTCCTGGGGGTTAGTGCATGTGGGCACTGTGGGTGGTGGCTGAACCGCCCTCCAGGCCCTGCTGCCGCCTGCATGCCAGGAGGGAACGGGCTGCAAGGGGGCTAACCTCCAACTTGCCCCTCACCCCCCACTGCATATCCCACAAGGTGACTCTGGGTGGGGTGGGTGCATGGAGGACACCTGACCCCACTGCAGCCTCTGCACAACCCCACCTTCCCACATGTCCCACAGGCTCCGGAGTGTGAAGATTGAGCAAGGGAAGCTGAATGACCAGACCAACACGCTCTCAGACCTGGCCAAGGTGAGCAGGGCAGGGTGAGGTGGGGCAGCCCCCTGGGCCAGAAGGAGTTGGTTAGGCCCTCAGAGGAGGATGAGGGATGTTCAGTAAAGGACAAGGCCCAGCTCCTGCCAGGGAGGGAGGGACAGGGCTGGTGCCCATAGTATAGACAGGTGACCCAGGCAAGTGATGCAGGGCAGGCAGGGACCAGCCACCAGGGAATAAGAGCCCTGTCTGCAGGGGTCCACTGTGACCAGAGTCTCCAGTTGTTAGAGTGATGCCAGAAATCTGTATCTGTGTGTAAAATCTTAGCCCTTTTTTTTTTTTTTTTTTTTTAATTTCTTGGCTACGCCATGTGGCATGTGGGATCTTAGTTCCCTGACCAGGGTTCGAACGCACGTCCCCTGCAGTGGAAGTGTGGAGTCTTAACCACTGGACCACCAGGGAAGTCCCAATTTTTGTCAGCCTTTTTTGGCAGCTATTTTACATTTTTAATTAATAGCTAATGAAAAGTTTTAATAAGAATATGTAATTAGTGGGCTAAATTGGTGAAGTGGTACTTTCATATTTAGAAATGTCATCTACATACAAGCTCTAAAATCTAAGAGAAAAACAAATTTCTTTTGCTAGGGTTATAAGTTCAAATTATAGCGTCAGGAGAAAGCTTATTTGTATAGCAATTAAACATCTTTCAGGAAATTAAAGTTGATTGCAAGAGCTCTGTAAGATCGGTGTGTCTTATAAATGGATCTATTTGTTGGTTCTAATGTCAGGTCCCACCCAATTTCCCGCTTTTTATTCATCCATTAGAAGATGTGTCAACTGACTCAACTTCAGTTGGGCAAGCTCTTAGAATATTTGTCACATTCTTCTGAACTCCCTTTTGCCCTTTCATAAATAGTTCATGTGTGAACTTTGCTAATTGGCTCCATCTCCTAATCAATTAATCAATCTGAGCCTAATTTAATATTATCTTTAGAAAATGTTAAGCCCTCTTCTATTTTACTACTTATACTCATCACATTTTGGACTCGCTCTCTTCACCATTAGCAAGAGAATGCAATTTAATTAAATACTAACGAGGGACTTCCCTGGAGGTACAGTGGTTAGGACTCTGCGCTTCCACTGCAGGGGGCAGGGGTTCAATCCCTGGTTGGGGAACTGGGATCCCTCATGCTGCACAGAGTGGCCAAAAAATAAAAAATAAAATAATAATTTAATACTAACCTACATAAACTTAATTTGAAAGGGAACATTACAGAGGAAAAAACATATTCTAGAACCCTGAAGAAATAATTCAATCAGTAGTAGAAAGAACTAATAACCCTAAGAACTAATAATCCTAAGAGCATGTAGAAATCCTTGGCCAACTAATTTGATGTCATATGAGATTACAGCTCCAAATACATATCGAATGCCTTTGAAAAATTCAGGTACTAGATATTATAGTTTGGATTATCCATATCACACTTCCTTCATTAGTACAGATGATTAAAATGTGAATTTATAAAAGTTATTTAAACCTTATAATTACAGCAGTATACTCCTCTCAAAATACATTTAATGAAGGCTTCGAAATAAGTCTTTCACTGGATTGGATTATAGGGTTTCTAATTTTTTTTAATTTAACGAGGTTAAAATGTTTTCTAATATTAAATTTTAATGCTTTCCAAGGTTGCTGATTTAATTTGTATCTCTCCAACAAAAACAAAATGTATATTCTAATAAAAATTTAAACCTCAGAGAGGGCCAAAAAAGAACCATCCAAGGGCTGGATGCCTCCAGATGTTACTCTCTGGCCCCGGGGGACTGTGTGACCCCTTGAGGCGGGCTGGGGTGAGGGGCTGCAGCCCTACGGTGGTGGGGGGGAAGGGGCAGAGGCATTTGTTCATCCTCGGGTGGGGTTGGCCTACCAGTAACAGGAAAGGGTGGAAGGCACGGCTCAGGTAAAGGCTTGCGGACCGGAAGGGAGACGCTGCAGGTACAGTGCGGAAAGAAGGAGCTGTGGGGTGGATGACCTATCTCCCTCCCACAGATCGAGAGGTTGGGGTTGGGTAGGGTGTGGCACAGCCCCTTCAGCCCTCGCGTCTGAGGCCCAGGACGGCCGGTGAGCTGCGGTCCTTCTGGAGGTCTAGCCTGCGCGGAGCTGGGCTGAGACTCGCAACGGTGGTCTAGCGCCATCTGGTGGCTAGAGCGGCATTTGCACCTAGGGCTATTCTGCGTGTCCCGCCTACCCCCTGCAACTTCCGGGCCCATCTGGACTGTGGCAGAACCAGCCCCTGCTTGCTGGGTTGTGGGGAGCAGTCGAGGTGGCAGGGATGCCCCACCACCTGCTGTAATGTAATTGTTGTGGCTGTCGTGTTGCCCGGTCTGTGACAGGGTCAGAGTCTTGGGGTGGTCACTTCTCCCCGCCCAGACTTCTATCCCCTCTCCAGTCGAATGTGGAAAGCAGGGGATAGTTCACAACCGAGCCTCCTCCCCCTCGACCGCGTCCCCAGCCTGGAGCAACACCAGTCCAGAATCACCCAAGACCATCCTCTGGCTTTACAAGCCATGCGGCTACTTCATCCCCTCATGGCAACTCTGGTCACATCTGCTGGGCCCCAAGACCTCCCTTGACCTTCCCCTGATCTGCTGGCCCCAAGCCTGGCACTCAAGACCTGTGTCTCCGCTCCCCTCGCCTATTCTCCCACCGCTCCCTGGGGCCCAGCAAGATGCCTTCGGCTGGGTTGGGGGTGCGCTCACAGTTGCTCCTCACTTGGGCCCGCACCCAACCTGGGCCGGTCTGCCATCTCTCTGCAACCACCCCTCCCTCTCTCTCACCTGGCCTCTCCTCTCTCCCACCCTCCCTGTCTCTGACAGACCCAGAATGTCATGTACAACCTCATGTCCGAGCTGCACGCCCAGCACGAGGAGCTTGAGGCCCGCCTGGTTGCCCTTGAAAGCCGCCTGGATGCATTGGGCGCCTCCCTGCAGGCCTTGCCGGGCCTCATCGCCCAAGCCATACGCCCGCCTCCACCACCCCTGCCTCCCCGGCCTGGCTCCGGCCCACTGGACCAGGTGGCTCGGAGTCCCCCACACCGGCGGCCACCCACGGCCCCTTCAGACTGCGGGTGACGGCTCTGCCTGCCACCAGACTCCTCAATCTTGGCCATCGTGTGGCCGCCACCTCCACGCCACCCAAGAAGCCCTGTACAGTGGCGCCTCTTGGAGTTCAAGGAGCTGAAACCGAGTTGGACTGATTGGACTGGGGCCCGCCAGACTGGTCAGAGGGCAGGGCCGTACGGCAGGCAACGGCAGGGGCAGGCCACCACTGGCTTCCTCCCTGATTGGAGCTGGGAGAGCCCGGAGCTTCCTCTGGTCCTCTGCCACCCCCAACCCCCAGCTCTCCCCAGGCTCCCAGTGGGTGCGGAGCAGCCAGGAGAGGGGTCCTTGCCAGTTCCAAATAAAGCAGGACCCACCCACTTGCTGCCTGTTGTGCGTGGCTGGGGGACACTCATCATCACAACATGGGAAGTAGATACCCGGCCCTGGGGTTCCAGACCAGATGTGGGGTCAAGGTGAGCCTATCCCCATCCCCATCCTAGGCAGGTTGTCTCCCGGGCCTGAACTCAATCAGAGACACCTCCCTGAGGACATCTGCGCCGGTCCCACCTGACACCGGTTGAGGGACCCTGCAGAGAGCACGGCCCAGCCCTGGCCTACAGGAGGCAGCAGAGAGTCAGCACTTCCAGCTGGCTTTGCTGGAGCACCCACTAGGGGCCAGCGGAGCTGTGGGTCATGGTCCAGTGGGGGAAGTGACATGAGTGAGGAGGGCCATTCAGTCTTCGGCGGACATGGATTGAGCACCTGCTGTATACAGGCAATGTAATGTAAATTATCACACTGACTCTTCACCAGAACCTGACCAGGGTAGGATGGGGAGACTCAGAGAATTCAAGCCACCTGGCTGGGGCTACAGAGTGAGGAGGGAGGGGTGAGCCAGGATTTAAACTCAGGGGTCCATAGGCCAAAGGGAAGAATGGACTCGGTGGAGGGCACTCCATGGGGAGGGGAGTGGTGTGATCCTGGGGTTTGAGGGCCCCTCTGGGGCAGGATGGAGGGGAAGGTTCTAGACATAAGTAGAATCAAAGGGTCCCTCCAGGCCTTGGGCTCGGAGTGCTGGAGTCAGGTGGGGGAGGCAGGCAGATGCTGGGCCCTGGGTGGAGAGGGAGGCTAATCTGGGTCCAGCTGAGAGCCCAGGCTCTGGAAGCCTCCGATAAGGCCATGGGCCACCTGGCTGGAAGTGATAGGTGGGGCACAAAACCAAGAACGGTCTGGGGAGGTGTCAGTGGGCTGTGGTCAGATGTGAGTTCGAGTCCTGACTCTGACACCGGTGGATGCTTCTAGGCAGTGGCTGCCCCTCTGGGGGCCTCAGTTTCCTCTTCTGTAAGATCGGATGCCGAAAATAGGGCACAATGCTCACCCTTGGGAGCACCCAGTCTGACGGAGGAGGCATAGTAAACACACAGCGGTCACAAACACAGCGAATAGAGCCGTAAATAAGTCCAGAGCATGACTCTGGTGACATTTGGGCGTGGGTGGGTGGAGAGCAGATCTGGGGGAAGGGCGTTCCTAGCAGCGACAGCCAGTGCAAAGGCTAAGAAGCAAGACCCGAGCTTGGTGTGTTTGTGGAACAACCAGATGGAGGCTGGGGCGGCGCCCGGTCCAAAGGTGCCGCGTAGGGGACGAATGAGTCCACAAGACAGAGACCGGTGGCTGCCTCCGCTCCGCGCCAGCCACAGCCGCCCCCACCCGCTTCTGACTCAAAAAACAGGGCCCGCCCCGCCCTGGGGGTAGCAAAGTCAGCCGTACGGACACGCGGGCGGCACGTCCCCGGAGGCTCGAGCGCGTCACGGGGGCTGACGCGGAGGACCAGGAAGTCCGCCAACTACGTGCCGGCCGGGCACGGCGGCGCCCGCACAAAGTTCGCAGAAGCAAGAGAACGCTCGGGGGCCGCCCGGCGCGGCGAAGACCAAAGCTGAGACCAGGGAGGTCTGCAGACGCGCCCCAGCTGTGCGCCTCGTCGCCGGGTGCCCAGCGGGCCCGCGCCGGTGCGGCAGCCCCGCCGTGCGCCCCGGCCCGGGCCATGCGCCCGGGGGGCGTGCGCAGCTTCGCGCTGGAGCTGGCGCGGGACCCGGGCGGCGCGTACCGTGGCGGGGAGCGCCTGTGCGGCCGGGTGCTGCTGGAGGCAGCGTCGCCGCTGCGGGTGACAGCTCTCGAGGTGGCGGCGCGCGGCGGGGCGGTCACCCACTGGCTCGAGGGCCGAAGCGTGGGTGTAAATGCGGTGTCCAGCGACTTCGCGGCCGCCGAGACATACCTGCGGCGGCGGCAGCTGCTGCTCCGAGGTGAGCCGCTCATCCCCCCAACCCCGAGCCAGGATCCCCCGGGACCCTCTACCCAGGTCTGGGCGCCCCTCTCCAAAGCCAGCCTTTCGACTTAGAGGCTGTGTGGTCGGGTGACCCTTCTCAAGATATGGAGACCTCCTCCTCAGGTTGTGGACCCTCCTACAGGGTGGGACACCCACCCACCTACCCCCCTCCAAAACCCTCTTTTCCAGGAACTCCTCCTAGGGTCTGGGCGCGCCCCTCCCCTCCAGAGCCGGGACGCCCTCGACCTAGAGGCTTTGCTGTGGGGAGCCCCCCCTATGTGGAGTCTGGGGGAATCCCTTGGTGGAACTGGGAGTTCCTCCTCTCTGGACCCTAGGATGCCACAGTAGCCCCAGGCCTGGTGTCTCTGATTCCCAGAGAAGGCCCCTGTCTCACGCCCTGCCAGTGCCCCTTACCAGTTTTTACAGGAAGGGTTGTTCGCTGGGTTGGGGGTTCTGGTGGTGGTTGCAGGTGAGCGGGTGGGACTGCATCCCAGGCAGGGAGAAGACTTGGGGTGGGGTCACATCAGGCTGGGAGTCTTAGGTGTTGGGCATGTCCCTACCTTGCTCTGAACCTCAGTCCTCCACCCTCAGGCCATATAGCCAGTCGGGAGCAGAACAGGGCCAACAGAAAGAGTAAATCTGTGCCCCAGCACTGTGCTATGTGGCTGAGGAGGATGTTGGTCTCTCTGGGCTGTCCTGGCCACCTCCTCTTGGGGAAGGCAGACCTCACCATACCCATCTGCAAGATGGGCAGAAGCAGGAAGCAGCTCGAACCTGGCTCCCCACCCGCAGCCCCCTTTTTTCCAGCAGTGTACACACTAGATGCTTTGCCTACAGGCTTGCAAACTTGTCCCCACGCCCCCCAGGTGTGGGGACTCTTGCCTGAGCAGCTGTGGAAACCGAGGCATAGCCGGCAAGGGGTGAGGCAGGAAGGGGCCCTGTAGTTACTTCCCTTTCCCTGTGACTCGAGGGAAATTGGGGCTGGTCTCACCCTACAGTCCTCCTGGTCCCACTCACTGGTAGCTTCCTTAAGATACTGGAGGGGTGAAGCTTGTGGAGTTGCTGTGTGACCTCTAGTGAGGCCCTGCCCCTCTCTGGGCCTCTGGGGACCCATCTGTGAAGCGGACTGAGGGCACTGGCTCAGAATGAGCCTTCCTGGGACTACCCTGGCTGTCCAGTGGTTAAGACTCTGGGCTTCCACTGCAGGGGGCGCGGGTTCCATCCCTGGTTGGGGAACTAAGATCCCTCGAGCCGAGTGCGGTGGGGCCAAAAAGAAAAAAGAAAAAACAAAACAAAACAAAAACCAAAAGAAAGAGCCTTCCCATCCCCCCAGGGTCACTCCATTCCCCACCTCCTCCTGGGCTTATAGCCTCCTGTCCTCTTTCTAGGCTCTATTTGGCCCTGGGAGAAGGTCCCGGCCCCTTATTTCAGCCCCAGAGCGCCCTCCTCCGGTACCCCCCCCCAGGGTGATCACTGAGTGGACAGCCTCTACCCCTCTCTTCCGGCCTGCCTTTACCCCTATCACTGATTGGTTGTGTCCGTTTATGGCCGCCGCCTGCTGGGTGTGCCTTGGCCTCAGGGGGTCCCGGTGTGGCCTGAGCCAGACTCAAAAGGGGATGGCCAAACTATGGGGTGGGTTCAAGCAGCAGTGCATCCCTCTGTCACCAGAGGGCGCAGGCGCTCCGCAAATCGCGATCAGTCAGCTCCCATCTAGGAAACCGTGCATATGGTTCTTCTCCGAGGAGACTTGAGGTCCAGAGACGGGTTACCACCCCAAAGGCACACCGCAGCCTTGAATCCGGGGATTCCGTGAGCTTCCCCGGTACTCGGCTCTGTCTGTGAGGGGAAGAGCTAGGCCTAGAGTAGGAGTTTGCGGAGGCGGGGGAGGGAGGACAGGTGCTGAAAGTTTGGAAAGGAACGTCGGGGCAAAAGCGCTGAGGCGCAGACGAGTGGCAGTGTGTCAGGAGCGGGCTGATGACTCGGGAGAGAGGCTCTGGGAGGGGTCGAGTAGGGGCTACACCGTGATTCATGCACAACCCTCTGAGGTCGGGAATGATTTTCTTCTGGCTCTACAAACGTGGAAACTCAGGCGCCAAGTGGTTGTCACTAGCCCGGGTCAGCCAGCTGAGCGGGTTTCAAATCAGAGGAGGGGGCAGTAGGCGCCCGAGTGGAGGGAGGCCCCATCCACTTCTTCCTCCCTCCCCCATTGCACAGGGCGGGGGAGACTGAGGCCCGAGGTAGTTAGTCCTAGGCTTTCAGGGCCTCGATTGGGGCCTGGCTGTTAATACACCCTTCCAGCTCGGGCTGGACGTGCATCGAGTCACGTCTGCAAGTGGCGGCCGGTTGACGATTAAACCGACGGCAGAATGCTCTTGCTGGGTGACCTCAGGCCTGAGTCCTCCAGACCTCAGTTCTTCCTCTTGACCCCCGGAGTCTGAGAGATACTTGCTTTGTCCCGCAGTGCTTCAGCCTCACCCCAGGGTCCATTAGGGTAGAGGGCAGCGGGTGGCGAGCCGGGGCTTTTGTTATTTTGCTCCACGCGTAGGCGGGGCCACGCCTCTCGCCGCGCCATTGGCGTATTCCTCTCCGGGGGCGGGACCTACGTCTCGCCCCGCCTCTCCCTGCCGTATAAATGCGGCGCCGGCGCAGGCAGTGAGGAGTTTCTGGCCTCATCAGCTAGTACGCCTGCGCGCGCCTGGTGGGTTCGCGTTCTCAGGCTGCAGAGTCCGCACCTCGCGCCTACGCGTCGCGGGTTCGAAGCCAGGGACCGCGCGCCGCGAGTTCGTATCCCAGCCGCGATGCTGTTCGACAAGGTGAAGGTGTTCGTGGTGCAACTGGATGGTGCGAACGCGGGCGCCGAGCCCGTGTTCAGCGGCGGCCAGGCGGTGGCCGGCCGGGTGCTGCTGGAGCTGGCGGGCCCGGCGCGCGTGGGCGCCCTGAAGCTGCGCGCGCGGGGTCGCGCCCACGTACACTGGACCGAGTCGCGCAGCGCGGGCTCGAGCACCGCGTACACGCAGAGCTACAGCGAGCGCGTGGAGGTTGTGAGCCACCGTGCCACACTACTCGCGCCAGGTACCACCTGGGGACCCCTGCACGGCGCGTGCTGCGCGCTCCGGGAGCCCCTCACAGCCACTGAGCCTCCCCTTCTTGCTCCTACCTGCAGACACCGGAGAGATCACAACGCTGCCTCCTGGACGCCATGAGTTCCCATTCAGCTTCCAGCTGCCACCGTAAGTCAAATGGGGTGGAGGATTGCAGGGGAGTGCCTAAATCTGCAGCCCCTTCCAGGTTTGGGACTCCACTGCTCGGTATCTGGGGACCCCCGAGCCGCAAGATTGTCTCCCAGGGGGGCCCCCCAGGAGTGCCTCGTGTCTCTCATCCCCGAAAGTCTTTGGGAATCTTCCGCCCGGGGGTCTGTGGATCTCACCCACTGAAGCTCCTTCCCTCCACCCCCAGGACGCTAGTGACTTCATTTGAAGGCAAACATGGCAGTGTCCGATACTGCATCAAAGCCACCCTGCACCGGCCCTGGGTCCCTGCCCGCCGGGCAAGGAAGGTGTTTACTGTTATCGAGCCTGTGGACATCAACACACCGGCTCTGCTGGTGAGTTGCTGCCCTTGGGGAGGTAGGATGGGAGCATCACAGGCAGGGTCCTGGCTATTTGGTGACTGGCTCCTCACTCCCTTCTCATAGTGGGGGTCACAGCTGAGCCCTGGCAGGGAGGGAGGCAGTGGGGGAGGTAGGTATGGGAATGCCTGTGGAATCCAGTGGAGCCAGGTACAAGTCCCAGGGGCACCAGTTGGCTGTGTGTTTCTGGATGAGTGTCTCGCCTTCTCTGAGCCTCCTGTGCCTCCTCCATGAAATGGGACTCAGTCAGAGCTTGCAATAATAATGGCTTACTGGGCTTCCCTGGTGGCACAGTGGTTGGGAGTCCGCCTGCCGATGCAGGGGACACGGGTTCATGCCCCCGTCAGGGAAGATCCCACATGCCGCGGAGAGGCTGGGCCCGTGCGCCGTGGCTGCTGAGCCTGCGCATCCGGAGCCTGTACTCCACACCGGGAGAGGCCACAACAGTGAGAGGCCCGCGTACCGAAAAAAAAAAAAAACAGAAAACAATAATGGCTTACTAAGCGCTCATTACGCACTAAGTGCTTGGCTTGTTCACTTCGTTTTCAGTTTAATGAGATGAGTCATATTCCTGGATCCATTTTACAAATAGTTTCTAGATTGTTAAAAAGAAACTTGGATACTAGGCCCTGCCCCAAATCCTCCTTTAGCTGAGGGTGGTTTAGAGGCTTCAGGGGGTCTGTGGTTGGCACAATGGGATGCATTTCATGTCCTTTCCCTCCACCCCACCAGGCCCCTCAAGCGGGAGCTCGGGAGAAGATCGCCCGATCCTGGTACAGTAACCGTGGCCTTGTCTCCCTCTCAGCCAAGATCGACCGCAAGGGCTATACACCAGGTAGCAGGTGGGAGGGGCTGGACTGGGAAGAAGGCCCGTGTCAGGGTTGCAGGTGGGGAAACTGAGGCCCTGCCATCCCACCCTACAGGTGAGGTGATCCCCGTCTTTGCCGAGATTGACAACGGCTCCACGCGCCCAGTGCTGCCACGGGCGGCCGTGGTCCAGACACAGACCTTCATGGCGCGAGGTGCCCGCAAACAGAAACGAGCAGTGGTGGCTAGTCTCTCAGGGGAGCCTGTGGGCCCCGGGCGGCGGGCACTGTGGCAGGGCCGGGCGCTGCGGATCCCTCCTGTGGGTCCTTCTATTCTGCACTGCCGCGTGCTACATGTGGACTACACCCTCAAGGTAGAGTATCCTCGGGGGCTGGGGTGGCTGCGTCTGCTCTGTCCTCCAGGCTGGGGTTCCCCCCGCCCCCCACCAAGGCCTCCTGCTATAGAAGGAGGGTGTGGCTGGGGCTGCCTGGGCACCCTCTATCATGGCTCCTTCCTCCAGGTCTGCGTGGACATCCCGGGCTCATCCAAGCTGCTCTTGGAGCTGCCCCTGGTCATCGGCACCATTCCTCTGCATCCTTTCGGCAGCCGCTCGTCCAGCGTGGGCAGCCATGCCAGCTTCCTGCTGGACTGGGGACTGGGGGTCCTGCCAGAGCGACCTGAAGGTGATCTCTCCATCCTGCTGTGGGGGGCATGGGTGGGCAGAGAGGCAGGTGCCTGGCTGACTCTCCCTCCTCCAGCCTCGATGCCCCCATTTGTAAAAGTGCTCAGTAACAGTCATGTTGGGAGTATGAATTCCCCCAGAATCCCAATCCAAGGGTGCACAGCTCAGCAGCCCCAGAACTGGCACAAGCCAGCTCCCAGCCACTGTCCCCAATTCTGGGGCTGCCCGCCTCCTCTACCAGCCTCACCCACCCTGTCTCTCGATTCCAGCACCTCCCGAGTACTCAGATGTGGTGGCCGATGAGGAGGTGGCGGCCTTGGAGCAGAGCCCCTTCCGACTACTGCAGGACCCTGACGTGGGTGCTGAAGGCCCCTTCTTTGCCTACATCCAGGAGTTCCGCTACCGCCCGCCACCCCTGTACTCCGAGGTGAGCTTGGGGGGTTCAAGAAGCCCCTGTGGCTCTCCAGGCCCTGCGAGCCAAGATGAGGGTAGAGAGCCACAGGTGAGTTTTAAGTAATGATGGAACTCCTATATACCCCCATACAGGTGCAAGGGCCTGAACCCGCCTTGCACCTTAGTCTGTTCCAAGGTGTCACCCCCGGCCAAGTGCGGGAGTGGAGATGAGGAGGGTGGGGAGGCGTGTTTCTGAGCCTCCAGGGCCTCCTGAGACTTGATGGGATCATTTCCGCCCCCCCGCAGGAGGATCCAAACCCACCTTCAGAGGCCATGAGGCCCCGCTGCATGACCTGCTGAGTGGCAAGTGGAAACTTCAAGGGATGAGGTTGTACACGTGCTTCCAGCCAGCGTGGACATGAGTGAGGATGGCTGGGTCAAGAGCAGACCAGCCTGACTGCACTGAAGTTGGGGAAACTGAGTCTCAGAATGGGGCAGGGCCATTCCAGCATCACACAGAGCAGAGGAAGAGCCAGTCTGGAGTCTGACATATCTGGACTGGTTCTCATAAGGTATCAAATGCCCACCATAAGATCCGAGAGACTGTTCAACCTGTCTTTGCCAGCCTGTGGTCCCCCAGAAGCCTCCAGTCTGGGAGAGACAGAGCCAGACACAAACACTTCCAGGCCCACAGGACCAGAGGAAGGGACCAAGAGCTGGGAGAGTCCAAAGGGAGCAGGAAGGCTTCCTGGAGGAAAGGGCATTTTAGCTGAGGCTTTGGTGCATGAATGAGAGCTCAGAGGGCAGGCAAGCAAGGGGAAGGAAAAGTCGAAGAAGGTCAGAGCCGAGTGATGTGTGGAGACTGCCCCGTTCATCTTAGAACTGGGGCTCAGAGAGCAAGTGCCTCAGTCGAGGCCACACTGCAAGGTCCGGCAGGCGAGAGGGCCCAGGAATGAGGCATTCAGGGAAGCAGGTCATCAGAGCTGTGTGGGGCAACAGGGCAACAGGGGCAGCGACTCCAGCCTTTGAAACCTTTGAAAACCAGAGATTCCTGGCCCAGGCTAGGCTTCCTGGGGGCCCCTCCACACACTCCAGGATGTGAGAGCTGTCTGGGTATTGTATGGCCCGAGAAACCCAGGTTCAGAGTGAGACAGACAAGACAAGCTCCATCACTTGCAAAATGAAGATGTGGGGCCCCTTGTTCAAGAATTCAGAATTTCAAGACGGGGACAGCAGAGCATTAAACCAGGCTGCGGGGACAGAGGTCAGCCTGGGGTGACACAGCAGGGCCAGTGTGCTTCTTCTGGGCACCCCCTGTGTCCTGGAGGGACAAAACATAATGGGGCAGCTGGACAAGCCCCCAAGTGCAGAGTCCCAGCCCAGGCTGAGGCAGGACCCTCGCCTGGGACTCCGCATTTCCGTTAAGCCTTAAATTGTTCTCTTTTGTACAATTATTTTTTAAAAATAAAAGCACGGAGGAAGAGACTGTGCTTAGTGGTTTATTGCCCTCAGGTGCCGAGGAACCTGGGGTGGCCTTGTCCACCATCTTGAGTCTGGATCTCAGATGGAATTCCAGGCTGAGGAGGGTTGAGGGGCCCATTGTCCAGAAGGTGAAGGTGAGACCCAGGGACACATAGGGAGACAGCTCAGGCTGGCGCCGGATGCTTTCACCTTGTGCAGTAGCAGAGGCTGGGACCGTGGACGGTGGAGGGCAGGCAGAGGCCTCATCTGTCCTCACAGAATGGAGATGAGGGGCAGAGGGGTGCCAAAGGCAGGAGGAGCCCTATCTATGCGGTCTTTCCAGTGTTGGGCCACCATCACCTCTAGCTAGTTCTAGAACATTTTCATCAGCTGCTAAGGAGATCCTGTCCCCATTAGCAGTCCCTATTCCCCCTCCCTTAGCACCAGGCAACCACTAATCTGCTTTCTGTCTCTGGATCTGCCTGTTCTGGATATTTCATGTAGATGGGATCATAGGATACGCGGCCTTTTGTATCTGGCTTCTTTTTATTTATTTATTTATTTTTGCGGTACGTGGGCCTCTCACTGTTGTGGCCTCTCCCATTGCGGAGCACAGGCTCCGGACGCGCAGGCTCAGTGGCCATGGCTCACGGGCCCAGCTGCTCCACAGCATGTGGGATCTTCCCAGACCGGGGCACGAACCTGTGTCCCCTGCATCAGCAGGCGGACTCTCAACCACTGCGCCACCAGGGAAACCCTTGTGTCTGGCTTCTTTCGCTTAGCATATTTGGAGGTTCAACCACTTTTGTTGCAGCATGACTCAGTGCTTCAATCCTTTTTATGGCCAAATAATATTCCATTGTGTAGATGAACCACATTTTATTTATCCACTCACACCCTGTTGATGGACATTTGGGTCGTTTCCACCTCCTAGTGGTCGTGGCTCATGCTGCTGTGGCCGTGCTTGTACGAGGGTTTGTTTGAACACTCACAGGGCTTTAAGGCAGCCCTAGCCGCGTGGAGGTTGTCATTTTTCTGGAGTTGCAGGTGGGGAAAGTGAGTCTAATGGAATGAGGTAACTCTCCCAGGGTCTCACAGTAAGGACTGATGGAGCTGCCACTCAAAACTGCCCCTGGAACTCTGGGATCCATACCCTACAGGCCATGTGACACCCATGCGACACTCCCTGACAGCCTGGGCTCCACCCCAGACCCTAGGCCACACCCCATTTGGGCAGGACCCAATTAGACCACCCTTTGATAGCCCTGGCTGTGCCCACCAGCCTTCCCAAGGTAGTGAAAATTAACTAGCAGCCCAGAGTAGCCATGGGCAGGGCTGAGGGGCAGGGACAAGGGGTGGACACTGGGAGCTCTGGGGTCAGGCTTTGCTCTCTGTGTGATGATGGGCCGGTCACTTGTTTCTGAGCCTCAGTTTCTCCATCTGAGACTCTGGAACACCTCCTCTCCACCAATCTAAATTTGGGCACTGATTCCCAGTGATTCCTAGTCGTGGGGTTCACCCAGCCCTCCTAGTCCAGCAGCATCCACCCTGGGCTGCTGATCTGCCATCAAGCTTGGAGCTTGTCAGACTTGGGGTTCCTTGGGGCCTGGCAGCAGAGAGGAGATGTTCCCTTAACACAGTCACCCAGATCCAAGACGGCAGCCTCAGGAGGGGCTGAGCTTCCCCTCAGCTGGATTGTGGGAGACACAAGATCCCAGTTTCCAGATCCATGTTCCCAAACTAAGAAGAGTCTTAGGTGTTTATTGCATTAGCGGGTGCGGGTACAGTTCTATGAAAGGTTCCCCCAGGGGGCTTGGGAGGACAAGCCACCTCATGACCCCAGGACTCCTGCGTCTGCAACTATCTGGAACCTGATCCCTAAAGGAGGCAGATTTTCTGGTTCAGATAAATGACAACCAGGATGGAGCTGGCCCAGGCAGCCCAGAATTTGGGGAACTCCCTGAACGTAGAGAGGGGCCCACAGAGTGTAGAGAAGGTGGCCAAATATTCTTCTAAGATAAAATCCCTCCCCTCCTTGGTCCCCTAAGACCACCCACCCACCTCTCCCTCCAGCTCCCCCTCCATCCCTGGCTGCTACTCAAACACCCCAAGCTGGTTCCCACCTCAGGGCCTTCGCAAGGATACCCCAACCTAAAGTCACCACCCCTCATCACTCCCTCCCCCATCCCCCTGTCCTAATGTTTTCATAGCCTTCATCAGTCTCTGAAATTCTTATTTAGGTATTCACTTGTTTGTCTGAGACCTTGAGGGTGGGGCTGGGTGAGGGCTGTGTCCCTGGACCCAGCACGCAGCAGGTATGAGTGACTGGAGGGGACTTCCCATCTACTCTGGTGTGAACAAAGACTCTGATGGGAGTGGGAATGTCACTGCCTCAAGCTTTTTCCCAGGACCCTCTAGGATCAGACCTGTCACCGGTTCAGAGTCAATGCCAGTTCTCTGTCTCTCACTACTGTCTTTCTATCTCTGCCTCTCTCACCATCTTTGCCTCCCCCATCTCCGCCTCACGTTGCTCTCTCACTGTCTCTTTGGCTGTTTTTCTATCACTGTCTCTCGTATCCTCTATCTCCTCCTGTCTCTGACATACCATCTCTGCATCTCTGTCTCTCTCGCTCACCATCTCTCTTGGTCACCGTCTCTCCATCTCTCTCAGTCTCTGACTCTTTCACCGTCTCTGTCTCCTGCCCTGGCCGGGCCAAGCCTGGGGCATAGGGTGACAGGCAGGCAGGGCGCCTGCTGCTTGTTTTCTACCCTCACTGGCAGCAAGCCCAGCCGGGCTGCTGTTCAGGAATCCTCCAGCCGCCCTGCTCCAGCCACCAGGCTCAGCCACCACCAGCCTCTCCTCCCAGCACATTCTGTCCTGAGCAGGGAGTGCTGGGGCTGGGCGGGCGGCGGGCAGATGTGTTCCTGCCTGGCTCCAGTTACAGGACAGCCCGTCCTGGTGCCCCTGCTCCCCACCAGCGCTGCCCCCTGACGCCTCCTCTCCTTGCTCTGGGCTTAGATCTTCCTGAATGGGACCCTCTGCCAGCTCATCCCCACCTCAGGAACTTTGCACGTGCTGAGGCTTCCCCCTGGAGCTCCTCTCCCCAGGACGTCTCCCTTATAGACCTCCCTGTCCCTAGACCAGAGAGTCTCCTCAGTTGGATCTTAGTTCCCCGACCAGGGATCACACCCCTGCCCCCTGCAGTGGAAGCTCGTGGAGTCTTAACCACTGAACCAGCAGGGAAGTCCCATATTTATATGTTTGATTTACGTGTCTATTAGCCCAGGGCCCCACTATGTCTGCAGCACTGGGCACACGCAGTAGGTGCTTGGTGACTATTTTAGAATTGAAGTCTGCCCGAGCCTCCCAGGCTCACACACACGGCTCCCCAACCCCTCAGCCTGCCTGATCTACCCCAGCCTCTGCCTCCTTCTGACCTGCCGCACACCCCCTGCTGTTTCCCACGCCCTCTCCCCCGCACCAGGAATCTCCCAGCCCTCCCACCTTTGCCCACGGAGTTCCCTGCACCACCAGATGCACCTTTTTCCAGCAAGGGGCTGGGTCTGTCTTTTAAGCCCGCTGGGCTCTACACACAGGGCCAGCCATGATGCACACACACATGCAGAGACACAGAAATGGGCCCACGAACTCGGGCACACGCAACCTAGAAACCACTAACAGACCTGCATGCCCTCTAACGCCTGTCCAAACAGGTACGACAGCAATGACCATGCTCATCCCAGCGCTGGGCGCCCATGGCTTGAGGGTCTGGGGGGTGTTCACGTGTGGAGTCCCCCAACTCTGAGGAGGTTATGGCCTCTTTACAGGTGGGGACAGGATGTGGGATTTGAACCCATGCCAAGGTGTACGCAGTCTTGTCCACACGCGCTTCTGCCCTCGCTTCCCCAACCCGGGAGTCAGCCCCCACCTTGTTTTTGATGTTCGGGGAAGGCCAGGAAAGCCCCCAGAAAACATCAGGCTGGGCAAGGGGCCCAGGAGGAAGTGGTGACTCAGCTGGTGGCCATCAGTGCCTGCCACGTTGTGCTGCCCTGTCTCGGGGGGGAATCACAGAGAGCAACAAGAAAAGATGGGGGAAGGAGGTGCATGGTAAACAGGACCTCTGAATGGTGGGGTGTTGGGGAGTGCCTGGATGGCCCCTCTGTGCTCCAACACCTCAGCCATGCTGAGCCCGATTCACAGGTGGGGAAACTGAGGCAAAGAGAACAGGTGATTTGGCCCAAGGTCTCCCAGCCAGGATGGAGCAGGCAGGGGACCCCTAAGTCCTTGGTAAAAGGGTCTTGAGGGCACCTACTCTCCCCAAACACCTTTTGGTGGGCAAAAGAAACCGGGTCGGGGCTTCCCTGGTGGCGCAGTGGTTGAGAGTCCGCCTGCCGATGCAGGGGACACGGGTTCGTGTTCCGGTCTGTGAGCCATGGCCGCTGAGCCTGCGCGTCCGGAGCCTGTGCTCCGCAACGGGAGAAACCGCAACAGTGAGAGGCCCGCGTACCAAAAAAAAAAAAAAAAAAAGGAACTGGGTCGGACTTCCCCGGTGGCCAGTGGTTAGGAATCCACCTGCCAATGCAGGGGACACGGGTTTGATCCCTGGTCAGGGAGGATCCCACATGCCGCGGAGCAACTAAGCCCATGAGCCACAACTACAGAAGCCCACGTGCCTAGAGCCCGCGCTCCGCAACAAGAGAAGCCATCACAGTGAGAAGCCCGCGAGCCGCAATGAAGAGTAGCCCCCACTCGCTGCAACTAGAGAAAGCCTGCGCGCAGCAACGAAGACCCAACGCAGCCAAAAATAAATAAATACGTAAAAGAAAAGAAAAGAAAAGAAAAGGAGCCAGGTCCACTTCCTGCTTCCAGATGTGGACATGTGACCAGGTCTGGCCAATTAGAGCTTTCTCTTACCACAGACCCAGGGACTGGTTCAGGGATGGGCATGTGACTCTGGCTGGACCGATCACTGTGGGAGTTTGGGGACTCCCTGGAGGTGATGTTAGCGACCATCTTTGCCACCATGACAAGGACAGCAGAACAGAGTCCGGAGGCATTATGGTGGAGTCCACAAGTACCCGCCCCCCGCCACCCTGTGAAGTCAGGGTGGGGCCAGAGGGAAGGATGAGGGCTGGAGGGTCCTGGGAGGGCTTCCAGGAGGAGAGGACACTGGAGTTGGGGCTTTGATGGATGAAGAGGAGTTCACTGGGGAACTAGAGAAGAGCATTCCAGGCAGAGGGAACAGCCTGTGCAACCCAGCAGACTAAAGAGAGCCAAGCATGTCCTCAGTCATCCCAGTGGCTCTGTGGGGTTGGAGCATAGAGGGGACAGCTGCAGATGTTTGTTTATTTGTTCCTGGGCTGGGTCTTCCCCCACCTTCACCAACCCCTAGAGGGTGAGACCAGTTCTGCTTCGTTAGCTGAAGCTTCATTAATGTTTGTGACGTAGGTGGCCCTCCTTTTGGAGACACAGAGGATGGGATGGGTAGAGTGGGTGGTGAATGGGGGGATTGGATTCACGGGGCAGGAGAGCCTGCGATTGCATGGGCGTGGCCCCAGGAGCCAGGAGGAGCTGGGCCACAGTCCAGGCAGAAAGGGGCAATTCCCTATCTGTGAATCCTGGGCCCCGGGAATGGTGCTCCAGAGGGAGGCAGGCTAGAGCTCAGGGTCTGGACTCCAGGCACCACCTCTTCCTTCCTGTGTGAACTTGGGCTAGTGGCTGTACCTCTCTGAACCTCAGTTTCCTCATCTGGAGTCTGACCTCACTGTAGGACAGGGTCAGTACTGGGGTACAGAGGGGGTGCAGGATCTGTGGGGCTAGATGGGGGGAGGGGTGCTGAGGCAGTAGGGGAAGGGCTGGGCCTGTCCAGAACATTCCACCAGCAGTTCCCAGCCTCTTTGAAAACAGGAAGCCAGCTCTCAAGGGAGCCCCCAGCAGTGCTTCCTGAACCTCCTAGTGACTCAGTCTGGGGGGTGTGCTCACGCACATGTGTGTTTGCAGATGGCCTGGAAATAGGTGGAGCCACCAGTGTGTGCATGTGTTTGTGTGTCTGCCTTGTCTGCGGAGTTGCCCAGAGGCGCATGCACACAAGTGTTATGTACCTGAATGTGGTACACATCTCAGACAATTCAGGAAGCAGATGCGGGCTGATTGGTGCATCTGCAAGTCTGGGTCCAGGTGTTAGGCTGGGTGTCTGTCAGCAGTGGGTACTGGTGTGCCCTGGTAAGCGCTAACTTGTACTGGAATATACTGGCTTGTGCCGATACGGGCTGACAGATAGGAGCCTATGCGACACACCCCAGGTCTCTGAATCCCCAGGTAAGCCCTGATTCAGCTGCCAGTGGTCACTCTGGGTTCCATTTCTTCCCTGCTCCAAACCATTGTGGCTCCTCCTGGTCCCCAAGGCCCTGCATAGCCCCTGTGACTGCTCCGCCCTCCTTTCCTTTCATCTGCCCCTCACACGTCAGCTCCTGGCTCACCTGCCTCCTTGCTGTTCCTGGAGACTGCCAAATATGTTCCTGCCTCAGGGCCTTTGCACCTGCTATGCCAACTGCCAGCCTGCTCTTCCTTCCCCTCCTCTCCATCTCTCAGGCCTCAGGACACTGGCCTTGGGCAAGACACCCCTCTCCTGATTCTGTTGCAACTGTCTTCCTCTCCTCCCCTAAGTCCTGACTGCAGGCCCCAGCTTTGGCCACTTCTCTCTGCATCTTAGGATGGATGAGTGGCCTCACTCTATAAGCCTCAGTTTATTTTCCTGTAACCTGGGGCCAATCTTGGTGTGGCCTCACTCACCCAGAGTCACCCGGAAAGCGGAAAAGCCTGGATTCAAACCTGGGCTAGCCTGATCTAAGAGGGTTTGTCCTTTCCCATATTAAGTGGGAGACAACCGAGGGTCCAGGACAGTCTAGGGTTACTCAGCCACGGGGACCAAATGGGGCCAAACTGGGGCCTCCTGCAGGTCATGTTCCTGGGATTCCTTTTTCTTGCCCTCAAACTTCTACTCATCCTTCAAAACCCCATCTCCAATGCCCCTTTTCTCTAACCCAGTTCTGACCTCACAGGCTGAGGGCATTTACACGTGGCCATGCCTATCCCCTCCAGACAGGTCAGGGCTGAGGCCTCTCAGGAGCCTAGCATCACCTGCAGACAGGTATGCAGGACCATGTTTCTCACATGCCAACTTCCTGGAGCTGGCT
The DNA here is from genome assembly GCF_964165515.1 of Mesoplodon bidens. Classification (NCBI taxonomy): domain Eukaryota; kingdom Metazoa; phylum Chordata; class Mammalia; order Artiodactyla; family Ziphiidae; genus Mesoplodon; species Mesoplodon bidens. The sequence continues at coordinate 139,987,159 of NC_138160.1, forward strand.
CAGGCCCCCCTGCCACGCCTGATTCCCAGGAGGTGCCTCCTGCTGGCTTATCACTCTCAGGACCTGCCAAACTCTGTGGTTTAGAAGGGCAGGCAAGACTTTTCCATTCCACCCAGAGGCCCATGTGTTCTGGAAACTCCCTTGCCCAGGCCTTCAACCCCCCTGGCCTTGGCTCACATCAGCTCTGCCCCAGGCTGATTTATCTGCGAAATGAACCCAAGACATTAGTGCAGTGGGGGTTTCTTGCTGGTGTCTCAGTGCCCGAGCCCCAGGGCAGCCATGGGGGCTATGAAACAAGGCTCAGATCCCGTGCCTTCTACACCCTCCCCAAAGCCTGTGACGTCCCATGTGGCCTGGCCCCCACAGCCTACATCACAACAGATTCAGTCCCACCTCAGGGCCTTTGCACTTGCTCTTCCTTCTATCCAGAGAGCCCTTCCCTCACTCCTCCCAAGACGCTCACCTTCTCCTCCAGGTCTAAGTTCAAACATCCCTTTCTCGCAGGCCCCTCGGCCTCCCTGACCGAAGCTGCGCTGCCTCATTCCCTCTCTCAGCCCTTCCCCTGTGCTTCTGACAATTCATAATTGTGACGTATTGGTGAGTTCATGGTCGTCTTCTGCTTCCCCTCTGTGATGGGAGCTCTGAGAGGGCAGGGCTGCAGCATGCAGTGAGCGTCCAGTGAACACGCAGTAACAAAGGAGAGTGCAGGAACCTAGAGCATGTCCTCCTAAAGGAGAGTCCCCAGCCTCACCCCTGGCCTCCAGATCCTTGTTGCCGCCCTCCCGCAGAGCCTGCTTGGTGTTTGCGGCGGTGGGGGGGGAGTGGAGCAGAAGGTCCTGCTCAGTTATTCACACACTGGCCTCTCATAAAACCCTCCCCATCATGATCCGGAGCCCCCTTTCCTTCCAGACTCCAAGCCTAGAAAGGCTCTTATTTTGACCTCCTCAGCCCATAGCCCAAGTGGGAAATCCAAGGTCAGGAGAGGTTCCGCCCCTATGTCCAGGGTGAGTGTGCCCCTCCTCTACTCATAGTCTGGCCATACCTTACCATCACCTTCCAGAGGAAGTCCAGCCCCTTGGTGCAGGGTTCAAGGTCCTGCCCGAGTGTGCCAAGATCCTTCCTTTTTCCTTTGCCTAATCCTCAGTCACCCTTTTGGTCTCATCTTGGTTGCATTTCCCAGTATTGACTGTTGACACAGTCTCGGGACACATTAACTGCTGTCAGAGACCAAATAGTCACTGCACCCAGTGTCATCACATCACGCTTAATGTGACTCGTACAAAGTAAAGAGATGTCTTGCACGGTATACAAACATTGTGGACCATTGAACTCGCTGTTTGCACAGTATATGAACAACAGGAGCTATTGAACTTGTTGTTGGCCCAGTATATGAACACCATGGACCACTGACTACTAACAGGATACTAAGCATAGCTTAAGGAGCAGCCACTGCCTGAGAGCTTAGATCAGGAGTCAACAAACTTTTTCTATAAGTGGCCAGGTTATAAATATTCTCAGCTCTGCGGGCCATACAGCGTGTATGGCAACTAGTCAATTCAGCTCACTTGAAAGCAGCCACAAACAATACTCAAATGAGTGAGCATGACTGTAACCCAATAAAACTTTATTTGTGGACACTAAAATTTGAATTTCATGAAGTTTTCATGGATCACAACATGGTCTTCTTTTGGTATGTTTTCAATCATGGGAAAGTGTGGAAGCCATTTCTAGGTCTGGCCAGAGCTGCAGTTTGCCAGCATCTCGATGAGGCGCTAGATGGTTAACAAAGTATCAGGATTCAGTGTTTACAAAGTATCAGAACTCTGTTTAAAGTGCTTCCAGATCTCCAGCTAAGAAATATTAGGGCAGGTTGATGACTAACAGTGTCTGACCATTGACAAGTTAACAGGTATCAGGACTGGATATTTACAAAGTATCAGTACAAAGCAGCCGGGATGGCTAATGGGTGTCAGGATCTGGGTTTAAGTTGGACCCAGCCACTGGCCCCAGCACCGTACTGACCAGATGGGGCGCTGCTACCCATTCTCAGAACACTGTTTACCAAGTATCCAGTGACGGGGCTGGCGGCAGGGTATCGAGTCACAGGGCAGTCACACTGAGACTCGGGCACTGTGACAACTCTAGACACCAGCTGTTTACAGTGACATGAGACTGGCTGTTTACAGGAGACCAGCCACCCTACTTCCGGATGCCGGAATCCAGATGGTGGGATGGGCTCCTCCTGCTTGCAGAGGGCCCTGGTTCTGAGGACCCCTCTCCTTCAGCTGCTTCGAGCACCAGGAGTGAGAGTGAGGAAAGTGCCTCTGACCCAGGCGAGGTGGGGCTTTTGCTCATTCAAGCCCCACCACTCCTCAGGCTGGGATCTTTGGAGGCAAGAATTGTGCACTGAAGGCAGTAGGTCCCATGGTACCACTTGGATTCTCCATCTGCCCATCCCTGGCTGTGCCACTTCAGGGACATCAATTAACCTCTCTGGGCCTCCGCTCCCTTATCAGTAAAATGGGCACAATGATGGATCAGGGTTGCCAGACAAAATACGGGGTATCCGGTTAACTTTGACTTTCAGATAAACAATTAAAAAAATTTTTTTGTATAAATTTAGACCATGCATCATTTGGGGATATACTTATGCTAAAAAAAGTATTGGTTGCTTATCTGAAATTTGAAGTTAACTGGGTGCCTGGATGTTTATTTGCTGAATCTGACACACACACCCTTTTTTTTTTTTTTTTTGGCTGTGCCACATGGCTTGTGGGATCTTTGTTCCCCGACGAGTGATTGAAAACAGGGTCATGGCAGTGAAAGCGCCGAGTCCTAACCACTGGACCACCAGGGAATTCCCTGACCCCACTTTGATGAAGCTTCAACCACAGGACGTTGTGAAGATCCTGAGGGGAACCCAGGCACAGAGAAAGTGGTGCCACTGACGGTCCACCATCCTTGTCTCTCCCAGGAGCTCATGGGGATGGGTAAGATCTGACAATTGGCTCATAAATACATCATCTGTCTCTGAGGACCAGAGCCTGGGTAACAAGAATAGTGCCCTTATTCAACAGTTTTCACTAGAACCATTAGCAAGAGGCCAGGGACAACAGGGGTTCCACAGGAGGGCAGGGGGTCTGAGTTTCTTCATTCACAGTGTGTCCCCAGAACCCAGAGTCTGGCCCGGCGCCCTTCAGGGCTCGGTAAAGAGTTACTGAGTGAATGGCAGATGAGATTCAATAAGTAGTTATTGAATTCAGTGATTGATCCCATCAGTCTTTATTGAATACTTACTGTATGCCAGGCACCCCAATTCTTGCCTGCCCAGGACTCCCCATCAATGAAGGAGATGGCTATTAGCCCAGTCATCACCATAAATGCAAAATTATAACTTGGACAGGACCTGCCAAAGGAAGACCTCCCCCCGACCCAGTGCTTGGACCCCCAGCATGGAGTCCAGGAGGGCTTTCTGGAAGACGTGATGGAGACCTGGAGGGGGAGATCTGTAAGTGTAAACAGAGGACAGAAAGTTCCAGGCAGAGGGTACAGCATGTGCAAAGGTCCCAGGGTGGGAGGGAACATGATGATTTCAAGAACTGTTTTCATGCCAGGCCCAGTTCCTCTTGACAATTTACAGCCTCCAACTGTAAATTGGATAGTTGGTAAAGCTAAGTTTATTATGCAGGGCAAGACAGGATAGGACAGGATAGGACATTGTGTCCTGAATCGCCCACACAGAGAAGGATGAAAGTCCCAGCACATCCTCAGCCCTGGCGGGGGTGAGACAAACAGCACCCAGCAACGTCTCTGCCCTGGAATTTCCAGAGTTGCCTGCCTCCCAGGTACCCCAGTCCTCTCCCATGATGCCCTGGCCACCTCAGGAGACAGGCTCAGGAGGAATGGGACAGGGCCACAGGCTGCTGGGTGGGGTCAGGAGGCAGAGAGAAGAGCTTCAGGATGCCCAGCTGGGAAGTCTCAAGGTCAAGAACCAGGGCTGGGGTGTCAACAATAGCAACCACTATAATAGTAATAGTAGCAGCTAACACCTATGAGTGCCCAGCCAGGCCTTGCTGAGACAGACCTCATTTAAAAACCACAAAAACCCCACCAGGAATGTAAATTGGTGCAGCCACTGTGGAAAACAGTATGGAGGTTCCTTAAAACAAAACAAAACAAAACATAGAGCTACCATGTGATCCAGCAATCCCACTCCTGGGTATATATCCAGAAAAGATGAAAACTAATTTGAAAAGACACGTGTGCCCTAGTGTTCATAGCAGCACTGTTTACAATAACCAAGACATGGAAACATCCTAAGTGACCATCAACAGACGATTGGTTTAAGATATATATACACAGTGGACTATTACTCGGCCATAAAAAAGAATGAAATATTGCCATTTGCAGCAACATGGATGGACCTAGAGAATATTATGCTTAGTGAAGAAAGTCAGACAGAGAAAGACAAATATTATATAACATCACTTACATGTGGAGTCTAAAAACTAACACAAATGAATCTATATACAAATCAGGGACTTCCCTGGTTGTCCAGCAGTTAAGACTCTGTGCTCCCAATGCAGGGGGCCTGGGTTTGATCCCTGGTCAGAAGACTAGATCGCGCATACCACAACTAAGAGCCCACATGCCACAACTAAGACCCGGTACAGCCAAATTAATTAATTAATTAAAAAAAAAAAATGAAATCAGACTCACAGGCATAGAAAACAAACTTATGGTTACCAAAGGGGAAAGGGAAGGTGGGAGGGATAAATTAGGAGTATGGGATTTTATGATACAAACTACTCTACATAAAATAGGTAAGAAACAAGGATTTACTGTATAGCACAAGGAACTATACTCAATATCTTGCAATAACCTATAATGGAAAATAATCTGAAAAAAATACATGTATATAACTGAATCACTTTGCTGTATACCTGGAACTAACAAAATATTGTAAATCAACTATACTTCAAAAAAAAAAAAAGTCCCTCCAGGCTGGTTCCATAACTATCCCCATTTTACACACAGAAAAACAAGGTCCGGAGGAAGAAGCTGCTGGCTGAGGACTTGTAGTGACCCCAGGATGCAGCAGGTCTTAGTTTCAGTTGCTATGACAAAAATACTAAAGGCTGGGGAGCTTTAACAGCAGAAATATGTTTCTCACAGTTTGGGAGGCTGGGAAGTCCAAGATCAAGGTGCCAGAAGATCTGGAGTCTGATGAGATCCCACTTCCTAGTTGGCTGCCTTCTTGCTATGTCCTCATGTGGCAGAGAACAGAGAGACGAAACAGGCTCTCTCATGTCTCTTTTTATAAGGGCACTAATCCCATCAATAGGGGCTCAGTAGTACTGGCTGTAAAATGGGACTTTGGCTAACTGTGGATGTCCACATGTAGACCCTTCACGCCAGGCCCTGGGCCCACTCTGGGCTCAGCTCAAGGGGACTGGGATTGTGGCAGGAGGAACCCCCATCTCCCCTCCAGTTGAATCTGTAACTCTCTCTAACTTACTGTATCCAGTGGGAAAAAACAAATGTGCTCACTCAGGACTTATCATTAACTGCATACCTGCAGTCGGGAGGGAATGGCTGTAAAGGGAGTCCAATGGAATTTTGGGGGAGATGGAAATATTACATACAGATTGACAGTTCCAAGACTATGCATTTGTTAAAACTCATCCAACTGTAATCTATTGTATGTGAATTATAACCTAACCAAGCTGACCTTAAAAATAGGTATATGATATTTTATTTCGAGATTGCAGGGAAAAGGCAAATAAGAACAAAATCTAAATGCATTATACAAAGTCCCCTGTTTTGGAAACTCATGCAAGGAAGAAAAGTGAAATCTTAATTATATCTTTTGTAACAGTCTTTATTTTATTTTATTATTATTTTTTTTTTTGCGGTACGCGGGCCTCTCACCGCTGTGGCCTCTCCCGTTGCGGAGCACAGGCTCCGGACGCGCAGGCTCAGCGGCCATGGCTCACGGGCCTAGCCGCTCCGCGGCATGCGGGATCCTCCCGGACCGGGGCACGAACCCGTGTCCCCTGCATCGGCAGGCGGACTCTCAACCACTGCGCCACCTGGGAAGCCCTAACAGTCTTTATTTTAAAGTCTATTTTGTCTGATATGAGTATTGCTACTCCAGCTTTCTTTTGATTTCCATTTGCATGGAATACCTTTTTCCATCCTCTCACTTTCAGTCTGTATGTGTCTCTAGATCTGAAGTGGGTCTCTTGTAGACAGCATATATACGGGTCTTGTTTTTGTATCTATTCTGCCAGTCTGTGTCTTTTGGTTGGAGCATTTAATCCGTTTACATTTAAGGTAATTATCAATATGTATGTTCTTATTGCCATCTTGTTAAATGTTTTGGATTTGTTTTCGTAGGTCTTTTTTCTTCCTTTCCTCTTTCATCATTGTTTTCTCTTGTGATTTGATGACTATCTTTTGTGTTGTGTTTGGCTTCTTTTTCCTTTTTTGTGTGCAAATCTATTCTAGATTTTTCATTTGCAATTACCATGTGATTTTGATACAGCAGTCTATATATATACATGTTTTTTTTGTTTTTTTTTGTTTTTTTTTTGCGGTACGTGGGCCTCTCACTGCTGTGGCCTCTCCCACTGCGGAGCACAGGCTCTGGACGTGCAGGCTCAGCGGTCATGGCTCACGGGCCCAGCCACTCCGCGGCATGTGGGATCCTCCCGGACCGGGGCACAAACCCGTGTCCCCTGCATCGGCAGGCGGACTCTCAACCACTGCGCCACCATGGAAGCCCTACATGATTGTTTTAAGTTGCTGGTCTCTTAATTTCAAAGGCATTTCCAATAACCTGCGTTTGTACTCAATATCTTACTAGATACTCTAGCTGTCCGGGTGTGCCAGTGAATATTCTTTTTCTCCCTTCAAAATAAAACACATCTGTATTTTAAGTTGTGTCAATATCAACATGCTATACATGAAGTATTTGTGAAAAATATGTGAGCATACCATTATATAAACACAGACAAAAGGTGAAAAAGCAGTTGTTTGGAAATGGAGATATTACGGCTGTCACAGCTGTACAGAGATACTGTCTCAGTTTCCTCATCTGTACTGTGAGGGTAATGATACCCCCACATGCTGTGTGGGTCTGTACTGGGGACTGGGTAGGTTGGGGGTGATGCAGTAGGTACCGTCAGGGTAGGATAGATAAATCTTTGGTTGGATTGAGTATCTTCTGCTCTCTCTGCTGCATTTATTTGTTTTATGCTAATGAAAGTCAACAAAGGCTAGATGCACATCTCACCATTGTCCAAATGCTCGGGTTGATAATCTATCTACAAGGCAGGAGCCTTCCCTGTGTGGCCAGGGCCACCCCAATGAGGCATCAGCACTGTCCCAGCCATGCCCCAGTGCACAGCTGCCCCTTGACAAGGTCCAGTCCTGGGGCTGCTTCTATCCTGGAACAATCTTGGGGGTGGTGAAGAGCCCAGGCCGGTATTCTGAGACTCTGGAGTCCCAGGATAACCAGGAAGTTGGACTCAGCGTGACCAGTAGGGGAGCTCATGAACTGGCAAGGGGACCTGGGGAGGCTGCTTTGGGGACTCAGCAATGTGGCCCCCAGGGTGGGGGGATGTACAGGGTCAGGTCAAGGTGGCCATAGCCAGGTTGGGCCCAGTGTGTGCAATTCTGGCCTCACTGGAAAGTCCAGCCCATCAGCCATTCACTGGAGGTTAAACAAGAGCTCATCCTCCTCAGACTGCAGACCCCAGGGCAGGTGCAAGGGTTGCAGGGAAGTCAGACAGCGGACCCAATACACCTGTGAGACAGACAGACAGACGGAGACACAGAGACAGGAGAGAGTTGGAGATACAGGGAGAGACATACAGAGAGATAGGGAGAGACAGAAACAGAGACAGAGAGAGACACAAATAGAGAGACAGAGTTAGTGAGAGACAGGGAGAGAGACACACAGAGAGAGAGAGGGAGAGACAGGATGAGAGAGAGATACAGGAAGAGAGATATGGATGAGAGACAGGGAAAGAGAGACAGAGAGAGACAAGGAGAGACAGAGAGATGAGGAAACAGAGAGAGACAAAGAGGGAGAGAGAGAGAGGGAGAGACAGAGAGACAGAAACAGAGAGAGAGAGAGAAGAAGATGGCGGGGATGGGGGAAGACAGTGGAGAGACAGAGAAAACCGACACAGACAGGGAGAGAGAAATAGAGAGACAGGGAGACAGTAGGAGAGACGGGGGTGGGGAGAGACAGAGAGAGCTCTTGGGCCATTCATTCCAACCCCCCAGATCTGGCCCGTGGACCTCTCCCCAACACCAACCAGACTGGCACCCCTTGGACATACAGATGGGGAAACCAAGGTCCCAAGCTCTCAACCTGAAGCTCCAAGGCTGTGACATGGGCCAGGACCCTCAGGAGGGAGAGGTGCAGGTAGGACTCCAAAGGCTGGGGGGCAAGGAATGAAAGGGACCCTAGTTCCTGGTGGGTTTCAGGGGTGATTTTGCTTTTGGAGCCAGGCTTGTCCAGTAAGAGGAATTCCGCCTCTTGGGTGAGGAGCATGAATTTGGGATTAGCACGGACCTAATAAGGTCGAGGAGGGTGGGGCGCCGTGGACACGTGGTGAGTGTAGCCTGGGTCACTGTGAATCTGGGGATGGCCCACAGGTCGCTGTGTGTTCTCGACTGCAGGAAGTGTTTGAAAGTTTCCATGACACAGAGCATTTTGAAATGACCTCTGGGCTCCTGAGTCCGATCCCAGGCCTGATGTCCAGGACTGAGGAAAATCTCAGCTCCTCCTGGAGACTGGCCCAGAGGCGCCAGAGTGGGGATGCCGAGAAAATGTTGAGAATGACCTGGGCCTGAGATGGAGGCGCCAGACAGCCTCGAGGGGGCGGCTGGGAATTCTGCTCCTGGCATCCTCCCCTCCCCTCCACCTGGCCCCCGCCACTGCAGGAACACGCGGTGCACCTGCCAGCAGAATGACCCGAGCAAGGACTACTCCTCCTCGCCCCTAGGGAGGCAGTTGGAATAGATTGACACCCACCTACTCCCGCCAGGAGCTGCCTCCCTGGGAGATGCTGGTGGAAGCCGGGACTCCGGGAGGGAGGGGAAGTGAGAAGTAATGGCCTGAGGTTTTTGTTTTTTTTTTTTGCGGTATGCGGGCCTCTCACTGTTGTGGCCTCTCCCGTTGCAGAGCACAGGCTCCGGACGCGCAGGCTCAGCGGCCATGGCTCACAGGCCCAGCCGCTCCGCAGCATGTGGGATCTTCCCGGACCGGGGCACGAACCTGTGTCCCCTACATCGGCAGGCGGACTCTCAACCACTGCGCCACCAAGGAAACCCTGGCTTGAGGTTTTAGGGGACTTGGGGACTCATCTCATTCCCTGAGTCTGGGGAACTGGGGCTGGCCTTATCTTTGATGTTCCTGAGGAAATGGGCTGGAATCAAAATGACCATATCTAGAGAAACCCATTATTTCACCAGGAAAAATCTCTGAACCATGGCTTCCACCAGGAGTGAGAACAGGAGGACAGATAGGCCAGGAGCTTAAAATGAGCTTGACGTGCATCCCAAACCAGGCAGGGGAATATGCCGGCCATGTAAAAGTGCGTCCATCTGAACAGAACAAAACGAAACAAAATTCAGAAAAGAACCAGGCAGAAATCAAAAATACCAGGTAAGAAAAAAACCTCATAGTGGAATCAAGAATGCAGTGGTAAAATGGAAGATCAGATGGAGGGCACCTTGCATCAGGAAAGAGAAATAAATGAAGCTTGGATACTAAGGTACCTTAGTATCTCTTAATACAGTGGTTTCTTTTTCCCTGAGGGGTTGAGAACACCAATTTCTTCATTTATTCCTCTTTCCTACCATATGACCCAGCAATCCAACTACTTGGCATATACCCTGAGAAAACCATAATTCAAAAAGATTCATGTACCACAATGTTCACTGCAGCACTATTTACAATTGCCAGGACATGGAAACTACCAAATGTCCATCGACAGATGAATGGATAAAGAAGATGTGGCATGGGCTTCCCTGATGATGCAGTGGTTAAGAATCTGCTGCCAATGCAGGGGACATGGGTTCGAGCCCTGGTCTGGGAAGATCCCACATGTGCGGAGCAACTAAGCCTGTGCACCACAACTACCGAGCCTGTGCTCTAGAGCCCACGAGCCACAACTACGAAAGCCTGCGTGCCAAAGGCTATGCTCTACAACAAGAGAAGCCACCACAATGAGAAGCCCGTGCACCGCAATGAAGAGCTAATGCAGCCAAAACTAATAAATAAATAACAAATAAATTTTTTTTAAAAGATGTGGCACATATATAGAATGGAATATTACTCAGCCATAAAAAGGAACGAAATTGAGTTATTTGTAATGAGGTGGATGGACCTGGAGTCTGTCATACAGAGTGAAGTAAGTCAGAAAGAGAAAAACAAATACCGTATGCAAACACACATGTATGGAATCTAAAAACACGGCACAAAGAAGAACCTAGTGGCAGGGCAGGAATAAAGACACAGACGTAGAGAATGGACTTGAGGACACGGGGGTGGGGGAGGGGAAGCTGGGATGAAGTGAGAGAGTAGCATTGACATATATACACTACCAAATGTAAAATAGATGTGGGAAGCAGCCCCGTAGCACAGGGAGATCAGCTCAATGCTTTGTGACCACCTAGAGGGGTGGGATAGGGAGGAAAGGAGGGAGACGCAAGAGGGAGGGGATATGGGGATATAGGTATACTTATAGCTGATTCTCTTTGTTGTACAAGAGAAACTAACACAACATTGTAAAGCAATTATACTCCAATAGAGATATTTTTTTAAAAAAGATGCTAAGGAAGGGACTTCCCTGGTGGCGCAGTGGTTAAGAATCTGCCTGCCAATGCAGGAGACACGGGCTAGAGCCCTGGTCCGGGAAGATCCCACATGCCGCAGAGCAACTAAGCCCCTGCACCACATCTACTGAGCCTGCGGTCTAGAGCCCGGGAGCCACAACTACTGACCCCGTGTGCCACAACTACTGAAGCCCAGGCACCGACAGCCCGTGCTCCACAAGAGAAGCCACTGCAATGAGAAGCCTGCCCACTGCAACAAAGAGTAGTAGCCACACTAGCCACAACTAGAGAAAGCCCGCAGGCATCAGCCAAAATAAATAAATAAATTTATTTTTTTTTAAAAGGGGGGGCTTCCCTGGTGGCGCAGTGGTTGAGAGTCCACCTGCCGATGCAGGGGACACGGGTTCGTGCCCCGGTCTGGGAAGATCCCACATGTCGCGGAGCGGCTGGGGCCGTAAGCCATGGCTGCTGAGCCTGCGCATCCGGAGCCTGTGCTCCGCAACGGGAGAGGCCACAACAGTGAAGGGCCCACGTACCGCAAAAAAAAGAAAGAAAGAAATACTAAGGAAGCAACGGGGATAGTGGATGTACCATATTCACGGACAGGGAAGCTGAGGCTCAAAAGACACTGATTCTTTCCATCTAAAGTTTTATTTATTTATTTATTTATTTATGGCTGCATTGGGTCTTTGTTGCTGCACACGGGCTTTCTCTAGTTGCGGCGAGCGGGGGCTACTCTTCCTTGCGGTGCGTGGGCTTCTCATCTCAGTGGCTTCTCTTGTTGCGGAACATGGGCTCTAGGTGCGCAGGCTTCAGTAGTTGTGGCACGTAGGCTCAGTAGTAGTAGCTCGCGGGCTCTAGAGCACAGGCTCAGTAGTTGTGGGGCACGGGCTTAGTTGCTCCACGGCATGTGGGATCTTCCCGGACCAGGGCTTGAACCCGAGTCCCCTACATTGGCAGGTGGATTCTTAACCACTGCACCACCAGGGAAGCCCCTCATCTGATGTTTTAACATACCCCAACCAAAGTCACAGCAGGGTTTTTTCCCCGGGAACTTTAAGATGAATCAAATTTTTATCTGGATAAGCAGAGGGTTGTGAATAACCAGGATGCTTCTGCAGAAGAACAGGGTGCTGTTACCTGTCCTAACAGATATTGGGATCCATTACAAAACCTGTAACTGAGTCAGAGGGGTGTTGGCACAGGGAGAGACACATTAACCAATGGATTGAATTTAAATGCCTACAGACACCCAACGCAGGTCAGGAATTTTGCTCCAAAATGGAGAGGGTCTGTCCCAGCAGTGGGGAGGGGAGACTATCTCATAAAAGGATCTGAGAAGTAAGAGTCCATGCTAAAAACCGTTAAATTGAATCCCTACATCACACAAAACTCAATTCCATATGGGTGAAGGGGTTATGTGCAAAAAAAAAAAGATCTTGAATAAAGCTTAAATATCTTGGTAGAAAATATAGGTGAGCAGGACTTCCCTAGTGGCACAGTAGATAAGACTGTGCTCCCAATGCAGGGGGCCTGGGTTCAATCTCTGGTCAGGGGACTAGATCCCACATGCCGTACCTAAGAATTCATGTGCTGCAACTAAGGAGTCCACGAGCTGCAACTAACGCCCGGGGAAACCAAATAAATGTTTAAAAAAGAAAGAAAGAAAGAAAGAAGATATAGGTGATCTTCACTAAGGAAAGACTTCCCCCAAAAGAGCCAACAGGCATTGTATACTACATGAGAAAATATTGACCAATTTGTATATATTAAGATTAAAACTCTTTGTTAATCAAAGTACCTTGAAGAAAGTAAAGAGACAAATTACAAACAAGAGGAAGATATGTGTAATATACTCGACTGACGGAGGAATAGTATTGAACATATATAAAGAACCAAGGAGGAAATCCACGTGGCAAGATGTTCAGAATCGACTGGAGATAAGGAAGATGTAAATCAAAACACAAGTGAGTTGCCATTTGATTGACAAAAGCTACAAAATCCAACAAAACCAGTGTTTCCCAAGTCACATATTCATGAGAAACTCAGACTTTCCAACACTTTAGAAAAGCATCTGGAGTTTTTGAGCATATCAGAGTCCACAACCCACAAACCTCTGAAATCCCCAAAAGAGAAAGACATGCCTCCCTACCCCTGGCCAGAGTGCCCTGGGGGTAGGCACTGCCCTCTCAGGGCTGGGGCACCTGCGGGAAGACAGGGGGGTCGTTATTCGGGATGAGAGTAGTGTGGAAGTTTCCTGGGGCTACCGAAACAAAGTACCAAGAACTGGGTAGCTTAAAACAACAAAAAACTATTCTTTCACAGTCTGGAGGCCAGAAGCCTGAGATCAAGGTGCTGGCAGGGTTGGTTCCTTCTAGAGGCTCTGTCCAACACCTCTCTCCTGGCTTTTGATGGCTGCTGGAAACCCTTAGCATTCCTTGGCTTATAGCAGCAACATTCCAGGCTCTGCCTCTGTCTTTTTTTTTTTTGCGGTACGTGGGCCTCTCACTGTTGTGGCCTCTCCCGCTGCGGAGCACAGGCTCCGGACGCGCATGCTCAGCGGCCATGGCTCACGGGCCCAGCCGCTCTGCGGCATGTGGGATCTTCCCGGACTGGGGCACGAACCCGTGTCCCCTACATGGGCAGGCGGACTCTCAACCACTGCGCCACCAGGGAAGCCCAGCCTCTGTCTTCATGTGGCTGTCTCCTCTGTCTCACATCTTCCCCTCCTTTCTCTTATCTTATAGGGACACTTGTCATTGGATTTAAGACCCGTCCTAATCCAGGATGAGCTAATCTCGAGACCCTTACCTTAATTAAATCTGCAAAGACTTTATTTCCAAATAAGTTCCCATTCATTGGTACCAGGTGCACATGTCTTTTGGAGGATAACCATTCAGCCCACTACAGAAGAGACCCTTGATCCTAAGATCACTCTCTAACACACGGAAGACTCATCAGCCTGAGGTTCAAAAGCCACGCGCCTGATACTGCAATTCTTGTTCCCTTCTGTGTCCCCAGCTCCCGGAAAGAACCTGGAACACAGCAGACTGTAGGTGATCCCAGAGCAGTGAAATGAGTAGATCTAGGCTCCAACCAGCTAGGTTTAAGTCCTAGCCCTTCAGATCAGCCACTTGACCTCTCTGTGCCTCGGTTCTCTGACCTGTAAAGTAGGGCTGATAATACCTGCCTGGAGAGAGTTGAATCGTGGCCCCCCAAAAATCTGCCTACCCAGAACCTCCAAATGTGACCTTATTTGGAACAGGGGTCTTTGTAGATATAATTGAGGGTCTTGAGACAAGATCATCCTAGAGTAGGGTGACCATAAATCCAATGGCAGGTGTCCTTATAAGAGACAGAAAAGTAGAAGACAAAGAGAGACAGAGGAGAAGACAGAGACAGAGATTGGAGTAATGCAGCCACAAGCCAAGGAATGCCGAGGGTTGCAAGCAGCCACCAGCAGCCGGGAGAGAGGCAAGGGGTAGATTCTCCCTCAGGGCCTCCAGAAGGAACCCACCCTTGCCCACGCCTTGATTTCAGACTTCTGGCCTCCTGAACTGTCAGAGAATACATTTTTATTGTATTAAGCACCAGGTTTATGGTCATCTGTTACAGCGGCCACAGGCCTATATTGCCTCTTAGGACTGTTAAGATGCTTAAATGAACAATACCTGGTACACAGCCTGATATGCACTTAATTTATGATCACTGGGAGAATAAAATGTACTAATACAGCAAAGCATGAAGTAAGCGCTGGCTATTGATTGAATGAGTGATCGAGGCAAAATGAGGATGAGGCATCAGTGAGCCCCGCCAAGACTGCTGACCCCTGGCTGCCCCCAGGCCCGGCGGTGCCCTGCTTCCCCAAGTCAGCAGGTAGTGCGTCCTCTTAGCACAGATAATGCCCTGCAGGCAGCAGCCCAGCAAACCTCCCAGGCTGCACAGGGTGGTTGGAGCCGGATGCTATTTGCAGACTGAAACCCAGGCCTGCAGCTTTGGCCACCCACTTGCGAAAACAGCTGCTGCTGCTTCCTCCCTGGGAGAAAGTCCCCTAGTGAGGCTACGCAGGGGAAAGGCAGGGAGCGTGGAAGGGGGTGACTCCATTCCCAGGGGGGCCTTGGGGAGTGATAGCACCTCTGTGCCTCGGTTTCCCCTCTACATCTGGGCCGCACGGGGGCGGGGTGGGGAGGGGGTGCGTGGGGTGGGAGGGGATTCCAAGCTCCAGGCCGGGGAGATTGAACCTGGGGATGCTGAGTAAATCACTTCGTGTCTCTGAGCCTCTGTTTCTCCATCTGTGAACTAGTGAGAAACACACGGCCACCAGAGTAACCACACGCGGTCATGTCTTTCCCTTGGGAGACACAAATCAAGTCCTATGCGCCACCCCCACCCCCACTGCCGCCAGACCCTCCCAGCATGCCCAGTTGTTTTTGTTTTATTTGGTTTTGTTTTGTTTTGGCCACACAGCAGTGGGATTTTAGTTCCCTGACCAGGGATAGAACCCATGTCCCCTGCAGTGGAAGTGGGGAGTCTTAACCACTGTACTGCCAGGGAAGTCCGCCGATTGTTTTTTTTTGTTTTTGTTTTGTTTTGTTGTGTTTTTTACCGCTACGCGGGCCTCTCACGGTTGTGGCCTCTCCCGTTGCAGAGCACAGGCTCCGGACACGCGGGCTCAGCGTCCATGGCTCACGGGCCCAGCCGCTCCGCGGCATGTGGGATCCTCCCGGGCCCAGCTGCTCCGTGGCATGTGGGATCCTCCCGGACCAGGGCATGAACCCACGTCCCCTGCATTGGCAGGCGGACTCTCAACCACTGCGCCACCAGGGAAGCCCTGCCGATTGTTTTTAAGGTAAAGACCATGGCCCTCCCTGTGGCCCCCAAAGCCCCATGAGGCCCAGCCCTGCTGCCCTCCCCGCATCATCTCCTTCCATGGCCTCCTTGCAAACAAGCTCATTCCCAGGTCAGAGCCTTTACCTCTCTGCCTGGAACCTTCTCATCTCACCTCCCACTCTCTCCCTCCCTTCATTCGGGCCTGGGCTCCAATGTCACCTCTACCAGGAGGCCCTCCATGACTTCCCAATCTGAAAAGACCCTCCCTCTGCCACATCTGGTCGTGTGTCCCACTTTATCCGTACTATCCATCTCCCTCCCTGCCTCCAGACCATGAATCCCTCAAGGGCAGGGATGTCTCAATTGTCCCCAGCTGTGTTCCCAGCCACCAGTCCAGGGCCTGGCACACAGTAGGCATGTGATAAATGACTCTTATTATCAATGTGATTTTTTGTGAGCACATTGATTTGACACTGCTGTGAATAAAATCTAGACTCCCGATGGTAGGAGAGGAAGAAAGGGCACGTGGGTGAGAATGGCATTTGAGCCAAGACCTGAAGGAGGTGGGGGAAACATTTGGGTGTCTCAGGGAAGACGGTTCCAGGCGGAGGCACAGCCTGTGCAAAGTCCCTGAGACAAGAAAGTGCCAGACTTGTTGGAGGTAATTTGAGGAGGCCTATGTGGCCTGAGCCAGGTAAGAGGGGAAAAGAAATGGGAGCAGTAAGACCAGCAGGGCCTTGTGGCCTCGAGGAAGACTTTGGCTTTTACCTGTGGGAGGTGGGAGCCATAGAGCATTCTGGAGGAAGGAAGGATGAGTCTGACTCTGGTCACTACAGAGTCTATGGGGGATGAGGGCAGAAGTGAGGAGGCCTGCTCTGGTCCAGGGATCAATGACGGGGCTGGACAAGGTGGCAAGGAGAGGTGGGATTTGGGAACAATTTCACTGGTGGATGCGGTGGGGAATGAAGCGCATCAGTGATGCCTGTTTGGTCCTATTTTACAGAGGGAGAACTGAGGCTCTGGACTCAGAGGTATCTGAGTAAAGGAGAGGCTGAAAGGGTCAGTAGGAAGTCAAGAGGCAACCAGGATCTGGGAGGTGGTGAGGGATGTTTCCTGAAGAAGGGACCCTCAGACTGAGAAGCGGTTCCCTCCCTGCCCCACCCCGTACACAGAGATGTAAGCCAGGGAGGGTGGGGACACTGTGGGACTTCCTGACCCTGGAGTCTCCTGGGCCTGAGGCCCCACCTCAGACCCCACCCTCTGGTCCCCATTTCCAGCTGGCACCAGGCAGCTGCCAATGCCACTGGGACATGGCCTGGGCCACCTGCCAGATCTGCCACTGGGAAACCAGCTCTGGGAGGTGGGGATGTCACCGCCCAGCCTGTCCGGGTGGAACAATCGCGACCATTTATGGGGTAGGCCCAGGGGGGCCACAGGCTGGGGACCAGGGTGACCAGTGACAGCACTGGAGCTGGGGGCTCTGGATGGGATTTTTCATGATGCAGGCCTCAGTTTCCCCATCTAAATAAATGGGGCGGGGGGCAACTCTTGTCTCTTGAGACTGTGGGTTTTGAGCTGCTAGGCTCTCAGGCTTAGAGAGGGATTCTTATGCCATTCGGGTTTTCCAGGCGGCAAGTGAGGGCCCCAAGATGCCTAGATCCCGACCCTGAGGCCACAGTGGGGGGTGGCTGCGGGGAGATTAGGATCTGGGCTTGTCTCAGGGAAATGTGGGCCTAAGACACTGGCCAGGCCTGGGCTGCCCCGGCTGACGCAGGCCTAGTCTGGGAGAGCTGGAGGAGGGTTGAGGGAGAGACAGAGGTGGTGAGAGATAGAGAGAGAGGGAGAGGGAGGGACAGAGAGAGCTGAGGTGGAGAGAAAAGGGAGAGATGAGACCGAAGAGAAAGGGAGAGAAACAGGAGAGCTGGAGAGACAGAGACAAAAAGAGACAGACAGAGAGGGAGGTGGGCAGTTAGGGAGACACGGTCGCCCCCCCACCTGGCAAATCGCGGGAAGCTGGGGATGTAAACACAGCCAGAGGCGCCCCTACGTGAAACAAATCTCTGCGCGCTCTTGAACAAACCGGGACTTGCATATTATTGAGGGTGATGTCAGGGACAGCTCCCTGAGGTGCGTGCCTCCAGGGCCAGGCACCTTCTTCACCTCTCACAACCCCCAAGGAGGGTTAACCACCCCCATTCCACCGATGGGGACACTTAGGCTGGAGAGCCCCAGGCTGCACAGCTAGTTGGAGGCCGAGCAGGACTCGGTCAGGATGTGAGAGACGTTTGTCCACCTACTGTGTGACGCTCCGTTCCTCCAGCCCCCACCCCGAAGGCGCACCCCAGCTGGCAGAGGAGAAACCCGCCCTGCCCCTCCCCCCTGGTCCGCCTCTACTCCGGCAACCCCCCCCCCCCCCCCCCCCCCGCTTCCCAGCCCACAGAATGTTTTTCTTCTCCTCCTGGGTGTTTTGGTTTCAGCAGGAACCGCCTTGCCCGCAGGCGGTTCCCGGCCGGCCAGGGTCAGTCCAGGGAGGGGACAGAAGCCAGGAGCAGCTCCGGGGCCGAACCCAGGGCACGACCTCGGCCATCGCCCCAACAAGGGGACCAGGCAGGTTCCCTCCTGCTCCCTCCGTATCTTGGTTTCCCCACCTGGAAAGCGGGGCCCTGCCTGGTCGCGGGCCCCCACGTGTGGCCAAGGGGCAGATGCCTCCTGGCGGGGTTTCCCACGTCCGTGCCAAGGTTCCGAGCGCTCCGTTATTAAACATTGATGGAAGCTGCCTGGTGCCTGCCCAAGAGGCCTCCCAGTGTGGGGACAGGGTTGGACGCAGATGCCCCAACCCGAGTTAGTGCAGGGTGGCGGGGAGTCGGGGGAGGGGGGATAGGTCAGGGCCCACCAGAGGGAGAGGCTGGGGGGCAGGGAGAATGGGGAGAGGGACCTGCAAGAGGGGGCATCAAACACAAGGAGAATTCTTAGCTATGAGGTCTAACACCCAAGTAACCAAAGGAAAATACATAAATTGGGCTCCAAATTTAAGAGTTTTTTTGACAAAGGACACTTAAGAGAGTGAAAAGACAACCACAGAATGGCAGAAAATATTTGCAAATCATATATCTGACAAGAGATTAATATCCAGAATATATAAAGAACTCTCACAACTCAATAAAAGATAAATAACCCAGTGAAAAATGGGCAAACGCCTTGAATGGACATTTCTCCAAAGAAAGTGTACAAATGGCCAGTATGCACATGAAAAAATGCTCAGTATCATTAGTCCTCAGGGAAATGCAAATCAAGACACCATGAGATACCACCTCACACCCACTAGGATGGCCAGACTCAAAAAGTGGGAAATAACAGGTGTTGAGAATGTGGTAAAATTGGAGCCCTCACACACTGCTGATGGGAATGGAAAATGTGCAGGCACTTTGGAAAACAATCTGGCAGTTCATGAATCATTTAAACCTAGAATTACAATGTGATCAAACAATTCTACTTCTAAGTATATACCAAGAGAATTGAAAACAGGTGTTCACACTCATGCTTGTATACAATGTTCATAGCAGCACTAGTCACAATTGCCAAAAGGTGGAAATAACCCAAATGTCCATCAATAGATGAATGGATAAACAAAATGCAGTCCATCCATACAATGGAATATTATTCAGCCATAAAAAGGAATGAAGTGGGAATTCCCTGGCGGTCCAGTGGTTAGGACTCAGCGTTTTCACTGCTAGGGCCTGGGTTCAATTCCTGGTCTGGGAACTAAGATCCTGCAAGCCGTGCAGTGCAGCAATAAAAAAAAGGAATGGGGCTTCCCTGGTGGCGCAGTGGTTGAGAGTCCGCCTGCCGATGCAGGGGACACGGGTTCGTGCCCCGGTCCGGGAGGATCCCACATGCCGCGGAGCGGCTGGGCCCGTGGGCCATGGCCGCTGAGCCTGCGCGTCCGGAGTCTGTGCTCCACAACGGGAGAGGCCACAACAGTGAGAGGCCCGCGTACCACAAAAAAAAAAAAAAAAAAAAAAGGAATGAAGTTTTGATATGCGCTACAACATGGATTAACCTCAAACATCAAGAACATCAAGCTGAGTTTCTTTTACAAAAGAACAGACACAAAAGGCCACCTGTTGCATGATCCCATTTATATGAAATGTCCAGAACAGGCAGATCCATAGAGACAGAAAGCAGATCAGTGGTTGCCTGGGGCTGGGGGAGGGGGAATGGGAGTGACTGCTCATGGTGCTGGGGTCTCTTTTGGGATGATGGAAATGTTCTGGAACTAGATAGTAATGATGGTTGCACGACGTTGTAAATGCCACTGAATTGTTCACTTCAAAGGGGTGAATAGTGTGGTATGCAAACATAGCCTTAAAAAAAAAGGAGGAATGGGCAAAGGTGCACAGTTGGGGGAAGGGCATTTCAGTTCAGGCCAAGGGCCTGGGATCTGCGGGGTGCAGGCTGTGACGCATAAGAAGCTAGGCCAGGCCTGTTCTGTCTCATCTCCTGCAGCCACTGTCCCCAGAGGCCCCTGATATCCCAGCGCCATCCTGGTTCAAGGGAAGAGGTGGAGACAACATGTCTTTGTGACCAAACCACCCACAGGCTGCTGGAGAGACAGAAGAGGCAGGTATCTGGGGAGGTAAACTGAGGCAGCCTGTCCCCCTGATGGAAACATGCATCCTGACTCATGGTGGGATGAGTCTCTTTCTCAAGGGAGAAAGACTCAGAGGAAAGGAAGTTGAGAGTGGGGGCAGGTGCTCTGGAGAAGCCACCTTACCCATTTTACAGACTGGAACACTGAGGCCAGACAGGCTGAGTCATCTGTTCTGGGCTGAACTGCAGCAGGAAGAATCTTTGAACAACTCACAAATCAGGTCTCTAACTCTTCTGCTCCAGAACGTCCACCCCCACCCCCCACCAACTTAAGAATAAAACTCTTAGGTCCCCAAGGCCCCGGAAGCTGTGACCTCTATCCTTCCCCCTCACCTACTCCCCACCGACCACATCTGCCACAGGGCCTTTGCTCTTGCTGTTCTGGCCTCTCTTCACCATTGGACCCTAGCACCACCTCTTCCAGGAAGCCGTCCCTCACTCCTGTTCCTCACACTTTCACTTGTCACTCTCCCAGGTTTATTATAACTCTCTTTGTGATGATTAGATTAACATCTGCCTTCCCTACCCAATCAGGAACCCCTCATGCCTGGACCAATTCTGATCTGTTTGGGACAGGAATTGGTATACAGTAGGTGCTCAACACTGATTTCCTGAATCAGTGAAGGAATGAAGCTGTGAAAGGGGGGTCTACCTCAGTCTTGATTCCTGGAGCTGCTGGGAGGAGCTGAGGGATCAACACTCAGAGGAGCACCAGAATAATGAGTACACAGCAAGCACTCAATAAACACTGGACCAGGGTTCTGCTAAGTAAGGTTGTCCAACCCACTGAGGTAGGGCCCTCAAGCCAGTGCCCTGAACCTCTTCCTTTTTTTTTTTTTTGCGGTACACGGACCTCTCACTGTTGTGGCCTCTCCTGTTGCGGAGCACAGGCTCCGGACACGCAGGCTCAGCGGCCATGGCTCACGGGCCCAACCACTCTGCGGCATGTGGGATCTTCCCGGACCGGGGCACGAACCCATGTCCCCTGCATCGGCTGGCGGACTCTCAACCACTGTGCCACCAGGGAAGCCCCCCTTCCTTTTATAGAGATGGACAAGTAGAGGCCCAGAAAATGACCCTCCTGTGGGTAATTTCCTAGCAGCAGAAACAGAACTCAACGTGGCTTCAACAAAAAGAGAACCAGTGTGGTGGGCTTCAGGCATGGCTGGATCCAGGAACTAGGACTCCATCTCTCTGTGTTCCTGTCCTCCCTGCAAGCTTCTCTTCCAGGCAGTCTCAGTCTTCCCCCAGTGGAAGCAGGGTGTTCATTTTTCCCATTCATTTCAGAAAGAATTTCTGGTGGTGCTCAATAAACACCAAACTCCTACCCCTTGGACCCAGGGGGTGAGCTTGCCAACTCCAAGACCACATAACTGGGTCGTGTGCTACCTGTGGGCCCAAGAATGGGATGGCCAGCATGGGGGCATTTAGCTCCCTGGAGGTTCTGCTGTGTGTGTGTGTTGGGGGGTCGGGGAGATGCTGGACTTGAGGTGGGTAGCTCTGAGCCCCTGGGGGTCAGGTCAGTCTGGTCTTTCTCATGAGGCTGCTGACCCAGCATCCCCTCCTTCCTGTCCACTTGGTTCTGCCACTGTCCGGGCCTCTTCCTCAGGCTGGAGCCCAGCCCTGAGGAATGAGGAGGACTGATCTTTAAGGGAAGGCATATCTAGCAGAGGGCACTTGAGCAAAAGCTGCGAGGTGGCAAATCCAAGGGAGGGAACATTCGCAGAACAGTAAGCAGCACTGTAGCTGGAGCACTCGGACCAAGTCTTCTGTTTCCCCATCTAGATGCATAGATGGGGAAACAGAAGACCCCCAAAGAGGAGGGGCCTGGACCTCTCGATTCCCGGCCCTACGAGCTGCCAGACCTCCCTCACCTAGAGGTCCCATCTCCTTTTGCCACAAAATTCAGTGGTACTGGGTTTTAATCTCCACCCCGCCCTCGTTTAAAACCGGATAAGTCTGTTTTGGAAACTCCCTGGGAGGTGGGAGGGGGGCTGGGCGGACTGGTCCTGGGAGACACGCGCCGCTGCTGCCACCTGGTGGCCATACGGGGAATCAGAGCCAACTCGTTTAAGAATGAGGGGAGGACTTCCCTGGTAGCGCAGTGGTTAAGAATCCGCCTGCCAATGAAGGGCACGAAGCTTTGAGCCCGGGTCCCGGATCCCACATGCTGCTGAGAAACTAAGCCCGTGTGCCACAACTAATGAGCCTGCGCTCTAGAGCCCGCGAGCCACAACGACTGAAGCCCACGTGCCACACAGACTGAAGCCCACGTGCCTAGAGCCCATGCTCCGCAACAAAGAGAAGCTACCGCAATGAAAAGCCCGCGCATCGCAACGAAGAGTAGCCCCGGCTCGCCCCAACTAGAGAAAGCCGGTGCGCAGCAATAAAGACCCAACGCAGCCCAAAATAAATACATTTATTATTTTTTTTAATAGAATGAGGGGAGGTCGGGTGGCGAGGGTACAGGAAGTGGGCAGATTCAAGGTGTGTCTGGGGGTCACGGGTCCTGCTGCGGGGCGTTGGGTGTTAGGACCAGGGAAGAACCCCAGGTCCCGGCCTGAGCCCTGGGCAGAGGGGCGGGGCTGGGGGACAACCAAGGCTCCCGTTACTAGCGGTCTCAGCCCCACTGCCCCTTGGGCTGGTCCACCCCCCCACCCCCACCCCCGCCTCCCAGTCCTAATTTAGCAGAGTTCCAAGTGATCATCTAGCTCTGTCTCTCCCAGATTGGGTTCTCCTGGGGGGCATCCAGAGGGAGAGATTAATAAATGTGTGGAATGAATAAATTAATTCTCAGGCTTTAGTCAGGGGAAAGATACTCATTTATTAAGCCTAAGACACCCGCCCCCCTCCCCCCAGCAGCTCTGTGAGGTCAACATTATTATCATCCCCATTTAATTAATTAATTTTTGGAGTTTAGGTGAATTTTATTCTAAATTGGGTAAAAAACTTAACAACAAAACAAGTTAACTATTACATTCAATTTAATTACTGAATCAGTAAGTTTATATTAAAGTCCTTTTTTTAAGATTTAATTTCATTTATTTTGGGCTGCATTGGGTCTTCACTGATGCGCCCGGGCTTTCTCTAGTTGTGGCGAGCGTGGGCTACTCTTCGTTGGGGTGCGCGGGCTTCTCATTGCAGTGGCTTCTCCTGTTGCGGAGCACGGGCTCTAAGCATGTGGGCTTCAGTAGCTGTGGCACGTGGGCTCAGTAGTTGTGGCTCACGGGCTCTAGGCGTGTGCGCTCAGTAGTTCTGGCTCACGGGCTTAGTTGCTCCGGGGCATGTGGGATCTTCCCGCACCAGGGATTGAACCTATGTCCCCTGCATTGGCAGGAGGGTTCTTATCCACTGCGCCATCAGGGAAGTCCCCGTCCTATCTTTTTAAACCACTCAGTGATTTTTAATATTTAATACAATCAAACCTAATGAAAACTTTTTATATAAATCTTTTAAATTACTGGGAAACTAAAATTTAAATCCCATTCATAACTGCACTGCACAAATACTTGATATGCAATAATCTACATCTTCCCAAAGACGTTGTGGCTTATAGTAAGGTATTTTCTTCCTGGCCACCATAAGTTTACTGAATTTCTCCTTTGTTTTCAGTTTTTTATTTTCTTCTACAATAGCTTCATATTTCTCTTCCATTTCTGCCAATTCTAGGCGAAGCAGCTCTATTTCTAGATTTTCTGGGGTAGCAGCTCCTAAGCAATGTTTTAAAAAATCCAAAGCACTATTAGGTTTCTCCGGTTCTTCATATAAGACTACCAATACCTTGGTCAGCGTGCCCAGCACCCCCGACTTCTCCAAGTACCTCCAGAACTGATGGGCGGCTTTGTAATGAGCCATAGTGAAAGCAGCAGCCGCGTTTCCATTTTATTTTTTATTTTATTTTACTTTTTCACCCCCATTTTATAGGGGAGGAGTCTGAGGCCAGGGAGGGGCCAATGCCCCCCTCAGAATGCTTAGAGCCCCCATTCTTTTCCTCACACCTAGATCCTCCAAGCCTGGAGAACCTGCAATGCAGCCAGGAACTCTGTGCCCAGATTCCCCATCCAATGCTTCTGGGACAGGATGCCCAGCCCAGGGCCCTGGGATCAGCCTGAGACCCTTTGGGCCCCCCTCCAGTCTATCCCACACACCCCCAACAGGCCAACAGCGCCCTGCTCCATGGATGCCAGGCCCTGGCCCTGGGTAGCAGCTCCCGTTTCATGGCGGTTTCTAGGGTTTCCACCACAGGACATGTGGCAACCGGTGCTGGACAGAGTGGGTGTTGGTGGGGGGCACTGACGCCAGAGCCTGGGCAGTGGGGATGGGGTCTGAGTCACTCCGCCTGGGTTAGACTCCTGCCTGTGTTGTGTGGCCACAGGCCAGCCACTCGCCCTCTCTGAGCCTCACTGAGGCTCACTGAAATAGGTTAATAAGACAGCCATGTACCTCAAGGCGGTTATGGGGATTCAGGGCATCACGTGCCTGGAAAGGACAGGCTGGGTATGCAATAAGCACTTAATAACCAACTGTCGTGATTGTAATCATTGGTCTTCCTGTCTGTAAGAGGAGGCAGATGTTTCTGTTTCTCCCTGGGAACGGAATTTGGGGGTCTGCCTTAGGTCTCCCAGGAGCAGCGGGAGTCCAGCTGCCTGGGCAGGGCTGTCTTCCAGACTGTCCTGCCGGTCAGGCCCCAGAGTCCCAGACTCAGGGCATCCCTGCACCCATTTCCTGTCTTTCAAGGGCAGCTCTGTGTCCAGGGCTGGCTCAGGGGCACCCAGAGGCAGCTCCATCTTCTCCTTGAGAAGCCCAGCTGTGTCCACTTCAGCTCGCTCTCCTTTGTCCCAGGATATGTTCACCACCAGGGCCTCTTGCTGGGACACCTCCTCCGGGAAGTCTGCCGGGCTGTTCCACTGCCAAACCTGGAGACGGACGGTGGGGTTAAGGCTGTGGGCAGTGCCCTATTTCTCATCCACACAAGGATGGAGTAGACCAGGTCCCTTCTGGCTTAATTCTCTAAAACCCGAGACCAATTCAAGGATCAGTTGGAAGGGCCCCCCATTTCTCTTTGGAAAGTTGCCCCTTCTCCTCTCTTAGTTGATGTGGTTGGGCATGGCAGTAGCCCCACGCCAGCTCTCGCCATCGGCATGTGATCCTGGCCCAGCCAATCAGAACACTCCTACCCCCTGGTTCTAGTGATAGGCTAAGGGATGGGCATATGACCCAAGCTGGGCCAATCAGTGATGTCCGAGAATTCTGCTCCAGTTAATGGGAAAAATGGATACCCTGCTTCCACAGGGGGAAGGCTGAGCCTGCCTGAGATAGAAGCCTGAAGGGAGGATAGCACCACAAAGAGATGGAGTCCTAGTTCCTGAATCCAGCCATGCCTGAAGCCCACCACCCTGGAATTTTTTTTCCATCAGGTTCCTTTGTGGAACTCACTTCAGTTCTGTTTCTGCTACTAATAAATGACCCACACGAGGTTGCCCTTTGGGTTTCTATTTGCCTGTCTATAAAATTGGACAGGCTTTTGGAGTCCTTGCACCAGTGGGTTGGGGGAAAGTAAAATGAGTTAATGCATGGCCATTACTCTTCAGAGCCCTGGTCCAGATATGGACCCAATAAACAAGACCTGGAATTAGAAAGGGGGTCCTTACCTGCTTCCCCTGGCTGCCAGAGAACTCGACGGCAGTGCTGGCACAAGGTGTGGGCAGGGGTGGGCACAGGTGCCTTACAGCCCTGGGGAGGGAGGAGAACTGGTCAGTGCTTCTGTTCGTTCTTACTTTTTAATTGTACTGACTTATTTTTTTCATCTCCATTAGGTTATAATAAGGGGAGTGAGGATGTGGCTAAGGGGTCAGGGGTACGGGAGACTGACAGACCCGGATTGAAATCCCAGCACTGTCGCCACTGCTGGATGCCTGGGCCTGACTATCTGGGCCTCAGTTTCCTCATCTCGAAAGTGGACATAAAAACCTACTTGGGGGGAGGAGTTATTACTATTCTTACTATCACTATTACAGATCATCTCGGGGGAAGGGGTGCAAGTTACCTGTTCAAGCCGAGGTACCCAAAGATTCCCAGAAGAAGGATGCTCACGAAGCTTCCCAAAGATGTGAGGAAGATGGACAAATCGGACAACTCAGAAACCTGGACTTCTGGAAGCAGAAGAGCTTGGGCTGGGGGAGAGCCACCTCCTGCTTCTCACTGAGGAGGGAGTGGGAGGGGCGGGCCCTCCATTAACTCACTGCTGACCCTGGCATACTGTGAATCCCTCTGTGTCTCAGTTTCCTCCTCTGTGAAGTGGGACCCTGCCTGCCCTGTGACTACAGGATAAAGCCCTGGCACACAATAAGTGCTCAGGATACTGTAGCTCCAAGAGCCTGCAGGTAGGGCCTGTGTGGTTGCTCCCCCGGACCCAGACCAGCCCACCACACACCCAGTCTGACTCACTGGTTCTCTTGGGACCAGATTTCTCAACATGGACAACAGGTAGGGACCGTGGCAGGATCAGGGATCATTTGGTCTCCAAATCTCTCATTGCCACACACCCCAAGACAATGGAGCCCACCTCCTCATGTTTGTGATGAGATACTCATTCATTCATATTCATTCATTCACTCAATAAATAGCCCCCTGCTCCCTTCCTCTCCCCAGGAGCCCCAAGGCTGGGGGAGGCAGAACCCACACAGACACCCACACACACTCCCAAGGCGTCAGGCCAGGTTGGAGGGGCAGTGGTGGGGGGTGCCCAGAAGGAAGCCTGGAAGGCTTCCTGGAGGAGAGAGCTTTTGAGCTGAGTTTTGAAGGATGAATAGGAGTTTGACAAGGAGACCAAACATTCCAGACAGAGAGGCCTGCAAGGGAAAGGCAGTGTGAGAGAAGGTTCATGAGGGGAAGCTGCAGCAGAGGTGAAGGAGTTGGGAGCAGGTCAGCCTGCGACTTTCTCCTGAGAGGGATGCATGTGGAGCCATGGAAGGATGGAGGGTCAGGGCGGGACTGCTTGCCGACATGTGGGATGGGGCAGTGCATGCTGGGTAAGTACCCGGGCCTGCTCCCTCACTCACCGACAGTGAAGCGCAGGGGCTGGCTCCAGGCGCCCCGCCACTTGGCTGTGTCTGCTCGAACCTGCACCTTGTAGGCTGTGGCAGCCCGCAGACCCTGGAGGGTGATCTGGGTCTCTGTGGCTTTCACTGACAGCTCTGTGGGCAGGAAGCAGCGTGGGTCCCTAAACCCCCTTTACTCTGGACTCCACCCTGGGGGTGGGAGTGGGGGCTCACAGACATTTTGCTGAATAATCTTCCCTAAATGCACCAATTCACGTCAAACTTATTTGGAAAATATTCTTCATCAAAATACTAGTGAATGATGCTGTTTTTTCTCAAATTCTGACCAATTTGCCCTTCACTTGCTCCTAGCCCACTCCTTTCCAGCCGCATCTGCCTTCTCCTCAGAGCTCCCTAAGGGGCACCAGGTTCAATCGCAAACCTCAGGGCCTTTGCACTGGCTGTTTCCCTGGCCTGGTTCACCCTTTCACCAGATAACTACATGGTTTCCTCCCTCACCTCTTTCTCATCTTTAGGGACAAGGTCAGGGTTAACTTTGTCTAAGTTGTTCCCCGAGTGTCCCCAGCACCTCAGCACAAAGTAGGATCTCAACAAGTGTCTGTGGAATTGGATGATTTTTTAAAAATAAAGCACCCCATAAAATTCTTTAAAATGAGAATACAGTTGTTGGCTGTCATACAGAAGAAAAATTCCTAGAACCCTAAATCCATATTCATTGTAAATATTCAAGAGGAATATTCTCCAAAAGAAATTTCAGGGAAGTTGGTACATTTGGCCAAATGGGCATTTGGTGCATAAATTTTCAGCAATTTGACTTTTGGCAAAGTGGTTTTCAGCAAATGGGCTGCTTCCAGCTGTGCCACTGTG
This sequence comes from Mesoplodon bidens, assembly GCF_964165515.1. Lineage (NCBI taxonomy): Eukaryota > Metazoa > Chordata > Mammalia > Artiodactyla > Ziphiidae > Mesoplodon > Mesoplodon bidens. The sequence goes on from NC_138160.1 coordinate 140,015,421, forward strand.
AACAAGTCACCGACTCCCATTTGGCCTCATTTACCCCCTCTAAACAACGGAGGGTGACCAAGCTGATGGCAGAATGTCTATGTCCGATGCCAGAGCAGCCCCCGTTCCACCCCCCTCCCCCCTCCACCCCCCTCCCGCCCCTGTGCTGGGCTCGAGGAGGGAAGGCAGGATATAAACTCATGGTCTTGGCGGCCTGGCCTGTTGCTGCAGGAGATGGATGGGCGATGCTGTATTCAGGAGAGGCTGTGTGACCCAGTGGGGAGGAAGAGGTTCCCAATGTGGGAAATGACAGGAAGTTCCAGCCCTGGTGAGACCTTTCCCTCCTATGGGGCAGGAAGGGGCACCTAACTGAGCTCAAATCCAAGCTTGTTTAACCTTTGGGTAGGTGAATCCCTCTCCAGGCCTCAGTTTCCCCATCTGTAGAATGGAGACAGTCATCCCCGCTCCATGGGAGTTGCCGTCTAAAGGATCAGTCAAGACCCTTGAGTCCAACTCTATTGTTCCATGGGTGTGAAAACCAAGGCCCAGAGAGGGACAGTGAGGTGCCCAGGGTCACACAGCAAGGCAGAACTCAAGCCCAGAGCCCTTCCTCCCCCAGCCAGGCCAGTGCTGCCTCACGTACCGGATACTTGGTTGCTGGCCTCATCCTGGCAGCGCACAACGTACTCCTTCAGGACGCCGGGGCAGGTGCTCAGCAGAGATGGTGTCCAGTCCACAGACACTGAATCCTGGCTGAGTTTCTTTACAGACACATGCTGTGGGCTCCCGGCCTCTGAGGCTGCAACCAACATCCTTTACCACAGTCAGCTCCAAGGGTGCTAGTTGAGTACTTCCTGCCTGCCCAGCCTGCTTCTGTCCGGAGACCCAGGGAACCTTGGCCACAGAGTCAGCTGTGTCTGGGTTTGTATCCCAGTTCCACCACTCTTGGTGTCATCACTTCCCCTCTCTGAGCCTCAGTTTTCTTACTATATAATGGTGCAATGCCTCTCGGGGTATCTTAAGAGTTGACTGAGCTGACTTCTATGTGTCTGGCTTCTGGCCAGGGCCTCATATGCAGTAGGTGCCTCTAAATGGTATTCCCCCTTCCTGATACCCAAGGCCACTGCCACGTCCCCTGGGGAGACCACCCTGCAGGTTTAGGCCACTCACCATTGCCTCCAAAATGGTAGGTGGACAAGACGGTGGACCACGAGGTGGGCTTCTCCGGGTGTGCAGAGGCAAAGATGGTGATGCGGTAACACTCCTTCTGCCACATTGCCCCAGATGCTCGGCTCAAGCTGTGCGTTGCTAGAAGGATTAGCAAGGGTCAGACCAGTAAATAGATTGTCCCCACCTCCGCACCTGCGCCATCTCCCAGGAACTCTTAGAGCACTCCTACCCATGCTTCAAAGCCCTTGCACCAATGTCCCCTCCTCCAGGATTCCATCCTCATGCCCCTTCCCACCCAGTCCCTGCCCCTTCCTAGCCTGTCCCCACCCCCTCCAGCACAGCTCCTACTCTATGGCGCTGGGGTGTCTGCATCCAGCTCTGTCTCCCCTGGCTGGGAGCTCTTTGAGGGCCAGGCTGAGGCTGAGGCTTCCTGGGGCCCCGGCCAAGACCATGTCAGAGAGTGAGAGGCTGCTTGGGCCATTTGGCACCCTCCCTTTCCCTCCAGAGGCCTTATTAATTTGCCACCTGCATCTTGCTAGCTGCTACCTTTCCTGGCACGGGTGAATGTTTAACAAACACCCTGGGACGTGAGACTCATTACCTGCTGGGGTGCAACTTTCCCAGGGCTGAGCCCTGACACCCCAGGATCCCAGCAGGAAGCTCCAGACCTGCATGAGTGGGAGGGTCTGTCTTGGCCTGTCCCCACCTCTGTGTGACCTTGAGCAAGTGGCAAGACCTCTCTGGCCCTCAGACACCCCACATGGATGATGCCTGTAGGTTTGAGCTGACCAGGAGCTCTAATGGAGGATGCAGGGCAACCGATATTACGGTACCCGTTCCAGCAGGGTCCCAGTCCTGGGGTGCCGTCAGGGTGCAGGTGGCAAGGCTCTCGTCCTGGCCCTGGGGCTGCCACTCAATGCAGTACGTCATGCCCTGGGCCCGGGCTGGCCAATGCATGGTGGTCCTGTTGGCTCCGGTACTGATATTCAGAACCCCTGGTTCTGGAAGAAGACAAGGGAGGCACATCAGAATAGCTGCTTCATGCTCCCCACACCCAACCCAAGGCTCCTATAGCCCCATGCCACCCTCTTGACAAGCTCTAACCCCCCAGGGCCAGGAGTGTCTGTATCTGGCTCTGTCTCCCTACGCTGGGGGCTGCCAGGATGGGGGCTGAGCACAGAGGGGACAGCAGGGGCTGATTGAATGAATCGAGTCTTCCCCCAGCCTGACTGTGGGTTCCCTGCCAGGATGCCCACAGTCAGTGCTCCCTATGCTGCCACTACTACCCTGTCAGGCTAGTGGGCATCTCCTGGTCCAGCAGATGCCTGGCCACCCACCACCCACCTTGCCCAGCGGTGGGTGGCTGTGGTGGAGGAGGAGCCTCCCGGCTGGACCAGAACTCAGAGCCCCGAGGACAGACCCACTCAGCCCCCTGGGCTCATCTCTCCACTCCCTACAGCAACGCCACCCGTATCAACCTGAGAGGTGGGTACTGCTTCCAATTCTAGGGACAATAACTATCATTTATTGAGTTCCGACTGTATGTGCCAGGCCAGTGCCGAGCATTTTACAGGCACCACTTTCCCACAAAGTGGGACCGTGATCATCCCAATGATATAAAAACTGAGGCTCAAAGCCGGAGAGCCACCAGCCCAAGGTCACAAAGCGAGGCCATGGCCCGAACCAGACCAGGAGCTGACAGACTTGCTGCTGTGTCACCCTGGCAAGTGGCTTCATCTGTCTGAGCCTCAGTCATCTCATCTCTGAAATGGGCATCATCCCAACAGCCCAGCTGGGTGCTCAGCAGGATCAGGACTAAGGTGAAGCGAGCAAGGCACTTATCTCGGGCATGAAATTAAGGAGGCGCCAAAGAACTCAATCACCAAGATCAACACTCTTCTAATGCAATATTTTTTAAAAAATCAAAATGAACCTAAAAATATGTACTGAGTACTATTCATGGTTGCCAAACAATGGAAACAGCTCAAATGTCCGTCAGTGGATAAACAGATAAACAAAATGTGGCCCATTCACACAATGGAATATTACTCAGCCATAAAAAGGAATGAAGCACTGATGCACGCTACAATGTGGATGAATCTTGAAGACATCAGGCTGAGTGAAAGAAGCCAGACACAAAAGGTCACATAGTATATGATTAATTTCTATGAAATGTCCAGAGCTGGCAAATCCACAGAGACAGAAAGCAGACTGCTGACTGTCAAGGGCTGGGGGAGGGGGATGGGGAGTGACTGCTAAGGGGGACGGGGTCTCCTCTTGGGCGTGATGAAAAGGTTCTGGAACTAGACAGAGGTGATGATTGCACAACATTGTGAATGTAATTAAGGCATCAAATTGTACTTGTTAAAATGGTTCATTTTGATATGTGAACTTTACCTCAATAAAATACATATGTTTATATACATACATATAAACCTTAATTTTTTTTTTTTTTTTTTTTTTGCGGTACGCGGGCCTCTCCCTGCCGTGGCCTCTCCTGCTGCGGAGCACAGGCTCCATACACGCAGGCTCAGCGGCCATGGCTCACAGGCCCAACCGCTCTGTGGCATGTGGGATCTTCCCGGACCGGGGCACGAACCCGTGTCCCCTGCATCAGCAGGCGGACTCCCAACCACTGTGCCTGCCACCAGGGAAGCCCCGAAACCTTAATTTTTAAATTTTAGATTTATTTTTTTGAGGTAACACTGGTTTATAATATTATAATAATAAAAATCTTTCATGTGTACATTATATTTCGACTTCTGAGTACCCTACTGTGTGCTCAACATGAAAAATTTAGTTTCCATCTGTCACCATACAGTTGATCCCCTTTACCCCTCCCCTCCCCCTGCCTTTTCCCCTCTGGTAACCACTAATCTGTTCTCTATATCTATGTATTAGTTTTGGTTTGTCCATTTATTTAGTCAGTCAGTTGTTTGTTTGGTTGGTTGGTTGGTTGGCTGGTTGGTTGGTTTTTATATTCCACATCTGAGTGAAATCATAGGGTATTTGTCTTTCTCCAGCTGAATTGTTTCACTAAGCATAATATCCTCAAGGTTCACGCATGTCGTCACAAATGGCAACATTTCATTCTTTTTTATGGCTGAGTAGTATTCCATTGGATACATGCACCACATCTTTTTTGTCCATTCATCCATTGATGGGCACTTAGGTTGTTTCCATATCTTGGCTATTGTGAATAATGCTGCAATGAACATAGGGGTGCATATATCTTTTCCAATTATGTTTTCTTTTTCTTTGGATAAATACCCAGAAGTGGAATTGCTGGATCATATGGTAGTTCTAGTCTTAATTTTCTGAGGAATCTCCATACTGTTTTCCATGGTGGCTGCACCAATTTACATTCCTGCCAACAGTGTATGAAGGTTCCCTTTTATCCACATCATCACCATTGATATTTTCATTGTGTATAAACATATGTATATATTTAATATATGTATACATGTATGTAAAATGAGCAAAATGTCTAGATTTTAAATAAAGACAGGATCAACCCTGTATTTGCACGACCCTGCCTTGCTTGCCACACCCTGATCTTGGCTGGTCCCAATAAAACTTTATTTACAAAAACAAGTGTTTAGCCTGGGCCACAGTTTGCCAGTGAGAATTTTTTTAACTATTACACTATAGCACTATGCATTTTTTTTTTTTTTTTTTTTGCGGTACGCAGGCCTCTCACTCTTGTGGCCTCTCCCATTGCGGAGCACAGGCTCCGGACGCGCAGGCACAGCAGCCATGGCTCATGGGCCCAGCCGCTCCGCGGCATGTGGGATCTTCCCGGACCGGGGCACGAACCCGTGTCCCCTGCATCGGCAGGCGGACTCTCAACCACTGCGCCACCAGGGAAGCCCCGCTATGCATTTTTTAATGCTATGCATTTTGAATACTGACTTTACACACTCCTAAATTAGACACCACATTACACTTTTGTGCCTCACTTGCTTCACCCTAGTCTAGCTGAGGCTCAGAGTACGTGCTCAGCTCCAAGGGGCCCCCCCACTGCCCAGCCAAAGGCACCTGAGTGGGTATAGGCAGGAATGTGCCATGTCTGTTTGGGACCGAGGCCAAAGCGATTCCGGGAAACGACAGCCAGGTCATAGGCGGCACCCGAGAGGATGAGCTTTTTCCGCAGGCGCAGAGTCCTCGTGGCCTTGGCCTTACATGGGCAGGACAGCATATGCAGGTGGACACGGTAGGTCACCTCCATGCCCGAGTCGGGCCCGAGGCAGCCTTCCGGAAGCTCCAGCTGGGGCAGCTGTTGTGAGTGTGAGAGACAGTTTGTGGGGACCTGAACATGCACGTCGTCCCTGTGGGTTGACATCAGGATGCTGCCCACGAGCACAGGCTCATCCACGGGCCACAGCTGATGACATGTATGAACATTTTTTAAAAATAGTAAACCTCAGTGCTGGCAAGTCTGCTGGGAAACTGACACATCCACTGCTCATTGGTTTAGGGAGGGGGGGAATAATTTGGCAAAACCCACTGAAAGCCAGAGAAAAAAAAATGTTTCCGTCTTTGGACCCAGTTACTTCGAGCCTGGAAATTTTTCCTAAGAAAAGGAATTCAAATTATAGGAAACCTAGGATGAGAAGGAGCTTCACTACAGCTTTATCATGCCAGCCCACTGGGGGCCTGGCGGAATCAATTATGGTGAAGCCAGGGGTTGAAATGTATGGTGAGTTTGCCCTGACTCAGGCAGGGGATTTCCCCTCTGTGCCTCAGTTTCCTCCTCTGGAAAATGTGTTCATTCGACTGTACTTAATGAGTTGTTTGGGGGACTTCAAAAAAATCATCTCCCATCCAGACCAGCACAGTCAACCCCTTCCTGGCCTTCCAGCTTCCACGAGAGCCCCCAAAATCTGCTCCCCCAATGGCTGCCAGAGGGAGCCTGTGAACACCTGAGTCCAGCCATATCCTTCCTCTGCTCACACACCCTCCATGGCTCCCCATTACCTTCAGAGTTCAACCCACAGTCCTTCCGGTCCCTTCCACCTCCACGGCTCATCTCCCTCCTTTTAAGCACTTCCACTCCAGCCTCTTGTCCCCTTCTATCTGTCCTCAGGCCACCCCACAGGCCGGCGATGGTCCCATTACCTGCTCATGCAAGGTCACCTGCCTCCTCCCATCCGGGCGGAGCTGCTCCACTGAGAACCTCACCTTGGCCTGTGGGGGTTTTTCTGCAATGAGACAGCAAGACAGTGACACTGGGGGTGGAGCCCTTGCTCACAACGTCCTGCAGACCCTGGATTGGGACCCGGGACCTTTTCCTTCCCTCCCATGAAACACAGGATTCCATGGGTCGTTAAGTAGTTTTCAAAATCTGCAGACATGGAGATCCACTCCACGATAGTGTGAATATACTTAATGCAACTGGCTAAAAATGGTTAAAATGGCAAATTTTATATTATGTCTTCTTTTACTACAATTTAAAAAAAAAATCTGAAAACAGCCGTCAGAGTTGTTTCCCAGCAGGTACGCACTTGGGTGGGCAGGAGGAAGCTCCAGTTCAAAGGGTAGGGGGACAAATGTTGACAGTCACCCCCCCCATCTCTCCTTCCCACCCCCACCTCGGGCCACATCTCCACTCTGGAGCTGCTCTGGCTCCAGCTTCCTGTGTCATTTGGGAAAATCTGCCTTCACGACACAGCCACTTGCACCCATCAACTCCTTGTTCGGCTTTCAAAGAACAAAACCCACCAAACTAATCGGAAGGAGAGAAAGACTGATAAATGTTTTCTTTTTATTACGGATTTGCCACATTTTACAAAGTGAAACTTGCCCACTGCCCTGCCACCTTGCACTAATTTTCCCTAATTTCTTCGGCAGCCTTATTTCTAACATCCATCACCTTATTGCTAACACTCACCACCTTATTTCTAATACTACTACCATCTTTCTAACGCCTGTCTCCCCTCCTGTGGTCCAGGGTGCTCTCACCGGGGGGGATGCACACAGGGCTGCTCCAGCTGCTCCAGGGACCTCTGGGGACCCCTGGCCTCAGCCGTCGCCGCAGCTGGAATTCCTGGGCCGTGTCCATCTCCAAGGGGCAGAGGCATGACTCTGGGAAGAAGCAGATCAAACATCAAGCAAAGGGGCTGTCCCAAAGCCGGGAGCGCCCAGGGCTTGGCACTGGTCACTTAGCCATCATGCACATATTAAGCTCCAACTGTGCACATGCACTTATTGAGTGCCAACTGTGTACAAGCACTTATTGAGAGCTAATCATGTGCTGGACCCTGGGGACACAACCAGAATAGGCCAGGTCCTGTGCTCTTGGGGCCTCAAGGATCGCCCATTTCTTTTTTACTGCCTGGAGTTCAAGTCTCAGCAAGGCCACCTACTAGGGATGTGAACTTGGCCAAAGGCTTCACAAGCCCAAGCCTTTGTTTCCTCACCTGTGAAATGGGAATAATCCAATACTGAACTACAGGGAGGCACAAACAAGCCTACAGAGAATTTAGCACTGGGTCTAGCACACAGCGGGTGCCTAATTAATGCTAACTTGCTACCGCTGTCATTGTCACTATTATTCTCACCGAAGCCAGCATCATCCTGACGTCCACAGTCGCCCTAAAACAAGACCATATTTATACATTGTTTTACATTTGGGTGTTGAAAATTCTAGCTCTTTTGAAATTTTCAACAATTAGTTTGCTAAATGCAACATGGAACCCTGGATTGGATCTGAGAACAGAAAGAGGACATTCTTGGAAAAGCGGGTGATAATCCAAATAAACTCTGGAGTTTAGTTCATAGCAAGAGACCAGTGACAGACAGACTTGGGAACGAAAGCCATTAACCTGTGGGGAAGCTGGGTGAAAGCTCTATGTACTTCTTTGTAACTTTTCTGAAAATCTAAGATTATTCCAAAATAAAAAAGTTGTTTGGTTTTTTTTTTAAGAATTATTTGGGGGAATTTCCTTGCAGTCCAGTGGTGAGGACTTGGCACTTTCACTTCTGGGGCCCGGGTTCAATCCCTGGTCAGAGAACTAAGATCCCACAAGCCGTGTGCCGAGGCCAAAAATTAAAAAATAAAATAAAATAATTATTTTAGGAGGCAAAATTATATTTTTATAATTTCCTAAAAAAATATTTTAAGAGACAAAACCTATCTGTTTGTGGTGTCGTGGGTGAGGAGAGGCAAGTTTAGGACCCAACTAGCCCCACACTCCCTGGCTGATGCTGAGAGGTCCCTGGACATCCTGAGCCTCAGTTTCCTCATCTGCAAAGGGGGGCTGAGAGGGTCCACTACAGAGTGTGTTAGGGGGCTGGAGATAAAAAGTAAAGAGATGCCCCTCCCCAACAGGAGTCCCATGTCACCTGCCTCTGACTGATCCGAACCCATTCACTTGATGGGAAAACTGAGGCTCAGGGAGGGGCACAACATTTGGAGGGAAGATAGGGCCCAAACTGAGGCAACTCCCTGGACTCAAGATGCTCCCAGGCTGAGGGAGGGAGAGACACCACAATTCAGAAGCTGAGGGGGTGTCTCTGTCTCTCCCAAACCAGGGACTCCTTGGGGAATTGGTCAGGGCTGAGGTTTCTTGCAAGCCTAGGCTTGCCCTGCCTGCAGGGGACAGAGGGGAGAATAGAGTAGCTGAAGCATGAATGAAGGTCCAAAGAAGACATACAGATGGCCAACAGGTACATGAAAATGTGTTCAACATCACTAATCATCAGGGAAATGCAGATCAAAACCACGATGAGATCTCACCTCACATCTGTCAGAATGGTTATCATCAAAAAGACAAGAGATAGGGGTTCCCTGGTGGCGCAGTGGTTGAGAATCTGCCTGCCAATGCAGGGGACGCAGGTTTGAGCCCTGGTCTGGGAAGATCCCACATGCCGCAGAGCAACTAGGCCCATGAGCCACAACTACTGAGCCTGCGCGTCTGGAGCCTGTGCTCCGCAACAAGAGAGGCCGCGACAGTGAGAGGCCCGTGCACCACGATGAAGAGTGGCCCCCGCTCGCCGCAACTAGAGAAAGCCCTCGCACAGAAACGAAGACCCAACACAGCCAAAAATAAATAAACAAATAAATAAAAATTTTTTTAAAAAGACAAGAGATAACAATTGTTGGCGAGGATGTGGAGAAAAGGGAACCCTGTGTACTGTTGGTGGGGATGTAAATTGCAGCAGCCACTATGGAAAACAGAGTGCAAGTTCCTCAAAATATTAAAAATAGAGCTACCATATCATCCAGCAATACCACTTCTGAGTATTTATCCAAAGAAAAGCAAAACACTAATTGGAAAAGATACATGCACCTTCATGTTCACTGCAGCATTTTACAGCAGCCAAGACGTGAAAGCAATCTTAGTGTCCATTGATGGATGAATGGGTAAAGAAAATGTGGTACATGTATCAATGGAATATTATTTAGCCATAAAAAGAAGGAAATCCTGCTATTTGCAACATGGATAGTCCTTGACGGCATTATGTTGAGTGAAATAAGCCTGACAGAGAAAGACAAATACTGTATGATCTCACTTACAAGTGAATTTAAAACAAACAAAAAACCAAACTCATAGATACAGAGAACAGGGTAGTGGTTGCCTGAGGTGAGGAGTAGCGTGTGGCCGAAACGAGTGAAGGTGGTCAAAAGGTACAAAGTTATCAATATAAAATAAATAAGTTCTGGGGATGTAATGTACAGCATGGTGACTATATTTAACAATACTGAACTGTATTGTCTGAAAGTTGCTAAGAGAGTAGATCTTAAAAGTTCTCATTACAAGAAGCAAAATCTGGAACATGCCTGTGTGGTGACAGAGGTTAAACAGACTTATTGTGGTGATGATTTCACAATGTATACAAATATCAAATCATGTTGTACACTTGAAACTACTATCATTTTGTAAGTCAGTTACATCTGAATTTAAAAAAGGAGGGACTTCCCTGGCGGTCCAGTTAAGACTCTGTGCTCCCAATGCAGTGGGCAAGGGTTCAGTCCCTGGTCGGGGAACTAAGACCCCACATGCCACAGAGCATGGCTTAAAAAAAAAAAAGAAAGGAAAGGAGGGAGGGAGGGAGGAATGGTGGAAAGGTAGTTTCCTGGAAGAGGTAGCCCTTGAGCTGGACCCTGAAGGTGGGTTGGATTCACACGTGCCCAGGTACAGAGGAGGGCATGCAGGTGGAAGGAACTGCATATACCAAGGCAAAGAGGCCGGAAATCCAGGGCATGGGCAAAGAATGATGGCCATTCAAAAAGGGGCCAGAGGGGCTTCCCTGGTGGCGCAGTGGTTGAGAGTCCGCCTGCCGGTGCAGGGGACGCGGGTTCGTGCCCTGGTCCAGGAAGATCCCACATGCCACGGAGCGGCTGGGCCCGTGAGCCATGGCCGCTGAGCCTGCGCGTCCGGAGCCTGTGCTCCGCAACGGGAGAGGCCACAACAGTGAGAGGCCCGCGTACCACACAAAAAAAAAAAAACGGGGGGGGCCAGAGGAAGCATGAGGCAAGTGAGGGAACCTACGGCCAGCTGAAGATAAGGATGCCTTACTGAGGGTAGTGGAGAGCCATGGAGGGTGTGTGAGCAAGAGAGATCACAATCAGATCTTTATGTCAGAGAGACCCAGAGGCTAAACCTGGGGCAAGAGTGGAGGCCAGGTGGGAAGGGTGATAGATACAGAGATTGAAAAACTGATGGGAGAGGTGTGAGGGTGCCCTGTGCCTGTTCAAACCCCTGATCTGGAGAACAAACTCACCCACTTCCACGGGTTGCCAGGTGTCCGGTGCCGGAACTGTACCTCAGCACCATCCTGGTGGGCTGGGGTCTCCCACTCCATGAGCAGCTGCCCCGCTGACCTGGACACCTTGATGTTTCCTGGGGGAGGGTCGTATTTAACTGGAAGGAGAGTTGGGGGTTGGGAAGGGGAAGCCGGCATGTGTGTGAGCTGTTGGTCCTGAAAATTCTGGAAAATCTTCCCATGATCCTCCTGGCCCATAGTAAACCACCAAGCTCCCAAAATTTGAATCAGGGACACCTTTACAGGTCCCATCTAAGCCTGGGGTTCTATGGGTCAAAGAGTTAAGATTTATACACAGGATCTTATTAGTAAAGGTGTCTTTAAAATATTAATACTCATTGCTGGCAAGGCTGTGGTGAGACAGGCACTTCTGTAAATTGCTGATGAGAGGGTAATTAACTGATTCTATTTTTTTCTGAAGGACTATTAGGGAAATCTTACTAACTTTTTTTTTTTTTTTTTTTTTTTCCGTATGCGGGCCTCTCACTGTTGTGGCCTCTCCCGCTGCGGAACACAGGCTCCGAACGCGCATGCTCAGCGACCATGGCGCAGGCTCAGCGGCCATGGCTCACAGGCCCAGCCGCCCCCGGCATGTGGGATCCTCCCGGACCGGGACACGAACCTGTGTCCCCCGCATCAGCAGGCAGACTCTCAACCACTGCGCCACCAGGGAAGCCCAAATCTTACTAACTTTTTTTTTTTTTTTTTGCGGTAGGCGGGCCTCTCACTGTTGTGGCCTCTCCCCTTGCAGAGCACAGGCTCCGGACGCACAGGCTCAGCGGCCATGGCTCACGGGCCCAGCCGCTCTGCGGCATGTGGGATCTTCCCAGACCGGGGCACGAACCCGTGTCCCCTGCATCGGCAGGCGGACTCTCAACCACTGCGCCACCAGGGAAGCCCTCTTACTAACTTTTTAACCCCACTTCAAGGAGCCTGGCCTGAGGAGAGACATCTATCATGCTTTCTGCATCTCGGTCATACTGTGCCTGATTCTAGCTCAGGGTCTTTGCACTTGCTGTATCCTCTGTTTTGCTGTATCCACACTTCCCCATCTTTATTCCTACTGGATCTTTTTCATCCTTGAACTGGAGCCCTCCCTGACCTCCCAGCAGTATCTCATCATGTGTAATGATCATGCCTTGTCCATCACCCTACATGAATCTGGGCTCCATGAAGGCAGGGACAGGGTTGAGATTAGGGTGAGGAGAGTGAGGCAAGGTTTTACAAATACAGGGTCAGATCCTGTCTTTATTTGAAGTTCTGGGGAATTCCCTGGCAGTCCAGTGGTTAGGGTTCTGCACTTCCACTGCAGGGGGTGTGGGTTTGATCCCTGGTCGGGGAAATAAGATCCTGCGTGCTGTGCAGTGAGGCCAAAAAAAAAAAAAAAAAAATCTGATATTTGATTTGACATGGCTTTTTTTTTTTTTGCATTAATACTGATTTTTTTAAAATGTTGCATCATGGGACTTCCCTGGTGGCCCAGTGTTCAATACTCTGCACTCCCAATGCAGGGGACCTGGGTTCGATCCCTGGTCAGGGAACTAGATCCCACATGCATGCTGCAACTAAAAGATCCCGCATGCTGTAACAAAGAACCCTCAAGTGGCAACAAAGATCCTGCGTGCCACAACTAAGAGCAGGCACAGCCAAATAAATAAATAAATAAATATTAAAAAAGAAAAGTTGCATCATGATATAGTTTATAATGACTACTGAGGTTTTTTGGCACCCCCATAACATTTTGTGGCCAAGGAGGATGCCTCATTCATCTCACCCTTGTCTCAGCCCTGTGCTGTGACTTCCATTGGCCTTGCCCATGTCCCCTATGACTAAGCATGGCACACAGTAGCAGTTCAACGAGTATAAACTAAGTATATGTTATTGATTCGTGAAAACAGATTTTAAAGACCGAACACGGGGGACTTCCCTGGTGACGCAGGGGTTAAGAATCCACCTGCCAATGCAGTGGACACGGGTCCGATCCCTGGCCCGGGAAGATCCCACATGCCGCGGAGCAACTAAGCCTGTGCACCACAACTACTGAGCCTGTGTTCTAGAGCCTGCGAGCCACAACTACTGAGCCCGTGTGCTGCAACCACTCAAGCCTGCGCACCTAGAGCCCGTGCTCCGCAACTAGAGAAGCCACCGCAATGAGCAGCCAGAGCATCGCAAAGAAGAGTAGCCCCCATGCTCTGCAACTAGAGGAAGCCCGCACACAGCAATGATGACCCAGTGCAGCAAAAAAAAAAAAAAAAAAAAATTATAAGACCCAACAGGGTCTTGGCCACATTACAGTATCAAAGAGAAACCGGAAGCTACCTAAATGTTCATCAGTAGGGGATCCGTTAGGGGACCATGAAAGACTCTGCCAGGTTACATGACAGAGTTGGATGTAAAAACAGCTGGCAGTATCCAGCCCCTTGCCAGGGACCCAGAATTCCCCCAGGTCTAGGCTTGGGGACCAGAGGCTTCTCCGGGTGAGGAAGTGGTAGTGGGGAGGAAGAGAACAGGGTGCTGACCTGAGCTGTAGAGGTTCAGGGTAATGTTGGGGGACTTCTCTGTCCAGTTGGCAGCCCGGGATTCCACCCAGAGAGTGACAGCGTGGAGCACGGATATGCCATCCTGGTCGGAGAACTGCAGCTTGGTGGCTGAGCCTGCGGCAAAGTAGCAACAGCGCCCAGGCTTGAGGCTGCGGGAAGGAGGGTATTGGTACTGAGTCTCAGCAGCCACAGCAGATGATATGCATCACATCCCAGGATCCTTTTCTTCCCCTTTTACTCCCACTCCCCACCCTGTGGGTTTCTTAGGGATCAACTTGGGACTAAGGGATTTGGAGGATCCCAGAATCTCCTAACATGGGCTGCCACAGAGAGAAGGAAGAAATGAATAGATGGATGAATAAGTCACAGGGTGAGGATGAAGGAAGGACCACAGGGATCCTAACTGCCGCCCAAACTGGATACCCACCCATGCTGACCCCACAACACAGATCCCCAACCCTCCCTTCTGACATGAGAAACTGAGGCCCAGGAAGAGGCAAAGACACTGCTGAGGTCATATATCTGAGAGTAGAGGCAGGGGGTCAGGAGCAAAGGCAGGATCCTCACCAGCATCTCAGGAAGTGGCTGACCCCAGCTGCAGGGCCCTCATATTCCCAGGAACATTCATAACCAGCGTTGCTGAGTATCCGGTAGCAGTTTAGGTCCCGGGGGCCCGAAGCTAAGCCTGGAGGTTTGAGAACAGATTAGAGTGGGAAGGGGCGGGGTCCCCAAACTGACACACCCCAGAGAGGAATCTTTGAGACACTTACGCAATCCGGTGTCACCTCAGCCTAAACACGCTGTGACTTCCAGCACCTTCCTGTGCCCTTCCCGCCTGTCTCCTGCCATCTCCCTTACACCTCCTCCTCCAGCCACTTCAGCCTCCTCACTGGTCCTCAAACACCCCAGGCTCACTTCTACCTCAGGACCTTTGCATGTGCTATGCCCTCTGCCTGAAATGTCCTTGCCCCAGATTTGACATTCCAATTTCTCCTTCAGTGTCACCTCCTCAAGCACTAGGCTATTTGAAGCAGCCCCCTCCCTCTCCATCCCTCACCCTGCTCTGTTTTATTCATAGCACGTCATTGTATGCAGGATATGCATTTGTGTGCCTCTTGTCCACCTGCTGCACTAGGCTGTGACCCCAGGAGGACAGCTGGGCTCGCAGCTGATTCCTTCATGTCTAGAACTGTGTCTGCACGTAGTACGTGCTTGGTAAATATTTCTGGAACAAAAGAATAGATGAAATGCCTTGCCCAGTGGCAGATTTAGTGAGTTTGTTACAAGCATGAATGTTCCAGCAATGCTTGCCTCGGAGCAACTTCAAAATGTTTAACAGCTGCTTAGCCCCACATGCTGACCAATCAGGACGGACACAGACACCAGTCCTGCGACCCTGTTACGGAGTAGATGAGGCTTACAGAGGTGACTGCTCCAGGACCCCTGAGTTTGGTGAGGACAGGCCATCAGGCTGTCAGGTTGGGGCTCCTGAGACCCCAGTCTTTGGCTGGGCAGGAGGGAGCTGAGGGAGTGGCTGCTCAGGATGGGTCAGTCAGAGCCCAGTACAACCCCTTCCTCCCACTATGGGGAACTGCCCCAGACCTGAGTCTGCATCCGGATACTGATACGGTGGATCCTGAAAACAGCACCCCATGGTGCCACAGGCTTCAGCTGCAAAGGCAATGAAGAGATAATGACAGTCTCAGCCTTTCACTGCAGGGGAGGGGGGCTTGCCCAGTGACCATCCATGCACCTGCCCACTTTCCCATCCTTGCACCCACCCACCCATCCACCTTTCTATCCATCCATCCATCCATCCATCCATCCATCCATCCACTCACCTATCCATCCATCCATCCACCCACCCATCCAGCTCTCGGGCCGCTCCTCTAAAGCAATCCAGGGTCCCCTGTACCTCTCCCTTTTGCTGGTCTCCAGCCCTGCCTGACCTCTAAAAGCCCTGAAACCTTGCTGATCTCCAGTTTACAGAGAGGGAAACTGAGGCACAAAGATGTTGCCCGAGGTCATGAAACAGCAGAGCTGGGATGAGAGTCCAAACCTACTCATCTGCTGGGGGCTGGGTCCCTTCCCATTCGATTCCCCAAGATGGAGAGAGAGTATGTATATTACATACACTGGGTACATAACACTATATTATATATATATATATTATATATATACTTGGTCTTTATCCCTTCCTTAGCTATTTCTCATTAAACTCTGGGACGTGGGAAAGATTCAAAGCTTCAGCCTACTACACAGAAGACAAAATCAAGACCAGAGGGGAGATGCCCAAGTCTGACATCAGAATCCATGATCATCCAGCTCACATTTGACAGAGGAAAAGACTGAGGCACAGAGACACAGAAACAACCCTGGGAACCGGGTCCACAGCGCTCCACATATACACACACAGCCCCCCCCCACCCCGGCAAGAAGAGCCGCGACTCCAGGGTAGGGGACTCACCACCCTGTCGGGGTAACAGGAGGAGAAAGAGGGGGACCAGCCTGGTCACCCGTTGCCCCATTAGGTCCTCGAAGAGGGCGGCAGCCCTGGACGAGCTTCTGTGCTGCTGGAGAGGGCCCAGCCACTCAGTCCTCACCCAGGAACACATTAAAGCTTAGCAAGAAAAACTAAAAAGAAAAAAAAGTTAGGTGTCATGGCCCCTCCCAAGGCAAGTCAAAGTGAAAGAGAAACCCAGGAAGTCAGCCTGGGCGTGGTGGCCTCATTCAGACCACAAACACACCCGAGCCCTGGACCCTGAGCCCCACATCCGGGGGGTCTTCTCTGCTGGCCCCAGACTGAAGCTGGACACTGGGTGAGAGCCCCATGGGTGGCCTGGGGCTCTGTGCCCTTGGCCAGGTCTCCAGCCCTCTCTGGTCCACTTCTGAGACTTAGGAGCTAAATGGGAGGCCAGGGTCTTCAGACGTCAGAGTTCACTCTACCAATAAATTGTTATGAAGTGCTTGCTGTAGGCTGGGCACTCCGAAAATGTCCACCTCCCCATTTCCCGAACTCCAGCCTCAGGGCGCCCTGGGCTCCAGGTCTGGAAGAGTCTCCTTGTTTCCTTTAGACTCAACTTTGTCTTTTCTCTGTGTCTTTTTCTCAGCCAGAGGTGGAGAGGTGGCGGGGCGGGGGGTGGGGGTGGTCTCAGTTTCTGACCCTCTCTCCGCACTGTCAACAAAGGCCCAAAATGTCCATGGAGAAGAGCTGATTCATGCTACAAACTGGATGAACCCCCAAAACAACAGGCTGAGTAAAAAAAGTCAGACACAGCAGCCCATATGTTGTATGATTCTATGTATATGAAATGTCTGGAACAGGCAAATCCACAGAGACAGAAGGTAGATTAGTGGTTGTCAGGGGCTGGGGGAGGGGAATGGGGAGTGACTACTCATGGGGATGGGGCTGAATTTTGGGGTGCTGAAAATGTTCTGGAACTAGACAGAGGTAATTGGTGTACTGTAGAGTGAATATTCTAAATGTCACTGAACTGTACATATTAAAATGGTTAATTTTATGTTATGTGATTTTCACCTAAAAAAGAATGTTCTCGGAGCCCAGGTGGGCAAAGAACAGGGTAAGGGTCTCTCCTGGGGGAAAGTATCTGGGGAAACTGAGGCCCAAGAGGCCAGGAGGGAGCCCTTTCTCTGAGAGCCAGTCCTGAGGGGCAGCTGGGCTGGCCAGGGTCAGGCGCCCAGCAGGCCATGAAGTCAGAGCCATCGGAACAAAGAGGCAGTGTTCCAGGCCTGGCACAGTGGGGACGGGGACCCTGTGACCCTGCACAGAACAGTCTTCACAGGCAGCAGGGCCCAGGCCAGGCCAGGGGGCGGAGTAGATTTGAGGCCTGGGGGAGGGTCAGAGACAGAAAGAGACAGAGACACAAATGGAGAGAAACATAAAGATAGAAGGGACCATTGGAGATAAGGGTAAACCCATGGCCCCCCCTCAATGATCCTGAGACCCCTACCTCAGGTGCCCCATTTCACAGATGGAGAAACTGAGTCCAGAGACACCCAGACCACTCAGGGACCCAGCTAGAGGTGAAAACATGGATGCAAACCCTGAGGCAGGGCGCCCCCCACAGTGGGGCTGAGCTTTGCACCTTCCAGAGTAAGGCCCATGCCCCAGGGCTACTCCCTACCTCCCACCAAACCCCCTCCCGAAAGTTGGGCCTCCCAGGCCTCAGCTTCCCCATCTGCAAATGGGCTAGAGTGTGGATAAAAGAGCGTTGCTGCCCACCAGAGAGCCAGTATGATTTGTCGTTCTTTGGGGGTTCGCAGTGGCCTCTGCTCTTGTCACACCTCTCTCCCATCCCCCCAAAGTTAGAGCAGTCACTGGAAAAACATCAAGGGGCGTGGGGCAGAGCTGGACACAGATGCCCCCAGCTCCTTGAGGTCAGGGGCTGGGTGCAGGGAGGGGCAGAGGTTAAGGGGGCCCTGCGGGGGACCAGGGAGGGCTGCCCAGAGTAGGGAGGTCTTGAACTGGCTTCATAGAATTAAAGGGCATTCCCAGCAGAGGTCACAGAAGAGGCAAAAGTTTGGGGGACATGATGTGGGGAACAGCAAGATGAACATGGCAGGTCTGGGGCTCCATGGGAGAGATGAAGATGGTAGGGAGGGCCAGGGCCTTGAGTGCTGGGCTGAAGGGCTGGGCTTTTTCCCAAGAGCTTTTTCCCAAGGAGCTATGGCAGGAGTGTGAGAAGGATTCCAGCCACTTGTCAGGTGTTGTTTCTACCCTTTTTGAGGTCACAGTTGGAAGCTCACCTTGAGGCTCACCGCAGCCCACCTTCCCCGTGCCAAATCTTTGTACACCCACCTCTCTTGGCCTGCCTGCCACCTACTCCAGGAAGCCCTCCCAGCTGCCCCAGAAGCACAGCTGGGATATGTCCCCAGAGCTGTCCCACTTTCAGATGCCCCACAAACTTGGGGGAGGGCGAGGCAGGAAGGATAGGGTCATAGGCCCCCCTCCCCAGGAAATGGTAATCGGAGGAACCACAGAACTTCCCCACCCAATCAGCTTCCGCCTTCTGTGGGAAGGGCGGGTAGTGACCTTTAGCCCGAGAAGGGCTGAGCTTCTCTCCATGTGGTCAGGAGACCTGGTGCCCCTTAGGGGCATCTAAGGAGGATCTTGAAGGATGAGTAGGAGTTGGCAAGGAGAAAATCCATGAGTTCATTTAACAAACACATTTATTAATAAGAACATTTTTCATTCACTCAACCAGGACTTTCTGAGGCCTCCAGAGGATCAATTGAGGATGTTTTAAAGAATACATAGTGGTGATCATTTTGTAAGATATAGAAATATCAAATCAATATATTGTGCACCTGGAACTAACATAATGTTGTAGGTCAATTATAATTCAATTTTTTTTTTTTTTTGCAGTACGCGGGCCTCTCACTGTTGTGGCCTCTCCCGTTGCGGAACACAGGCTCCGGACGCACAGGCTCAGCGGCCATGGCTCACGGGCCTAGCCGCTCCGCGGCATGTGGGATCTTCCTGGACCGGGGCACGAACCCGTGTCCCCTGCATCGGCAGGCGGACTCTCAACCACTGCACCACCAGGGAAGCCCTATAATTCAATTTTTTTAAAAAAGAATACTTAAGGGGACTTTCTTGGCGGTCCAGTGGTTAAGACTCCGCACCTCCACTGCAGGGGGCAGGTGCTCGATCCCTGGTCGGGGAACTAAGATCCTGCATGCCGTGCAGTGTGGGACCCCACCCCCACCCCCCAAAAAAGAATACATAGGTGGGACTTCCCTGGTGGTGCAGTGGTTAAGAATCCACCTGCCAATGCAGGGAACACAGGTTCGATCCCTGGTCCGGGAAGATCCCACATTTCCCAGAGCAACTAAGCCCACGTGCCACAACCACTGAGCATTCACTCTGGAGCCCATGAGCCACAACTACTGCGCCCGCATGTCACAACTACTGAAGCCCGTGCTCCACAACGAGAAGCCACCACAATGAGAAGCCCGCGCACTGTAACGAAGACCCAATGCGGCCAAAAATAAATAAATAAAAATTTAAAAATAAATAAATACATATATTTATTTTTTTAAAAAAAGAATACATAGGTTACCAAGAAAAGAACTCATTCATTCACTCCCTGATTACACTCCCTGATACCCTTCATGGAGATATTTGAGGAGGGGTTTTTTTGTTTTTTTTTTTTGCCGTATGCAGGCCTCTCACTGTTGTGGCCTCTCCCGTTGCCGGAGCACAGGCTCCTGACGCGCAGGCTCAGCGGCCATGGCTCATGGGCCTAGCCGCTCCGTGGCATGTGGGATCTTCCTGGACCAGGGCACGAACCCGTGTCCCCTGCATCGGCAGGTGGACTCTCAACCACTGTGCCACCAGGGAAGCCCTTTGAGGAGGGTTTTGATGGATGTGTAGAAGTTTGCAAGAAAAAAAATCTATTTATTCATTCAATAAATGTTCTCTGATGCTTCTCAAAGAGAATTTGAAGTGGATTTTGAAGGATAGGTGTTCACCGTGGAAAAATTGCATTCAGTCAGTCCTCCAGTCGGACAGTCAATAAATGCTCCCTGTTGCCTTTTGAAGAGGTCATTTGGGAAGGAGTTCTGGGAAGTTCTCCAGATAGATCATGGGCATTTGAGACCTCTCTGGTGGCTTCCCCTCCAGCAGCTCCCCATCTCTCCAGCCCAACCACCTCTGGTACAGGGAACCTCTCTTTCCTCGGGGTTCCAGCCAAAGTCCCAGGGAAGACTCTGATTGGCTGAGCTTGAGTCACATCTCCATCTTGAACCAATCACAGTGACTGAGATGGATAAGGACTCTAGGTCACATGTCCACCCCAGCCTGGATTACAGAACTTTTAGGCAGAACTAGCTAGAGACAGAAAGTTGGCCATGGTAGGGTGTGAACTTACCATCACCTGGGGTATGCAGGCTCCAGATGAAGTCTATTTATTGTAGGGTTGTCAGATAAAACACACAACATCCAGTTAAATTAGAATTTCAGATAAATAACACAGCTTTTTAGCATATCTATGTCCCAATTATTGCACAGGACATATACCGAAAAAGTATTCATTGTTTATGTGAAATTAAATTTAACCAGGTGTCTGTATTAGTTTGGTAGGGCTGCCATAACAAAGTATCACAGACTGAGTGATTTTAACAACAGAAATTTACTTTATTATAGTTTTGGAGGCTAGAAGTACAAGATCAAGGTGTCGGCAGGTTTGATTTCTTCCAGGGTCTCTCTCCACAGCTTGAAGATGGTATCTTTTCCCTGTGTCTTCACATGGTCTTCCCTTGTACACGTTTGTATACTAATCTCCTCTTATAAAGACACCAGTCATATTGGATTTGGATCTACCCACATGACCTCATTTTATTTAATTACCTCTTTAAAGGCCTTATCTCCAAATACAATCACATTCCGAGGTACTGGGGGTGAGGATTTCAACTTATGAATTTTGGGAGAACGCAATTCAACCCATAACAGTGGCTGCTTTGGAAAACGGTCTGGTAGTTTTTGAGAATATTTAAATGTAGAGTTACCATAGGACCCAGGAATTCCACTCCTAGGTATAGACCCAAGAGAGTCGAAAGCATATGTCCACACAAAAAATTGTACATGAATGTTCACAGAAGCACTCTTCACAATAGCCAAAAAGTGGAAAAACTCAGATGTCCATTAATGGATGAATGAGTGAACAAAATGTCTATCCATGCAATGAAATATTATTCAGCCATAAAAAGGAATGAAGTAGTGGCATTTGCTGCAACGAGAATGAATCTTGAAAACGTCTTGCTGAGTGAAAGAAGCCAGACACAAAAGGCCACATGTTGTATGATTTCATTTATGTGAAATGTCCAGGACAGGCAGATCCACAGAGACAGAAAGATTGGTCTTTAACAGGGGCTGGGAGAATGGGGAGTGACTGCTCACTGGTATAGGGTTTCTTTGGGGGGTGATGAAAGTGTTCTGGAATTAGATAGTGGTGATGATTGCACATCTCTGTGAATATGTTTAAAAACCACAGAATTGTACACTTTAAAAAGGTGAATTTTATGGTAGGTAAATTACATGTCAATTTCAAAACGTGTGAGAAAAGCAAATTTGGCCTTGGAGTCCTGTATTTTTATGTGCTCAATCTGGCCACCATAACTTGGTGGGACACTACTGTACCTTACAGGCGATTAGCCAGAGACCTTAGCTAGGGTTCCCTCCAATCTGAGAACATACTCTAATGTCCAGGTCGAACAGTTGGTAACCAAGGGACCCTGCAGCTGCAGAGACAGTGGGAGTCCCAGTGAAAGAGAGAATATGGGTACCATCTTGGGACTTTGGGCTTTTCCCAGCCTCCCTTTCCCTTCTGCAAAGTCAGGCTGAACAATTATCATCAGATACCTGTGAGAGGAGGTCCTCAAGAGGCACTTAGTTGGGTGCCCAATTGGCGCTCAGCAAAGGCAGCCATCCTCAGAAAAGAAACTGGTAACTACAGTGGCCACCTATTCTTGTAAATAAAGTTTTATTGGGACAAGGGCCAGGATTGTAGTGAGGCAAGAAGGCAGGGTCGTGCAAGGGCAGAATCTGATCCTGCTTTTATTTAAAATGTTGATGTCTAGCTCATCATGCATTTTTGTATTGGTTTCGATTCGTTAAACTATTGTATTAAAATGTTGTGTATCTTCATTACTGACTTTTTTTGTGGGCGCTTCTTAAATTTTGCACAGACGTGAGTGCCCCACTCGCCTCACCCTTGTTGTGTGCCCCCCGGGGAACATGAATTAACTTTTCTGAACCTCAGTTTCCTCATTTGCAAAATGGGGATAACTCTCCCTTCTAGGAAGATTCATTGAAAAATGTTTACTTCTAGGCTCTAGGGGTGGGGCGGGGCCTGAAAGGGCGGGGCAGGCTCGCCCGAAGGGGGCGGGCCTTTCGAGACCAGCTCTCGGAGAGGGGCGGGGTCAGGCCTCGTCAGCTGACCGGTTTGGCCAACGGCAGGGTGTGGCGGGGCCTGGCAGGCTGAGGCGGGGCAGGGCGCAAGCGAGCATTGCGGACTAGCCGGCGATGGACGAGCCGAGCCTGCTGCGGCGCCGTGGGCTCCAGGTGAGGCCCCTGCGCGGGCGGGCAGAGGGCGCTGGCGGAGTGAATCTGCTTGGGTGCCGAGGTCGGGGCTTTGGCGAATCTGTTTGGGTGCCGGGCTCGGGGCTTTGGCGGACCAGGGGAAACTGAGGCGGAGGGAGGTGCGCGCTCCGGAGACTCCCACTTGTCCACCCGCATCTCAAAGTGCTTTTCGCCTGTTGGGAAGAGGGTATGTCCATTTGACATATAGAGAAACTGAGGCTCCGTGGGAGAAACGGGCTGAGGGTTTCGACCTCTCCACCAGCAGCTCTAATCATATGAGCAACGACAGCCTTTGAGCGCTCACCATAAGTTCATCTCGTTGTGTCAATACTTTTACTAGTGCTATATTAATATTAATTAATGTGTATTAATACATGCCCCGTGCCTTCGCAGCGCCACCGCAGCCCTGCTTCAGCTCACCCCTAAGGCAAGCTGGGGAGGCTGGGGATGTCAGTCCGCCCTTTCGTCAGATAAGGAAACTGAGGCTGGAGTCTGAGAAAGTCACAAACCCGAGGTCGCACAGCAGGGATTCAGTCCAGCGACCTTAACCAGCTCTCAGGTGCACAAGCCACTGCCAGCTGGCTCTGTGGCCTGGGGGGGGTGGGGGCTGGGGCGTTGGGAGGCACTCTTGCGTCTCCCGACCTCAGTTTCCCCATTCATTAGAAGAGCCCTCCTTTTCTGACCTCTGGCCCCAGGTTTGTGTTCGGGAGGCAGCGCCACCAGGAGATAAGCAAAAAAAAGCATCAGACCTAGCAGAGGCTGGCATTCTAACGCATGTGACCCCGCGGCGGCAACTTCCTTGACCTCTCTGGACCTCAGTGTCCCCATCCGTCCAGTGGGAATTTAGACAATCTAGCCGTTTCCCTCTGGGGCTTAGACCACACCCGCAAGAAGCCACCAGTTGCAAGTGGGGGAACCCGGGATTCATCATTTACCCAACAAACATTTATTGAGTGCCTGCTGTAGTCCCCCGTCCCACGCCACCCCCGCCCCTCTGGAGAGGCGGGGGATGGAGGGTTCGCCCCTGGAACCGCCCTCCTGGATCTCCCAGCCTGTTGGGGGAGACGAATGCCTGAGCAGCAGTGACCCCGCAGAGGTGTCAGCTGCGATGGGGCACGGTCAGGCACCCCTGGAGAAGGCGGCTGAACCGAGGGTTGCTGGGTGACCTTGGGACAGAGGAAGCAGCCACTGGTGGCAGGGCAGGGGGTTGGTGTTTGGGGAAATGAATGGGGCTCAGAGAAGCTAGAGAGGAGGAGGTGGGGTGGGGAGGTGGGCACTGAGGCCGAGGAGGGAGGGGAAAGGCAGGCCTTGAACCCGGGCTGCAGAACTGCGAACTTGTTGGGAGGTGAAGGAAGGGAGTGTTTCGGTTGGGAGTCAGGGAGGGTGTGGGTAGAGCTGCAAGGCAGAGACCCTGAGGACATGCGGGGGGGTGGGGGCGGGGAGGGGCCGTTGCCAGAGGCAGGAGTGGGGGGCCTGAGCATAGAGGAGGGGGTGCAGCAGGACTGGTTTGCAGTGGGGTGTTGTTGGGAAACAAGCCCCGCCCGGAGCCCCAGATAGATTTGAGCCCTGCCTGCAGCCTCTTAAAATAGAGAAACCGCCTTCGGGTAGGCGAATGGGGGGTGCAGCTGACGTCAGAAACGGGGGGGTTGCTGTTCCATGGGGAAGAGGCACCCATTCCCTGATGACGAGTCCCATGTTACAAACGGGGAAACTGAGGCTCATAGAATCATAGCCTCTGTCCAGGTGTCACAGTGTGTAAGGCGACAGAGGATTTGAACCCAGGCAGGTCTGCCTCTCCCTCCAGCCCAACCCCACACTGGCAGGCCTCCATCCAAGGAGGCGGAGGGGCAAGTAGGGTTTGCCCGGTTGAGTGAGGGCATTCTGGACAGAGGGAACAGCACGTGCAAATGCCCAGAGGTATGCAACCATATGTATTTATGGGGAAGCTAGAAGCCATTTCTTAGCGCTAGAACTGGGCATGTGAGATGGGACCATCTGCTTCCAGGGCTTCCAGCGCTGATTTTGAAGAGGTTAGACTTTCTTCCTAGGGTGATTGGGAGCTATGGAAGGTGATGGAACAGGGGAGGTCATGTCAGATCTGAGGGCTTTGAAAGACTCTTCTGGAGCAGGTGGGGGCCAGAAAGGGGGCCAGAAACCAGGAAGGCATCTAGAGTAAAGGACCAAGTAGGAGACACATGAAAATAATTTTTAAAATAACAGTAGAAGTGTAAATAACTGCTCACATTAAGGGATATCTACAAATGCTAAGCACTGTACATGCATTTAGTTCTCCAACAGCCCAAGAGATTATTAGCCTCATTTTTCAGAGGGGGAAACTGAGGCTCAGAGAAGGAAAATAACATCCAGGAAGTCAGGGAGTTGGAATTCTAAGTGGTCTGGCACTTGAGGGTGCAAAGATGTTGAGGGCCTTGGTTTGGGGCATCAGTCACACACTTCTTTGATTGGAGCCCAGAGCGCCCCCAGCCAATCAGGTCAGAGCCAATCAGATACCCTGGAGGGTGATCCTTGCCAAAGATCAAAGAGTCAATTCATGAAAGCTTGAGGAAGTCAGGTGCTGATTGGCCAGTCCAGACAATAGCTGGGGGTATCCTGGCCAATCTGACTGTGGCAATGCAGGGCGTGCGGTTGACTGAGTACTAGGAGGTTGTAAACAGGACCTGGCTTGGCCTGTGGACCACCAGTTTGCATTGGCTGTGGGTAAGGGGAAGAGGTGGAGACTGGCCCTTTCTGGTTTGGGTTAAGCTCAGTCTTCTGTGTAGCATTTGTAGGCGCCAGTTAACATAAGCTGTTATTATTAGGACTACTACCACTATTATTTTATCATTTTTTTCATCATCTCCCACTTTGCCCTTTGCTTAACAAACGACAGAATTTTAAAAGCAGATCCCCAAAGAGAGCATCCAGGGACAGAGAAGGTGGCCAGTCTGTGTCTGGACTTTGTCTCTCCTGCTGCTGGGGAAGCTCCCTGGAAGGTTCATCTGGCATCCTCACGGTCCGGTTCCACTATTCTCCTCCTCCAGGAAGCCCTCCGGCTGGTGCCATGTGGTCCCTGCTGACCTCTCTCTCTTCGCTCCAGCTGCCAACTTCCGATGAGACTTGGTGCCCACTGGACTGAGTCCCACCTCCACCCTACTGTTTCCCACTAGCCTGCTAGCCCAGCCTGAAACCCTCCTCCTGGAACTCTTTTGGCTCCCCTCTCCCTCCAGCCCCTTCTCTTCCTCTGGGTCCCTACTAATGCCTCCAGTATGGGGGTGTCCATGCCCTACCCTGTCTCCTTCAGAATGTGGGTTCCTCCGGGTGGAGCTGAGGCTTCTGGTGAGGAGGCAGCATCTCCCAGCCCAGTCAAGCCCAGAAGAGGATGCCATAAATATTATCTTTAAAGGGCAGTTCCGGGGGGTTAGACCACCCCCACCCCCACCCCCACCCCCTTTCTAGGCGGGAGCCACTCGCTGAGGAACAGCTGGCAAAGAGGGGGCTGAAGGCAAGAGCAGATGGCGCAGGGAGCAGAGGGTCCGGGGGTGGTGCCGGGAGAGTTCCATGTGGGCCCAGCGTTCCACTGAGCCTTTGTAGGGGGGCTGCTGACCGTCCCTCACCTCTCTGTGCAACTTCACATCTTTTTGTATTTTGGAAGTAAATTAAAATTTGTGGTTAAATTGGTAGTTATTAACCTCACAAAATCATTCTCTGGGCTCTGATTGATCAAAGCTTCCCCCAGCGCCAGGCCCTGAGCCTGCTACTTGATTCCTCCCAGGGCCCTATGTAACTGGACCATTTTCCAAAGGAGGAAACTGAGGCACAGACGGCTGAAGTCGTTTGTCGGGGGTCACACAGCCCAGATTAGGGAGCCAGACTGGGAACCCAGGACTGTCAGTGTTTTGGAAGGAAATGGCTGGGATGGGGTGTGTGGGGGGCGGCACGTGTGGGCACAGCAAGAACCCCTGAGTTCAGATCCCAGCTCCTTACTGTTTTGCGGGTTAGTAGGGGAGGAGGAAGCTGGCATGAGATCTCATAACAACCGGAGGGGGCCGAAGGAGAGCCTAATGGTGGTGGTGGTGGTGGTGGGTCTATGAACGTTTGCGCAGAATGATAGTGAGCTCTCCATCCCCAGAGGTATTCAAGCAAACAAGGGGACCTCAGGGTGGCAGGTGAGCCTCCTCCCACCTTGAAGGGCTCTGACTTGATTTTCTGAGCTCAAGGTAGCTGGAGTCCAGCCTCAGGGCGACGCCCCACCCCCGCAGATCCTCCTCTTCCCCTGCCTGGAGACCCTGTTAACCCCTCCCAGCCCTGTCATCCCGAGCCCAGCAGCTTCCGGCCCCCTCCAATTGGCTGCGGGGGCTGATGACATCATTGGTTGCCATGACAAACGCCCAACTCTGGATGTGGGCAGCCCTGAGCCCACCGAGGTAAAAATAGTCCTGCATCCTCGACGCAACCGCCCGTGTGTGTGTGTGTGTGTGTGTGTCGGGGGGGGGGGGTGTCCAGAGACCTGGATTCCCGGCCCTACCTCCGTCGAGAGATGTGGGCAGCTGCTGCCCTCCGCGCCTCAGTTTCCCCGCCTGTAAAAAGGCCTCTGCTCCTGATGCGTAGTAGCGGCTCAGTAAATGTGAATAAAATTTAGCAAGTATTGCGATAGTCTGCGAAGGCCCTTACTGAGCTCAACAGTAAGTAACACAACAACAATAATTTCTGATCATTTTTACCCCAGAGCCCTCTTACATTATCTCCAAATTACAGATGGGGAAACCAAAGCACAGGTAGTACCAGTCACTTGGCTCAAGGTTCCACGGCCAAGAAAGAACAGATGATAGATCTGGACCCAGGTCTGGGTGTCCTCAGATTCTAAACTTGTGCTATACAGCCTTTTGAGAATTAAAAAGCCCCCTTGGGCAAGCCACATTTGAGGGTGGACTCTGGGGTCACAGTGGAACCCAAGCACAGGGCTTTCTGCCCTATATATGGTGAGGACACCCAGGGTTGGTGCAGATCGGCTTGCTGAGCTCTAAAAGAGTCTTCAATAGGTAGTCACTGGTCAGTGTGCCCAGCCCCCACCAATGACCAGGACCCAAACCTGCATAGATTCTGCAGAAGGTGAGCAGGGAATGGCTTTCAGATCTGGGAGGGGACAGGGTGAGGATGACAAAGGAATCTCCCTTTTCTCAATAGATTATTAGTATTTAGCCACTACTGACATACTTCTTTGTAAATATAACTAATTTATTTTGAATAATGACTTTTTAAAAATGTAAGTAGGGGAGCTGAGAAGGGAGGTAGATTGGGAATCTGAAAGGGCTTCCTAGAGGAAGGGACGCTTGAGCTGAAACCTGAAGGATGAGCTTCAATTAACAAGCACCAGAAGGGAGGGAAAGTGGTCCTGGCAGAAGATACAGCTGGTGCAAAGGCCCTGAGGCAGGGCTGAGTCCAATGTGTGGGGTGAGCAGAAAAGAGGCATTGGTTGGAACAGGGTGAACAAGGGGCCAACTGGGAAATGAGGTGGGTGGAAAGCTAGGGATGAGAAGGGTTTGTCTCCTTGAGAATGACCCCTGTTTTCTTTTCAGAAGGAGCTGAGCCTACCACGCCGGGGACGTGGGTGAGTTCACCTGGGGCCAGTGGGCTGGGTGGGGCCCTGTGGCCCTGGGCACAGATAGTTCAGCAGCAGCCTCCAAATTGTGAATTTATTTAATAATTACTACAAAGCTTCTCACCTTGATCCTGCCCCGGTGTTTGCAAAGTACTTCACAGGCGCCTCACGTGGCCCTCACCACAGGCTGGGAGGTGAGGTACAAACTATGCCAGTTTGCAAACGAGGAAACTGAGGTGCATAAGGGGTGCATCGCTGGCTGTAAAGCAACCAACTTGAAAAGGTGGCATCCAGAGTCCAGACTGTAGAATTCCAGTCAAGTATCCTGGAACCAGCTTGCATGCCTCCCATGACAGGAAGCTCACTCTATTTTGGGGAACACCGGCAGAAAATCATACACTTCAGGGTCACATTAATGTTCCTGGTGATTGGCATTTTGAGATCCCAAAAGCTCAAAAAACATTTGTTCAGTGCCTTCCCCTGTTTACAGATGGGGAAACCAAAGCCCAGGAGGGGGAGGAGTTTGCCTTGTACTGGTGGTCTGGGGGAGTGTGAGTGCAGACACTCCCTCTTTGGAGGCTGCGTTTGCCTAAGTTGGGGGTGGGAATTCCCTTGCGCCTCAGTGAAATCACTCACTCAACAAACATTTTTTTAGGATCTACTGTGTGCTGGGCTCTGTTCCAGGCACAGGGGACACGGTGACAAGTCAATGCTGGACCCTGCCCATGGAGCTTGCACTCTATTGGAGAGAGTGATGAAGTGGTATTATACAGGGGAGAAATTAAACAGAGACAGACAGAGGGGGCTGGAGGGTGGCTTTAGCCCTGAAGATGTGGGATCTCTTAGAGGAGGTGACATTTGAGACTAGATCTGGAAGAGGAGGAAGAGCCAGGGGGAAAGTGTGGGGGGAACAGCATTCCAGGCAGAGGGAACAGCATGGTCAAAGGTCCTAGGTGCGAACTAGCTTGGCATTGGAAAAACAGCATGGAGACGGGGTAGCTGGGGTGAAGTGAGCATAGGGGAGGTGGAGGGAGAGGAGAAGGGGTAGGTCCTGGGGGTTGGATGAGAGTTTGAAATCTGATGGTGGGGCTGGTGTCAGAGTAGCCCCTAAGCCCAGACCATCTCTTGTTGGACTGGGGATAGTGCACCTGGTGGGGAGGGCCCTGAGGACCCCAGTAGGGGCGGGGCTTGGACACTGCCCGGAAGGCAGGCACTGTCCCCAGCCTTTGCCCAGGCTGGGGGCGGGGTAGTGGACCGTGAATCAGTACAAACCA
The DNA here is from genome assembly GCF_964165515.1 of Mesoplodon bidens. NCBI lineage: Eukaryota > Metazoa > Chordata > Mammalia > Artiodactyla > Ziphiidae > Mesoplodon > Mesoplodon bidens. The sequence continues at coordinate 140,044,854 of NC_138160.1, forward strand.
CTGAGGGCAAAGTCCTGGGCCTCGGAATAGGACCAGAACAAAGACTACCTGAGGGGTGTCTAGTCTTTGCCACCTGCGGTGTGCCTGACTGGGTCCAACCAGGATTTCAAGGGGGCCATGGCCAGACACAGACAACCGCAAACCTTCGGAGTCTAGGCTGGGCAGGAGGGAGGGTGGGGCTCGGAGCGCCAGGGGTCCACGTGTAGGGAGGAGGCTGGTGGGGCTGAATTCGGATATGAATGAGGGGGATGACTGACTGGGCAGAGGGAACCCAGGGAAACAAAGTGCTGTAGGCGTGGTCGGGGCCTCCCGTGTGCGCCGGGATGGGGACACCCGCTGCGGGCAGCCGGGAACGCCTGGGCTGAGCGGCTGCGGGTGGGAGGACTGGGGTGGGGCACGCACACAGTGGATTGGTGTCCGAGAGACACCTCCCCGGGGGCGGGGCTGGGCGGGGCTGGGTGAGCGCGGAGGTACGGCCTCGACCGGGAAGGGGCGGGGCCAGTTGATGGAGCAAAAAGTCCGGCGGAGTAGGCAGTGACTGCCCTTCCTTTCCGGCCGTGCAGCTCGGGGGCTCGATACCCGGCACCTTCAGCGTCCCTGCCCGGGAGAGGTGGGACCGCGGCTCCCGCCTCGCACAATCCGACCTTTGCTGTGGGTCTGTGCCTGCGCGCAGGTGCGGGGCTCCGAGCCCCGCCCCGGGACGGAGAGAGCCCGCCCCAACCGCCCCCCCGGCGGCCCAGGCCCCACTCCGCGTCTGTCTCGCCTGCCAGGCGTGCTGTCCCGGCGTCCGCGTCTGTCTGTCTGTCCGATCGCGACACAATCAGGGCTTGGCGGCCACGAAGGGGGCGTCAGTACCCGGTCGCGTAGACGCGGCCCCGGCCTCGGCATGAAGTCCCGCAGGGACAAGCTGCACATCCCGGCGCTGACCCTCGAGTGAGTGCTTGGACCTGGAAGGGGAGATTTGGGGGAAGAGGGGCAGGCTGACAACCACCCTTCTTCCGTGTCTCTGTTCAAGTCGCCCCGAGTCGCACCGCCGCCTCCAGGGAGCCCTCCCAAGTCAACGGTCTGGCCCCGCCCTCGCGGCCTGCGCGAGATCTAGTATCCCCAGCCTCAGGCCCCTTCTCCCTAAGGAAACCATAACCCCGGTCCCGTCTCCCGATTCGGCCACACGCAGGGGCCGTTGCCGGGCTCACCGTCCCCGGCCTCTTTCTTTGCAGTCTGTCTCCAAGCAGCCAGAGCCCGTCCTTGCTGAGTCCCAGCAGCCCCTGCAGCCCCTCACTGGGCCTGCACCCCTGGAGGTAAGTGACAGCGCGCGCGGGCGGGGCTCGGACATCACCCCGGCACCCCAGAGACTTGGAAGCTGCCCAGACCCAGCTCCCCACCAAGGTACTGTGGGCTGGTGACATGGACTCTCTGGGCCTCAGTTTACCTCTCCATAAAATGGCACTGTGATCCACACTAGGACCATGATGGGAAAATTCCATATTCAGTCATAGGCAGCAGGTTCTCCCTTCAGATAGATGGTCAGGGCAAGGCCAGAACTTGAGCTGTTGCCCAAGGACTTCCTCGAGACAGGTGCTGGGTTCCCAGCCTGCTCAGGGCCCTGCTGAATTGGCCTGGCCTCCTGTGCTGTGACCCAGCTCAGCTGGCCGGAAAGCTCCTCCCTGTGAATGTATACACACACACACACACACACACACACACACACACACGCACACACACACACATTCCTAACCCTGAGAGTCCACCATTAGAGCCCTGTGCACTGAAGTCAACCAGGCCAAGTGGTATAGGGAGAAAAGAACCAGCTTGACTCAGTGCCCCAAGTGCCTTCTGTCCCCTCTGCAACCCTGGGAGAGAAGCACCCTTTCTGATCCCATTGCCCAGCGGAGGAAACTGAGGTTCAGAGAGGAGACACCAGTTCTCCTGGTTCAGTACGTCTGGGGGCCAAGTCAGGGCCAGCTTTGCCATCAGAGTCTGTTGAGGGTTTGAGCCACTCTCTGCGACGGCGGGGTCTCAGGGTCTTGCCCCTGTATGGGAGAGAACATCAGGGTTATAGTGGGCGCCTCACACAGCTTGGGCAAAAATTCAGGGAGGGGACAGATGTACAGGTCAATGATGTCTAGAATTTGATGGCCCATCAACCATTTACACCTTAGTGTGAATTAGCTGCTCAGACTCTTCCCATGGATCTTTAGTGGGGAGAAGAGAGAACACTTTGGAGCCCACACTGGGAGCTGGGCAACAGGCAGGTACCTTCATTAAGCAGGCATCTACTGTGTGCCAGGTGCTAAGGGCATAGCTGTGAACAAGATGAACATAGTTTCTCCCTCATGAGGCTCTCAGTCAGTTCTCAGGAAGTAGGCAATGAACAAGGGAATGGACAAACAAGACACATTCAGACGGAGACCTCTTAATGTGGTGTTTGAGCCAAGGCCTGAGCAGAGCTAGGGGAAGAGAAGCACCAAGCAGAGGGAACTGCACATGCAAAGGTCCTGAGGCAGGGCCAAGATTTTTAAAGCCCCTGTGGCTACCTTGGGGGAAGAAAGGTTGGCTGGGGACAGGGGACAGGAATGGAGGTGGCAGAGGCAGGGAAGTGGCTAGGGCAACATCTAGGTGGGAGATGGTGGGGCCTGGACCAGCCTGGGGTGTCCAATGGGAGGCAGAGACTGTGTCGCCCCCATTTAGCTGAGGAGAAACTCAGCTTGGAACCTCAGAGTGTGTTGTCCAGAGGCACCCTGAGAGAGAGTGTCAGGCCAGATCTGACTCTGGGCCCTTGGCCTCAACCTCAGGTGAGGACAAGATGAGGGGAGGGACCTGTTGAGAGCAGATAAGCCAGTTTTACCAGGGGGAAATAGAGGCAGAGAGTTTGGTACTCTAGCTGAGTCCACTGGCCCCCTTGCTTGCCACCAGGGGGCAGCAGAGCCCCGTTGACTTGGGCCAGGCAAGGAAATGGGTACCTGCCTCCCCTGCTCCAAGGGGAATAAGCCCACATTTGTCCCTTCAGCCTCCAAGGCCCTATGGGTCCAGCTCCTGTGATGAACCACCCCCCTGCCCCACGTCCTCCCATCCACCTCTCCAGTGCTCACCCTATTCTAGCCGTGCAGCTTCCTGGACTGCCAGAATATAAGCTGGCCAGCCTCAGGGCCTTTGCACTTGTTGTCCCCCCTGCCCAGAGCTCCGCTTTCTCTGTTTACTCCTTTATCCATTTGTCAAGTCTCCATCAAGCTCTCAGATAGGAAGCCTTTCGTGACTAAACCTCCCCGCCCCTGCCCCACCCCACCATAAGGGCTCCCAAGCCCCAGTTGCATCCATTATGCACATCCATTTCCCTCATCCTGACCCCATCATGGTTGTGATTTCCATGTTTTCTTGTGTGATTATTGAGTTGTTTTTCTCATCCAAAGGTTTGAGAGCCCCTTGAAAGCCTGACCTGGATCTGTCCTGGTCATCCTATAGCCTCAGGCAGGGCCTGCTATACATCAGGTGCTCAATTAATGCTTGTGTAACAGACAAATGGGAAGCAGCTGGGAGGGCTCTACCTGTGGTGCTGGTGGGGAGCAGTTTGAAGAGAAGGTCATGAGTTGGGCCCATATGGCCAAGGGGACAACAAAGAGGCTGTTCCAGGCAGGAACAGCATTGTCAGAGGTGTGTTCCCTCTGGGGCCTTGGACACCAAGGACGGGAAGAATTTGGATTTTCTACCGAGGGCACTGGGAGCCGCATAAAGTATGGGGCCTGGAGGGGCATGGACAGCTCATGGGCAGGTAGGAAGGGCTGGGGTGGCCCTACCAATGTGGGGTCGGAGATGAGGGTCTGTATGTCCACCTAGGGCTTTCCTATTTACACAGTTACTGGCACAAGCAGAGAGAGGCAAAGTCTGAGGCACAGAGTTAGGATTCGAGCTCTAGGAAAGGGATTTACCCAGGAGTGTGAATTTGCTGTAAAATGAGGAGCCATGGAGGGTGTGTGAGTAGGGGAGGGGCTTGATCTAGTGGGCAAGGGGCTGGCACCAGAGGTCACTTGATCAGCCAGCCTTTCAGGGGAGGTCTTTGCCATGGCCACAGGCCCTCTGGATTGCCAGCTGTAACCCTGTTCTGCAGAGGAGGAAACTCAGGCCAGATGGGCGTGGGAGAAGCAGCTGCTGGGGATGCCAACACAATGGGCATAGTGGGAGGCACGTAGGCAGCACAGGCTGGGGATGATGGGCAGCTCCTTTACTAACTGTGTGCAGAAGTGTCCCCGGCACACATGGTAGGGGGAGCTTGTGTACACATCATGTTAGCCTATGGTGCATGAGACCGTGGCTTCATCCCCACTTGGGTCCCCAGGCCTATGGGACCTCGAATTCCTCCCATGCAGGAGGCTCTGTTTCCCATATGTGGCTCAGGCTAAACACCTGAGGATCATGGGTGACCTCTCTTATCCTCAACTACACATATGACCCCACAGCAGAGCCTGTTCTTTAGCCTCAGAATAAGTCCAGGATCCACCCACTTTACTCCACAGCCCCACCCTGGTCCAGGCCTGTGTCCTCCCCTCCCAGATCCTGTTACAGCCCCTCACTAGCCTCCTGCCACCTCCACTCCTGCCCCCAACAGCTCCTGTTCTTCATGGCAGACATGGGGGGTGGTTTACAAGCTTAGTCCAGATCACACCCTCCCGCTGCTCACACATCCTCCATGACTCCCTGCTGCTGCTGTAGTAAAACTGCACTCCTCCCTGTAGCCCACAAGGCCCACATGGTGAGTCTTGCTGGCATCTTCCCCTCAGTCATGCTTCAGGGCCTTTGCATGAGCTGTGCTCCCTTCCTGGGATGCTCTTTCTCCATGGCTGGCTCTTCTTCCTTCTCGATGTCTCACTGCTGGCTGCAGTGTCACGTCAGAGAGGCCTCCTGGCTAAAGTTGTCCTTTGCCAGCCTTACCCCTGTTCTTTTCCTTCCTCAACTTCAGTGTGTGAAATTAACTTGTTCATTTAATTGTTTCCTGTTCACTCTCTGCCTCCCCTACCAGACTGGGGACTCCTGGGGGCAGGGATTATTTGTGGCCTGCATCCCCAGGGTTCAGTACAAGGGCAGACACACAGTAGGTGCTCAATGTTTGTTGAGTGAATGAGTGGCCAGATATGGGTTGTTTGAGCCCCAGTCTGGGGGTGTGGAGAGCAGGCCTGGGGAGACAGCAGATATCTGGGCCACTGCGTGTGGGCCACCTGAAGGTGACACTGGGCTTGGAGGGAGTCTGAGAGACTTGAGAAGCAAAATGGGTGGCAAGATGGATGGGCAGGGTTAGGGCTACACATCAGGCAGCAACACCCCCTGTACGCCTCAGTTTTGTCAGATGTGGGGTCTGGGCTCCAGGTCAGTCCTGCCTTGGCCAGTTCCCAAAGTGTTGTGAGGCCTGTGGGGGGTCCACCTTCAGGGTGACACTGTCCCTGACTTCCTGGGGCTGTCATGAAAGGAGGAAGCATTAATTCACAGTCTACTGTGTGAGACATTCCATAGTGAAGATGAACTGTACCCCCAGCTCTGTACCAGGCACTTTCTGTGCCTCTGATTTTATTCCATTTTCACAAAGGGACATGTGTATATGGGGAACCAGAGGCCTGGAAGTTTGCCTAATGCTAACGTTTATCAAACGTTTACCAGGTACTCTTGGGACGCACAGTGTAATCTTCATGTCAGCCCCATTTTCCTCCCATCTTACAGTTGAGAATACTGAGGCTTGAGAAGTTAAATCAGGCATCTGATTCCTGATAGTAGCCAGGCTGATGGCCTTTTCCATCATACAGACAGGAAGAGCATATCAGATGCCCTGACTCAGTTTGCTAAACACACCCTCTGTGCCAGTCCAGCGCTGGAAGATGCTGGGACCTCAAGGAGCCCAAGCCTGGGGAAGACAGAGCTGGACAGACACAAGAGGAGACCTCCTGAAGGAGGGAACGCTGAGTTTTGCCAGGCAGGAAAGGCATTCCAAGGAGCAGAGCCAGCGTGGGGGCGGTAGCATGAGCTGGGCCAAGCCGCTGAATGGGTCTTGAGTGCCGCACTCAGAAGGGGTTAGCGCCTAGGTAGGGGAGAAAGGGGCGCGATCGGATTTACATTTTGAAGGAAGGGAGCCAACTTCGAAGGCAGCTACATCCAGGTACCGCCAACGCCCCGCCCCCGCCTCCCGCAAGCCTGGCAACGTCCCGCCCCTCCGCCCGCGGCCATGGCAACGCCACGCCCACCAGCCAGCACGCGGGTTCGCAGGCCTTGCTTCCGCGTCGCTCGCCCCACCCCGCCAGGCCAGGCCCCGCCCCCGCGCTGTCCTGGGCGGGGTTCCAGGCCTCGCTCCCGGGCTCGCGCTTCCTCCTCGCCCCCTAGCCCCAGCCCCGCGACGCGTCCCCGCCCCTCACCGCGGGGCTCCCGGGGCAGATCCCACCGTGAAGGTTCGCGTCCCGCCGCCGCTGGTTGCGCCCCCGCGCCTCTCGGGCCTCTGGCGGCGGCGGCGGCACAAAGGGAAGCAGCATGTCCGATCCTAGCTACTGGACGGCGGTGGCGGCGCCCGGCCACCGGAGCCGCCTGGCCAAGGGCGCGCTGCTGCAGCGCTCCAAGAGGTAGGGGGCTTCGCGCGGGCAAAGGCGCGGCGGCGGACCGAGCAGACACGAGTTGCCAAAAGTGTGTCTCGGCAGCGCGGGGAGGGCCACTGTGTGCGGCGGTAGGGGGAAGTGGGCGGATGCTTTGGGATCCAGGTATCCCCTGGGGTCCCAGGCACCCTCCTTTCACCGCTCCTTACCCAAATTGGGGTGTTTGTCCGCCGGGGTCGCAGCTCAGGTGGTGACAGAAGCAGCAGGGATTTGGGACTGAATCAGAATTCAAACCTGTCCTCTGGGCAGACCTGGAGAAGAGCTTCTTGGAAAAACTGAGGCTGTTTAGTCCCTGGGGCCCAGTCAGCGGAAATGATGGTTCGGAAGCAAATATTTGCTGCAGGAGCATGGTGTGCTTGTCGGTTATGGGGTTGTGGGGGAAAATCACGGTGTTCTATCCAGAGCAAAGTGGAGTCTCAGTTTCTTCTGAAAGGCAGAGAAGCTAAGTGAGGGCTGTGAGCTCTGCTGGACCTGCGTTGAAATTCCAGCTCAGCCACTGTCAGGCTGTGTGCCTTCAGTCAGTTCCTTAACCCCTCTGTGCTTGAATGTCTCACCAGTGCTTGGTCGGGGCATTCCCAGAGGGGAGCACAGGCAAAGGCTGGACGGTGGGACCAGCTGCTGAAGGACCTTGAATGACTAATCCAGGGTTTAGGCTTTTCTTCCAGAACCTGGGGAGCCACAGAAGGCTCATGGGCACCTCAGGGATCAGGTGCAGGAAACTGGCCTCAGGCCCCTCTTTTCTGACATAATTCTCACTCTCTGTTGTGCCACAGGGCTGGTTATTGAAAAACTAGGCAGCTCCTCAGGGTCCTGGGCCTTCTCTAGGGAGGGCTGAGCACACTGTTGGTGCTCAGTAGATGCTCGGGAATTGAACAGATGATGCCCAGTTCCCCTTTGAGATCTCAGATTTGGTTGTTTTCAAGAAAGCCCTGCCTGAGAGCAAGGGGGAGGCTCCCAGTGTTTTTCCCAAATGCTGTTGGAAGTGAAAAATGATGCATTGGGGTGCAGTGTGGGGGTGAAGGGCTGGAAGAGGATGTGGGCTGCCGGATGTGTGTGTGTTGGGGGGGTGGTGACAGGAAGTTTTGCAGGAACCTGTGGGTTTCGCTTTTGCTTTTGCACCTCAGACTAGAGGACAGTCTCTGCGGCTGATGGCATCTGTGGCCTCAGTTTTCCAGGCTGGGAAATGGGTGCAGCTGGTCTCTCCCTGCTCTGGGCTTATTGGTATTGGCAGATGTTGGTGATTTAACTCACTGGAGAGGTATTGCTTGCTCTCCCACCATGCACCAGGCCCTGTGAGCAATGTCAGGAGAAAGATGACAATATACGTACATGCCGCAATTTACCCAGTGCCAGGCCCAAAGCTGAGCACTGTGTATGCACCTTTGCAAAGTATACAGATGGGGAAACAGGCTCAGCGGAGCAGCTGCACATGGAGCCGTGGATAGGCTGAACCCCTCCTCCGTGCATGTGTTGTCTCCTGAGCCAGTTGCCGACCTCATTCTCCTTGGCCTGCACTGTGCCTTCTGCCTGGGACGCCATTCCTGGCCCTGTGAGGCCCCGAGGTGTTATCTCTCCCTCCCTGCGCAGTTCTCCCGCCAAGGCTGGGCTGCGTTGGCGGCTCAGGCTGTGTGGGCTGATGCACTTGTCGAGAGCAATCGGAGCCGTTGCCGGGCGACTGCCGGAGTGGGTGGGGGGTACAGTGTCGCTCCCAACTTCCCTCTGCTAGGGCGGGGGCTGGGGCCAGGGCACATATGGGAATTACTGGGCAAGGGTGGGGGGGGCACCTGGGCCAGGGTTCTGGCGGCCAGGAGGGAGCTGGGATGAAGGGAGGAAAACATGTGGGCAAAAGTTCGGCAGAACAGGGACTCCCCTGATGGTCCAGTGGGTAAGACTCAGTGCTCCCAATGCAGGGGGCGCCCCGGGTTCGATCCCTGGTCGGGGAGCTAGATCCCGCGTGCCGCAACTAAAAGATCCCGCATGCCACAACTAAAAGATCCCGTGTGCCGCAACGAGGATCCCACCTGCGGAAACTGAGACCCGGTGTAGCCAAAATAAAATAAATAAATAAACAAACTTTAAAAAAAAAAAAACATTCTTTGAAAAAAAAAAGTTTGGTAGAACAAGAACAGGACCCAATGTGCAAGATGCTGGCTTTAGGGTTTCCAAGGATCAGATTGGCGTTTTAGGGGGATCTTGTGGAGGGGGTCTGCTCAGAGATTGGAGCAGTGGCCCTGGGAAAAGGTGCATAAAATGGAGTGGGCGCCTGCCTCAACCCACCTGTGGGTTCCAGGATCCTCTCCAACCTCTGCCTTATTTGCCATTGTTCCTGGCAGTGGCCATGATGTGGGCAAGGCTGTGGGGGTGGGATTGTGGAGCAAACTGCCCCCCCACCCGGCATTGCGCAGCATGCGGAACTTCCCCCACCAGAGATCGAACCCGTGCCTCCTGCATTGGAAACGTGGAGTCTTAACCACGGGACCGCTGGGGAAGTCCTGGGCGTGGGATTGTGAACACAGAAGCTGGAGAAGTTGGGCCAGGGCCATGACGTTGGAGCGGGGCGGTCCGCCTGGGGAGCAGAGAGAGAGTGGTCGCCCCCAGCTTCCTGTCCTGCCCTGAAGCCATCACCCATGTGCTCCCGGCTGAGCATGTGGTCCTCTGAAGCAGGAGTCCTGGACCTGACCTTGTCCCCACCTTCCCCCCCGACAGCTGCCGCAGCGGGAACCGCAAGAGCCTGGTGGTAGGAACACCCTCGCCGACCCTTTCCCGGCCCCTGTCACCACTGTCCATCCCAACAGGTGAGCGTGGGGGCAAGCGGGGTGGGGTGGGAGTGTTCTGTCTCCACCCCCACTGACTCAGTTCCCCCACGTCCTCCTCAGCAGGCAGCAGCCCCCTGGATAGTCCTCGGAACTTCTCAGCTGCATCTGCTATCAACTTTCCTTTTGCCCGGAGGTGAGTGGTCTCCGGCTCTGGGGGATGGTGTTGACTTGATGGACGAGGGGACAGGCAGGGGCATGGACGTGGTGGCTGGACCTGCCTCCTCATTAGCCTTTTCCCCACCCCTGGCCTCTGCCCTGCTGTGGTCTCTCCTCTGGCTTCCGCCCCTGGCAAATGCACGCATGCACACACGGTCTCCTGCAGCCACATCCCGAGCACAGACAGGTAATTTCTATGAGCCCTCCGGGAGGGGGAGGGGGAGGGGGTGGCATGGCTTGGTCCAGGAATCACTCATTCACTGAAAGTTGTTAATTCACTTAACAAGACCTGATGGAGGACCTGTTATGTGCCAGGCACTTAGATGTCACTTATTCATTCAACAACGTTTATTCAGTGCCTGCTGGATGCCGTGCCCTACACTGGGGGCTGAGGAATGAGAGGCTGGACTTTGGCCCTCAGGGAGTCCTCAGTCTGGTGGGAGTGGCCAGCGTGTACCCCAGCAGCTGCAACTCAGAGAGCAGCTTTGATGGGGGACGAACTGGCCGCTGGTGTCAGGGAAGAATTCCTGGAGGAGGGAGCTGAAGAACATGGAGAAAACACACAGTGGACTTGTTCACCCTGTATTCCGGTTCTTGGCCTTTTCAGAAGGTCCTTCCTCCAATGGGGCCAGGATTGGCCAGCCACAGTGCCTGCCCTTGGTCCCTACAAGCTGCAGGGGCCGTGCCTTCCTTCCAACTTCTCATTCTCTCCAGGGCCGACGGCAGAAGATGGTCCCTCGCGTCCCTCCCGTCTTCTGGCTATGGAACCAACACACCCAGCTCCACTCTCTCGGTACCCACAAGTCCTACCTTGGCAGGCAAACAGGGGAGTGCCATGTTGGGGGTGGGGAAGACACGTCTTTGGGGTGTTTTTTTTTTTTTTTGCGGTACGCGGGCCTCTCACTGTTGTGGCCTCTCCAGCTGCGGAGCACAGGCTCCAGACGCACAGGCTCAGCGGTCATGGCTCACGGGCCTAGCTGCTCCGCGGCATGTGGGATCTTCCCGGACCAGGGCACGAACCCGTGTCCCCTGCATCGGCAGGCGGACTCTCAACCACTGCACCACCAGGGAAGCCCCTTTGGGGTTTTTTTTAAGGTGTTGGATAGTTATCCAATCAGCAAACATCCTGGCTGGCCCCTCTGTGCCCCATTTTGGGCAACGTTGGGGCATCCCTGAAAGGACCCAGCCTCAGCCCCAAGGGGCTCCTGGTCCGGGGTACACAGATATCCTCATCCTTGTGTGGTCAGGGAAGGCCTGGTCAGAGGGGGTCTTGGGGCTGCCAAGGGAGCAGGTAGGGAAGGCTTCCTGGAAGAGGGGACAGCAAAGCTGGAGTTTTGAGGGATGCATAGGAGCCAGGCAGGAGAGTTACCATCTGATGACCAGCAGACAGCCTGAGCCTTCAGGGGTAATGCTGGGGTCCTGGCTGTGGCACTGACCATGAACCCATGGCCCCGATACCCCCTCCTGCCAGTCGAGCTCATCCTCCAGGGAGCGCCTCCACCAGCTTCCTTTCCAGCCGACGCCGGACGAACTATGCTTCCTGTCCAAGCATTTCCGCAGCTCAGAGAGCATGGCTGATGAAGAGGGTGGCCACCACTCACCTCGCCTTCGGCCCCGCTCCCGCAGCCTCAGGTGGGCCTCAACCTCTGACCCCAGCCCCAGCCCCTCCCTGGGCTGGCTTTGGGACCCACATCGTGGCTCCTCCTCCACCTTTGGTCCTGACCGTGCACAAGCCTGGCCTCCGGCCCTTGGCCCTCAGACCTGACTCAGCCGCCCTTCCCTGGGCTGTGTTTTGGGTCCCATGTCATAAGCCAGTTGTCCCCTCCTTCAGCCCTGGACGCACAACAGGGGCCTTCGACAATGAGATCGTCATGATGAATCACGTGTACCGGGAGAGATTCCCCAAGGTGGGCAGCGCCTGGCGGCTAGACCAGCCCCAGCTCCCTCCATGTTGCTGTCCCTCCAATGGCACCTGCTGTCTTCCTGGCTGCGTCCCCCCATCTGTTGTCCATTTCTGTTTTTCCCTATCTCTCTGTCTCAAACTCCCCCCTCCCCCACCCACACCTATACACGTTGCTTCTTCTCCTCCAATCTTTGGACCCCATCATCACATCTCTCTCTCCCGCCCCCATCTGCGCATGTCGCTCCCCAGCCCCATCCAATGACCAGGTCACCCCATCTCCCCCGCTCCCCACCCAGGCCACAGCACAGATGGAGGGCCGTCTGCAGGAGTTTCTGGCCGCCTTCTCACCCGGCGCCCGGCTGGCACTGGCTGACGGCGTCCTGGGTTTCATCCACCACCAAATCATCGAGCTGGCCCGCGACTGCCTGGCCAAGTCTGGAGAGGCTCTTGTCACCTCCCGCTACTTCCTGGAGATGCAGGAGAAGCTGGAGAGGCTGCTGCAGGATGTGCGTGCGGGCAGGGGAGCGCAGGGTTTAGGGGTCCCCAAGGAGGGCAGGGCAGGACCAAGGGCCTGTGGATGACGCTAACACCCATCTGCCCCCAGGCCCATGAGCGCTCAGACAGTGAGGAAGTTGGCTTCATTGTCCAGCTTGTCCGGAAGCTGCTGATCATCATCTCGCGGCCAGCGAGGCTTCTCGAGTGCCTGGTGAGTGTCTTGGCACATGGCCAGGTGCCGGGCTGAGTCCAGGCACCCAACAGTCCTGCCGAGATACAAGAGACAGGCCCCATCGTATAGGGCTTTGAGAGGAATGCTGGGGGCTGCCAGGCTGCGGCGGGCTTTCCAGAGGAGGGGCCGGGAGCTAAGATCCCGGGGACGAGTTGGAGCTGCTGGTGAGGATGCTTCAGACAGAGGGAGCGGCGTGTGCAGAGGCCTGCAGGTGGGACCAGGCCTCGGCTGACCAACCCCTCTGCACCCCCAGGAGTTTGACCCTGAGGAGTTTTACCACCTGCTGGAGGCTGCCGAGGGCCAGGCCCGCGAGGGCCAGGGCATCAAGACGGACCTGCCGCGGTACATCATTGGGCAGCTGGGCCTGGCTAAGGACCCCCTCCAGGGTGAGCTGGGGGTGGGGCAGAAAGAAGAAACTGGGGCGAGATTGCAGTGGAGCCGGGATTCCAACCCACGCCCATCTGACTCCAGAGCCGCCACACTGTCCTTCCTCTCTCTTTGGCCCTGTCCTCAGCCACCTGCAGGGCATATTATGGGGAAAGTGCCCAGGGTTCTTGGGTAAGGTGGCCACTAGTTGGAGCCCCTGACCTGTGAAGTCCTCAAATGCTAAGTCAAGTTGGGCCAGGGTGCCAGGGGACCACCTTTAGCAGTGGCATTCACGTTGTCCTGTGAATTCACAAAGCACTTTCCCAATTTCATCCTACTGTGGCCCGGGAAGTAGGACCCGGGAAGTGGGAGTCAGATGGGGCAGCCCATGGGCACTACCGAGGTGGCCGAGAACCCCCCAGCCAGGACGGGAACAACCCAGACATGGTGCTAGGGGAGCATTGAACCTGGCCTGGTCCAGGGGTGGTTGGGGGAGCTCTGGGAAGAGAGGATATTCAGGCTGGGGCCTGGAGGATGGAAAGGTGTGCAGATTCAGGGGAGAGAGAAAATGAACCGGGCAGGGGGAATGGTGAAGGCAAAGGTCCTGAGGTGAGTCTGTGTCTGGCGTGTTGGAGGAGCAGTGAGGAAAGGAGTGTGGCTGAGGAAGGAGGGGAGCTGGGGGGAGGCGACGGGGTCAGCAGGGACCAGCCACATTGGCCAGCGTCCACTGGGATTGGGCTGCCATTGTCCCCATTTAAAGCTGGAGAGACTGAGGCTCCAGGCAGATGAGATTGAGCTGGGGTTCAGGCCCAGGTGTGCCCGAGGCCAGATCGCCCGTGGACTAGCCGTGTGGCCGCAGCCAACCTCTTTTCTGTCTCATGAAGATGACGCAGGTGGCACTGTGGGTGGGCCCGGGTGTCAGAGGAAACACGAAGTGGCCAGGCAGGCAGGTGGCAGCTGAGGCTGCGGGGACAGATCATCTACCCAGCACCGCGCAGTGGGCCCACTGACGGTGGGACGGGTGGGCTGCATTTGAACCCGGGCCTCCCTCACCCTGAGGCTCCACTGCCTCATCTTAGCCTTGCTCTGTGACCGCAAGACACTGTCTTCATGGTCACCGTCACTGCTGATGTTCACCAACTGCACACTCCTACCTGGGGCCGCCCCTCTGCTAAGCCCCAGGGCTGGAAACTAAGGGGGCTCGCCTGGGCCATGCCCTGAGCTGAGGAGGATGTTAGGAGCCATCACCCAGAGGGGCAGCGTCACAGCCGGTGTTCACAGGCCCAAGACTTGGGGCCAGGGTTCACGGTAGGCTGAGCATTTGGAGCCTGGGCTTCCCACTGGCCCTTCTAGAAGGTTCCTTAGTCGTTGTTCAGTCCAGCTTCCTGGGTTTGACCGACACCTGGACGCAGTAGGGGCTGAATGACAGTATCGTGAGAGCTGGTCAGAGGAGGCACCATTTCCCCAGCCCAGGATAAGCCCTGGAGGCCTCCGGAAGTCTCTGGGTGGTGGAGAGGCAGGGCTCAGAAACCCCATTTGAGGCTCCTCCCTCATTTTACAGAGATGGTGCCTCTGAGTCACCTTGATGACAGTGGAGGACAGCCCCCAGCACCGGAGTCCCCAGAAGTAAGATGCAGAGCTTTGCCGGCCCCACCTGTCTTGTTCTTCTGACGGTAGACCAGGTGGCCATGAGAAGGGCTGGGTTTGCTGTTTGCTGAGGTTTTGCATATAGCAGGTGCTTAATGAACGCCTGTGACTTTGGGGGGGATGGTGGGGCCAGGTGAGACTGCCCTGTCATGGAGGTTGGGCAGGGCAGGGTTGGAGGGGGCACCGGAAAGGGGAGCTTTGCAGAATGTGTAGGAGTTTTCTGCAAGGAGGGCAGCATGGCTTAAGCAAAAGCTCAAACTCAGAAGCTGAGTTTGAGAAGTTTGTATAGGAGAAGAGGTAGCGTCAGGTGCCAGGACCAGCAGTTGGGACTTGGGGGCAGGAAGAACGCAGCCTGCTCTGCGGTGGGGCAGGACCCTGACCCCTCTTGCCACCCCCCGCAGAGTCGTGCCCTGGTCGGCGCTTCACGGAGGAAGCCCTGTGAGAGCGACTTCGAGACTATCAAACTCATTAGCAATGGGGCCTACGGGTGAGTCCTTGGGTACCCTGTAGACCCATTTCTCAGATGCCCATGGGGATGGCTGAAGCCCACACAGCCCCTGAGTGTGCAGACAGGGAAACTGAGGCCTGAAGAGGGAAGTGGAGGCACAAAACAGCAGGTGCATGGCCTTGGAAGGGCTTGTCCGTGATCTAGGTCCTTCTTGCCCCAGGTGTTTGGGGTTCTAGGAATTTGGGGACTGAGCAAGGAAAAAGATGGCCACACGATGGCAGTAGCGTGCGCGAAGCATTCTTTAAGTGCTGCTTTGACGGATTTGCTTTGTGGGAGGGGGGAGGAGTCCCTCACAACATAAGACCCTTGTGGGGTCTGGGTCGGAGGGGGGCTTGCAGAGGAGGTTTCTGTGTCCAAGCTTATGTGTCCACAGCACAGTGGGGAGTCTCTGGGTCAGAGAGCTCCACGGGGCAGGAGCAGCTTGGGGTCTTTAATAGCCCCAGCGTTTATCTTATCTACAAGGTATGCAAAAACAGCAGGCTCTAAATGGCTAAAAATCTGCTTATTTGACTTGTAGTTAAAGCGATTTGAGTGTGTGCCAGCGGGGCTTTTGAGCTAATGGGTCTCAGTCGGCTGTGAAGAAATAAACAACCTAGGGGTCATCTTTGGCTCTTTATATGACACCAGGGAGAGTGGCTTAAACCCACGGGGTGGCTGCTTTGGGAGAAGGGAGGGCCGGGTAAAGAGAACAGGTGTCCCGGGTGGAGGGCACAGCACAGGCAAAGGCACAGCGGGTTGGGTTCTGGACCCAGGTCGGGTCCCAGTGCTTGCCGGGACCTGGATCTCGGGCCTCAGCGAGCCCGGCTCCGCCCCCCCCCCCGCCCTGCCCCGCCCCAGGGCCGTCTACCTGGTGCGGCACCGGGAAACGAGGCAGCGCTTTGCCATCAAGAAGATCAACAAGCAGAACCTGATCCTTCGCAACCAGATCCAGCAGGTCTTCGTGGAGCGCGACATCCTCACCTTCGCTGAGAACCCGTTTGTGGTCAGCATGTTCTGCTCGTTCGAGACCCGGCGCCACTTGTGCATGGTTATGGAGTATGTGGAAGGTGCGGTCACTGGGGCTTGCGTGCCTCCAGAGCAATGGAGAGCTTACTCCTTATCCAGAAGAAATACCTTATCCCTCCTTTGATCAAGCCCGCAGTCTGCTCTGTCCTCCATAGGGTCCCAGCCTGCCTTGGGGGACCCTCAGTCTGTGGTGGGGGACCCAGCCTCAGGGAGTTGGAACTGGGGGATCCCAAAGAGAAGTGTGAGGGAAGGACCCTAGGGTATAGGGGTAGGATGGACAGCCTAGGCAGGAGGGACTGGTGGGCAGGGGCCTAGAGGCTAGAGCAAGAGCAGCGAAGGGAGGGAGGCGTGCGTCAGAAGGACTAGGGGGGTTGGGGACCAGGGTGAGGAGTTGTGGGATCAGGTTTGCAGTTCACGAAAGAGCAGGGCCTTCAGGTAAGTGCAGGACGTGCATTTACCAAGCTGCTGCCGGGTGAGGAGAGGAAGCATGCACTTAGGAGGCACCAGCTGTGTACAGGGGAAGGGACTGTGCACTTAACAGAGCTGCTGCCCTGCCAGGGGAAAATCAGAAGGCAGGGTCTGCCTATCCTCCCGCCCCTCCCAGGTCCCCACCCCAATTCAGGACAGATTGGAGACACTTTGCAGAAGGTGGGGAGGGCACATAGGCACAAGTCTGGGCACGGCTGTAGAGCCGAGGGCCTCTGTGAGCACGTCCACCCCTCTGCAGGCGGCGACTGTGCCACGCTCCTAAAGAACATGGGCCCGCTGCCCGTGGATATGGCCCGCATGTACTTCGCCGAGACGGTGCTTGCGCTGGAGTACCTGCACAACTATGGCATCGTGCACAGGGACCTCAAGCCAGACAAGTGAGTGGCCCGGGCTCTCAGGGGGCGGGGCTCAGAGTAGCCTGGGGGCGGGGCCTCTGAGTGGGTCTGGGACTGCTCAGGAGCCCCACCATCTAGATTCTGCTGGCATCATGGGCCCCCTGCTGGTAGAAAGCAGGGATCTTGACAATGTTGAGCACCTGGTGTGTACTGAAGAGAGCAGGTATTTAATAGGCGCCTGCTGTGTGCAGGAGAAGGACAGTGCACTTATCGAGGTGCTGGCCAGGCAATGTGAGGGGGCACAGACTGGACAGGGGAAGGGACCAGGCACTCACAGAGCTGCTGCCACACAAGGGAAGTGAACATGCACTTATGAGGCACCAGCTATATACAAAGAACAGGGACATGCACTTTGCAAGACCTTATGTGCAGAGAAAGGGACTGCATGTCTTGAGCTCCTGCTGTGTATTAGTGCAGGGAAGAAGGAGAGTCCTAGGGTGTTTATTTTATTCTAGCTTCTAGTAAGCATCTACTGAGTGCCCGGTGCTCTCTGGGTGACTGAAAAACACAAGTGTGAGTGTGAATAATCCCTCATGCTTTGTAACCCTTTCATAATTTTCAAAGCACTCTTCCCTGCATTAGTTGAGCACCTCCTGTGTACAGAGGAAAGGGCTGCTCTTTCATCAAGTGCCCTTTGGATACCAGGCAAGAAGTGTGAGTTTCTCAGGTACTTGCCATGTGGAGGTGTGGACATAAGCGTTAAGAGTCTGCATGTTTTCAGGGCATCTTGTAGTTTGCAAGTGGCTTAGAAAACAAAGCACCTGTATTTGGCACCTGCTGTATACCTGGGCCTGTGCTCACCGTTTGAAGGAACCCAGACGGCGGTATAACTAACTTCTTACACACTGATGACCCTTTTGAGTTTATAAAGCACATCTTTTAGCTGGTGTGTATTTATTGGACACCAGCTGTGTAAAGGTGATCAGAACAACAGTTATTAGGCAATGACTGTGTGTCAGTCCCCGAACACTGCAGCTATCTTTTTATAAAGTTTTTATGTTGAGGTCAGCATGCATTGAGCACCTACTGTGTGCCAGGGACATGGCTCCCTTTCTCCAGTGGAGGTACTTGCTATGTGGAGACGTGAACATAAGCCTTAAGAGCCCTGCATGTTTTCAGGGCATCTTGTTGTTTGCGAGTGGCTTAGAAAACAAAGCAAATGTGTGTTGGCATCTGCTGTGTACCTGGGCCTCTGTTCTCGACCCTCTAAGGCTGCTTGCTTTGTGCCCATCGGGTCTCTGTGGGATCATCCTGGAGTGGGATCTTCCAAGTGTCCCCAAGGCAGGACCTGCCCCTCCCAAGCTCAGGACTCTCATCTGAAAAACGGTGTGGGAAGGTGCAGCCCTGGAGGGTTCAGGGAGAGATAGGCCCACACAGTTGGTGCTCCAGAAAAATATTTTTTCCTCTTTTCTTCAGAAAATTTCAAATACACCCCAAGTCAGGAGAAGGTACATTTGTTTGCTAGGGCTGCCCTAACAAAGTACCACAGACTCGGGGGCTTAAACAACAGAAATTTATTCTCACAGTTCTGGAGGCCAGAAGTCCAAAATCAAGGTGTCGGCAGGGCCGCACTCCCTCTGAAGGTGATGGGGAAGGATGTGTTCCAGGCCTTTCTCTTGGCTTCTGGTAGTCCCTAGGCTGTGGTGCTCCTCCTGTGTGCATGTCTGTGTCCAAATTCCCCCTTTTAATTTTATTTATTTATTTTTTAACTTTTAAAAATATTTATTTATTTATTTGGTTGCACTGGGTCTTAGTTGCGGCAGGTGGGCTCCTTAGTTCCGGCTCGCCAGCTCCTTAGTTGCGACATGCATGTGGGATCTAGTTCCCTGACCAGGGATAGAACCTGGGCCACCTGCATTGGGAGCTCTGAGTGTTAACCACTGGACCACCACAGAAGTCCCCAGAAATTTATTTTTAAATGGGCAGATGTCCCCAGGAGGTGCGTGAAAATGTGACTTTATAAAATAAAGCTGGCGCATATCATTTTATCACTTAAAATATTTATATACTTAAGCTTGCAGGAGAACATGAACAGCAGCATACATGGTAGGTGTGTAAGTTTTAAGAAACTGGTGCGCCCATGAGACGCACAAATATTTCTGTACACAGCAGGTGCTAAAGACATGTTCACTTAACAATAGGTGCTTACAAAGTGTTCAGTTTGTTAAAATCATGGATGCATGTACAAGAATATGCTGTAGATCCCCCCCAGGAGGTGTTCACGAAACGTTTTAATGCCCAGTGGGGACATGCTGTGATTCTCAGGAACCTAATTTTTGCACAGCGGAGTATACAGTAGGTGCTCAAGAGCAACACCAGATGCACCCAGTTGGTGCACAGAGATGTTTGCCAAATTTGTAATATTGCCCAAGACCCGTTGGTTCTTTCAATAATGTGATCATGCACAGGCAGTGCTTTCTGATCCATGGAGGGGTCGGGCCACCTCCTGTAGGACTAAGTTCTGGGTGGGTGAGGGGGCGGGAGCGGCCAAGCACGTCGGGCCCCCCAGACCTGAGCTCACCACCTGCCTGCCCACAGCCTGCTCATCACCTCGCTCGGCCACATCAAGCTAACTGACTTCGGCCTGTCTAAGATCGGGCTCATGAGTATGGCCACCAACCTCTACGAGGGCCACATCGAGAAGGACACTCGGGAGTTCGTGGACAAGCAGGTGGGCGGGGCTGCCTCCCTCTGCCTGAAGCCTGAGCCCAGGACATGGGGAGACTTGGCAGCAAAAAGGAGAAAATAAACTATCCCTGTAATTCTACCCACACTTTCTTCCCTGGCTGGGGGCGGTCTTTCATTTCTCTGTCCCACCTGGCCCAGGTATGCGGGACACCTGAGTACATCGCCCCGGAGGTGATCTTCCGCCAGGGCTACGGGAAGCCAGTGGACTGGTGGGCCATGGGCGTCGTCCTCTACGAATTCCTGGTGGGCTGTGTGCCGTTCTTCGGAGATACCCCTGAGGAACTCTTTGGCCAGGTGGTCAGTGGTGCGTTCCCCCTGCCCTGTCGCCCCAGGTTTAAGTCTCAGCCCCGGGGAGGGGAGCAGGCCCACTTGTGGATTGGGCACCTATGGCGTCCCAGCCCCAGCTGAGCCCTGGGAGCACAGCCAAGGGCGAGACGGACAGTAAGGGAGATAAATAAGCAAATTATGGAGTAATCAGAGGCAAAAAATGCCAAGGGGAGAAGGAAGCAGGAAGAAGGGAGGGGGTGGGGGGGCGGGTGCAGGGGTGCTCTATTAAATAGAGAGTCACGCAGGGCCACACTGGGTGACGTGTGGGCAAAGACTTAAAGGAGTGAGAGGGAGTCACAGAGATGGATGAAGGGAAGGTGCTCAGGGCAGACGGCACAGCCAGAACAAAGGCTGTATGGGACCAAGCCTGGTATGCTGAAGGAGCAGAGGAGGCTGGTGGCTTGGAGCATAGGAAGGGGAGGTGGTAGGAGGTGCTAAGAAGCGCTGTCCCCAGTCCCTCATTCCCTCCTCTCATTTTAGATGAGATCATGTGGCCAGAGGGGGACGAAGCCCTTCCAGCTGACGCCCAGGACCTCATCACCAGGCTGCTCCGACAGAGCCCCCTGGACCGTCTGGGCACTGGTACGTAGGTGTGGGTGAGGCCCAGGTGGGTAGGATGGGGGCTGGGGTAAACAAGAGTTCTATTTGAGAGGCTGCATAGAGGAGGGGGACTTGAAACTGGGGTTTTGAAGGATGCATAGGAGCTCACCAAGAACTAGCATGAGATTTTGAAGAGTAGCAGGTAGCTGGATCTGGTTCAGACAAGGGGCACTGAGGCTGTGTATATGAGCCTGCCAGGTCACCATGGGCTGTGTCCTACGGTCCCCAAGGCCCAGTCCAGTGGATCCCACTGTCCCAAGTTTCCCCAGCCACCAAAATATTGATTAAGGGACTATTTAATATTCATGCAGCCACCCATTATGTGGCCACTACAGATCACACTCAGGATGAAGCTTGGCCGCTGCAGAGGACTATGGGGGCTGAGGTTGGGGAACAGGATACAGTCAGCTCTGCTCCATGGGGTAGAAACATGTGGAAAAAGCCCCCTCCTAAGGTTCTGGGGTTTCTCCAGGTGATGGGATCTCAGAATCCAGCAGAGGGAAGAGCAGGGCCTGGGTTCTAGCCCTAGCTTGGTTCCCCTATGGGCTCTTAAAGGCTCGTTTCCCCTCCCATCTTTCTGGTTCTGTGTTAGCCAAGTTCGGGTTCATAATTGGCCCAGGGGGCCATGGGGGGTGGGGACCAGCAGGGCTCAGCCAGGCATGTCTGCAGGAGGCACCCACGAAGTAAAGCAGCACCCCTTCTTCTGGACACTGGACTGGGCGGGGCTTCTGCGACACAAGGCCGAGTTCGTGCCGCAGCTTGAAGCTGAGGACGACACCAGCTACTTCGACAGTAAGCAGGGGTCCAGGAGGCGGGCTGTGCTGTCCCACGATCTCCTGGGGTGGTGAGGGGTGTCTAACAGGGTCTCCACCCCAGCTTGGTGCCTCGGCCTGGGCCTGGAGCTTCCAACTTCCTGAGCTTTCCAAGAAGCTGGGTCATGTCTGCTGGCTGCCCCCCTGCCTGGATTTCCTATGCATCTGAGCTCAGGAGGCTGTCGCACCACCTTGGGTTGCGGGAGGGGAAACCAAGGCACTGAGTGTGGCAGCCCTTGCCTGGGGGTCCCCCAGCAGGTTCAGCCTCCTGAGTGTCAGCCCTGACCAGGCATGGAGCCCTGCCTGTCATACAGGAGGGTGGGGTGCCTCGCTCAGCTTTGGTGGAGGGGGTCCCCTCGAGCACTTCAGTTGAGCTCATACAAATCTCCTTCTCCCCAGTCGGGGCTCTGGCCAAGCACAGAGTAAACGCCCTTGGCTTCCAGTGCCTCCTCCAGAACTTGACGTGTGATCTTGGGCATGTCAGAGGTCATCTCTGAGCATCTGTTTCCTTTTCTGTAAGATGAGGAACATCCTTTATGTTTGAGATACACAATTTTACCTAACTCTGGGTAACCCATCTTAAGGGTGAGGAAACTGAGACACAAGAATTCCCATCCACAGTCCCACAGCTTTTAGGATCACAACTGGGATTTATTCCCAGATACTAAATCTGCCACCCAAGCCTCCTCTGGTCCTTAAACATACCAAGCCTGGTCCCACCACAAAGGCTTTGCCCTGACAGCGTCTCCCCACCTGGGAGGCCCTCCCCACATCACCCCACAGCCCCTGTGTCCACCTCCCTCCCCCAGCATCAGGTGGGCTGCACATGCCTTTCCCTCCTGCAGCGCGCTCAGAGCGTTACCGTCACCTGGGCTCTGAAGATGACGAGACGAATGATGAGGAGTCATCCACAGAGATCCCCCAGTTCTCATCCTGTTCCCACCGGTTCAGCAAGGTGAGCCTGGGCCCTGGATGTAGCTAGTGCTCAGGAAACAGGGCAAGATGTTTGGGGTTTTTTTTTCTTTTTTTTTTTATTGTAGTGAAATACATGTAACATAAAATAGACTATTTTAGCTATTTTAAACTGTGCATACAATTCAATGACATTTAGTACATTCACAGTGTTGTGCAACTATCACCTGTATCTAGTTCCAGAGCATTTCCATCATCCCCAAAGGGCAACCTTGTACCCGGCTGCAGTCACTCCTGGTTTCCCCCTCCCCCGCTCCCCAGCAACCACTAATCTGCTTTCTGTCTCTATGCATTTACCTGTTCTGGACATTTCACATACATAGAATCATACGCTATGTGGGACCATTGGGGAATTCCCTGTGTCTGGCTTCTTAAGGTTGATCCACATGGTAGCATGTGTCAGTGCTTCATTCCTTGTTATGGCTGAATAATATTCCATTGTATGGTTGGACCATATTTCGTTTTATCCACTCATCAGTTGATGGACGTTTGGGTTGTTTCCACTTTGGGGCAATTGTGAATAGACCTGCTATGCTGGGTGTTATATTATAGCCTCATCAGCTTAACTTGAGTTCCTTCCTTTGTTTATAATTTGATTTAAAAACCTGCACTGCTTATGGGTCTGGGCCCCAGGCAGGAAACCCCAGCTGTGGCCCCTTGGTAGCCAGGCTGCTCTGAGCCTCAGTTTCTCCACCTGTACAGTGGGCTAAAGACTCTACGTCTTTAGAGATGTGGTAAGTAAGCATCTGAGGAAGTGACTCAAGGAAGTGTCAGGCATGTAGGAAACACTCACCTAAGCCGTCCCCCGCGAATGCGGTTGTTGTTACTGTTTTTTTGTTTCTGGTTTTTTTTTTATGATGTGGACCATTTTTTTTTTTCAGGTACTATCAGAATTTATTGAAGGGCTTCTTAATCTAGGGCTTGTGAACTTGCATGGGAATAAATTACATCTTTATTTTCACTAATCTCTAACTGAAATTTGGCATGTTTTCTAATTGTAATATGAGCAACAAATCACAGTAATATTAGCATGACCTTGACTTTGTCACAAATACAAATCATGGATTTTTCACGTCACGCTGGAGTTGTTGTAAAATATCTTTCAAGTTCAAAACTACTTCAAAATTATGGTACTTATAAGACCTGCTAGATCTTGTTATTTAATGCATTACTAAAGAGACACGTATAGTACCATATTGCTGGTTTAAAAAATATCCTAATATTATTTTAATATAATCAGCCTCGCTTGCAACCTGACCTATTTCATTTGATGCATTTAAAAATACTACTCTGAGAGGAGGTCTGTAGGTGTCACCAGTTTGCCAAAGGGGCTCATGTACAGAAATCCATGCTTGTCATGATGGTAGCAGCTCCTCCTCAGAAGCCTCAGGGGCCAGAGCTCTGCCCAGAACTCCCCTTCGGATGTGGACCATTTTTTAAAGTCTTTATTGAATTTGTTTCAATATTGCTTCTGTTTTATGTTTTGGTTTTTTGGCTGAGAGGCATGTGGGATCTCAGCTCCCTGACCAGGGATCGAACCCACACCCCCTGCCTTGGAAGGCGAAGTCTTAACCACTGGACTGCCAGGGAAGTCCCGTTACTGTTATTCTTAATTGCTTCCCAGGTCTACAGCAGCTCTGAGTTCCTGGCCGCCCAGCCCACCCCAACCTTTGCTGAACGGAGCTTCAGTGAGGACCGGGAGGAAGGGTGGGAGCGCAGCAGTGAGGGGGACTATGGGCGCCGGCTGAGCACCACCGAGGTCCGGTAGGTGGGCTGGGGAGTATAAGCAGATCCAGCTTCCAAACCTGCTGGGAGGTGGAGCCACAAAGTCTTAACATTGGAAAGAGCTTCCCAGTGGCCCAGTAGAAAAGGGTAAAACATATTGGCCAGCCTGTCAGACCCCTGCCAACCTGGCCCCTGTCATCACTCCCTTTGGCTTTGCATTCCTAACCACACTAAACCTAAAGCAGTCATGTACTGTCACACTGCTAGGCTTTTGCTTACACTGTTTCCTCTGCCCAGAATACCCTTTGCTCATGAAGTCCCTTTCATCTTTCAATGTCCAAACTCACAGAAATAATCAATGTCTGCTAGAGGATGGGCGTTGGAAGCTGGGTTTTAAAAATTGAATAGGAGTTCTCTGGGCAGTCACAGAGGATAGAGCAGGCAGAGGGAACTCACCTTATATTTACAAATTACCTCTGACTCTAGGCTGAGAGTTAAGGTATGGTCACTAGGGGAGACTGGGTGTCCTGGGGTGAGGGCACCTGGCAGGTGTGACTCAGGCTCTTCCCCGCTACAGGCTGAGGTCCTGCACATCCTCCGGTTCCTCCTGCCACTTATCCTTTTCCCAGCCTGAGCGGGGCCCTAGCCCATCTTCCTTGAACACCATCAGCCTGGACACGATGCCCAAATTTGCCTTCTCATCAGAGGATGAGGGAGTCGGCCCGGCTCCTGTGGGCCCCAAAAGGCCCGTCTTCATTCTAGGGGAGCCCGACCCATCCCCAGCAGCCACCCCAGTGATGCCCAAGCCCTCAAGCCTTTCTGGTAGGTGGAATCCAGGGTGGGAGGGATGGTGTCATGGAGAGTTTCCCACAGGAGGGACTATCTGAGATGGGTTTTGAAGGATGAGTAGGAGTTCTCTAGAGACAACATTCACTTGTGTAACAAAGGCTTCAGTCTGAGGGTGATACCCCGCAGCTTCATTGGATTAGGACGGGAGAGAGGAATTGAACTGGGGAGCTCCAAGAGTGGGAGTTAGGAATCTGACTGGGGTGAGGGGAAGGCTTCTTGAAGGAGGGGACTTGAAGAGTGGAGCTTCCCAGGGAGAGCAGTGAAAGAAAGGTGTACAGGAAGAGGGAACGCCTGAACAAAGGCCAGGAGGCTGGACTGTGTACACACCAACCAGGGAGGAAGGGGCTTTGCCTTCTGAGGGCAGAGGGGCCAAGTGGTGAGATGGGGGAGGGGCAGACTGACCTCCCGACCCTGCTGATCCCTGTAGCTGACACAGCTGCCCTCAGCCACGCGCGCCTACGAAGCAACAGCACCGGTGCACGACACTCTACGCCGAGGGCCCTGGATGCCGGCCGGGGCCGCCGCCTTGGGGGCCCGAGAGACTCAGCCCCTGAGAAATCCAAGACCTCCCCCAGCGGGGGTCGCGTGCCCAAGTCAGCCTCAGTGTCTGCCCTGTCGCTCATCATCACGGCAGGTGACGCCGACGGCCCAGCCTCGTCTTTGCTTGTCTGTCCATGTCCATTTTAACCATGGAGTGGGGGCTGCTTTGGCCAGCGGGAGCTGGAGGGGGTCCCTCCAGGTGATGTGTCCCTGGGCACAAAGCTCCCAGGGCTGCTCTTCAGGGCTGAGCCCAGGAGATAGGAAGCAGCTGGGGGACTGGCATTCCTGGCAGCGGGCACTACATGTGCAAAGGCCTGGAGGGGAAGGGAGAGGGTGTTTGGGGCATTGGAGTGGCAGCAAAGCAGCCAGAGTGATCAGTGTGGGGACTTCCCTGGTGGTCCAGTGGTTAAGACTCTGAGCTTCCACTGCAGGGGGCACAGGTTCGATCCCTGGTCCGGGAACTGAGATCCCACATGCTGCGCCGTGCGGCCAAAAAAAACAAACCGACTGATCGGTGTGGAGGGAGAGGAAGGTGCCTTGTGAAGGGACCCACAAGGGAGTGACCCCCCTCCTTGAACCTCGTCCCTGCAGATGACGGCAGCGGCGGCCCCCTCATGAGCCCCCTGTCCCCACGCTCGCTGTCCTCAAACCCGTCGTCCCGCGACTCCTCTCCAAGCCGAGACCCTTCCCCCGTGTGTGGCAGCCTGCGGCCCCCCATTGTCATCCACAGCTCGGGCAAGAAGTACGGCTTCAGCCTGCGGGCAATCCGCGTCTACATGGGTGACAGTGACATCTACACTGTGCACCATGTCGTGTGGGTGAGTTGGCCCTGGGATGGGCAGGAACAGCCAGACCTGGTTTGAGTCCCAGCTCTGCCCTGGCAAGGCGCTTCCCTTTTGGAGCTGCATTTGTTACTCTTGGAAAGCAAGCGAGTACTCATTGCCTATGAGGTTTTGGAGCCCAGGGCAGGGAACTGATGCCACCTGTGTCTTAATGGTCCTTGTCAGTTACAGGGAGAGGACTGGGCAAGAGGGATGGAGACCTCAAGTGGGCACAAAGCTCCCGCACAGTGGGTGTTTTGTCCTCCCTCCCCCAGCCCAGGGCCTGTCCCCTCCCCACTGGTCTCTGAAAGGTCTGGGAAACCAGGCAGTGTGAAAGGCAGCAGCTTGCTGGGGGCCTGTAGCTGACTCAGCTGGGCTGGGGTCTCTAGCTCTGGGGCCCAGGCCACTGACCCCGCCATCTGCCCCCACCCCCAGAGTGTGGAGGAGGGAAGCCCTGCCCAGGAGGCAGGCCTGCGGGCCGGGGACCTCATCACCCACATCAACGGGGAGTCGGTCCTGGGGCTGGTGCACATGGACGTCGTGGAGCTACTGCTGAAGGTGCAGGCCCCCGACCCCACCCCCGCCTCCATCCCAGAGCCTCCACCCCCGTCCATCCTCAGGGCCCCTGGATCTCCCAACACTGCCCACCCTCTGGGCTGCTCCTGTGACCTCCATCCCCACCCCTTGGCCTCAGCTCCCGATTCTGTGTGGTTCTCCCCGTCCAACCGTACCACTCCGCATTCGGCCTTGCATGTCCCGTGGCCTCTGCCTCAGAGCCACTCCTCCAGGAAGCCCTTCCTGCCCCCCTGGGTGCCCCTTCTCCTGACCTTCCCTCTGGCCCACCCTGACTCTGGGGGGCTGGGGGTATCTGTACCATCTTTGCCTCCGGCCTCCCCTCAGACCAAGGGTCCTCAGGGGCTGAGGCCTAGAGGCGGGGAGGTGGGCACAGGTGAGGAGGCAGACCCCTAGTTGGATAGCTCCTGGGACCAGTGGGTGGGTAGATGGCTCATTGGATGGATGGACAGATGGCAGACATCCATCTTTGGCCCAGTGAGTGGTGGGGTCATTAGGTAAGAAGCGGGTGGTTAGGATACGGGGCTTCTGACGGATGAGTAGATGGGTGGGTGGGTGCGTGGACGGCTCGGTGGATGGAAGGCACACAGGCGACCCCTTGCCATCCCTCCTGCAGAGTGGCAACAAGATCGCCCTTCGGACCACGCCCCTGGAGAACACCTCCATCAAGGTGGGCCCCGCACGGAAGAATGTGACCAAGGGCCGCATGGCGCGCAGGAACAAGCGGAGCCGAAGGCGGGAGACGCAGGAGCGGTGAGTGGTGGGCTGGCTGCCGGGGAGGGTTGATGCAGGACCTGTGGCATGTTTGGGCGGCCTGGGCCGCTGGGGGCAGGGGTTCTGAAGAATCTGGGTTCCTAACCCCCAGGCGGAAGTCGCTCTTCAAGAAGATCTCAAAACAGTCGTCCGTGCTGCACACCAGCCGCAGCTTCTCTTCTGGCCTCCACCACTCCCTGTCATCCAGCGAGAGCCTCCCGGGCTCACCCACCCACAGCCTCTCCCCCAGCCCCACCACGCCCTGCTGCAGCCCGGCTCCCGATGCCCCAGCAGGTGGGTGCACCCCCAGGACCACCCTGGGAAGAACGGCCCCTTAGGGCTGCGGTGGTCAGCACAGCGGGGGAGTGAGCAGAGTTGGGAGGCTGGAATGACTTGATGTGTGACAGCCTCAAAGGCAGTCTGGGATGGGCAGGGAAGGGTGTGCCCAGCAGAAAGAACATCATGAACAAAGGGGATCCAGACAGGAGAGACGTGAAAGCTAGAGGGAGGCTAGGGAGAGGGGATTGGGGGATGGATCAAGCCGAAGAGCTGGGCTTAAATTGGGGGGCAGTAGGGAGCCATGGAGGGTGAGCCAGAGAGGGCATGGAAAGATTGTTCTGGAGCAGGAAAGGATGGTGACTTGGCCCAACCCTGAGGGTCCCCAGTCTGTGAGAGACAGCCAGAGATGGGCACCCCTAGTTCCACTGGGTTAGCATCAGACTAGAGAGACAGTCTGGGGCAATCCACAGAGGCAGGGAAGGCCTCCTGGAGGAGAGCCACCAGAAAGCCCTCCCTGCCTTCTGGGGACCCCAACTGCTATCTCACCCTCTGGCCTACCCTGACTTCATGGGGCTGGGGGTATCTGTGCCATCTTTGTCTTTCTCAGATCAGGCATCCTCACGGGCTGAGGCCTAGGGGTGGGGAGTAGACACAGGCAGAGGCAGGGCCCGTACTGGATAACTTCCAGAATCAATGGGTTCATGGGATGGTTAGATGGACGGTAGGCAGGTACCTTTGGCTGAATGATTCAGTGGGTCATATAGGTGAGAAGTGGGTGAAGAGGAGCTAGGGCTTTGATGGATGAGTAGGAGTCCACCAGATCTAAGCCAAAGGAAGAGCCTGTGCAAACAAAGGAAAAACCAGGCCTGATGGGTGGCCACAGGGAACAGTGTGGGCTTTTGGCAGTCAGTCTTAGGGCCCCACCTCGAGGCTGGCACGTTGAGGCTGGTGGCCCTGACCCTCCCGTCACCCACAGACACAGTGTCTCCACCCAGCGCATCCCCAAGCTCCAGCAGCCCTGCATCTCCGGCTGCCGCTGGCCACACCCGACCCAGCTCCCTGCATGGCCTGGCCACCAAGCTTGGGCCACCCCGCCCCAAAGCAGGCCGCCGCAAGTCCACCAGCAGCATCCCGCCCTCCCCGCTGGCCTGCCCGCCCGTGCCAGCGCCCCCACCCCGCTCGCCCTCGCCCCTGTCAGGGCACCCGCCTGCGCCTGCCCGGTCCCCAAGGCTGCGCCGAGGCCAGTCGGCTGACAAGCTGGGTACAGGTGAGCGGCTCGACGGGGAGCTGGGGCGCCGCAGCCGCGGGCCAGACTCCGAGCTGGTGGTCATGCGACGGCTGCATCTGTCCGAGCGCCGAGACTCATTCAAGAAGCAGGAGGCTGTGCAGGAGGTGAGCTTTGACGAACCACCTGAGGAGGCCACTGGGCCACCCACCTTGGTGCCGCAGATCGCCGTGGAGGGCGCTGAGGCTGTGCCAGGAGCCCTTGGACCCTCTGAGAAAGACTAATCCCTCCTACCTAGCCTCTCCCTGGCCTGGAAGTCAACGCATTTTTTGTGGAATGTGTTTTCCATAAATTGACACCTGGATGGAGACTGAGCCACCAGCCTCTGACACCTGGAAGATGAGGAGCGATCGCGTTTCTTGCTGGAAGGTGCCTCCCTCATGTTCTGGAGCTGATCAATCAGGGAGCCATAGGGGCAGGCAAGGGAGAGTAGGGTGGCATTGTAAATAGCAGCAAATCCCTGCAGCTAATTTATTACGTTTTATAAGCGATAGCCAGACTGAGCTGCCACTGTTAAGGCGGCTGCCCAGGTCTTGTCCCATGCACTGGGGACCCATCTGTAGACCCTGCCCCCTGGGCTGAGAAGGAAGCACTTTGGACAAGTCAACGTGTGTTCGTGTTTTATGGTTTTTCTGTACTTTTAAAGTTTTTTTGTGTTACTTGATCCCATCCCTGACTCAAGACCCACAGATTTGAAGGGATGCAGCCAAGCTTACCTGTCCAGGCCCAGTTTGGATGACTTGGAGATTCCGTAAACAATTCCCCTCCACCACAAAACAAAGTAATCTTGATGATGGACTGGATTCTGAAGGCTACTTCCCACCATCATAGCCTCCATCCCTAGGCCAGCCTTGCTAGAGTCTGCCTCCAGTCCTATAGGCTTAGGAGGTGTGGGAACTGGGGCTTTGATATATGAGTAGAAGTTCACCAGATCTAGGCAGAGGGGTCACCCGCGTCACAAGCAGACACTGATGCCCCAGGAGGCAGAGGCCTCAAAGGACACTGCCAGGGTAGGAGAAGAATGTCCACCCTGGACAAGATTTTTTGTATTTAATGCCCACCAGGGTGAGAACTTGACCATGATGTGTCTGAAACAGCCCCTGGGGGGTGCCCTCGATATGCCAGAGCCTTGTAGGGATGAAATTCGAGTGAGAAAAATCCAACTGGGGGGCAGTGAGGCCCAAGTTGGACTCTTGGCTTCACTGTTTGGCTCTGGGAAAATGACTTCCCCACTCTGTGCCTCAGTTTCCTTGTGTTTACAAAACAAATCCCAACGACTATTAAGCACCTACTGTATGCCAAGCGCTTTTACTGTGGCTTTTCCCTCAGCCAACCTTGAGAAGGCTGGAGGTGGTGTCGTCATCCCCATTTTACAGACAAATAACTAAGGCCTGGCAAGACGTGGAGACTTGCCCCCACCGTTGCCTGGAAAGAGTCATGCAGCCAGGCTCTGTCCTGGGCATTGTAGTCAAGGGAGCTGGAATGGAGAATCTGTTGCCAGATACAGCCGACTCCAGCTCCAGCTCTCTCCCCTGTAATGCTGTGTGACCCACTGGGCATCTCAGAGTCTCCATTTCCCATTCAGAGGTGGCCAGCAAGATCACCATACCCCACAATGGTGAGGGCACTTTCCAGGCACTGCAGCCCACTCTGTGTTCTCTCTGGAGACATCCGTGTAGCACTGCCTGGTGTTGGAACTAGATCAAGGCTGTGCATGACTTGCTCCCACCTTCCATCCCGGAGCTAATGGTGAATAAAAGCCTACATTTACAAAGAAGAGGTCCAATGTCTGGATTTGTGAGGGGCCAAGAAAAGGGTAAGGGAAGAGTGGGGTGGGGGCGGGATGAAAACAGACCCTTGGCTCAAAGTCACTTGTGGGTTTTGAAGGCTGCTGGGAATTCACTGTTGAGATTCTTCCTGATGCCTTCTCTGGTCCTGGCCTCCTGCTGTCCTCTCTGAGTTGAGTACCCATCATGGGTTCTGTCCTTAGAAGCTTCATCCAGACACCTGTCTGGGGCCCTGAAGCTGTGTTAATAAATAAATAAACCATCTTTGTGTCCTTTTTTAACCAGTCTTTGCTGAGGCTGTGCCCTGAAGTTCCCCTCACCACCACTGGAACCCAGTCCAGCCCGAGCGCGTTCGGTTACTTCCGAAGCGCTCCGTAGGTCGGAAACCTTTGGCCGCGCCCCCTGTTTCCGAGTGTCTTCGGCTATCTCCGGAAACAGTCCGCAGCTGGACAGGCGTTGGGCTAGTTCTCCCTACCCGAGAGAGTTAGTTCAGCTGTTTCCGGACACTCTGGGCTACCACGGAAACTCCGGCTTTCAACTCCGGCTCCTTCTCGGCTCTCAGCTTGTTTCCTGAAAAGCGCAGCTTTCTGTCTGAGCCCGTGCCCCCAACTCTGCCGCCTCCATTTCCTGAGTTCTGGGCCACCTCACTCGCCCTCTGGAGCTGTCCATGCTTCGGCAGTTTCCGGAAGCTGGTGGTCGCCTCTAGATCTAAGTTCCCAGGGCCTCATTTGGGACCGAGCACCCTTGGTTCTTTCCAGAAACTTTCCGAAGTCTCGGGGCCCAGCCTCTGTTCTGCCGGTCCAGGGGGAGCGCGCTCGGCCATTTCCGGAATTGCTCGGGCATCTCTGAGTCCAGCCGAGCCTAGCCGAGCCCAGCCTCGGAATTATTCATCTGACCCGATTATGTTCGGCTATTTCCGGAAATGGTCGGCTATCTCGGGGAGCCCCACCCCCAC
Source organism: Mesoplodon bidens (assembly GCF_964165515.1). NCBI lineage: Eukaryota > Metazoa > Chordata > Mammalia > Artiodactyla > Ziphiidae > Mesoplodon > Mesoplodon bidens. Next base: position 140,076,452 of record NC_138160.1, read on the forward strand.
CCCGTTACCCTCCAGTCCCGCGGGAGTACGTTCGGCTCTTTCCGGAAGCATTCGAGCGTTCCCAGGCTCCGCCTCGGCCTCATTGCACCCTCCCGGCCCGAATACGCTCGGCCATTTCCGCCGGGAGCGGACCCGACTGTTCGGAACATCGGCGGCGGCGGAGGTGGGGATCCCGCGGCTGCGGCGACGGCGGCCGCGGTGGAGCCACGGGTCTGGCTCGGCTCTGCGTGACGGCGGCCGCGGCAGCAGCGGTGGCGGCCGCGACCAGGTAAGTCCGGCCTGGTCCGTGTGGCAGGCCGGTCTTGGGGTTCGGTCAGATGCGGGGGCGCCCAGGCAGAGTGTGGGGCCATGGTGGAAGCCAGAATGCGAGCAGGGTTGCATCGGGCCCCGCGGGAACTGGGGGCCGCAGGGAGCGGGAGGCCTCTGGCTCGACCTGGCTGCGTTGCAGCCTTCCCCGGACGATGAGGGCGGAACGGGGGACCCTAGACAGAGATAAGGGGTTGGAGCTGCGGCCCTGAATTGAGGGAGGCCCTGCCGGGAGTGGGGCATCGAGCAGTAATGAGGGGCGCCCAGGCATTGTGTGGGGCATAGTGGGGTGCAAGACGGCAGAGGGTCGACTCCACTTCCGGCCCCTGGGCTGGGCTGCGGGGTCCACGCAGGCCCGAGTGCGCGTCTGCACACGCGTGAGCGCGCAGGCCCTGAGTCCAGCCGCCAAGACCCCAGCCAGGCCTGGCCTCTCCACCCGCCTCTTGGATTCGGGGAGCGCTGGTTCCCAGGCGCGCACACTGGGGCGTGTGCAAACGTGTGCTCAGCTGGGCGCGGAGGCGGGCAGGCAAGCGGATTTAGGCGGTTTCCTGGACGTCCCCCTCGCTAGGCCTCAGTTTCCCCACCTGTAGAGTGGGGGTACAGGGGCCAGGGAGCGGGTAAGTTGGGGCGTCCTGGAATGTGGAGCTTGTGCTCCCTGCTCGGACACCTCTTGCTGCTCCCGTGGTCGAGGGATAAAGTCTGACCCTCTGCCTGGCACTCGAGGCCCTGCGTGGTCTGTGGCTTTCTTAAAGCCACCCTGAACTCTTGGCAAGCAGTTCTTGCTGTCAGGTCTTTGCCTGTACTATTTTCCTCTGGCCAGTGCCCCCTCCTCTCCTCTGTGAGGACCCGCCCCTAGGAAAAGCACCGCCTACCACCCCCCAACCTCTGTGGAGGACTGAACCTGCAGGGCTGAGATTGAGAATGTGTCTGTGCTGGGCTGTGTCTCCCTGAGACTGGGGGCTCCTAAGGAGTGATCATTGCCCCTTGCATCCAGCAGCCTCCCTCTTGGCAGTTGCAGTGCCCTCCTTCCCTCCACCCTTTACTGGCTCCATGTCTACCCTGGGGCTAAGGTCTTCTTGGCCTCCCACCAACCCCCTTCTGTTTTGAGTACCTACTGTGTGGGCACCAAACTGAGCAATGTCTGGACACCGCCCCCACCCCCATTCCCTCCTCCCCCGCAGAGATCAGAGATCCATTTGTTTGGACTCACCTCTAGGCCTTTGCCTGTGCTGGGGCCTCTGCTTGGACCTCCTTTCCTACCGCCTTTTGCCCCTGATGCCTCCTTCTGTGCTCAGCTGGCCCAGTCTCCTTGGGGCTCCCACAGCACCCTGAGCACCACCCATTACACCCTACCCACTCTGGGTATAACTGTCTGTTATGTGGCTGCTGCCTCCTCTCATCTATCCTGGGCCTCGTGAAGTTGGACGGATCTGAGTTTTTGAGTCCTGGCATCCTGGCCCATTGAGTTGTCCAACAAAGACCTCCCTGCTCTGAGCCTCAGATTCCCCATCTCTAACAGGGATGATGAAGAGCTTGTTTACTGAGTATGCAGTATGCCTGGGGCAGATTCTTTGGAGCTGTGCCCCCAACAACCCCAAAGGAGGGCTATTGTACCCATTTTACAGCTGGGGAAACTGAGGGGGCAGGGACTGGCCCCCCATTAGCCAATGAGTCAGGGGATTCTAACCTGGTGTTTGGGCCCATCTCTGAGTTAGGGGTGGCAGGAGTCCAAACTGGCTGATGCTGCCCTGCCCCTCTCCCCCTAGGTCGGCGTCCCGAGCCGAGCATGGTGACAGCCTGTGCCCTCGGCCCCCTCGCCTGGCGCAGCTGGAAGAGCCGCCAGCCTCGGGAGCCGATGGCTCCCCACGCGAGGGAGTGAGCGGCCCAGCCCAGCCCTACGGATTGAGGGGGGACGCAGCGGCTGAGTGACCTGAGATCACGCTGCTGCCGACCCCCTCCCACCGGTTGACGAATGGTGGACCGAGCAACGAGTGACCCTTGTCAGGGTCGTGGAACAATGGTGGGAAGCAAGGCGTGAGCATCCCCTGTGGTCACCTGTAACTTCTTGGTGGAAATAGAGGTCTGAGTCCCCAAGCCCACCCAGCGGACCCTCCTGGCCCCCACCCCAGGCTGATGGGGCCACTGGGGCTCCAAGCAGCCACCTGACCATCCATACCCCACCCTGCCCAGCCATGGCTGGCGCCGAGGGCTTCCAATACCGTGCATTGTACCCGTTCCGCCGGGAGCGGCCGGAGGACCTGGAGCTGCTGCCGGGCGACGTGCTGGTGGTGAGCAGGGCAGCCCTGCAGGCGCTGGGCGTGGCCGAGGGCAGTGAGCGCTGCCCACAGAGCGTGGGCTGGATGCCTGGCCTCAATGAGCGTACACGGCAGCGCGGCGACTTCCCTGGCACCTATGTTGAGTTCCTAGGGCCTGTGACCCTGGCCCGGCCTGGGCCTCGCCCACGTGGCCCACGCCCACTGCCTGCCAGGCCCCGAGATGGGCCCCCTGAGCCAGGTGAGCAACAGGTAGGGGCCCTGGCAGGGCTGGGGAAAAGGGGGAGTGCCCTCAGACCCTCAGTTTCCTCTTCTCTCCCACGAGGCAATGGTGCTTCTTCCAGGAGAGGAGGAATAAGGACATTTGGTTGGTCGGCAAGTGTTGATTACACTGCCGTCAAGTGCTGGATGCAGTTCATGGCTCTGGGCACCGAGTGGTGGACACAAGGCCTGGCCCTGCCCTCATGGGGCTTCTGGTTCAAGAAGTGACGAGAACGTGATTAGGTGATGACAGATGCTGTGAGGAAGGAGCCTCTCAGGAGAGATGGGGGTAAACGGCTCCGGGCAGCAGGTACAGCGAGGACAAAAGCCCTGAGGTGGGAATGTCATGACGGGTTCAGGGGACAAGTCGTCAGGTGGAGTGGAGTGAGAAAACGGGCAGGGTCCTCCCCTCAAGGACTTTGTGGGATTGATTTTGAAGACAATAGGGAGTGTCCAGTAAGATTCAGGGGCTCAATTTAGCTTCATCTTGTGGTTTGCAGACAGAATCCCTTGAGGAACCCCCTTTGTTGTAACCCTAATTTTCCGGTTTCCAAAATGAAGAGAGCCAAAAAGCCCAAAGAAGGTGGGCTACTCAGTCGAGGCCACGCAGCACAGTGACATGTGAGGACCCTACATCCCTCCCCAAAGAGACCTTCGGCCATCCCTACTTCCAAAGAGTGTCCTGGGAGTGGAGAATCAGAGCATTGAACATACGCTGCAATTGCTGCGTGCTGGGCTGTATGCTGGGCAGGGTGTGTGGGTTCCAACCAGGGAAACCGAGGCTCAGCTTGTGGGGAGGAGGCTGATGAGTGCTGAGCACCCAGCGTGGTCTGCTCTGACCCTCACAGCCACCCAGTGAGGCCCTGTGTACAGATGTGGAGACCAGGGTGCAAGGGGGTTGGACCACTCGCTCAGGGGCAGTCACCCAGTGAAGGCCAAAGCCCCTGGGAGGCACCGAGGCCCCACCCGATGGCCTGCCTGGTTTTGTGCCCGAGGGACACTGATGCCCAAAGAGAGTCAGGCCAGAGTCCCACAGCGTGGGGTGAAATGGCGGGGTGCTGAGGCAGCGTGGTTGCTGGCTTGGGCTTTGCAGCATCTGGCGTCTCCAGGGCCAGGGCCTGCGTCCCGCCTCGGCCTAGAGGAGCAGGAGGCGGCCCCATCCGGGCTCCCAGCCAGAATCTGCCTCTCCCCCTGGTAACAGCCGCCTCCCTCCTGTGCCTGGCCTGGGTCCAGACACCACACACATCCCCACTCCGGGCGGCCACCCAGCCCCACCCTCCAAATCTTCCAGGACTATGTGACATCGGCTAGGACCACCCCTCTCCAGGCCTCAGTTTCCTCATCTGGAAATGGGGGGTACTAGTCCTTTTGTTCAAGCCCTGACCCTCCGGGATCCTGGGACCACCAGGCAGCAGGCTGCAGCTGCCTGCCTTCCCTGCATTCAACTCCACCCAGGGAACTGCGTGCCGAACCCTGATGTCACCTGCGCCCCCGTCTGGCTGTGCACCCACGGGGAGGTTGCTCCCTCCCTGAGCCTCAGTTCCTCATCCGTAAAATGGGGATAATGCCTATCCTAATGGGACCTCCCTCCATGCTTTGCAAACTGGTCACAGGCAAATTTCAAAGTTGAATTTCAGAGCCCCCTTACCAGCTGGGATGTCACCCACCTCCCCTTGTTCGCTCACTTTTTTTTTTTTTTTTTTTTTTTGCATTTTTGACACAGCTGGGCCTTTCTTCAGCTCAAGGCACCACCTGGCCCATCACTCAGGGAGGCCCCGCAGGCCCCGGCTTGCTCCTGCTGTGTGCCAGGGCGTCCCCGCCAAGGGCCAAAGCTGCATCAAATGGTGGCCGTGCAGGCAGAGTGCGCCTGAGCACAAAAGGCTGGGTGGGGCAGAAACATGGGGCTGGGGGGTGGGGGCGGAGTTGGGACATGGAAGGAGGTCAGCATTTTCAAAAGGGGGGAAATTTTTTTTTTTTTAAACAAAATGACTTAGAAAATGGAGAAAGGTCCTTGGAATGAGGTGTTCTGATCCAGCTGGGGTATTTTCCTTTTACTCTCTTCAACCACTTTGTTGTTCCCACTGAGAAAGGAGAGATGATTCCATCGACCAGTTTCTCAGTTGAGGAATCTGAGGCACAGAAAGGGTGGGTCCTGTGCCTGAGGTTGCACAGCAAGCAATGGCAGAGCCCTAAACCTGCTGTATGAGTGTCCTGTGGCTGCTGTAATGAACTACCACAAACTGGTGGCTTCAAACAACAGGAGTTTATTTTCTCATGGTTCCGGAGACCAGAAGTCCAAAGTCAAGGTGTGGGCAGGGCTGTGCTCTGTCCAGAGGCTTTAGGGGAGGATCTTTCCTTGCTTCTTCCAGCTTCTGGGGGCTCCAGGTGTACCTTGGCTTGTGGCCACATCACCCCAATCTCTGCCTCTCTCTTCATAAGGCCTTCTCTTATAAAGACACCAGTCATTGGATTTAGGGATCTCATCTTGAAATCCTTACCTTAATTATATCCGCAAAGACCCTATTTCCAAGTAAGGTCACAGTCACAGGTACCAGAGATTAGGAAGTGGACATACCATTTGGGAGGACACTAGTCGGCCAACTATATCTGGCCTCTGTAGTTGGGTGAATTGATATTTTAACCTAGAAAATCGTTCCCCACTAATTCAGCCCTCCCAGCCCCACCAGCTGGGCCTTCTGTCCCCCCGCCCAGAGTGGTGGTCCAGATGCCAGGCACTTGGGCTGAGATGCAGCAGGCAAAGAGAGGGGCCGGGGTCCTTCTAGGGACCCTGCCAACATTCTGTCCCCTCCTGCCAGGCCTCACACTCCCTGACCTACCTGACCAGTTCTCCCCGCCTGATGTGGCTCCCCCTATCCTGGTGAAACTTGTGGAGGCCATTGAGCGGACAGGTGAGCCTCGGCCTGGCTGCAACCCCTGGATTCTGCTTGCTTACCTCTAGTGATGGGCAACTCATCTCCTTCACAGGGCTGCTGGGCTCACTCTGTATGGGAAGTGGCTGAGTCTGGATGTTCTGGGCCTCCATGTTGAGTTGGGGAAGGAGTAACTCCCAGGGGAATGTAGACCCCATCATTGCATGCGCCGTGCCCTCTGCCACCATTTCCCTCCCCTCCCCCTGTTCTTACCTCTGGGAGGTTAGTAGCCACCCCAGACCCCACACAGGGGTCGAGGCAGCATTTGAGAGCTCGCCTTGCCACGTGGGGTGGCACTGACCTACCCCATCCCCTTCCCCACAGGGCTAGACAGCTACAGGCCTGAGGTACCTGCCGCGCGCACAGGTGAGGGAAAGCTTCAGTGGGCAAGAGTGGGAGAGGAACCTGCCCTGGACGGATGATGTCCCCTCCCTGCACCCGCCTTGGATCGATGTATCCCCCTTGCACCCGCAGACTGGTCGCTGAGCGATATGGAGCAGTGGGACGCTGCAGCCCTGACAGATGGCGTGAAGGGCTTCCTGCTGGCGCTGCCCGCACCCCTTGTGACACCCGAGGCCGTGGCTGAGGCACACCGAGCCCTGCGGGGTGAGTCTGGCAGGAATCCCGGACTGGGGAGGGCTCTGGGGCGGGCGGGTGCCAGCCCTGGCTCACCCTCCTCTGGCCGTCTGTCCGCAGAGGCCGCGGGGCCCGTGGGGCCGGCGCTGGAGCCCCCGACACTACCGCTGCACAGCGCGCTCACACTGCGCTTCCTGCTCCAGCACCTGGGCCGGGTGGCCCGGCGCGCCCCAGCCCTGGGCCCAGCTGTGCGTGCCCTGAGCGCCGCCTTCGGGCCGCTGCTGCTGCGGGCGCCGTCGCCTTCGCCGCCGCCAGGGGTCGCGCCCGACGGGTGAGAGGCCGGGGCTGGGGAGGCGGGGCTGAGCCGGAGCAAAAAGGGGTGGGGCTTTAGATGGAGGAAGGGCTGGAGACGTAGCCAGGGCGGGGGTCTAGACGATGAGAAAGGAGTGTGGACGGGGCCCAGCGGGGAAGAGGCCAGAGCTGTCCTGATGGGCGAGCTAGGAAGGATAACAAGGGGTGAGACTTGAGGTCCAGGAAGACTCTAGCAGGCCTTGGGACAAGGCGATGGGGCCTAGACCGGAGGGCCGGCACTTGGGTGGTGTCTGTACCTTCCTTCACGTGCTGATTCCTGTTGTTTGTTGTATGAATACTTACTGGGAGCTAACTGCATATACATAAACAGTAGTGGGTCTCCCACACCAGCCTGCGTCACCTACTCTTCTTCCCCTCTCACGCTTTCACATAGACCCCCCGCCAGACACGCAAGCACATGCAGGGCCCTGTGCACACCAGGCCCTACCCGGCGCTCACCACACGTCTCTTCCCCCTAGGACTGAGGCCACCCCCGACTTCCCTGCGCTACTGGTGGAGAAGTTGCTTCAGGAACATCTGGAGGAACAGGAGATTGCGCCCCCAGGTGACCTCCACCCCCTTTTATTAGCTCCTATCGTTGGGGACCAAGAATGCTGACTCGGAGCCCTGCCAGTATCAGCAGGCTTGGTTGCAATGGGAGCTGGCCACAGTATACAGTTGGTGCTCAGTGTGCATTTGTTTTCCTGTCCCCCAGCACTGCCGCCAAAACCCCCCAAGGCAAAGCCAGCCCCCACAGGCCTGGCCAATGGGGGCAACCCGCCCTCCCTGCAGGATGCTGAGTGGTACTGGGGTGACATCTCCAGGTAGGGTTGTGGGGTGGAGCCACATGGTGGGCAAAGCCTGAGGGGTCGGGTCTCCCAGTGAGCAGCCCCAGTCCTGGCTGTCTCCACAGGGAGGAGGTAAATGAGAAACTGCGGGACACACCTGATGGCACCTTTCTGGTCCGAGATGCATCTAGCAAGATCCAGGGGGAGTACACACTGACCCTCAGGTGGGGGCCTGTCCCTTCAGGGAGACCAGGGGTGAGCGGTGGGAGGGAGAACACCCAGGTCAGAGGACTGGGGGTCGCACAGCCAGTGGGACGTTGCTGGGTCTGCGGATGCTGCTGGTTGCTGACACCCCCTCTCACCCGCCCCTAGGAAAGGTGGGAACAACAAGCTGATCAAGGTCTTCCACCGAGACGGACACTATGGCTTTTCGGAGCCACTCACCTTCTGCTCTGTTGTGGACCTCATCACCCACTACCGCCACGAGTCGCTGGCTCAGTACAACGCCAAGCTGGACACGCGGCTCCTCTACCCGGTGTCCAAGTACCAGCAGGTACAGGGCTGGGGTGTGAGCTGGGGGCGGGGGTGGGTGGTGCCTGGCCGGCCCTGGGCCTGTTTCCCAGGTAGCTTCCCTGACGGCACCGGGTATCCCCAGGACCAGATCGTCAAGGAGGACAGTGTGGAAGCAGTGGGCGCCCAGCTCAAGGTCTACCACCAGCAATACCAGGACAAGAGCCGCGAGTATGACCAGCTCTACGAGGAGTACACACGCACCTCCCAGGTACTGCGGGCCAGCGCATCCCGGGAGACCCAGGCACGGAGGGGCAGTGCCAAGGCCACAGGGACAGATGTCCACTTCTAGGTCACAGCAGGCTCTTACAACCAGGGATCACTCTAAAAGCATAGAAATCAATGTATGTGGTTCTAAAAAAAACAAATAAAAACAGATGAAGAGGCACCAACCAGCCTCCCAGGAGCGGCTGAGCTGTGGGAGATGTCTTGGTTGAGCCTCTGGGCCTCAGTCTCCCCATCTGGAAACTGGAACCGTGAGTCTTAATTACTTCTCCATCCCCTTCAACCTGGATGTTATTCAAAATGATGATAACCGCCTGACGAAGAGTTGCCTAAGACAAAGCCTCAGGAGGTCATGGAAAAGAGCAGTGTCTTTTAAAAACAAGGAAGTGGGGGGAGGTTTTATTACTCAAGGACTGTGTTAATAAATTTCTTTTGTAAGTTGAGATACAACTTATTCAGATTGAACATCCCATCTCGAGCAGGGAATTTCTTTGTCTCCCCTGTAGTCCCTGAGCAATTTCTGTCTTGTCCCCTTTCTAGTGATGGGTCACCTGAGGTTCTAAGTGGACAAGATACCTGTCTGGGATCAATTAGGAACATCATGACCGTGAAAATGGCTTAGGCCCCCTGAGCCTCAGTTTCCCCATTAATAGTTCTGACTTTGTAGGAGGCTCTTGGGAGGTTTTATGAGATGATGCATGGAAGGTGCTTGGTGCAGCATCTACTCTGAGAAGGAGCCCCATGAATTGTAGCAACTAGATTTATCATTAATTCTCAGCCGTGCTCACAGACCCAGGTATTTTTTTAAGGTGCCTAAAGGAGGATCTAAAGGAAGAGGGGGTTTGGGGAGTGTGGGGTTTGAAGGCTGAATAGGAGTTCATTTGGTGAAGGAGGGGCTAGAGGAACGATGCACGTGGTGGAGGGAACAGCTTGAGCAAAGTCTCCATATCAGGTTGCGATCTGCCTTTATCCTTCACGAGGGACTTGCAGGGAGTCCCAGGAGGTGCTCAGATTTACCCCCTCCTCCAGGAACTGCAGATGAAGCGCACAGCCATAGAGGCCTTCAATGAGACTATCAAGATCTTTGAAGAGCAGGGCCAGACACAGGAGAAGTGCAGCAAGGAATATCTGGAGCGCTTCCGGCGTGAGGGCAATGAGAAAGAGATGCAGAGGTGAGTCTGGTTCCTCTGCCCTGCCCTACCACACCTTGATCTGACACAGCGCAAGTAAGGAAAGAAAGGAAACAGAGAGGGCAGCCTGGGTTTCAGGGGAAGAGAGGGTCGGTTGAAATGGGCTTTGAAGGATGAATAGGAGTTTGCCAGAAAGAGCAATCAGGGAAACAGCATGTCCAAAGGCTTAGATACTCGGAGCCATCTGAGGCCTCTGAGCCACTCCTCCCACAGGATCCTGCTGAACTCAGAGCGACTTAAGTCTCGCATTGCTGAGATCCACGAGAGCCGCACGAAGCTGGAACAGGAGCTGCGGGCACAGGCCTCCGACAACCGAGAGATTGACAAGCGCATGAACAGCCTCAAGCCAGACCTCATGCAACTGCGCAAGATCAGAGACCAGTACCTCGTGTGAGTGCCTGGCTCTGCACTCAACCGTGGATCCCCCCATTAGTGCAGGGGCACCTGGTGAGGTGACCTCTGCATGCGTCTCACTCTTGCTTTCTCCACCAACTAGCCCTACCTAGTCCCCTAGCCCCCTTGTCTGTCCGCCAGCCCCTTCCCTCTCGATCAGGCCCCTCCCAGTTCCCTCAGATGGGCTCCCTGTGCGGCGGCCTCAGCCTCAGCTGTGCAATGGGAACACTGCTCTCACGAGGCTGGGTCATTGGGAGCCTCCGACAGGGTCCACTCCATGAATGCCAACTGTGCAACCCAGCACACGGCGCCCAGCCTGAGCCCAAGATCCCTCCTCTGCCCACTGACCCACTGAGGACTTCATCAGGGGCTTCCTTCTTCCGCCTGGGTCTTGGACGCTCATGTACACCCATTGTGTGCCAAGCACCGTGCACACATTAGCTCACTTGGTCCTTTCAAAGTCCTTTGTAAAGCTGCCCTGTGCAAAGGCACACCACCGTGAAGTCCCCGGGACTGAGCCTCTGATAGTGATAAGACCTTGCCATGGTGGCACAACCCAGAGTCTCAAAAAGTGTAAACAGAAACATAATAAATAGGGGGGTTCCCTGGCAGAGCTTGAGGAGTCCACTTGGGTTCAAGTGGTCCTTGGCCAGGCCAAGGCTGACCCCTTGTGGCAACCAGGGGTATCACACCCAGAACCTGCACTTGTCAACCCTTGCCTCCAGCCAGGCTGGCCTGGCCCATGGTGGCTCGCCCTGCCTGTGTTGCAGCTGCTGTTTCCCTACCAGCGGAGCAGCAGGAGCCCACCTTTCCTCTTCCCCCCAGGTGGCTCACTCAGAAAGGTGCCCGGCAGAAGAAAATCAATGAATGGTTGGGGATCAAGAACGAGACTGAGGAGTGAGTGACCACTTGGTGGCGGGGGGGAGGGGTTGTCCCAGGGGAGGGGCCATTTTTGGTGGGCTTCGCAGAATGAGTAGGAGTTCACCAAGGAGGGAGAGTTGTCCAGGTGGCAGGGGGACCTTGGAGGCTAACGAGTAAGTGACCAGGGCTCCTCCCTGCCTCCCCCACAGCCAGTACTCACTGATGGAGGATGAAGATGATCTCCCCCACCACGAGGAACGCACATGGTATGTAGGCAAGATCAACCGCACCCAAGCTGAGGAAATGCTGAGTGGCAAGCGAGATGGCACCTTCCTCATCCGTGAAAGCAGCCAGCGGGGCTGCTATGCCTGTTCTGTGGTGTGAGTGCCTGGCAAGGGAATGGAGAGTGGACTGAAGGTGGGGAGGAGGGATCCGCCCATTCCTTCTGAGAGCTCTCATTGAGTGCCAACTGTATGTTAGGCCTCGGGAAGACAGGAAGAAGCCCTGGATTCTTGGGGACAGAGGAGGAAGCTGGGATGGTATCAAAGCAGGAGATGGCGGGGTCTGGACCGGGTCGGCATCCAGCATACAGGAAATGGGGAAATATAGGTCCCAGGCAGGGTCACCTGACAGGAATAGGGGGGCGGGGCTGGGAGAGCCTGGTGGGGGCCCATCTGACCCACCCCTTCGCCTGCACCCACAGGGTGGACGGCGACACCAAGCACTGCGTCATCTACCGCACAGCCACAGGCTTTGGCTTCGCAGAACCCTACAACTTGTACGGGTCGCTGAAGGAGCTGGTGCTGCACTACCAGCACGCCTCGCTGGTGCAGCACAACGACGCGCTCACCGTCACACTTGCCCATCCTGTGCGCGCCCCGGGCCCCGGGCCCCCACCTGCCACCCGCTGAGCTCTGAGCAGGAGAACTGGCCCAGCTGGGGTGGCAGCTACATCCGCAGTCTCCATCTTTTTGAACCTGTCTCTTCTTTCTTGGGTTTTCTCCATCTCTCTTGTCTTTGTGAATTTCTCCAGGTCTATCTGTTTTTCTCTTCATCTCTCTGCAATTCTGTCTCTTTCAGGTTCTTCTCCATGTCTGCCTGTCTCTCCATCTCTCTGAGTCTCTGTCCATCTCCCACTGTCACACTTCGTCCCTTTCTAGCTCCACCTGTCTGTCCTCTCTTTCCCTCTTGGTCTCTCTCCCTCTGTGTATCTATTGTGGGGGTCCCGCCTCCCCCACTCCACCCCCCTTCCCCCACCGGCACTGCCCTCCCTGCAGCTCTGGCCACCCACACCCCTGTGCCCTGCCCCTGACAGGCCCCCGGGGTCCCCAAAGCCCCACCTTGGCTGCACCTGCCATGTTTACAGAGGCCTCCGGGCTGTGCGGCCCCGACCTGGGTACCCCGATTTTTAAGCCATAGACCTGGGATTAGGGCAGGAAGGAACTTTGCTTGGCCACTTCCAAGAACCTCATCCATGACATTTGGGGCCAGGCGGGACCTGCCCCACAGACCCCAACTTCCCCTTCAAATCCTGAAGTGAAACCCGGTTAACACCACAATGGGGCTGCTGCCAAGAAGTAACCCAAAAAAAGAAAATAAGTAAAAATAAACTCATGAGCTGACCCCAGGCCTCCCAGGAACTGAGGCCACCAGCACCTCTGGGGCAGCCGACACGCAGCGCTGCCCACAGCACCTCTACGCGACGCAGACTCAAGGCTTCTCAATCATGTCGGGCTCTGATTTTATTTTTCCTCAACTGTACGTAAAGCCCTCTTTTCTCTCCTCTTTGGGACGAGAGCCCTGGTTTTCTATGCCGCCCACGGACCCCCACCCCACCCCACCTCCTGCCTGCCTGGCCAGGCTGGCAGGCGGATTTTGTATGGTACGTTGATACTGATGTGGATATAAAACATTGAACTTGTTGGATGCTTCTGTCTTTGGTGACAGGTTTCTTTAGCTCCGGGCTGCCAAATGAGGGCTGACAACCCCTGCCTCCTCCCCACCTCCACCCCCAACCCCAGTTTATTTTTTTTATTATTTATTATTTTATTTTATTTATTTTTTGCCTGTGTTGGGTCTTCGTTGCTGCGTTGCGGCAAGTGGGGGCTGCTCTTTGTTGTGCGCGGGCTTCAGTAGTTGTGGCACGTGGGCTTAGTAGTTGTGACTCGCAGGCTCCAGAGCACAGGCTCAGTCGTGGCTCACGGGCTTAGTTGCTCCACAGCATGTGGGATCTTACCGGACCAGGGCTCAAACCCATGTCCCCTGCATTGGCAGGTGGATTCTTAACCGCTGAGCCACCAGGGAAGTCCCCCAACCCCAGTTTAGATGCTCACATCCAGAGAAGTTGAGAGACCCGTCAAGGTCACACAGCAGAGAGGCTCAGATCCCAAGCTCTGCCCCACACCCTGGCCTGCTGTGGGGACCCCAGGTAGACCCTGGCCCAACTCCTCCCTGGCCCCCAAGTTTGAGTTGGAGTTCCGGCAATCAGCCACCAGCCCTACCCTCCAGAAAGTCACATCCCCTCTGATGTGCAGCTTCATTGCCAGGCAGGCTCAATAGTCACAACCCCTCCCGTGACACCCAGAGGAGTCTGCAGTGCCAGCCCCTCCCTGCTGACCTCCACTGACCCCCCTCCACACCTGTCCCTGACGCCGGCTGCCATGTCCCAGGGGACACTGAGCTGGGTCCTCATGCTGTCTTTGACACAGATTCATGTTCACCATCTTCCCTCTCCCAAAGGTCCCTGTCACTCTACCCTTCCCTCTCACACCCCCAGGGCTGGGGACCTTCTGACCTTTCTTCTTCCCATACAGCACCTGTCAGGATCCAACACGCCTGAGGCAGCCCCAGGTGGATGAAGGAACCAGGCTGCCTCTGACCCATCTCTCCACTGGGCTCTCAGAGGGACAGGACTTGCTTCCCTTGGCCTCAGTGCTCTGGTCCTTCCCAAGCACTGTCCCCGCTGAGTGGTCAGTCAGGAGGTGCCCCATAAATAACTCCAGCCCGGACTCTGCCCCCACTGTGGTCTTCACCCACTGCATGGGTGGACGCAGGGTAAAGCTCACCTTCTCAGTCCCATGAGTCCAGCCGGGTGGAGCCTGGGGGCACAAGAGAACAGCCCACAGAGCCTCTAGCCGGTCCCCACACTCAAATCAACTGTGTTTTCTCAGAGATGTCACCTCCCCTCTGATCCTGCTTCCTCTTACCAAGTAGGGTCAATAGTCTCTACCCCTGCCCCCAGTGGACACCTCTGAGGGTTCCATGATCAAATGGGTGAGGTTACATTTATGAATTCCTCCAATAGGGCTGGTGTTTAATAACCACCGGGAAAATAGTAGCAATTATATTTATTGCTATTTCTCCTGTCCTGCCCAGTACAGGACCAAGCACACACAGTTCCCCAAAGCTGTGTTGCTTAGTCTTGCAGAGGTTTCACAAAGGAAATGGGTTTTGTTAAGGGTTCAGAAGAATGGGGTGGGGGGATCATCCAGTAGTGGAGACTTCAGGGGAACCCCAGCTCCCAAACCTGCTGCTATGAATGTGGCCGTGCGAGCCAGCGTTTCCCCAGAACTGAAGCGGAACATGGGCTGTGGAGCGGAGGACTGGGCTGTTTTCCAGCCCACGGGTGAGCATTTCCTCTGGTGGGATCCGAATCTGTGTCGTGTCAAGGCCTTGAAGTTGGAACGTCTCGGTTACTTCCCCCAACACTACCAGCCGCCAAGCCTTTATCTGGGCTATTCTCCCTGCCCGCACCACTCTCCTGTCAACACCTCCCCAGGCTCACCTGTGTCACCTCCACACCCAGCCTGGGGCAACTCTCCCTCTGCTCTGAGCCCTCTATGGTAGCTTTATTCCCCAAACCTCACTTCTCCCGTTTTACAGAATGAGTTGAGGCTTCATCTCTTGAGATCCCCACACTGTCCCAGAGCAAACGTGGGTTTGGCTGATTCCTGTGGGTTTGGGTCCTATGGGGCCAATCCCCCACCCCTGATCCATGTACAGAGTACAGGCTTCAGGTAATGACTGCTCCAACCCGGGCCTCTCTTCTGACAAGGGCGCTGGCTGAGGACAGGGATGCCCCCCTCCTCAAGCCTTTGGATGGTGGAAAGAAGGAACACCAGCTTTTTTCTCTCCCCACCCCCCAGCCAGGGGTGAGGGAGCCAAGAGAAGTGAGCCCCTCCCTGCTCTGGCTTCTGCTTTCTGGCCCAGCTGTGGCCAAGCCTGAGTCAGCCCCACGGGACCACGCTGGTGGATCTGGAGCGTCTGGGCTCTGGAGCCTGAGAGGAGGAGGTTGAGAATGAGGGGGGTCCGGGCCAGGCTAGGGGAAAGGGCCCGGCCTGCTCAGCTGCTGCCTGCCCCCAGGCCGGGGATCACCTCTCATCGGAGCATGGGGTGGGGAGGCGGGGTCCCCGGGCTAGGACCAGGGGCCTGGAGCACCCTGGCGGCCCCCAGAGGGATCCGTGGACCCATAGAGATCCTCCTATCTCTTGGTCTCTCCGTGTCTCTGTCTCTAAGCCCCCACTTATCCTCCGCTCAAGGTGCTCAGGCCCCAGCCTCACAGGACTGGACGGGGCTGATTACGGGGAAGTGTCGGGGAAGATCGAAAGGCAGCCCATTGTCCAGGTGATTGGGGGCCCAGCACCTGGCGGGCGGTGGGATGCGGGTGGGGTCGGTGTGGAAAGAAAGACCCAGAGAGAGAGAGAAAAGTAGAGATCTCTGGAGACGTCAGCCCCGGCCCCCGAGAGGCGTGTGCACCGGGAGGCGGGTCCGACCTGGGGGCTGGGCCACCGCCTGGTTAAAGGTGGCTTCTTCCCCGGGAGGCTGCTCCCGCCGTCGCACTTTCGCCCCCACTGTGATGGCCTCGTCGCCTCTCCTGCCGTTCCTGCCTCTCCTGCTTCTGCTGCTGGAGGTCGCCGCTGCGGCGCGGGCGTCCCCGCTGGAAATACTCCCCGAGGGGGCGGCCCCCTGCGAGGTAGAGAAGGCGACGCGGCGGGCGGGCCGGCGGGGACCAGCGACCAGGCGAGGTGCGCTCGGCTCCTTCCGCACCCCAGACTTCGACGGGGACGACCGGGGTCCGGAGGGGACGCTGCCCGGGTCGGTGCCGGCCGCCGCCCCGCCCCCACCCCCGCTTCAATCCTGACACTTTGGCCATACTTTCCTCTCCCTTTCGCTTTCCTAACTGGAGTCTGAGTCGCTCAGCTGTCCCCCCACCCCATCCCCCCGCAACTCCCCCCGCCCCCCCAGGGTGCACTGAGCACCTACTGTGTACATCTGGAGCAGGAATCAGAGTCTCCGCTTTTAGGCCAAGGGAAGCCCAGACTAGCTAAGCGGCCTGCGCGTGGCCACCGCATTCATTAGGGGCTCCTTATCGGGTGCATTTCGGCCGGGGAAGAGCTCGCGTGCTCCTGGTGCGGAGTAAGCAGATGCCCCGGAGGCTGAACGACTCGCTCACAGACGCGACCGCCCGCCGCCCCTCAGCTGTAGTCGGAAGTCAACACCTATTAGGCGCCGCCTCTGCAGTGCCTTGGGAGGGGTTCAGTAGGCCCGTTGAGAGGAAGAATAAATGAGTCAAGCGGCTATGTAGGGCCTTGCTCAGCTCAGGGCCAAGGCTCTAGGGATGAAGTGGAAACGAATGAGCCTGCCTTAGTGGTGTGCCTCACGAGAAGGCAGGATTGACAGCAGATACCAGAAATGTGCATGCCTTGAATTCTTACTGCATGGCGTCCCCCTGGGTGAGGAGTTTCACCTCACCTGGAGGAAGAAAGCAAGACTTGTGCATTCATTAACTGCCTACCGTTTGCAAATCTTTGTCACATCCATTCTGCAGACAGACTGATATTTAGGAATATTTAGGAATGCTGTAAAGCCTCAGAGTCCGGATTCCACCTGGCAAGGTCTGGAAGGAGTGTGAGATGGAGCACCTACTGTTTGCAGCTCCCTTCCTGCAAGAGAACCAAGCAGAGCTGCATTTGAATCACATCCCTTACTTCCATGCAGGCTGGTGAGCTGTGCCGGCAGGCGCCCCTCCGGAAGTCTGACCCTCCGCCCATCAACGTGAGCCTCTACTATGAGTCACTGTGCCCCGGCTGCCGGTACTTCTTGATCCGAGAGCTCTTCCCGACGTGGCTGATGGTCCAGGAAATCCTCAATGTCACGCTGGTGCCCTACGGAAACGCTCAGGTGCGTGGGTACAGGTGAAACTGAGGCCCGTGGCCAGGGTAAGGGGGTCGGGGGGGGGGCAGCCAGCACTCACCCCACTGCTTTTCAGGAACAGAACATCAGCGGCAGGTGGGAGTTCACGTGCCAGCACGGCGAGCAGGAGTGCAAGCTTAACAAGGTGGAGGTGAGCAGCACCCAGAGTTCCCGAGCAGGGGGCACGAGGCTGGGGAGGCTGCCCGCCATGAGGAAAATGAAATCAAGGCTCATAAAGGATGGACTGCAGCCAGCTCCGTCCCTTGCCTGTGTGCCTCCATTTAATCACGTCTTCATTCTCCGCTTTATTAGTGGACACTCGTGGTTATTCCCGGAGTGGTCTTGGGGTGCTCTGGGCCACCCTCACATCCTTGCCTGCTCCCCCCCAGGCCTGCGTGTTGGACCAGCTAGAGAGGAGCGCGGCCTTCCTGACCATTGTCTGCCTAGAGGAAATGGATGACATGGAGAAAAATCTGAAGCCGGTGAGCAATGCCCCTCACTCAGCCTGGGTTGGAGGGCCCTGGCCTTCCTGCATCCAGACAGACCCAGGTTCAAGTGCTGGCCATGACTACCACTCTCCGTGCAGCCCCAGGAAAACAGCCTCCCCTCTCGAAGCCTCGATCTCTGAATCGAGAGAACGAAGATCTTCTGGGGAAGTGGGTAGATCAGGGAGGGCTTCCTGGACAAGATGCCTCCGAGCTGGGCTCGGATGAACAGGAATGTGCAGGGACACAGATGGTGATCCTTCTCTGGGGTAAGGAGATGACAGGACAGGCCCACTTAACTCCCTGGGGGGTTATGAAAAAGAACTAAAGGAGTGGCTCATTTGCCCTGATTGTTTATTCATTCATCAAACATCTGGGCCACCCAAGAGACCTGAGACACCCTGAGACACCTCCAGGCCCTGCAGAGTCGTAGTATGGAGTGCAAAGGATGAGGGGAGACTCAGGAGACTCAGGGGAAGGGGAAGGAAAAGTGCTCCTGGCAGAGGGAAGAGCAAGTACGGATGCTCTCAGGAAGATAAAACACTATAGGGGTCGGGCTGCGGGTCTGGTCTTATGGGAGACAGGAGCAGCCTGAGCCCCTGCCTTGGGGGCCTCCACTCAGACACGTATTAAGCACCCGTTGTTTATGGGCATTGCTGCATCTCTGTGAACCCAACTGTCTCCTGTTGCTAGTGAGGAAACAGAAGCTTGGCTTGGGTTGGGGGTGGTGCTAGTGGGAGGACCGTTGGGGAGATAACAGGGAGGAAGCTGAGACAACACCCCAGCTGGCCAGCTCCCCCTCTGCCCTCAGTGCCTGCAGATCTATGCTCCAAAGGTGTCCCCTGACTCCATCATGGAGTGTGCCACAGGAGACCGTGGCATGCAGCTCTTACACATCAATGCCCAGCTCACGGACGCTCTTCAGCCACCCCACCAGTATGTGCCCTGGGTCGTCGTCAATGGGGTAAGAACTCATGCAGCCCTCGGGTCATCCCCCAGGCAGGGACCGGGTTGATGGATGTGACCACTGGGCTGGGAGGCAGGAGGCAGGGGCCAGACTTGGGGCCATCTGCGGCCCCTTCTGGGCCGAGCACGGATTGGTTGGGGCAGGTGGGACTTATGACCTCCTGTCTTGCTTGTGCAGAAACCCATGAAAGAGGAGGACCAGCTCTTACGCCTCGTCTGCCAGTTGTACCAGGTAAGCTAGACAGGGAACAGAGGGACTCAGCTGGTGGGGGCAGGGTCTCCTTTCAGGACCCCAACTCGTGGCCATCTCCTCCAGGGCAAGAAGCCGGATGTCTGCCAACTCATAGCCAGTTCCCACAAGGAAGTCTGCTTCAAGTGATGGCCGGTGCCCTGGGAGGGAACTGATACAGGAAGAACAAGATCCCACCTGCCCTCATTTTTTGATCCCTGACTCAGCAGCCACTACTTATCATCCAGATAACTTCTACACATTCCACGAAGCCGAGACTCAAAATTCTGCCCTGAGATCAAGAATCTTGCCCCACTGAGAACGGTGCTACACTGAAACAAGTTCAATAAACACTTCTGCATGTTGTGATTCATTTGATAAGTCAGCAAATCCCCTTTTCCTGGATCTGCACAATGTTGGAACCCCTGAGAAGCCCCCTGTCCAGGGGATGCAGAGCCAGACAGACATTCCTAGTCCCATGGGGGCAGGGATGGGCTAGAGGGGGAGGCACCAGCACTAGAGAACCCATTGGAAGAGTGAACGTTCTGCATAGGGAGGAGGGACATTGGGACTGGGGTTTTGAAGGGTGACTAGGAGTTCATTGGGCAGAAAATGTATTTATTAATTCAACAAACATCCCTAGCTACCCCTTTTTGTTGCCTCACATTGGGTGTTATGGGTCAAGCCAGAGAATGGTAACTGGAGCCAGGCAAGGCCAGAGGATGGGGCAGGGACCTTGTCTGGGGAGTTTGAAAGAATATGTTCACTGGGGGGAAATCATGGCGTTTCAGGGAAGGGGAACCAGTGTAAAAAGGCCCAGACAGCAGCAAAATCAGGAGTTAGAATGGCAGGCTGAGGCACTTCCCTGGTGGCACAGTGGGAATCTGCCTGCCAATGCAGGGGACAAAGGTTCGATCCCTGGTCCGGGAAGATCCCACATGCCGTGGAGCAACTAAGCCCGTGCGCCACAACTACTGAGCCTGCGCTCTAGAGCTTGCGAGCCACAACTACTGAGCCCTCAGGCCACAACTACTGAAGCCTACATGCCCTAGAGCCTGTGATCCTCAACAAGAGAAGCCACCACAATGAGAAGGTGGCGTACCACAGCGAAGAGTAGCCCCCGCTCTCCACAACTAGAGAAACCCCACGCGCAGCAACAAAGACCCAACTCAGCCAAAAAAATAAAAATAAATAAAAAAATAAAATCTCAAAGAAAGTCCTTCCTTGACAGGTCTCATGGGATTTGCCCTGATTATTTTACACAGGTGCAGCAGGAGTTCAGTTTGCTTTACTGGAAGTTTCTGTAAGGAATCTCAGGGTGGACTTCTAGAAGCCTCTATCATTTGTTAACTGGAGATGACAACTCGAGTTTCACCTGCAGTTTCATCTGTGCCTTTTGGTGAATTTCTTTCTTCTTTGATGTCCCCAAAGTATGGCAAGGATCTTGGTTGGCCAGGCTGGACCTGTAGGGCTGACCCTCAAGCCAGGGACAAGCCAGGTTTCCTGTGAGGGTTTTGTAAGCACTGGCTCCCAAAAGTTCAACTTAGTTTCTTGAAACTGGCTGGTGAAATTATATCTGGAAACAGTCTGTCTTCCAGGAGGTGGAGCTTAATTCCACCACCACCACCCCACTCTAGCCCTGAGAGTGGACTGGATTTGGGAACTCAATTCCAAAGAGTAGGGAAAGCGAGAAATTGTAACCTGACAGTGGAGTAGAAACACCTGGCAGACGTCCCTTAATCACGTGATCCTGGTTAACATCATGTGATCCGAGTTAGCGTCACTGGGGTAAATCATGCGATATCACACGCACCATCTGACACAAGGAGGACACCACCTCTGTGGGATTCTCCCCAAAGACCCAGAACCCCAGCCTAACCACAAGAAAACAGCACCCGAACCAAGATAGAGGGACATTCTACAAAATGTCCCACCTGTCCTCTTCAAAAGTGTCAAGGTCATGAAAAACAAGAAAAAACCCAGAATCACAGACCAGAGGAGCCTAAAGAAAGGGGATGACTAAATGCAATGTGGTGGGATCGTGGCCAAGTTCACATCTGAACGAATAACTGGAATTAGGATTGATAATGCTGTCCTGTGGTTCCCTAACATCAGCCAATGCACCTTCAGGAATCTGCCAAATAGAATTGTATCACAGGGACTTCCCTGGTGGTCCAGTGCTTAAGAATCTGCCTTCCAATTCAGGGGATGGGCGTTGGATCCCTGGTCAGGGAACTGAGATCCCACATGCTGCAGGGCAACTAAGCCCGCACGCCACAACTTACTGAGCCCACGCCCTCTGGAGCCCACACACCACAACGAAAGATCCCACGAGTTGCAACTAAGACCCAAACGCAGCCAAAAGTAAAATAAATAAATAAATAAATACTAAAAAAATTTTTTTTAAAGAAAATGTATCACAGAGCTAAACAATACAACCAACTAGTGAATGTAACAAAAAAGAAGCAGAGTGGCATGGACATATATACACTACCAAATGTAAAATAGATAGCTAGTGGGAAGCAGCCGCATAGCACAGGGAGATCAGCTCGGTGCTTTGTGACCACCTAGAGGGGTGGGATAGGGAGGGTCGGAGGGAGACGCAAGAGGGAGGAGATATGGGGATATATGTATATGTATAACTGATTCACCTCGTTATGAAGCAGAAACTGACATACAATTGTAAAGCAATTATTCTCCAATAAAGATGTTAAAAAAAAAAAAGAAGAAGAAGACCTCACAGATATAAAGAAGCTAGTGTTTCCAGTGGGGAGGGGGAGGGGAGAGGGGCAATATAGGGGTAGGGGATTAAGAGGTAGAGACTATTAGGTATAAAATAAGCTACAAGGATATATTCTACAACACGGGGACCATAGCCAATATTCTTTTAAATTTAATTTTATTTATTTTATTTTTGGCTGCGTTGGGTCTTTGTTGCTGCACGTGGGCTTTTCTCTGGTTGTGGCGAGCGGGGGCTACTCTTCGTTGCGGTGCGCGGGCTTCTCATTGCGGTGGCTTCCCTTGTTGCAGAGCACGGGCTCTAGGTGCATGGGCTTCAGTAGTTGTGGCATGCAGGCTCAGTAGTTGTGGCTCACGGGCTCTAGAGCACAGGCTCAGTAGTTGTGGCGCATCGGCTTAGCTGTTTCGTGGCATGTGGGATCTTCTTGGACCAGGGCTCAAACTCGTGTCACCTGCATTGGCAGGCGGATTCTTAACCACTGTGCCACCAGGGAAGCCCAATCTTTTAAAAAAATATTTATTTATATATTTGGTTGCACCAGGTCTTAGTTGTGGCAGGCGGGCTCCTTAGTTGTGGCACGCAAACTCTTAGTTGTGGCATGCATGTGGGATCTAGTTCCCTGACCAAGGATCGAACCCAGGCCCCCTGCATTGTGAGCGGGGAGTCTTATCCACTGAGCTGCCAGGGAAGTCCCACCAACATTGTATAATAACTACAAATGGAGTATAACCTTTAAAAGTTGTGAATCACTATATTGTATACCTATAACCTATATAATATTATACAACTAGACTACAATTAAAAAAAAAAGAAATGTATCACGGTGAGGGCACTAACCAAGCTCCTTTCCTCTCCCGTTGCGAAGCACAGGCTCCAGACGCGCAGGCTCAGCGGCCGTGGCTCACGGGCCCAGCCACTCCGCGGCATGTGGGATCCTCCCGGACCAGGGCACAAACCCATGTCCCCTGCATCGGCAGGCAGACTCTCAACCACTGCGCCACCAGGGAAGCCCCCAAGCTCCTTTTTAATTAACGGACTAGGGTACTTATGCCTACAAAATCCCTTCTAAAAATTAACACAACACTGTAAATCAACTATACTTCAGTAAAATAAGTTTTTAAAAAATCCCTTCTAAAATACAACATAAAGTCATATTTGCATTTTATCATATTCACAAGTTCTACCTACACTTGAGGAGGATGTACTGATGTACATCTGAGGCAGAAATCTTGGGGCCATATCTTAGAATTCTGCCTCTCACACCTCTTGGTGTAGAAAAATACAACATACATAATGAGAAGTAAAGGCCTCTCTGAATTACAGACCAATAGGTGTGCAGACAGAGTTTAGTGGCTCCAATTCTAAAATGTCAACCATGGCTCAAGAGGAAACACAGTGTAGGGGAAATAAAATTTAGAATTTGACTTTGGGAAGTTTGTCCAAAATGTCAAAGATTTGAACACTAGGTTAAATAAGCTCACAAATTATTATGAAACAATACTCAGTTACCTATTTAACCAAAGTGGCAACAGAAGATTTTATAGGCAAATACAGTAACATAATAAAAGAAAAAGCTCCAGCTCTTTTAATTTTGAGACGACTCAGTTTTCCTAATTAGAGACTTGATAAAGACAACATTTTGATAAAACAGAATCTTTGTTTTCTATATGAATTACTTAACAGGTAAAGAAAAATCTTTTACAATAATCCAAGAAAATGTTATTCTTTTAACAGAGAAAGAAAGTCAAATTCTAGTTTTGCATAGTCACATTATTGATATTAAAGCTCATTGTTGATAACCAACAAGGACCTACTGTATAGCACAGGGAACTATACTCAATATCTTGTAATAACCTATAATGAAAAAGTATCTAAAAAAGAATAGATAGGTATATATGTATGTATAACTGAATCACTTTGCTGTGCACCTGCAACTAAGGCAACATTGTAAATCAACTATATTTCAATAAAAAAAATTTTTTAAACAAAGCTCATTTTTAAAATTCTTATAATAATCCATTTAATTTTCACCAACTTGACCGCACAAGATAAGATTTCCTCTTTCTCCCTCTCCAACTTTCTAAATCCATTTAGGTTTTTCTCCTTTATTTTCCTCTTTTGTATTTTGAAACAATCACTAAATACCCTTAAACAAGGACAAAATTACTCTTCTTTTTCCTTCCTAAGAACGCATCCTTGGACTTCCCTGGTGGCTCAGTGGTTAAGAATCCGCCTGCCAATGCAGGGGACAAGGGCTCAATCACTGGTCCAGGAAGATATCACATGCCGTGGAGCAACTAAGCCAGAGTGCCACAACTACTGAGCCTGTGTGCCACAGCTACTGAAGCCCACGCGCCTAGAGCCTGTGCTCCACAACGAGAAGCCACCGCAATGCGAAGCCCGCGCACCGCAACGAAGAATAGTCCCCGCTCGCCGCAACTAGAGAAAGCCCATGCACAGCAACGAAGACCCAACGCAGCCAAAAATAAATAAATTACATTAAATACTTGCTAATTAAAAAAATAAAGAGCGCATCCTTCATACCTCATACTTTTTCCTGCAGAAACACATCTTATTTTCCTTGCACACTTCACATACAGTTTTTTTTCTGTACCTTTATTATTCCTAGCAGTTTCATTTACTTACATTGATTATAATTCATAACCCTAAGTTCCAGTGAAAACTAGGAAGCAAGCAATTGTAAACTGCCTATGGCCATACCAACATTCTATAGTAGATTAGCAAATTTATGAATACATCATTTCATAATTTCTAGAGGCATATGCTTCCTTATAATACAATTTTTTGATGTGGCAAAGGACGTGTTTACTAACGGAAACATCACTAGTCCCTTTGTAAAAATTAAGAAGCCAACGAGATAAACTTATATTTAGTGATTAATATTTTAGTATTTTCTCATATTTGAAAATTATTTACATATTCAATGAATATCCACCATTTCACTTAACTTAGTATAAGGTTTCAAGTTTCCAAAATGATTCTGGAAACTATTTTTAAGGAGACATTATAAAACAAAATTATTGTTGAGACGTTCACTTATAAACTTTTATCCCATTTACGTCTATTACTTAACTTGTTTTTAACAATTATGCTTAAATTATTCATGAAAATTTCATGAATCATTAAATAGCTAGCCATAATCTTGTTATTTTTCTTGTTGATAAATCAAGCATGTATCAAAAATCACAGAAGCAAAGAATGTAAAAAGTTAAATATATGACCTCCTTTATTTTAAAATTTACTGTTGTGCAATTCACTTTTATTGTCTGTTTTGTTCTTAGTTTGAATTTACAGTTTTATGATCTAAGCATCTAGAAGAGACAATTAGTTTGTTTGACTAATCAACTTACATAAGCACTTTTTTTTAAGCCAATTAAATAGAGCTCTTTTACAAGTTAATTTTTAGCAATACTTCCCAGAGGTAGAAGAATATCACGTGTATATAGACAAACATAAACATAGAGACAGAAGCAAACAGAGATCTTATAACTTTTATTTTTAAATTTTACATGAGACAGATACAAGAATTTTAACTCATTATTGAAGAAAAAAAAAAGTTGGATCCAAAGTGTGTTTCTGGCAGATGGAACAAGTTACTAACATTTGTGAAGAAGCCTTTTTAAACTTTTTTTCTTGCCGGTGTATTTCCAAATAGCCCTCTGAGTACATAGTTCCATTTTAGCTTAGGAAAGAAGGCCTTGAAAATAGTTCCAATCAGGCTCTGAATATGTCTCCAATAAAGCCAGTTTCTGACATAGAGTTCCTTTAAAAAAAAAATACTTTCAATATCTTATCATCAGGTTTCAGCCCAAACAGTAAATTTTACTGGCAGTATTGAACTCCCTTTTATTTATTTATTTATTTATTTATTTAATTTTTTTTTGCGGTACGCGGGCCTCTCACTACTGTGGCCTCTCCTGTTGCGGAGCACGGGCTCCGGACGCGCAGGCTCAGCGGCCATGGCTCACGGGCCCAGCCGCTCCGCGGCACATGGGATCTTCCCGGACCGGGGCACGAACCCGTGTCCCCTGCATCGGCAGGCGGACTCCCAACCACTGCGCCACCCGGGAAGCCCTCCCTTTTTTTTTTTTTTAACTTCTTTTTTTAACCAAAAGCATACCTATTCCAAGTGATTCAAAACCAAAACCAATTAGCCTTCTATGACTAAACCATGGATGCATGAGGGGTCCCCAAAGAGGGTGGAAAAAATGCAGCTCTCTCAAGATCCAGAGCCACTCCCAAAGATGGCCAAAAGAGAGAAAGACTTAGACAATTCCCCTCAGAGGCTGGCAACAGTGGTCCCGTGGTTGGTAGGACCCTAGCCACAAATGGGGTGCAACCCACATTTCCTTCTGGCAATCTACATATTCTCAGGGCTCTCACCTGATGGTTGGACATGTAGGACCAAAACCAGCATGGCCTAGCAGACAGAAAGCCCAGCCAAGCTCTCGGCAAACAAGTCTCTGGCTGAGACTGACACACAAGACAGATTAACAGGGGAAAAGCATAAAAAATTTATTTACATGTACGTGGGAGTCGTCGCAAGAAAAATGAAGACCCAAAGACTTGCTTTTTACTAGGTTGAACAGAGCGTCAACTGCAGAAAAGCAACCAAAATACACGGGGAGACTAAAGGAAGATAAGAGTTATTTCAACAAGACCTGTTTGTACAGATTTCTCTCAGCTTTGACTCCCTGTCTCTGGGGGTAAGAGGGTTTCTTCCTCCCAGTAGAGGGAGGAATTTTATTTCCTGCTTTCAGTAAGAAAAAGGAAAGACCAAGAGTCCTTCTTGCATCTTGCAGTCTTACTAATGCCTTTAACTCAAAATAATCAATCTGCCAGAGCAGCATATTTTGGGGTGCCATGTTCTGAAAACTCCTTCAACAGAAACACCCAAAATCACAGGTCTAGCCATCAAAAGCTGTTCCTCCTGGTGGGCACTAAATTCTTAATGGATCCTCCACTGCTTTTCAGCCAGTAATCCATTGATAGAGATTGCCAAATGGTCAGACCATAAAGCCAAATTCCCAGCCCCTGATGCCTCTAATGCTGGTGACATTATCCATCATAAAAGCATCAAAAACAAGGCACCTATCTAGAGAGAGGAAAACACAGATGAGAAAAATAGAGAATCAGCAAGATTCTCTTACCTCTTGGAGTTGCCAGGGCTTCAGCCACCATAAAATGCACTTCTCTGTTGAAAAAGTTTACCTGACTCTGTTTCGTGAATCATAATTTGACTTTCCCCCCTCTTTTAACCATTTTGGAGGTTTTCCACCAAAATGCAGTAAAATCTGGAACCTGGAATACTAGGCTGAGTTACTTGACAGCAATAGGAAGTGTTGAAGGATAATTTTCCCAAAAAAGGTAAAAATCACGACTCTCATACAGAAATAGAAATGAGCATGTGTTAAAAATTGTTAACTCGTTGTTAATAAAGGGAACTGGTCAGGCGTTAAACCCATTTCAAAGAAGAACCAAACAACAGACAAAACAAGCACAGTAAAATGAATGTGCAAATGAAGGCAAAAAAATTGGGGGTGGTGGGCATCTCTCCACTCGGCAGAATTCATTTGCATGTCTATAGGGAAGAATTATTTTCCTCTGTTATCAGTTATAACCACAGGGTTTATAAAATATCTCCCATAGAATCAAAATCAGAAAACCCTGAAGGGTGTCCTCTAACAAAGAGGAAAAAAAAAATTTTTGTAAAGAGTCAAATAGTTTAGTTTTTGCAGACCATATAATCTTTGTTGCAACTGCTCATTGTAATGAGAGTAGACAATAAAGAAACAAATGGGCATGACTGTGTTCCAACATAGCTTTATTTATGGATTCGGAAATTTGAATTTCATATAATTTTCACATGTCCCAGAATATTATTTGGATTTTTTCACCGACCAATTTAAAAAGGTAAGAGAATTCTTAGCTCGCGAGCCTCACCAAAACCGGCGCCGACAGGATTTGGCCCACAGGCGACAGTTCGCGACACCCTGCTCCTGTAGGTAACGCACAGATTTCCACTGAAACTCACATTTTCCCCTCCAGGAACACAGGAAATAACATGGTGATAAAACTGTCCCTGCAGCAACACAAAGTTGCTGTGAAATGTCTTAATGCACATCATGTGCCCAGAACAGTGCCTAACGTTTTAATTATATTATTCTTGAACTGAGGTCAGATACCCAGCAGTAGTCAGGACCAAGGTCAACGTCTACACAAGAATCCCAGCGGCCTGCGCGCGCCGCAGAACTGTAGCCCCGCCCCCACTTTCTCGAGTCTCTGCGGGATTGGACTTCCGTCCCGGTAGTCATGGCCACAGTCCGATCCCCTTTTCAGGAATTCCGGGAGAATCTGGAAATCTGGAGGGCAACTACAAGAGAGAATTCGGTAGAATTGTTCAAGATTGGCCATCTCAATGCGGGAGGCAGGACGACAGTGATTTGCCAGACTAACGATAGTCAGTGAGGGTCTCCGATTGGCCAGTGCAGTACTGGGCAGGCAAATAAGGGTGTGGCGACGGTTACCCATAGGCCAGAGCAGATAGGGGCGGGAAAACGAGGTTAGAACGACAGCAATTGGCATGCGCGGTGTGACGCGAAACCTATTTGCGATTGGCCTGTAAGACGAGGAAGGCGGTGTGCGGCTTCGTTCGGCAATTAGCCTCTAGACGGGATGCCGACTTTTGATTGGCTAATACCTCTTGGGGCGGGCAAAGTGAAGAGGCAAGCGGTCGACGATTGGCTGCAGCGACTTGGAGCAGGCCTGCAAATCACGAAGGCAGCGTGCGATTGGGTAGCACGGCGCGAGGCGGGCATCCGGGACGCGGGGTGACTGGAGATTGGCCGGCATGAGCAGGGCGGCGGGGGGTGCCAGTTCCTAGGTCGCGGCAGGCGATGGTGTCCGGCGGCTGGTGCTGGCTGCGCGGCCTTTGGGCCGCGGGGCAGCCCCTGTTCCAAGGCCGTGCGTTGCTCGTCACCAACACGCTGGGCTGCGGCGCTCTCATGGCGGCCGGGGATGGAGCGCGCCAGTCCTGGGAGATCCGCGCTCGGCCCGGCCAGAAGTTTGACCCGCGGCGCTCAGGTGAGGGGGCGAATGCTGCTGGCGTTTGACCCTAGAGGATCTTTGGCCCCAACCTCAATTTGGAGACCTGTGACCCGGACCCGCGTGCCGTGACCCATGACCCGTGACTTCAGTCCCTGGCAAGACCCTTGACCTCAGAGTGCACCCTAGACAGCCCCTCCCCGATCTCTGTCCCCTCCCCCCTCGGAGGTCTTCATCCCCTACCATACGTGGGGTTTCTGTTCGCTCCCATCCTGAGGGTCAGGTCCCCGCCCAACCCCTGGTCCGCTTCCCTCTCTCTTGCACTGAGAGGCCTAGCGTTGAGCACAGGATGCTGCACCCGGGGTAGTCAAGGGCGCAGCGTCTGGCCCCAGCCAGCCTAGGATCGCGCCCTGGTCCCACAGTTCCCTACCCGCTGTGCCTCTGTTTCCTCCTCTGGAAAGCGGGGCGATGGTAGAACCCTCTGCCACGGTGGTGAGGGAATGAGGGAGGAAAATGCAAACGCAGCTCTTGGAATGGTACGTGGCAGTGGGGCTAGTAATGGGTTGGGCTCTGGAAGGGTGTCAGGCTTACCCAGGTCTTAGGGAGGGAGTGAATTGGGGGCTTTGCTGGCCTAATAACATGCACCCCCTGACTCTTGGACCGCCCACAGCGAGCATGTTTGCTGTGGGCTGCAGCATGGGCCCTTTCCTGCACTACTGGTACCTCTGGCTGGACCGCCTGCTCCCTGCATCTGGCTTCCGTGGCCTCCCAAACGTCCTCAGGAAGGTCCTCGTCGACCAACTGGTGGCCTCTCCCATGCTGGGCGTCTGGTACTTCTTGGGTAAGGAGCCCCGTGAGCTTGGGCTTTGCCCCTCATAGGTCGGGAGGGACAGAGCCAGCTTTGTGTTAAGGATGTGGAGACCCATTACTGATACACCTCCTGAAGGCTGGGGTACAGTGGTGATAGGACAGACCCAGTGGAGGCAAGTGGGAATGGCAGAATCACAGAGAATGATGCTAAATGTAGGAAGGATGAAGACAGTGTCTGATGGGGCTGCCCTGGACGGTGGTTGGGAGAACGTCTCAAAGGAGAAGACACTCAGCTGAGACTTGAAGGAGGAGCCAGCAGGCAGGGGGAACAGCCCATGCAAAGGCTCTGAGGCTGGAGGAAGGGGAGCTGAGACTGATGTTGACAGGGCACAAGCATCCTAGGACCGGTAATAAAATAGCCTCAGCCTCAACAACGGTGTGTGGCGTACGCATCCCTCAGGGTACGCAATTATTCACGACCGACCTCTCTCCTCTCACCTCTCTCCGACTTGACCTGTTCTGTTGTTTACCCACCCTAGCCACCCTGCTGTGCTGCCCTTCCCACTGCAAGGCTTTTAAGTGTCCTGTTTCCTCTGCCTGAGACACTGTTCCTCAGGGGTCCTACCCCACCCGCTCTACCGTCGTACTCCCCAGCCTCTGACACTCTCATTTCTTGGTTTCCTTCCTAGGCCTCGGCTGCCTGGAGGGCCAGACCCTGGGCGAGAGCTGCCAGGAGCTGCGGGACAAGTTCTGGGAATTCTACAAGGTGGGCGTGCCTGCCCAGGCCCCGCCTATCCTTCATCTCCGCCCCTTGCATCTGTCCCTCCTCTCCCTTTCACAGGCACCCCCTTTCAAAGCCCCACCTCTCACAGCCACCCGGCCCCACCCAGGTCCCTCCCGGCCCCGCCTCTCACTGCATTCCACCCCTCCCCGTAGGCTGACTGGTGCGTGTGGCCCGCTGCGCAGCTGGTGAATTTCCTCTTCGTGCCCCCCCAGTTCCGAGTCACCTACATCAACGGCCTGACGCTGGGCTGGGACACATACCTCTCCTATCTGAAATACCGGGTAAGCGCAGCGGGCAGACCAAGTACCCAGGGGACTCCTGGGGGGCCACATGTGTGAGCCCCAAATGGCAGTACAACTACGCTCCAGGGTGCGGGCCTCCTGTGCCCGGGACAACCTGCACCCCATGGTGGGTAGGTGGGTTGCTGATCACCAGCGGGGTGAAGACCAGCCCACGTCTTCTGTCTGATGTGACCTCGGCCAGGTCCCTGCCGCATCTGTCCGGCAAGGCTGACCCCAGCCCTGACGGGTGGAGGAGGGTTCGGTGAGGAGCCCAGAGGGATGAACAGTGCCTGTAACCCGATCCTCTTGTGTGGACAGATCCCAGGCCCCCCAGCGCCCCCCGGCTGTGTGGCCCTGGGCGCTGTGCAGACTGAGCTGCCACACACTGCCACCACATGCCAGCCAGGGCAAGACTGACCCTCAGCTGACCAGCCACCTGGGCAGGAAGGGGAACGGACTGCTGGGGCCAGTCCTAGGCCCACCCTGATTCCTAGGCATCCGGTTGGGCTGCCCCTTCCAAGCCCACTGCCGGGCCTCTGTTTCTCCATCTGGAACACAACCATGAAGATGGACCGTCATCCCCCAACCCTTCTGGGAGAGCCTCAAGTGACTGGTGACAGATGTTCCATCCTCAGCACTGGGCCTCAGCCAGCCAGCTAGTACCAAGCCCTCAACACTCCTGCGGGCTGGGCTCTGGGACCAAGGTGGGGACATCGCCCATACCCTTGGAGCAGGGCCCCCAGAATTTGGAGCCTTGGGTGGGGCTGGGTAGCCTCCAGTCTCATCCTCTGTTCGTGGACTATGGAAGTACAGAGAATTAAATTCTCTTTGTAATTGAAAATCTCGTGGATGAGCAAAGCCAGCACTGGCAGGCCGGCGCTCATAGGGACACTGTGTCGTCCATTCACTTTATTGGGTGTGTGTAGTGTTGTCATGACATCTCCTGGGGGGACTGGGGGGCTTGTTTGACACTCATGACATCAGAACAGGTCTGGTGGGAGGTGGTGTCCCAGGGTGGTGAATATCCACAGCAGCCCCCACCCCCCTCCAAAAAAAGGTACAACCTTGGGGGCAAAGAGCCAGGCGGGCCATTTCCTGGCTCTGACCTACCCCGTGGTCCACACTGAGATGCCTGCAGCCACCTGGACCTACCATGTCACAGCCAGGGGGCTGGCAGGTCTGGCTACCTTGCATCACGCAACCAGACTGCCCTGGGGTGTCATCCGGCCCCCTCTTCAAAACTGATAACTGTTAATGGGGGGTGAATTTATAAAAAGGTGGGGTCTGGAGAGAAGGGTGAGTGGTGAGTTCACGGGGCCACGACACGCCACTGCAGAGCAGGAACAGGGCTGTATGTACAGGGTGGGGCACGGAGCAGGTGGGGTGCCCGAGCCCTTGGGGGACATCTCCAATAAATAAATAAATAGCTACGATAATAAATAGGGTGATGGGCTAAATCAGGGCAGGGGACTCACGCCCATGGCCAGTAGGGGCCCTGGCTCAGGCCCAGGGGGCGGGGCCAGGATGGGGCGGGGCAGCTCTCAGCAGGCGCAGTCCTGGTGGGGGGGCGCCTGCTGGTCCGTGAGCTGTGGGCCCTGCTTGGTGCCCGTGACTGCAGGATCGGCTGTGTCCAGTGATTCGGACATCTTCTCGCAGATGACATCCACCAGCCGCTCAAAGGTCTGCTTGACATTAATGTTGTCCTTGGCGCTTGCCTCAAAGAACTCGAACCCTGTGGTCGGGGAAGGGAGGGGTGAGGACCCTGGTCCCCCGACGCCCAGAGACACTTTAACAAGGGCAGGTAACACCTGGAGATTCCCAGTGCTAACTGCATGTTAAAGGCACTGACAGGTCCCTTGGGGAAGCAACACAGGACTGAGTCAGCCTTTTATTTCCTGCACTCCTTTCTTCACCCTAAAACTGTCCCCTCTCATTGTCCCCAGAGCCCTGGTAAGACCCACTTCCCTGCTTCCACCATCTAGCCTAGCCCTGGCCCTGGTGGCATTTGACATTCAGACCCAGGCCTTCCCCTGCTCACACACTCTCCATGGCTCCCTATTGCCCTCTGAAGAGTCTGGCTCCTCAGCTCGTGCTTCAGGCCCTGCAAGATCAGCCATATTTCCTCCAAGTGACCCTCATGTTGCAGTCACATAAAACTGTTTGCCAAAAGGATCTTTCCCACGTTTGGCCTTTGCCCACACTGTTTCTTCTGTCTGAAAGACCACCCTTTTTCTTTAAGCACCAGGTCCAAGGCCCACTTCCAGGAAGACTTACCTATGCCAGGCAGAGCCTGGCTCCCCCAGCTGAGGTCCCTCCCTCTCTCACAAAGCTGGAGGCCTCTCAGGGGCCCAGCAACACCCAGCACAAGGCTGGGCAGTGAGAGTATCAGAATGAATCAAACTTCCTGCAGAGTGAACTCCTAAGCATCCATCAAGACCCCCCCCTCAAGGGGCTTCCCTGGTGGTGCAGTGGTTAAGAATCCGCCTGCTAACGCAGGGGACACGGGTTCGAGCCCTGGTCAGGGAAGATCCCACATGCCGCGGAGCAACTAAGCCCGTGTGCCGCCACTACTGAGCCTGTGCTTTAGAGCCCTCAAGCCACCACTACTGAGCCCGCGTGCTACAACTACTGAAGCCTGCGTGCCTAGAGCCCGTGCTCCGCAGCAAGAGAAGGCACCGCAATGAGAAGCCCGTGCACCGCAACGAAGAGCAACCCCCACTCGCCGCAACTAGAGAAAGCCCGCACACAGCAGTGAAGACCCAATGCAGCCAAAAATAAATAAATAAAATTAATTAATTTAAAAAAAAAGGACTCACCTCAAATGGCCCCTGGATCAAGGCCAGCTTGCAGAAAGTATGAATCATCTGGATTCGAATCCAGGCCCCATCCTGGCTTTGCTGTGAGACTTTGGGTGTATCTCCTCCCCTTTCAGGGCCTCAGTGTCCCTTTCCTAGCCTGTGGGTGTCCAGCCTCACTGGGTACTCACCCAGGTGGTCAGCCAGCTGCCGACCGCGTTCCGACGACACCACCCGCTCATCCTCCATGTCACACTTGTTCCCCACCAGCAGCACCTGGGCATTGTCCCATGAGTAGGTCTTGATCTGGGTTGACCTGGAGGAGGTGGTGACAGAGGGACGTTAGGGCTTGGAGAATCTGAGCTCCGCCCCCCTCTCCCCCTTCTCCCTGTCCTCACCCCACTCCAGCCCCCACCTCCCATTAATTCTTTAATTCTTGAGGGAGGCAGGCTCGATCCTCCTCCCTGTCTTTGTCCTGCCAGGAACACTCTGCAGGTGTCTGCTCCCACAGTTCACTGCTCTTGGGAGTCCCTCTTTCAAGCAGCCTTTCCCATCCTTCCCAGATCCCCCCACCCCCAGAGAAGAATTCTCGCTCTTAAACAAATTCAAACATTTTCTCAAATTTTATCATTACTCTAGTCAGAAAATGTAAATGTTTATATCCTCTAACCTATGCAAACTGTCTTCATATTTTCTGTCCCTCCCAGATTTTTTTTCCTGTATGTTTAGTTTCATTTTTCCACCTGAAACCCTGTTTCCCATTATTTTGAGCTGATGCCACACTGTTTTCATGATTATAGATTGATAGCAGGGCTGGGACCCCAATATTGTTATTTACATTTCTGCCAAGCGGCTGGGGTTCCCTGTTCTCTGCCTGTATTCCAGGCTTTACACCAAGCCTAGCTCAGAAGACCACCTGCGAGCGGGTGGGGGCACGCTCACCAGTCCTGCACCGCATTGAAGGACTCCTCGTTGGTGATATCGTACATGAGGATGAAGCCCATGGCGCCCCGGTAGTAGGCTGTCGTGATGGTCCGGTACCGCTCTTGCCCCGCCGTGTCCTGGGGAAGAAGAGACAGGGTGTCAGAGAGGACACACACGGAAACTCCTCAGAGTGGGTATGAACTCTGAGATGGTCAAGGCCCAGAGGAGCAGGGGCTTGCCCAGAGGCACAGTGGGTCAGGGAGAGTGAGCTGGCTGCCTGCACTGGGAATGTGGTACCCAGTCATCCTAAGGTACCTACAGGATCGTTCCCTCATTCATTCAACACACGTGTACCTGTGCCACACCCTGTGCTGGGCACTGGGGACACAGCTGAAAACAAAATGGACCAAAATCACTGCCCTTGTGAAACTGACAATCCAGTGCAGGAAACAGACAATAAACCTGTGAAAAGGTAGAAAATGTATCGTCAGAGGGTGGTGAGGACTGAGGAGAAAAAAGCCCGACAAGGATGGGCAGCGTGGGCTACCTTCAATTTTAAACTTGAAGGATGAGGGAGGGAGCCATGTGGGGATCAGAGGAAGGACAGTCCAGGCAGAAGGCACAGCCCGGGCAAATGCCCTGAAGTGGGACTGCATTTGGTACATTTGAGGAACAATGAAGAGGCTGAGACAGAGATGGAAGGAGACAGATGCGATGGGGTAACAACGGGGGCAGACCAGGCAGGGTCTGGCTGCAGGGAGGGGTGCAGGTTTTACCCGGAGTGAGGTGGGAGCCATGGAAGGACTGTGGGCAGGGAACGAGCAGTTCTGACTTAGGATTTAGCAGGCTTCCTCAGGCCTCGGGGGCGTTGACGGAAGTGGCCAGAAGACCCTGATGGAGGAGCCTGCTCCTGTCCCAGGGAATGAGGTTGGGGGTCAAGATGCCTCTGAAACCTGATACAGACACACATGGAGGAACTTGAACATGGGGAAACTGAGGCACCAAGCAAATGATGCATCTGGTGATGTCAGGGTCAGGAGAGGACCCAGCATTTGCTCCTTCCCCACCCCTGAAGAGCACTGATTAGGCACTGATGGAAGAACAGGGGCACTCTCTTCAGTGCCTCTAGCCCCTTGTACACAGTAAGTGCTTGATAAATGCCCAGTGTGTAATGAATGAATCTAGGCAGGAAAGAAATAGGCAAAGCTGGGGCTGCTATTCTCGGGAGGGAGAGTGATGAAGCCAGAAGCCCCCCAGCTGGACCCACCCAGATTTGCAGCTTGATCCTCTTATCGTTTCGGTAGATGGTCTTGACCTTGAAGTCGATGCCTACAGTGCTGACAAAGGCAGGCGTGAAGGAGTCGTCTGCGTAGCGGAAGAGGAAAGACGTCTTGCCCACGCTGCTATTTCCGATGATGAGGATCTTGAACATATAGTCGAAGTTCTGGTCCGAGGACTCCTTCTGCCCATAGCGAGAGTCTGTGGCGGATGCCATCTGAGGGTGCGGAGCGTAGGGGAGCGTGAGGGGTCTCCCTCCATCCCCAAACAGCCAAGCCCAGGCTCAGGATGGAGAGCTCCCAGAGAGGGACGGAGATTACCCTTATCCCATCAGGAGCCCCAGTACTAACGGTGCGGCCCACGGCAGAGGGCGGGCCATGACCTTGAAAGGCCCGAGGTTTCAGGGAAGAACCTCAGAACGAAGGGGATGGAGACACCCCTGCAGCCCCCTCCAGCAGGCCTGCTCCCCGGGTCCGGCTGTAACCTGAGCACTACAGCTGCGCCTGGAGGGGTGACCACGGCCGGCCCCGCCCCCCATCAATCATTCATGTTCCTCAGAACTGAGCCACGCGGGCGCACGTGCACACGCGTGTACGGTACCATGGGGACGCGTGTCCGCAGTCCTCCTCCCAGACTCCCAGGCTGGGAGAGCTCGGGCTGAGACAGTTACATCACGTGACAGGAGCGGGGCGTGCACACGCTCACGTGCACACAGCAGGGCACACACTCGGACACGCTCGTGCATATCTGAGCGTCGAACACACTCGGTGCACGGGACAGAGCCTGTCTGCACACCGATATGCATATACAAATGTGCAAACCCACCCGTGCGCACTGCGTCCTCCACCCATGCAGCCGAGTACACGTAACCCACACGGGCACGCATCTCCGTGCACATATGCACATTGCTGTGCACGCACACGCACAGTCCACGCGTCTCCCTCCACATGCCTGAAACACGCACAAACTTGGATCGGGACCTCCAAGGGGTCACACGAGAATACCCTGGTATACAAGCAAGGGTACACACAGATCCGCCCGCACAGGCGGGCGCGCACACGCGTGTGCACACCACGCGCACGCGCACGCACGGAGCCTCCCGCGCGCACAGCTTCCCGCAAGGCACTCGTCTCGTCTCCCCTCCCCCTCCGCCGCAGAGCCGGGGGTGGAGGGATGGGGGTGGGGGTGAGGATAGGGCAGGTAGAGGGAGCCGGGGCCCTACCCCTCCCCAGGCTCGCGACCGCCGCATCCTTCCCCTCATTTAACGCCGGCCAACTTCGTCCCCCTACCCCAGCCCATCAGTCAAATGAAGGTTATGTAGGTGCTCCGAGAGGGAGCGCACCGGACCGTCCAGGAGCTCACCTTGCCCTACACTGATGCGGCGGC
Organism: Mesoplodon bidens; assembly: GCF_964165515.1. Classification (NCBI taxonomy): domain Eukaryota; kingdom Metazoa; phylum Chordata; class Mammalia; order Artiodactyla; family Ziphiidae; genus Mesoplodon; species Mesoplodon bidens. The sequence goes on from NC_138160.1 coordinate 140,113,111, forward strand.
GACCCTAGCGGCAGCGACTTTTTTGGCAGCGGCGGTGACAGGGCCCCCAGTGCGCTGATGTGGGGCTGCGTGGCAGCGGAGGCGACGGCAGCGGCTCAGGCCCCTGCAGTCCGCGGTGACGTCCTGCAAAGAGAGGGGCGGGGCTTCACATGCAGATGCGGTCGTGACGCCATTCTGGGGAGGAGCCACAGATAGGGATGTGGTCCACGGTCGCACGCAGATCCGGGAGGGGCGGGGCTCTCACGCAGATTGACGCGAGAATGGGGCGGGGCACAGCGAGTGCATCCAGTAGCTAGCAGAAGCGGTGCGGGAGGGGTGGAATCGCCTGCCGGCTCCGCCTCTCTCCAGCGTTAGGGAGGCGGGGCTGCGCAGCGCCTTCTCATTGGCTTAAGTCCTCGAGCGACGGGCTAAGTAGCCAATCAAAGATTGTCACGCCCTCCTCCTGTCCCACGGCGGTTCCCGGGCGGTTGAATGGACGAGAGCCGCCCCCATGCACCCAGGTCGGAGACTCAGGAGGTCCCCTTTCAGTCCAGGGTGCTGTGACCTCTCCTTAAACGCTCCCTATTCCCAATTTCAGAAAAGAGGAACAGAGGTTCGAGAAGATGCTCCATGTCTCCTATTTATTGGGTTCAACATAAGTAGAAAAGAAGAAAAAGCGGAAATAGGGGTCAAGATAGACTCCGTCTAATTTCAGCCGTAAGACCCCCAAAAGGGGCCGGGCTAGTAGATGCTCCACCCTGTTTCTGAGATGAAGAAAGAAGAAATTGGGATCAAGAGAGTCACCCTTCCCCACCAATTTCCAGAAAAAAGGAAGGGGCTAACGAAAGCTCCAGGAACCCCTTTCCTTCCTGCTCCCCCCCCCTTTTTTTTTTTTCTATACGCGGGCCTCTCACTGCTGTGGCCTCTCCCGTTGCGGAGCACAGGCTCCGGACGCGCAGGCCCAGCGGCCATGGCTCACGGGCCCAGCCGCTCCGCGACATATGGGATCTTCCCGGACCGGGGCACGAACCCGTGTCCCCTGCATCGGCAGGCGAACTCTCAACCACTGCGCCACCAGAGGAGCCCCCCTGCTCCCCATTTTCCAGAGAAAAATTCAAGGAAATGGCGGAAGTAGGGCAGAAAAACGGCCTGTCCCTTAAACTCGCAAAGTCTGCGGTAAAAAAACCTGGGAAACAGGGAGGATACGAGCGGTTCAAAGACCCAACAATAAAGACAAGGGGTGGGAGATGCTTTACTCCTCCCTGGTTCCTGAGTTTAAAAAGACAGGGACAGAGAGTCCTCCCTCCTCCATCCTAGCAAAATGAGACTCAGAGATGGAGACTTTGGGGTCCAAGGTGACCCGTCACATCCATCTTCATGTGAAAAAGTCAGAATTGGAGGAGGGGAGGAAGAACGAGACCTTGGCCTCCACTCCAGGTCTCTGCCCTCCGCCCCAACTCCGGTCCCCACACCCGGCAGGGGGCGTGTGGCCCCAGGAAAATTCTGATCTCCCTGATTCCTCCTCAGGAGACGAGGGGCGGGGCTTGTCTTTTTTATAAAAAGCTCGCCAGCTGCAGAGGCGCCTAGAAACCAGAATAACTTAGCGCCTGCAGGCCGCCCACTCCCCCCACCCCCGCCCCCAGCGCCCCGGAAGTGCGGAGACGTCCCTCCAGCTCTCCTTGCAGTTGGGAAATCTATTTTTTTCTAAGGATAACATTTTTGTCCCTCCTCTTCACTCAGACTATAAAAGTATCACAAACCCACTGCGGAGAACTGGGAAGATTCAGAAAAAGATAATGAATAAATATAAATCCACCTCCAATCTCTCCCCAAGGGAAGACCAGCAGTCGAGTTCCCGCTTTGGGGTGGGGGTTTGGGGGGGGGCTCCAGGCGCCGCCCAGGTGGAGGGGAGGGCGTGCGAGGCAGCTAGGCTCCCTGACCTCCCAAATGCATGCTTCCGGCTTTGTACGTGGGTGTCGATCGGAAATACCCACTTATTTTTTTCCCAAAGGGTAAAAGCCCACACCAATGTATACCAGCTTCTGCACAAAAGATTTTGTATTTTATTTTATTTATGTATTTATTCATTTATTTATTTGGCTGCGTTGGGTCTTCGTTGCTACACACGGGCTTTCTCTAGTTCCAGCGAGCAGGGGCTACTCTTCATTGCGGTGCACGGGCTTCTCATTGCGGTGGCTTCTCTTGTTGCGGAGCACGGGCTCTAGGCGCGCGGGCTTCAGTAGTTGTGGCACACAGGCTCAGTAGTTGTGGCTCGCGGGCTCTAGAGCACAGGCTCAGTAGTTGTGGCGCACAGGCTTAGTTGCTCCACGACATGTGGGATCTTCCCGGACCAGGGCTCGAACCCGTATCCCCTGTATTAGCAAGCGGATTCTTAACCACTGCGCCACCAGGGAAGTCCCAGGATTTTGTATTTTAAAATAAGAATAATGGAAGGATTTATTGTTAAGAATCAGCATCAGGCTCTGGAATTAGGGATGGTTGAATTGGAGGTGGGGACTACAGACTTGAGGGGAGGTGTTCTGTGTGGTCCGAGCAACAGAGCTGCGTAGGAGAAGGGCCCGAAACCCTCTCAGATCCCATCCCACTACCTCATCTTTCTCCTGCAGTGAGTCATTCCCTCTTCGAGGTTCCAGGTGCAACCTTGCCTCAGGGCCTTTGCACCTGCTGTGTACTCTTCCCCAGGTATTTCCCCAGCTCTTTCTGTGCCTGGCTCTCTCATCCCCTTCAGATCTCCAATCAACACCCACCTCCCTCCAAAAGTTCTGATTTCACCATGTCACCTCCTATCATGTCACCATAGTTCTCCTTCCTGACACATCCCCATTAGAAATGATCATGTTGACTTATTTATTCAATAGCCAGCTGTGAGCTTTGAAAGGCAGAGATCGGTGTCCCCAGCACCTACACCTTTGGACACAGTAGGTGCCCTGTGATGGTATGACATGAATGAATGAACAAATGAATGATTGGAAGGAGCGTGACTTTGGCCACTGAGGTTAGGGAAGACCTCTCTGAGGAAGTGACATTTGAGCAGGAATCTGAAGGAGGAGAATGAGCTAGCCACTGGGAGAAGTGGGGGAACAGTGCTCCAGACAGCAGGAACAGCAACTTCAAAGGCCCTGAGGCTGGAACTCACTAAACAAGCTCGAGGGACAACCCCCTCCAGCTCCATGAGGAAGGGGGGCCAGGCAACATTTTCTCCCTCAACAGAGGGCAAAGTGAGGCCCTACGAGTCACCCTAGGAGTTCACAAGGGCTGAAAGTTCCCAGGGGCCCTAAAGATCTTCTCCCACCCTCCTCTTTGGGTCTAGAGTGAGCCACAAAGGTAAGGACTATGTCCCTCAGGAAGGACCCTAAACAGGAGGAAATGGGAGACCTGGAGCATGTGAGTGACTTCTTCGTCATCCCCTCTGTGAGCCTCAGCTTCTATACCTGTGAAGAAAGAGCTCAGGACATGCTTTCCTCAAACAATACCTGTTGTTACAATTCTGTGAACCTCACAAAGAGCACATTTTACCCGCGAAATGACAAAGGCTCGGGGAGGTTAAGAGATTTGTTGACGTTGTCAAAGTCCATCTCTGGGGAACTCTGAAGATCATAGTCTGGAGAGGGTGGTAGACACGAAGCAAAGACTCCCAGAGAGCTTCCACCAGTGCCAGCCTGGGGTGGGAGGGGGAGGGTCAGGAAGGACTTCCTGGAGAAGAGGATGCTGAGCTGAGACCCAAAGGGGGAGGTTGAGGGAGAGAAGTATTCCAGGTAGGGGGCACAGCATGTGCCAAGGGCCTGAGGTGGGACTGTGCTTGGGGTGTTAAAAAACTAGTGTGGGTAGTGTGCAGTCAGTAAGGGGAAGAGGGAGGAATACCTGTGGCCCAAAATGAAGGGGGACATATGAGTGTTCTTATGAATGGGTAGAGAAAAAAAGAGGGAAATAAGGTGAAATGCTGAAGGCAGATGATCTGTGGGTGAGGTTACAGCAGAATTTTATTTTCGTCTTTACATGTTTCCATTATTTTTGGATTCTCTACAGTGACATGTATTACTTGCAAGGTGGAAAGGATAAAATATATATATAAATAAAAATCCCATAAATCTCTGCCTTTTAAAAACCCCATAAATCTCTGCCTTTTAAAAGTGTGGAAGGAAATGCACCAAGTTCATGATCCAGATGCCCTTTAATTCTCCCTCTGTGGAATTTGATCATTAATTGTGATGATGATGAATCATCAATGGAATGAAATTATTAATGAAATTATTTAGGAATGAAGCCTGCTGTTCTTGAAGCCAGGGGCTGCTGTGATGACTTGTGCCATGTATAAATCATCAGACACGCGGGGAGGGAGGCTAGGGGGTGGGGGGGGTGGGAATGGGGGGATACTGAGGCCTCCGGAAGCGGGAACTGAATCTGAGACTTGAGCACAGAGCCGCCTCACCTGCTCTGCGCCAGGCCGGCACCCTCAGGGTGAACTCAACCAAGCTGGGTGCGGGAGAGACTTCTGGTAAAGCGAGGAAGGGCCCCGAATTCACCCCGCCTCCCCGCTGCGCCTCCAGCCACCAGGGGGCGCCGCTGGCTAACGTCTGCCCCACCAGCTACAGGGCCTTAAGCCCTCAGGCCACAGGACCTCTCCGCTCCTATTTCCCCATCCGTGAAATGGGCACGGTACTAATTATGGGTGATAGAGTTTATTTAAACCCAGAGAATGCCCCATATTTCTAAGATATTTCAGGGAGGTCACAAACACCACCCTCCAACCAAAGTTTACCCAAGTACTAAGGATCAGGCCATGGAGGGGAAACTGAGGCCCAGAAGGGGCTGTGACTTGCAAGAAAGCATCAGAGGCTTCCTTTTCCCTACGGGGAATCTGAGACAGCCTCAGAATCAGAAGATGGAGAGACCTTCCGTGGGGGAGAAGTCTGTGCTTTTGTTGCTGTTCTAGAGAGGGAGAAAGTATAAGGGAGCCAGCACTGGGTCCTGGGACCAGGGAGAACTAGGATCCTTAGACTGAGGACAGAAACCACAGCAACTTAAAGCAACAGCCAGTGCACAAGCAATGAAGGCTAAATCAGTCTTCAGAGACAGTTCCTGACACACAGCCCTCTCTTTCATGGCCCCTATCGCTCCCCACCAGAGCTCCAGAGCCAGAACTGGGCCTGGATGAAGCTTTGGTGCTGAGAATTCTCCCATTCAAGTTCTTGTTCTCTTGTAATGAGCTGCCTTGCAGATGAAGGGGAGGTGTCTAGGGGAGGGGGCATCTCCTTGAGGCTGACTCCCCAGCTCCTTGTGCAGGGCTACCCCAGAGGCACATAAGAGGCACAGGCCTGGCACACAGTAGGTGCCCGGTAATTATTGGATAAAGAATGAAAGAATAAAGTGATTGACGTGGTTGAAGAGTGACCACTGGAGAAGATGCACAAAAGGCCTGGCAGATACTCCCTTTCTACACCAGGGGTTGAAGTCCAGGAGGGAGAACTCAAGGGCCCTGGAAGAGGCTGCCCCCAGCCCAGCTCCTTGGAGAGCTCTCTCAGCTGAGCTCAGGGTCAGAATGGATCCCGCCTGGTGCCTCCAATTCAACCCTGAGACCTGTCTGTAGCTAAAAGCCTGATTGTCTCCCTCAGTGGGTGGGGAAGGCAAAGCAGGGGCCACCTGGGACCTCTTCCTGGAAAGTCCACCCACCCATCAGGGGCCACTAGGTTCCCAAAGGCTCAGCCATCACATTGCCCTCATGGTCCACACAGGGCTTGCCCACGGTCCTCTGGTTTTCCAGGTATAGGGCCCCAGGGTCTGGGCTGGCCTCAGGGAACAGGAGCTCAGTGTCAGGTGACTCTGAGGCCTCCCCACCCAGGGCTCCCTCCTCCTCTCCCTCCTCCTCTTCTGCCTCCTGCAGAGTCCGCTGAAACTGGAATCTGTCCAGACCACCCTGCTTGGGGCTGGTGGGGTCCACAGGGCTGCGGGGGATCTTGCTCTGGTACCACTCGCGGTTGTCCTCCAGAGTGTCCAGCAGGTCCTGTGCATCTGGGTGTACCAGGTCAGCCCACGTCTCCCACAGTGGGTGGGCAATGTAGTCAATGAAACCCACCTGTGGGGTGATACAGAGTTGGGGGATAGAGATTGCTGGGTGGTGAGTTACCATGGAACCTAGACCCAGTCCAGCCCCCAGACCTTTGCCCAGGTTGTTCCCTCTGCCTGGAATGCCATTTCCCAACTCCTACACATCCTTCGAAACCCTCTTCAAATAACCCCTCCTCTTGGAAGACTCCTCTGCCCCTTTTGAGCTCCCCCAACCCCTAAGTCTTTCCCTCTACCTCAGCCCTGGCTCCTCAGAGCTGGATGAATGTGTCCCCCAGACTGGGAGCACCTCAAGAATCTCCTATGTCACTCAGAACAGATACTTCCAAACTCCACAAATGAGTGAAGATCTCTCTTCTGGCAGCCCAGAGGGAATACACACCAGGCCTGACTCTGCACAGCCCAGTGCAGACCCTTAGGCCACATCCCCTCATTTGCCAGCCAGGGGTCAAGCCAGGACTCGTGGGGTCAACTCAGCCACTCCTTTCCCTCCCACCTCCCCAGTGCCCACCAGCTCGGCTCAGTCACCCTCAGACCTGGGACTTCTCCACTGAGGCCGTGTGCTTATCGCACATAGGGCTGATGTCCAGGCCTGATTCGCGCTCACGGTCGCCCTGCTGGAAGAACTCAGCCATGATGCGGTCTGTCCACTGGCGGTAGAGCGGCAGCGGCTTGGTGGGGTTGCTGAGGTCGGCACAGTGCACCAGGCTCTGCAAGACCTGGTGAGACCGAGGCTCGGGAGGGCTCAGGCCAGGCCACCCCAGGCCTGGTACCTGCCCCAGAGGCTGGCGCCATGGACATACCCATCTTACAGGTGGGGAAACTGAGGCTGGGCAGGGGAAAGGGTGGCTAAGGCACAGCCACGTGACCGTATGTGCCTCTATTTCTTCACGTTGGGCACGCAGTTGGCACTTCATAAATGCAGCTGAATGAGAGTGTGGAAACCAAGACCTTAGGGCTGGCCCAGCCACACACCTGGATGTGGTCGGAGTAGTTGTCTAGCAGCAAGACTCCAAGGCTTGTCACCTTCTTGGTCTCCACCATGGTCTTGAGGTCAGCCAGGATGTTCATGTGTTTGGACATGTCTGTGGCCAGCACCTGGGGGAAGGTGAAGGAGGATGGCAGGTATGAGGATAGCGCCTGCCCCACCCCCACTCCCCACCTCCCAGATGCCACACCCACTTGGATCCTCAGCCCTCTGAGCCTCAGTGTCCTCATCTGTCAAATGGGGGCATGTATCAAGATTTGCTGTAAACCCAGCTCACAAGAGAAGCTGAGTCAATAGTCCCTTCTCCAAGGTTGCTGGGCTTGTGGGGTGCATCCCACATGTGAGACAGGGCATGAGGGAGGGAGATTAGACCTGGGGGTTGACATGAAACATGCCTGAAGCCCAGCAGATGACTTGGCCAGTGCAAAGGTCCTGAGGCTGAATAAGCTGAGGAACATAGAGGAGAGAGTTGTGGCTAGAACAAATGAGTGCAGGAGCAACATGGGATCAAGTGAGGGTGACAAGAGTGGGGAGGGCCTCAGGGAGGAGCAGCGGATTTATCCAGAGGGCCATGGGAGCCACAGGTGGACTGAGTGCTCCCCAAACCTTCCTGTGGCTGCTGTGTGGCTGGGAGGGCTGTTTTCAGCCACCAGAAGGGAAGTTCAGCTCTGAGCACAGCTGCTTAAAAATCATTTAGCTGGACCCATGCGGACCCAGCCCAGGAATGACCCACGGGCTTCTCTGAGAATCAGACAGAAGTCTCAAAACTTCTCCCCAGGGGACTTCCCCGGTGGTCCAGCAGTTAAGACTCCATATTCCCAATGCAGGGGGTCCTGGTTCGATCCCTGGTCAGGGAACTAGATCCCTCATGCCGCAACTAAGAGCCCGCATGCCACAACTAAAGATCCCGTATGCCACAACTAAAGATCCTGCATGCGGCAACGAAGATCCTGCACGCTGCAATGAAGATCCCTTGTGCGGCAACTAAGACCCAGCACAGCTAAATGAATAAATAAATATTAAAAAAAAACTTCTCCCCAAACCTCCCATCTGGACCAAATGATGCTTCCACTGGGAGTGCCCACTGCCCAGAGCCCCCACTCTCCCTCAGCAAACTTTTAGTTCCTCTTCACTTGGAGCCTGGTTTCCTCTGAGCCCTCCCCACATGCTGTTCCCTCTGCTGGGAACACTCTTCCCCACCCCGTGGTCCTCTACACTCTTCAGGCCCTGACTTCAATGTTCCCTCCTGGGGAAGCCCTCCTCAACCTTGAGCATCTCTCCATCACAGCTCTGTCTACAGGTCCCCCATCATGGCTCTGCTTGTGGGTCCCCCATCATGGTTCCCACCTGTGTGTCCATCTCCCCCACAGACTGTGAGTTTCATAAAGGCCAGAATTCTAATGGTCACTGTCACAGGACAAGCACAATGGATGCTCAATAAATGCTTGTTAAATAAATTAATTGATGCATAAGACCCCAAAATGTACTGGCGTCTCCCAACTTGAAAAATATCAAATGCACAGACTTAAGGGTCAGAAAAGTTGCACCTGAAACCCCAGAAAGTTTCCACATCATTTGCACGTGAATCACATCCAAAACCTGATTAGCCTGACCAAGGGCCTAGTCACCCCTACCCAAGCCTTGGACAGTCACTGCCCCGTTTTAAAGACCAGGAAGCTCGGACTCAGAATGGGGACATGTCCTGGTCCAACTGAACCCCCAGCCATACCAAGGTCGCCCCACCCCATCCATCGCTGTTGTCTTACCATGTCGATGACCATCCTGCGCAGACTCAGCCGCTGCTTGGTGGTGAGGTTCTGGAAGATGTCACAGTTCTCTGCCTGCAGCAGCTTGAAGCCCACAGCCAGGTGGTGGTTCTCCAGCATGGAGGTATCATTGTACATAAGTGCAAGCTCTGAGTCTGTAGGGGAGGTGGAGCACCTCAAGACCTGCCCATCCAAGCCACTCCACCCAAAGGCCGGTTCTGTAAATTCCCAGTAAACTCCTACTCATGCATTGAAGCCCCAACTCCAATGCCCCCTCCTCCAGGAAGCCTTCTAGGACCCTGTCTCTCCCCATGGCCCTGCCCTGACTCTGCGGGGCTGGGGGCATCTGTGTTCAGCTCTACCTCCTCAAGACTGGTGACTCCTTGGGGACTTGACATGGCAGGAGACAGTGCTGTGTGCTGGTTGAATGAACTACCAAGTCTTTGTCTTATTAGACCCTGGGATCCTCAAGTGAGAGGGCTCCACTCTTATCTCCAGCTCTCCAGGGGTGTATATAAGAGGTACCCAATAATTGCTTGTTGACTGAGTTTTTCTGACACCACAAAGGATCCTAAACTTTAAAATCTCAGTGGGCCCAAATCAGCTCTGCCACATTTGTTATTCTCTCATTTATTGAGTGTCTGCTATATATCTGGGTCTGCTCTCAGCACCTAAGGGAGGGAAGATTGTGGCAGTCATTTCACAAACAGGGAGACTCCGAGCAGGAATGGGACCACCTAACATCACTTGATTGACAGGTGGTGGCAGGGCCCAGCCCCCTAACTCACTGGTGTTAATGAGAAACTGATTGGAGACCCCAGGATGATCCACATCATGGATGGCGCTTGCAAAGATGGCAGCCAGGACTTCCAGGTCAGTGAACACGGCCTGAGTGGGCACGGAGCATAAGAGGTGAGGGGCAGGCTCTCTGTGCCCTGCACGCACCAGGGCTGCCTGCAGCTGTAGGGCCCTACCTCAAGCGCAGGTGTGGCCAGCAGCACATGTGTAGACTGGGCCACGTCAGCAGCGTGTAGGCTATTGTGGTAGGCCACATCGTTGTGGTAGTGACCCTCCAGTGTCAGTAGGTAGGTGGCAAGCGTGTCTGCTGGGATCCGAAATGTCTTGAGCAGGTCCCGTTCCTGGTCCGTCACAGGGCCCCAGTCAGGGCCTCGGCCTCTGGGTGGCAGCACACACTATTCCTATGCCTTCTCTCCTTCTGAATCCCTATCCATCTCTCAAGTTTCCCCTCTTCCAGGATGCCCTCCCTGCTCTCCCTCTGAACTCCCCTGGTCTCTGTCCTTCCCCTCTGGCTCGTCTCTGACCCCACAGTTGTTCCCTACAGACTGGGTCTCTTCAGGCCTGGCCCAAGGCTGAGGCTTGAGTCTTGTTGCCAATCAGCAGTGAACTTTTAAACCTAACAAATGCCTATCCATCCTTCAATGCCCCTGCTCAAATGACCCCACTCAGGGATGTTAGGGAGGATTTGAAGAATATGTGTCCCCTGAGGTCCTGAGGTAGGAAGGAGTGAAGGAAACACAAGGGTATTAGAAGCCAAGGGCAGGGGAGGTACCTGAAAGATGCTGAACATGATAGCTGTGAGGGGCCGGTTCCCACTTAGCTCTGCCACTTTGAACACATCAAGTCCCCACTTCTTGGTGTCTTCCAGCTCCTAAAATGTGAAGGACTGGAGCTTAACTGCAGCCCAACTTCCCCAGACTCTGGAGCCTCAACCCCCATCCCCAGGCCTCAGGTCCTACACTGAGCCCCACCTGGTCAGTATATAGGTGGGCAAACTGAGGCCCAAAATAGGGTAGCCACACAGAGCCAGGATTCAAACCTGGGTCTCAGCATTCCTATTGTAAACCCACCTTGGCCAGTTGCCCCTCCTGATCAGTCTGGACCCCAAAGCGTGGGACAGTGGCTGCAGAAAGGTTGGTACTGTGGGGAAGTCCACGCAGGCCGCTGATCTGGGACATGGGCCTTGGGGACTCCGTGGGGGTCACCCTGGGCAACTCCACCTCAGTCTGCTGGTCTGTAGATGGGGCAGGGTAGGGCTCAGAGAAGTCAATTCACCTGCTAGGGTTAGCCTGCTTGGCCTCAAGTACTGGACCTTGCCAAGCCTCAAGATCAACCTATTTCCTTTTTACCTGGACCAAAGTAATCTCAGAGTAAACTCCTTTCTGGCCTGTAGATACCCTTCTCCTCTGTTCAAGGCTGATCTCAGTGACCTCTTCTGCTGGACATGGCCCCTGGGCACCTGGAGCTTAGTATTTTTCCCAAAACAGTCAAATGTCCTGTCCATCTCCCAAGCTGGAGACCCAGCTCTGTCGTTTCCTCTATCTCCTCCTTGGCAAACTTCTACTCATGCTTCAAAACCCTAACTTTAATGTCCCCCTCCTCCTGGAAGATCCTCCTGCCCCTCCCTCTGGTCCAGCCCTGCCTCATGGGGCTGGGGGTATCCGTGTCTGGTTCTATCTTCCTCAGTTGAGGTCTGTAGCAGAAGTCTTTCTTTCCCTTCCCTCTTCCTACCTCTGTAATGTGGCCTAGTCAGTGACCCACCATAGCTCACCCAGGAAGGTTCGGGATATGTACTCAGACACTTGGTTCCCAGAGCTGCTGGCTTCAGACAGGTGAGTCAACTCCCGGTTCAGCATCCACTTGAACTGCAGAGGAAGGTGATGTCAGTGATGATGGGGGCACTGTGGACATAGGCAAGTGATCTCAGTTATCTGGCTCTACTAACCTTGTTGGAGGCCATCTCCCCCACCGAGTGCCGCGCCTGCAGTGTCTCCAGCTGATCCAAACACCAATCCAGCTCGTCCAGTGTCTCCAAAGCCAGCTTCTGCCCAGTGTCCTCTGGGGGCCAAGCTGGTCAGGGGCCTGCCCCACCCCCACTTGGGAACCCTGTGCCCCTCCTGCTCCCATCTCTGCCTCTGGACCCTGGATCCCTTCCCAATGAGAATGAGGCCACTCAGGACCCCAGGATCTCCACATCCCCAAGGGTGTTTGGGCGGGGGGGGGTGGCGGGGGGGGGTGGGGGAGAGGTTTACAATTAGCACAGCCCAAGGATTCATGGGCTGGGGAGGTCCCCATAGAGAGGAAGTTCACAGCTGTCCTACAGTGGAAGGAGGGGATAGGAGCAGGCGCATTACCTGTTGGTGGAGGGGGCTGACTGCCAGATGGGGTGTTCCCGATGCATGCCTGCCTGCAGTACAATCGGCTCAGGAGCGGCCTCCCCCACCCATAGGGGCCCCGCCCCCAAGACCTCCTGGCCCCGGCCCCTCCTCCTCTTCCCCCCATCCCCGAATTGCCAGCCGCGCCCTTTCCGCCCGTGCCCCGCCTCTGCTTCGCCCACCTCGTCTTCTGATCCCGCCCCTCTCCGCCAGGCCCTGCCCTTCTCTCCGCAAGGCCCCGCCCCCGCCCCGCCCCCTGCGTACTTGGCTGCCCCGCGGCCTTGCAGGTGGGCAAGGGCCGCAACGTTGCTCCGAACTGTCCTCAGACTGGCCAGGACCTGCGGGGGGGGTGGCCAGCGTTGGGAAGGAGGGGTCGGCTCTACCTACCCGGCACACGGGAGAAGGAAGAGGTGGGCACCCACCTGGGCAAAGGGTGTCACAATCACGTCTTCTCCGTGTCTGCGGGGAGACCAGACATGGAAGGGTGGTCAGAAGGAGCCCTCCCACACGTTCCCATCTTCCAGTTTTTTCTGGTTTTTTTTTTGTTGTTGTTGTTGTTTTTCCTTTTTGCGCCACGCGGCATGCGGGATCTTAGTTATTGAACCCGTGCCCCCTGCAGTGGAAGCGCGGAGTCTTAAGCACTGGACCGCCAGGCAAGTCCCCCATCTTTCAGCTTTTCCCCACACTGTGCCCTCAGCTGAGTGCATCCTCCTGTCCCGAATCCCTCCTTTGGGTGTCTTCCTAGTAGTTCCTGGACTCCCCTCACCTGACTCTTCTCTGAAAGCAGCCACAGCCCCTCTGACCAATCACTCGCTTTATCCCCATCTCACAAATGGAGAATCTGAGTCCCAGGGGCAACAGGGGTCTTAGTAGAGGCAGGAAATTATGGCTACCAGAAAGCTCAAATCAAAGTGTTCGTTCAGTTGCTGTTAATTGGCCTTAATGTCACTGGATTGCCACCCAACCCCAGCCTAAAGTGAAGTACAGAGGATCACTGGATATCATTCTCCGCATGTCCGACTGAACAAGCAAATAGGCAAACTCCTACATAAACTTTAAGGCCCACCTCAAACGGCCATTTGAAGGAGGCGTGCCGAATGGAGGAATAAAGGAAGGAAGGAAGGAGAAAGCGGTATTATCCCCCAGCCTCAGACTCACAGGTCGCTAGCCACAGAGGAGTTCCGGGACATGGTCTTGGACGAGAGTTCGTAGTCACTGTCTGAGCGGTACAGGAAGGACTCTCGCCTCTGGCTGTGCTGGGCAGGTGCTTGGATGACCCGGCCAAGGCCAGACCCGGCCTGAGGGTCCAGGGCGCTTCTTCTGCACGATAGCCCATTTTCCAGGTCCAAGCTGAAGGAAAAGGAGTCATAGTCAGAGCTGAGGGTCCTGGCATATGGATGCTGGGTCAAGGCCTATATCAGTTTTGTCACATCCTCCCTGGGGCCACGTGGTGGGCTGGGCAGGAGTGGCCTGCAGCTTGTCCATCTGTCCCACGGTCACACCCCCACTCAGGGACACTGCACCCCTCACGCCTCCATCTCCACCTCTGTACCCCAGAGTCTTTTCCACTGGGACTAATCTGGACTCCAGGACATGAGCTTCATATCTGTCTCCAAGTGGCTGTTGTGACCATGGGTCACAGCTTTTCTATGGACATCAACAACTTTGTTTCTAATATGGGTGTGGTAGACTTCATCCCCAGGGTGCTTTCAGGGAGTTACAACCGAGCACCTGAGGAGAGCGACAGGGCTCCCGTATTACTAAGGAGTAAACTGAGGTCCAGGTCGCAGGGTAAGTTCATGGGGATTGGAAACGACTTCCTGGGCTTTCCTCTCTGGAGGGGACCTGGGTCCCGCCTAGACGGGGCACACTCGAAGGCTCCTCACAGCCAGGAGAGGCCCCATCCCCAGCCAGCTTTGGCTACGCCCTGGACCACCTGTCCCCTTTCCCCAGCTCCAGGTCCCCACCCTCAGCCTATATGGCCCCACCCCAATCTCACCAACCACGCCTCCAGCTCGCTCTGGCCCTATCCTTAGCTCCCCAGTTCTTCTGCTTTATTTTTGGCCTGAACACTCTGCCTGTTCTCTTCCACCTCTGGGCCTTTGCACAGGATGTGTCCTCACCTCAGAGCACCGTCCTCCTCCTGTTCCAGGCAATCCCCAATCGCCCCTCCCATCTCTCAGTCCCGTCTCTCCCTCCTGCCACACCCTGACGGAATAAGGGGGATCTACGACTCTCCCCCTTGGAGTCAGAGAAAGAGTGGCAGGGGGCATGGGGCTAGAACAGAAGTGTGGGAGGGGGAGTTAGCAACCAGGGAGAGGGGCTGCAAGTGGGTCACAGGTTTCTGAGAAGGGAGCGGGCAGGAAAGACGGAGACAGGAAGACCCCAGGGGCCGCCCCTAGACACGCCCCTCCTGGCCGAGGGCCAGTGTCCACCTGGTCCCCCTCGAGGTCACCCCATCTCAGTCCACGGATGGGATAGGCGCCTGCCGGAAGACTCCGAGCAAGGAATTCGGCTCAGACCGGGTTGGGAGTGGGAAATTCGGCAGGATTCTGTCAGGTTCAGCTGGATTCGGTCCGGTTCGGTCAAGTACGGCCAGGTTGGACTAAGCTGGGTCTGATCATACAGGATTCGACCTCTTCCCGTGAGTTCTGTCGGGTGAGTTCGGTAGAATTCGGCTACAACCGACCGCATTCGGGTAGGTTCGGATGCGTTCGGGCGTGTTCGGCTACGTCCCGTCGCGCCAAGTTTTCGAGCAAGTCCGGGTGGCACTCGGGCCAGGTCGGGCATATTCGGCTTAGTCCGGCCTCACTCGGATGTTCGGCTATGTCCGACCGCTCTCGGTCTGTTCGGGTTCTGGGGCTCCTGGAGAAGCCCCTCAAGTCCAGCGTTTCTGAGTTCCCGCTTCGTGACGTCACCCGGAGGGGCGGGACTTCTTAGCTCTTACCCGGCCTCCAAGTGTGCCGGGTGACTGGAGGAGAGGATTCTTGGGGGCGGGTTAGTGGCGGTGGGTACCCTAAACCTGTGCTCAGAGGGGGAGGCCTGGGAGTGGCTACCACCTACCCCTCCCTCTCATCTCCCCAGAAGTTCTGGGAAAAGCACACCTATGGATGAATACGGAAACTGAGGCCGGGAGAGGCCACAGCGTGGTGGGTTCGAATCCAAGTAGCGAGCACGGAGAGTTAAGGGCTGACCCGGGGTTTTGTCGCTACGGGGGAAGCTGTTTTTCTTTCTGCTCTAAACTTAGCCGAGAGCTGCTGGGTCAGGCCGTGGTTCCATGACGCGGGCAGCGGGGAGGAGCTCGCACCGACTGTGGGAACGGCGCGTCTGTCCCAGACAGGTAAACTGAAGCACAGGGGCCTCGGAGAGACCTGCCCTCGCCCAGCCTCACGCCCTTGACGTCCTCGACGCCCCTGTCCTCACTCCGGAGCCCTCGGCGGGGACCCCTCTTCGCAAGCTTCTGGTGCCCTGGGGGCGCTCTCCCGGACCCGGGACCCCAGTCTCGGCCTGAAATGGCGCCATCAGGGACCACAGTCACAACTGCCCCCGTCTCCACCAGCTGCCACTGGCCGTGTGACCTTGGAGAAGGGACCTTTAGTCCCTGAGCCGCAAGATGCCAAATTACCAAGTGAGAAAACCGCACGAGCCAAGCGCAAGGTACGAGACCCAGTCGGCGCCCGCCAGCCCCACCTCCAACCCCAGCCTCTGCCCTGCGACCCACGATGTGACAGTCGCTTCCTGAAGGGCCGGAATTCAAACCTAAAGCGGTGGAACGAGTCCTTGGAGAACGCAACCGAGTGGGGCTGCGCAGAGGCGGCGCTCTGCGCGGGTGCGCAACAAGCTCTCTTAACACCGCGAACACCCTGCCTCAAAGGCCTCCATCAAATCACTTCTTCCTCCGCGGAGATCGAGGGCTTACTGTGAGGCCACCAGGCCATCCCGTTGCTGGCGCCAGAACGGATGGCGGGGGCAGACCAAGGGGAGGAGTGACCCTCTTCCCTCCACCTCCAGGACTCTCAGCCCGCCTGCCCCGGGTTGGCGAGGGTCAGAAGGAGACGTGAGCCTCAGCCCGTCCTGCTCCAGGCCGCACAGCTGGAGAGGGACAGACGGCTGGTCCCCTGGGCGTGTGTCCAGGCGGTGGGTGGAGGGAAACAGAGATGGAGAGAGACAGTCATCAACTAAAAGAGACAGAGATAGGGCAGAGGGAGAGAGATACCGAGAAAGGGCAAAGGGGCAGAGCCTTCATGCCCTGACCCCCCACCTGGCCCCAGCTGTCCTTGACTCTGCCCTTCCCACCTCCAGCCCGGCGGTTCCCATGACCCCTGCGAGGCCCACTGTCTCGCCTCACCACAGCGGATGGGCCACGGTGAAGCGCCGCTGCAGGCGGATGCTCTGGTTCACCAGGAGCTTCCTGAAGAGCCCGGGGGAGCCGCGCGGGGAGCCCCGGGGGGAGCTGGGCACAGGGGCCGGGGCGGGCGCAGGGGGGCCCTGCATTGCCAAGACCGCGTGCAGGCTGGACGGAGTACAGGCTGCGCGGGACCTTTTCTGGACAACCACGGGGGCGGGGCCCGGCGGGGAGAGGGCAGGAGGCGCACCCGCCCCGCCTTCGCCGCAGGACCGCTCAGGGACGCCCTCACCGGGACAAATGGGGAAACCGAGGCACTGAGCTAGACGGGACACTCTCTGCTTCCCCTTTGGGGGAGCCCAGAAACTGCATCTTATACCACTTCCCTCTGCCACCTTGTCCCCCAGTAGTGCAGCTTGCTCAGCTGATAACTCGGCTGAAAAGAGAGATACAGAAGTTCAAAAAAGGAAGTGCTCTCCATTATCAGGGAGTCACCGAGACACAGAGTTTGCCGAGGGGCTGCCCAGATCCCACACAGTGCTTGCAATACCCCTCTACCCATTTTCCAGATGGAGAAACTGAGGACTGAGCCACCAAGGGGCTGCTCAGAAACTACAAACCCTTAATCCTTTGTCAGGTGGGGAACTGAGGCTTGGAGAAAAGTGGTAACAGACGCAAGTCTTCACTGCAAGGCAGCTCCCCCTCTCCTGTCCCCCTCCACAAGTCCCCACATGACCTCCACCTGCTCTGACATTCCCCAGGCCCTGTCTCTGGGTCGTTTCCCCTCTCCTGCTGTCTCTACTGGACAAACATCCGCACTCCACTCCTGCCAGGCCTTCCGGTCCTGTGAAGCTTCAGCTGCCACCACCCACCCCAGGAAGGACCCTTGGAAAGGGAAGCCTTGCCCCTGGTATCAGGGGGGCTGTTCAGGGGTCTGTACCAGCTGGCCTACCCTCAGAATGCTGGGGTTGGGTGGTCTTGCCCCATTCTTCAGAAAAGGAAACCAAGTCTTGGAGAATGTCACACTTGGAGACAAGACCCAGAACACCCACCTCTCAGGCAGAAGCAACCAAGGCCCAGCTGAGGCCACACAGAATCTATGGGCCTGACTGTGTCCTGCTGTGGGATAACAAGCCCCCTGCCTGGGCCTTGCCCCAGGGGACTGCACTAGTTTTGGGAGTCCCAGACAAATGCCACCCAGGTTTCTGGCAATCCTGGGGGGATGTGAGATACTATTTCAGGAGATCAGGGCTTCAGTGGTGAGACCCTGACCCTCCCCTGACATCTCACTCATACTATGGTCCCCGTTGTATAGATGAGAAAATGGAGGCTCACAGAGGAGTCACACTGGGGCTCAGGAGGACAGAGAGTCTCAAGGGTCTGGCTGGGAACCCCCTTCTGTCCCCATGGCCCTGCAACCGGACACCTGGTGGGAATCAGACTCTCTGTCCCCAAGACAAAAATACCATCTGTAGCTGCTGTGGCTATACCTAATTATAGCTTGTCCCCAGGGGATAGAGGCCGCCAGGATCAGTCTAGTGGAGAGACTGGGGCTGGGTCCAAGGAGCCTTGACACCATCTCAGCCCCATGGGGGAGACTCACAGTGTTCTCATATCCCCAAGGAGAGACTGAGACACAGAGAGATGCAGTCCTTCTCCTGAATTCACAAACATAAAATGGAAGGTTAAGGCTAAACACATGGGTACGAACTGAGCACTCCTTGCTCTCCCGGTGCTGAGCCAAGGGCTGTGCATGTAAAAGTCATTTTATTTTCAGAGCAACTCTATAAAGTGGGGACTATTATTCCCATTTTGTGGATGGGGAAACTGAGGCACAGAGACGTGTGCTCATTGCCTGAGGTCATTCAAGCCTAGGTTGGCAGCCTCCCCAGCCTCTTCCACTTAATGCTTAAATGGCTCCATCTCCTCTGCAGTCCCAGGTGCTACTCTGATATTAATGCTTTATCAGTAGTTTTAATATTAATGTTTCATTAATAGATTCAACTTTAAATACTTTATAACCAGTTTTAACGGTAATGCATTATCAATAGCTTTTTGGGTGGAGAAATTGAGCCACAGAGCCGAGATTCAGCATTCAAAACCTGGCCTGCCTGACGCTGGGACATGACCCCAAGCTTCGCCCAGGAAGGGGCAAAGGCCAAAGGAGGGGTTGACATGACTTTGTCTCACCCTAACTTTGTCCCTGCGTGCTATGTGACCTGAGGAGGTGCCCAGCAGTCTCTAGTGCCCTTAACACTTCGGTGTCTCAATTTCCCCTATTTGAGCCTCTTCCCTGGGCAAGCACTTGTCTCCTCTGCCACTAGGTGGCGCCCGTGAGACAGGAGGTGGGTGCTGTTACACCCATTTTATGGACAAGTATACCGGGGTCTGGAGAGGAGAGATGACTTGCCCAAGTCCGCCTGAAGAATCTAGTTATCTTTTTTTTTCTAATTAAAAAAAAAGTTTTGGCCACACTCCAGGGCATGTGGGATCTTAGCTTCCTGACCACGTATCAAACCTGCACCCACTGCATTGGAAGCGTGGAGTCTTAACCACTGGACAACCAGGAAAGTCTCCCTTGGAAGAATCTAGGGCTTCCCTAGTGGTGCAGTGGTTGAGTCTGCCTGCTGATGCAGGGGACACGGGTTCGTGCCCCGGTCTGGGAAGATCCCACATGCCGCGGAGTGGCTAGGCCCATGAGCCATGGCCTCTGAGCCTGCGGGTCCGGAGCCTGTGCTCCACAACGGGAGAGGCCACAACAGTGAGAGGCCCGCGTACCGCAAAAAATAAATAAATAAATAAATAAATAAATAAGAGAATCTAGATAGAGAGAGGAGGGTGGAGGCTGAGTCACATGTGCAGATGATCACATGGGTCAGATCTCACCCTCCTCTGCTCCAGACCCTCCTGTGGCTCCCCATTGCCCTCACTTCTGAATCCACACCTCCCTGGACGCCTGTGTGGCCTCACTCCTGCCTGCCTCCCCAGCACACGCCTCTTGGCTCACTCTGCTTCAGCTTCATCATCCCCTCCCCGCTTGCTGTTTTTCAAAGCATCCAGGCTCATTCTTATCCCATGCCCTTGCCTGAAGGCTCTTCTCCTCCTAACTTTTTTTTTTTTTTTTGGTTGCACTGGGTCCTTAGTTGCGGTTCACGGGCTCCTTAGTTGTGGCATGCGAACTCTGAGTTGTGGCATGCATGTGGGATCTTGTTCCCTGACCCAGGATCGAACTCAGGCTCCCTGCACTGGGAGTGCGGAGTCAACCACTGCGCCACCAGGGAAGTCCCCCCTGCTAACTTTTTTGTCTTTCAGGTCACAGTTGAAGCATCACCCCCTGCAGGAAGCCCTCCGTGACCAGCCAAGTAAATAAATATTCTCAGAGCACCCTCCTCTCATTGGTACAATTTCACATTTACTGTCCTGATTATTTGATCTGTGTCTGCCTCACCTGCCAGCCCCTTGAGGGCAGGACTAGGTCTGCCTTGCTCCCAGTTGTGCCCTCAGTGCCCAGCACTCAGTAGGTGCTCAGTAAATGTTTGTGAGATGAATAAGAGCCTCCCCTCCCACCCTCCAGCCACACTGATCTGTGTTCATGTCCTCATATATCTGATCCTCTTGAGTCTGACGCTTTGCACATTCTGTTCCTTCTGCTTGGCATACCCTTCCCTGCACTCCTCCCGGCTGACTTCTCTTTACCCTTCAGGCTAAGCTTAGATGTCACTTCCGAGCAGTCCTTCCTCACCCCCTACCTCCAAAAGCTGGGTCAGAAGCCTCCTCTGGGCCCCACGGCACCCTGATCTCTCTCCATCACAGCACAGATCACTCTGTGTTGTCTCCAGCTGGTATGAGTCTGTCTCTACCTTTAGCCTATGAGCACCTGCTTGCCCTTGGGCTGTGGCCCCAGTACAGGGCCTGGCACATGGTAGCTGCTAAATAAATGCTTGCTGAACAAGATGCTCAGACCCTCCCAGACCCATGTGATCCACCTGGGGTAGTGGGGAGGAGGGCCACAGCTGAGGACTATGCTCTGGCACAGAACGTTCATGACAAAATGCAGAAATTATGAGTTTGTGTTTGCATCTCACTGATGACACAGGCTCAGGGAAGCACCACCGCTTGCTTGGCAGTGCACAGAACATTGGCCTTGAAGCTAGCTTCCCTGAAGGCTGAGCCTCTCCCACCACATCAGCACGTATATGCATGGGCAGGACACACACACACACTCACAGGAACACAACCCACCACTCCTGCCTTCCAGAGCCACGTGGTTTTCCCCCGAGATGGGCCCAAACCTAGTCTCTGTTTGTTCTTTCTTGAAGATGGAAAATCATGAGTCACCGGGAGAGAGGGGAGGAGAAGCTGAGGGCTGGAGGGTGGAGGCAAGGGGCCTGCTGGGTCACCTGGGAAAGCTCCAACCCTTCTGGGCTGTGGGGTCCTTCTGCCCCAGACACCAGCTAGGGCTGCTGGAGGGCCAGGCTGGGGTGTTAGGCCAGGCTTGTTGATCAAGAAGCCTGTGGCCCCGGGAGGTCCAGGGACCACGGCAAGAGAAAAGTCCAGAGAGGAAAGCGACTCACCCAAGGTCACTCAGCCTGGCCTCAAACCCAGGGCTCTAGGTCTGGCCTGATTTAGCTCCCCCTCCCATCCAAGGAGGGCCTGGGACTCCTGGACCCTGCTCTTTGGTGGCACTGAGGCCCCTCTGACCCCACTGAGGCCCCTGTTTTTCTGTGTTTCTATTATGTCTTTATCTTATTCTGCCCCCCTCCCTCAGTTTATATGAAATGGGAGCAGCCCCTCCCCCACCTCTACTCCCCTCTTCTCCACCTCATTCTTGTGTGGAAGAAACATCCTGTGCTCAGACCCCCCAAGAGGCTTCCCTCCGACAGCAGGGGACACGTGAGTGTGTGCGTGTCTGTGTGGACACGCCACAGAGGAGGATCCTCCCCCAGCACAGCAGACAGCCTGCCCTGGGCCTCTCATATACCCAACCCAAGCTCCCCTGAAATGCTTGCCGTGGCCACAAACCCACAAACACCCGAGGACACTCCAGGGTCTGGAGGGCCCTTGGACACCGAACTGGATCAGAGCGAGGACAGTCGTGCCCAGCCACACACACGGGCACCACAAGGGGAAACACCCAAGCACGTAGGTAACTGGTATACACACACCTGAACACATCCCATCACCCACAGAGACACAGCCAGCTGTGGACACTCACACAACAGATAGGAGCACACACGGGGTCGCAACTACTCAGACTCACACGCATTCGGATGCAACGGCACTTAGGCACACCAGGTCACACAGACCCATAAGCAATCATGGCACTACCACCCCCCAACTCCACCCTCCTCTAAAGCGCCAGCCTCAGCCAAGAGGCAGAGACCCCCGCCCCTGGAAGACCAAAGACCCTCCCCTATTCCCGCCAGGCCCTGCGCGCCCCTCCCCCACTCCGTGGGAGGGCCCTGCCCCCGCCCACCTACAGCCTGCGGAAGGAGGAGGGCCAGGAGCGCCGCGACTTCTCGATCGCTGGCCGCGGGCTCAGGTCCCGCTCCCCGCGGCGCACAGACTTGTCCGGGTCTGAGTGGAAGCGCCGCTGGATGCGGATGGGGTGCCGGGGCTGCCGCCACAGGTGCTTCGGAGCCCTGGCTGTGCCTTGGCGGCTGCGAGCGCAGTTCAGCTCGCGGGATGCCTCTACCCCTTCCTGGACCCCCGGGGTCTCCATGCGACCAAGCGGGGGAGCAGGCAGAGAGCAGGGCGCGGGGAGCGGTCCCCGGGAGCGAAGTGTCTGAGCCCGGGTCCGGCCAGAGCCGGGGGTGAAGACAGAGAGGAGCTGTCCGCGCCGGAGGTGCTGAGGCGGGAGAAGGTAGACACAGGGGCTCAAGGTGGGGCTGACACCGAGGAGCTGTCCTTGTTGAGAGGGTGCTGAAGGATAGATAGGAGGGGAAGAAGAACTTGGGGGTGAGGGTTGCAGACAGGATCTGGGGAGATCCCCAGAGCCAAGAAGGGCTTGAGGTCCCTTCTAGTGCTGAACGAAATAGGGTCAAGGCATGGACTTGGAGTGAAGACAGAAATTGTCCTCCCGGTTGCTGCTGAATGGACAGCGGGAAAACAGGGGCTCTGGAGACCCCCCACACCAAGGCACTGCCCCGACTCCTGATGCCGAAAGGAAAGAAGGTAGTAGATTCAGGAGCTCCGGGTGGCTGAGACAGAGAGGAGCTGTCCGCGACCTGTCGGTTCTGAAAGGCAGGGCAGGAGGACAGACAGGGGTTCAGAAGAACCTTCAGACAAGGAGGTGCTGAAAGCAGTGGTGGGTCCTCAACCCTTCCCCATGACTGTAGCAAAGACGAGTCTGGAAGCAGAATCAAGGGCTCTGGTCTTCAGTGGTAGGCGCAGATGGCAGTCTCTGCTCAGGAAGGTAGGCTTAGCGGTTCAGCCCCAGATGGGGTCTCTTTGGGACCTTAAAACCCCCATACGCGCAGGGCAGGAATCCGGGAAGTAAAGAGAGACGGGGGAGGGCTGTGGCAGGGCTCTCCAATGCCTGGGATGGGCACACAGAAGCTGCCTCTGGTTGGGATTGCCAACAGTGGGGGTGGGTAGAGAGGGGCACTCTTTTCTAGCCGCACCGACACCCAGATCCTCAGCAGAAACGACAGGGTCTCATTCGCCCCGTGACGCCCTGGGCCCCACCTCACAGTCACAATTGCTGCCCTCAAATCCCAGGCCTGCCCCTCCCTTCCACAGTTCTAGAAACTCAAGGCCCTGCCCACAAGGCATTCTAATCTCAGGGGTAATTTCCTGGGAAGTGGCAAAGGGAGAGCGAGAATGTTTTCTATCACGGTTAACAGAAGTAGACATGGACAAGAGCAGGGCTGAGAAGGTGGGTGTGGCTGGGGAAGGGAAGCATTTGCAGCCATTTGGTGCAGCAGATTTGGGAGCAGAGAGCTCACAGGACATCTCAAGGATATTCCCATGAAGACCATCTACCCTCTACCCCAGTTATGTCCCCAAGTTGGAGGAATGGAAGATGCTTGGGCCACAGGGGTTCAAGCAGACTGAGCTCCGGCCCCAGTATTACCACATCTTGCTGGGTGATGCAAAACAAATTGCTTCTCTCTGTCCATTACATATGGCTCAGTTCCCTACCCTCCAAAGCTGACAGTGGGAGACAACTTGGTCCCGTGGTGGGAGATGTGGGCTCTGTCACTGGCTGGCTGTCACTTTCCCTCCACAAACCTGTTTTCTATTCCAGAAAATGGGGATAATGATGGTGTTCCCACCTCTTGGCATTGTTGCAAGGATGAAAAGAAATGTCACGTGTGAAGGGTCAAAGACCAGGAGCTGCCCATACCAGTCCCCCCTCTCTCTTACCCCCTGCTGGTGTCCACCAATCCCTGATGTGTCTACTTCAAAAATAACCTACTTCTCTCTAGCCCATGGCTCCTGTCCTGGTCCAGGCACCACTTTATCCCGCCCAGAACTGCCCAGGCCTCTTTGTTGGGCTCCAGCTATTTCCACTCCTGTTCCTGACAGTTTTCCTACAGCAGTCACAGGGAATTTTTTAAAATGCCAATCTCACTCCCCTGAAAACCCACCCATGTCTCTCCATTACACCCCACAAAGTCTTGTGTGGTCAAGTCCCTGCCCACCTCCCCAGGCTCCCCTCCTACCCTCCAGCCACAGTGCGCCTGATCCTCTTGAGTCCAAGACTTTGCACATTCTGTTTCTTCTAATTGGCACACACTTCCCTGTGCTCCTCCTGGCTGACTTCTCTTCATCCTTTAGGCTAAGCCTAGATGTCACTTCTTCCAACCAGTCTTTCCTCCCCCGCTCCACCCCCCAGCGCTGGGTCAGAAGCCTCCTCTGGGTTTCCATATTGCCCTGATCTCTCCAGCTAGTATGAGTCTATCTCCACCATCTCCCTGTGAACACCTACTTGCCCATGGCTGTGTTCCCAGTACAGAGCCTGGCTCACAGTAGGTGCTTAATAAATGCTTGCTGAACAAGTTAAAGAAAGGTTCAGCTAGACAAAGTACTCTCCCTCTCCTGGGACAGGCCCTCTTGATCCCCACATGCCTCCTCACCTGCCTGGGGCCAGGCTGTGGCTTTGCTCATTCACTCCAGCCTCGATGTTGAACACCACACAGGCGCTGGGCTCCACGTCTCCAGTGGTCCCGAGACGGCTCGACAGTGGTGGCAGCAATGGGGTCCCTGAGAAGCACCTCCGGATGACACCACTGCCAGGGGGGTTCATGGGGGCCAAGCCAGAATCCGCTGACTCCCAGACTGACTGGGGAGAGAGTGACAAAATATGAGCAAGTTCCCAGGCATGGGGCCTCTCTGGGACCCTGGGGACCATGAGACTCTGAGACGCCCTCACCCAGATTCCTGGACTGACCCAGAGAGTTGTATCTCAGTATTCCCTGAGTGAATTTCCTTCTCTGAGCTGCAGTTTCCTCATCTATGAAATGGGGATGTGGATCTCAACTTTGCAGGATATGAATAGCGCCTGGCCCACAGTAGTCTTTGCAAAAATCCTTATTTATCAATCAATTAATACACAGTATATTCATTGTTACAACATTATATAATATATTGCTATTTATTATAATAATATGCACTGTAATTGTATTCTAGCATAGTATATTATTTATTAAAATATAAAAATAAGATATGCAATAAGTAAACAAGTGAATAATGGCAGTACCAATAGCTAATCTTTGTTGTACACTCACTCCACATAGGTGGTGTTCTAAGGATCCCTCATGGGTTAGCTCACAAGAACACAATGAGGCCATTTTATACAATTATCCTCATTGTACAAACAAGAAAAACCGAGGCTCAGAAGTTAAGTAACTTGCTCAAGGTTGCAGTTGGTAAGTAAATGGTGGAGGTGGGATTCTGGATTCTGAGCTTTGGTGACTCATTTCTTGAAGGAAGGACTTAACAGGAAAAATGAAATGAGATAGTGTTTGCAAGCATGCGCTGGGTAAACACTTGGGACATTTAAAAATCAAACAGAATCGGGATGAGTTGATGAGTCAGGAGTGTGCGCTCTCCAGCCCAACAGATCTGGATTCAATCCATGCCATGTGGTCTAGACCAAGAATGCCTCAGTTTCCCCATCTGTGAACCAGTGATGAAATCCAAACAGATTCCTTGGGGTTGTTGATAATAAAAGGATTCGGCCGGCATGTGCCAGTCGTTGGCTGGGAGCTGTCCACAGTGCTGACCCCAAGAAGTAGCACCAAAACTGGAACCCACAGCCATGGGGGTAGGAACGGGAGCCAGAGGAACAAACATGGGAGACGCAGAGCTCAGAGCCAGCCTTCTCCTGCTCTGCCGCTGCACCTCACGAGTGAGTCTGTCTCCACAATCAGACTCAACATTCAGATGGGGAAACTGAGGTCCAAGACCACAAGGCTAAGCAGGGAAGAGCCAGGGTAGGGGGGTGGGGAAGAAGATGAGAGAAGGGGTCATCAGCTGAACCTCTGCTATGTTTATTTCCTTCCTTATGAGGTGGATCTTCTTATTCCCATATCACAGAGGAGGATGTTAAAGCTCAGAGAGGAAATGACCTGCTGAGGGTCACACAGCTGGGGGCGGCTCATTTTCCCCCTCTCCCTTCAAATCTTTGCAAGAATCTGCTCCTCCTAGAACCTAGGATGCCTGACTGTTCCCTGACACACACTCCATTTGAGCACTACCGTCACCACCTTCTCCTAAGGGCGCCTGAATTCTAATGCAGAAATCGAAGTGTTCCATCCTAGGCCTCCCCAGGGAGGATTCCTGGCAGCTGGGAGCATGCGCAGGGAAAGCTGAGGGTGGGGTGTATGGAGACAGTGGGCCCCTCCCAGAACAGGAGGCTCACTGAGATGTCAGCTGTCTGTTTTCTTCTTGAGGAAACTGAGTTCCAGATGGGAAAACCACTTGCCCACATCTATATTCATTCATTTATTCATTCAGTACAAAAAGATAGTTCATATGGTGCTAGAAAGAAAATTAAAACTATGTTAGGGCCTGGAGACTGATTGAGGGAGAGGCCAGTAATATTGCTCAGGTGTAGTTAGGGGCCCTTCTGAGGAGACGACTTTGAGCTGAGACTGGAAAGAGGAGAAGGTGCTGGCCAGGAGAGAACTAGGAAAATAGTATACCTGGCAGAGGGAACAGAATGTGCAAAGGCCCTGAAGTGGGAACAAGCTGGTGTGGTTTGATGAACAGTGAGGGGAGGCCGGAGTGGAGTGCGGGGAGGTGGGTTGGTGGGGAATTGATGTGGGGCCTCAGGGGTGGTTCTGGGAGTGGATTGAGAGCTTTCAAGAGATGCCACTTGCGGGACTTCCCTGGTGGCACAGAGGTTAAGAATCCGCCTGCCAATGCAAGGGACATGGGTTCGAGCCCTGGTCCGGGAAGATCCCACATGCTGCGGAGCAACTAAGCCCGTGCACCACATGAACCTCCACTCTAGAGCCCGAGAGCCACAACTACTGAGCCCGTGTGCCACAACTACTGAAGCCCATGCGCCTAGAGCCCGTGCTCAACAAGAGAACAAGAGGAGCCACCGCAGTGAGAAGCCCGTGCACCATAACGAAGAGTAACCCCCAGTCTCTGCAACTAGAGAAAGCCTGCACGCAGCAACGAAGACCCAACGCAACCCAAAATAAGTAAATAAATAAATAAACACCGATGAGTTTTGTTTTGTTTTGTTTTTTATAAATTTATTTATTTTTTGGCTGTGTTGGGTCTTCACTGCTGCACCTGGGCTTTCTCTAGTTGCAGCGAGCTGGGACTACTCTTCATTGCGGTGAGTGGGCTTCTACTTGCAGTGGCTTCTCTTGCTGCAGAGCAGGGGCTCTAGGTGCGCGGGCTTCAGTAGTTGTGGCTCGCGGGCTCTAGAGCGCAGGCTCAGTAGTTGTGGTGCACAGGCTTAGCTGCTCCACAGCATGTGGGATCTTCCCGGACCAGGGCTCGAACCCGTGTGCCCTGCATTGGCAGGTGGATTCTTAACCACTGAGCCACCAGGGAAGCCCCCAATGAGTTTTTAAAAATTAAAAAAAAAAGAGATTCCACTTGCTTTATGATTTTAAGAAGCCTTCTGTGTCTGCATCAGGGACCACTGGGGGAGGATAGAGGCTGGGGCAGCATCTGGGTGGGACGTGGGCCAAGGTGGGGCCCATGAGTGGATGCGGGACATGTTTTGGTGGCTGAGACATGGGCCATGGCCATAGGGTGTTCAAGGAGATTCAAGGGTAACTCGTGATTATGATGGGTGACTTGTCACACAGTTCTCTGGATGGGTGGGACCACCATGACCTGGATGGGGAAGATTTGGGAGGAAGCGCCACGATCTGGTGAATTCAGGTTCCACATGGCCCCCAGGGGGAGCGAGAGGAGGCAGCTTGATGTTTGGGTCTGGGCTTGTGGGGGGCCTGGCTGGTTTTGGGGTGAAACAGACAAGACAGGCCCTGGTGGGAGCAGTCGACAGCATCTGCAGGGGCTTGGGTGGTGGATTCTTCAGCAAGCCCCGGCTCCCAGGATCTAGCCCGGCTGCTCCCTGCCGGGGTAGTGTAAGGTAAGGATGGGGGCTCTCAGAGCTGCAGGTGGGGGAGGGGAGGGTCCTCCGGACCTCTCAGCTGCAGCTTTAATCAACCTGCCACTCCAGACTAATTGCTTTCCTCCTTGAGAGTCTGGAGTGGGGACAGAAGGCCTGGCGGGAGGCCCTGGGTGGGGAAGGGATTGCGGGGAGGCTGAGAAGCTGTCTTTTGATTTGTCCATCTCTCCTATCTCTGAGATCCTGATATGAGCTAGCTCTGGCTGCGACCCCAAGTCCTGCCTCTAAGACAAACCCTAAATCTGTCCCTTGACTGATCCTAACCCTCCCGTGGCCTCCAGCACCCCTAGATCACAATCCACACCCCTCACCGCAGCCCCCAAGACCCCACGTGCCCTAGTCCCTGCCCTTCATCACCTCTCACCTTCCTCTTCTCCCCTCACTCAACCTGCCTCAGCCTCACCAACCTTGTCGTAGCTGCTCCTTAAACCTGCCTCAGGGCCTTTGCACAGGCTGTGCCTTCTGTAGGAAATTCCCTTCCCCCAGCTCTCCCCACGGCTGGCTGCTTGTTTTCATCCATTCTTCAGCTCAAAAGTCACCTCCTCAGAGAAGTCCTCCCTGCCCAGCCTGGGCAGCCTCACTCACATTCACCCACCTCCAGAGGTTATCCTTTTTCTTGGTTTAATTTCTGTCTGCCCAGCCTGTGAGCCTCCATGTTCCCAGGCCCAGCACAGTAGGCACTCCACGTGCAAGTGGAATGACTGATGCTGTAAACTGAGTGTTTGGAGGAGCATAATGTGGTCCCCACTTTGCAGAGGAAGAAGGTGCGACTTGGAGAGGGAGCCAGCTGCCAGGGTTCACTGGAGCTGCCTGATCACACAACACATTAAAGAGGAGGGTCAGGGATTGTCCTGGGCGGTTGGAGTAGTTGGGGGTTCAGCTCAATGGCAGGGGTTCAGAGCACAGACAAGGGTCCCAAAGACTCAGGTTCAAATCTTGCTCAACCATTCACCTAAAGGGAGAGGTAGCCTCTCTGGGCCTCAGTTTCCTCATCTGTAAACTGGGACTACCCTTATCTTTCTCCTCCTCCCACAGACAGCTGGGGCGTGGCTAAATGAGTTAAAGCCTGTGGGACCTTGCCTGTTGCCGGGGCCCACCTCATCCTGACTTCTCTCCAGCCACAAAATTTTAGCCCCCCCCCTTTTTTTTACATAAGCATATAGAGTCCCAGAGAAGTTACCAGCCACTCAGGCATCAGCCTGGGATTCAAATCCAGCTCCTGCCCAGTTCCCCACTCACTACTGTCTTTTTCTCCTGCCTCAGTTTCCCTGCCCCGAATGTCTGGCCTCACACCCTCCCCACCCTGGACTGAGGGCATCCAGGCCCCGTTTCCTTGGGCAATCAAAAACCTTGCATCCAGACCCAAGGGGTCCCTAGTGCCCTCCCTCCCCCATGCCCCCCACCCCAGTCCCCTGCTCCCAAAAGCAATGGCTGCAGCCTGGGGCTGGATACTTGGATCTGGTCTTAGTGGCCTTTATGGGCCTCAGTTCCCCCATCTGTAAGTGGGTTTCCAGGCAGCTCTGGGTGTTTCCAAGTACTGGGACCCCCCCCATGGCCTGGACAAGGGCACCCCACTTCAGTCACAGCCCGCTCGCCACTGCTCACCTCGTGTAGCGGGAAGGAGAGCGCTGTTCTGCTGCGCCTCATGGCAGCATGAGGTGTCTCTGAACCTGGGGAGATGGACGTGAGACCTCTGGGCTCTGAGAGCCCTGCTATACTCCTGTGAGAGCCCCCCCTAGACAGGGAGCCCACTCCCATACCCTGCCTCCTCTCTTGGAGCCTGCAGATACTCAGTCAAGGTAACCTGGGCCAGACCACAGGCACCAGTGTGGGGCAACCCCCCGGCCCTCTGCAGGGGCCTCCGTCTAAGGGCAGTGTGCTCGGCGCCCAGACATACTCCCCAAGCCCTCTCCCAACTCCCTGCCCAAGTCAGCAGCTTTGGAGCATCAGGACCCTCAAGAGGAAGTCCCCTGGCCCCATGGGAGATCCATTTAGCTCCCAGCCAAGCTCTGGAGGGTGCAGGGACCCCAGCCCACTACTTGAGAACCCCCCCCCCAAACTCATACCAGCTCTGCGAGGCCTGGGTAGGCCTGACGCTCACTGCCGCCACTGAGTCCTGCCTGAGTCCTGTGACCTCGCAGGGGGAGGGGAGGACTTAGCCTGCCCGAGAGGCGGCCCAGGGTCCCCGCCCAAGTGGAGCCCCTTAACTGTCTGAGCGCCAGGCCTGAGCAGGATACACCCACATACTACCCTCAGGACCCAGCCGGGAGGTGGGGGGCAGAGCGACTGGGAGGGTGTGAGGGTGTCACCAAGAAGGTGTGAGAGAGAGTGGCCAGGAGCAAGTGACCACGTGTGTTTGTGGGGGGAGTGAGGGTGGGGGGGGCGGGCCCAGAGTGGGCAGGTGTTAAGTTGAATTGTTCTTGTGTTTGCTTATGAAAGAGGGAGGGAGCCAGAGAGAGAAGAGGAGACAGAAAGATGGAGACAGAGACAGAGAAAGAGAAGCAGAGAGACGGAGAGGCAGAGAGAGGTGCAGTTTTGAGGTCAGAATAGGAGGATTTTACCAGCTTGGGGTCTGGGACATGGGCTTCACAGCCAGAGCCCATGAGGTATGTCTCCAGTAGTTTGAAGATGGCCCTCAGGAGGTCCCCGGAGGCTCCGGGAAAGTTGCCCACCATGCTCTGCTGCCCCAGGCAGATTGATGACCCTCTCTGGTCCTCTGGTCAACACTCTCTACAAACAGATGGGGCTGGAGCTGCAGCAGGAGCCTGGGGCCCCCAGGAGGGGCTGTGGGGTGAGGAGGGCTGTGGTCAGGGGAAAAGGGTTCATGTGACATTGCAACCTCCCAAGCCACCATGAGTTAATGTTTCACCAGAACTGCTGCCTGCCTGGGAGGCCCTGCTGTCCCCTCTGCCCCCAAGAATCATCAGAGCATGACCCTCCCCTGGCGGGCTTCCCCTCGATGTGCTGGGTCACTTTGACCCCCAGCCTCTCTGACCACCCATCTCACTGTGGGTCAAACTCAGCCTTGAGGGGGCAGCTCCAGGCCTGAGTCATGGCCAAGGCACACGGTCGAGACCCAGCCTGGAGCCTCGGTGTCCCAATCTGCTAGAGAAGCCTGGAAAGTCCCTGGGGGTGGAGTGGGTAGAAGGAAGAACCCACAGACCCACCAGGGTCCTCAGTCCCAGGCCTGCACCTCCCCTAACTCAGTTTTCCATCCTGTACAATGGGAGGGAAGAGAGTGGACGCCCATGCTCAGACCCTGGGAAACAGGACTTGAGACAATGGGAGTCGAGGAGGGGAGGGCATTTTGACTCCCTGTTCTCTGCATGCTTCTGGCCCTTTCCAGTGTCTAAGCGTTTGCACGGGCTGTCCCTGCCTCCTGGTTACCCCTGCTGATCTGCCCTCCTAAAGACTTGAAAGAAGACCGGTTGGATTCTGGAACTTGCTGGCTGGAGACTCCCCCATGGTGTTCTGGCTAAAACTCACACTTCTTCCCATAGCCCACCTGGTGCCCCACAGATCCCTCCCTCACCCAGCTCTGACCCTGCTCACCTCTTTGTTGTTTCCCAAACACCCCTAGTTTTTCCTACCACAGGGCCTTTGTACTTGCTGTGCCTGCTTCCTGGGACACCTTCCCTGGTGTCCCCCAGGGTGGCTCCTTCGCCCTTTCAGATCTTGGCACAAATATCACCTTCCAGGGACTTCACTGGGTGGTCCAGTGGTTAGGACTCTGCGTTCTCACTGCCGAAGGCCCGGGTCCAATCCCTGGTCAGGGAACTAAGATCACACAAGCCACGTGGTGCACCTTCCAGAGAGACCTCCCTACCCTCTCTGAAAATCTGGACACATGGGACCCTGGGATCCAGCCACAACCCCAATCTGTGACTTTCTGGTCCTCAGCCATCTGAAGTTATGTCACTTGATCTCCTGGCTGTTGTCAGTCTTTCCCCTTGAGACTGTTGGCTCCGTAAGGGTGGAGAAATGGTCCCCACTGTGACCCCAGCACATAGTATGCACTCAAGAATGTTTGTCAAATGAATCCATGATTCAGGATGCCTCAGAGGAACAGCAGGGGCTTTATTCCCACAAGCCTTGCCCCTCTCCCACAACCCCAACCCCATTCAAGCCCCCCATCCCAGCCTCTTGAGGATCACTCCAGTGTGTGATAGGCAGAGGATGACCTTCAGCTCACAAGCCCCTGAAGGAGGAACACGCACAAGAGGTTATTCAGGCACCAGTGGGCTTTGCAGCAGGGGCCTGCCCTGCTTGGGAGGGCAATCTCCCCAGCCTAGCCTCCCCCCAACCCCATGGATACCTCATCCAGCTTCTGGAACTCAGACACACCTTTGTGGCAGCACCTCACAGCCATTATCACACATCCGATGAGCAAAACAGACACCAGCAGACACACGGCCACCACCACACTTGGGTTCCCGTGCAACTCGGGGGCCCCAGTGTCACCTGGAGGGGAGCTCTGAGTCAGCCCTAGACCCCATCCCTTCTAAGCCTGAGACACCCACCAGGGCCCAGTGCCTTTTAAGTCCCCTCTCAGGAAGCTGTGCTTAATTCCCTCTCCAGTCTCTGCTGTAACCATTTTTTCAAGCACATTTTTATCCTTTTACTTTTGTTTTTCTTTTCTTTTCTTTTTTCTTTTTATTTTGAATATGTTTGTCTACAAGCAATCAATTTTGTTCACTCTGTTTCCACAGCCATTGTTGGCCACTTCTGGGAGTTCTTGCAAAGTGAAAAAAATAATCCAACCTAGAACTCTGTTCCCAAATGCAGCGACTTTCTGAGGATACGTGCAAAATTTGACACTTCGTGAAGATGGTTTATATCCTGTGACTTTAAGCAAAATGTTATTACGCTTCGTGTTTGCACTCTTCTTTGCATGTTTTGGAGACAATGTATTATTTTGAATGACAGATTTTTCTAGACCCTCTGAAAATGCTTGGCCTCTATTGGACCCCTGGGGCCCTGTATGATCACACCTTGCAACTTCCCCACCCTCACTGCCCCCGACTAGTGCCCCCACTCGCCCCATTCCAGCCATCTCACTCTTCTTCAGATGCACCAGGCGCAGTCCTACCTCAGGGCCTTTGCACTTGCTGTGCTCACTGCCTGGGCTGTTCTCCCCCTAGCTACCTGCGTGGTTCCCTCCTTCGCCTCCTTCAAACCAAGACCTTGGCTGAATAGTCTTTAAAAATTTCAAAACCTTTGCACTCACATTCTAACCCCTTATCCTGCTCTACTTTGTTCTTTTATAAACAAATATGGAATTTACTTATAACCTGTCTCCCAACATAACTGTGTCTCACAGGGCCCGACACAGGATAGGTGCTTAATAAAACGTGCTTGGAATGAAGAAGGTCTGAAGAGGTTTAGGAGATGCTGGGGTGGGAGAAGAGGCCCTTCCCAGCATATTCTTAGGACTGTGTCTCCCTCTGGTGGCCTACCTCAGAACTGCACCCTGGTATCCGCAACCATCCCCCATCTGCCCAAATGTCCCAATATTCACCAAGGTCAGAGGCCACGGATGTCCCGTCAGTGGTGGCCGAGGACACGGAGGAAGGCACCGTGCTGAGATTGGGGTGAGTGGGGCCCTATGCAGGGTGGTCAAGGAGATGGAACTCAGGGGGCTAGAGTGGGAGGTGAGGGTGTGCTCTGAACTGGGAGAGCCGGAGTTGGAGTGGGTGACTGTCTCTGCTTGTGAGGAGGTGGGCTGCATGGTAGAGGTTGCCCCTGAATTTGAGGGGATTATGGAACCTGCCTCTGAACTAGGGGTGCTAGGGTGCGGGGTGGAGCCTGTCTCTGGGCTCTCGTCTGTTGTGGTTTTCCAGTGAAGTAGGGGAGGGGTGGCTGGAGGGAGAAGTCAGAGATTAGGAAGTCAAGTTCTCCATCTCTGAGACTGTAACACCTGAAAAGAAAATACCATTGGGGTGCAGGGAGAAGGTGACTAGGAACAAAGGCCTGTGACCCTGGCCCAGACTCCCCTCTGGATGCCTCTTTCCCTATTATGTCAGATAGACGACACCCACCACTTAGGGAGACTTGGAGGATTTAGTGCACCACGTGAGTGCTTAGTGGCAAACTGAGGTGCCCTTGTCTGAATTTCCTTATCTGAACTTCCACAGCCAGGGTTCCAGTTCAGGGTGGACCCTCCCTGCCCTTTATTCTTGCTTCAGGGGGTCTAGAAATCTCTGGATGTAGGGAATGGCTGCAACCCAAGCAGCATGCTGAGCAACTCTTTTAAACCTTCTGGGACTCAGATTCCTTGTCTGTAAAATGGACATCACAGGAAGTCAGAGTCTCTGAGAGCTCACGCAGGTCCGGTACAAGGTGATGTTTGACAGCAGAGATCCACCTCTGAGCTCCCAAGGAGGATCAGCCCTAATCTACTTCCCCAGGTACCTGGAAGGTCCCTATGGCTAAACTCAGAGTTTTATTGGGGGCACAGAGGCCTGGGCTCTAAGACTCTGGAACCCCCACTACCTGGCTCCAGCTGCTCCCTAGCTTCTACCCCATCCTAGACACGGAGCCCAGAGGCCAGGCTGAGGGTGGGTAAAGATTTCATGGGCTGCCCCCCACAATTACTTCCTTCCCAGTTCCAGGCTGCTGGGCACCTTAACTGCTTGCAAGTTCATTCATCAACCACTCCCTGCCCCCCCCCCATCCACTCTGCCCTGGACCAATCTTTGTGCTTCCTCCCCTGCCTCACCCCAAGCAGCAGAAATGCGGAAATAATATCTGGCACTGGCCCCAGGAGGGGGCAGGGTCCACATGCAGACCCTGTTTCTCTGTCCAGTTTCCCAGGCTCTGCGGGGATGACAGATGAGTCTAGAAGAGGCATGGTGCGCTGGCCTGACTTCATCCCCATTTTACTGGTGGGGAACTGAGGCTCAGAATGGTAGAGCGTCTGGTCCCAGGTGACTGGAAAGTGGGAGGAAGGCCCCTCAAAGACCTCCATGGAGTCAAGGACTAAGAGTTCAGCCTCCCCAAAATGCCTCCCACCATTATTTGAGGAAGAATACAAATGAGAAGAGTTATCTGCTGAAATGAAGATGACTCAGGGGCCACAGTGGACCCCAAGCCAAGCTAGACCTCTGAGGAGTTGAACTTCTAAAGCAAACTGAGGAAAACTAGTGGGCCTGCAAGGAGTAGGTTGTTGAGGACATAAACCCTACTGGGTGCCTGGCACAGAGCAGGCACTCACGAGCTGCTGGAGAGTTGACCAGAAGGTAAAATGGGGCTGTTTCTATGCACTGTGTCAGGAGTTTGCTTTGCCCAGAGACTCCTAGACCAGGAGACTGGCATGAGCCAAGTCAGCTGGTTCTAATCTGGGTCTGGCACAGGAAGGGAGACTCAGCTTGCCTGAGCCTCAGTTTCCAGAGCTATGAAATGGGGATAAATGTGGTGCCTTTTAAGTGAAGCCCTTGTCTGCTATAAGAGTCTCACGTGCGGTGGCCTCCACTCTGATATTCCAGGTTTGGGGCTGGGACATGGGTCAGAGAGAGTGATGACTTCTCCACCCTGGGAACTGTCTTATAAGGGAGCAGAAAGAAATTAAGTCAGGCGTCAAGAACCTCTCCTGGGAGCCATAGATGCTCAGTGACCAGGAAGTGAACCCTTCTCCCGCCCACACCCCCATGGTCCTGGGGACCTCACACTTCTCCCTTTGGGTTCTGGCTAAGAAAAATTGAGATTTGAAACGGAACCTCAAACTGGGAATGAAGCATTCACCAGCCTCTCGCTGGCTCAGGTTATGCTGGGGTGGCGGAAATGGCAGCCTCAGGGCTGGGGCAGGGGGTGGAAGGGTGGTGGTGCTCCCACTGTTCTCACGACCTCCCCACCTTGCTTCTGGGAGAAGGAGCAGCCCTTTTGGGGGGAGGGATGGAGTGCCAGAGCAGCGTGGCCTAAGGGAGGAGTCCAGATGCCAGGTGTGTGGCTAGGCCATCTGCCCCCTCCAGCTTCCTGGAAGCTGGATCTCCTTCTTACCTGTTCTTACCTGTAGAGGTGACACTGGCAGTTCCGGAACTCCCACCAGGTTTCAGCAGCAGCACCAGAGCCAGCAACAAAAGCGGCTGCGGCAGCTGGGAGCCCGCCATTCCTGCGTGGGGAGGGGGGACTGCGGGCTCCGCACAGGTGTGTGGCCAGGTGCCTGCTCTTTACACCTGTGCGCCCCCTGCTGGCGGCGCGCGGAGCTGCTCAGGGGCGAGGCGGAGGCAGGGCTTCTGGACGGGGCCTCTGGGGGGCGCTACGGTTCACCAGGGGCGACCTTCCTGACCCCCTCTCCACTTGGACCCCTCCACCTCTCCTGACTCATGACCCTGAAGCTTTTACACTCTGCCTATCCCCTCAGGACACCCCCTGCCCCTTCTAGTTCCCCCTGGAGCCCCCATCTCTCTGTGCCCCCTCTATGGCTGCCCCAAACCCAAGCTGTCACCCCCCCTCTACCCCTCCTCTTGGCCAGGCTGCCCCCTCTCTCCCTCTCTGCCCTGTCCCTGATCCCACTGGCTGGGGATGTCTGTGTACGGCTCTCTCTCACCCAGATCGGGGCCTCTTGGGGGTGGGCCCAGCATCCTCTCAAATCTGGATGTGGCTGGAACCCTCTAGTATTTCCTGAATGAGGCACCCGTGCGTGCACCTGTAGGATTTTCCAGGGCCAAGGGACTCATGGTGGCCATTCTAGGCCAGGTCCCCAGACACTGGCTTCTGGAGTACCTCCATCTGGAACCGACTGGATGCTGCCCTGCTAGCTGTGGATGAATATGATGGTACATATGAGGCCATGCTGGCAGCCCTAACCTCCGGGAAAGGCTTGGGGTCCCCATCCCAGCCACAGACCCTAGGTGCCAACTGCATGGTTGGAAGTTTTGGGCCCCTCCTGTCCAGGATGTTCCAGATCCCTCTCATTTTCCCTCGCACCATGCCTGAGACACCCCCGTAAGCACAGGTAGACCAAGACCCAGACTGTGGAGGGCTTTATTCATTAGACCCAGAGACCCACATGGCTCCTCCCTTGGTGTTCCCCCACTGGTAAGCCAAGGTCCTAGACACCACTGCATGTGCTGTGAATGTTGTCCCACGCTGCTGGTCCCAAGAGCGCATCCGTGGTGAGAGAGGCCCGGGTGCAATGGCTGCGCCAGGTGGCTTGAAGTATCTTGGCTGCTAACTGCTGCTGCTTCAGCCGGTTGCGTACAGTGAAGCCCCTCCAGGCTGACTGGATGGCCGTGGCTGCCTTGTTCTGGTGATGGGGTTGCCAGGGGCTCCGGGGGTTTGACCGGGTGATGCAGCCCCGTGGCATGCTGGCCTGGCCTGCAGCACCCTGGCCCGTGCCATGTAGCACCCGGGTGGGCAGGGTATGGCCGCATATGTGACATTTGCGGGAGCTGGAACCCACAAACATCACCACGCTGGGTGGGCTCCCCAGCTCGGAGCTCAGTGACTGGCAGAGACTACAGACACGTGGCTGGCAGGACTGGAAGCAGCGGTGGTCAGACGTTGTCCTGGCCCCACTGCCCATCTCAGCCCACATGCCTGGGAACAGCATTTGCTGGGTGCAGCTCCAGCGGATGCAGAAGCCTCGCCACGCAGCCTGGATGATTGTGGCGGCTCTGCAGAGCTGGGTCAGGTCCCACCGTACACGGTAGCCACGCCAGGCAGCCTGGATGGTGACGGCCCACTGATGCCACAGCTTGATGGTATGGCGCACCAGGAAGCCACGTGTACACGCCTGGATAATGACCACCGCATGGATGATTATCTCCTCCACAGCCTGCACCGACGCCACCAGCTCCCCCGGCTGTCTGGGATCCACCGCCGCCATGACATCCCACGCGCCGCCAGGGACCGCAGTGCTGTTCCTGGGCCCGACCGCTACACTGGGGACGGCAGAGTTCCACTCTTGGCTTCCAGACACGCCAGCATCCTCAGGACCCTGGAGAACAGCGGGAGTCAGGGATGCCCCGTGACTGTCTGCAGGAGCCACGGAGCTAAGGGAATTCCGAGACACCAGTGGAGACTCCTGGTTAAAAAGGGGCCACCGGGGGCTTCCCTGGTGGCGCAGTGGTTGAGAGTCCGCCTGCCAATGCAGGGGACACGGGTTTGTGCCCCGGTCCGGGAAGATCCCACATGCTGCGGAGCGGCTGGGCCCATGAGCCACGGCTGCTGAGCCTGCGCGTCCGGAGCCTGTGCTCCGCAACAGGAGAGGCCACAACAATGAGAGGCCCGCGTACAGAAAAAAAAAAAAAAAAAAGGTGGCTGCCGGGAACCACTTGGTGAAGACTCATAGCCCAGAGACACCCTCCGAACTCCTGGATTCAGCCTAGGGATGACCATCCGTTGTGCCACCTCACCAGTGTGGATTCTTGGTGCTACGGCCAGCGGTGCACCTGTGGAATGTTTAGGAACTTCCTGTGAGGACCTGGGGGCATCCTTCTGCTCCTGATGGGTGGGTCCAGTCCCAGCCACAGAATTGTCTGGCATTTGTGGGAAAGGGACATCATGCGTGGTCCTGAAGGATTTTCTAGGGCCAAGGGACTCATGGCCATCCTGAATCAGACCCCCAGACACTGGCTTCTGGAGCGCGCCAGGGATGGCTTCCTTCTGGAGCCCTCTGGATGCCACTCCTCTAACCAGGGGTGGATGAAGTGGCACGTGTGAGGCCACGCTGGTGGCCCCTGACTTCCGGGAAGTGCTTGGGGTCCCCATCCCAGCCGCAGACCCTGGGTGTAAACCGGTTGCCATAGTACTGCCATGGGCCAGCTTGGGTGACCCTGAGATGACAGTAGAAGCCATCGTCCCGTGGGAATGGCTCCGGGACATATGAGCCACCGAGGGGCTCTGGGGCATAATGTGAGCCCCCAAAGCCTTTTGATAAGCCGAGGGGCTCTGGGGCACCACATAAACCATGGAGGGGCTCCGGGGTACAGTGTGAGACACTGATGTCTGTTGATGAGCCAAAGTGCCCTTGACAGACCCTGTCTGCACACCGGGGACCCCACTAGCAGCCACAAGGTGGGAACTGGGGCTCCCCATTGCTGGCTGACCTCTGATGCAGAGTTGGGGTGCCACCACTGGCCATGGAGTGCTCGGCAAAACTCGGGGACTGTGGAGGGACAGAGGCCATGCCACTGGTCATAGACATAGCTTGGCTGGGAGCCACCTCCTCCAAGAGCGGCATTTGGTCTTTGGGAAGAGTCTCATCCTCTGCAGGGAATTCTTGACTGTGGTCGATGTCAGTTGCCAGGGGACTATGGGACATCCACAGGGTTGCCTCAAGGACCTCGGACTCCCAGTTGGATATGGAGCCCTGGGGCAAAGCCTGGTCCAGGTCCTCTGGCTTCATCACAGTCTGGTGGCCTGTGGTCTCAAACGGCATCATCCCAAGAGCTTGGCTCAAGTGTGAGGCTCTTTGCAGAACCGTAGGCACTTGGTACACTCCCTTGGCTGTGCCATTAGCTTCCTGGAGATGAGCTTGAGCCAGGCCAGGGGTACGGGATGCCTGGAAGGAGGCTGTGGACGCTTCTCCTGCCCGGGCTCCGTGATACGGACGAGGAGAGATCCCAGTCAGCATGGACCCTTGGGGAAGGCTCTGGACCATGCCTCCAACTGTGGAAGGTGGACCAGATGTACTAGCCATGGACTCCAGAACTAGGTTCTGATCCAGTCCCCTAGGCATAGATGCTGGGTCCACACAAGAGGCCACAGGACAAGGAGGGATACTTGAGCCCACGCCACTTGCCGCTGAACCTAGGAGTAGGCTTGGAGTAGTTAGACTAGCTGAGGGTCTTACAGAGAGACCTTGCCTATTCCCACCAGCACCGGATGCTGCAATCAGGCTGGGGGACACTGCAGTCATGTCAGAACTCAGAGGCAGGGTTCTGGCCATGCCACTGGCCCCAGAACCTGGAGGAAGGCCCTGACCCATGCCACTGATCACGGACCCTGGGGGAAGGGTCTGAACCACACCACTGACCATATAACCTGGTGGAAGGCTGGGAGCCACACAACTCATCATGGACCCTTGAGGAAGGCTCTGGCCCACACCCTTGATCATGGACCCTGGGGAAAGACTAGGGGTCATGCCACCGGCCATAGTACCTGGGGCCACAGTTGTGGTCATCCTACTGGCTACAGAACCTGGCACCACACCACTGGCCATGCCCATCCCAGACTCCTGGCTGACAGCATCTGCTTGTTGGTAACTGGATTTGGAGATTGTAAACACAGGACACTGTTGGTCCAAAGATATTGGGAGATCGACATTGACCTGAGATATGCCGGGGCCCACATTGGTGAGGGAAAACTTGGATGAACTCACATCCAATCCACCGGGCACTGAAGCCAGAGAGAAGCCAGGTCCCGCCTCTGAGGCTGGTTCATGAATCAAGGGGGCACCAGCCACAGAGGTCCAGGATGTAATGGGGGCCATGCCCCTGGTCACCTGAGATTGGCTTGGGCCCTTACCAGTCACCACACTTCTCCACCCCATACTCCCTGACTTGCCAGGGGACATAGGTACCCGAGACCTACTTAGGAACGTGCCAGCAGCCAAAGTCCCCTGAGGCACATTTAGGAGCGTGCCACAGCCATGGTCCCTGGGACATGCTTGTAGCCATGCCCCTGAACAGAATCCCCTGAGATATACTGGTTCCCTGGCCCAGACAAGAGTCCTCTCCACTGGCCACAGATGCCTGGTAGAGACTTGGAGCTGAAACAGTGACGGCAGATTGTTCAGTTATGATTGGGAGCCTCCCACTGATACTGGATGGCTGATGAAACCCAAGGGCCACCTTGCTGAACTCAGGTGCCTGGGGATTTGGGGTCACCCCACTAACCATCAGAGGATCTTGACATGGGTCCACCCTAGTAGACACAGTTGGCTGGCTCAGACCCCGGCCCATGCTGTTAGCCACTGATGGATATGGTGCACATGAGGTGACTTCAATGGCAAAAGATGAATGAGGCTGACTGGAAGCCACTGCATTCACCCTTGATGACAGTAGGTTTGAACCCACGCTACGGGCCCAACTCGGCTGACAGAGTGCACAACCCATACCACTGATCACAGGTGGTTGGGCCAGGCTGGGCATCCCCCTACTGGCCACAGATGGCTGGGTTAGGCTGGGGGCCACCACATAAGCCATAGGAGGTTGGCCTAAGCTAGGAGCCATCCCACTGGCGAAGGATGGCTGGGCTAGGCAGGGGTTTACTCCAATGGTCAAAGATGGCTAGCCTAGGCTAGGGGCCACCCCAATGGTCATAGGTGACTGGGCTAGACTGGGGGCCACCCCACCAACCCTACATGTCTGGCCTAGGCTGGGGGTCATCCCATCAGTCATAGGTGGCTGGCTTGGGCTAGGGGCCCTGCCACGAGTCACAGGCAGCTGGGCTAAGCAATGCCGGGTGCCACCCTGGTGGTCATAGATGGCTGGGCTAGGCTCAGGGCCACCCCACTGGTCACAGGTGTCTGGGTAAGGCTGGGGGCCACCCCACTGGCCACACGTGGCTGGGCTAGGCTGGGGGTCCCCCCAAAAGTCACAGGCGGCTGGGCTAAGCTAGGGGCCACCCCACTGTTCACAGGTGGCTGGGCAAGGCTGGGGGCCACCCCAGTGGTCATAGATGGCTGGGCTAGGCCCAGGGCCACCCCACCGGTCACAGGTGGTTGGGCTAAGCTGAGGGCCACCACACCGGCCATGGATGGCTAAGCTAGGCTGAGGGCCACCCTACAGGCCATCAATGGCTGTGCAAAGCTGGGGACCACCCCATCAGTCACCAATGGCTGAGCTAGGCTAAGGGCCACCCTATTGGTCCTGGATGTCTGGCTTAGGCTGGGGGTTATCTTACTGGCCTTAGATGACAAGCTTAGGGTGGGAGTCATCTTACTGGCCACAGATGGCTCAGATAGGCTGGTGATCACTCTACTGGCCATAGAGAGCTGGTCTGGGTTTGGGGCGACCTTACTGGCTACTACAGGCTGGGATAGGTATGGGGTCAACCTACTGGCCACAGATGGCCACCAATAGACCATAGGGACCACATTACTCAAAGACAGACTTCTGGTCAACCCAGTCCTATAGGGTTTCTGGGACAAGCTCTCCTTCAGATTCATGGAGCTTTGGTCTGAGGACATATCTCCCTCATCATCTGAGCCCCAGTGGACACTCAAGGTCATGCGACTGGCCACTGAACTGTGATGCAGAATGGGGATCAGTTCTGAGGCTGCAGAAGACTGGTCGTGGAGGTTTGGAGTCATGTGCCTATGGCCTGCTCTCAGGCTCTTCCATATTCCCAGGTCCCTGGGACCTCTCCACATGCGCCCCAGAGAGGAGAGGATCTAGATGAAGGTCCCTGTGCCCACCGGTCATGCTGGCCACAGACTTGGTGGAAAGGCTGAGTGAACTGCAGCTGCGCAGTGAGCTCTGGGAATTGCTCATACTGGGGCCATAGTCTGTGGAGCCCTGGGAGAAGCTTCTGGCCAGGCCACTGTCTGGACCCTGTGGCAAAGTGGACACCAGTTCATTAAGTACACGGCTAGTCATCAGCTCCTGTAGGCAGTGAGCACTGGAAATGGTACCCCGTGTTTGATTTTTCTCCTGCCCAGGGATGGCTGTACGGGGAAGGGTGGGCACCAGCCTATTGCTTGGGGAGGATTGGAACACACTGGGATCAACCTGAGTTTTGAGTGCCCAGCAATGACCAGGAGCCATGGAGCCGGGCCGGAGATCTGGGGTTATGACACAGGCCTTGGGGGCCTGTGGTTGTGCTTTGTTCACCATGGAGGCATGTGGTGGACTTGGGGTCACCTTGTTGGTCATCTCCCTAGTGCCCATAGAGGCTCGTTTATGATTTGGGGACTGAGTTCTCTGCATGGTCTCCTCAGGGACCATAGATGGCTGTTGCGGACCTCTGGCCACTGAGGGTCGACACACACCAGGAGGTACCCTGCTGACCCTGGAGGGTTGACACCCGCAAGCCAACCCCGCATAGGCGGCGGCACACTAGTGGGAGTGGGTGCCCCTCCCACGACCTGTAGTTCCGGGAAGCTTGCCCGGTGCCACCACCCTGCCCTCCCCCGACGACGCCCATGAATGTGGGGCCACCCTGCTGACCTCGTGTGGATTGTGGGTGCTTGGAGTCATGCTGCCACTGGCCAATGATAGCCATCTCATGCTTGGGCCCACGCCATTGGCAATGAGTGGCTGCCATAGCCAGGGGGGCGGCTGCTGGTGCGGCGAGTTGGGCAAATTGGGGTCCACATCACTCACCATGGGACTGAGATCTGATGCCAGTTCACTAGCCCTTGGGTGCAGGCACACATTTGCCTCATGGACCTTGGGGGTCAGGTACAAATTTAGGGTGTCTCTGCTGGGTCCCATCTCCTGTGACAGAGTGGGGTCCGGGGCAGCAATCAGGGGATACTGATGAATGGTCATGGGGTCAAGGAGTCCAGCAGTCAAGGAGGCACCCACAGAGACCACCGATGAGCAGGGTGAACCCCCGAGCATGGTTCCACCCCCCACCTCTTCCAAGAGCCTGGAGGGCCAGCCTGTGATGAAACCCTCCCAGGCCCCACCCCAGTGAACACTGACCTTGCTGGGCTGTAGTCTCATGGGGCCCAGGGTGGGCCCCCATGCAGCCGACGGGCTCCCCTTGCAGTCCACCTCCACTGGGGTCAGCATCACAGTCACCCCGCTTCCCGCTGTTTTCGCGGCAGCCTTGGGGAGGATGACTCCAGACCTCAGGGCCACCTGAGAAAAAGACTGGCTGAGGACTATGCCCAGCTCGCCCTGACACAGGGCCTGGTTCAAGATGGCCCGCTCCCACTCCACCAGGGCCTTGCTGAGCACGTCCACCAGTCTGCCCTGAATGGCCTTAGTGAACCCTGCCAGCAGCTCGCCCCGGGACAGGGTGCAGAACAGGCTGGTGGCCAGCTTGCCCCAGGACAGTGCCTTCACCAGCGCCGTGCCCAGGATGCCCTGAGGCAGGGCCTTGGCCATCGTGGCTCCCAAGACCTCTTTGGACAGGGCCTGGTCCAGGGCCGCCCTCACATCCCCCTGGGAGAGGGCTTTTGCCAGCAGGGCACGAAGGTTCTCCTGGGAGCCCAGCAGGGCAGCCAGCTCAGCACATAGGGAAGCGAGCTGGGAGGCTGCCAGCTCCTCCTGGCAGGGCGGGGCTGGGCTGGTTGTTGACGGCTGGGCCCTGTCCCCCCAGGATTCGACATTGCACGTGGTGTGTCCAGCAGAGGCCAGCAGAGGCACCAGAGTGTTCTGGCCCTCAGAGACCCCCTGGCGTGGGCCCTGGGTGGCCTTGCCTTGCACGTAGCTGTGGGACAGGAGCTGGGTCAGTCTGTCCTCTGGCTTGGCTCGGGGCAGAGCGCCGACGTGCTGGCAGGGCTGGGTGGAGGCCTTGAACTCGACTAGGAATGGTTGGGACTGGGTCTTGCTGCTGAGCTCAGCGGCCTGGCGGGCTGCATGGAGGCTCTTGGCTGTTTCTGTGGCCAGATGTGCCTGGGACTGTGCCTGGGTCAGCTTGGTGGGCAGATGTGCCTGGGACTGCACCATGGACAGACACATGCCCAGATGTGATTGGGCTAGGGCTGTGGTCAGCCCAGGGGGTGGATGTCCTTGGGACGGGCCCTTGGTCAGCTTGGTAGAAACATGTGCCTGGGACAGGGGCTTGGTCGGCTCGGCCAGCAGATGTGCCTGGAGCGAGCCTGTGGTTGAACACGGGGCCGGTTGTGCCTGAGGCAGACATGCACCCAGATGTGCCACAGCTGTTT
This sequence comes from Mesoplodon bidens, assembly GCF_964165515.1. Lineage (NCBI taxonomy): Eukaryota > Metazoa > Chordata > Mammalia > Artiodactyla > Ziphiidae > Mesoplodon > Mesoplodon bidens. Next base: position 140,157,834 of record NC_138160.1, read on the forward strand.
CTATAGGCTCACATACCTGGGATAGGGCCTTCACGACATCCGTCCTCAGGTGTGTCTGCTTGTTCCTGTCTTCAGCCACTTTTGACCAGGACGAAACCACTGGCACTTCCATGGCCACACTGATGTTAGATGCTGTTTCCGTTTTCACCTGTTTCTGGGAGAAGGCCTTGATTTTCTCACCTTCCGAAGGAGGCCTGGCTGTAGCCTTGGGATCCCCAGCCCCCAGATGTGATGGGGCAAAGCATTTCACTTTTCTCTCAGTCAAGTATGAGTGGGGTGAGACCTTGGTCACCCCTGCTGCCTGCCTCGCGTTCACCACAGCCTTGGCCTGTGGTCCACTTAGACATGTGTGGGATGAGGTGTCGGGAATTCCAGCTGCCGCCGCTGCTGAAGATGAACATTTGAGATTTCTAGCTGCTGGAGGGGGCAGGAACAGGGTCCTGAGGATGGTGGCTACCAAGCCTAACTGAGCTGGGGTCTTGGTTACCATGGCCGCCAGGCGTGTCTGGGCAGGAGGACCTTTGGTCACCGAGACGCCTTGGAGTGTCCGATGAGATGGGGTCTTGGTCATCGTGGCTGCCGGGCGCACCTGGGGTGGGGTCTTGGCCATCACGGGCACTGCACACATCTGGGGCGGGGCCTTGGTCATTGTGGCTGCAGGGTGTGTCTGCGTTGGAGACTTGATCATCGAGGGCAACAGGCATAACTGGGGTGGGATCTTGGCCATCATGGCTGCTGGTCGTGTCTGGGGTGAAGTGTTGGTCATCGAGGCTGATGGTCTCATTTGAACTGAGGTCTTGGTCACTGGGGTCGCTGGGCAGAGCTGGGGTGGGGTTTTGGTTATTGTTATCACGGGCACTGGGCAGGGCTGGGATTGGATCTTGTTCACCATGGCCTCCAGGCATGACTGGAGTGGGGTCTTGGTCACTGTGGCTTGTGGGCACGTCTGGGCTGGGGTCTTGGTCACTGGGGATGTAGGGTACACCTGGGGTGGGGTCTTGGTCATTGTGGCTGCTGGGTACATCTGGAGTGCGGTCTTGGTGGTTGTCATTGTGGGCACCGGCTGGGGTATGGTCTTGGTTATCACAAGTGCTGGGCCTGTCTGTGGTGGCCCTTCGAGGACCTCTGCTTCCATGTAGGCCTGGGTCTTGACCTTGAGTTTTCCTTGAACTGCCTGGGCACACCTTCTGGATGGTGGTGGTCCTGGGGCCCCTGCCTTGTTGGCTCTGGCAGTTACTTGCTTGGTCTTCATCGTGTCCCCCTCTACGTGGACAAGGCAGGCATTTCTGACGGTTCTTGTCAGCAGGCATGGGCGGCACTTCGCCTCTGGACTCACAGGACACGGAAGTCTGATGGCAACGGTCTGGTGTGGAAGGAAGGCGACGCTGGGGCCTCCGACAGAGCACGTACCCGGCTGTGACATGCCTTGGGACTGCAGCAGGGCCAGCTGGTGGGTATAAGTGGCCAGGCTGTTGGAGGAGGGAAACTGGGTCTCCTTGCTCACCATGGTGGGCTGGGCCAGAAGGGACTTGTCCTCTTCCGGATGCTGGAACCGCACCTGCTGGGGCGGGTGGTAAGGGATGTCCCCCTCCTCCACCTTCGCTTTTTTCTCCACCGTCTTGCCAGACTGGAGGAGGCACCTGGTGTTGAAGCGTCGCCAGGCCTCCTGGATGGCCTTGGTCGCCATCATCTGAGAGATTAGCCTCTGCCGGAGCTGGTAGCCCCTCCAGTTGGCTTGGATGAGGGTGGCTGCATGGAACAGCATCATGTCCATTTCGTCCACCAGGACATTCTCGAAGGCCTGTCTCTCCACCACAGCCCGGAGGCATGGGATATGATGAGCCACAATCTTGCCTTTGTCTGGCTGTTGCAGAAGGGTCTCCTTGGATGCAGGTGGCTCATGCTGGGGCTGTGGACGCAGTATCCCTGCTTTGTCTTGGAGGTTGGGGACGGGCTGATAGGAGCTTTGCCCACTGGGTGACACCTGTAGCTGTGTTGCTTGCTGCATTGTCTTGGTTCCTAGGCGGCTCAGCTCTGCCTGTGGGGGTTTATAAGGAAGTGGTCAGGGAGCAGTGTAATATACACACGAGGCCTCCTGGCTGGGGCGGGCACTCACCCCAGAACCTACATCTTGCTCCTGGCACCTTGCAATCTTCCTCTTCTCCTTTGCAGGCCCTCTCTCTCCCAGCCACATGCCCAGGTGGCCTTTGGTACCCGTGTCTCCCTATCACCCTGTGGCTACTTCAACATCAGCACACAGGGCACGTTCTCACCTGAATGTCTGACCACCTATCTGCTTTTCGACCTTCTTCTGTGTCTGGAACATACTGTGAGTACAGCACTGATCACAGTATTTTGGAAATATCCTGTTTGTGTGTGCGTGTGCCTGGTGTTATTATTTGCTTTTCTCCATCGACTATGAATTCCTAGAGGGCGGGAACCAAGTCTGAGTCACTTCTGTGGCCCTATTTCAGTCACAGGGCTTGGCTCCAGGTTTTGAACAGGTATTGGCTGGGTGGCTAGCTTGACCAATAAATGAGTGCATGAGTGGACTGAAAGTTGGATGGATAGATGGTCGCATGGCTAGATACTGAATGGATAGATCAGTGGAGGAATGAATGCTGGATGGGTTGGAGGAATGGATGAAGGGTAAGGGTGCAAATGGATGAGTAGATGAAGTTGATGAATGAATTGATGAACAGATAAGTAAATAAGGAAATGGACACATGGATGGATGGATGAACGGATGGATGAGTGAGTAAACAGATAAATGGATGGATGTGTGGGTGGATGGAGGAATGGATGGATGGAGGAATGGATGGATGGATAGGTGAGTAGGTGGGTGGATGGATAGATGCGTGGATGGGTGGGTGGGTGGTGGGATATATGGATAGATGGAGGGAGGGAGGATAGATGAGTGGGCAGATGGATGGATGACATCTGAGTAGATAAATGTGTGTGAATGAAGAAAGCTGAAGGAATTGGTAAAGAGATCAATGAATAGGAGGTGGATTGATGAATGCCTGGATGGATCAGTGAATGAATGGAGGATAACATAGATGATGGATAGATCAATTACAGATGGAAGGGTGGTAGAAGAAAGAATGAGGGGATGACTGGCTTTCAGAAGTACTTTGATGCAGAGAGAGTTCAGACACTGTCAAGCAGCCCTGATGTATAACCTGGAGCATAGACACTTACTTTGCAGAAGTACCCCTTTCTGGCTGGACCAGCCAAACTTCATACCTTGGAGGGTCATAGGGCTGGAGGAAAAGCAGGAAGAGAAGGTGCAATCTCAGAAGCCAGCTTGCTAGAGGAAGAAGCCTTCAGCACTTCATCCCATGCATTGTGCAGCAACACTGCCCTGGGTTGGCTCTGTCCCCAAGACCAAAACGAAAAGAGATGATAAAAGAAAAAAACCTAAATTCTCTTTAAAAAAAAAACACAACTTTTTTTTTTTTTTTCTCTTTGCAAATCTCACGCATTCAGAGGTAAAACTAGAGAAATACCAGTTAGGCCAAAGGGTAGGATAAAGCCACCATCAAAAATTGGCACTTTGGGCTTCCCTGGTGGCGCAGTGGTTGAGTGTCCGCCTGCCGATGCAGGGGACACGGGTTCGTGCCCCGGTCCGGGAAGATCCCACATGCTGCGGAGCGGCTGGGCCCGTGAGCCATGGCTGCTGAGCCTGCGCGTCCGCAGCCTGTGCTCCGCAACGGGAGAGGCCACAACAGTGAGAGGCCCGCGTACCGCAAACAAAACAAAACAAAACAAAACAAAAAAAAAAAAAAAAAAAATTGGCACTTCTTGGGCTTCCCTGGTGGCACAGTGGTTGAGAGTCCACCTGCCAGTGCAGGGGACGCGGGTTCGTGCCTCGGTCTGGGAAGATCCTACATGCCGCGGAGCGGCTGGGCCCGTGAGCCATGGCCGCTGAGCCTGCGCGTCCGGAGCCTATTCTCCGCAATGGGAGAGGCCACAACAGTGAGAGGCCCGCGTACCGCAAAAAAAAAAAAAAAAAAAAAAAAAAAAGGGCACTTCTGGGCTTCCCTGGTGGCGCAGTGGTTAAGAATCTGCCTGCCAACGCAGGAGACATTGGTTCAAGTCCTGGTCCGGGAAGATCCCACATACCACGGAGCAACTAAGCTCGTATGCCACAACTACTGAGTCTGCGCTCTAGAGCCCGCGAGCCACAACTACTGAGCCTGCATGCCACAGCTACTGAAGTCGGTGTGCCTAGAACCCATGCTCCACAACAAGAGAAGCCATCACAGTGAGAAGCCTGCACACCGCAACAAAGAGTAGCCCCCGCTCGCCACAGCTAGAGAAAGCCCTTGTGCAGTAACTAAGACCCAATGCAGCCAAAAATAAATAACTTAATTAATTTTTTAAGAATTGGCACTTCTGCTACAATTGTCAGTGAATCTCCTCCACACACGTGTTTTTGGATTAAAAAAAAAAAAGATGAATGTGCAAGTAAGTCTATTCCAGTGGGGTTTTTTTTAATTTTTATTGAAATATAGTTGATTTACAATGCTGTCTTAGTTTCAGGTGTATAGAGAAGTGATTCAGTTATACATACATAAATATATATACATATATGTTCCTTTTTTACATTCTCTTCCATTATAGGTTATTACAAGGTATTCAGTATAGTTCCCTGTGCTATACTGTAGGTCCTTGTTGGTTATCTATTTTACATATATCCAGTGTTATTTTGTACCTAAAAACAAAACTGGAAATAACCAAAAAGGTGATTGCTAGGGGGCAGTTACAAGTGCATAAAGAAAAGTACTCAAGGATGTTCATCACTATATTTTTTAGAAGAGTCAAAACTGAAAACAACCCAAATGGTGGTTTAAATTAATCAGTTGAGGGCTTCCCTGGTGGCGCAGTGGTTGAGAGTCCGCCTGCCGATGCAGGGGACACGGGTTCGTGCCCCGGTCCAGGAAGATCCCACATGCCACGGAGCGGCTGGGCCCGTGAGCCATGGCCACTGAGCCTGCGCGTCCAGAGCCTGTGCTCCGCAACGGGAGAGGCCACAACAGTGAGAGGCCCACGTACAGCAAAAAAAAAAAAAATTAATCAATTGAATATTCATACAGTGGTATGCTATCCAGCCATTAGAAATGGTGTCCAGACCCACAAGAATGGCTAAAATTTAAAAGGTGAATATGTCACAACCACTTGCAGAAACGATCCATATCTTGAAGGGAACTCAAGAATTCCACCCTGACAAATATACTCAAGAGGTCCAAGTGTTTTATACTCATCCCAAACCAGAAACCATCCAAATGCCCATCAACAGAATAATGAATATCAAGTGTATATTCATCAGTATATTAATATGAACGAATAGAAATAGAAATACTGACTTATTTATACCCATTCAACACATCAATGAGAATGAGGTCAACACTATAGAGAAATCTCACATACATTGTTTTGAGTGAAAGAAGCTGAACATAAAAGAGGACAGATTGGTTATTCCGATTATAGGACATTTAAAAGGGAACAGAAGAGATTAAGGTCTGCTATTAAAAGTCTAGACAGTGGGATTGCCCTTGTGGTGGGGTGACTGGGAGGGGACATGAGGGGGCTTGGGAGACCAGTCACGTGGGTTTCTTCGGATTGTGAAAAGCTAACCTGGGGTCTCTTCTCTCTGCATCACCTTCATATAGAGGCCAAAATACTCTTAAGTGATATTGAGGAATATGTAATGAGGTAAGCAAATAATCAGAGCATAATCTTAAATGAAAAATGCAAGTTGCAAACCACAGGCACCATAGGACTTGACTTTTTAAAAAATAGTCCAGGGGACTTCCCTCGTGGCACAGTGGTTAAGAATCTGCCTGCCAATACAGGGGACGCAGGTTCGAACACTGGTCCAGGAAGATCCCACATGCTGCAGAGCAACTAAGCCCGTGAGCCACAATTACTGAGCCCACGTGTCACAACTACTGAAGCCCACGCACCTAGAGCCCGTGCTCCACAACAAGAGAAGGCACCACAACAAGAAGCCCGCGCACTGCAACAAAGAGTAGCCCCCGCTCACCACAACTAGAGAAAGCCCACGCACGGCAACGAAGACCCAACGCAGCCTAAATTAATTAATTAATTTAAAAAATAATCATAAAAAATAAAAAATAGCCCAGGACTTCCCTGGTGGTGCAGTGGTTAAGAATTCGCCTGCTAATGCAGGGGACATGGGTTCAATCCCTGGTCCAGGAAGATCCCACATACCGCGGAGCAACTAAGCCCATTTGCCACAACTACTGAAGCCCGTGTGCCTAGAGACAATGCTCCGCAACAAGAGAAGCCGCCTCAACGAGAAGCCCGTGCACCGCAATGAAGAGTAGCCCCTGCTCACGGCAACTAGAGAAAGCCTGCGTGCAGCACCGAAGACCCAATGCAGCCCAAAAAAAGGATATAGAAAAAATGAGGGAGTTTGGCCTTTTAGTCAAGGTGGCAGAATGATGTGATGTGGGAACCTGACCCCTGCTTCAATCCAACATAGAAATAACAGATAGAATTTCTTTTTTTTTTTTTTTTTTTTTTTGCGGTACGCGGGCCTCTCACTGTTTTGGCTTCTCCCGATGCGAAGCACAGGCTCCGGATGGGCAGGCCCAGCAGCCATGGCTCACGGGCCCAGCCGCTCTGCGGCATGTGGGATCTTCCCGGACCAGAGCACGGACCCGTGTCCTCTTCATTGGCAGGCAGACTCTCAACCACTGCGCCACCAGGGAAGCCCTGATCCTTTTCTAATGTATAGAAATATCAGATCACTACATTGTATGCCAGCAACTAATGTAGGTCAATTATACTGCAAAAACAAACAAACAAACCCATAGAAAAAGAGATCAGATTTGTGGTCACCAGAAGGGGTAGGGATGGGGGCAGGGGAATTGCATGAAGGCAGTCAAAAGGTACACACTTCCAGTTATAAGATAAATAAGTACTAGGGATATAATGTACAACATGATTAAAATAATTCAACCTGCTGTATGTTATATATGCCATATGTTTGTTAAGAGAGTAAATCTGAGTTATCATCACAAGGAAACAATTTTTTTCTTTTTTTAAAATTTTGTATCTATATGACATGATGAATGTTCACTAAACTTATTGCAATCATCATTTTATGATATACCTAAGTCAAGTCATGCTGTACATACACCTTAAACTTATACAGTGCTGTATGTCAATTATATCTCAATACAACTGGGGAAAAACGTTTTTTAAAAAAGAAAAGAATGAGACTTCAAAAACAAACTCATAGAAAAAGTAAGAATAAAACCCTTGTAATTCCCTTTTTAAAAAAGAAAAAAAGGAAGGAAAAAAGGAAAATGTTACCACAATCTAGCTCTCACCAACAGATAAGATGCAAAGATGCTAAAAACATGACCACTTATCAGAAGAATAATACTATACCCAAGTACTATTTATTCCAAAGATGTAAAAATAGTTCAATTTCTAAATATTCCCAAGGTAATTCATTACATCTAGAAATCTAAAAGATAGCCATATGATTTTTCAAAAAGGGCCAAAGCATTTTGACCAAAGCATTTTATCAAATCCAATAGCTATTTCTAATAAACATTTTAAAAAATAGATAGGATAGTACCTAAAAATGGTAAGCTTAACTAAAAAACCACAGCAAATGTCATTTTAAATGGTGAAATACTGAAGTCATTTTTGTTAAAGAAAGGAGAAAGATGTTGCCCAGCCTTGCTGCGGGTATCATTATTTTTGGTGGTTACAGCAAAAACAAGATGACAAGGACTTGAATAATCAGTGTAAATGTTTGAAAAGGAGAGCTCAGCAGGAATGGTCAACCCAGAAGACCCAAGAGATTCTAATTTTCTAATTTCCTAAGGCACATGGCTGCATACAAAAACCCATAGCTCTTCTGTATTTGAGGTAAAACCAGCTGGAAATGGAAATGAGAAAAAAATAAATGAGAAAAAAATACCATTCATTCATAGTGATGTCCAGGGAATTCCCTGGCGGTCCAGTAGTTCGGACTCCATGCTCTCACTGCTGAGGGCCCAGGTTCAATCCCTGGTCAGGGAACTAAGATCCCAAATGCTGGGTGGTACGACCAAAAAAAAAAAAAAATATATATATATATATATACACACACACACACAATTCATAGGAACAAATATTACACAAAAGCCAGAGGAGTTATATGAAGGCTAGGAAAAGAGACAAAATCCATCTGAAAGATGTACCATGTGCTTAGGAAGAAAGAATTCCTATAAATTATTACACAATATCACAATTCATAGAGTGTAATTCATGCCCAGTTAGAATCCCAATGGGGAGTTTTTTGAACATGGAATGATTTCAATGTTCAGATGGAAGAGTAAATGAGAGTAGCCAAGAAGATCATGAAAAAGAAGAGTAGTCGAGACTTCCCTGGTGGCACAGTGGTTAAGAATCTGCCTGCCAATGCAGGGGACATGGGTTCGAGCCCTGGTCTGGGAAGATCCCACATACCACGGAGCAACTAAGCCCGTGCACCACAACTACTGAGCCTGCGCTCTAGAGCCCACGAGCCACAACTACTGAAGCCCTCACACTAGAGGCCGTGCTCTACAACAAGAGAAGCCACCGCAATGAGAAGCCTGCGCGAAGAGTAGCCCCCGCTCGCCACAACTAGAGAAAGCCTGCGCACAGCAACGAAGACCCAGCGCAGCCAAAAGGAAACTCTAATGTGGTTTCCTAGGGTTGAGGGAGTATCCCCAAGGAAGGGCAAATTTGGAAGAGGTTAAACCCCCTTGGAGAAGATGTGGTTTGACCCACCAGATGGCAGAGATATTTGCTGGTTTGGCCAGACCGAAGCAGAGCTGGAGTTGCCAGGCAAGCAAAAGGCCACCCCCTGAAGTGCACGTGGAGGAACAGATGATCAGTAACTGGTGATATGAGCACACATCAGGAGTCCAGTTGCTGGTGGGGGCAGAAGGCCTGCAGAGTGTGTGGGCTACCGTGGGGGCTTTGGGTTTTGGGTCAAGAAGGCTACAGAAAGATTTTCACCAGGTCATGTCTGCTAAGTCGCAAAGGGATGACGTTCTAGATCCATGAGTGGGGCAGGTTCACCAGGAATCTTCATGCCTCTACCACTGACACTTCCTGCAATGTTTCACCAGTACCCTCTACTGATAAAGATTCACACTCACTTGAAAGGAGACAATGAAAGGAACTCCTTGGTATATTACAGAGTAATGGACATATTGAAAGGTACATTTGGAGGCAAGATGTAATAAATTGAGAACTGACATGCACCTTAAGTGATGAAAGAACAAAAAAATCTGCCAACTGATAATTCTATATCTAGAGAAAATGTCCTTTGAGAGTAAAGTTAAAGACATTTTACAGAAAACAGAAGCTGGTCCTCCTTGAGTTGCATCTTTTTTTTTTTTTTTTTTTTTGGCTGCGCTGGGTCTTCATTGCTGCGTGTGGGCTTTCTCTAGTTGCGGCGAGCAGGGGCTACTCTTCGTTGCGGTGCATGGGCTTCTCATTGCGGTGGCTTCTCTTGTTGCTGAGCACAGGCTCTAGGCACACAGGCTTCAGGAGCTGTGGCACGCGGGCTCAGCAGCCGTGGCTCGCGGGCTCTAGAGCTCAGGCTCAGTAGTTGTGGCACACGGGCTTAGTTGCTCCGTGGCATGTGGGATCTTCGCGGACCAGGGATTGAACCCGTGTCCCCTGCATAGGCAGGCGGATTCTTAACCACTGCACCACCAGGGAAATCCTTGAATTGAATCTTGAATTGCTGCCCATTTTTGGTCAATTTACCCCTGGGAAGTCCTGCAAGTCAGAATAGAGATGACTGTATGACATAAAGCATCACTGAAATTTTTCAAAATGGATAGGCTTTGTGGAATTCCCCCCCTCAATGTGGGGTTGGTGGGCTAGGCACTCAAAGAAATCTCATGCACACCTCTCTCTGTAGACTCTATGAAGTAATAGCCGCCAACAGAGATACTCAGAGATTTCAAGCTGCATAAAAAGGTTTTAAACTCCTCAGAAACAAAAGTGGTTCTGTAAGTAGTATGCAAAGAATGAGAATCAATTCTGCCTCAGAGAGGAAGTAAAAGAAGCAAGATGATCAATATCTTGTAATAAACTCTAATGGGAAAGAAACTGAAAAAGAATATATATATATATATATATATATATATATATATATATATATATATATCTGAATCACTTTGCTGAAATTAACACATTATAAATCAACTATGCTTTGATAAAAAAGAAAGAAAGGGAGAGAGAAAGAGAGAAAGAAAGAAAGAAAGAAAGAAAGAAAGAAGGAAAGAAAGAAAGAAAGGGAGAAAGAAAGAAAAGCAAGATGACACGTGACTGGTCATCTCTGCTTGGTCCAAAATGTGCAAAGAACCTGGTTTATGTGGCTTGTGGCTTGTGTAGCTCCTATGCCCTGAGAGATGATTTGTGCCCAGACGGCAGTCATGGGTGATTACCTCCAAGATTACCATGCTAACTGGAGAGCAAGGGCTGTACTGCTGTGTCCCCAGCTCTATTACCAGCCTGGCACATAATCAACCAACACAGATTGCTTGTTGAGTAAGTGCTTGTTGATGTGTCTTGTTATTAATCAGTTAGAGGGTCTGATGCCACCATACCTTCTCAGGTGTGTCCCTTTAGCTTCCTAAGAATCTAGGGGTAGGGGATTAAGAGGTAGAAACTATTATGTATAAAATAATCTACAAGGATGTATTATATAGCACAGGGAACATAGCCAATATTTTATAATAACTATACATGTAGCATAACTTTTAAAAATTGTGAATCACTATACGGTATACCTATAATTTATTTAATATTGTACATCAACTATACTTCAATAAAAAATTTTTTTGAAAAAAAAATAAATAAAGACATTTTCAGGTAAAAGAAAACTAAAAGAATTTGTCACCTGCACACCCGCATTACAATAAATGCTACTAAGAAAGTTCTTCAAGCTGAAGGAGATTTACACTTGAGGGAAACAGATCTTTGGGGAGAAATGAAGAACACATAAGAGATGATAAATACCTGCATAAATAGGAAAGACTATTATTTTCCTCTTTTAAAGAACACATATAATTGTATAAGCAAAACTTAAAACATTGTCTTGTGGCATTTATAATCTAGGTAGATGTCATTCATATGACAAAGAGAATAAAGGACAATGGTGAGGGTAAAAGGACCTATACAGTTGGAAGATTTTTACATTTTAGGTGAAGTAGAGCAATAGTAAGTCTAAGTCAATTGTGACTTAAGGATATATGTTAAGGATTACAGTTCCTTGAGCAGCCCCTAAAAAAGAAAAAAAAAAAAAGACAGTAGTTAATTTAAAATAGAATTCTGAAAAAGATTCAAATAATCCAAAAGAAGGCAGAAGAGGGGGAACAGAGGAATAAAATTCAGAGACCACAGAAAGAAAAGTAGTAAAAATGGTAGATTTAAATTCAATCATATTAATCATTGATATGATAATGGACTAAACATCTCAAGACAGAGATGATCACAGTCGATTTGTTTTCAAGAATATCTGGCCCCAAGATGGGCCAGGCCCCAGGCACAATGGGCATCAATGTGAACTGAATCGTAACAGCAAACTGGCCTGAAGCTGGCTCCCTGGAGGTGGGCACAGTCACTGTCCCCATGTCGGAGGAGGAACCTGAGGCAACACAGTGTGTCTTTTTTTCTTTTTTTAAAAAATCTATGTAGTTATTTGGCTGTGCCGGGTCTTAGTTGCAGCACGCGGGCTCTTAACTTGTGGCATGCAGGACCTAGCTCCCTAACCAGGAATCGAACCCAGGCCCCCTGCATTGGGAGCGTGGAGTCTTAAACACTGGACCACCAGGGAAGTACCAACATACTGTGTCTTACTTCTTTATATCGTTTCCTATTTGCCTCCCCCATTAGACTGTGAGCTTCCCACCAGAGAGGACCCTTTGTTTGCCCTTGTCCCAGTGTCTAGAACAGTACACATAGTACGTGCTCAAGAGATATTTATGGATAAATGGAAGGATGAAAGGAAGGATAAATAAATGGATGGATCGATGGATGGATGGATGAATGTGGCCCAGGATTCAGAACTTGGTGACAGCCGCTTCAGGATCCAAATTGGTCCATCCCAGGTTCTGAGGTTTTCTCAACCACATGGCTCAGCCCTTTCGATAAGCTCAATCAGAATAAGGAGACAAAGGAAGGACAGAGGGAGAGAAACAGGAGGGCAGGAAATGAAAAGAAGGAATAGGAGCCACGGACACATAAGCTCAGTGGCCAGCTAGGCAATTTTGAGTAAACCCCTCTGAGCCTTCCACATGTGTCACATGAGCTAAGACCACTTTCCCAGCTTCCCAAGAAGACATGATAGGCTCTCCAGGCTGGGCCCCCAAGGCAGACAAACCCACCATCAGGCCTCTGGGGGCCCCTAGCACCCCTGCTATGAGAGGCTGTGGAGCTGTTCCACCCCTCAAAGCAGTCTGGAGGGCCCAGGAGGACTCTGAAGGCACTGGGGGCCAGGGGAGAATGACCAGGTCTCTACGTACTGCCCCCCACCAAACGTGCCACCAGCCTCACTCACCTGCCCTTGAAGCTGAACCCACCAGCCCTACCAGCGCCTTGGGGCGCTGGTGCCACAGTGGCTTTGTGACTCACAGCCAGGTTCCGGCCAATCCCATCTCCTGTGGGGAGGGGGTATTAGAAGGCTGACTCAGTGGGGTGGGGGAGGGGGCAGGACCCAGGTCATGGTCAGGGTTGAGGGCATGGTGATTGCTACATCTTGCCTGCCCATCCTGAGTAGAAACTTAGGGCTCTGAGCACAGACGGGACCCCAAAATCTCCCCCTCCATGTGTCTGGAGGTGGCCTCAGTCTCATCCCTTGGGTCTTTGCTGAGCACTTACTTTGTGCTGGGACCTGACCTGGACCTAGGGACACAAACAACTCAAATAATCTAGGGGTGTGAAACTGTTACGAGGGAACCAAAGTGGGGGTGGGATAGGCTGAGCCCCATAGAGAGAGAAAAAGAGTTGGCTGGGGGTGTGCTGTGGGAAGGGCATCCCAGATGGACAGCAGAGCATGTGCAAAGGCCCTGCGGTGGGAACAGCTGGGCATGTTTAGGGAATATGGAGGAGGCTAAAGTCATTGGAGGGAGGGACAAGAGGGCAGGGAGGGTGACTGTATAGGTAAGGCTTCAGAGAGGACTACAGGAGTTTGAGTTTTGTTGAGAAGGTGAGGGGTAAGCCATGGCTCTTGTGCTCTGACTTATATCCTAAAGGGTCTAGAGTGTCTGGTTTTGAGGATGGGGGCTCCTTAGGGTAGTGCCAGGCCCAGGGCCCCTTGGGATCTTCCCACTGCCTGGCAAAAGTGGGCACTGACCCTGAGCCACAGTCCTGGAAGGGGAAGTGAGGCCACCATCCCTGGTCACCTCCTGGGGCTGGGCCAAGGCCTGGTGTGAATCACTGCTGGCTGGGCCACGGCTGACACACACTTTGGCCTCAGCTCAGTAGTGTCCTGCCAAAGCCACACAGCCTGGCCCAGAGGCCTCTGCCTGGCCTCCCTGGGGAGCCACCGGGGGGCATCAGAACAAGAGGCCAACAGGGACGCCCAGCCTTCCTCTGCAAAGATCCCCTGTCTTCTCCACACTGTGGGTGTGGCTTTGGGCAAAACTAGGGATATGGGACAAGACTTATGTCCTTTGTTTCAGCAGTGACCAGGACAGTTCCCATCCATGACCTGAGTGAGCCAAACACAAATCCAGGGTGATCAGGGCAATAATAGTGGAAGCACAGAGCACTGATGGAGCCCAACAAGGGCATCTGCAGCAGAGCTTGAGAGGTGAAGCTCAGCTGGGTGGCTGAGGGAAGAGGGGTATCAGGCTTGCAGCTGTGCAAAGGTCCCGAGGCCAGAAGGAAGGGAAATAGTTCGGGTGGGGAGCTGCCTGGAAAGAGAAACTGACCTGCCCAGGGCCAGGTGCAGTCAAGGCCTTTTTTCCAGAAAAGTGGCAAGTAAGGGCCAGATCTATGGTTTCCAAAATGCCCTTCAGGTCACATGCAAGTGAAAAGACAGGGCCTCCACCTAGCCCCAAGGCTCCTTTTAGGCAGGTAAAAGGCTTGGGTTTGAGCCCCCGTGCTGCCATTTAGCAGGATCTTTGTCCCTGGTTCCTAGCACACAGCTCCTAAAACTTCTGTAAACTCCCAAGTGGTGTCTTTTGTATGCTAATGAAATAAACGGTGGCCAGGGCCCTTAGATAGCTTCAGGATGGGAGCTAGTCTCCAAAAAGACCAAGGCATGATTAGAGGGTTGTAACTTTCTGCCGCACCTCCCAGACCTCCTGGGAGGGGAGACAGGCTGGATATTGAGTTAATCAGCAAACGCCAGTGATTTCATCAATCCTGCCCAAGCATTGGTGAACTCATGGGGTGCTGGGAAGATGAGGTGCCCAGAGAGGGCATGGAAGTTCCTCGCCCTTCCCCCATACCTTGCCCTATGCATCTCTTCCATCTGGTTGTCCCTAAGTTGTATTCTTTAAAATAAACTGGAAAGAGTGAGTCAAGTGCTTTCCTGGGCTCTGTGAGCTGTTATAGCAAATTATTGAACCTATTGGTGGGAACCCTCGGGTTTATAGCCAGTCTTTAAGAAGTACAGGGGGGCGGGAATTCCCGCGGAGTGGTTAAGACTCAGCTCTTTCACTGCAGGGGTCACGGGTTCGATCCCTGGTGGGGGAACTAATCCCTGCATGCCCATGCCGCCCAGGGCCAAAAATAAATTAATTATTTTTTTAAATAAAAAGAAGCACAGGGGCTTCCCTGGTGGCGCAGTGGTTGAGAGTACGCCTGCCGATGCAGGGGACACGGGTTCGTGCCCCGGTCCGGGAAGATCCCACATGCCGCGGAGTGGCTGGGCCCGTGAGCCATGGCCGCTGAGCCTGTGCGTCCGGAGCCTGTGCTCCACAACAGGAGAGGCCACAACAGTGAGGGGCCCGCGTACCGCAAAAAAAAAGCACAGGTGGCAACCTGTGATCAGCGTCTCAAGTGGGGCAGTCTTGAACTCTTCACCTGTGTGGTCTGTGCTAACTCCAGGTAGAGCGTCAGAATTGAATTGTAGGATACCTAGTTGGTGTCTGCAGTTGGAGAACTGGTTAGTGTGGTGGAAAAAAACCCCACTCATTTGGTGTCGGAAGTGCTGTGAGGGGGTATCTGGTAGATCTCGTAACCTCCCTGGGCCTCCCCTTCTCTATAGGTTGGGGGCTGCACAGTGTACGCCTCGCCTGAATACTATTTCACTGCTGTTCATCTCCCAAGCACTTCCAACTTCTGACCTGAGACGTTACCTGGACACGGGAAACACATCCTTTTCACAGCACAGTAGGTAAAGGCCAGCATGGGCAGGGAACTTGGCTGAGGTTACAGCAGCAAACTGGGCAAATTGGCACCCAAGTTGGGACCCAAGTCTCCTGAAGAGTGAAGCTCTGACCCCCAAGCATGGTTCTTGGTCTCTGTGTGGACACCCCAACCTCAGCATCAGCCCTCTTTTCACTTCAAACCCCTCTCCTGAAACATCTGCCTGAAGGTGGTACCAAAGAGAGGTCACATAGTTAAAAAAAAACAAACCCCAAAGCAGCTCTTGAAGCCTTGAAATGTGCGCAGACAGGGTGATCTGGAGGAAGAGGGAACTTGTATGTGGTGAAGCCCCACTCTTTCGATGGCTGAGGGACTGTGGGCACAAGGCGTTTCTTCTCTGCACCTCTCTGTATCTCAGTTTCCTCATCTGTAAAACAGGCATGATTTGCCCACCTTCCCTATCAGGGTTGGGTACACAATTGGAGTTCAAAGCTCACTTGCCCTCTTGCCCTGTGTCCTTGGCCACCAATGCTCATGTCCCTCGGGCCCCAAGTGAGGCAGAAGCCCAAGGTCCAGGGTCTTTTGCCCCCACAGTAGCAAAAGCCAAAGCAGGCAGGGGAAGAGGGTAACCTGGCAGTCAAGGCTCTGGAAGTGAGAAACCCAAGGTGCAAATGTCCCTGCTCGGTCTCCTAAAAAAGGCTGCTCGGGCTTCCCTGGTGGCACAGTGGTTGAGAGTCCACCTGCCGATGCAGGGGACACGGGTTTGTGCCCTGGTCCGGGAAGATCCCACATGCCGCGGAGCGGCTGGGCCCCTGAGCCTTGGCCGCTGAGCCTGTGCGTCCGGAGCCTGTGCTCCGCAACAGGGGAGGCCACAACAGTGAGAGGCCCGCGTGACATAAAAAAAAAAAAAAAAAAAGGCTGTGTGACCTGAAGCCTGTCACTCAACCTCTCTGAACCTTAGTTTCTTCAAAATGGGAGAATAGGATGTTGGGGGAGGGGTGTTTCAGACAGTACTTGAAAAATCCTGGATTCCAAGTCAGTGGTCCCATAGAACCTAACCACACCTCCAGTCCCGGAGGCAGACTGACTGGGTCAGATCCTACCTGTGCCAACCTTCCTTCTGTTCCTGAGACTCACGTTCCCCGTCCGACAAACGATAATACAAGCTTACATTGAGCGCCACCTGTAAGCCAAGAACTGCTCTGTAAACGAACTGTCTTAATCCTCACAACTTTATGGGACAAGTTTACCATTGCTCTGCCTATTTTACAGACAGGCAAACAGAAGCCCGGAAAGTTAGTTTCTGCCTTTTCCTCCCTGCCTCGGGCTGAAGTTGTCCCCCTTCCCTCCTGCAGTCCCTCCTCCGCGAAGGGGAGACAAAGGGGACACCGGCGGGCTGGCTAGTTCCAAACTCAGGTTGGAAACCCCAATGTCCCCCGCCCAACCCGGACAGGAGTCGGCCCCGCGCCCAGGCGCTCCTAGATGGCGCTCGCTGAGCGCCAGATGTGCAGGTTCTTCCCGGACGCCGACTCCCTCCTCCTCTGAGCAGGGGCAGAGGGAGGAGGCGAAGGAGGCAGGAGGGGACGGGGATCGGGCCAGGCCCCGCCCACCCCGTCAGGCCCCGGCAGGAGAAGAAGGAGGCGAAGAGCCGAGCTGGCGTAAGGAGACTTTACTGAAAACAGAACACCGGGCGAACCAAGGATTACAAACAGGAATGTGGACTCGTAGCAAAACGAAACAAAAAAACAAACAGAAGAAAAAGGGCGGGAGGAGGGGGCGTCGGAGGGATGGAAGGGGAAGGGAAGCGAGAGCGAGGAAAGGGAAGGAGGGAGTTTTTTTCTTCTTCTTCCCATTTCTTTAAAAAACCCACACAAGAAAACACACACACACACAACCAACGTTTGTTCCCGAGTAGAAACATAAATAGGGCAGAATCGAACACTCTGTTCTTCTCTCTTCCAAAGTCAAAAAAAAAAAAAAAGTAAAAGAAGAGAAAACGCAGGGCTTGAGGCTGCGCCCCCTCGGAGCCTCCTTCGGCGGCGGTGTGTACAAAGGGGCGGCCAGGACGCGCGGGTTTGTGCAACACTGGGTGGCCGCGCGCCCGGGACAGAGGCAGCGCGAGGGCGGGGAAGGTGGGGGTCATGCGCTCGCCCCCCGGCAGCAGGGGGTCCAGCTTGTCGAGTCTCAGGCGCCCTCTCCGACTCCTGGCACCCTCAAGGGGGGGATCCCGGGGCCGCGCCCTCTGCGAGTCCGGGGCGCCCACGCCCCCCCCAACCACGCGAGCCCGCCTCTCTGGGAGGAGGCCGCGCATGCGCCCCGCGAGCGAGCTCAGTACGCGGGCACCTGGTGCTGGGGCAGCAGCTGGCAGCCGCTGTTGACGTGGCTGAGGACCTTCTGCTTGAGCTGCGCCACCTGCTCGCGCAGCAGGCTCGCCGTGGACGCCAGCTCCGTGTTCTGACTCTTGAGTGTCTTCACTTTCTCCTCGAGGCGCGAGATGCGCTCCAGCTTGCGCTTGCGGCACTTGGAGGCAGCGATGCGGTTGCGCAGCCGCTTGCGCTCCGCCTTAATGCGCTCCTGCGTGTCCATGTCGATGGGCGACAGCGGCGGGCTCTCGCCGAAGCTCGGCACGTCGGGCACCGTCTGCGGCTCATCTTTGAGCGCGGCCAGGCGCGGAGGCCCCAGCGCGCCTGGGGGTGGCGGCGGCGGGAAGGGCACGGGCTCCGCGGCGAAGGCGACCGTCGCAGCACCCCCCGCACCCCCGGTACCGCCCGCGTAGCTGCTCAGGTTCGCGTAGACGGGCGCCTCGGGCGTGGCCGCTGCCGGGGCCAGCTCGCTGGGAGGCGCGGCGCCCGCAGCCATGCCAGAGGGTCCCCCGGCGGCGGCGGCAGCGGAGGCCGCGCCCGCGCCCAGCTGGTTTTGCTTGTGTAAGTCCTCTAGGGCCTTGACGAAGCCCTCGGCGAACTCCTGCTCCTCGCTGGCCGCCACCTTGGGGTAGAGGAACTGCGTGCTTGTCGGCGTGGTGGTGACCAGCCCGTTGGACTGGATGATAAGGCGCTCGAGCTCAGGCGAAGCGAGCTTGAGCAGCCCGAGGTCGGGCGAGGCAAGCAGACCGTCTTGGGGCGCCGCGCCAGGGGCGCCGTCGGTGCGCAGGGGGGCCGGGGGCGGCGCGGCCGCGGGCTTGAGCGCTGCCGCCACCTGCTCGCTCAAGCTCAGCGTCAGCGCGTCCTTCTTCATCATGCTGCCGGCCGCCGCCGTCGGGGGCGCCCCGGGAAACAGACGACCCGGGGACGCGAAGCTGCCGTCACTACCACTGCCGCCGCCGCCCAGGCCGCTCAGCGCCTCATCGCCGTAGAAGGGTGTTTCCATCCTCCGCCTCCCCCGCCGCGCCGGCCCGGGGGGGAGGAGTGGCCGCGGCCGCCCGGGGGGCCCGCGCCCCCCCGTCCGCTCGGCCCTGCTCCCGCCGCGGCCGCTGCGCCCGGCCCTCCGCTGGCGGCGGCTCCTGAGTCGCGCGTCCCGCGCGCCCCCTTATAGCCTCGGCCGGGCGCGATGAGCTCACTGTCCCTGCTCGCCATTGGGCACGAGTGACGTTGCTCATTTGCATGGCGGGGCGGGGCTAAGTCACTGACGCCCCCCTCAACCCCCACCGAGTGCCGTTGTCCGGGTGACGCGCGGTAAACGGCACAACAGCGCGTTGCCTTATGGGTTGACGTCATGGGGGCTAGCAGAGCGCCCGGCCCGGTCACTCCGCCCCAGGAGTGCTGTGTACGACCAATGCCCCCAGTGCCGCCTCCCGCCAAGGCACGTTCCGGGTGGCGTGATGGGCCCGGCCACCCGGCGCCCGCCCGCCCCGAGGCCCGGCTCCGCCCCGCGTCCGCGCGTGGGGCCCCGGCCGGGCGGGGGCGGTGCCGACCTCCGGAGACCGGAGGGGGATGGGGTTCCGGATGGATAAATAACTCCCTGTCGCCTCCCGCTCCACTGTGCCGACTGTGCCTTCCTTAGCGCACCTCTGTCCAGGCTTTGTGCGGACCTGAGGGAGCTGTGCCGGGTGGCTCGCCGGGGGCGTGGGCCAGGTCTGTCTCCACGTCACCGCCACCCCCACCCCAGTCCCCGGTGGTGTGTTTGCCCCAGGAAGACGGGGGAGGGGAGAGGAGGTTTCAGCCAGAAGTTGCTGGAAATGCTTTGATCCTGCTACTCTTCACTGGGTGGGGTCTAAAGCGCGGGAGTCCGACTTCCTGACTTTACAGACGGGAAATTAAGACTCTGCGAGGTGGAGTGACCTGCCCTCGGGGCCAGAGCTGTGACCAGGCCTGAGCTCTTATCCATCTGGTAGAACCCGGGCGTCCGTGCCCCTGGGCAGCCGCCTACGTTTTATCTCTGCGTCTGCCAGGGCCTCCTGTGGGTACCCCCGTGACTCCCGGACTGGGTTGTTAAGGCAGGAATCCAAACTGGTAATTATTACCTGTTTATTACTGTTATCACGACTGTCAGGTCAGGCTTAATGGACCTCCATAAAGGCTGGCTGGCGATGGGATATGAGGGAGGTGAGAGGGGCCCCTCCCCACACTCCTAAGAGATCCTCGGGACATTTGGATCTGACCTACAGCCCCTGCACAGAACCCCTCCATGGCTCTCACCACACTCGGGATGGCACCCAATCCATAAGCAGTTGGTGGAGGCCCCATACGCTCCTTTGCTCCTTTGGGTGACCCCCTCTAACCTTTCACCCTCAACCTCTCTGAGCTTTGTCTTTCCAACTCATTGCTGCCTCATCGATAGGTGCTATGCCCTCAGCTTGATGCTCCCTTCCTCCTCCCACCATGCTTACACTTGTCAGAGAGGCCCCTCCCACTCACTTTGTTTCCGTTATATTCTCAGAACCATCCAGAACGATGGGATGGACCATAAGTCCCAGGAGGGCAGGGACCTTGTCTATCTTGAGCCTGCTGGGTCCCCAGCTTCCTGCATGGGGCCTAGCATCCAATAGCCAGTGTTAAAGGAGAACACTGGCTGGTGGGGTTGCTGTGGCAGTTTCTGGCCTCAGTTTGTCTGACTGGCCTATGGACATGAGCACCCGTCCTTCTGTTTCCCTTCCTCACCTGGCCTTGCCCCTAACTGGGCTGTGGAGCAAGAGGGCCATGAGGGAGGTTGTCATCACGAGCAAGAAGCCTGGCCTGGCTGGCAGAGGGTTGGGGGTATGGGTTTGTGTCTACATACACACAAATGTCTGTTTGTGCCCACATGTGGCTGTGTGTGTTCACGCGTGGGTCAGTGTACCCAAATGTGTTCACACATGGGAGTGGGTGTCTGTGCCCGTGTGCATCCGTGCATATGGATCTATGTACCCGTGTGTGTGTATAGATGTATGTGTCTGTGTTTCCAGGAATGTGGGCCTCTGTGCCCTCCAGACCTGTCCTCTTGGGTACCAGCCTGAGCAAAGGGACCCCTAAATGGAGTGGATGCAGCCCCCAGCCTGTAACCAGCCCTGCCCTAGGACACTTCTCTGGGCCTGTGCAGTGGGCCTAGACTGAAGGAGATGGGATCATGCTTCTCCCCAAGGCAGGAGGGGTGAGTGGGAGGCCTAGGGAGGCTCCACCCTGACCTTGGGCCTTGACTTTGATAGGTAGGGATGGTCTGGTAAGCTGTGGACAGGGCCAGCTTGAGCTGAGTGGTCACCCAACAGACAGGCTTTGGGAAATGGAGGCACAGGAAGGCCAAGGCATGTTACCTCTCTGAGTCTGTTTACTGCTTATGAAAATGGAGCAAATAATCCCCCTACTTCGTGGAGTATTGTGACTTTTATTGGAAGTATTTGAACAAATAGTAAGGGCTCAATAAATGTTCTCTATAATTGTTTTACTTTATTATCATTTGGCCAAACTTAACTGCAGTTCTTTGGAGTACCCTCAGCCTGGAGTGCCCTTCCTTAGCCTCCTGGCAAACTCCTACTCATCCTTCAAAACCCACCTCCAGTATTCCCTCCTCCAAGAAGTCTTCCTTAACCATGCCTCCAGGGACTCCCCTAAACCCTTCCATCTGACTGAGCCCTGTCTACTCTGTGTTTCTGATTCTCTCTGCCCCAGGAGGGTCCTTGGAGCTAGGTGGGGAAGACCTGTCTTGGCCTCTAAGTGTGGGGAGCTGCCCTTGGCAGCCTCTGCCATCCCTACTCTCCAATATCTACCCCCCTCAGGCTCCTCTGCTGTGCACTTGCTGTTCCCTGTGACCCAGTGCCCTTCCCCATCCTCTCATTCCTCCCTCTGGGACACTCCAGTCCTGCTCCTCCATTTGGACCAGCGCTGACCCCATAGAGCTGGGGGGCAGCTGTGTCCAGCTTTAGTCCTCCCACACTGGGGGCTTCTCAGGCAGGTCAAGGGGGGCCTGAAATCCATCAACAGTCCCATGCAGTGCACTAGGGAAAACTCCCATTCATTCATTCATTCCACATACAATGATTGAGCACCTACTGTGAGCCTAGTGATGGGGACTCACATGGGTGACACAAACACCGGCAACCTCTCAGACACACAGTGTGAAGGAGGAACCTGACAAGCACCGCTTCAAGGAAAATAAATGGTACCTCCTTCATGGAGGATGAAGGGGGTAGTGTTTTAGAGTTGGGTACTCTGGGAGGGTCACCCAGGAGGTGATGTTGAATACAGGAGGAGCTGGAGCAAATCATGAGATAATTCATTTGAGGGCAGTGTCCCAGTGAGAACAGCAAGTGCAAAGGCCCAGGGGTAGAACCTGCTGGCCACACCGATGGAGGGTAGAGAGGCAAGTGGGGCTGGATTCACTGAGCCAAGGGGAGCCAGAGTGAGAGAAGGAAGGCAAGGGGGGCAGTGAAGGTACCTCCCCTGAAACCTAGGTGGTATTTGTCTCAAGGGCAGCAGAAGTGGCGGATAGGATTGAGGGACCAGAAGGTAACAGGGCTAGGTTGGGACTCTTCATTTTCGCCTTTACTCTCCCTGCAGCTTCTTAAGTCTTGGGACATTATCCCACTTCCCAGAACAGCGTCCAGAGAGGGCACGCGACCTGCCCCGGGTCACACAGCCAAGGCCTCAGCCCCATTCCCACCCCAGCCTTCCAAACGGAGGCTCAACATAACGGCCCCTCGCCGGCGTTCAAATCTCCGCAGCTCTGCCCTCTCCCCAACGCGAAGAGATCTGCTTTCTTTTTTTTTTTTTTTTGCGGTACGCGGGCCTCTCGCTGTTGTGGCCTCTCCCGTTGCAGAGCACAGGCTCCGGACGCACAGGCTCAGTGGCCATGGCTCACAGGCCTAGCCGCTCCGCGGCATGTGGGATCTTCCCAGACCGGGGCACAAACCTGTGTCCCCTGCATCGGTAGGCGGACTCTCAACCACTGCGCCACCAGGGAAGCCCGAGATCTGCTTTCTTGTTTAAAGCAACCTGCAATTCGATTTAATGTTTAGTCTTTATTTGAAGCTCCAGAGACCTAAAATCTACTTAATAAAACGGAAAGCCCCAAAGAAAAAGAGTTAAGCAGGAAGCCGAAGGGAGTGAAGCGGAGGGGTCCTGGGGCAGAGGCTCTTGCCAAGGATGGTCCCGGGGTGCTCAGAGCACCGCGGAACTGGATGGGGCTTCTGCGGACAGTCCCCCGGCGCTTAGGACCCAAGGGCTGGTGGGGGTGGAACTTGCGGAGACCGTCCCCGGGTGGCAGAACCCCGCGGGTGGGCCGGGGGAAGGGCGCCGGGCTCGGGCTGGGGGCGCTTCTGGCCCCGGCGCATTCCTGAGGATCGGGTTACTGGCGCAGGCGGCGGCCCCACCCCTCCTGTCCCGCCTCCGCCCTCGCCTGGAGCAGGAACCGCCCTCCTCCCTCGTCCAGTGCAGGTGTTCATCAGGCCGCTGGGAGAGGACTCAGCCCCTGCCCTCTGGCTCTTTCCAGTCTCACGAGACCATTTTACAGACGAGGAAGCTGATGTGCCGGCAGCCCCCTTCAGCACCAGATGGACACCGGGCAGAGCCTGCTTTATGACCGGTGGCCCTGTTGACTCTTTCCCGAGGTTGTGGTGTCCCGAGGCTCCCGCAGGCTCAGAAGAGTCACTAGGTCCAATACTTGTTGATTGATTGAATGAGTCCAGAAGGGCTATGGGACAAGAAAATAACTTCTTATGCTACCCTGACCTCCACCCCCCAGGACAGGCAGGACTCCTGCACTCATCCAGTGCACATTTTATGTACACTTGCTGTATACCCAGACCCAGGTTAGGCCTTTTCACAGGCCGACGTTGGGGAACCAGAAGATTTGGAGGTCAGAAGGTGGTGAGATCGATTTCACAAGACCAGCTTCAAAAGTTGATTTGTTTTTGTTTTTTCTTTTGGTCAAGTGCAAGCACCATCGTTCATCCAGTCTACCACCCTCTATTGAACACCTGCTGTATGCCCAGGCCTGTGTGCTGGGGGAGGGTTTGGGGCCATCCCTTATCACCTCTGAGCTGACCAGACTCTCACCCGGGATGGAAAACCACCACCATAACATAGAAGCCCGCTTTAGGTCAATGTCACAATTTTTTCCTTTAAGTCAACCCCTTTTCTGTTTCTACTTCAGTAAATAAATTTCAAGAGGGAAGCTTCCAGTCATCACCAGGAATGGAAAACCAGTTTCTCTTGCCATAAATAGAAAGAAACAGAAAAACGATGAAATGAGAGCAAAACTCAGGCATTCACTCCTCAGGGACACTCTGGGCCAGTCCTGGACCCCGAATGTTCCAGTATCCAGAAAGCATTAAAAGCAGGGAAGCCCCAAACCAACAAGAGTGGGGCATGTGCGTCCACAGGACAGGAGGAGCCACAGGGACCCACCCAGCATTCCTGTCCCCAAGGGGAGGACCCCAGCACGCAGTAGGAGCTCAATAATGTGCCCAGCCGTGGGGTTTGCCTGCATCAGCCGGAATCCTCCCAAGGCCCTGAGAGGTACCGACCTATTTGGGGGGACAGGTGGAGGCTGCAGTGAAAGGCAGAGGCCTCTTGGGGGTGGGACCCCAGGGGCCTCTCTGAGGAGGCTTCAGGTTGGTTAAGTGGAAGCTCCCATTTCTGCCTCAAGACCCTGGGGCTGTCCCCACCCACAGTCCTGTGGGCCCCTGAGGTCGCTCCCAAGCTGCCTGGGATTGGGGAGGGTGTGTGTGTGAATCAATGGATACATTAATAAATAATTAAATGAATAAGTGGATGAGTTAGTGAAGTAATGAGCAGATGCTTCCATGCTGCCAAAGTGGGAAACCCACTCTCGACACTGTTCCTTTAAAACCCCACAGCAGCACCGCGAAGAGTGACACCTGTCCCCATTTTTCACATGAACAAACTGAGGCTCTGAGCAAAGCATGGGTCCAATCTTTGGAGGGAAGACTGGAATCCAGGTGAATCTCTACAGGCAGCTTGTCTGGCTCAGGGAGTTGGGCTGATGCAGAGAGAAGATGGGGCTGGACCTCGGGCCTGCGGGGGGCGGGGAGAGGGGGAGGATCTTGTGGGCCGGCAGCTGGTCGGCAGCCCTACAGGATCAGGCTCCTGTAGGGGAGTAGATCGAATGGGGGTGAAGCAAGCGGCCGAGGGAGCAGGGAGGAGGCAGCGGGGGCCCCCAGGGTGGGGAGGAGCAGGCAGAGTCCGGGTCGCTTGGGAAGGGGCCCCCCAGGAAGGAGCAGATTGCGGGGGGTGGCTGCCTGCGAGGTATATATTAACGCCAGTCGTGCCTTTCCTGGGCGTGGGGCCAGGGAGACCCCCCACTCTGAACCTGAGGCCGATCCTCTGAACTCCCTCGCCCGTCGCCTCCCACCCTTCCCCCATGCCCCTCCGCCACCGCCTCTCCCCCGGAGGAAGTGGTGAGGATGCGGGGGAGGGCCCCCCATTCTCACTTCCCCTGGGGCAGGGCGGGGCCTGCAGGGTTCCCTCCCCCGTCGAGGGACTCGAGCCCCCGCCCCCTCAGGGGTGGGGCAGGGGAGCCGCACGAGCTGGGGCTCGGCCAGGGTTACACGGCCCACCTCTGGGTGACTTACAAGTTCTCTAGGCTTCGACGGTTCTCATGTTAAAAAATGGGGATAAGAAACTCGACCTTGAAACAGCGAATCGCTGGGTGACAGGTCCCCGCCCCGGGCCTGAGGAGCCCCCCACCCGGGGCGGGGAGACGCAGCCGGACAAGGACACGCCCAGCCCTGGAGGGGTCAGGGCCGGGCCGGAGGGAGGGATGTCGCAGTAAACAAGGACTTGGGTTGGGGAGGGAGGCACATTCCAGGCGCAGGCAAAGACCTGGATGCCGATCGGGGCCCCTCGCCTCGCCTTGCGGCTGGGCTGCCCAGGACCTGTCCCACGTCGGTCCCGGCAGCCTGGCCCCTCCTCTGGCGGGGGTGGGGGAGAGAAAGGTTACTGGGTGGGTGGGGGGGTGTCTCGGCGCGGCGGGTGGCAGCGCAAGAGTTAACCCCGCGCGGCGACCGGACTCTGTGGCTGCGAGGGGTGCGGTGGCGTCAGCACCGACGTCAAGGCGAGGCGGAGCGGCGTAGACTCGGACGGTCTGGCTGCCTGGCCCGCGCCCCTGTAGCGCGGGAGACCGTGGGTGTGGTGGTGGGTAGGGCCCGGCCCTCCAGTTTCCTCGACGTTGCGCAAATAGACTGGGAAACTGAGGCACGAGGGGCGTGGCCTAGCTGGGAAAACCCTGGGCCTCTGGGCTCCAGGTTCCTGCCCCTCTGCCCCAGCCCGCCCCTATCCCACCGGGTCACCGTCTCCCAAGCCGAGACCGCCCCCGGGTTCGCGTGGCTGGGACGAACTGGTGTTTTGGTTTTGTTCTCCAGCACGCAGACAAACGCAGATATACGCTGGGCGGCCCCGAGCTGTGTCCTAGTTAGTCGCCACATGTGCGTGGGCCTCAGTTTCCTCCACCGGACAATGGGAAGAGAGCTGACATTTACTGCGGGCGCCGGGCTCGGCCTTCGGGAGGAGGGTGGGAGGGGATTCCCACCCCGAGGGGCGGGGAAAGGAACCGAGAGCCCTGAGGTACGAGCTGGGGACACTAGCCAAGCAGGATTCGAATCCCCGGCTGGCTCCCGGCACCCCCTCCTTACCTCCAAACCCCTTTCGTCCCTCTCCCTCCGTTTCTTCTCCCCCGCCTCCTCTCCTCCCTCCCTCCCTTCCCGGCCCGGCCCCCCTCGCCCCACGCCCAGTTCGGCAGCCCCGCGGGGCCGCTAATTAAATGCAGGGCTGGGGGAAGGGGGACGGCACGCGGTTAACCCCTCCCTGCCGGGCCGTGAAGTGCTGTTGCAGCCGGGGAGGGAGGGACATGTCCGCTGCCAAACTCCCCTCCGCCCAGGACTTCAGGTCCTAGGACAAGCCCATTTGATGAATGGGTAGGTAGAGGCTAAGGGGCCGGCCCCAAGGTTCTGGGCAAGGCCGGATTTATCAGGGCCTCCTAATAGGGGGGTTGGAGCGGGCACATAGTGGAAGGGAAAAGGGAATTATAGTGAGTGAGAAATAAACAAAGGGAGAAAGGCAGAGATGGAGGGAGAGAGAGCGGGAGAGGGAGGGAAGCAAAGTTGGTGGAGAAACACAGAGACAGAGATCAGAGAGAAAGGAGGTGGGAAGAGAGACGAGCTTGAGAAGGCAGGAGACACAGGAAGAGACAAATGATTGTTTTTAAATCAAGCCACATTTTTCACTGGGATGCAGGGCCCTTGGCTGGGGACTGGACCCAGTCTTCTGTCTCGTTGGCATGAAAAGAAGGTGACATTATAAATCTGTACAAGGAGGGCTTCCCTGGTGGCGCAGTGGTTGAGAGTCTGCCTGCTGATGCAGGGGACACAGGTTCGTGCCCCAGTCCAGGAAGATACCACGTGCCGCGGAGTGGCTGGGCCCGTGACCCATGGCTGCTGGGCCTGCGCGCGTCCGGAGCCTGTGCTCCGCAACGGGAAAAGCCACAACAGTAAGAGGCCCGCGTACCGCAAAAAAAAAAAAAAAAAAAAAAAAAAAATCTGTACAAGGAAAATACAGGGGTGATCAGTGTGTGGGGTGATAAGGGACTCACAGGCCACCTCGGGAGCTGGAGGCCCCAGCTGTCCTGGAGGCTCACAGGGCAGGATCCCTGATGCTGGCTTCGGCCCCAGCCTGGCTCACCCACTGCTCACTGACCTCTGACAGGGCTTTGTGGCCTGAAATGCCCAGGGAGCTGTAGGTCACTCCCAAGTCCCCACCGTGCCCCTGCAGCTCTGGGTCAGGTGGAGAGGACCCAGACACTGGTATTTCACTGCCTGGCTTCCCCTTCCCTCCGCACACTGGCTACTGCCATTGTCAAGCTGGGTAAACTGAGGTTCTGAGAGGGGCCCACATTCTTGGGGTGGAAATAAGTGAAAACATAGATAATATAATATCTGGCAGTGACAAGAGCTATGAAGAAATCTCACTGGGAGGAGGGGAGTGGTGAATACAGAGGGTCCTTGACACCTTCAGACAAAGGGGGCGCCATGAGGAGGCACCTGGGAAGGATGTGCCTGAAAGCTGGATCAGGGAGTGCAAAGGCGCTGAGGTAGGGCTGCAAGGTGTGTTGGAAGAGAATCAAGGATGAGGCCTGGAGTGGGATGAGGAAAGGGGAGATGGGAGAAGGTAAGGGGTTGGGGGGGAATCGCAGGGGCATCCATGTTGTCAGCAGCTGGAGTGGGGGATAGCTGGAGTCCTTGCCAGCCCAGGTAGAGCCCTTGACTACCCTCCCTGCCTCTGTTTCCCTAGCAGTGTCCATGTTTCAGAGGATGCAGGGGAGGCACAGGGGGCATAGGGACTGCCAAGGGTCACAGAGATCCATCTTCTGCCCTCTGTGAGTGCCACCCTGGCCTCCTCACACTCTCTGTGGCTCCCTGCCCATCTCCCTGCCACCCCTTAGCTCTCTGCCCACTGCTGCCATCGAGCCAGCCAACCCTTGCCCATGATGTTCCTTCACCAGTGCCCACCTCAGGAGACACCCTGCAGCTCCCCTACCGAGCAGAGCCCAGAGACTCTCCCTTGGCTGGCTCCCCAATGCCACTGGGCCCCTCACTCAGCCTACTCACCCCCATTTTGGCTGCAAGCTCTGCAGGGAGGGGGTGGCTTAGGAGACAGAGAGGCTGATGGAAATGGGAGAAGGTGGGCATCAGGGTCCTTGAGCCTGGGTAAAAATAGCTGTCCCCTCTGCCCCTGCCCCCTGTGAGGAGGCGGTAGTGATGGTGGCTGCAGTGATGGGGGATGTGCCCAGAGGAGCATCCGGCAGGGCCTGTGTTGCCATGGTGATGCTGACTCAGAGGCAGAGGCAGGTAGCGGCATCTGGTACCCAGCCGGCCCGCCTCTGCACTCACAGCACCCTCCCCAACCCCCACCCTGTAGCCTCCACCCCACTCCACTCATTTTCTGGGACTAGAGAGGGGTGGGTGAGGCCCTGTGGCAGCTGGATAAGTTCCTCCACAACCCCCATCCAATCGCCTGCTGGAAGGTGGGGGACAATGTTCTCACTGCACTGACTTGGGTACCAGGTCTTCCTCCCTCCATTCACCTGTCGTCCTGCCCATCTGTCTGTCTCTCTGTCCATCCTTCGTTCATATATCCACCTAACATTTATGGACCACCTCCTGTGTGCCCACATCGTTCTCAGCACAGGGCAGTTACCTCATGCCCATGCAGTCAAGGTATCAGAGAGGGGTCTGGGCTGGGAGGATGTGGGTGAAGACCCCCCTGGCCACTTGGGTCCAGGCCTCAAGATGCTGAGGCCCCCTTCTCTCCCTCCTGCTCTCAGTCTCTTCCCCCTCTTCCTGCGTCTTTCAGTCTCTCCATCTCAAGGTACAGCCCAGACCCTTCCCCACACTCCTCAGGCCCCACAGCTGCTGCCCACCTCCCTCCACCCTCTTTACTTACTCCACTCCAGCCACACCAGCCTCTGCACTTTTCCTCCATCACACCAGCTCATTCCCACCTCAGGGCCTTTGCACATGCTGCTCTCCCTGCCTGGAAGACCCTTAGGGTCTTCACCTGTGTATCTTGTTTAATTCTTGGTTTCCCAATTATCTCTACCCCCCAGGG
The DNA here is from genome assembly GCF_964165515.1 of Mesoplodon bidens. Lineage (NCBI taxonomy): Eukaryota > Metazoa > Chordata > Mammalia > Artiodactyla > Ziphiidae > Mesoplodon > Mesoplodon bidens. The sequence continues at coordinate 140,187,218 of NC_138160.1, forward strand.
TATGCCTTCACTTCTTCAACTGTGAAATTGGCATGGTGAGCACAGTATGACTTTATAGTGGGGGGTGGGGATTATGTGCTTAGAACTGTGCCCAACACAGAGTAAAAACTCAACAAACAGTTTAAATGTCCAGGAGCTGATGAAGGATAATCAAAATGTGATCTATTCATACAACGGAATATTATTCAGCCAAAGAAAGGAATGAAGCACTGATACACACTACAACATGTATGGACCCTAAAAATATTACGCTGAGTGAAAGAAGCCAGACCCAAAAGGCTGCATAGTATGTGATTCCATTTATGTGAAATGTTCAGAACAGGCAAATCCATAGAGACAGAAAGCAGATTAGTGGTTGCCAGGGGCTGAGGAGGAGGGAGTGGGAGTGGGGTTTCTTTTCGGGGTGATGAAAATGTTCTGGAACTAGATACAGGTGGTGGTTGCACAACATTGTGAATGTACTAAATGCCACTGAATTGCTCACTTTAAAATGGTTGATTTTATGTTAGTGAATGTTACCTCCTTTTTTTTTTTTTTAAAGGACATTAGGTAAAAACTAAGGAAATCTGAATAAAGTGTGGACTTTAGGCAATAATGGTCAACCTGCTGTGTCTCCAAGACACCCAGCATGCACCTTCCCCAGGGCCTTTGTGCCTACTGTTCCCTCTAGCTGGAGGTTTCAAGTGACAGAGAAGCTGGATCAGACCCCAGGGGGCCAAGGCACAGTCTGACTCCAATTGCTTCCCTCACCTTCCTGTGGCCACAAGAAAGGTCAAGGGGCTTGGTGGTTAGGATGGAGTGTGCTCGGGAGGCTGAGTGGTTGGGATGACATCAAAGATATTTGGGTCCCTTGGAGGGGACGGTCTGTTCCCCTGGGGGAGGGAGAAGGATCTGTAACCTATGTGGGGTCCCAAAGCAAGTGGGCAGGGAAGGCAATGGAATTCAGTCCAGCTGGGGGCCCTGTCCTAGGGGCCTGCTTCTAGCAGCCTCATGAACACAAACAGCAAGATCCATTTTCTAATTTTTAAGGAAAACTGCTGAGTAATGAAGATCTCCCTGGACAGTGTTGCTGCGCCCGGGCCTCCCCATCCAGGAACCGAGACTTCTGGGGGTTGTGGAAAAGTCTTCGCCCTTCCAGAGAGTTCTGGGGAACCTTGTCGAGTCTCTCCATGGCAACAGGGAGGGAGGGAGCCCACCTCGCCACCCTTCACACGGACTTGGGCACTTGGGGACATCCCACAGCCCTGCTGGCCTTGGATGCTTAACGTGCTGGAGGGGTACAGCGTGGAGGGACAGGTCCTGGGGGTGCTTACAGGGACAGTCTTCAAAGGAACAGAGAAGGGAATGAGGGAGGGGAAGATGCATGAGGACTCGCCAAGTATTTTTAGGCACTGAATGCAGCCCTGAAATATTTCCATGGCCACTCCCGGAGAATGAGCTGGGTGACTATTTCGGTGCCTGGTTCCAGCGGGGGCAGAGTGCGGGTGAGTCACTGCTGGGTGGCTGGGGAAAGACCAGGAGGGGGCTCTCACGGCAGGACCTTGGGCCTGTAAGGTGACGGCTCCCTGGCCCGGGGCCAGGCATCTGGTGCTGGGCTCCAGGGTACAGAGGACAGTGGCCTGGCCACTCCCTGTAGCGAGGCACCACTGCCCAGGTCCCCCCTGGACAGCAAGCCAATCACATTGACCCCACGGCTTATGGAGATAAAGAGGGTCCCGGGTGCGGTTTCAAACACTCCACAAGTGCTCAGTGAAGTGCCTCTCCTATGTTTTCAGGCACGTATGAGGGACTTCCCTGGCGGGCCAGTGGTTAAGACTCTGCGCTTCCACTGCAGGGGGCATGGGTTTGATCCCTGGTGGGGGCGGGGAAGCACATATGGAGCACTGGCTGTGTGTCTACCAACCACCTTCCCTTCATGTAATCCTCCCAACAACCCCTGTGAGGTGGAGTCCCCTACTATCCCTGCTGACCAGTGAGGAAACTGAAGCACAGTGGGGTTACACTTGCTGGCCCTCTGTGTGTTTCAAACCCTGTCCCTCAACTGAGGCTATAGTCAGCGGAGTGAATTTTAAAGCAGGTGCCGAGGGACTTCCCTGGTGGTCCAGTGGGTAAGACTCTGCGCTCCCAGCGCAGGGGGCCCAGGTTCTATCCCTGGTTGGGGAACTAGATCCCACATGCATGCCGCAACTAAGAAGTCCACATGCCGCAACTAAAGACCCTGCACACCGCAATGAAGATCCCGTGTACTGCAACTAAGACCCAGTGCAGCCAAAAATAAATAATAAATGAATATTTTTAAAAAAATAGGTGCCGACTTCACCTGCCCCCGTTCCTAATTCTACACCTGACACAACTGACCTGACAGAAGGTAAATGGATCCTCCACGTTCGAGGGGACAGAGAGAGGAGCTCAGAGGAGGCTCTGGAGTGGTGTGTCCTGGGGGCTGTGTGTCCTGGGGAGGGTCACTCACCCTCTCTGTATCTGCGCCTGGGCACTGCCTGGCACATGCTAGACTGTTGTTAGTTCTCAGTCCTGGGTCTCTTCATCCTCTCTGCCCTTCCCAAGCAGGCCATGGAAGCTCAGGGGATTTGCACTTGCTGTTCCCTCTACCTGTTGTTCCCTGCTCTCTTTCTGAGGCCAGAGGCTTCTCGTTGTTCGGGAATTGGTTTGACCATGTCCCCCTTCTACTCTTTGGAAAGGACCCACCCCAGCATCCTGAGTTTCCTGTAGAACAACAAGCCTGTCTGCCTGGGCCCTCACGGCACCCCTGCCCCTTCTCCTGTCACCTCTGCGGCCTCTACCTTGGGCTGAGCCCCCAGCACTGCCTCCTCTTGGTCTCTTGGCTTTCACCCTTGCCTCAGTCTGTTCCAGAACGTTCTGTGGCTTCCCATTTCGCTCAGGGCCTGCACCCACCCCATTTCCTGTCCTCTCACTTTGCTCCTGTCACCACTTGGCACAGGGCCTTTGCACAGGCTGTTTCCCTGTCAGGAACGCTCTTCCCCCAGATGGCTGGCTCCTTTACCTCCCTCAAACCCTTTTCTCAAATGTCACCCCCTGGCCTGCCCGGACCACCTCTCTCCCCCACCCTTGCTTTCTACTCTGAATTTATGCATTCAGCTTGTTTGTTGCCAGCTCACTCCCGTGGAAGGTAAGGGCCACCATGGTGGGGACTCTCTGCCTAATTCACAGCTGAGTCTCCAGTGCCTGGGATGGAGCTGTGACCCCAGTTCCTCCGCCCCCCGCCAGCCCTCTTCTCCCGTTGTGGCGGGCAGCTTCTCCCACTGAGATCGTTTGAGTGGACATCAGACCATTTCCCACAGGCCAAGCGGCCCTTTGTCCACAGAGAGATGTCAGAGGACACCAAAGCACATGCTGAGCCAGTAGGGGCACTCATGCTGCTGATGCCAGGACATGCGGACCCCAGGGTCCAGTTGAATGGGTGGGGAGGACACCGGCCGTCAAGCCTGCCTGGAGGACGTGGGAGGCAGCAGTCTGGGGGCAGGGCTTCCCGGGGGAGGTGCTCTTGGAGCAGCAGGTGAGGCCCAGGAGAGGAGGAATCAGCACAGAAGTGTGTGCAGGCTTCTGCAGGCGGAAAAGCAAGAGACACCCTCCCACCTACCACCAGCTTGCGGGGCTGCTGCTTGAGGCTGCCCACTGAATCCAGGTCTCTGAAATGGACTCATGGCCCCAGGGTGAGGCAGCAAGGCCATCCAGGCTGGCGCTGGCCCCAGGCTGAGTCACACCCTGGGTGTGTGGGTCTCCCTGACCTGAAGTAGCTGGAGCAAACTCCAAGGGGAGGAGGTCGGGGCCTACAGGAACCACCTACACTTAACCACCTACACTTAAGGTAGCCCGCAGGCTGCAGGTCATGCAGCAGTCAGCTGATGGGGGTGAAAATCCCTGGGGACAGACCATCAGAAGGGCAGAAAGAAGGAGTTGTGGGAACTAGTCCAGCACTTTTGGTTTCTCTTATTGTTGAAGGGGTTGAGGCTAGTTTCTTGAAACCAACCAGGAAGAAGACTGGAAAACGGGCCTGTCCCGACACCCAGCTCAGGAGGACGACGCTTTCCGGAAGCCCACGGCACCTAAGCGGCCAGGGCCAGGGAAGCGGCTCATATCACCAGCGGGCAAGGAGAGAACTGGGAGCCCGGACTGCCCGGCTGGAAAGGTCAGGGTTGCCTGGCGCGGCTGGCTGCGCGGGCGGGAAGCCGCGATTACGCACGCGGAGGATGCGCCCCCGCGCGGAGACGGGGCGCGTCCGGGACCCACGACCCTGAGCTGCGAATGGGCCCTTGGGAACGTCTGAACGTTCCTGGGCCAAAGCTGGGTAAGGGAAGAAAAACCAAACTGCGAAGAGCAGGAAGGGGCGGGGCTCCTAAAGGGCTTCCCATTCACAGCCGCGCAGTACACCAGAGCCCCACGGATTTCATCAAAGCCTGGAGACGACCCGCGCCCGGCAGGGGGGAGACCTAGCCCCCAAGACCAAGGCCCCGGAGGCCATAATGGGACTCTGCGTCCAGGGCCATGGGGGATGGGAGTTGTGAACACGGCCCCCTCCCTCCGCAACCGTCCTTCTCGCGCCTTCATGTCAGCCGGGCCCCTGCACAGCCCACGTCTGTGATGAGGGAGGTGGGTTCTCAGGGCCCAGGTCACACTCAGACCCCACACCCCCGTCCTCAACCTATGCCAAAGTGTTGCTTTGTCACTAGGCAAGGATTCAGGCAGCAGCAGGTCCCTGGAGGGGGGCCCCGAGGAAGAAGCAATGATGGGGGTGAGAGCGGTGGCAGGGAACGGCACTCTCCAGATAGGATGGGGCTGAGAAATCTTCGTCAGACGTCTTCCAGCTAGCTAGGCCAGCACTTTGCAGACCTAAGTGGCAGTTCTACAGGCACCACCACCTTTTCTTCCGATCACCCCTCAGAACCGGTCTCAACCCCGTGACAGGTAGAACCCGCACCCACAGGAACCGGCCTCCTAATGCCAGCCTGTCTCTGCAGTTCCCAGGAATATGGGTCAGCAGACCATGTCACCGGAAACATTTTCACAAGTGCTGGCTCAGCGTCTCAAGCAAATCACCGGGTTGTGGAGAGGCAGTGCCCTGACTTGAAGAAGAGGTAAAAGGTTCACGAAAACCTTCCTCATGTGTTCCTCGAAGCAGCCGCCTGTCATAGCTTCTCTCTCGGTGAACTCTGGTGTGCATGGTGCCTGCAAAACAGGGACGAGGGCAGAACACTGGTGGCAAGGCCAGGCGCTGTGGGTGTCCCGCTGGCTCCCACCTCCCCACAAAGAGAGGAGGGGGTCTCCTACTGCCCAGAGCTGTCTTGCCTTCCACCTTTTGTAAGAGGCTGCTGAGGGACATGGGAACCAGTGTCCCAACGAAGTGCTTCCCCTCAGTGAGAGGCCACAGGGTACAAAAGGAAACTTCTTGCATGGGGCTGTGATTTCCTGAGGACACTACTTACTAGATGCACCCAGTGGTTCAAAAGGAATTATGGATTTACAGTTTGTAGTTGTATTTGTTTTTATTTTTGTAACACAAAGAGGGAGAGAGGAAGTGAAGGTACAGGGCCCAGCGTCGTCCCCCAGAACAGCTTCTGAGGCATACGTTCGCCTGGATTCATTTTGAAAAGGCAATTTTGGGGTCAGTGTTTCAGGAAACTCTCCAGCCTGTCAATCTCAGCGCAAACAGCTTAAAATAAAAACCTCCCGTCTGTTCACCACACAGGGATCTAACACAAAATGCAAAACAAACCTGTTTGGAAAATGCCTGCCCTTAAAACAAGAGTGAGGGCTTTAAAGATTCATTAAACACAGAATCTTCCAGGAATCAAGTTGGCTGCGACTTCACAAAACCAGAAGCACAGAATAACGTTTCCAACTGTAGAACTGCTGGCTGACAAAAAAAGAGGAGGATCACAAGATGACAGGCAGGGGGGTCCTCCCCCAACACCTGCCTCTTCTTTTTGTTCTGAACAGACTCATAAACTGGAGAGTAGAAACGCAGCCTTGCGGGTGGAAGCAGATGCTCGGTGGCGGTGGCTCAGTCTCTGGGGAACAAAGGGGCGGCTCACTGTTTGCCCGCCTGTCTGCCTGGCTTCTTTTCTGGTTGACCTCTGCCGGTGCCTGGGATTCCACCTCGGCCCCGGCCACCAAACACACCTGTGAGACAGGGGAAAGGGGCTTTAGCAGAGCTGGGCTGGGAGTCCCACTGTAGACTGGGACCAGGAACTGGAATCCTTAGACTGTGGCCAAGTTGTTTAATCCCTCTGGGCCTCAGCTTCCACTTCTGTAAAGTGGGGGCAGTGATCCTACCTCTGGCGGGAAGGGCAGGCTGAGAATCTGAGATGGAGTGTCGACGAGGGCTGGGCATGGGTAGTGCTCCAGAATATTCTCAGTGTGACAAGGGACCAGACCAGGCCCCCCAGGGGTGTGAAGGATGCCAGGGAGGACAGAGGTTGGCACCAAGTCACACTGGGGCTTGGGGCAGGCTTCCTGGAAGAGAGGGCTGGGGGCCAAGGTGGAGGGCAGTCACCAGGACAAAGCCAGAAGGCTTCCAGGAGGAGTGTGGGTGGGGGGGCACGAGCTAGGACAAGGCCTGGACTCAGTCCAGGGATGGGGCAATGACCCCCAGCTGTGAGGCTGGGAGCTGCACCAGGGGACCTGGGCCTTCCTCACTCTGGCACCACCCGCATCTGGCCCAGGAGAGAAACGACTGGGTGGTTTGTGTGTGTCCAGCCCGGAGAAGGGGCAGGGGAGCCTCCTGGGCCCTGACCTCTGCAGTCAGTGGTGGGGCTGTTTCCAAAATACATTTTACGTGGAACAATGGCACTGCTGTTGGGGGAGGTGAGTAGTCGGAGGGAGGGCATGCCCCAGGCCCAGGGAGGTCCCAGAAGGATCAGGGCAGCATGGGGACACAGAAATGTACACACAGGCCCCCTTCCTCCACAGACATGCAGGGGGCCCTCTGGGGACAGAAGCCAATGCTGGCAGGGTCTGCCTAACCCCATGTCTCCTGGGGCAAGACCAGCTTTGCCAAGGGGAGCCTGGCTATGCGGGGACCCCTGTGAGATTTCCGCTGGCTGTGGAAGGCCCCGTGGTCTCCGTTCGGAGCCGCCCAAGCAAGCCGCTCTCCCCGTCCTCCCTGCTCCTTCAGGCAGTTTACTTGACAGTGGTGGCCCCCAGTGAAGAGTCTAGCCCTGGGGACAGGTCCTGGGACCCCTGGGACCCTGCTCACCCCCATCCTAGGCTACCCTCCACCTGGGGTGCCCTCCTGCCCTCTTCCATCTGGCTCCTTTCTGTCACGTGAGCCTCAGCTCATGGCTGGCTCCTGTGTCCTTCCCAGCCCTGCCCACGAGCCCCCAAGGTGGGCCCCGGGCCTGGCATACAGGAGGCCCCTCCAGATGCAAGAGACAAAGCCAGGTCCCTCCAAGAACAGGAGCCGGGCGGGGGAGGCGGGGAAGGGCAGGGTCTGCAGATGGTCTCTGAGCTCAGGCCCCAGCTGACTGCACAAGTTTAATTTTATGCCAGATTTATAATCTCAGGGTGGTGTGCTGGGATCTATCCAAAAGGCATGGCCTTGGCTTTGTATAAAGGAGTCATAGCAGGGAAGGGTCCCATGCTGGGGCCCCACGCTGGGGTACTCACCCGCAGTCTAGTGAGGCAGGCACCACAGGACCCTCTCTGCAGAGGGGAAACTGAGCCTTGGCGAGGTGCCCAGAGCACCTGCCAGGAAACACAGGCAGGGCTCAAGTCCCAGGTCTATGTGGGCCTGGACCCAGACCTAAGGGAGCACTGAGAGCCACTGCGGGGCAGGAGGGCCCAGGTGGGTGAGGGTCAGCACTGACCACCAGGACTCAGCTGGGCTCCCCGGGTTGGGCTCCTGCGGCGGGGCAGGCGGCAACCAGCAGCGTCAGCTGTTCTGCAGAGGAGCCCCATGAGTCACAGCCCCCCAGCTCCACGTAGGAGGGGCTCAGAGCCAGGCCCTCAGCACCATGACGGCACCAGCCAAGAATGTCAACACTGGGCCGGGACGGATGCCACGTGCTAGAGTCACCCCCGCCAATGGGGAGGCCCCAGCAGCCTGCTAGGGAGGAAGCAGGGAGAGAAGGGCATACCTCGCCCGGTGCCCCCCATTCCGCGGCCCTTCTGCTGCTTCTGCTGCTGCAGGCCACCGCGGCCGCGGCCCTTGGCCACTACCTCCTCCTTGACCATGTCGATGATCTCATCAGGGATGCGCAGGTACTTGATGGTGCTGCCGCGGATGTAGCACTCGGGCATCCGCCAGAATTTGTCCCCGTCCTGTGAGAGAGGGGGTGTGTGTCAGATCTGTGGCGGGGTAGGGTCCCTGCAGAGCAGGTGCAGATGGCCGGGGCAGCATCTGTCCCCTCAGGTCGCCTGCACCTGGCATCGCCCCCGCAGGCTGCAAAGTTCTTTGTCCTGGACGGGACACTGGAGGGGCCGCCCTCCAGCAGGATTTCTCCAGATCCTTGGCAGCCCTGCACACATGAGAGAGGGTGGGGCAGGGCCTCGTGAGAAGCCTCCGCGTCCTCAGCCTGTCCTCCAGTGGGGGATGCAGCCCGAAGCCTGGAGAGGGGTGAGGCTGTCCCATGCGCCAGGTGCTGCCACAGCCCAGCTCCTCCCCCTCCTGCCCCCAGCCTTCCAGAACTCACCTTCTGGAACCCTCTCTATGCACCCTGACTCATTCATTCACACAACTATCTCGTGGCAGGGTCTGAGCTGGGCATGGGACACAAGTGAGCAGGACAGAGACCCTGTGTGATGGGTGAAGAGGGCCAGGAGTGGGGTGGGGAGCCAGGTCTGGGGCCAGCCAGGGGCAGCTCCCAGTGATGCCAGTTTTCAGGGGAGCTAATGGAAGCTAGAGAGACAAGGGGCTTGTAAAGTTGCAGACTCCTGAGCAACGCCAACCCTGCAGTTCTTAGGATGCTGACTGTTTCCCCACCACCACCATATACCCTGCGACCAGCACAAGGCCTTCCCTCCACGCTACCTCCTGCTGCCCCTGGGCGGGAGCCCGGGGCCTCATCCATCAGATGAATTCTCCAGCCCCACCCCTGTTGCCCAGGCCAGAAGCCTGGGTAACCCCTCCCCCCACACCCCTAGAAATCAGACCAAGACATCTCCCTGCTTAGATCCCAATCAGCGCCCCGCTGGCCCAAGGACGAGGTCCAAACTCCTCAGTGTGGTTCCCGAGGGCCTGAGATCCAGCCCCACCCTGGCTGCCCTCTCTCGACACTCGATGTGCCTTCCAGATGGAACTTTCTGGAACACACACAGTGGGCTTCCGGCCCCCAGCACTTTGCACACGCTGTTCCCACCTTTTCATGTCTGGCTAACTCCAGCCCTCAACAGGCCTTGCTTCCAGCCTCCCTGCAACCCCCAGTCCTCCTGCATGACACTCATCAGCGGTGCCTGGGCCGATCTGGCCCAGCCCAGTGGAGGTACTCGGCAGGGACAAATGGAATGTTTGTGGGCCAACTCTTCCCAGGAACACACACGAGAGCCCCCGACCCATACAGGAACCCCAAGAGGCCTCAGAGCATTCCTTTCCCAGAAATGGTAGGCGAGGGGCCAAGTCCGTGGGGATGCAAAGTACAGCCAGACAGAAACAATGATTGTGTGGAAGCTCAGGGCTAGGGCTGGGGCTGAGGCTGGCGGCTCAGCACGAGGCTCTCCCTCAGCCAAGGGCAGGCCGAGCCCAGCACGCTCCCTGTAGGAACAGAGTTTACTGTGCTTTCCACGGGGGCAGCTAAATGCCTCCCGACCCTTGCTCTCCCGTGCTTTCTCAGCCCCTGAGGTCTCTGTGTTCAGCCACCTGCTACCCAAGGGAAGGAGGGGCTGCCATCACCCGTTCACAGATGAGAACTCTGGCTGGCCTGCGTGAGGCGGTACCTCCCACCAGCCTCTCCTCCCAACCGCTGGGTCACAGAGAGGGACTCCCCAGGGGGAGCCACGTGTCCAGTCTCAGCTGGCCGTGGAGGCCGGACGGACCTTGCCCCGAGACCCAGCGACTGGTTCTAGGTCCCAGAAGTGGACACAGACCTAACGGCGGTGTGCAGAAGGACAAGCGCTCAGCTGGGCACTGCAGCACCGTCTGCCACAGGCACACTGGAAACACCTGCCACCAGGAGTTCGGTCCCAGGAAGCAGGTCACAGAGCCGAGCAGGTGAGGGTAGGGGGTCACAGCCCTCTGTCTGCCTTTTGGGGTGTGAACTGTCCAGGAGCACAGACCGGGGTGAGAGTGGCTGCCTTGTGCTCTGCTGTATGCTGGCGTGGCGAGCCTGGGGGCACACTGCCTGTGGCTCAAGACAGCCGGGCCCTGCCTGGGCCCCCCAGGAGCTTCCTCCCTGTAACATGAGGGGCTATCTTGGGCAGGGGGACGGAGACCGGAATCAAGGTGAAAGGAAAGCTCTAGCAGAACCCAGTGCAGATTAGGGGGAGGGAGTCCTGCCTTCATCACCGTCCTCATCACTCTGTGGATCATCCCAAGGCGGGGAGGGCCAGTGACCCTGGGGAACATTCTCCCCCACCCCGGCCCTGCACTTCCTGGTTTCAGGCCTCAGGGGGAACAAGCCCCGTGGTGGCCTGGACATCCCACGGTCATGCCACTACGGCCCACATGGTGGGCAATGCCCACACCCAGGACCAAAGGCAGCAGAGGCTGACAAGGAGGGTAGGGCCTGCCCTGGAGGCCACCCCCTCCCTGTAGAGCAGGGATTTATGGCCAGAAGCACCCCCCAGGTCCAAGTCCTTCTTGGTCAGGGGTGGCACCTGGGGATGCGGAAGCAGCTCAGTGCCTGCCGGGCAGCATCCCCGCAGGTGCAAAGTCCAAGGCACTAGAGAGACTTGGAGCCTTGTCCGGCTGTCCCCCCCAACATCCTGCCCAGTCCCTCGGGCCCCGCCCCTGGCAGGATGACCGGTGGTATATAGGCTAAGGTAGGCACCCTCCCACTCCTCCCACACGTCCAGGGAAGGGCTTTTACCCCACTTGGAGGCGAGGATGCTGAGGCTCTGTAAAGCCCCAGGTCCCAGTGCGCATTCCTGGCCACACGACCCCCATTCGCTGTGCCCACCAGACCGGAGCTGCCCCAAGGCCCCCAGGCAGCGGGTGCAGACGCGCGGCGGAGGGCACTCACCCTGGACGTGCAGATCACCTCACGCAAGTTGATGTTCATCCAGTTGTCGCAGCTCACCAGGTGCCCATTGTACGTCTCCCCGTTTTTGAGCTCCACCAACTGGAGAGAAAACGGGTCCCACATCAGTCTCAGGCCCCAAGAGAGATGCAGACTTACCCCGAAGAGCAGGCCACCACCACCGGGCCTCATTCAGACACATCCTCGGCTCTTCTTGGGACCCAGTGGCCACAGCACACGGTGCCCAGGCCCCCAGGGGTCCACCTTACAGGAGACACGCTCTGCTTTCTCGGTACGCTTTGCTGGGCATTGTAGACTTTCTACGATGAAACCATTTTTTGTGTGTGGAAGAAACAAACAGACAAAAAAAACCCCCACATCTTTAAAGGAATGAGTAAGGGTGGCCAGGGGCCGGGCAGGTGCCCGGTGATGGCACACGTGTGATCCTTGGTGGTCTGGAAAAACTGTTTTTCATTGCAATAACTACTTGCTTATTTTGATGTTTCGGGAAAAGTGCGTCATGCGGAAGACAGGCTTTTGCTAGGAAAAGGCTGAGACTTAAAAAAGAATCAACTTAGAGAATGAACTTATGGTTACCAGAGGGGATTGGTGGGGGGAAGGGATAGTTAGGGAACTTGGGATTGACATGCACACAGGACTATATTTAAAATGGATAACCAACAAGGAAGTACTGTATAGCACAGGGAACTCCGCTCAATATTATGTAACAACCTAAATGGGAAAAGAATTTGAAAAAGAATAGACACGTGTGTATGTATAACCGAATCACTTTGCTGTACACCTGAAACTAACAACATTGTTAATCAACTATACTCCAACACAAAATAAAAAGTTAAAAAAAAAAATCAACTCTCGGGGCTGGAGAGGCACTGGGCTCACAGCCGCCACCTCTGCATTGTTCCATGGGCCGGGCATGGGCGCTGGCGCCGGCATAATGAGCGCCAGCGGCAGCCTGGTCTGTGCCTATGACTTCTTGCTGAAGTTCCTGCTGGTGGGTGACAGTGACGTGGTGAGGGTGAGATCTTGGCGAGCCTGCAGGACGATACAGTCGAGTCCCCGTACGGACACCTGGCAGACATCATGCGCTCTCCTGCTGCCTTCTGCAGTGCTGCAGACATTTTCCAGCTACTCTGCCCGTTTCCCTTGGCAACCACTTTAAGATTTAAAATATGATTTGTAAAGTCATCACTTTCAAGTTTGGAAAAAAAAAAACAGAAAAAAAGGAATCAACTCAGCTATCTGCCCAAGAGAAACGAAGACATACATCCATGGAAAAATGTGTTCATGGATGTTACCAGCAGCTAAAATCTTCACGAATAGCCAAAAAGTGGTAACAACCCAAATGTCCATCATCAGTGGACAAATGGATAAATAAAATGTGATGTATCCACAGAATGGAATATCACCTGGCCGTAAGGAGCGAAGCTTTGACACATGCTACAATGTGGACAAACCCCAAGAACATCATGCTGAGTGAAGGAAGCCAGACACGAAAAGCCACATGTTGTGTGATCCCACTTACAGGAAATGTCCAGAACAGACAAATCCACAGAGACAGAAAGCAGATTAGTGGTTGCCTGGGGCTGGGGTGGGGGGTGGGGAGCAGCTGCTAATGGAGACTGGGTCACTTTTTGGGGTGACAGGATTGCTCTGGAACTACACAGAGGTGGTGGTTGCACAACACTGTGAATGTACCGAATGTCCCTAAACTGTACTTCAAAAGGTTGAATTGTATGGTATGTGAGTAACGTCTGAATTAAAAAAAAAGACAACAGAACATATCGACGGATACTACACTGTATCACGAAAGGACAAAAGCAGCTTAGGGAATGAGCATCCCATGAACCTATCCATATTTTAAAAAATCGTTCACGCTTACACACACGTTAAACATCCAGATGTGTATATATCAAAGAATAGTTAAATTGTTGGGAAGATGAATGAAGAGGGGCTTCCACTTTCTCTGAATCTCTAGTATTTGACACTTTTAATAAGCATGTATTACTTTGATCAGGAGCAGAAATGACACAGGTCCTGACGCATGTGGGAGGGAAAAGAGGACAGGCAGGAAGTGGTTTTGGCTGGAGGCACCTCACCCTTTGCCCAGTGTCCCTGTCCCTGTGCTGAGGCTGGTCCCCACTGAAATGTGCCATCCCAGACCAGCATGTACTCACCATTGGGTGATTCTGAGCCGTTTTCAGCAGTGACAAAGGAAGCTGAAAGGCAAACAAAAGCACATGACTTGTTTCATCAGCACTGTGGAGCCCTGGCCTCTGGGCAGGGCTGGGACTCCAGGAGCACACATTCCCCGACAGAAATGCAGCTTCTGAACTCTGCCCAAGCCCAGGACACATACCTGCCTCCTAGTTTAGGACAGAAAAGTCTCAGGAACACCCCCACCCCTGCAATCGCAGAGGCAGCTGCCCTCTGGTCTTGACGCTGACCATTCCGGGCATTTCTTTGTAGCTCAGGCTGCATATAGTCCCACTCCTGACAGGACCAGGTGTAGCCCTCCATGCTTATCAACAGCATCACAGCACACGGGTTCTGCTGCTGCTTGAATTTTTTGCTCCACTGATGTTTCTGAGATACATCCAGGTTAATACATGCAGCTCTAGCTAGGCCTTTCATTTTCGGCATGGTAGGTGGTTATCTTCACACCCACTTTATGGACGGAGATACTGTGGCTTAGAGACTGAGGAACTTGCCCGGCACCAGAGAGCTAGTGAGAGATGGAGCTTGACTTGACCCCACCTGTCAGAAGCCAGCTCACGCTGAGCCCACACTTCAGGGGGCAGCCCTGATTGAACCAAGAGTGATTTGGCCAGGCGCAACTGGCCTCCCAATCAGAGGAGGCCACATCTGAGCTAGGTGTTCATAGAGGAATTCACCAGGTGAGAGGAAGAAACATTTCAGAAGAAGCCTGTGGTCACTGCAAGTGAGAGCAGATAAAGGATGGGATTTAAAAACTCCCCCTGATAAGATGAACTTTCAAGATAGTTCTTTTCCCATTATTACTGAGTTTCTTTTTTATAAAAAACATATAGTGTAACTGGGGGAAAAAAAATCAGTTCTTTTCATTTTGGGTACACAAATCACAACCCATACACTGGGGCCTGTCTCTGGGTCTCCAGAACGGTGACTCAGGTGGCAGCGTTTGGGTCCAGGGTCCAGTAACAGCCTATCCAGTATAGTCAGGTGAAGGTTCTAAACCAAGGGCCCCACAAGATGGGAAACTGCCTCAGCAAGGACCACACCTTGCCCAAGTAACTTTGGAATTCTAAGTTGGCCTGAGCTCCAGGACATCTTGGCAGGGGAGTCCCAGCCCACCCTCACCCTCCAATAGGGGGCAGCTGCTTCTCCAGGTGGTGGGGACTGTGAGGCCTCTCTCAGGAGACCACAAGGGGCCCTCAACCCCCAGAGGATGGCTCCCTATGGAAGGGCTTGGTGGGGGGGAATATCTCATATCCCACGGGCCTTCCCTAAGAGCCACCTGGGGAAGATCCAGGGGCGGCAGGAAGCCAGGCCCAAGCCCACTTCCTGCACTGGCTTCCTGGAAGGGCACAATAAGGAGGAAGGAGCCACGTGGAGAGGAGGTGGCTGCTCCGAGGAGGGTGGGCAGGCAGGCTGGGGTCCCAATGTGGCCAACCTGCAGCTCCTGCCCTCTCCTCTGGAATGCATCTGTGTGATGCTACTGGGTGCAGAAAGCTGGAGGCTCAGCGGCGTGTGCGGGAGCCACACACCCAGGGGGTATTTTACAACGGAGAAGCCTCACGCTTTGCTGGGCAAGCCTGTTCTCTGTGCCCACAATGGGAAGCTGGACCAGGGCGATGACACACCTAGGTCCTCCTCCCAGATCAGCGGAGAGGGGACAGGGCCAGCTTAGCCCTGGAAGGCGAGAATGAAGATGGACTCAGTGCTGAGAGGTGGAGGGAGGGTCACAGCAGTACAGTCAAGGCCCCTCTAGATGAGGCACCAGCGGTAGAGCAGATGGGACCTGCCCAGGGACACGGAGCAAGATCCCGCTAAAGCCGAGGAAAGTAGGCTGAAAGTAGCAGGGGACCCACAGACGTCCTTCAATGGCATACAGAGCCTCTACGCCGGTCCCTCTCAGGTTGCCACCCTGTCCCAGCTACTGGCAGCACAGCCCTGAAGGACCCACAGCCTCCTTAGCTGTTGCTGGCAGTGTGCCCTCAGAATACGGCCACGACACAGATGGGTCCAGCACCTGCTCACAACCCTTGCCTGTGCAGCCGCCCCCTAGGCGGGCCACAGAGCCAGGCCTGACACGGCTCCAGCAAACTGGCCCACTCTGCGCCTCACACACCATGCCCGGTGCTGCTGGCCAAGCTTTGTTCCTCGGTTCCCTCTGCCTGGGGTGCCCTTCCCCAGGCTGGTGGCTGCTCCCTCGGCCAGGCCCTCATTATAATCCCATCAAGGGAACAAGGTTTCCACCTGAGCCACCCTCTGCTGTTTCTATTATAGGACGTAGCCAGTCTCTAATTAACTTGTTTATTTATTATGTCTCCCTGGCTAGACTAGAAGTGCCACAAGCCTCCTGCTAGACTGGAAAATTCAGAGGGTGTGGACTTTGTCCAGCACTGAACACCGGGCCAGGCACACGTGAAGGACTCAGTAAATATTTTCTGAACAAATACGGCACACACCACCAAGGGAGGCACTTGGGGCAGGGGGGATTCTTGCTCAAAGGAGAGGTGGCATGGGGATAGCAATGCCAAGCAGTGCTCACATCTCGCCATCTTCTATGTTCTTGTCTCCAAACAGTGCTGGAGACAGAGGCGAAGGGAAGGGGAGGATCCCGGTGAACTTGAAAGCCAAGGGGAAGGGGCGGCGGCAGGGGTGGGGAGATGGAAGACACTTGAAGGTGTCAGGGAGACAGGAAAGGGCCAAACACCCAGTTCAGGGGGAGACAGGGTCATCTGGAGTCGGGAAAGTCATAAAAAAGCTTCAGGCATGAGAATTCCTTTCTCTGGCCTTTCTCAGAACGCCTGGGGTCTGACCCTCAGGCCTGGACCAATCCAGGACTAGACCTAATGGTATCCTGAGGCTCCCAACTCAGGAAGCTGTTGCAGACCACCCACTCCCTTGCCCACACCCCTGCTTCCGGCCCTGCCCTGACCACAGGGAACAGGCAGTGTGTCATGCCTTGTCCACTCCTGAACACTCCTCAGAAGACAGGAACAGGCTGAATGAATGAATCTGTACTTCGCACAGACACTGTTCTAGGCTCTGGGACTAGATGAGGATAAAAGACAAAGATCCTGTCTCCATGGAACTTAAAAGATGCGTTCTTCCAGTTTTGCCCAGTCCCTCAGACCAACTCTACCCTCCAGCAGAGAGGAACCTGCTTCCTCTCTCCATCCCTACACTGACCAGAATTTAGTGAGCTCTCATGGTCGGCTCTGAAAAATGTGCAGCAACCATCTCAGAGCAACTCAGGTGCTGATGGGCCAGGTACTCTCCCAAGAAGCTCCCAGCTCTCAATTCCTCTGTGTGGACCTCCGTTTCCCTGTCGTACGCTGGGGGCACAGACGCTCTCTGGGTTAGATCTACAACTTCCATAACTTGTGAGCGCCATGGCCCTGGGGAGGCTTCCTATCAGGGCCTCAATTTTTCTTTTCGTGAACTGGGAAGATGCAGTCAGTCCATCCTTAGCTCAGAATACACCCTCTCCCTCTGAAAAACAGACTGTGTGACACAGGAAGAAGCAAACCCTTCTCTGGGTCTGTTTGTCAGCCTGAAAAAGAGAGGCACAGGAGGTTGTGCGGCTCTAAGGACCTTACAAGCCCTGAAATTCCCTAAATTGGTTTAATTTGAGAACGCACACCGGCCCCCTACTTCCTGGCGCTCTAGCTTTACAATCTATGAGGTTAGACTGGGTCGGATGCACTCGGAGTCACTTCCCTGCTCCAAATGTCACTCTGCTGCATTCACCGGGCCCTTCGGTGGGTCCCCTTCCTCTCCGGCCTGTTTCCCCACCTGAAAAATGGGAAGACTGCAGCTAGACCGCTATACTATGATTACACGTTCGGTCAGTCCCAAGTTCCCCTGAGACCGACTTGCTGGGTGTCCTGAGAGAAGCCCCTGCCGTCCCCGGTCTCAGTAACCACCCCCTCGGGCCTGGTGGGGAGGACTCGAGGCCCGGATGGCACGCTCGCTCCGCATCACCCCTGCCCCAGCACCCGCCCCGAGGGCCCTTGGCGGCCGGCTCCCCCGTCGTCTTGCCCTCACCATGGTGTCGGCGGGGACCGGGCTCCCCGGCCACTTCCGCCACCGCCGCCGCCGCTCACGTTCCCGCCGGTAGCAGCCCCGCTGCGCGCCACTAGGCTGAAATGGAGTGGCAACGACGCGAGCCAGTCAGAGAGGGGCTAGTGGGAAGGACAACCAATCCACGCAGAGTAAGGCAAGGCCTACTACGCACGAGGATGGGGCGGGCCGTGTTCTCACAGGAGAAATAAGGGACAGACTCGTAAAGTGCCGCCATGAGTGCTGCAAAAGGGGGCGGAGCAATGTGCGCAGGCGCAGGAGGCCTTGTGGGTAAGGGCGCACGCGCAGGCGAAACTCTCGCGGATCTCGGCTCCACGCTGTGGGCGAAGGCGGTTATTACCTCCGGTTTCGAGAGAGAGAAATGGAAGCTCTTTGGTTGTTATTGGGATGTGCTTAATGTCTCCCTTCGGGCCCCTCCTCTCCTGAGTCTCATTATTGTAGCTGACCATTATCCAAGGCACATCTTTTGGTAGGTTGGAATCCCGGCTGTGCCCTTTGAGCCTCAGTTTGCCTCCCGTTGAAATGGCCGTAATAATAGTGTCTGCTCTAGAAGGTTGCAGTGAGGACGGAACGAGTTAAGCCACGGAAAAGCACGTAGAACAGAATCTGGCACATACTGAGCACTTGATACACGGGCGTGCAACATTGAGCACCTACTATGGACCCGCTCCTAGAAACACAGAAGTGAATAAACCTGAATAAACCAGACAAAACTCCAGGCCCTCCTGAGGCTTAGGAGCCCACTGAGGAGTCAGACGGTAAACAAAATAATTAGGAAAAGGTATTAGTTTCCTTGGGCTACCGTAACAGAGTGATCAAACTCGGTGGCTTTAAACCATAAAACTTGACCCAGAAGTCTGAAATCAAGGTGTTGGCAGGGCGGTTCCTTCTGAAGGATCTGAGGCACAATTCATCCCATGCCTCTCTCCCAGCAATCCTTGTAGTCTTTGGTTTATTTATTTCTTTTTATCTTTTATTTTTATATAAATGTATTTATATTTATTTTTGGCTGCGTTGGGTCTTCATTGCTGCGTGCGGGCTTTCTCTAGTTGTGGCGAATGGGCCACTCTTCACTGTGGTGTGTGGGCCTCCCACTGCGGTGGCTTCTCTTGTTCCAGAGCACAGGCTCTAGGCACGTAGGCTCAGTAGTTGTGGCACACGGGCTTAGTTGCTCTGCGGCATGTGGGATCTTCCCAGACCAGGGCTTGAACCCGTGTCCCCTGCATTGGCAGGTGGATTCTTTTTTTTTTTTTTTTTTTGCGGTACGCGGGCCTCTCACTGTTGTGGCCTCTCCCGTTGCGGGGCGCAGGCTCCGGACGCGCAGGCTCAGCAGCCATGGCTCACGGGCCCAGCCGCTCCGCGGCATGTGGGATCTTCCCAGACCGGGGCATGAACCCATATCCCCTGCATCGGCTGGCGGACTCTCAACCACTGCGCCACCAGGGAAGCCCAGCAGGTGGATTCTTAACCACTGTGCCACGAGGGAAGTCCCGTAGGGCTTGGTTTATAAACACATTACTCCAGTCTCTGCCTCTGACATCACATGGCTTTTCTCTGTCTCAGATCTTCCTCTTCTTTTCTATGAGGACACTCCTTTCTCTTATTAGGCCCACCCTAAATCTAGGATAAATTTCATCTTGAGATCCTTAATTATATCTGCAAAGACTTTATTTCAAATAAGGTCATATTCACAGATATGGGGGTTAGAACTTATCTATGTTATCCAAGATATGCTAGAACATTTCTTTTTAGGGACAATACTCAACCCACTACAACAAGTATTAGCTATGATTCCTTTGAACATAGACATTTATTTGAATAGTTCATGTCTCCTAGTTGACCATGCATGTACTTTCACACACTTGTGAGCATATCTGCAGCCTAAATTTCCAGGAAAGGTCCAGCTGGATGACCATCGAGGGTTCCTTCCTCTGCCTTGACTTTCACAGATGTCTTGACCTTCAGGTCTGTAAATGAGACATAGGTATTCTCCTCCAGTGACTACCCTTCTCCAGACCTCCTTAGTGTCAGCGCTGGCCCGAGAGCTTTTTCTTTTCTTTTTAATTTTTTGACTGCACCACGTGGCTTGTGGAATCTTAGTTCCCCGACCAGGGATTGAACCCGCCCCGGCAGTGAAACTGACAAGTCCTAACCACTGGATGGCCAGGGAATTCCCGAGAGCTTTTTCTTACCAAGCCCAGAGCCAAGCTCTTCCAACTGTAAAGTCCCTATTCCTCTCAGAGCCAGCTCAGGGAGCCCCTGATGCTCAGCTTCTCAATAAAAGATTCCCCTGCATCAGGTCTCAGAGACCTGGACAGAAGAGGATGGGACCTCACAGGCCTAGCCACCTCCCACTGGGCAGGTTTAGGGCACCAAAATCTACCCTCCAGGACCTGGTGAGGGGAAAGGGGTCTGGGGACCAGCTTTGCTATGAAGGAACTGAGTGACTCAGGCATGTTTCTCCCTCTCCCTTCTCGTTAAAAACAGGAATACAGGGGCTTCCCTGGTGGCGCAGTGGTTGAGAGTCCGCCTGCCAATGCAGGGGACACGGGTTTGTGCCCTGGTCCAGGAAGATCCCACATGCCGTGGAGTGGCTGGGCCCGTGAGCCATGGCCGCTGAGCCTGCGCGTCCGGAGCCTGTGCCCCGCAACGGGAGAGGCCGCAACAGTGAGAGGCCCGCGTACCGCAAAAACAAAAAACAAAACAAAACAAACAGGAATACAGATCTTCCTGGACTTACGATGAGGTTACGTCCCAATAAACCCATAATACGTTGAAAATATCATAAATTGAAAAGACATTTAACACATTTAGCCTACTAAACATCGTAGCTTGCTTAGCTTAGCCTACCTTAAACGTGCTCAGAACACTCACATTAGCCTATAGTGGAGCAAAATCATCAAACACAAACCTATGTGATAAAATGTTGAATATCTTATGTAATGTGTTGAACACTGTACTGAAAGTAAAAAACAATAGTTTTAAGTGTATCAGTTGTTTACCATTGTAACCATATGACTGACTGGGAGCTGAGGCTCACTGCCAGCTGCCCAGCATCACGAGAGTGTATGTCTAGCCCTGGAAAAGATCAAAATTCAAAGTTCAGTTTCTACTGAATGATTGCTTTCTCACATCATGAAGTTGAAAAATCTGAAGTCAAACCATCATAAGTCGGGGACAGTCTGTGATCATCTCTGCAAATCATCTCTGCAAATGTGTGGAGTGGTCACATGTGAAACCCATATAGAGTGCCAAGCACCTGGTAGCCCTAGACCCACAGTTGTCCTTCATGTCTTAGTTTGGGGCCTTCCCTCCCCCAGAAGCTGACCCTGAGATGAGGACACAAGGACACATGGAGTATTCAGGGGGTGACCCCAGGAATTCCCCACTGGGGATGGAGACCTGAGACAGGGAGGGAAGGATTCCTGCAGTGGATGCCAATGAGCAGGTGACAAAGTGGGCACCTGAGGGTTAGTCCAGCTGTGGACCTTAGGGAGACAGCATAAGAGCTTGTGTCTCAAAGTGGTCCCACCCAGGGTCAGGGCAGAGTTTATTTTCCCCTCTATCATTGGCTTGGGGATGCTCCCAGGGTTGCTGGTGAGGTCAGGGAAGTGTGCAGGGTGCTAGTAAGTGGCCAACAGTGATATGTCGATTGGGCTAGAGGGATCAGTGTGACCAGCCGAGCCTTATTTGCCAAGGGTAAAGGCCGCTTGGATGTAAACAACAGAAACTGGGCTACATGAAGTGCTCCAGCGCCAACATGGTGGTGGAAGTAGGAAGAAAATTGCATGCTGGTTCACCTCGTTCTGACTTTTCTAGACTTTTCTATGTGCAGTCCTTCTTTTGCACAATTAACTCCTATTCATCCTTGAAAATTCTGCTTGGGTGACCCCGTGTGGCGGACTATGGTTACTGCAGATTTGGTCAGCTCTTTCAACACAGGGGTGGCCAATCGGAGTTCTCCGTCCACCTGGGCATAGTCGTTGGCTAAAGAGGAGCAAGTGACCACCCAAGGCCAATTAGAGTCACCCTTGGGACGGACACTGAGGGCCAGAAGGGAGAAAAGTGCTTTTCACAGAGGTTTTAAAAAGTGCAATAGCGAAAGCCCAGTGCCATCCCGATTGATCTTCTGGGAGAAGCTCTCTGCAGGTTGAATCTAACATAGAATTCCTCTGTGGAAAAGAGGCACAGTTTGAGCCCCTGGATCTAGCTATATCTGAAGTCATAAGGTGCGACTTTCCACTTATATGAGCCCAACAAGTTGTCTTTTTTTTTTTTTTTTTTTTGCGGTACGCGGGCCTCTCACTGTCGTGGCCTCTCCCGTTGCGGAGCACAGGCTCCGGACGCGCAGGCTCAGCGGCCATGGCTCACGGGCCCAGCCGCTCTGCGGCATGTGGATCTTCCCGGACTGGGGCACGAACCCGTGTCCCCTGCATCGGCAGGCGGACTCTCAACCACTGCGCCACCAGGGAAGCCCCAACAAGTTGTCTTTTATTGCTTAATCCACTTGGAGTGTGGACTCTGTCCCTAGCAGTTGGCAGGCCCTCCACTAATGCATAGCTGCTCTGTGAATTCAATGACTGTCCCCCCGCAAATCTAATCATTCCTTCTCTTATACTTTGAACTTCAGTACCTTGCATTGATTTTCATCATTACCTGGTTTGTGATCGTACCACGCTGTAATTGCTCGTTTGCACACTTAAGCCTTCTTGACCCTAACTTGTAGGAGCAACGTGAGAGTTTGCATGGGACGCTATTTTAGGCTGTCAGCAGTTTTTCCTTCTCCCCATCATGGACACATGACCCAGGCTCAACCAATCAGAGGT
The DNA here is from genome assembly GCF_964165515.1 of Mesoplodon bidens. Classification (NCBI taxonomy): domain Eukaryota; kingdom Metazoa; phylum Chordata; class Mammalia; order Artiodactyla; family Ziphiidae; genus Mesoplodon; species Mesoplodon bidens. The sequence goes on from NC_138160.1 coordinate 140,209,503, forward strand.
CGTCCCTGGAAGTCTCCTGGAATTGCAGAGCTGGAGTAACGTGAGTCCGGTACACACACGGCCATCTTTTCACTTTAGAGTCTTGGCCCTGTTTAATCCTGGATCCAGCTGTACCTGATGCTTCAGAAAATCGTCATCCTTTCCTATCCCTTGAAAATACTCCTTTATTTTTTTCCAGTCCAGTTTAAATTGTATTTCTGACAGCGGGAGCCTGAAGAGTGTGAACCAAGGTACCTATCAAATTTAAAAAGATAAACTATCCTCCACTTAAAAAAAAGGGGGGAGGGGGATCATAAAATTCAATGCTGGCAAGGTTGTCGTGAAACTGGTAGACATATATTTTATTTTAAGTGGGGGAGAAGTGGCATTATGTTTCAAAATTCATCAAAGTGTCACACTCTGCAACTCAGTAATTCACTTCTGAAATTTTATACCAAGGAGGTCTTGTAAATGAAGGGAATTGCTCCATACCAAGACCTTGCAACAATGTTGCCAATTCTAAAACAGCAGAAACAATATAAATGTCTAACAGCAGTGGACTGGTTGAGTAAGCTATGTTTCCTCCACTAGACAGAATATTTTCCATTCATTAAAAAAATTATATGGGCCTCCCTGGTGGCGCAGTGGTTGAGAGTCCGCCTGCCGATGCAGGGGATACGGGTTCGTGCCCCGGTCTGGGAGGATCCCACATGCCGCGGAGCGGCTGGGCCCGTGAGCCATGGCCGCTGGGCCTGCGCGTCCGGAGCCTGTGCTCCGCAACGGGAGAGGCCACGGCAGTGAGAGGCCCACATACCGCAAAAAGAAAAAAAAAAAAAAAAAAAATTATATGTAAATCCTCCCCCACCCCCACCCCCCGGGAGCACGCAGTGGGCTGAGCTTAGTGGTTAGATTCTAAAAAAGAGAGAAAAAAGAGAGAAAAATGGGGGGCTTCCCTGGTGGCTCAGTGGTTGAGAGTCCGCCTGCCAATGTAGGGGACACGGGTTCATGCCCCGGTCTGGGAAGATCACACATGCCGTGGAGCGGCTGGGCCCGTGAGCCATGGCCGCTGAGCCTGTGCATCCGGAGCCTGTGCTCCGCAACGGGAGAGGCCACAACAGTGAGAGGCCTGCGTACCTCAAAAAAAAAAAAAGAGAGAGAGAGAAAAGGGAAAATAGTAACTTGACAGTGGGGACATGGCACATACCACCCGTAGTGGGTTGAATGGTGGCCCCTGAAACACATGTCCAAGTCCTGACCCCAGTACCTGTGCATGTGACCTTATTTGAAAAGAGTCTTTTCAGATGTAATTAAGTTAAGGACCCTGGGATCACCTGGGATTTAGGATGGAGCCAGAACCCAATGACTGATGTCCTTCTAAGAGAAGGCAGAGGGAGATTTGAGACACAGACAGAGAAGACAGAGGCAAGGATTGGAGTGATGCAGCCAAAAGCCAAGGAACACCTGGAGCCCCCAGAAGCTGGGCAAGACAAAGAAGGATTCTTCCCTAGGGCCTCTAGAGGGAACGTGGCCCTGCTGACACCTTGATTTCAGACTTCTGGCTTCCTGAAGTGTTAGAGAATAAATTTGTGTTGTTTAAACCACCGAGTTTGTGCTCGGCTGATACAGCAGCCACGAGAACCTCATACTCCACCTCAACCAAGTGATCCAGATTACATCACTGTGATAAGCCATGTGGATATCAGGGATCCCTGATATGGTGAAATGAGAAGAGTGCCTCACCTCTGTGGTTTTCCCCAAATACCTATAACCCCATTCTAATCATGGCAAGGACATCAGACAGACCCAGATCAGCGGCATCTGCCCGGCCAGTCCTCCCCAAGACTGCAAAGGTCATGAGCAACAAGGAAAGCTCAAGGAGCCATCCCACCCAGAGGAAACTGGGGAGATGTGATGACTTAACGTTAACAGGGTTCCCTGGCTGGGGTCCTGTATCAGAGAGAGGACATGAATGGAAGAGCTGGTGACATCTGAATAAGGCCAGATGGTTGGTTGATAGTAGTGCACTGGTGTTGATCTCTTAGATGTACAAATACGTTAAGTCCCATACATACGAACCTTCAAGTTGCAAACTTTCAAAGATGCAAACGTGCGTTCCATCAGCATCAGGCGTGAGTCAAATTGCAGCTTGCCCTCCATCTCCTATGGTTGACGATCCTTCAGCTCTACCGTCTCCCACCTCCTCTCCCTCCTCCAGTCAGTCACTCTTCTTGCCTGTTCACTCGATGCCAGCCCTGTATGCCAGCTGTTGTACTGTACTACTGTACTTTTCAAGGTACTGTACTGTAAGATTAAAAGTGTTTTCTTTATTTTTTATGGGTTTTTTTTTTTTTTTTTTTTTTTTGCGGTACGCGGGCCTCTCACTGTTGTGGCCTCTCCCATTGCAGAGCACAGGCTCTGGACGTGCAGGCTCAGCGGCCATGGCTCACGGGCCCAGCCGCTCCGCAGCATGTGGGATCTTCCCGGACCAGGACATGAACCCGTGTCCCCTGCATCGGCAGGTGGACTCCCAACCACTGCGCCACCAGGGAAGCCCTGTGTTTGTTTTTTATGCATTATTTGTGTGAAAAGTATTATAAACCTATTACAGTACAGTACTATATAGCCGATGGTGTTAGCTGGGTACCTAGGCTAACTTTGTTGGACTCACGAAGGAATTGGACTTACCAACACACTCTTGGAATGGAACTCATTTGTATGTAGGGGGCTTACTGTAACACAACTGATAATGTAAGATGTTCACATTTGGTGAATATGGGTGAAGGGACAGGGGACTCTCTGTGTTGTCTTTGCAACTTTTCTGTAGATCTGAACTTACTCCAATATAAAAAGTTTATTTTAAAAAATCACATGACCAAGACATGGAAGCAACCTAAATGTCCATTGACAGATGAATGGATAAAGAAGATGTGATATATATATATGACAAATATATATAAATAAATAAAATGGAATTATTACTCAGCCATGAAAAAGAATGAAATAATGCCATTTGCAGCAACATGGATGGACCTAGAGATTATCATATTAAGTGAAGTAAGCCAGACAAAGACAAATATTGTATGATATCACTTATATGTGCGATCTAAAAGAAATTATACAAATGAACTTATTTACAAAACAGAAATAGACTCACAGACATAGAAAACAACTTATGGTTACCAAAGGGGATAGTGGGGTCGAGGAGAAGAGATAAATTTAGGAGTTTGGGATTAACATATACAGCCTACTATATATAAAACAGGAAAACAACAAGGACCTACTGTATAGCACAGGGAACTACACTCAATATCTTGTAATAACCTATAATGGAAAAGAATCTGAAAAAGAATATGTATGTATTATATATATAACTGAATCACTTCACTGTATACCTAAAACTAACACAACATTGTAAATTACTATACTTCAGTAAAAAAATCTCACGTGACACACATGCTACGTGTAGGACAGGTTATGATGTTATGTTGAGATGCATTGTACAAAGTAATTGTGATCAAAAAGAGGAGGGGCTTCCCTGGTGGCGCAGTGGTTGAGAGTCCACCTGCCGATGCAGGGGACATGGGTTCGTGCCTCAGTCCGGGAAGATCCCACGTGCCGCGGAGCATGAGCCATGACCCATGAGCCATGACCGCTGAGCCTGCGCGTCCGGAGCCTGTGCTCCGCAACGGGAGAGGCCACAACAGTGAGAGGCCCAGGTACTGCAAAAAAAAAAAAAAAAAGAATCTGCCTTCCAATGCAGGGGACGCAGGTTCCATCCTTGGTTGGGGAACTAAGATCCCACATGCTGCGGGGCAACTAAGCCTGCACGCCCTAGAGCCCACACCTCAACTAGAGAGCCCGTGTGCTGCAACGAAGATCCAATGCAGCCAAATAAATAAATAAACAAATATTTTTTAAAAATGTAATTTCTTAAAAAAAAAAGATTTATCTTCCTTAATTTTGTTTTCTTCTGTTTTAAGTTGCAGGTGGAAACTGCTTCCCCCACCTCCCCCTCCTGCCAAGACGTTCACAGCTTCTGAGGATTACCAGAACCCACTTCACAAAAGGAGTACAGGAAAAAAAGAAAATTGCTAGAAAACTATATGCATCTTCTCTTTTTTTCTTATTCTTTCTTTCTTTTTTTTTTTAAATTTTGGCCATGTGGCTTGAAGGATCTTAGTTCCCTGATCAGACCTGCGCCCTCAGCAGTGAAAGCACAGAATCCTAACTACTGGACCGCCAGGGATCAGCACAAGCTGATCACATACCCTGCGACCCATCTCCCTCACTTGGCCTTGAAAAATGCTTTGCTGAAAACTTTCTGGGTGTTTGGGGTTTTTGAGCACAAGCCACCGGAGCCACCCTTCTCCTGTATGGCACCTTACAATAAACCCTGCACTTTCCTTCACCACAACCTGGTGTCAGTAGATTGGCTTTACTGAACGTGGGTGAGCAGACCCAAGTTTGGTTCAGTAACAAAAGCACCCCCTCCATCTTCTAGTCTGAGCCCCCGAAAGGACTCACACATCTCAAGACCACCTGGAGAAAAAGGGGCATTCACCCTTTGAAACGCGCATGTCTACCCAGATGTCACTCTGCCTAACTGGGCCAAAAGGCCCATCCAGTCCCTGAACTGGCAGAGCCAAAAGGAAGGATCCCCAAGAAGGCGCCATGGGGTCCCATGGACTTCCACTCTCTCCCACCTCCCCCCAAGGCCACACCCAGCAGGAGCTGGCAATGTGAAGAGTCTTGGAGATCCCAGGGGTGGGATCTGAATCCAGCTCCAGTCCTAGCCTCCCCCACCTGGCTCTCTATGGCTGTGAGGCCCTAATCTCCCAGTGCTGTCAGGGTGGGAGCCCACAGAGAAATGCAGCTTCTTTCCCAAGCCAACCTCCGGCATGGTGGGTTCTGCTCTACTTAGCATATTTATTGAGCACCGATTCGTGCTGGGCCCTGTGCGCAGCGGTGACCAAGTCAGATCAGGTCCTTTCCCTCCCAGCCTCACAGTCCAGAGGGAGACAGTCGGCCGCTACACAACTGTATGAATAAAAGTGAAATTACAGCAGTGACACGTGTTAAGAGAGATTGGAGATGGTATGGAGAGAGAGCATGTGGAAGAAACTGGATAGACTGTGGGTTTGTTGATCGACTAAGCAATACATCATACTCATCTTTCCATATGCAAACAGCGCATTCTATTTAAAAAATACTGTATATTGGGCTTCCCTGGTGGCGCAGTGGTTGAGAGTCCGCCTGCCGATGCAGGGGACAAGGGCTCGTGCCCCGGTCCGGGAGGATCCCACATGCCGCAGAGCGGCTGGGCCCGTGAGCCATGGCCGCTGAGCCTGCGCGTCCGGAGCCTGTGCTCCGCAACGGGAGAGGCCACAACAGTGAGAGGCCGGCGTACTGAAAAAAAAAATACTGTATAGTGCAGGTAATAAATTCAATATCCTGTGATAAACCATAATGGAAAAGAATATGAAAAAGAATGTATATATATGTATAACTGAATCACTTTGCTGTACAGTAGAAATGAACACATCATTGTCAATCAACTATACATCAATTAAAAAAAAAAGATGCTCCATGAAGACATTCTGTGTGACCACATTGTTATCTATGTTAATAATCCTATTATATACTTTACCTTCCTTCCCAGGACTCACTGGTGCCCCAGTACTCTTTGATCCCCATTTTACAGATGAGGAAACTGAGGTTTGGAATGGGAAAATAACTCATCTGAGAGCAGGCACCACATGAGGAGCCAGGCAGAATTTGAACCCAGGCAAGCTGGCTCTAACCACCACACTTGCTGCCCTCCATTCTCTCCCTAAGAATATTGCATAGAAATTTTAAGAGGAAAAATTCTTCACAAATGAAATGTTTTTGTTTGTTTGTTTTGTTTGTTTGTTTTTACAACTCCGGGAAATAAGGTGTGGTACCTGAGTCCATTACATCGTACGGTCAATTTCTTGCTTTTTTAAAATAATTAATTAATTAATTAATTTTTTGGCTGCATGGGGTCTTCATTGCTGCGCCTGGGCTTTCTCTAGTTGTGGCGAGCAGGGGCTACTCTTCGTTGCAGTGCACTGGCTTCTCATTGCGTTGGCTTCTCTTGTTGCGGAGCATGGACTTTAGGTGTGTGGGCTTCAGTAGTTGCAGCACGTGGGCTCAGTAGTTGTGGCTCGCGGGCTCTAGAGTGCAGGCTTGGTAGTTGCGGCGCACGGTCTTAGTTGCTCCGCCACGTGTGGGATCTTCCTGGACCAGGGCTTGAACCTGTGTCCCCTGTATTGGCAGGAAGATTCTTAACCACTGTGCCACCAGGGAAACCCCAATATCCTGGTTTTGACAATGGTTTAGTTAAGTGTCCATGGAGAGGGAACTATTTTTGCAACTTTGTCAGTCTTAAAATATTAAGTTAGAAAAGTTGAATGGTCTAAAGAATTGAAAGCAGGATCTCAAAAAGATACTTGTGTATCCATGTTCACAGCAGCATTACTCACAATGGCCAAAAAGTGGAAGCAACCCAAGTGTCCACTGATGGATAGATGGATAAACAAAATGTGGCCCATTAATACAGTGGAATATTATTCAGCCTTAAAAAGGAAGGACATTCTGACACATGCTACTACATGGATGAACCTTGAGCACATTATGCTAAGTGAAATAAGCCAGTCACAAAGGGACAAATACTGTATGATTCCACTCATATGAGATCCCTAGAAGTATTGAAATTCACAGCGAAAGAAAGTAGAATGGTGGGTGCCGGGGGCTAGGATTGGGGGGGGGGAATGGAGAGTTGTTTCGTGGGTACAGTTTCAGTTTTGCAAGATGAAAAGAGTTCTGAAGGTTGGTTGCACAACAATGTGAAGAATGTACTTTTAACACTGCTGAACTGTACACTTGAAAATGGTCAATTTTATGGTTTTACCGCAATTTTTAAAAATCGAGTGGTGTTTTTTAAAAAAGAGAGTGTATCATCTTTATTTCTTTTTTTAAAAAATTTATTTATTATTTATTTTTGGTTGTGTTGGTTCTTTGTTGCTTGGTGCAGGCTTTCTCTGTTTGCGGTGAGCAGGGGCTACTCTTTGTTTCGTTGCGTGGGCTTCTCGTTGCGGTTGCTTCTCTTGTTGCGGAGCATGGGCTCTAGGCATGTGGGCTTCAGTAGTTGTGGCTCGTGAGCTCTAGAGAGCAGGCTCAGTACTTGTGGCGCACAGGCTTAGTTGCTCCGCAGCATGTGGGATCTTCCCGGAACCCGTGTACCCTGCCTTGGCAGGTGGATTCTTAACCACTGCGCCACCAGGGAAGCCCTCATCTTTTATTTCTGAGTAGTCCATGTATGTACACAGTGGAAGAAATGCTGAGGGTGTCTCCCCTCCACCCCCACTTTCACCTCCCCCATATCCTGGTTCCCTCCCCAAAGCCCCCACTGTTATCAATTTCTTACTCTTCCTTCCTCAGATATTTTCTGCATTTGCAAACACATTTTTCTTACTCTGACATTTGTTTTTCATTCCATCAATGCTTCCACGCTGTTTTTTTTTAATCATTGTGATAAAATACACATAACACTTACCACTTCAACCATTTTAAAGTATATGATCCAGGAACTTCCCAGTGGTGCAGTGGTTAAGAGTCTGCCTGCCAATGCAGGGGACACAAGTTCGAGCCCTGGTCTGGGAAGGTCTCATGGGCTGTGGAGCAACTAAGCCCGTGCGCCACAACTACTGAGCCTGCGCTCTACAGCCCGCAAGCCACAACTACTGAATCCCGTACTCCTAGAGCCCGTGCTCCGCAACAAGAGAAGCCATCACAATGAGAAGCCCACAATGCAGAGTAGCCCGCAATGAAGAGTAGCCCCCCGTTCGCCACAACTAGAGAAAGTCCGCATGCAGCAATGAAGACCCAACGCAGCCAATAAATTAATAAAAATAAAATTAAAAAAATAAAGTATATGATCCAGTGGCATTAAATACATTCACCATGCTGTGCAACAATTGCCTCTTATCTAGTTTCAGAACACTTCCATCACCCCCAAAAGAAACCCTGTCCCCATTAGCAGTCACTTCCCATCTCCCCTCCTGCAGCCCCTGGCAACCACTAATCTGCTTTCTGTCTCTGTGAATTTTCCTGTTCTGGACATTTCATATCAATGGAATCATACAGTATGTGGCCTTATGAGTCTGGCTTCTTTCACTCAGCCTGGTGTTTTAAGGTTCATCCATGCAATAGCATGTGTCAGTGCTTCATTCCTCTTCACTGTTGAGTAATATTCCATTGTATGAATGGACCACGGTTTGTTTCTTTAACTGTTGATGAACATTTGTTTTCTTTTCTTTTGGCGATTGTGAATAGTGCTGTCATGAACTTTCACCTATAATATTTGGACACCTATTTAATTATTTTGGCTTTATCCCTAGGAGTGGAATTGCTGGGGCCTATGGTAACCATGTTTAACTTCTTGAGGAACTGCCAAACTTTTCCACAGTAGCTGCACCACTTTACTGCACTTGGCTTTCCAATGTAACCATCATGATTTTTTAAATAAAGAGTTCTCCATCCCTCCCCCTCCCTTCACCTCGCCTCTCACAGGCACTGAGCTGCTTGTTACACTGTTGCAAAGCCAGACTGTGAACACACAACTTAGCCCCTCTAGCCAGCTTTCTTTGGCCCTTCTTGTCCTTCCTTAAGGACTTGGTCCTGCTTTCCCTTCCCTACGGACTCACCCACTTATTTCTGATCCAAATCCCAGCCCCTTCCATGTGTGACTTGGGACCAGTGGCTTAGCTGCTCAGGGTCCCTTTTCCTTACTTGCAAAATGGGATAAGAATAGTTCCTCCCTCCAAAGATTTGTGATATTAAAAAAGAGAACATCAGTGATGTGCTTAAACAGGGCCCACATCCAGTGAATACTAACTTTTACCCTCGTCACTCTCGGCAGTAGCACGTGACTCAGTTTTTCTGATCACCGCTAACTCGGTGTCATCAATTTCCTCTTTTTTTTTTTTCCCAGTGCGATGGGGGGGGAAAATGAAACCCTCTGTGGTTTCCCTCTCTTCACATCCCCAGCTTCTAGCAATACATGCACTTTGTACCAGACACTTATTACAGGTTTGAGTTATAAAACCAGATTCTTGGTGAGATTTTTCTTCTGTTCTTTTCTTCTACTTGGCTGAGGTCTCGCTCCCACAGCTGGCCCAGGCTGGATTCCACATTTTCTGAATTCTACCTGAAACTGCCAGAGACCAAAATAGCCACTGAGTGTGTGACCTCTGGTCTGAGCTTGCAAACAAGGCTCCCGGGCAGTTCAGAGAACATTGCCTTGGATATTCTGAGTCCTGGGCCAGAGGCAGACGGTCCTTGGTCAGCACCCTGACTAATCTGGGCCAAGGCTGCTTGGAATGAGATGTCAGTGACCCACGTCCAAGGTCCGGTCCTGTTTCTAAGGATGTGGCCAGAAACTCAGCCGTATTTTTTGGCTATTTTTGGAAGAATGCTGGCCTCTGCTGAATGTGGGTTGGGGACCTACTGTGTGCTAGGCACAAGGCTCTAATGGAGACATAACCCTGCTCTGGAAGTCAGGGCAGGAAATGGGAAATAAACCAGAAAAGCAGTGTCGGGCTTCCCTGGTGGCCCAGTGGTTAAGAATCTGCCTTCCAATGCAGGGGACACAGGTTCGAGCCCTGGTCCGGTAAGATCCCACATGCCGGGGAGCAACTAAGCCCGCAAGCCACAACTACTGAGCCCACGTGCCTAGAGCCCGTGCTCCGCAACAAGAGAAGCCCCCGCAATGAGAAGCCCGCGCACCACAATGAAGAGTAGCCCCCACTCACCGCAACTAGAGAAAAGCCCACACGCAGCCAAAAATAAATAAATAAATAAAATTAAAAAAAAAAAAAAAGAAAAGCAGTACCTATAAAGGAATGATTTCTGAATGTGATTGCTGCTCTGAAGAGGATGAAACAAGGAAATGAGATGGACCTACTGGGGTGGTGGTGAGTTGGGGTGGGGGATTTCAGCCAGGGTGAGGAGGACCCCTAGGAGGAGGTGATGTTCCAGCTGAGCCCTGAAGAAGCAACTAGTTTTGCAGGAACCTGTAGGGCGTGTTCCAGGCAGAAGAAACAGCAAGTGCAAAGGCCCTAAGGTGGGACTGTGTTGGGTGGGCCCTTGGAGGATTGCTGAGTCTAGAGCAGCTGTGTATTGGGGAGAAGGAGGGAGGGGAAGCCCAGGTATCTGGGGCCACATCAGCCTCCTTAGCAACACAGGAGCCTGCTTTGGGCACCACCCAGCTGTGGGTGCCCGGTTTTCACCTTATTTCATCCCCCCCTCAAACTCCTGGCTTGAATGCCGCATCTGTGACCCCAGGAGGCTTTAGGTGAATGGCCTTCCGAACTATGCCTCAGCTTCCTCATCTGTAAAAGGGGCCGAATAATGGAGCCTTGCTCACAGGGAGGTGGGGGGCACCGATATAGCTCACAGCAGTTGATCCGTGAACATTGTGGAATGAATAATAATTCATGAATTCAATAATAATTCATCGTCCCCAGCGCGTGACTCGAGTTCAAGCGGCCACAACCTGCAGGACGAACTGTCCCCATCCAACGGGTGGGTAAACTGAGGCTGGGGAGTCCGGGCAACCACGCACTACTGTGGGGAGAGTTAGGGATGGGGCGTGCACTCTGCGTCTTGGTCGCGGGGACGCGCACGCCCAGAGGCCCGGCCGGGGGCGGGGCCAGGGCGGGGCGAGGCCGGGCTTGGGGGCGGGGCGGCGCGGTGGCTGAGCGGCGGCAGCGGCGGCAGCGGGCTTGCCGGGCCGGACAGGAGTGGGTCAAAGGCGCAGCCTGAGCCCGCCATGGAGCAGCCCAGGAAGGCGGTGGTGGTGACGGGTACGCGGGTAGTGTTCTGATGGCGGCCGCGGCAGCGCGGCCCATGGCGGGGGCGGGTCGGGCGGCTCCGGAGGCAGCGGGGCCGGAAGAAGCGCGGTGGCCCGGGTGGGGCAGGTGCTAGAAGTCGTCCCAGGTTTGGAAGATGTCATCGCCCACGGGAGCCCAGCTCAGTCCGCGCGACAGAGAAAGTGGAGAAGGGGGCGCCCCTGTGGTCCCACTGTCAGGAGTCGGGGCAGGCAAGGACGTGGGTGTCCTGGCAAGTGCCCCACACGGAGCAGGCCCCTCTGGCCTCCTTCCTGACCCGGTTGGGGACAGGGACCCTCCGGGCACTTGTTTTTTGTGTCTGCCCGGCAGGCTGGACTGGACTCCTCCCTGCCCCTCCCGAGGTTGGGTTTGTCACCACCCCCGGTCCCAGGGGATAAAGGCCGATTTGCGGGCAGGAAGTGCCCCGTGACAAGTTAATCTCTTGCCAGCCACTGCTCCCCGAGCCCTGCGCTAATGGGGGGCTGCTCTCCCGAGGCGGGGGCAGGTGAAGTTCGGGGAACCTCGGGTGCCCGGCCGTTCTTCCGCTTGTCCCAAGGACTGTCTTGGTCAAAATCTTTCCTGCCCGGGCTGTTTGTGGGTGAGCCTGGATCCCCCGCCCCACTGTCACCGACTCCCTAAAACTAACTGCTTCTCCTCCAGGAGACTCCACCTCGGAGCCTCGTGTGCGGTCAATTTCTGCCAGGCCTCTGGTGGTGGTGGTGGTGGGGGTGCGGTATTATTTTGACCCTGTCAGGAGGGGTCAGAGTGAGAAATCCAGCTAAGCTAATCCAGGTATATTGTGGTCCAGGGAGGTTTGGGCTGGTCCTGGAATTCCCAGGAATATGGAAGTAGCCACTTACCTAACAAACAGGTGTGTCAAGTTGCCTGAGGGTCACTTTCCCCTGCAGCCCTCCTATATCTGCTTATTTATTACTTTAGTCCTGACTCAGCAGGCAGCCACGGGATTGGGCATTTTTCTTGCATGAGCTCATTAAATCTTTACTGTCTCCATTTTGCAGAGGGGGAAACTGAGGCTCACAAAGGTCACCTTGTTTGTAAGTGGCTGAGCTGGGACTCATACTTGGTCCATGCAGGAGGAGGAAAGGGGTGGAGAGGTTCTGACCCTACTTGGGGGCCCCCTGCTGTTCCAGGGAACAGTATCCCGCCATGATACCACTTGGGACACTTGGCCCAACTGGAGTGACCCATGGTTCAATGACAGCCTTTATAGAGAGGTTTATTTCTTAGGTGGTATGTTGGGGCGATTAGAAGAGGGAGGCCACAGACTCTCCTGGGTCTGTGTTTGAATCCATGCTCTTCCGTCTTCTTGCTGTGAGACCTTGGGCAGCTGGCTTCACCTCTCTGTACCTCAGTCCCGGCTCCTCTAAAATAGGCCCAGGAAACACCCTTGCCTGAAAGGGAGGCACAGGGAGGCTGAATGCCACAGGGCATGCAGAGCACTTAGCACGTCCTCAGATGAGAATCTGGTGTGTAAATGGGGCCTGGAGTTTGAGTAAGTAGGGAGGAAGATGGTGGGATATGTCTGGACAGCCTGACCTGGGAGATATCCACGTGCATCCCTTAAGGGCCGTTCCTTATCAGGTGATGATTCACAGACCGCCTATGGCTCTGCAGTTCCAGAGTCCAGGGAAGAGGCACAAAGACAATGATAAAATTATATTTGGGGGTCAAGGATAGGGGAAGAAATTGGGAAGGGAACAAGGCCAGCCTTTTCTGGGGCCAAAGGAGGGCACTGGCCTCTTGCTGGGCATGAAGGTCAGGTGAAAATGAGGACGAGAAAGGACTCACAGCTTCGGTTAAGAGCAGACAAGTTTGTGTGGTGGAGGGCTCTGAAGGGCCACTGGGTGCACCCCAAACTTGGGACCAGGCCCCCGACATTGTCCCAGGTGGCAGCTGCTCCCGAAGCTCCCTGCTCCATTCTCCTGGATGAAAGCAGCAGCCTGGCCCTGGGCAGGCCAGGAGGGGCCGCTGGGTGACATGCTGCTTTTCTTATTTTTTTTCAGGGTTCGGCCCTTTTGGGGAACACACTGTGAATGCCAGCTGGATTGCAGTCCAGGTAACTGGATCCAGAGGGGAGGAATCAGGCTTGGGGCTGGGCTTCCCCTGGAAATACTTGACACCAAAGAAAGGAAGGAACCTACGAAGAGAATGTCTCCCGTGAAGCTTCCTGAGAGATATTTAAGTCTGATATACACTTCCTCTCAGATAGTTACCACTGTAGCTTGCGTTTGTTGAGTGCTTGCTCTGTGCCAAGTATTTTTTGCTGCCCAGCATGCTGAATTCTGCCAACAACCCTTAGGTGCAGTTATTCTTGTGCCCACTTTATGGGTGAGGAAACTGAGGCACAGAGAGAGTTATCTGAGGTCATCCAGCTCAGAAACCAGAGTGGCATTTCTTCGGAAGTAGCCCATGCCACAGCCAGGTTTTGGAGGACCAGGCAGGGATATTGGGGGATGTATTAACCTTGTAGAGCGGGTGCAGTGACTCTCAGTGTTGCTTCCTGGCAGCTGGAGGAAGCAAAGGCTGCATATTGCAGGGGAGGAGGTCTTTCCCGCTGTCCTGAGCCTTCCAGTTTCTTTGTCAGCTGGGGCATTTGGAGGGACAGACTGGGGAACAATGGGCAGAGAGAAAGAGAAGTTTTCTCCTTATATAAATCAGATCTGCACAGACCGGAGTCAAACTCGTGTTAATCCTAGCCCATTAGCTGCTTGATTTAAAGCATCCCCTGCTTTCCACTCCAGAGCCCTGAATTCAGAGAAAAATCCAAGCTGAAACCTCAGTGTGTCTATTCCCAGTTGGGGTGCCCCACCTTTTTTGTTACCCTTCTTCCAGACCTCAAAATCTTGGCCATATTCCTCTCCCTTTTTAAAAATTTTCACCCCACTTTGCTAGCAGAACAGAGGGAAAGGATCCCTGGGATTCCGCAGATGGGAGCATGTCTGAGGCCCTGCTCGTCGCACCCGCTCCCTGGAGCTTCAGACAAAAAGGAAACAGCGTGTTTCTGAAGACGTGTGTGTCTGGCTTTGTGCGAGTTTCAGACAGGAGTCTTCACGGGGCTGAGTGGACACAAAGCCGTGTGTCTGAATCCCTGGGCCCCAGACACTATGATCTGCATCTAAATAGGAGAAAAATCAATTAAACCATCTTTGGAAATCCCTCCGAGCTTTGGGACTTGGATGGTGGAAGATGGCAGCTTTTCATCCTGCTGCCGGTGGGGAAATACCCCTTATATTTCAGTCACCCATCTCTCCAGACCTCACCTCTAGAAGACTTTCAGTTTCTTCCTCAACTTTATGAGACAAGAAGAGAGAATTCTCCACCATTCCCCAGCTAAAAAATGCCAACCTTCCCAGGTCCAATTGTTTCCCTTAAAAAAGCAACAACAAAAAAAACTGGAGTTGCGCATACATACCGAGTATGCACAGCAATGTTAGTCCGTGAAATTTTACACGTGTACCTCCGCAGCACCTGAGTCCAGATCAAGACCTAGAACATTCTCAGCCTCTTCTCTGTTGGTCCCCATTGCAGAAGCCCCTTGTGTCCTTTCCCAGGTACTCCCACTGCACCCGCCAACCCCACTCCCAGGTGTAAACCTCTCTACTGACTTTATGGCCTCCATGGGTGCGTTTTACCTGTTCTAGAACTTGGTGTCAATGGAATTGCACTTGGGTCCCGTGCCTTCTGCACAGCAGAGCATCTGCCGGATCCACTCACGGGGTGGCTAGGAGCCGCTGGTGGTGCTTTTCAGTTACTCTGGATAAAACAGATTTGCCCATGGAAAGGGTGTAGTCATTGGATGGGTCAAATCCGTCCCTCAAGAAAATATGCCTCAGAGTGTTTTGGTGTGATCCAGACATGAGTTGCGGGCAGCCATTGATGTCTGTCACCTCAAGCTGAAGATGGGTGTTTGGTGAGGTGGAGTGAGCAGCCGTTACTTCCTGTCCCGACTGATTTTTCTGAAGCTCAAGTTGCCACCTGTGGAAGGAACTCCTCCTCCTCTGCCAGGGACCAACTCACTTCTCTCTGTCTCTCTCTGTTTCTCTGTCACTCTCAGTCTCTCTCTGGGTGTCTCTCTCTGTCTCTATCTGGGTCTCTGTCTCTCCCCTTCTCCATGTCTCTTTCCATATATCTGTCTCTCTTTGAGTTTCTCTTGGCCTCTCTGGGTCTCTGTCTCTTCCTGTCTCTCTCTCTCCCTCCCCCACCTCCTTCTCTCTCTCTCTCTCTCTCTCCCTCTCCCTCTCCCTCTCCCTCTCCCTCTCCTCTCTCTCTTATCTGACCTTCCTTCTTCATGCCCTGGGTGAACTGGTGCCCCAGCAGACAGTGAACTGTTTCCCACCAGCCACATTCTGGAGGTAGGAGTTCTGGGGACAGAGGGGCACCCCTCCTTTCCTCTTTCCCAGGAAAAAATGCTGCTGCCCCTAGCACCCCACACAGGAGGGACTGCATTTTTCAAGTATCCTGTCTCCCCACAGGTCTTGGGTGGTGGGAGTGGGATGCTGGCTGCCAGTCTTTCTCGCCCTAGGAGGCTCAGGTGGGTGTTGAGGGCTTGGACCCCCTTGGCTTGGGGCCATCTGTAGCCTTCTCTGCCCAAGTGGGGCAAGGAGGAGTCGGATCACAGGTCCTGGTGACATCGCAGGACAATTACTGCCACAGTGAGTCTAGACAGACCTGCTAAGGATATTAACCAGGGAACAAAGCGGGTCTTTGTTACGGGGTCAAGGGAATCAGTCAGACGCAGCCGCGCGGCGGGGTCTTGTCAGGTAGATGGGGTGTAGACAATGTGTTGTCTGGGGCGCACAAGCCCCGTTACTTTCACAGTCTGTGCTTGGCGGCTGTGCTCGCTGCACATTGTCGTGGGACTTGGGGTGCGCTGCTACCCTCCCCCCAGGAGAACTGTCCAGCCCTTTTGGAGCAGAACGTGGTCAGAGGCCAAGAATTTCACTTGATTATGGGCCACCCACTTCTCTTAACTTCAGATGAACGGTGTAGCTGCTCCTCCCCCACCATTGCCCTTATTAAAATTGGGGAATCATTTGTATAAAATCATGTACAGATCTTCAGTGCCCCCATCACTTTGGTGAAAAGTATTTATGCCCATGTCACCAATACTTCGATCAAGGTGGTTGATTCCCATCAACCCAGAACATTCTTTCCTGCTACCCCCCCACCCCCCGCCCCGCTCCCCATCACTCCTCAGCTGCTTCCTGAGCTCTGTCACTGCAGATGAGTTCTGCCTGGTCTCAAGTTGCAAATAAATGAATGGGATGGAACAGCCTCTGTGTTCCTCTGGCACCAGCTGCTTTTGCTCAGCCTGTACTGGTGTGTGTGTGTGTGTGGCGGGGGGACAACTGTCTCCTTTCCCGACCCACCCCTCCTCCCATTGGCGCTGACACTGGGGGCTTCAGGGTTTGCTCCCCAAGGATAAAGCAACAAGGATGCCCCTCTCAGGGTCTCTAGTGAGCATGTGGACGCCTCTCTGTGGGGATGCTGGCCATGGGGTGTGTGTATTTCTTTGATGGTGGGTTTCTTAGCTTATTTTTCCCCCCAGATGGGGAGGGGGTAGGTGGGGACCCAGAGGACATGAGGAGGAAAGGTTAGGACAAGAAGGTGACTCACTCCGTGGCACCAGGTCATTTCTTACCATCAAAAGTCGATGTGGGCGATTCTTCCCACTAATGCTTGGTAAACATCACCCAGTGGGAGAGACCCTTGAGTTACTCTGGGCGGGCAGTGGTGCTCAGCATGTAGCGCCTGGTCTGCTGGGTAAAGGGAGAGGGGCAGAGACAGGATCCATAAGGCGGGGCTGCTGTCCTGAGCTGGGGGTCCGACCTTGGCGTATCACATGTCATGGTGGCCACCGGGAGGGTTACTGCGCCGTGTAGAGGGTTCCTTGGCTTGGTCACTAACCGAGTTAGTAGCATCCTCAGTACCCCACCCCCCTGCCCATAGAGATTCTTCCACCAAATTGACTTGCCTGGGCATATGGGTGGCCTGTCCCGTGGACAGCTTTGGGGATAACTCCCTGAGTGAAACTCTGAACAAATGAAGATGATCCTTTTAAGTCCTCACTTAACTGAGAGATGGATTCTTTTCATTACTGGACTTTCAACATGTTGCCAGAAAGCGCTGCCAGGGCCATGGGGAAAAGAAATGGGAGGGGGCAGGGAAATTTCAAGCTGTGGGGGACAGGAGGGTAAGAAAAAGTGGGGTCGTGGTTGATAGGATGTAAAGATAGATGAGATTATTTACCTTATGCTGAGAGGTCTTTGCTGGAGATTTCTCCTCCCAGCCATGGCAGGAGAGGATGACAAAGAAATCCTTTCACACCCAGATTCCCCAAGTGTTAACATTATATTACATTTGCTCTTTCTCTACAGATAAATAGGTAGGTAGATAAATATAGTTTAAAAAATTTTTTGACTTCCAAGTCATTTTTTAAACTGTTGGTATAATATATATAATATAAACTTTACCACCTTAACCATTATTAAGTGTACAGTTGAGTGGCATTAAGTACATTCACATTGTTTTGCAGCCATCATCATCATTGGTTTCCAGAACTTCTTCATCTTCCTAAACTGAAACCCTGTCCCCATTAAACACTAACTGCTCATTCCTCACTCTCCCAGCCCCTGGCAACTACCACATTCTCCTTTCTGTCTCTATGGATCTGACTACGCTAGGGACCTCATATAAATGGAAGCATACAGTTTTGTGCTTTTGTGCCTGGCTTATTTCATTTAGCATAATGTTGTCAAGTTTCATTCGTGTTGTAGCATGTGTCAGAATTTCCTTCCTCTTGAAGGTTGATATATATCCCATTGCCTGGTCTCAGGCTTTATATACCACATTTTGCTTATCCATTAATTGGTCAGTAGACACTTGGGTTGCTTCTACATTTTAGCTCTTATGAATAATGCAGCCATGAACATGGGCCTACAAATATCTCTTCAAGATCCTGCTTTCAGTCCTTGTGGGTATACACCCTGAAGTGGAATGACTGCATCCTATGGTAATTCTGTGTTTAATATTTTGAGGAACTGTCATGCTGTGTCATTTAGGGGTCAGTTGCAGACATGATACTCCTCTATCCCTAAATAAGTCACCGTGTATTTCCTAAAACACAGCCTCAGCACAGTGATCAAAATCAGGCTTATTGGACATTGATACAATTCTATAATCTACAGACCTTATTCAGATTTTGCCAACTACCCTGTTAATGTCCTTCACAGCAGAAGAAAGTTCCAGATTATATGTAGGTTCAGTTGTCCCATTTCTTTAATCCCCTGTGGTCTGGAAAGTTCCTCAGTCTTCCTTTGTGTCTCATGGCATGACATGTTTGCTAAGAACTGCTCAATCCTTTGGAGAGTGTCCGTCAAGGTGGCTCCTCCAGTGTTTCCTCATGACTAGATGGAGGCTGTGTGTGTATTTGGGGCAGGAATCCCACAGAAGTAATGTTGTGTCCTTCTCCGTGCATCATATCAGGAGGCACTGGATATATTGATGTGTCTCATTCTTGGTATCATTGACCTTGATCACTTGCTAAAGTTGTGGTCTGATGGATTTCTTCTTTGCAAAGTTACTATCTTGCCCTTTGTGATGAAAAAGTATCCCATAGAGAGATACTTTGAGACCCTGTAAAGAGATACTTTGAGACCATATTAGCATCCCCTGGTGAGTCTCACCTGAATCAGTTATTATTTTAGTATGATGCCTGCCAAATTATGGTTTTCTAATTCCATCTTTCCTTCGACACTTTTTATGACCTTCTGTGAGTTTATTTGTATCTGCGTGGACTCATGGGTACCGTCTTCAACAAATGATAATCTCTTACTCTTAATTTTTTTTAATTTTTATTTTATATTGGAGTATAGTTGGTTTACAGTGTTGTGTTAGTTTCAGGTGTACAGCAAAGTGATTCAGTTATACATATACATATATCTATTCTTTTTCAGATTCTTTTCCTGTATAGGTTATTACGTCTTACTTTCTTAATTTTGATGTTCAAATTGTCCCAGATTTGGCCCATGGCAGCCCCTTCAGGCTGGCTCCTGTATCATTCTTTTTTTTTTTTTTGGTACGCGGGCCTCTCACTGTTGTGGCCTCTCCCGTTGCGGAGCACAGACTCCGGACGCGCAGGCTCAGCGGCCATGGATCAGGGGCCCAGCCGCTCCACGGCATGTGGGACCTTCCCGGACCGGGGCACGAACCCGTGTCCCCTGCATTGGCAGGCGGACTCTCAACCACTGCGCCACCGGGAAGCCCCTCCTGTATCATTCTTGAGCACTTCCTTCCTTTTTGGTTTCAGGCTCACTTTTTGGAAATGCATTTTTTTTTTACTTTTTTTTTTTAAATTCAAACAGAAAGTCACAAAAATTGTAATCATCCTCATCAGTTCACTCAGTCCCATGTAATTAATTGTTTTTCATCTTGGTCTTTTGTTAGCACTTTTATGAATTCACCAGTTTTCCATTAGAGTTCTGAAAATGCTTATTCATTCAGTTCAGCAGTATAGTCAGTTACCAGAAACCTGTACTTGTCAGAGTCTTTTCCATGAATTCTTTGAAGATGAAACCCTTTTATAGGAACATTTTTGCAAAAGCATCAGAGTACACCCAGAACTGTCTTTAAATGACAAAAGACTTAAAAATGACCACGGTTGGGGCTTCCACGGTGGCACAGTGGTTGAGAATCCGCCTGCCGATGCAGGGGACATGGGTTCGTACCCCGGTCTGGGAAGATCCCACATGCCGCAGAGCGGCTGGGCCTGTGAGCCATGGCCGCTGAGCCTGCGCGTTCGGAGCCTGCGCGTCCGGAGCCTGTGCTCCGCAACGGGAGAAGCCACAACAGTGAGAGGCCCGCGTACCGCAAAAAAAAAAAAAAAAAAAAGACCACGGTTGAAGATTTGATAAAAGTTCATAATAATGCAATTGACAAGGAAATTTAGCTATTTCTGAGATATACATTTTAAAGTAATAACTAGAATTATGACTTATAACATCATACCAGAACATATAAGATTTTTAGGAATTTCATGTAATGTCTGAAACATATTAACATATTTCCATACAAATAACCCAAAGGAAGTTTAGTATTACTTTTTTTTAATTTTTGAATTTTATTTTTTTTTATACAGCAGGTTCTTATTAGTCATCAATTTGATACACATCAGTGTATACATGTCAATTTCACATGTATTTTCACAATAATTTTAGATTTACAGAGAAATTACAAAGATAATACAAAGAGTTCCCACATACCCCTTACTCGATTTCCCCTAGTGTTAACATACGTAATGACTACATATCTCAAAATGAAGACATCAACATTGGTCCATTACTGTTAACTAAACTCCAGTCTTTATTCGAGTTTCATGAGTTTTCCCACTAATGTCCTTTTTCTGCTTCAGGATCCCATCCAAGACACTACACTGCATTTAGTAGGGCATCCTTCCCCCCGCATTTTTCTGATTTCTACCTGAGTATTGGATGTCAGATGCTTTGTATGCTTTTTAAAAACCTGAGATACAATTTTATGGGATATAATCATGTACCATAAAATTCACCCTTTTAAAGTGTATAATATAGCAGTTTATAGTATAGTCACAGAGTTGTACAACCACCACTTCCGTCTAATTCCAGAGCATTTTCATCACCCCAAAAGAAGCCCATACCCATTAACTATCACTCCCATTCCTCCTTTTCCTCAGGTAACCACTAATTTACCTTTTGTCTCTATGAATTTGCCTTTTCTGGACATTTCATATAAATGGAATCACAAGACGTGGCCTTTTGTCTCCTTATGTCTCCTTTCACTCAGCATAACATTTTCAAGGTCCGTCCCTGTTGTGGCGTGAATCAATGCTTCACTCCTTTCCATGGCTGAGTAATATTTCATTGTATGGATGGACCATGTTTTGTTTATTTGTTCACCCATTGATGGGCATTTGGGTTATTTCCACCTTTTGGTTATATGAGTAATGCTACATGGACATTCACATACAAGTTTTTGTGTGCATGTAGGTCTTCATTTCTCTTAGGGGTATGTGTATGTATCAAGAGGGGAATTGTTGGGTCTTATAGGAATTCTGGGTCCACCTTTGTACTTTCCCTGTCCCATCCCTGAAATGAGCAACTTCTCCAAGAAAACCTTCATTCTTTTAGCAGAGAATAATATTTAAAGCTGGAAGCTGGGAGCTGGGTGTGCTCATTGCTACTAGGATATCATCGCTTCTGAGTTCTGTCAGTTGACAGAACTGGAAAGTAGAGGTGTGTACATTCACACACACACACACCGGCACCCATTTCTATATCAAAACCCTGGAATTTGCACAGATGCCTTCAATTCCGATCCAACACCACAGACTTGTGACTCCTTCTTCCGACATTGTGAATCCCCTCCCCTCATGATCCCCCAGTGTGTTCACTTCTTTGATCAATCCTAGAATAAACAGAAAGAAATTTCAGAATTACCTACTCATGCTTCCCCCAAAGAAAGCCTACTTATTAGAATTTAGTATTTGCTTATGGTTCTTTTTGTCTTTAGCCTGAGGGCGGATTCCAAACCATGTATTCAAAAAAATTACTTGAGTTGCTTTTTATTAATCCAATATTTATTTATTTATTTAAAATTGAAGTGTAGTTGATTTACAATGTTGTGTTTGTTTCTGGCGTACAGCTAAGTGATTCATATGTGTGTGCGCGTGTATATATGTATATGTCTATATTCTTTTTCAGTAAATATATATTCAGTATATATTCTTTTTCAATAAAACTCTTTTATTACAAGATATTAAATATAGTTCCCTGTGCTATACAGTAGGACCTTGTTTATCTACTTGGGTTAGTTTTTGTTTTATTTTTTTTAACTTGAGTTAATTTTGAAAGGACTAACTTAAAAATATTGTTGGAGGAAGAGAGAAGTACTTTAAATTATTTTTGAAATATTTCATACATGAAAAGTATACACACACTATATAGGGCAAACATGAAATTATGGTGGTTATGTATTTAATATAATGTGTTTTAGAAAAAGCATATATAACTAGCACATCATGTCCTGTAACTTCATGGATATTGTCACCTAGGGATGAGGCTACATTTATTTAAGGGAAAAAATTAAATGATTGAGTTTGAGAAAAATATTAAGTAATATTAGCTGCACTGGGGAAATGGAGCTGAGCATGGTGGGCCTATAGCCTGGGGCTTGAGGAAAGGTGTCTGTGTCTCTAAGCTGATGACTTTCTGGAAAACTCACTTTAAAAAAAAAAAAAATTAATTAATTAATTTTTGGCTGCATTGGGTCTTCATTGCTGCGCGTGGGCTTTCTCTAGTTGCAGTGAGTGGGGGCTACTCTTTGTTGCGGTGCACGGGCTTCTCATTGCGGTGTTTTCTCTTGTTCCGGAGTACAGGCTCTAGGTGCGTGGGCTTCAGTAGTTGTGGTGTGCGGGCTCAGTAGTTGTGGTGCACGGGCTTAGCTGCTCTGCGGCATGTGGGATCTTCCTGGACCAGGGCTCGAACCCGTGTCCCCTGCATTGGCAGGCGGATTCTTAACAACTGCGCCATCAGGGAAGTCCCCAGTTTCCTTAAAAATGAAAGGTTTATGTATCCCCATTTCCCCTACTTGTTCAAGATCCTGATAAAGGGACACAATTCATCATTTTTTTTTTTTTTTTTTTTTTGCGGTATGCGGGCCTCTCACTGTTGTGGCCTCTCCCGTTGCGGAGCACAGGCTCCGGACGCACAGGCTCAGCGGCCATGGCTCATGGGCCCAGCAACTCCGCGGCATGTGGGATCTTCCCAGACCGGGACACGAACCCGAATTCCCTGCATCGGCAGGCGGACTCTCAACCACTGTGCCACCAGGGAAGCCCCACAATTCATCATTTAAGGGAAATGAGGAGGACCCCAGATTGGGCGCCTTCACATATCTGGGTCCTTCCTCCTGGCCAGGCAGTTGGGAATTTGAAATTCCTGCAAATTATGTGTGTGGGAGGGCTTGGAAGTGGGTATTTACTCTGTAGATTTTATTTTATTTCACTTCACTTCATTTCACTTCTTTTTTTTTTTTTGCGGTACACGGGCCTCTCACTGTTGTGGCCTCTCCCGTTGAGGAGCACAGGCTCCGGATGCGCAGGCTCAGCAGCCATGGCTCACGGGCCCAGCCGCTCTGCGGCATGTGGGATCTTCCTGGACCGGGACACGAACCCGTGTCCCCTGCATCGGCAGGCGGACTCTCAACCACTGCGCCACCAGGGAAGCCCGTAAGCATTCTTTATATACAGTTGACCCTTAAACAACTTGGGCGTTAGGGGCACCTACCTTCTGCCCAGTGGAAAACCCATCTGTAACTTACAGTCAGTCTTCCATATGCTTTGTTCCTCCATATCCACAGTTCTGCATCTGCAGATTCGGCCAAGCTCGAACTGTGTGGTGCTGTAGTATTTACTGTTGAAAATAAATCTGCATATAAGTGGACCCATGCTGTTCAAATCTGTGTTGTTCAAGGGTCAACTGTATTCTAGATATAGATCCCTTGTCAGATACACGGTTTGCAAATATTTTCTTTCACCCCAGGTGCTGTCTTTTCATTCTATTTATTGCGTCCTTTGATTCACAATTTTTTTTCATTTTTATGAAATCTTAATTTCTCTATTTTTTTCTTTTATTGTCTGTACTTTTGGTGCCATTGAATTTGTTTTTAAGATGGAAAAGAGCTCACTGGGTCTCCTTTTGGGGATTAAGGGAAGTTTCATTTATAAACCCTTAAGTTTTTCCCCTACCTCTAGTATATACTGAGTCTGAGGTCAGAAGGGCAAGCTTCAAGAGTTCCCTGGTGGCCTGGTAGTTAGGATTCTGGGCTTTCACTGCTGTGGCCCGGGTTCAATCCCTGGTCGGGGAACTAAGATCCTGCAAGCCTTGTGGTGTGGCCAAAAGAAAAAAAAAAGAAAGAAAGAAAGAAAAGAAAAGCAGGCTTCAATTTGATAGTATCACTCACTAGCATACATGTTCTGATCTTGCAGTGCAACTAGGTCACTTTTTAGCATTTATGCTTCACACATGGGTGCGAGAAATGTGCACAAGGATGCTTGCTGCAGTATGGCTTAAAACTGAGGAAAATTGGAAGCCACTTAAATATTCCAGTGTAGGGGAATGTTTAAATCCAACTAATTTCTGGGATGGAATATATGCAGCAGGGAAAAGGGAAAGGAACAAGATTTACATGTAATAATGTAGCTAGATCTCCAAAACCAACTGCTGAGTGGAGAAAGCATAGTTGCTGAAGGATGCAATTGATGTAAAAATAAATACTATGTGTTTTCTCAGATAGGTGTGTAGAAGGGATAGAAATAGGTCTGCATGGATGTGTGTGCTGTTAACAGTACTTTCTTCTGAAGTATGGGAATGGGACCCAGACTCGGGGTGAGGGGGCTTCAAACTTGATCTGTCTGGCTTTTTAAAAATATACCAACTATTTTCATGTCCTCATCTACTAATTCTACCATCTGTGTTGTTTCTGGTCCTGTTTCTTTTCTTTTTCTTTCTTTCTTTCTTTTTTTTTTGGCCATGCCACGTGGCTTGAGGGATCTTAGTTTCCTGACCAGGGATTGAACCCGGGCCATCAGCAGTGAAAGCATGAAATCCTAATCACTAGACCACCAGGGAATTCCCTGGTCCTGTTTCTTTTCTTTTTTAAATTTATATTTACAATGGTTACATAGCAGGGGTTTTTCATTTCTTTTTTAAAACATTTATTTATTTATTTTATTTTTGGCTGCGTTGGGTTTTCGTTGCTGCGTGCGGTCTTTCTTTAGTTGTGGCGAGCAAGGACTACTCTTCGATGTGGTGCGCGGGCTTCTCATTGCAGTGGCTTCTCTTGTTGCGGAGCTTGGACTCTAGGTGCTCGGGCTTTAGTAGTTGTGGCACGCGGGCTTCAGTCATTGTGGCTCATGGCCTAGTTGCTCTGCTGCATGTGGGATCTTCCTGGACCAGGGCTTGAACCTGTGTCCCCTGCATTGGCAGGCGGATTCTTAACCACTGCACCACCAGGGAAGCCCCTGGTCCTGTTTCTATTGATTGATTTTTCTCTTCATTATGGGTGGTAGTTTTTGGCTTCTTTGCATGCCTGGTAAGTTTCAACTGATGCCAGACCTTGTGAATTTTACCTTGTGGCATGCTGTATACTTTTGTATTTCCTCAAACTATTCTTGAGCTTTGTTCTGGGATACAATTAAGCTACTGGAAACAGTTCCTTTCCAGGCTTGCTGTTCAGTTTTGTTAGGCAGGACCAGAGCAGTCTTCACTCTGGGGCTAATTTTTCTCCACTTCCTTGTGAAGTTTTTCCACTCTGGCTGGTGGGAACAAGTATTTCCAGCCTGGTATGAGCTCGGAGGCTTGTTCCCTGTGTTCCTTTCAAGTGGCTCTATCCCTGGCCTCTGCATGCGTGTAAACCCATCAGCCCTCGGACTCTCAAAAGATCTCTGGATCAACTTCTAGACTGATCTCTCTCTCTCTTCCTCCCTCTCTCTCCCTCTCTCTTCCTCTCTCCCTCTCTACACACTCTCTCCTCCCCACCTACTTCCCTCCTCCCCTTCCCCTCCCCCCTCCTCTCCCTCCCCCTACCTCCTCTTCCCCCCAGGTCCCTCCTGTCCAGGACTCCACTCTGCAAACTGTAGCCCTCTTACACTTTCTAGAACCTCAGCTTTGACTCCTCAACTCCATGTCTGAAAACTGTTAGTTTACACATTTTGTCTATTTTTTTTTCACTTATGCCATATAAGGCAGAAAAAAATCACTTGAATTTTTTTTTAAGGAAACACATTAACGTTTTAAAATATAATTTAACATTGTTTTATTTTTTCTAGTTTCTTCTATTGTTTTATTTTTTCTCCCTATGACATGGGTACTACTGTTCACCCATTTACAGATGAAGGAACTAAAGCACAGAGGTTGAGTGACTTACCCAGGGTCACCCAGCCAGGGAGTGAGGGTAGGAGAGGGAGAACAAACCTGGTCACCTGGCTTTAGAAGCTCCACCCCTGATTCCTACCCTCCACCATCCATGCAATTAAGAGCTGCTTTTTTCCTTTTTTAAAAAACTGAGATGAACTTACATAGTATAAATCTATTTTAAAGTGTACAAATCAGTGGCATTTATTACATTCACAGTGTTGTCCAACCACCACCTCTATTTAATTCCAGAACATTTTTATCATCCAAAAAGGAAATCCTGTCCCCGTTAGCAGTCACTCCCCATCCCCAGTCCCCAAGCCCCTGGCAGCCATTGATCTGCTTTCTGTCTCTGTGGATTTGCCTGTTCTGGATATTTCACATAAACAGAGTCATATAATATGTGACCTTTTGTGTCTGGCTTTTTTCATGCAGCATGATGTTTTCAAGGTTCATCCACATTGTAGCATGTGTCAGTGCTTCGTTCCTTTTCATGGCTGAGTAATATTCCACTGTGTGGATGGACCACATTTTGTTTATATCCTTTCATCCAGTGATGGATACTTCGGCTGTTGCAAATAGTGAGGAGCTACTTTTAAATGTAGGAAAGGATGAAAAGGAAAGGGGTCACAGCCAGCAGTGAGTCCAAACCCCCACTTACAGTTAAGAAAAACAAAGCACCCTCAGGAGGGTCGGGTACTTGCCCAGGCTCACCTGGGTCTGTATTTGTTCTCAGTCCAAGCTTGAACTGCTCACTTGTTCAGCCGACATTCACCAGCACCTAATGTGTGCACATCTTGGGCCGTGGCCAGGACATTGACCTGTGGGACCGAGAGAGCATGTAAAGCAGGCTGGGCATCCAGAATGTCTTCTTGGGAGGCTGAGACATGAAGGCTAAGGAGTCAACTGACCAGAAAGTGATGGGAAGAGCATTCTAAGCGGAGGGAATAGCCAGTGCAAAGGCCCTGAGGCAGGAGTGAGTCTGGTATGTGGGAGGCTGTGTTGGGGGAAGTGAGCAAAAGGGGGACAAAGGGAGAGGAGGGCAGCATCCTGACCCCTCAGGGCATCGTGGGCTATGGTGGGGAGTTAATATTTTTATTCTGAGCGTGGCAGGAGCCACAGCAGGGCAGAAGCAGGGAAAGGCTGCATTGTGATTTTAGATGCTGCCTTGGGGGACAGGAGGCTGGGGTAGTGCTGGGGAGGAGATGGGGCTTGATCTCCACATCAATTTGCCAAAACAAAACTTGGGTGTATCCAACAAACGTCAAGAAGCCAGTGGTCTATAACATCCTATTATTTTTAATGTGTGGCCATTCAAAATAATCAGTCCGGGCGTGCAGCATGCACAAACAGGGTGAATATTGATAAAATCACGGGAATGGAAACAGGGAGCACAGATCTAAAACCTCCAGTGCTTCTCAGGGGTTCGATGGTGTAAAAAACAATACGGTGAGGTAGGAATCGTGGTTGTGTGCCAGCGAGCACCAGGCCTGCCTCGTCTCTGAATCCATAAACCCTTGAAGAAAGTCCCCTCTGATTCCCATCACCACAGTCCAGGGAGTTGAGAAGACAAAGGAGCATGAAGAATAAAAATATTAGTGTCTAAGAAAACTGATTGTGGGAGAAATTAAATATTTTACAAAGTTTTCTCTTTAGTGTCTTTTAAAATAGATTTCACACAAAATATAACCACCCTCCCCGCCAGCCCTCTACCCATCAGTGTCTGCAGCTCACCGTGCACCACGTTTGGGGAGCAGGTTTGCGCTCTGCCCTCTTCTGTCCTGCGGGGAGGGCTTCCTGATCTCACACGTAACTGGGCTTAGCAAGAGGGCCGGGCTCCCAGATCCTGGTGTTGGCATTTGAGACTCCCCCCGCACACACCTGCCTCGCCCCACCTACCCTCCAGATGTCCTTGTCTCCAGGTGACCTCTTTGGGGAGCAATTTGGAATTATCTATCAGTGAGGAAAGACCTGCTGTTCCAGGCATCGGATACTCTCCAGAGCAACTGCAGTCAGTGGGGCACAGATTTGGGATAGCGTGGGTAGCAAGGTCAAGGCAACCAGAGAAAGAAATCCTGTAGCCGCTGCAGGAGATGCAAGAACTCACCTCTAGGGACTTCCCTGGTGGTCCAGTGGTTAGGACTCCACACTTTCACTGCCGTGGGCCTGGTTCAGTTCCTGGTTGGGGAACTAAGATCCCACAAGCTGCGCAGCGTGACACACAAAAAAAAGATAAGAGCTCACCTCTAGTGAATTCGGCAAGGCCAGATGCGAAAACTGCTTCGCCTGGGACCTGCCCATAGAACTCTGTAACATCCGCCAGTGGTAGCATGTCCAAATTACTGCATGAGATCTGAGAATAATATGAAACAGCCTGACCGATAATCATTATTTGGGGTATTAATTTTACCATGAAGAATGCTCAGTTTTTGATATTAAGCTGAAACCTTCATCCCTGAACATCTCTGCCCACCCCTGGACGCCAGAGCTGCCAGGATCACCATTCCTCCGGGAAAGTTGGTTCTGGGTCTGCTGTGCTCTGGGTTGTGGGCCATCTGGGGGAAGGAGGCCCAGTCATGGGCTCTGCCACACTGAGAATCTGAGGAAAGCATCCGTGTTTCCCCAGAAAAGTACGCATGTGGTGATCCATCATAGCCCTTTTTTCCCAGATATATATTTATATATACATATATATGTATGTACTTATGTGTACATATTCTTTTTCAGATTTTTTCCATTATAGGTTATTACAAGATAGTGAATATAGTTCCCTGTGCTGTACAGTAGGTCCTTGTTGGTTATCTATTTTATATATAGTGGTGTGTATCTGTTAATCCCAAACTCCTAATTTATCCCTCCCCGCCCTTTCCCCTTTGATAACCGTCAGTTTGTTTTTTATGTCTGTGAGTCTGTCTCTGTTTTGTAAATAAGTTCATTTGTATCATTTTTTTTTAGATTCCACATATAAGTGATATCATATGGTACTTGTCTTTCTCTGCTTGACTGACTTCACTTAGTATGATAATCTCTAGGTCTATCCATGTTGCTGCAAATGGCATTATTTCACTCTTCTTTTAAAAAAATTATTTATTTATTTATTTTTGGCTGTTGGGTCTTTGTTGCTGCGCTCAGGCTTTCTCTAGCTGCAGCGAGCGGGGGCTACTCTTCGTTGCAGTGTACGGGCTTCTCATTGCAGTGTCTTCTCTTGTTGTGGAGCACAGGCTATAGGCACGTGGGCTTCAGTAGTTGTGGCTCGTGGGCTCAGTAGTTGTGGCTCACGGGCTCAGTAGTTATGGCTCGCAGGCTCTAGAACGCAGGCTCAGTAGTTGTGGTGCACAGGCTTAGTTGCTCCGCGGCATGTGGGATCTTCCCGGACCAGGGCTCGAACCCATGTCCTCTGCATTGGCAGGCATATTCTTAACCACTGTGCCACCAGGGAAGTCCCTATTTCACTCTCTTTTGTGGTTGAGTAATATTCCATTTATATATATACCACATCTTCTTTATCCATTCATCTGTTGATGGACATTTAGGTTGCTTCCATGTCTTGGCTGTTGTAAATAGTGCTGCTGTGAACACTGGGGTCATCATAGCCGATTTTTGTTTATAATTCATGATGTTTTTAAACCCCTTCATTCCTGAGATGGTTAGAGGCTCCCTAAGGAGTTGGGTCCATCTGTAAATGTAGGTTGAGACCCTGCTATCTACCATGCACCAAGTCTATAAATAATTCTTAACAGGTGTAACAAAGGGAGAGCATAATAACAAACAACAAAAATAATAGTAGTAATGGTAGTCAACATTATTCGAGTCCCTGCAGTATGCCAAACATTGCTTGGAACTCTTTAGCGTGAATTAGTTCCTTCATTTGTTATAACTACCTTGTGAAGTAAGTACTTTATTATCCCCATTTTACAGATGAGGAAACTGAGGCACAGAGAGGTTAAGTGACTTGCCCAAGTCACTGCCCTTACCCCCACAGGCAGGGTTCAAATCCAGGAGACTAGCCTCAGAGGCCATGGTATCATGCTGCTGCCCACGGAGATGCTGAGAGAGTGGGTGGGGAAGGAGCTGAGGGAGGAGCTTTGGGCTGAGGGAGGAGCTTTGGGATAGACCAGCACATGGGCCTTCCCGCTCTGCACAGTGAGTCAGGAACCCTGCCTGTCTTCTGAGGATAGGTCACTCTGTCCCCAGGGATCTAGTTATCTCTGCAGCCCTGACCTAATGCCACATTTCCTCTGCTCTTGCTCCCAGGAGCTGGAGAAGCTGGGGCTCGGTGACAGCGTGGACCTGCATGTGTATGAGATTCCAGTGGAGTACAAGACAGTCCAGAGGCTCATCCCTGCCCTTTGGGAGAAGCACAGTCCACAGGTAAATGGGGCAATTGAGTGGGGTGAAGGTAGGTGCTTCCCCATCAGGACCTGCAGGTGGGTGCCCCACACATGGATGGTTTGTGTGACTTTGTTCCTGCTCTGATCACATGGCTGATGCCACAGCCTTATTTCCTAAAGTGCCGCACTTTCCTGGGTTACCCTTAGAGGTGAGGGAGGAAAGCAAACATCTGGAACTTCACAGAGCCTGGTTCTGTCCCACTTGAGTTCTGTATCAGTCATGACCTGTTTGGTTATAAGTGACAGTCAAATCATACCTCAACCCAGCTTGAGCACAAATGTTGGTATGCTTCAGGTATAGCTTGATTCAGGTGCTCACCCAATGTCATCAGCCTCCTCTCTTGACCACGTAGCTTTGCTTTGCTTTCCACTTTGCTTTTGCTTTGGCAGAGATAGGTGGTTGCTGGCTGATATCCTCCCAACTCAGTGGCTCAGCAGAAAGAGAACACCTCTCCTCCAAATAATTCCCCAAAGTCTATGGCTGATTCTCATTGGTCGGCTTGGGTCACAGGCCAGTCCCTGAGCCAATCACTATGGTTGGGGAAGAAGGAATGCTCTGATTTGTGAAGCCTGAGTCCCACATGCCCACTCTGGTGGCCAGAGGGTGGTGTCACCTGTCTCCAAACCTCCTAGAATGAGAAGAAATGGAGGGTGGTCCACAAAGGGAAAATAGCTGTGGGAGGGAGCTGTGGTTTTAACCTGATGTGATGGAATGGAGGCCAGACAGGCAGGAACCACACCCTCCCAACAGAGGTAGTTTTGCCCAGCCAAGACCTTGGGCAGGAGCCATCTGGGAACTTACCTGGGCTGGTATCTCTGACAAGTGTAGTCCCAGTCCCCTTGGGGGGGCCTCACTCAGCTTCCTACCCTAGCCTGCTGTTTCAGATTCTCCAGGCTTCAAAGAAGCCCTCTCATTGCACCTCAAGTAGAATTTGTCCCATAAGGGGTGGGTGGGGGGGTTGGGATTAACATACACTACTATATATAAAATAGATAACTAATAAGGACCTACTGTATAGCATAGGGAACTCTACTCAATTCTCTGTAATGGCCTATATGGGAAAGTAATCTAAAAATGAGTAGATATATGTATAACTGATTCACTTTGCTGTACACCTGAAACACAACATTGTAAATCAACTATACTCCAATAAAAAAAATTTTTTTGAATGTGGCTACTTTCTTATTTTTATTATTGTAATTAACAAAGTTCTGTGTTCTAAGGTACACATTACACTTTGTATCCATGGACCCTTCTTGATACATAAAAGTATCATCAAGTATGTAAAAAACAAAAAGGTCAGGCAATAAAGCAAAAATAGGACAGTAAAAACAATATGATATTCACTTTTGTTTCCTTTAAAACAGAAGTGTTCTTCACAATTGCTTGCTGTTGGCTCACAGAACTAGAGAATGTGTATTAGAACATCAGTACTCAGAAAAATGATCTTCCTTGGCTATTATTTTGATAAGAAGCAATAAGCCATATAATTTACAAGAAGAAAGCTAATGAATCCTTCAGAAAACACAACCTGCCAGTTTATCTTCAGTGCAAAATAATAAGGTGGCAGGAGCGTATAGAGAAACAAGTCTTGGAGAACATCATGTAAGGGAATCCAGCTGTGCTTGTATGGTCACAAGCTTGTTATAGAAATCAAACAATTTCTTGTGACTGAATTCCTCAAGAACTTTCTTCAGGCTCTTCGACTCTTCATTGCTCACTCCTAGCTGTAACACAGCTTGAGGAGATTATAGTTTTGCTTGGGCAGGATGAGCCATCTGAAGGTTAAGCTGCCATCCGACCGTCTCCAGCTCGTGGGGTGCGAGAATCCTCTGCCTGAATACTTCAATGGTTTCTTGACCCATAGACGACCAAGCGTTGACAAATGCTTCTGCTTTGTCTTGTCTAAGTTGAATGTTCTCTAACTGCTGCTGCAAAGCAGCTGGCTTCACGTTGTGGTATACTGCCTGTTCTAAAATGAATGATATTGTTGCAAGAACTAGGTGAAGATCTTGTCTCTCTAGAGAAAATGCAGCTTGAAGTCTTTCTTCCTCTTCTTCACTGAAACTATTCTCAGCCTTCAGGTGAAGTTTTTGAAGAATTGGGGTGAGCAATCGTGGAAATCTTCCTCTATCTATTTCATTTATCAGCGACACTGCTTTCTTCATGCTGGGGCTCCTCCTGCAGAATCAGTGCCGTGGATGCTGCCATCCTCGAAGCTCCCTCAAAAATTTTTTTTAAATTAGAAGTTGGGGGCTCCCCTGGTGGTGCAGTGGTTGAGAATCTGCCTGCCAATGCAGAGGACACGGGTTCGAGCCCTGGTCTGGGAAGATCCCACATGCCGCGGAGCAACTGGGCCCGTGAGCCACAGCTACTGAGCCTGTGCGTCTGGAGCCTGTGCTCCGCAACGGGAGAGGCCGCGACAGTGAGAGGCCTGCGCACCACGATGAAGAGTGGCCCCCGCTCGCCGCAACCAGAGGAAGCCCTCGCACAGAAACGAAGACCCAAGACAGCCAAAAATAAATAAATAAATTTATTAAAAACAAAAATTAGAATTTGTCCCTTTTTACAGAGGGGGACCTGGGGCTCAGTGAGATGTGACTGAAGGTTCTGTGAATGAGCTTTTTCCTCTACTGTCTATATAGTCCTGCCTTATTCTAGTTAAAAAGAAAACCTAAGGCATGAACATGTCTTAAAAATGTCTCACTATATAGAAAGGAATAAAGAAGAAAGATTTTGGGTCCAGGCTGCTACTGATGAGCTGTGAGGTCTCAGGGAAGCTCCTTGGGCTCCCCGTGCCTCAGTTTCCTCCTGTGACAGGTGGAAATAATAATAGTCGGGAATCAACCAAGCAAAGATCAAAAATATTTGAAAGAAAATTCCAGAGAATTCCCTGGTGGTCCAGTGGTTATAACCCCATGCTTCCACTGCTGGGGGCCCGGGTTTAATCCCTGGTTGGGGAACTAACATCCAGTAAGCCGTGCAGTGCAGAAAAAATAAATAAATAAATAAATTCAGAAAGTTCCAGAAAGCAAAACTTGAATTTGCCTTGAGCTGACAGCTATTTATTTGTATAACATTTGCATTCTATTAGGTATCATCTAGAGATGATTTGAGGTGTACAGGAAGATGTGCAGTAGGTTATATGAAAATACTACACCATTTTATTTTTATTTATTTATTGTTTTTGCAGTACGCGGGCCTCTCACTATTGTGGCCTCCCCCGCTGCGGAGCACAGGCTCCGGACGCGCAGGCTCAGAGGCCATGGCTCACGGCCCCAGCCACTCCGTGGCATGTGGGATCTTCCCAGACCGGGGCACGAACCCACGTCCCCTGCATCGGCAGGAGGACTCTCAACCACTGCGCCACCAGGGAAGCCCTACTTTGCCATTTTAGATAAGAGACTTGAGCATCCCCAGATGTTGTTATCCGAGGGAGGAGGGAGGGAACCTGGAACCAATCTCCTGTGGATACCGAAGCGAGGGGTGACTGAAGTAGTAAAATTCTACCACCCAATTCCAGTGCGTGGGTGGGGTTATCCCCACACCAAGCAATTCTTGGAGAGCGGCTGTGGGTCCTGCAATTCAACTCAATGCTGACACTACCTACCCAGAGATAGAATCGCATTCCACAGGGTAAGGGCTCCATCCCACAGGACTGCCCTCCACTTCAGATACCAATCTTTTTTTTTTTTTAAGTATAGTTGATTTACAATGTGTTAATTTCTGCTGTACAGCAAAATGATTCAGTTATACATATATATACGTTCTTTTTTTTAATATTCTTTTCCATTATGGTTATCACAGGATATTGAATATAGTTCCCTGTGCTCTACAGTAGGACATTATTGTTTATCCATTCTATATAAAGTAGTTTGCAGATGCCAATCTTAAGTCTAGGTTGTTACCTGTGCTTCTGTCCAACTGGCTATAAATCAGGGGTTCCCACGACCCCTTCCTTGGGTTCCATTAATTTGCTAGAGCAGCTCACAGAACTCAGGAACCCCATTTACTCACTGGATTACCAGTTTATTATAAAAGCATATAACTCAGGAACAGCCAGCCAGATGAAAGAGATGCATAGGACAATGTATGCTTTGTCCTATGCCCTCCCGAGCATATGCTGCTTCGCCCTCCCGAGTGCCCTACTCTCCCCAGCTGAACTCCATCTCCAGGCCCTCTCCCTTCCTCTGAGGTAGCGGGGTGGGGCTGAAAGTTCCAACCCTCTAATCATGTGGTTGGTTCCCCTGGCAACCAGCCCCCATTCTAAGGTGCTTTCCAAAAGTTACCTCATTAACAAAACAGGGGAATTCCCTGGAAGTCCAGTGGTTAGGACTCCATGCTTCCATTGCATGGGGCATGGGTCTGATTCCTGGTCAGGGAACTAAGATCCCACATGCCATGCAGCAGCAGCAAAAAAAAAAATTAACCAAACAGGACCCTTTACTGCTCTCATCGCTTAGGGAACTCTAAGGGTTTTAGGAGCTCTGTGCCAGGAAGAGTGAACTAAGGTCAAATATATATTTCTTTTTTAATTTTTTAATATTTATTTATTTATTTTGGCTGCACCGGGTCTTAGTTGCAGCATGCGGGCTTTTAGCTATGGCGTGAGAACTTTTAGTTGCAGCATGCATGTGGGATCTAGTTCCCCACCCAGGGATCGAACCCCAGGTCCCTGCATTGGGAGCATGGGGTCTCACCCCCTGCACCACCAGTGAAGTTCGAACAAATGTACATCTCTTACTATGGATCTCGCTATCACAAGCACTAACATCATGAGTTTGTGGTGGGGATGAGAAAGATGAGGCCAGTAGGGCAATAAATAGTTCTCAGCCCACCCCAGGGTTTCTCAGCTACACTGGGGCCAGAGCCTTCTCTGTGATGGGCTGTGCTGTGCACTGTAGGGTACTGAGCAGCATCCCTGACCACCACGCATGAGATGCCAGGAGCACTGTATCTCCAGTTTGATACCCCATAATATCTCACCCCTGGTTGAGAACTCCTGGTCTATAGTAAGCTCTTTTTAAAAAAAAAATTATTTATTTAGGCTGCGCCAGTTCTTACTTTGGCACATGGGATCTTTGTTGCGACATGGGGACTCTTAGTTGTGGCATGCGGACTTCTTAGTTGTGGCACACAGACTTCTTAGTTGCGGCACACAGACTTCTTAGTTGTGGCATGCATAAAGGATCTAGTTCCCCAACCAGGGATATAGAACCCCAAGCCCCTTGCATTGGGAGCGTGGAGTCTTACCCACTGGACCACCAGGGAAGTCCCTATAGTAAGCTCTTAATAGTGGTTAACTGGTACCGCGGCTATTGTCATCACTCACATCTTCTTCACACACATGCATCTTCATATACATTTGTGCTCACCCGCAAGTACTGTTTAAGCATCGTACTGCATGGATTAGCATCCTGTGGCTGACATAACAATTGACTGCCAACTAGGTGTCTTAAAACTACAGAAATTTATAAGCACACAGTTCTGGAGGCCAGAAGTCCAAAATCAAGGCATGAGCAGGGCTGTGGCTCCCTCCAAAGGCTCTAGGGGAGGATCCTTCCTTGTCTCTTCCAGCTTCTGGTGGCCCCAGGCATTCCTTGGCTTGTGGCCTCATCACTGTATCCTCTGCCACTGTCTCCACATGACCTTCTCCTTTCCTCTCTCTCTGTCCCTGCTCTGTGTGTCTCTTTTAAGGGCATTTGTCAATGGCTTTTGAGCCCATCCAGATAATCCAGGAGGACCTCATCTCAAGATCCTTTACTTAATTACATCTGCAGAGACCCTTTCCCAAATAAGGTCCCAGTCACAGTTTCCAGGTATTAGGGCAGGGACATACCCTTCCTTTTCTTTTCTTTTTTTTTTTTTTTTTGGTGGTGGTGGTGGAGTCACCATTCAACCCCCTATACTACAGCTAGCTGCTATTTTGTTTTTGCATTCACAGGAATTACAGTGTTACCTGATGCTCCACTGGTTTATGGAGCACCAGATAACACAGTGTGGGTGCTAGGCATCCAGTAGCATAGCCCCCGCTCCTGGCTAGTTATATTCTTGAGAATCATGGCCCGCTAGACGTTACCATGCCAGCTACACAGGACAGTTTAAACTTTCTAGAAGCCACAATTGAAAAGCATACAAAGAAGGAATTCCCTGGTCCAGTGGTTAGGACTCGGCACTTTCACTGCCGTAGCTCGGGTTCAATCCCTGGTCTGGGAATTAAGATCCCACAAGCTGCATGGCCAGAAAAAAAAAAAGCATACAAAGAAATAGTGAAATTAATTTTAATAATATCTTAAATGTCATCCCTTATTTCTAAAATATATGTCAATGTGTAATCAACATTTAAAAAGTTATTAATGAGACATTTTACTTTCTTTTTTTTTTTTTTTTACTTTTTAGCCGCACCGCGCGGCATGTGAGATCTCCGTGCTCTGCAGTCGAGTCTTAACACGCAGCGTCTTAACCGCTGGACCACCGGGGAAGTCCCTACATTCTTTTTTCAGGCCCAGTCTCCGAAACCGGTGTGTGTGCTGCACTGACACCTCAATTTGTATCAGCCATGTGTTGGCAGTCTGTATATCTTCTTTGGAGAAATGTCTATTTAGCTCTTCCACCCATTTTTGGATTGGGTGGTTTGTTTTTCTGATATTGAGCTGCTTGTATATTTTGGAGATTAATCATTTGCAAATATTTTCTCCCATTCTGAGGGTTATCTTTTCGTCTTGGTTATGGTTTCCTTTGCTGTGCAAAAGCTTTTAGTTTTCATTAGGTCCCATTTGTTTATTTTTGTTTTTATTTCCATTTCTCTAGGAAGTGGACCAAGAAGGATCTTGCTGTGATTTATGTCATAGAGTGTTCTGCCTATGTTTTCTTCTAAGAGTTTTATAGTGTCTGGCCTTACATTTAGGTCTTTAATCCATTTTGTGGTTTTTTTATTAATTAATTTATTCATATTTATTTTTGGCTGTGTTGGGTCTTCGTTTCTGTGCGAGGCGTTCTCTAGTTGCGGCAAGCCGGGGCCACTCTTCACCGCGGTGCGCGGGCCTCTCACTATCGCGGCCTCTCTTGCTGCGGAGGACAGGCTCCAGACACGCAGGCTCAGTAGCCGTGGCTGACGGGCCTAGTTGCTCCACGGCATGTGGGATCTTCCCAGACCAGGGCTCGAACCCGTGTCCCCTCCATTGGCAGGCAGATTCTCAACCACTCACTGCGCCACCAGGGAAGCCCATTTTGTGTTTATTTTTGGACATGGAAGCAACCTAAGTGTCCATTGACAAATGAATGGATAAAGAAGATGTGGCACATATATACAATGGAATATTACTCAGCCATAAAAGGAAATGAAATTGAGTTATTTGTAGTGAGGTGGATGAACCTAGAGTCTGTCATACAGCATGAAGTATGTCAGAAAGAGAAAAACAAATACCGTATGCTAACACATATATATGGAATCTAAAAAACAAAAAATGGTTCTGATGAACCTAGGAATAAAGGAATAAAGGAATAAAGACGCAGACATAGAGAATGGACTCGAGGACATGGGAAGGGGGAAGGATAAGCTGGGACGAAGTGAGAGAGTGGCATTTACATATATATACTAGTGGGAAGCAGCCACATAGCACAGGAAGATCAGCACGATGCTTTGTGACCACCTAGAGGGGTGGGAGAGGGAGGGTGGGAGGGAGACGCAAGAGGGAGGGGATATGGGGATGTGTGTATACATACAGCTGACTCACTTTGTTATACAGCAGAAACTAATACAACATTGTAAAGCAATTATACTCCAATAAAGATGTTAAAAAAAAGTCACTGTGACATATATCACCGTAGGGAAATAACCAATAATCAAATAAAGAATATGCATAGAAAAAACGTTTGTATCAGCCACATTTCAAATGCTCAGTAGCCACGTGTCCTGTGACTGCCATATGGCACAGTGTGCTCATCAGTCTGTATTTTAAATGTTCACATATTTTCTTACAGTGCCCTTTCTGTATATAAACATACACACAAATAATTAATATTTGAAGTTAAACTGTATTCAGTTTGGTATCCTGCCTCTTATAATAAATATGTTATCATGAGCATTTAATCACGCAGGTCATTAAAAATTCTCCCTTAACATTATTTTAACAGCTGGGTAATATTTAGTAATTAATACAATCATTCTCCTATTATTGGGCATGCTGGTCATTTCTATGTTTTGGGGGTTTTTTCCCTCACTTTTATAAATAACACTGAAGTGACCATCAGCAAATTATTATCTCTTTGATTGTTTTTAGGTTAGATTCCTGGAAATTATACCTTGGCTTTTGTGTTTGGCAATATGTCTTGAAGATTATTTCATACAGAATTGCCTTGGGCATGTTAACAGCTACAAAGTAGCTCATACTTTACTTATCCAACCCCCCCACCTCCCCATGGATGGCTAATTAGGTTGTTTCCAAAATTTGATGGTAATGACAAAGCTGCAATGAACATCTTTGCATATTTCACATTCTTGCATGTTTCACCTGGCACACCTTTCTGTAAGAGTGACTGTAGGATCTATTCCAGCAGCAAGATGTCAGAAAGCACGTAACCCCCAACAGAGCTCTGTGAGGAGGCTGCCCTCTCCTTGGCCTGGGGGGACTCCCAGTCCCATGACCAGACCCTATTAAGCCTTGCCCATCTGTCTGCAGCTGGTGGTGCATGTGGGGGTGTCAGGCATGGCGACCACAGTCACGCTGGAGAAGTGCGGGCACAACAAGGGCTACAAGGGGCTGGACAACTGCCGATTCTGCCCTGGCTCCCAGTGCTGTGTGGAGGATGGGCCTGAAAGCATTGACTCCATCATTGACATGGACGCTGTATGTAAGAGGGTTACTACACTGGGCCTGGATGTGTCAGTGACCATCTCACAAGATGCCGGCAGGTAAGGCACCATGGGGCCCTATGTGTAGGTGTGAGTAGGGGTTTCCCTCCTACATCAGCCCAGGCTGGGTGTTGAACAAGCCAAGTGTGTTTGACTTTAGCCCCTTTGGGCCAAGTGCTCACTTTTTTTTTTTTTTTTTTTTTTTTGCGGTACGCGGGCCTCTCACTGTTGTGGCCTCTCCCGTTGTGGAGCACAGACTCCGGACACGCAGGCTCAGCGGCCATGGCTCACGGGCCCAGCCACTCCACGGCATGTGGGATCCTCCTGGACGGGGGCACGAACCCGTGTCCCCTGCATCGGCAGGAGGACTCTCAATCACTGCGCCACCTGGGAAGCCCCCCAAGTGCTCACTTTTTCTTTTTCACTTTTGAAAACATAATTGATTTACCACCTGATTAAAGCGTGGGATAATTTTTTTAAGCATGGGATATTTTAACAGTATTATACATAATATTTTTACATAGAATTTCACAGTATATAAACCTCACAATGCATGAGGCACAGAGTTAAGTATATATGTGTATGTGTGTGTATATATATATAAAACAGGTTCTACGGATTCTGCTTCTGGAACTCGTTGTGTGTGGATTGTGGACCCTGGCATCTCCCACCTGCCCGTTGCTCCGGCCGTCTCCCTGCTGTTCCTCCTGCCACGTCTACCCCAACCCTGACAGTCCTTCTCTCCTAAGCAGTCAGTTTCTATATTAGTTTCCTGTGGCTGCTATATATAACAAATTACCATATTGGTGGCTTAGGACAACAAACATTTATTCTCTCCCAGTTCTGGAGACTAAAAGTCCAAAATCAAGGTGTCAGCAGGGTTGGTTCCTTCTGGAGGTTCTGAGGGAGAATCTGTTCCGTGCGTCTCTGGCTTATGGGCGCTGCAGACAACGCTGAGTGTTCCGTGGCTTGAGACGCTTTACCCCAATCTCTGCCTTCGTCTCCGCATGGCCTTCTTCCCTGTGTGTGTCTTCACATGGCCTTATTTTTTTTTTTAAGATTTTTTTTGATGTGGACAATTTTAAAAGTCTTTATTGAATTTGTTACAATATTGCTTCCGTTTTTTTTTTTTTTTTTTTTTTTTTTGCGGTATGTGGGCCTCTCACTGTTGTGGCCTCTCCCGTTGCGGAGCACAGGCTCCAGACGCACAGGCTCAACGGCCATGGCTCACGGGCCCAGCCGCTCCGCGGCATGTGGGATCTTCCCAGACTGGGGCACGACCCCGTGTCCCCTGCATCGGCAGGCGGACTCTCAACCACTGCGCCACCAGGGAAGCCCCTGGTTTTTTTTATATATAAATTTATTTATTTATTTTTGGCTGCATTGGGTCTTCGTTGCTGCGCATGGGCTTTCTCTAGTTGCAGCGAGTGGGGGCTACTCTTCGTTGCAGTGTTCAGTCTTCTCATTGCAGTGGCTTCTCTTGCTGCAGAGCTTGGGCTCCAGGAGCGTGGGCTTCAGTAGTTGTGGCGTGTGGGCTCAGTAGCTGTGGCTCGCAGGCTATAGAGTGCAGGCTTAGTAGTTGTGGCGCACAGGCTTAGTTGCTCTGCGGCATGTGGGATCTTGCTGGGCCAGGGATCAAACCCGTTTTTCCCTGCATTGGCAGGTGGATTCTTAACCACTGCGCCACCAGTGAAGTCCCTGCTTCTGTTTTATGTTTCAGTTTTTTGGCTGCAAGGCACATGGGATCTTAGCTCCTCGACCTGGTATCGAACCCACACCCCCGGCATTGGAAGGCGAAGTCTTAACCGCGGTACAGCCAGGGAAGTCCCCATGTGGCCTTCTTACAAGGACACCAATCATTGGATTTAGGACCTACCCTAAATCACTATGACCTCATCTTAACTAATTACATCTGCAAAAACCCTATCTCCAAATCAGGTCACATTTTGAGGTTCTAGATGAACACAGGTTTGGGACAGAAACTAACTATTCAGCCTATTAGAGGGTCTATTAATTTAAGTCCGATGATGTCCCTAACTTGCTTAATTCTTCCTACAGCTTCCACTGCACCTCGAATGAAATCCCAGCTCTCCACCATGCACAGGTTCTGTGTGGTCTGGCCCCTGCCCGCCTCTCCACCCTTCTGTGCCTTCACTCTTGCCTCACCACTGCCTTCCAGACCCACAAACCAGCCTCCTCCTGTTCCTCAAACACACCAAGCTCACTCTAGCATCAGGACCTTTGCACATGCTAAGACCTCTGCCCAGAGCTCACCTCCCTCTGATAATACCTCTTTCAGGTCTTAACTCCAAAATGTTGCCCCCTTGGGAAGGACTGCCCAGCCTCTCAGACCTCTCTGTTCTATGCCCTCTCAACACCAGATACCTTGATTTCTCAACACTTTGTACACCTCTCCAGTCCAAAGGTGGCAGGTGGCAAATTCAGTTGACAGAATGAAGTGGCTGAATTTACCATCAGTCTTTTTTTTTTTAATTATTATTATTTTTTAAAGACTTATTTATTATGTCTTTATTTAATTTATTTTTGACTGCGTCAGGTCTTAATTGCAGCATGCGAGATCTTTCCTGTGGCATGTGGGATCTTTCATTGTTGCACGCGGGCTCTTCTCATTGTGATGCGTGGGCTTCTCTCTAGCTGTGGCGTGCGGGTTTTTTCTCTTCTCTAGTTGTAACGCGCGGGCTCCAGGGCACGTGGGCTCTGTAGTTTGTGGCACTTGGGCTCTTTAGTTGAGGCTTCTGAGCTCAGTGGTTATGGTGTGCAGGCCCAGTTGCCCCGTGGCATGTGGGATCCCAGTTCCCTGACCAGGGATTGAACCCGTGTCCCCCTCATTGTAAGGCAGACTCATTACCACTGGACCACCAGGGAAGTACTTTAATTATTTTTTTATTAAAGTATAGTTGATGTACAATAGTATACGTTACAGATGTACAATACAGTGATTCACAGTTTTTAAAAGTTACACTCCTGGGCTTCCCTGGTGGCGCAGTGGTTAAGAATCCACCTGCCAATGCAGGGGACATGGGTTCGAGCCCTGGTCCGGGAACATCCCACATGCTGTGGAGCAACTAAGCCCGTGTACCACAACTACTGAGCCTGTGCTCTAGAGCCTGCGAGCCACAACTACTGAGCCTGCGCTCTAGAGCCTGCGAGCCACAACTACTGAACCCATGTGCCACAGCAACTGAAACCCGCATGCCTAGAGCCCATGCTCCGCAACAAGAGAAGCCACCACAATGAGAAGCCCGCTCAAGGAAGAGTAGCCCCGCTTGCCACGGCTAGAGAAAGCCTGCACACAGCGACGAAGACCCAAGCAGCCAAAAAGAAATAAATAAATTTATTTTTAAAAAGTTATACTCCATTTATAGTTATTATAAAATATTGGCTATATTCCCTGTGTTGTACAATATATCCTTGTAGCTTATTTTATACCTAATATTTTGTACCTCTTAATCCCCTTCTCCTATATTGACCCTTCCCCCTCCCACCAGTCTTTTTTTTTTTTAATTTATTTTTGGCTGCATTGGGT
Source organism: Mesoplodon bidens (assembly GCF_964165515.1). NCBI lineage: Eukaryota > Metazoa > Chordata > Mammalia > Artiodactyla > Ziphiidae > Mesoplodon > Mesoplodon bidens. The sequence continues at coordinate 140,252,154 of NC_138160.1, forward strand.
CTTCGTTTCTGCACGCGGGCTTTCTCCAGTTGCAGCGATCGGGGGCTACTCTTCGCTGCGGTGCGCAGGCTTCTCATTGCGGTGGCTTCTCTTGTTGCGGAGCACGGGCTCCAGGCACATGGGCTTCAGTAGTTGTGGCACGTGGGCTCAGTCTTTTTTTTAAACTAATTTTGTTTTTGTTTTTGGCTGCGCCACACAGCTTTCAGGATCTCAGTTCCCTGACCAGGGATTGAACCAGGGCCCTGTTGGTGAAAGCCCGGAACCCTAACCACTAGGCCACTAGGGAACTCCCCTAAAATTAATTTTAAGTTACTCAGATAATTCTAGAGTATATTCTCATACTTTCCTGTTGTGAAAGATTCTCTTGCCCTCTCTCCTCCCCCCACCCCTCCCCGCCCCAGGGATCCCTCGGTTAAATCAGAGACTTAAATTATGACCCTTCCTACTCACCCACACATATGTTTCCATACATATGTAGGACATCTGGCGTACTACTTTCGAATTTTGTCCTGTTTCACTTTGCTTTCACGTGGATGGGGTTACGTGGTGTGCATTTTCATGAGAGTTCCCTTCCTTGGTTTCACTTGTGGGCATGTAACATGGGTCTTAGTGAGTTCTGTCTTCCTGTGGCTCCACTGCCTGCCTTGTAAACGGCTGCATAGTATTCCACTGTGCAGATGAACCAGAGTTTATTAAGCCACTCCTCTGTCAGTGGACATTTAGGTGGTGTTTTAGTCTGCTATAACCAAAAAAACCCCAGACTGGGCAGCATATAAACAACAGAAAGTTACTGCTCACAGCTCTGGAGGCAAGGAAGTTCAAGATCCAGGCACCAGCATGGTGATGTTCTGATAAAGGCCTTCCTATAGGTTGCAGACTGCCGACTTCTGGCCATGTCCTTACAGGGTGGGAGGGGATTTGGGGGGACATTCAGATCCTAGCAGGTTGCTTCCTGTTTTTCTGCTTTTACACATCATGCTGCAGCAGATACCTTGTTTATCTTTCTCGTGCTCTTGTGCAGATGGCTCCTGAGATAGAGTCTAAAAACTCAAAACATCAGTCATAAAGTCTATGCATTTGTAATTTTTTAAAATTATTTTTTAAAAATTTTACTGTAGTTCATTCACAATGTTGTGTTAATTTCTGCTGTACAGCAAAGTGATTGAGATATGTATATATATTCTGTTTCATATTCTTTTCCGTTAAGGTTTATCACAAAATATTGAATATTGCACATTTGTAATTTTTTACCCTGCCAGATTGCCCTCCCCTGGGGCAATTTGCATCCCAACCAGCAGCACCTCACACTGCTTCCTTCCCCACATATACCCCAGCACTTGGAGTTATTTATTTATTTATTTATTTATTTATTTGCTGGCCTGGGGAGGGAGAAGCAGTATTCCATCTTGTGGATGACTGATGAGGTTGGGGCGGGGTGGTGTCTTATGATGGATTTCAATGGAACATTCACTCTCTGACCCCATTTGGTCTCCTTCCCATCCCCCACGCCCTGTGGCTTAGGTACCTCTGCGACTTCGCCTACTATACCTCTCTGTACCAGAGTCACGGCCGCTCAGCCTTTGTTCACGTGCCCCCTCTGGGCAAGCCCTACAATGCAGACCAGCTGGGCCGGGCGCTTCGGGCCATCATCGAGGAAATGCTGGACGTCCTAGAGCAGTCAGAAGGCAAACTCAACTGTTGCCACAAACACTGATTGCTGCTCAGGCCTCCCAAGACCTCATTCTGCCAGGGACCCTGAGAGAGACGTCTGCCCTCTGGGGCCTGACCGGGAAGGACGAGCCCATCAGCTGGGGATCTGTTTTGGATCAAATATGCCAACTTACACACCTCCTCTCCCTTTTTCTCTGCAAAAGCACTGGTTGATTTGAAGGCCGCAGTGAAGATTTTTTTCTCTATTTCTCTTTGCATCTGGGGATACAGCTGTGGCAGCCAGGAAGCCGGGAGGTCCTGATTTCTTCAGAGAACCCCGATCAGGTGTCTCTATTCCGTGATCCCATGGCTGGGGCTACCTGCCATTCTAAGTCTGTGGTGGAGGGGTTCCAGAGTTCCCTCTGTCCGTGACTGTTTTTTCCCAAATGTAAAAGCCTCATGGAGACTCTTTACCCTGATCCATGTCCCAGCAGCCTGGACAGCCCCGGCAAGGGCCGCCTTGGGATCTGGCATGGCTTTTTTTTCTTCTTTCTTATTCTCTTTTTAAAAACAATAGTGCTAGTTTGGGCACAGAGTAATTGATATTCCCTTTGGTTAAAACGCGGGCTTTAGCCAAACACAGAAGTGTCTTTTCTTTTTCCTGGGGTGCAGCCCCTTCTGCCTCCTGCCCTGAACACTGGACCTACATCTTTGTTTTGGGGGTGACATTGAGGTCCCCTTGCTCGAGGGGTGTGGCACTGGGCCCATGGCCAGACCACGGGGAGTGGGGGGTGGCTGGTGCCCCAGGAGACTGAAAGGGTTGGCTGATCCTTTCAACGACCGAGCTGTGAGCTGTACCCACGGGGCCACTGGGGCCGGGCTGCCGGTGGGAAAGCAGACTCTCATTTCAACATGCACATGACTTTTTCTTTTTTTTTAATATGTAAAAATGCGTAGCAGCTGCAAACCTACCCCACATCTGACCTGGATTTTCAGTCTTGGTGCTTGTTTTCCTTAAGGAGAGAGGGCCAAATGGAGTCTGGGGGCTGAGCTCCATGTGTGCTGGTGTATTTGAGCAGGAGGGCGGTGGGGCAGCCAGCAGGCTTCGTGTAGTTGGTTTTTGGATGCGCCTAGGACTCGGTGAATTTTTATCTCACTCCCTGGTAAATTTTTATCTCACTCCCTGGTGACTTTGAACTTACCAGCAGGGTGAGAGTGACATCTCCCAGGAGGCAGCTAAATTCAGCTGGACCCTGACACCCATCAGAGAGAGGGGGTGGCAGAAGCAACCGTGAGGAAAACACACGTTTTGGAAGTATTCTTCTATTTTTTTGGAGAACACGCAGTTTTATCGCTTCACTAAGTGTGAAGCGTGTGCTATAGTCTGATGCTGTGTTGGATCATGTTGGTGTTTCCCAGCTTGCAGCTCTTTTGAAAACAGCTGAGATTTTTGTTTTGTTTTGTTTTCTTAAACATTCGCCCTCTTTTCCTCCTGTTCCGATGCCCAGGGTGGTTGCTGCCTCCGTTGAGCTGCTGTGTCGCTTGGAGACCAGGTTGATAGGTTTCTGAGTGAAATGCATTTTGTGAGTCCTGGGCTTTCTCTGGAGGGGAAAAGTGGGCACAGGTGGGTGACGTGAGGTTAGCATATGGCATATGGTGACGTGGGGTCAGCATATGGTGGGTGTGTACCACGGCCCGCAGGGTAAAATGATCAGGACCTAGCACCCCTGTCCATGCCAGCCCTCCCTCTGCCAGAAATGCCCCCTCCACATCCCTGGTCCGAGTTTGCAGTCTCCTGAGAAATCTGGAGCATAGGATGTCATGGCATCTACTCACTCAGCTGGCTTCTGTGAGCAGAGGCTCTTTTGAATGTGGGGGGGCTCAAGGCCAGGGGGTCCCCCAGAGGTCTTATTAAGAATGGCATCTAGCTCTATAACTAGCTCTGTTCTCTAAAGGTCTGATCTGTGGGGCTCTGAGGAGGAAATGGACCTAGGCAAGCTGGAGTAGGGAGGGAAGACTGGAAGTGAGCCAGGTTTGAGCTTAGCTGGGTGCCCACGGAACCCAGACACACCATCCCCAAACTCTGCATTTTCATCTTTCTTTTGTCCTCCCTTCTCTTCTCTGTTTAAAGCACCATGTGGTTTAGCAACTTAGAGATATAATTTATTGTCTGATCATTGTTGAGTGTGTGTGTGTCATTTTTGTGTTCCTGCCATGGTTTTAGATTTCCTCATCAAGTCAAACCAGAACCCTGTCCTTGTTCATGATGTAGAGCACATAGCTCATTTTTATCTAATCAGATAGCCATTAAACATTTCACTCACTCCCTGCCAACTTTAAAATTTTCCTGTTTTAATTACTTTTATCTTTTTCTTTGGGGCAAACCCAGCCATTCAGTCCATGGTATATCTGTCTGCATTTGTTGGGTCCCGGACAAAAATGTCCTTGTGTGAGAAGAGGGGGGCCAAGTCTCATTCCTTCTGCCTTGTCATTTCAGAGTCTGGGTTGTCGGGGGCACAGAATAGGGAAAGGGATGAGCCTGTGAAGTGGGTGCAGCTTGGCATGTATGGAGGTGAGCCAGAAGGGGTGGGTGCAGTGAGTGTTAATGGTGGAAGGATGGGCTGAGGGATGTGGTGGGAAGGCTGGTGGGGGAAAGGTGAGAAGGAATGCTGGGGGTGGACTCATAGGAAAGTGGAGGGGGCCTCTCTCTGGTGAGCCCTGTGGAGGGTACTGAGGTGGGGGATGGGGGCAGAGACAGTGATCCGGGCGTCGGGTGATGGCATCTCCTTTAAGGTGCCAGAGCCTCTGCACCTTATAACTTTATTCTTCTCTAAGCCCCTTTGGCTCCCCCCTTGCCACCAAAAAGAAGGTCGGTGGTCTGCATATGAGTACGTAGCTCGAAAAAGAAATAAGACAGAGTGGATAGAAAGAAAGGTGGGAAGAAGCAGGAATTCCAGTTGGTGGACTGGGCTTGGTGCCACCTGCCTCATCTGGTCCGATCAAGGAACAGCCGAGGTCTCCTGGCCACTGAGAGAGACAGGGCCGTGGGGCAGCAGGGGGTGGTGGGCAGAGGTCATGGCTTCCCAGTCGGTGCCAGGTCTTTGGGGAAAGGTCAGATTGTGATAGTTTCAGCAAGAAAAATAGTTTTCACCTACGCTGCTCTTTGCTGGCATGGAAACTTCTAGAACAGAAAGGACCTGCTCAAGGGGACGACTGGAAAAGTATATTCTTGATGCCTTTTGTTATCTTAGAAGTTTCTGCCAGGAAGCCAGGCCAGTGGGTGTGCATGTACACCCACAGGCCTGTTCCCCCGAGGGGTGACCGGGAGGGGGAAGGGAGCTGCTCGTGGAAATCCTCCCAGCACACTGGCCTGTTTTTTGCTGCCACTGTCTAGACTGTTGACCTTTGACCTCTTCACCTCTTGGAGTGTCTGAACCCAGAAGTCCCCTTCGGGGATGGTGGGACAAAGCCCCATTCTTCTCTGAGGGCCCAGCCTCCGCCCTGAGACCACTGGAAGCCTTCTCAAGCCTGCAGCCAGCGTGAGGCACTGATGGTGGTCATACAGACAGAGGCAGCTGCCTTATTGTCAGGTCATCCCTCATGGCCAAGAGTCTCATGGCCTCCACAGACTTGTGGGGAGCTAAAAAGGGCTTTGTTTTTATATCCCCAATTAAATTTCCCTTCTCATGGAACAAGTGCCTCGTAAAGGGACCAGGGCTGCCCCTGCGAGGAAAAACATCTCCATTTTTGCAGTGAGGAAGTGTGTTAAAGGCCAGGATCCCCCTCAGACCCAGGGCAGAATGGCTGTTGAGGGGAAAGGACATTTGCCAAAAATCCACATCTTGAAAGTTAGTTCTTGGATGGACACTGGGCATACCTGCTACGAGATCCTGTCCCCCAGTTTAGGGGCAGTTGTCACAGCTTGAGTTTCAGGGGTTCCTAGACCTCCAAGGGCTCCAGTCCAGCCCGAGCTGCTCCCTGCACTTAAAATCTGTTTCTCCTCCTCCCTCTCCTCACCCAAGGCTTCCCTTCAGCTGCCCAGAGACCCACAGAAGTGCCTGCCTCTGCAGTACACATGGGGCACAGAGAAAGGGGACAGGATGGGAAAGAGAGGAGCACCCCCAGGCCCTGGTTCCCCGCTGCCCAGACTGGCCTCACCCAAGCCGTTTGCAGGGGTGGGACCTGGGGCCAGTGGCTTTTGTGTCCTGCTCACTTTGAGGAAATCCCAGAGAAAGCCGGTTTGGAATGGGGCTCTCTGCTCCCAAGGCCTGGCTGGATGCCACAGGAGACCCATCTGGATCGTGGGAAACAGAGTTGGCCTTCCTCCTGCCCAGGCATATTTCCGGGGCTTCCTTAACATCTCAGGTTTCTATCTTGTTGTAAATCTCTGTCTAGGAAAAACCCTTCCTGCTGAAGGTGACCCTGTGTTCTCTCCCCAAAGGAGGGTCCAGCCCCTGCAGCTTCGGGGTGGCTTCTCCCTGAACCCAGGGAGACTCCTATGAGTGCCTTGTCTGAAAGTGCCGTGTCTGGGACCCCAGGCCGGGCAAGGGTCTGCCAGACTTTGCTGGGGGCTGGGCCCTGGGTGACCCCAAACTTGACACCCCAGAAAGCAAATAAAACAGTTGAAATATGCAGTTTCTTGTGTGTCTTTGTGAGAAGCTGGCATCCGCCAGGGTCATCCTCAACCTGGGGTCATCAACTGGCAGAGGGGGCCTCAAATCACCAGTATTTCTGTCCTTGGTGCTTGGTGTGTGACTGGTACTTGGTGTGTGGCCACTGCAATGAGTGTTCTGAATGGATAATGATGAGAAGACTTCTGTACTGAGTGTTCCACCTCCTACAACCCACTGCCTTGGTTCTGAGGCACAGAGAGGTTGAGTAACTTGCCTGTGGTCACACAGCAAGGGGGTGGGGGGTGGGATTTGAATTGTGATCATGTTGACCCCCAGTGTGTGCAGAATTCCCCTGTGGGGGAGGTGCTATTACCACCTTTTACAGCTGGGGAAACTGAGGCTCTGTCTGTTGAAGCCCCTTTTCCCATGGAGACGAGGGGTGGGAATGTGAACCCAAGCCGGCTACTCTGGACTGAGCAGCTTGAACACCGGAAACAGGATTCGGTCATCCCCCCGTGTCTGTCCTCAGCAGGAATGGGGACACTCCAGAGTCAGTGGCCTTCAAAGAAGAAGGGGCTTCAGCAGTAAGGAAATGGCTTGTCTTTGGGAACATGGGTCCCTGGGGAGGGGGTACCCCCTCCAAGTCTCTGAGCCCCCAAGGTCTTTGCACCCCAAGATGAGGTGTCTATAGCATGGTGGTTTTGCTTCTAAGGCTGGCTCTTTCCACGGCCCCGGGGTGTGAGCAGGGTCCCAGGTGTACCATATAGATGCTCCTGTGGTCACTGGAAGGGGCTGTGTCCTTTTTACATGGGGGATCCTTTTGCCAAACCCTGGAAACCTCCCCTCACCTCCCTGGTTCAGTGGGACCCCCCGCCTCCCCTTGGCCACGCTGCCCAGAGAGAAACCCCCTGACCTCAACTGTACCCTACAAGTTGCAGGCCAAGAGGGGCAGCTGTGTGTGGAGGGGAGGTGGGAGGGGTAGCAGGGCTGATGGCGCAGGGTCTCAAGGCCTGGCGAGTGGTCTGGGTGTTATTCCAAAGGCTATGAGAAGCTGAGAGGTGGGGGACGATCTGAGGCCCACTTCCCTGAGCCTCAGTTCCCCACACTCATGGGCCTTGTGTGAGAATTCAGTGAGATTCTGCTTTTACAGCTCTGGCACATAGTACTTACTTAATAAGTACAACTACTATTACTTCCTCCTCCAGGAAGCCCTCCTGGCTGTCCAGGTACCTCCTCTGCCTCCCATAGCTGCCTGGTTCCCCCCCACCCCCGTGCCAACATACTCTGGGTAGTAACTGACTAGTTCTATGGGAGTCCCGGAGGGCAGGCAGGTCTGTCTGGGGTCCCCTGAGTCTGTTGCACCCAGAACAGCACTGGGCACGTAATAGGTGTGCAATAAGCTATGGGAGAGAGGAGAGGGGTCGGTGCTGGGTGTTCCATTCTGAGGCCAACAGGGGGCGCAGGGAGGCGCAGGAGCCTCCGGGGAGGGGAAGGGAGATGACATGCCCCTGAAGGCCAGGCGCCTCCTCCAGCTCAGGCCCCCACCCTGCCTGTTCCCTGCCTCTAGAGCCCCATCTCCTCTTGGCTGCTCCAGGAACTTATAAATTACCTACTGTGCGCTGGGTTTGGACTGGGGACACACCAGGAAACCAGCAGCTCCCAGGCTGGGAGTACAGTGCAGGGGTCCCAGCTGTGATGGGGGACAGACAGGCAGCTGAAGGGTCTAAGGTATATTCAGGGAGGCTAATTCAAGAGTAAGGCTTGGTCCCATTCAACAGAGTTTTCCTCAGCTCTTGCTTGGATGTTCTCGGTCTTAAAGGTGAGGGTCTCAGACAAGAGTCCATCCTGTTTCAGGGATCTGCCTGGGCCCCTCTCCACCTCTCACACCCTCGGTGGCTCCCCTTGGCCCACAGGAGAAAGCCAGACTCCTCTGCTGGACATCTGAACCCCTTTTCCCTTGTCTCTGCTGACCCCAGTTTGTCTTTTCTGCCTGGAAGTCCCCTCTCCTCCATTTACACCTAGAGAACTCCTATGCATCCCTCAAAACCCAAAGTTTTGGGGGAAGATGCTGAGGTCATCTTGGGACACTTTGAGTGTGACAGGCCTGGGTGGGGGTAAGAAGGGCAAAGTACCACACCAGAAATCCCAAACTAGGCCTTCCTGCACACCCTCTTCAACCTTCCTACTGGCTCCTTCCTGCCCTGGCATCTTGCCACTAGGCATTCAGCAGTTTCTACAAGGAGTGTCCAGACCTGCCCGGACATGTCCTGGTCCCCTGGAAGAGAGGAGGGGTGCGTTCAGGCTTCCCCCCACCCCCAACACACACACACACACTGATGGGGGTGTTGGTGAGAAACAGAAAAACAGAAATGCAGAGAGAACAAGGGAGAGAGGGAGAGGGACTGAGGGAGGCAAAGAGAGAAAATGTGGAAACTTCCTTGCTGTTTTTTCTTCTAAGTTGCCGTGTTTAGGGTGAGGACACCTAGAGGCGGAGAGGGGCCCAGCCAGCCAAGGAGGAGGAGCTGGGATGCTGGGTGACTGGGAAACCACGCTGTGTGAGTCATGCACAGGGCTGCCCTCTTCTGGGCCTCAGTTTCCCCCAGTGTCAGGGAACTAATTCCCCCAGCCCCGTGGCAGGGCTGGGGGTCCACACTCAGCCAGGGCCTAGTGCACAGCAGGTGCTCCATAAATGTACACCGTGGTCAGTGAAACCATTACAGGAGCAGGCATGCAAACCAGGGCGCTGGAGGGGTGTGTGTGGGGGCGGGAGGTGGGGGGGTTAGGGGATCCGGGCAGTGAGCATGTGGGGCCCCAAGCCTGATGCCTCAGCTGACCCACTTCCTGCCCGGCCTGGGATGTGCTGGTGACCACCCGCAGCCAGGAATCCGCACAGCCGGTCCCAGGGCCTGAGCCAACCACTTCCGTCCCCCGCTCCCCCTGCAGCCCAGGCCCTGCTGACTCACACTCAGCTGTCCCCACTCTTCCCTCACTGAGCTCTGATTTTGAGAAGTAGGGGCGCTGGCAGAGGCCCAAACCCCGAAGGCAGGGAAGTCACGGCCGGCTGGGAGCATCAGGGAAGAGAGAGAATTATACCCCAGGTTTAACTGCCTGAAAAATGAAAACCTACTCTTGACAAGGAAAAAAAATGAATACTTTTGGGACAGTCCTTTGGAATCAGTCACAATTTCAAACTTTTGGCCACCAAAAAAATCCATAAAGAAATTGAAAAGATAAGCCAGGGACAGAGAGGAGATACCTGCGATGCATTTAACTGACCAAGGAATAGCTTCCAGGACATATGAAGTGCCCCCACTCCACCAGACACACTAGATGGAAAGAAAAAACACCACACAGAAAAATGGGCAGATGGCATTGTTTTTGCCATAACAATGACCACGAACTGGGTCTTACATTTCTGGCTTACAACAGCAGAAATTTATTCTCTCACAGTTCTGGTGGCCAGAAGTCCCAACTCAAAGTGTCTGCAGGGCTGGAGGCTGTGAGGGAGAATTGGTCCCAGGCCGCTCTCCTGGCTTCTGGTGGCTTCTGGCACTGGTCGGCGTCCCTTGGCTTGTGGCTGCATCACTCCAATCTCTGCTTCCATCTTCATGTGGCCTCTTACAAAGTAATCAGTCGTTGGATTTAGGGCCCACCCTACTCCAGTATGACCTCATCTTAATGTAAATAATTACATCTACAAAGACCCTCAAGGTCACAATCTGAGGTTCTGGTGGACATGAATTTGGGGACACACTATTCAATGCAGTACAGGCATGGAAAGGCAATTCTGGGAAGATGAACCTAGGACAACCAATAAATAGAAGCTCAATCTAGTCATCAGGGAAAAAAATTCACTGAGATCCCATTTCACTCTTAGGCAGGGGACAGAGTCACTGGTGGTGGGCGTGGGAATTGGCTTGACCACTCAGAAGAACAATTTGGCCATGTTAACATAGCTGAGGATGGCTGGACCCTCCCTCCTGGTCCTAGTGTGAACCCTAGAGAAACCTACATGTGCATGCCTTTCCAGCAGCATGGTTCATAATAAGAAGGAGCTGGGAACTAGGGAAATGTTAGGGTGTGTTCTTACGATGGAGTACTATACAACAGTGAAAAAGGATGCGCCAGACTTGCAGGCAGAAATCTCCAATCCAGACCCTTGAGTGAAAATAATTGTAACAGTGTGATACCATTTTTATAAAGTTTTTTTTTAATTTGCATTTTTGTATTGTGGTAAAATATATATAACATACATAGAATTTGCCATTTTAACCATTTTTAAGTGGACTGTTAGTGACATTAAGTACATCTGAAATGTTGAGCATACACATAGTACATCACCACTATCTACTTCCAACACTTTTCCATCACCCCCAAACAGAAACTCTGTAACTGTTAAGCAACAATTCCTCATTTCTACCCCCTCTTCCTCCAGCCCCTGGTAACCTAAAATTGACTTCCTGTCTCTATGAATTTGCATATTCTAGACATTTCATACCAGTGGAATCATATAATGTTTGTCCTCTTGTGACTGGCTTATCTCACTCAGCATAATGTTTCAAGGTTCATCCACGTTGTAGCATGGATCAGAACATCATTCTATTTTTATGACTGTGTAATAGTCCATTGTGTGGATATACCAAATTTTGTTTATCCATTCAGTTATTGGTGGACATTTGCATTGTTTCCACCTTTTGGCTATTGTGAATAGTGCTGCTGTGTACATTGGTGTACAAGCTCAGTTTGAGTCCCTGCTTTCAATTCTTTTGAATATATATCCAGAAGTGGAGTTGCTGGATCATATGGTCATTCTGTGTTTAGCTTTTTGAGGAACTGCCAAACTGTTTTCCACGGCATCTGCACCATTTCACATTTCCCCCAGAGGTCCAAGAGGGTTCCAATTTCTCCACACCAACACTTGTTATTTTGCTAATAGCCATGCTATTGGGTATAAAATGGTATCTCGGGACTTCCTTGATGGCGCAATGGTGAAGAATCCCCCTGCCAATGCAGGGACAGGGGTTCGATCCCTGGTCCAGGAAGATCCCACATGCTGCGGAGCAACTAAGCACATGTGCCGCAACTACTGAAGCCCGGGCGCCTAGAGCCCGTGCTCCACAACGAGGGCCACGGCAATGAGAAGCCTGCGCACCACTACGAAGAGTAGCCCCCGCTCACCGCAACTAGAGAAAGCCCACGCGCAGCAACGAAGACCCAACGCAGCCATAAACAAACAAACAAATAGATAAAATTTAAAAATAAAGTGGTATCTCACCATAGTTTTTTTTGTTTTGCGGTACGCAGGCCTCTCACTGTTGTGGCCTCTCCCGTTGCGGAGCACAGGCTCTGGACGCGCAGGCTCAGCAGCCATGGCTCACGGGCCCAGCTGCTCCGCGGCATGTGGGATCTTCCCGGACTGGGGCACGAACACGTGTCCCCTGCATCGGTAGGCGGACTCTCAACCACTGCGCCACCAGGGAAGCCCTCACCATAGTTTTGATTTGCCGCAACTAGAGAAAGCCCGCACGCAGCAATGAAGACCCAATGCAGCCAAAAATAAATTAATTTAATTTAATTTAATTTAAGAAGAAATTGGAGTGATGCATCTACCAGCCTAGGAACACCAAGGATTGCTGGCAAACACCTGAGGCTGGAAGAGGCAGGGAAGGATTCTTCCCTATAGATCTCAGAAAGAGCGTGGCCCTATCAATACCTTGATTTCAGACTTGTGTCCTCCAGAACTGTGAGAAAATAAATTGCTACTGTTTTAAGCACACACACACCCCCAGGCAAAAAAAAAAAAGAAGAACATGAGAAGGATACAGAGATGTGGAAGGCAAGGCATCCGGGAAGGGGCGCAAGGCTTCCATGCCTTCTTGCAGCACCTCCACGTGTTCACCAGCCCAGAAACTCTCTGAACCCGGTTCTTTTGGGATTTTTATGGAGGCGTCATCACGTAGGCATGATCAATCATTAACTCCATTTCCAGGCCATCCCCCCTCTCTGGAGAATGGTGGGAGAGGGAGTGTGGCTGAAAATTCCAAACTCCTAATCATGGCTTGGCCCTTCTGGTGACCAGCCCCCATCCAGGAGCCATCCACGAGCCCACCCGGTCCCATGATTACAACAAAAGACACTCCTATCACCCAGGAAATTCCAGAGGATCTGTGTCAGGAACTAGGGTCAAAGACCAAATATTAGAACAAAAGATGCTCTGAGTGTTCTTATCACGTAGGAAGTTACAAGGTTTTCAGGAGCTCTATGCCAGGAACCGGGGGCAGAGACCAATATATATATATATATTTTTTCCTATTATCTCACAGTGCGTAATTTTCTTTTCCTGCAACATGTTTACCTGTCATTATTATCAGAGTAATTCTGGCCTCATTAGAACTGTCACTTCCCCTTCTATTTTTTCGAAGAATTAGATAAGAATTGGTATTATTCCATAAATGATTCAGAATTCACCAGTGAAGCCATCTGGTCTTGGACTTCTCTGTTGGAAGGTTTATTATTATTATTATTATTATTCTTGGTCACACAGCATGGCATATGGGATCCCAGCTCCCTGACCAAGGATCAAACTCACGTCCCCTGCATTGGAAGCGCAGAGTCTGAACCACTGGACCACCAGGGAAATCCCGAAGTTTTTTGGTTCTTTTTGTTTTTTAATTAATTAATTAATTTTTATTTTTGGCTGAGTTGGGTCTTCATGGCTGGTTGCGGGCTCTTCTCTAGTTGCGGCGAGCGGGAGGGCTACTCTTCGCTGCAGCATGTGGGCTTCTCATGGCGGTGGCGTCTCTTGCTGCAGAGCACGGGCTCTAGGGGCATGGGCTTCAGTAGTTGTGGCACACAGGCTCAGTAGTTGTGGCTTGCGGGTTTTAGAGTGCAGGCTCAGTAGTTGTGGCACACAGGCTTAGTTGCTCCACAGCCTGTGAGATCTTCCCAGACCAGGGCTCGAACCTGTGTCCACTGCATTGGCAGGCGGATTCTTAAGCACTGCACCACCAGGGAAGTCTCTAATTATAGAAGAATAATAATTTCTTTATTCTCTATTTAATTTATGTCTGCTCTAATCTTTATGATTTCCTAACTTCTACTACCTTTGATTTTAGTTTACTCCTCTTTTCCTACTCCCTCAAAGTATAAAGTTAGGTTCTTGATAACTTTTAGTATGTTTATAATTGACCAGGGCCCTATGGGGCCTTCCTGGGACAGACCACCCCCCATGACCCCACCATGTCCTCTGCCTGCCTCTTGTCTGTAGAAGAACATTAGGCTCCTAGGCCTTCCTCAAGTTCCAAAGCATAAATTTAATCAGAGATGTGAGAAAATGCAGAAAGGAGGGAAAACAGTCAAGCAAGACAAAATAATACTAGTTTAGCCATTAAACAAAGTCAAGAACCTTTAGTTCCATCTCAAGGGCTGTAGATAATATTCTGAGCCACATCCTTTGAGCAGTTTTTCAGATACTTGAAACCTCCACCCGGTGGAAAAGGGTAACCATATGCTGCCCGCAAGCACGTAGACTTCAGGCCAGTTGGAACCAGAAGGTTGATGATGTTGACTCCCAATTACCTCACCACCAGCCAATCAGAAGAATGTCCATGAGCTGATCACACACCCACAACCCCCCTCCCTCACCTTGTCCTTAAAAACCTTTCCCTGAAAGCCACCAGGGAGTTCAGGTGTTTTGAACACTAGCTACCTGGACACCTTGCTTGGTACCTGCAATAAATGCTGCACTTTCCTTCACTACAACCTGGTGTCAATAGATTGGCTTTACTGCACGTGGGCGAGTGGCCCGAAGTTTGGTTCGTTACGTGTTGTATTTTTGTTTTCATTCATCTGCAAGTATTTTCCAATTTCTTTCGTGATTTCTTCTTTGATCCATGGTTTCTTTAAGAGTGTGTTAGCAGTGTGCTCAGCGGTCCCGTGCATCTGTCTCTTGCTTCAACAGTGTTTGGATGGAACAGACCCAGGAACACCCTTTGCTCCAGCCTCTGACCACCCTCCAACATTTTTTGCAGTCGCAACATTCAGAATCAGCCACTCGGTTATCCTTGGTCACCAGGACCAGCCAACACCATTTTTCGAGATTAACTCCTTATTACCAATCAACCATGAGCTCCCAGATTCATCAGAATTATTCCACTGAGGTGGAGGCCGCCATCAACCGCCTGGTCAACATGCATCTGTGGGTCTCCTACACTTACCTCTCTCTGGGCTTCTAGTTTGATCCCGACGATGTGGCTCTGGAGGGCATGGGCCACTTTTTCCTTGAATTGGCCGAAGAGAAGTGCGAGGGCACCGAGTGTCTCTTGAAAATGCAAAACCAGCATGGCAGCCGTGCCCTCTTCCAGGATGTGCAGAAGCCATCTCAGGATGAGTGGGGTAAAACCCAGGACGCTATGGAAGACGCCATTCTCATTGAGAAGAACCTGAACCAGGCCCTTTTGGATCTGCATGCCCTGGGTTCTGCCCGTGCAGACCCCCACCTCTGTGACTTCTTGGAGAGCCACTTCCTAGATGAGGGGATGAAACTCATCAAGAAGATGGGTGCCACCTGACCAACCTCCACAGGCTGGCTGGTCCCCAGGCTGGGCTGGGCGAGTATCTCTAGGAAGTACTCACCCTCAAGCATGACTAGGAGTCTCTGAAGTCCAACGGCCTCTGAGGAGCCCCTCTGGTGTCAGGGCTTCTGCTTGAAGCCCGTCTCTGCAGCCACTAGGCAGCTTTTTAACCACCCTGGGGCCCTCTCCCAAGCCTTGGACCAAATCGAAACAATAAAACTTTCTGCAGCAGAAAAAAAAAGAGTGTGTTGTTTAATATCCACATATTTGTGAACATTCCGGCTTTCCTTCTGTTATTGATTTCTAGCTTTATTCCATTGTAGCTGGAGATGATTTCCGCTTTTTAAAATTTATTGAGAGTACACCTGTAACTTATATAATACTGTACATCCACTATACTTCAATAAAAAATAAAATTAAATAAATGATGCCAAAAAATGTATTGAGAGTTGCGTTTTTGCCTAATAGCTGATCTATACTGGAGCATGTTCCATGTGCATTTGATAGAGATGTGTATTGTGCTGTTGGAGTGTTCTATAGATGTCTATTTGGTCTAGTTGGTTTAGAGAGTTGCTCATTCCTCCATATCTTTAATCTTCTCTCTAGATGTTCTATCCATTATTAAAAGTGGGATATTGAAGTCTCCAACTGTTATTGTAGAACTATTTACTTCTCCCTTCAAGTCTTAGATACAGCTTTGAGTTACTGTTTAGGGTCCTTTCATTTTAACCAGCAGGACTCCCTTTAGCATTTCTTGCATGGCAAGTATAATGGTAACAAACTCCCTCAACTTTTGCTTACCTGAGAATGTCTTGATTTCTCCCTTTTTCTTTCTTTCTTTTTTTTTTTTTTTTGGCCATGCAGTATGGCTTGTGGGATCTTAGTTCCCCAGCCAGGAATTGAACCCGGGCCCTGGCAGTGAAAGTGCCAAGTCCTAACCACCGGACCACCAAGGAATTCCCTCTCCCTTATTTTGGAAGAACGGTTTTGCTGGATATAGAATTCTTGGTCAACAGTTTTTCTTTCAGCAGTTTAAATATGTCATTTCATTGCCGTCTGGAGTCTAGGGTTTCTGATGAAAAACTGGCTGTTGATCTTACAGAGGATCCCTTGTACTTGATAAGTAGCTTTCTCCTGCTACTTTCAAGATTCACTTTTCGTCTCTGGCTTTCAACAGTTTGATTACAGTGTGTCTCAGTGTGTGTCTGAGTATATTCTTCTTGGAGTTCACTGAGCCTGTGAGATGTGTAGATTTGTATCTTTCATTAAATTTGGGAAGTTTTTGGCCATTATTTCTTCAAATATTCTTTCTACCCTTCCTCTCTCTCTCTGTCCTCCTTCTGGGACTCTCATAATATATATGTTGGTCCTCTTGATGGTGTCCTACAGGTCCTTTAGACTCAGTTCACCTTTCTTCATTCTTATTTCTGCTCTTCAGACTTGATAATTTCAATTGTCCTGTCTTCAGGTATGCTGATTATTTCTTCTACCTGCTCAAATCTTCTGTCGAACACCTCTAGTGAATTTTTCATTTCAGTTATTGTACTTTTCAGATTCAGAATTTCTGTGCTTCATGCTTTTTTTTTCTTTCTTTTTTCCTTTAGCTTTTGAGCATGTTTAAAATAGTTGTTGTAAAGTTTTTGTTTAGTAGGTCTGATGTCTGGGCTTCCTTAGGGATGGTTTCTGTCAATTACTTTTATTCCTTTGAATGGGCCATACTTTCATATTTTTATGCCTTGTGATTTTTTTGTTGAAAACTAGGCATTTGAATATTATAATGTGGCAAACTCTGGAAATCAGATTCTACACCTTCCTGAGGGTTTTGCTGTTTTGATTTTGTTTTTGAATTGTTGAAGGCTGTAGTATTCCTTTTGTTTAGGTACTTTTCCAAACTATTTTTGCAAAGACTGTATTCCTTTTCATGTGTGGTCACCGATGTCTGTCCATTTAGCTCATGTTCAGCCAATGTCTTGACAGAGATTTCCTTGAATGCCAGGAGCTAAAAATGAAAAACCCAAACAAACAAACAAAACCCGCATCTCCCAGTGTTTGTAGATGGGTTCTGGGCTGGAATACTCCTTTAACTTTTAGCCAGGTTTGTATTGAGACTAGGGATCAGCCTGAGGTGAAGCTCAGAGTCTTCTCAGTTCTTTTCTGAGCATAAGTCTTGCCCCTGGGTGTGTAAATAGATTTCTAAATTCCCTCCACACACACAGGTGCTTTTGAATGTCCTAATTTCCCCCAGTAATTAGGTAATATCCCCCAGCTTTTCCTCTCAGGGTTTAAGTGGTTGATAATATGTTTTGACTGTAACCTTTTGCCCTAAGTGTCTGTATGTGTTTGGTTCAGCTTGCAGTGCTTTTGAGCAACACCCACCACTTTTCCAGCCCGAGCTCCAAGTTAGGCAGTTCAGAGGTGAGATGCCATGTCAGTCCTTCAAGAAGCCCCAGACAGGTTAGAATAGACCTACACAATAATTTGTGAATAAGATCTGCACTGCTCCCACCAGATCCAAGGACCAGGGTCCTGCACTGGGAACATGGGTTACTTCCGCTACAAGACCACAGCTGTGGGACTTCCCTGGTGGCACAGTGGTTAAGATTCTGCCTGCCAATGCAGGGGACACGGGTTTAATCCCTGGTCAGGGAAGATCCCACATGCCGCGGAGCAACTAAGTCCATGCACCATAACTACTTAAGCCTGCGCTCTAGGGCCCATGAGCCACAACTACTGAGACCGCGTGCCTCAACTACTGAAGCCCACGCACCTAGAGCCCATGCTCCACAAGAGAAGCCACCACAATGAGAAGCCTGCACACCACTGTGAAGAGTAGCCCCCGCTTGCTGCAACTAGAGAAAGCATGCGTGCAGCAATGAAGGCCCAATGCAGCCAAAAATAAAAAATAAATAAAAATTTAAAAAAAAAGACCACAGCCGAGCTGCAGAGTGGGTAGGGCAAGGGCAAGTGGAAATGCCACAAGTTTTCCTACCATTTTCAAGTTGCCTTTTTCTTGCTTCAACATGCACTTAGTTGTTACAAATTTCTGTTTTCCAGAGTTCTAACAAAGTCAGTTCTGATAGTTTTTGTTTGATGGTCCTGTAGGGGAAGGAGAGGTTGGAGCTGCATACTGCACCATTTTGTTGATAAAATTTTAAATATACTTACTATATATATATATATATATATATATATATATATATATATATATATATGGCATGCATGGGGATGATCAAATCAAATCCCAATTTTAGACAAAGGCTTGGTGAGTGGTGGGTGGTGGAGGTGTACACGGGCTTCAGCTCTCTTGGGAATGTTTCTTCAGCAGGGTGCTGGGTACTTGGGTGTTTGTTACTTTATTATTGATACTTTTGTGTATATGCCTGGAATATTTCATAATGAAAAATAAAACTGACAGGAGAAGGCTTGGTGATTTCTCAAACATAAAATTACCACATGACCCAGCAATTCCACTCCTTGATATATACCCAAGAGAACTGAAAGCAGGTGTTCAAACAAAAACTTGTACACACATGTTGATACCAGTGTTACTGAACTGGGTCCACTTGCCTGACACACAGCAAGCCAAACACTGAGACTCTGAGGTTTGCAGCAGAGAAAGAATTTATTCATAAGGCAGCCAAGCAAGGAGATGGGAGAACAAGTCTCAGATCTGCCTCCCCGAAGACGAGGGGTTTGGGATATTTATGGGAGAAGCAGGGTGGTCTTGGGCATAGGAAAAGGTGATTGGAGGTAGGGGAAAAGGTGAGGTAATCGGTTTCTGCACAGGCGTATCTGGGTTACATGTTTCTGCATCTTCAAAAATGGAGGCACTTAGCATGATCTGAGGGTGGAGTTTTCTGACGTCAAAAGGCCATTCAGGGCTTCCCTGGTGACGCAGTGGTTGAGAGTCCGCCTGCCGATGCAGGGGACACGGGTTCGTGCCCCAGTCCGGGAAGATCCCACATGCCGCAGAGCGGCTGGGCCCGTGAGCCATGGCCGCTGAGCCTGTGCGTCCGGAGCCTGTGCTCCGCAATGGGAGAGGCCACAACAGTGAGAGGCCCGCGTACTGCAAAAAAAAAAAAAAAAAAAAGGCCATGCATCCAACGCATGCGCCCAGTTTTGGGGTTAGTGGTCCCCATCAGCCTTAGTTGAGCAAGAGCTGACTCCTGTAAACAACTGGGCTATGTGACTCTGGGAAGGTATGCAATTAAAGAGAGGAAGAAAAGAATGAAAGAAAAAATAACTAAAGCAAGCTTAATCAGTGAAGGCAGTTTACAAGCAGAGGAGTTTCAACAAGCTGTTCCCCTATCTGTTGCTCTGCAAGACAAACTCAAGAATTTCTGTTAGTCATCTGCTTCTGTTAACTCTCTGGGGCCAGTTTCCGTGGTTGCCACGGGCTGGAGGAGGGGGCATGGGGAGTGACTGCTGATGAGGACATGGTTTCCTTTTGGGGTGATGGGAAAGTTCTGGAAATAGATAATGGTGATGGTTACACCACACTGAGAATGTGCTAAATGCCACTAAGTTGCACATGTTTAAATGGCTAAAATGATACATTTCATGTAATACGTATTTTACCACAATTAAAAATGTTATTTAAAAACAAGGTCCTATTGCATAGCATAGGGGAACTACATTCACTATCCTGTAGTAAACTGTAATGGAAAATAATTTTTAATTGTTTTAATAATAAAATAAAATAAAATAAAATAAAAGCGACTTTGCTCAAGTAACCCCAGCCATCAATTGGGCACCTTTGATGCATTCACATGCTCACAGATTTTTTTTAAACTTACCTTGACTGTGAAGAACTGCAAAAAAAACCTCTCCAGGTGAGGGAAACTACCTTTGACAAGGAAAAAATTCTAGGATGTGAAGTGCTTGCTTGCCCTGGTCACAGAGCCAAGGAGAAGCCAAACTCAGATTTGAACCAGGCTTGTCTGCTGTGAATGGCCTCATGCGCCTGCATCAGCTTTCAAGTTCCTTTACCAGCCTGGTGCCTGGAGTTGCCTGTCTGACCTCAGGGTCTTTGAACATGCTGTGTTCCCCTGCCAGAATCACCCTTTCCTCTACTCCTCCCATGCCTAGAGACTTTTCTTTTGCTACTTGAAAGGAGGTCTGGCACATAATAGATGTTAAAGAAATATCTGTGGAGCGAATGGATGAAGGAGTGAATGGATAAATGAATAGATGAGTTCCTTTAAAGCACCTCTCATGTGAGCACAAGGAGAAAGACCTGTGGATTCTCACAGCTGTGGCCTGTCCAGAGCTCAGGACATTGAAGGAAGAGTGGCACAGAGAGGCCAAGCCACCTGCCCAAGGTCACACAGCCAGGAACTGGCATGATCAGGATTCGAACCTGGCTCTCCCTTCCCTGAGCCTGGGTTCTTCCCACAATGCCCAGGTATTGCAAGCCCATCATATGCCCAACATTGCAATTTCATCAGTCCCATCTGAAGGGTAGCAGAAGGTGCCACTCCAGAGCCTGCCTCTTTGGCATAAAGATTCTTTTGAGAAACTGCAGGTACAGGAGAAACTCTGAAAACAGAGTAGAAGTTATGCTTTTGTAAGGGGCATTTACATTTACAAAAGAAGTCTCCATTTGTTAAGTGTGTCTCCCTCTCTGTAGGAGGAGGAAGAGCATGGCTGTAAATCCCTGGAGAATCTTATCAGTGGAGAGAGCACAAATTAAAACCTGCAGAATGAATCTTACCCTTGTTTACTGTGCTTTTCCTGGTCACCTCCCAGAATTGGCCTCAATACCCACCCCAGGCCCAGCACCTTTCTTTTGTCTTTAGCGGAAGATGGTATGTAAGGGAGTGGCTGGGGCCCTCTTGGGGAGTTTTACTCAGTTTCCCTCTGTATCTCCCATATATACACGAGATATACATGTTAAACTTCTGTGTGTTTTTCTCTTGCTAGTCTGTCTTTTATTCCAGGGGGTCTCAGCCAAGAACTCAGAAAGGTAGAGGGAGAATTCGTCTTCATCCTCCCTGCCCCACATCTCATGCTGGCCCCTGAGGGTGGCCAGATCCCCTCTTTTTTTTTTTTTTTTTTGCGGTACGTGGGCCTCTCACTGTTGTGGCCTCTCCCATTGTGGAGCACAGGCTCCGGACGCGCAGGCTAAGCAGGCATGGCTCACGGGCCCAGCCGCTCCACGGCATGTGGGATCCTCCTGGACCGGGGCACGAACCCGTGTCCCCTGCATCGGCAGGCAGACTGTCAACCACTGCGCCACCAGGGAAGCACCAGATCCCCTCTTTTTAGAGGCTCTGGGGCAGACGGAGCAGGCTAGGGGGCTGGCTGCCTGGGCTTCAAGCCCAGCTTCAGTGGTTTCTGGCCTTGGCACAATGCCTCTCCGGCCTCAGGTTGTCACCTGTGAAGTGAAGATCATGATCCGCCCCCATCAGGTCTTATAAGGATTATGTCTTATGTGCCAGACACATAGTAGTGAAACTGAGCCCCCCTAAAACCGAGTTCCCTTACCAAGTTTAGGATTAATCCCTCTATCCCAAACTTCATTCCCTTTCTTGTCCCATCTGACCTCAATCCTGTGCTAACTGAACACTAATCAACCAGAGTCAGATGATTAAAATTGCTGATGTTGATAGCATCGTTAATGTACCAAAATGGCTATTGTAGATAACATCGCTAACATACAAACTCAGCTTGTTTCTCCGGGGCGAGATGAGCTCACAGACCCCAGAGCCATGGACCACCTGGCCAGAGAATCGTAAACCAGACATATCCTGATGCCTGAAACTACGATTAAGAAATGTCACAGCAGGGGCTTCTGTGGTGGCACAGTAGTTAAGACTTTGTACTCCAGGACTTCCCTGGTGGTGCAGTGGTTAAGAATCTGACTGCCAATGCAGGGGACATGGGTTCAATCCCTGGTCAGGGAACTAGATCCCACATGCATGCTGCAACTAAGAGTTCACATGCCACAACTAAGGAGCCCAAGCACTGCAACTAACACCCAATGCAACCAAATAAATACATATTAAAAAAAGAAGAAGAAAAGAATGGGTACAATTCTGATTTTAAAAAACCAGAAATGTCACAGCAATGTCACAAGATGATTAATTTCAGCCTCTTTGTTCTTCCCCTTTTAAAAAAACTCCTAACTCAGGGGCCAAGGTGGAGTGGATTGGAGGCTGGTCTCCCACCCCCTTGCCTGGTGCCCTGCAATAAACGCTGTACTTTCCTTCAACACAACCTGGTGTCAGTAGATTGGCTTTGTTGCATGTAGGGTGAGCTGACCCGAGTTCAGTTTGGTAACAGTAGGTGCTCAAAATGTTTCCCCTGGTATTTATTCTTTGCTCCACACGTTGCTGCAGATGTAGGTGTCTCCCCACACCATCGCCACCATTCACTGCTGTGATGTTTCTCAGGGAATTTCATGGCCCTTCTCTGGACCACACCTCCCTTGATGAGCTGGTACAGATCCCTCAGTCCCTGTGAATGAGACCTCATTTGGACAAAGGGTCTTTGCGGAAGTAATTAAGTTAAAGATCTTGAAATGAGACTGTTCTGGATTTACACTGGGCCCTAAATACAATAAGTCCCCTACATATGAACCTTCAAGTTGTGAACTTTCAAAGATGCGAACATACATTCTATCAACGTGGGGCGTGAGTGAAATTGCAGCTTGCCCTCCGTCTCCTCTTGCTGACGATCCTTCAGCTCTACCATCTCCCACCTCCTCTCCCTCCTCCAGTCAGTAACTCTTCTTGCATGTTCACTCGATGCCAGCCCTGTATGCCAGCTGTTGTACTGTACTACTGTACTATTCAAGGGACTGTACTGTAAAATTTTAAATGTTTTCTTTATTTTTTGGTGTTTGTTTGTTTTGTATGTATTATTTGTGTGAAAAGTATTATAAACCTATTACAGTACAGTACTATATAGCTGATGGTGTTAGTTGGGTACATAGGCTAACTTTGTTGGACTTACAAATAGGACTTATGAACGCGCTCTCAGAATGGAACTCGTTCGCACGTAGGGGACTTACTGCATACTGACAGGTGTCCTTAGAGAAGAGGAGGGATAGACAGAGAAGAAGAGAAGGCCATGGGAAATCAGAGGCAGAGACTGAAGTGATGCAGCCACAAGCCAAGGAACACCTGGGGCCACCAGAAGCTGGAAGAGGCAAGGAAGCCTCCTCCCCTAGAGCCTTTGGAGGGAGCACGGCCCTGCCGACCTATGATTTCATAGTTCTGGCTTCCAAAACTGTGACAGAATAAATTTCTGTTGTTTTAAACTACCCAGTTTGTGGCAATTTATTATGGCAGCCACAGGAAACTAACATAGTGATACTGGGACTTGGTCCCAGAAAGCTCTGGTCTGACAGGGCACAGAGCCAGACTCAGACCCTCCAGCCTTGTGTGGTCAGGATGAGGCCAGAGGGAGGCCCCTCAGCCTGAGGGAACCTGGGCAGAGAACAAGGAAGTCTTATTGGAAGATGGGGCATCAAACTGGGGTTTAAGAGGTAAATAGGAGTTTGCCAGTGGGGGCCATTCTTTCTAAGTAAGCTTGCCCAGACCTATCTGAGCTCAACTCTAGCTGAAGCTGAGACATTATTGGCCAATTACCCATAATACCAATAGTTATTAGTTCTTGGGAGTGTAGCTCCAATCAAACTTCATCTACTCAGTGCTGCCCTATAAGAGGGTAATACTGAGAAACAGGCTGCACTGAGAAACTGAGGTTTGGAGAGATTAGTAACGCTTCCCAAATCTGCTTGGTATCTCAAGGACTAAGCCACGATTTGAACCCAGTCTGCCTGTGTACCCCCATCGATGACACAGGCACATGTTGGCCTGGAGGGACGTTCACAGCTACAGGACAGCAGTTCTCCTTGTCGGTTGAACTCAAGAGATTTTTAAATAACCTGCTTTTTCACCTCTTCTGGATCTCGTGTCATGACTGTGTTTGCCTCACATAATGAGAAACCAACAACTGGGTTTGGGTTGTTTCTTGTGTGTCGCGTGTGTCTGATGAGGGTGCCTACGGCCAACAGAAGGTGGTGAAGAAAAATTCTAGGAGGTTGGGAGCTAAGCCAAGTGAAGGGAACAGCCTGACCCCCGGCCTCTGTGCTCTGTTTACCTCTGCCGTGGTGTGGCCTCTGGGACTCGTGGAAGCTGCCAGTGAGGAATGCAGGGTCCCGGCCGACTGAGCTCATCGCTGGCTGGCTGCCTGCAGCCTGCCCCACTGTTCCTCCCAGCTTGGCCATGGGACTGGCCATGAGGTCATCGGCTAACAATGCTGTGAAGGGGAGCCAGATCGGCCTGGCTGCCAGCATTCCAGAATTTGGTGAAGTGGAAACCACCATGGAGCTAATGTCACCCTTTCCTGTTCTAGGGACCACCCACGGGCTGTGTCCCCTTGAGAAGTTCCAGGAATAAAGGGGAACTAATTACTGGTCCTGCTCGTAAAGTGACAGACACCCACTCATGAGTCAGCAGCTCCACTCCTGGACATGCACAGTGGAATACTATACAGCAAGGAAAAAGAACAAGGCACACAATAGGTGAAGAACACAGCCATTCACAGCCATGGTGTTGAGTGAAAGTCACCAGACAGAAAAGAGGATGCACTGGCTGGTTCTGTTTACATCAAGTTAGAAAACAGGCAAACTCATCCATGGTAACAGAGGTGGGCACAGCTGTTATCTGAAGGTAGGGAGAGTGATGGAGCTGGGAATGTTCTGGAACCTCATTTTGGGAGGTGGTTATGTGAAATGTCATCGAATTCAACACCTAAGATTAGGCCTTTTTGCTTTCTGTAAGTCATATCTTGATAAAAATTTAAAAATAAAAAGGCAGAGGGCTGTAGAAAACATTTTTGTGATGCCTCAAAAAGTTACACATAGAATGATCATATGATCCAGCAATTCCCCTTCTGGGTACAACCTCACAAAAATTGAAAACAGGTCCTCAAATCTTCATGTATGTGTTCAAGAAAGCACTACTCACAATAGTTCAAAAGGTGGAAACAGCCCAATGACCATCAATGGATGAATGGATGAATGAAGTGTGGTGTCTTCATATGCTGGAATACTATTCAGTCATAAAAAAGAGAAAAGCACTGCTACACACTCCAACATAGATGAACCCTGAAAACATGCTGAGTGAAAGAAGCCAGATCCAAAAGACCACATGCTGCATGATTCCTTTTATATATGTGATATTGTGACTTATAATAAGAAATATACATTTGGTCTTCCACCCCATTTCTGGCATAGAGCTCCTAAAACCCTTGGGATTTCCTGTGAAGAGAGAGATAAAGGTGGCTTTCGTTATGTTATAGAGGTGACTTTTGAAAAACAACTCAAGGATAGAGTCTGGTTGCTAGGAGCACAAACCATGCAATTAGAGGGTTGGAACATTCATCCCCAACCTCCCATACCCCCCAATTCCGGGGATGGAAGAGGGGTTGGAGCTAGAGTTCAATCACCAATGGCCAATGACTTAATCAACTGTGCCTATGTAATGAAGCTTCCATAAAACCCCAAAGGATGGGCTTTGGAGAGCTTCTGGGTTGATGAACATGCAGAGGTGCTGGGAGGGTGATGCGCTGGAAGAGGACATAGAAAATCCATGCCCTTTTCACATACCTTGCCCTATGCATCTCTTCCATCTGGCTGTTGATCCGTTTCCTTTATTTTTTAAAATATAAATTTATTTATTTATTTATTTATGGCTGCGTTGGGTCTTCGTTGCTGCACACGGGCTTCCTCTAGTTGTGGCGATCGGGGGTTGCTCTTCGTTGCGGTTCACGGACTTCGCATTGCGGTGGCTTCTCTTGTTGCAGAGCATGGACTCTAGGTGCGTGGGCTTCAGTAGTTGTGGAACGCGGGCTCAGTAGTTGTGGTTCGTGGGCTGTAGAGTGCAGGCTCAGTAGTTGCGGCACAGGGCTTAGTTGCTCCACGGCATGTGGGATCCTCCCGGACCAGGGGTCGAACCGTGTCTCCTGCCTTGGCCGGCGGATTCTCAACCGCTGCGCCACCAGGGAAGTCCCTCCATTTCCTTTAATATCCTTTGTAATAAACCTGTAATCTAGTGAGTGAATGGATTTCCTGAGTTCTCTGACTGGCTCTAGCGAATTAATCAAACCCAAGGAAGGGATTATGGAAAGCTTTGATTTATAGCCATTGGTCAAAAGTACAGGTGACCACCTGGACTTGTGACTGGCATCTGAAGCGGGGTGGTGGAGGGCAGTCTTGTGGTACTGAGCCCTTAAGCTGTGGGGTCTGACGCTATCTCTGGGTAGACAGTGCCATAACTGAGTTGAATTATAGGACACCCAGCTGGTGTCAGAGAATTGTTCATGTGGGGAAAGAATGTTTAATATGAAATGTCCAGAATAGACAAATCCATAGAGATAGAAAGCAGATTAGTGGTTTCCAGGGGCTGGGGGAGGGGGGATGGGGAGTGACTGCTAATGGGGACAGGGTCTCCTTTTGGGGTGATGAAAATATTCTGGAACAGGTGGTGGTTGCACAACATTGTGAATGTACTAAATGCCACTCAGTTGCTCACTTTATTTATTTATTTATTTATTTATTTAATTTATTTATTTAGGCTGCATTGGGTCTTCGTTGCTGCACGCGGGCTTTCTCTAGTTGCGGCGAGCAGGGGCTACTCTTCGTTGCGGTGCGCAGGCTTCTCATTGCAGTGGCTTCTCTTGTTGTGGAGCATGGGCTCTAGGCGCGCGGGCTTCAGTAGTTGTGGTGCACGGACTTAGTTGTTCTGCGGCATGTGGCATCTTCCTGGACCAGGGCTCGAACCCATGTCCCCTGCATTGGCAGGCGGATTCTTAACCACTGCGCCACCAGGGAAGTCCTGTTCACTTTAAAAGTTGAATTTGCTGTTAAATTTCTGGGCAGGCTCATACCTGGGAGGCATGAGAAGCTGTCCTATGACAGCTTTCCAAGAGAGGTAAGGAGGTGAGTGGTGATGGCTTCCGCGAAACTCCTCCCAGGCCTCCAAACTCTGGGTTCCCAGGGGACCCAGGCATTCTGACAAGACTCAGATGAGGTCTGCGTGGCCTTTGTGGACAAGTGCAAGATCCTATGGTGGGACTGTCCCCTACAACTCTACCCACCTTACTTGCCCCTCAAAGTCTTGGTTTCCTTATCCCTAGAAAGGAACTGAGTCCCATGGAAATAGGAGGACTGGTCCAGCCTCCCAACCAGCCGCAGTCAGATGGACATGATTGTGACGTGAGCAGAGAGACGTCTCTACTAAGCACCTGCTGAATGCCCGGGGCATCACATCGAGAGCCTCAGCCCTCCACCCCCATAGCTGGGCGATAATCCCACTGCACAGAAACTGAGGCTGAGACCCAGTGGAGCCAGAGGCTTGGTGGGGCTCACACAGCTGGAGGTGGGGAGGGCCTGGACTCCACTTCTCCAGTAGGAGCCTTGCTGTGTGACACCCCCCCTTGTATCTGTTGCCTGCACACACCCCATCACACTTTACACACCCCCACGATCTGCTTTGCACAGCGGCCCATCCTCTCTGAGGCCAGGAAGCTGGGAGTAGGCACAGGGATGGATGCCTGGGGCCAGGAGTCCTGAGCAGTAGAGCAAGGGCTGGGTACCCCAGGAGAAAGGATGTTCCTGGGGCACCCTCTACCCCTCTATCCTCTGGTGGCTGGACCTGGTACCAGCCTTCACTGCCCCAGGCCCCAGCACCCCAATTCTCTGCCACCTCTTCTTCAGGCCCAGCCAAATGATGGGGGCCCAGAGTAGCTTCATCCCTGCCCAAGCCTTCAAGAAGCCCCAAGTCTGGGGCAGACAGAGCCAAGCACACACACTCCCAGCACTGTGGGGTCAGGGCTGGGCTGGAGGAAGGGATGGGGTTGGAAGCACCCTGCTGAGCCTGGAAAGGAAATGTCAGAGAAGGCTTCCTGGAGGAGGGGCTTTCTGAGTAGGGTTTTGAGGAATGGATAGGAGTTCCCCAGCTGAAGATGAGTAACTGCAAAAACACCCAGTTTATCAAGCACCTGCTATGTGCCTGGTCCTGTCCTTTACACCTCATTTGACCTTCTCTCCAGTGAAAGTCTCAGTCCTTCCTTATTTTCCAGATGAAGAAATAGAGGTGTGATGGAGAGGAATGATTTGCCCCAGGTTGCACTTTCTGGCTGTTCTTTTCCTCTGCTTCCTTTGTTTTTCACTATCTTCAGCCTTTGACCCTAAGCAAAGAGGGGAGAGCAGGAATCTCATCAGGGAAGAAAGCCACCTCACCTCTTAAGCTCCTGTTGTGGAGTTTAGCACATAGTAATAAATCTTTTTTGCGAAAATTATTCTTCCCTCCAGTCCACCAAGCTGGGATGATGTCCCCATTTCACAGAAGAGGATACTGAGGCTCAGAGAGGCTCCTGAGGGGGGTTCCCCAGCATACCTAGGAGCAACCCCCCCATCAAAAAGCACTGCCCCCTGAAAAGCAGCCGAAGACCCCTCCCAGTTGTGGTCCCTGGAGTGTTTACTCTGCACCCACGGTGGGCGGGACCAGGCAGGCGGGGGCGGACAAAGTCCGGGGACTATAAAGGCTAGTCCAGCAGCGTCCGGTCAGTCCCAGCTTAGAGCTTAACTAACACAGCCATGCCAGGGCAGAGACCGACACCGCCACACTGCTCTCCGATGCTGCTGATGCTGCTGATGTTCTCCTGGCTGCCGTCGGGAGGCGCCCTATCTCTGGCCCAGGAGCACTTCCCCGCTTTCCCGGGACCCTCATACGTGCACTCCAGTCCTGATGTCTCCAGATTCCGGGAGTTGCGGAAACGCTACGAAGATTTGCTGACCCAGCTTCGAGCGAACCAGACCCGGGAAGACTCGAACCCGGACCTCATTCCCCTCCCTCAAGTCCTGATAGTCACTCCAAAGCGTGAGTAAAATCTCAGAGACCCCACCCTGGGCAGCTCCCATCATTTAACCAGTGGTTCTTAGACATAGAGGCCTAGACCTACCGCCGAGCCTCAGTTTCCCCATCCGTGAACCCAGCAAGAAAGTCACCCCTCGAGGCTGATGGGGGAACTAAAGGCTGGGTTTGCATCAGTAACAGGAGAGGCTTAGCCAACCTGAGATGTTACAACACCTCCCCGGGTGGCAGATGGGGAAACTAGGGCCAGAGAATCCAGAGACTCTACTGAAGACTCAAAGAGTCCGGAGAACCCAGAGACAAGGTCAGGCGAGGGGACATGGTCCCTGCCCTTGGATGTGAGGAAAGGGTTAGAGGGGGATTTCCAGTGGGAAGGATCCAGGGGTCCGGCGGAAGGGCGGGGCGGGGGAGGAGACAGAGTGGTGCGCAGAGATGCACAGAACCTGCTTGGGCTGGTTGTGAATCTGATGCAATTGCGCGCCAAGGCACTGCTAAAGTTGCACGTGACTGGTGCCTTAGGGAGGGAGTGGAGTATCTTCACGCCCTCCACCGAGCCTCCAGCGGATGGAGGGGGTGCAAGGACATGTGGGCTGCGCTAGGAACTGGGAGTTGAGGGAAGGGTGTCAGGCCAGAAGGGAGAGCTCTTATCCCGCCCTAATCCCACTTGTGCTG
Organism: Mesoplodon bidens; assembly: GCF_964165515.1. Lineage (NCBI taxonomy): Eukaryota > Metazoa > Chordata > Mammalia > Artiodactyla > Ziphiidae > Mesoplodon > Mesoplodon bidens. The sequence goes on from NC_138160.1 coordinate 140,281,548, forward strand.
TGGGACTCCAGGAAAACTTCCCTCTCTCTGAGCCTAGCGACTGGGTTGTGAGCCCTCAAACCTCAGTCTCCCCAGTATCCCCAACATCTGTACCAGCCTGGAGGTCTGAGAATCCTAGGGAGCCAGACACCCTTCATTTCTCAGATATGGAGGAAGCCAGAGAGTTGAAAACACAGTAGCTCGTTGCTGTATCCCTAGCCCCGGGCACTTAGTAGAACTTCAGTAAAAGTGATTTTGGAAGCCAGAAGGAGGCGGAGCCAGCACTGGAATCTCAGTCTCTCTAAAAGATCAGATACACATTCATTCCTGCAAGTATTAACTAAGCACCTACTATGTGCCAGGCACAGTGGTGACCAAGCAGACAGAAATCCCCGCTGAGATTCTGGTGGGGGAGGCAAATAATAGACAACCAAATAAAATAGGTCGGTGCCAATTTTAGGCAGGTTGGAGTGGTATGTAACCAGCCATGCTGAGATTCAGGGGAGGAGTGTGGCCGGTAGAGGAAGTAGCTTGTGCAAAGGCCCTGAGGTAGGATCTAGCTTGGGGTGTTGGAGGAAATGGGCACACACACACACCACCACCACCCCGCGTCCGGCACACAGTAGGCCCGTGAATGACTGGTTTTCCTCTCTCCCATAGTGCGACTTGGACCAGGCGGCCACCTGCACCTGCGCATCCCCCGGGTCGACTTAACTGAGGGGCTCCCTGCAGCCTCCCGCCTGCATAGGGCTCTTCTCCGGCTGTCCCCGAGGGCGCGGAGCTCGTGGGACGTGACGCGGCCACTACAGCGTCAGCTCAGCCTCGGAAGCTCCCGGGCTCCCGCAATACGCCTGCGACCATTGCGGCGACCGGACGAGTTGCTGGAGGCGTTGTCTTCTGCACAGCCCCAGCTTGAGCTGCACTGGCGGACAAGCGCCACCAGGGGGCGACGCCACGTGCGTGCTCGCACCCAGGACGGTTGCCCGCTCGGGGAGGGGCGCTGCTGTCGCCTGCAGAGCCTGCGTGCGTCGCTCGAGGACCTGGGCTGGGCTGACTGGGTGTTGGCGCCGCGCGAGCTGGACGTGCGCATGTGCATCGGCGCGTGCCCGAGCCACTTCCGATCGGCTAACAGGCACGCGCAGATGCAAGCGCGCCTGCATGGCCTGAACCCTGATGCTGCGCCTGCCCCATGCTGCGTGCCAGCCAGCTACGATCCGGTGGTGCTCATGCACCAAGACAGCGACGGCCGCGTGTCACTCACGCCCTTCGACGACCTCGTGGCCAAGGATTGCCACTGCGTGTGAGCGGCCCTGGTCCTTCACTTATGGCACAAATGCAATGGAAATGACTTCAGTTGTCCTTGTCTGTCTAATGGGCTCGTGGAACCTGAAATACCCGATTCCTAACCATTGCTGTCTGCTCCCTCCTGGCCCAAACCTATGTATTTATGTTTGTATTTATTATTAATTTATTGGGGTGATCTGCTTGGGGACTGGAGGGCTGGGGAGGCGTGGTCTGACAGGGTGTGTGTTTATGGAAAACTCTGGTAATAAAAATGAAGCTGTCTGACCTGACCCCTGTGGTGTCCAGGATGGAGCTGGTGACCTTGGGAAGAGCCCACCCCCGCTGGCCTCAATTCCCTCAGGGGAGCTGATATGAGATGACTGGAACAGTCCGGGGAATGGGTGGCAGGACGTTCTTGGGAATGCCAAGAAATTGGACGGTGCTCATGATGGCAATGGTCCTCAAGCGCAGCCGGAGACATCCCTCTCTCTATTTCTGTGCTTCTCTACCTCCCTATTCCTCTACTTTTGTTTCTGAGACCCTTTTGGGTCTCAGTCTCCCTCCATCTCTTCTGATCTCTCAGTACTCCTGTCTCCGTAATTATCTGGCCCTGTCTCTATCACCATCCTGCTCTCTCTCCCTCCATGGGGGTCACCTTTCCAAACACAGGCAGCCCAGAGTCAAGTGCATTGTGTGTGAATCTGCCCCGTACTTGGAAGAGTCCCATTACCTCTCCTGTTTGTGGCACCTCCCTTCATGTTAATGATGCCTCTATCCTTTCATATAAAAAGAGCAGGGAGAGGGACTTCCCTGGTGGCACAGTGGTTAAGAATCCACCTGCCAAAGCAGGGCACATGGGTTTGAGCCCTGGTCCGGGAAGATTCCACATGCCATGGAGCAACTAAGCCCGTGTGCCACAACTACTGAGCCCGCGGGCCACAACTACTGAAGCCCGCGTGCCTAGATCCCATGCTCTGCAACAAAGGAATCCACTGCAATGAGAAGCCTGAGCACCACAACGAAGAGTAGCCCCTGCTCGCCACAACTAGAGGAAAGCCCATGCACAGCAACGAAGACCCAACGCAGCCAAAAATTAATTAATTAACTATTTTTTTTTTTAAAAAAAGAGCAGGGAGAAGCAAGTTGTGAAGAACGTTTTCATGCACACCACATCTCCCAGGTTATATCTTTTCCTACTTAGGAGCTTGGAATTGCTGAGATGTACCAAGCCCAGCCCCTTCCCCACACCCACTTGCCTGTTCACCCTGAGGAACCGTCATGGGAGTCTGGAGGACAGGGCACCCAGCTTCAGCAGTGAGTGAGATGTGTCCCCTGTGAACCCCACCATCCAGAGGCAGATCTGAATGACTGCAGGTGCCCCTGAATGTATTCAGTGAGTACCCACTTTGTGCCAGGCCATGGCTGGGCACTGAGGACACGAAGGAACAACGTAGGCAAAAACCACTCCATTCAAGCTCAGCTGAGTGCAGGGACAAATGAGTATAAATCATAAGTGGCTGATGGTAGTAAGAATCGTGCAAAGAGGTCAACCCAGGCAATGCATTAGTGAGCAGAGGAAGACAGATTTTTGGCAGCAGGAGTGGGGGCTCGAGTAGTGTCTAGGGCAGGGATGCAGGGATGCAAGGAAGCTGGAGACCCTCATAGGTTGCCTCTCCCACGCTGGGTCACTCCCAGGTGTTTGGGAAGCCAAGGGAACCTCAAAATTAAACTCAATGTCAGGATCACCCAAAGGTAGCAACTGCCATACTGAGTCTCTCCCCAAACATCAACTGTTGCCTTTGCCGGACACTGCTGCCCATGTGCCTTTTCACACCTCCAGGCTGGTCCCCCTGCCCAGTGTGCCTTGTCCTTTCTACTTCTCGAACACCTATGCATCCTTCAAAACACACTTCAGATTCCCCTCTTACATACAGCCCTTTTTAAACTCCTTCATTCATCTTCCTCTGGGTACCGTCGTTCCATCTCTCCTTCTGGCCCAGGCTTGACATCCCAGGACTGGGGGTGTCTGTGTCCAGCTCTGTCTCCCCTAGTTTGGGGGCTTGGCAGGAGTCGGGCTGGGAGCAGCTGACAGGAAACCCAGCTGAGGCATGAGCTTGAACAAACTCTTGAAATACACTGAGCTCTGGGAGTGATGAACTCTGCCTGAGGAGGAACCAGGGAAGGGTTCTCAGAGTGGCATTGGCATTGCACCTGGGCCTTGAAGGGTGCGTTAAGGTGTCTCAGCATATTAGAGCTAAAACAGCCTTAGAGGCCAATTTTAATCACCTTGTTTTACAGATGGGGGAACTGAAGCCCAGAGGGTTAATGGCAGAGTGAGGAAGTGGACCCATGCCTCCTGATGCCCAGACCAGAGTTCTGCATCTGTATTTAGATGCTTAAGAGTGAGAAAACATGGAAGGGGATGGCAATCTGGGCAAAAGGAAAGGCATGGGTAAATGGCATGAGAAAATGAAAGCTTCAGGAGGGAGGTGAGCTTGATGGGGAGGAGGCCCAGACCAGAAGGACAGAGGAATGGGAGAGGGCAGTGGGTTGGGCAGGGCTGGGTCACGCAGGTCTCAACCACCAGGCTAAGAATCTGGGGGCAGTGGGGAGCCATAGAGTGTGCGTGAGCAGGGGAGGGGCGCAGTCCCATTCAAGAGTTATAAGGATCCCTTTGAGGCTAGTGTGGGCTGCCCTGGGGGGCCAAGTCTGGATACCAGGCACCTGAGAAGGGGACCTGAGAGTGACAGAGGGGAGAGACTGGGGGTTGGGAGCAATTTGGGAGTCCCAGAGCTCTTGTCTTGGGAGCCCAGCAGCCTCATCTGTCCCGCAGAATTTATTGGGCAATACTTGCACACCAACGGGAGGGTGACGACAGAATTCACACGTTGACCCTCCCATCCCTGTGTTGGGGTCTCTCCTTCTCCACTTCTAGCAGCCGAGTGGCCTGAGGAGCAGAGTGGTCTAGGGAGGGGGCTGCAGAGCCCCCCTGGGGCCTCAAGGATGATCCTTCCCTGGCCCCATTCCTCAGATGGGAAGACTGAGGCCAGGGAAGATCCAGGGTGCCCCAAGTCACCTGGAAGGGGGTAGGCTGGAGTTTGAGATGTTGAAGGCTCAGCGCCCAGGGATCACATACTCCTCTTCATCCGATGGGGCCTGGCCCAGCGACTGCAAGTTGCAGTAGACAGGCTGGGAATCATGGTGGAGGCTCTCATAGTTCATGTAGAAGTTGCTGTCCTCTGAAGGGTGAGGCCTGTGGGGACAGACAGATGGGAGGGCAGGTAGAATTCAGGGAGCAGGCACATCAGCTTTGAGAGGCAAAGTAGTTCAGGGCGATTGAGTCCACTCCTAATATTTACATATGAGAAAAGTGAGTCATGGGGCAGTGTTCTCCCAGCCTGGCCCAACTTTCTGTGAGGAAAGCAAGTAAGGGGCAGTGATTCAGGGAAGATTCTGTGGATTCAGTATTGTATCGCTGTGGCCCAAGGACCCTGAGTCATTGTAGGGTTTTTTTCTTCCTTAAAGTTGAGATGGTTGCCCATTTTTTACATTAAATTGTAGGTTTTGTTTTCCTCTTGAAGAACTGGAAGCTCTAGTCACACCAGCCACATGAACACAAGTGGCTGGAGCTGAACCAGTGCCCCTTCAGATGGGAAATGTTTTCACCAGGTCCCCAGAAGCAACTGAATTTGTGGTCTTGACACAAAAATAAAACTCTGAGCCTCAGTTTCCCCAACCACAAAATGGATCAGGGAGGAGGTAGCTTCTTAGGAATGTCTTGCTATGGTGGGCAAGACACCCAGAGAAGAACTTTCCTGCCTCCAGAACATCCTAACACCCCCATCCCCGCTCCTCTTGTAAAAAAGGCCACTTTGGGTAAGTGGTGTCTATCAGTCATTTGTACTTTATTATAAATTACTCCAAATACATAAATGGTTGCATGGGGATGGAAGTCAGGGTTTGTTTCTTGCTTCTGCTTCTGACCTTGGGCATGTCATTCCCCTGCCTTCCAGAACCTCCATTTCTTTCTTTCTTTTTCTTTTTTCAGCCACACCGCATGACTCGTGGGACCTTAGTTCCCCGACCAGGGATTGAACCCGCACCCTCACCAGTGAAAGCACAGCGTCCTAACCACTGGACCACCAGTGAATTTCCAGAAGCTCCATTTCTGCAACTGTAAAATGTAGGTTGGGATTGACACATCCAATTCTAAACAGTGTTTTTAGAGGAGACTGGTCCTGAGGTCTTGGTGACAGCGAGGCAGAGGCAAACATCAGAACACAAGCTGCCTCAGGGAGTGTGGCGCCTTCAACTCCTTACCTCAGCCCACTTCCGCTTTTGAGCCATATTTGCATCTGCTTTGCGTATTCTCTTATTTCTCACCAACAGCCTCCCACAGGCCTCCCCACCTTTTGGATTCTGCTGCCCCCAAACCCAGCCATGACCCTCTTCCCTTACTGCTTGGATCCTCCCAGCCCCCTCCAACTTCAGTCCTGATGTCTTGCCTTCTCAAAACACATGCACAGCAGATTCTCTGTTCTCTCCCACCTCCAGGCTTTTGCCCTTCCTTGTGCCTGCCCCCCTGAAATCCCCTCCACTCCCTCATCCAACCTGGAAAAGTTGAACCCATCTATCTAAGCCCAGGCAACTTTGGAGGCAGGGCTTTGTGGGGTAGAGAGAGACACAGATGGCTTTCTTAGCATCTCCTATGTGTCAGAAGTAGACCGGAGTGCTGTCCCATTTTACAGAGACCGAAATGGAAGTTCAGAGACAGCCCTGGGTCACACGACATCTGAGCCCAGGCCACTGACCGCTACCGCAGAGCCCCGACTCTGCCTTGAACACCTGCCTCCTCTCTCCCAATCCTTGGCAGCCAGAAGCTGGGTTTGCAGGTCACGAGAGGGACGCTTGTCTCAAGCACAAGAACTCAATTCTTGTCCCAACTCCATGAGGCGGAGGGCTGTTATTGGCCCCATTTTATCGGTGAAGAAACAGTGACTCAGAGAGGTGAAAATGACTTGCCCAAGATCACACAGCCTGTAAGAGGCAGAGCTGGGAATTGAACCCTGGCCATCTGGCTCCAGAGTCTTGCAGGCAGATGTGTGTGGGTCACTCACCTGTGTTCAGCCCACTGGTGCCTGGCAGCTGGTTGGCCCACAGACATGTTCTCATAGTCAGAAGTGGAAGGTCTGGGCAGGGTGGCTGCTGGGAGCTTAGGGCTGAGGCCCCGGCTACTGTACCGTGGCTGCTGGCCCGAGCCAGACCTAGGACCATTCTGAGCAGCCCACGTTTTGCTCATGCCCCGGTTACTGCCTACCCGATGTCTACAGAGTCTCCACGCCAGCACTGGGCCAGCAATGGCGAGCATGAAGAACAGGCTTCCACTGGCCACCAGCGCTCCTATGGTTGTCATGGTCAGAGGAGGGGCACAGCCCACTTCCAAGAAGGCAGAGACGTTGTGCCAGGCGCCGGTGGACACATCCAGGCACCGCAGAGACAGTGGGCCAGAGCAGTTGTCCCGCCGGACCTCGTGCCAGGGTAATAGGACACAGCTGCAGTCAGCCCTCAGGTCAAGGTCACAGTGTTCGGCCAGTGCCCTGTCCACGGGGTCCAGGGGGTTGTTGGTCACATCCAGGACCTGCAGCTTTCCCAGGTGAGCAAAAAAAAGTGGTGGGAGCTCTCGAAGGCCATTCCCAGACAGGTCGAGATGAAGCACACTGCTGGCCTGCAGAGACTGGTTCTGAGGCAGCCGGCTCAGGCTTTGGCCACTGAAGTTCAGGCATGTGTCCGTGAACTCCCTGGTCCAGTCCACGTCCCCCGAGGACACATGGCACGACAATTCCTGGTTGCCTGGATGGAACAGCAGCAGCAGCGGCAACAACAGCACCCATACCAGGGCGCCCCCCATGCAAGCAACCTAGGCAGAGACACCGGAATCCAAGCCCCAACCTCAGTCTGGGGTCACCCTCCCCCTCGCCACGTATGTTTGTTATATATATTTTTAATAGCCGAGAGCAGCTCAGGCCACTTCTGAAGTGTTAAAACTTAGCCCTTCCGCTGGTGGCTCCTCTTTGATTGGCTCTGGCCCCCTGCCTCAGTCTCCCCTTCCGAGGAATGGGTACCTAACCCGGATGCCTCAGGGGCTTGGAAGGCGAGGAGGAGACCTGACCCAGACAGCCCCTTCCCCTTCTCTCAGATCAGCCACTTCGGGCTAAGTTGCCCAATTTCCCCGAACATTTCGGGAGCCCTCTTTGGCCAAGTCGGGGACTATATGCAAATGAGCCATTGCCCCGGAAACGACCCCGCCCCCTCTGCCTTTCTTTTCCGAACTGCAGGCTGTTGGGAGTCTTGGGCTGGCGGGCGGCGGGGGGGGGCTGCTGACGGGGTCCCACCAGCTCTGGTTTGCACAGACCCAAGTTCTAGTGCCTCCGTCCTACCTTTCTGGTCCCGCTGCCACGCCTTGGCCTCGGTCGTGCTCTAGAAGTCTCCGGCGCGGAGGGGCTGCGTCGTGGCTCACCTGGACGCGGGGGGTCAGAAGGTCTGACCCTCCGCGGATCCGGATCCACTGTGGTGCCTGGTGCTTCTCAGGCTCTACCCAGCGACTCAGGGGAAGAGGAACTGGTGTCAGCTGAAGCGCAGAGGGGAAGAATGAAGAAGATACAGAGACCCGCCCCCCCACCCCCACCCCGCTGAAAGGCCTCAAGGACCAGGATTCTTAGGGGAAGGGCAGGGGCAGCCTGCTTCCTTCTTACTGGAACCCAATGACTACACGTCCCCCAGTAGCACCCCAACTAACTGCTACCTCATCAACTCACTTCCTGGTCTCAGCTCAGTTGACTCCCAGCCCATGCATTCATTTATTCGTTCAACAAACATCATCCATGCTGAGCCCCCAAGAGACTTCAGCCCTGTCCAGTTTCTTCAGGAGCAACCAGTCTCGGAAAAAGACAGAACCGGACACAGGCGTCCCAAGTCTGATGGAGTCAGGTCAAGGCCACAGTGAGGGACGGGGTACTGGAAGCTTTCCTGGAGAGGAAACATTAGAATTGGGGTTTCAACACATGAGTAGGAGTTTGCCAAGGATTCCTTGGCAAACAGCCTTTGACTTTCCAAGCTCCTAGCCTCTCCCACAAGCTCAGAGCTCTCCTCACGTACAAATCATGCCTCCATGCTGCAGGGGGGATGTGAGGAGGGCTCCCTGGGGGAGGGGATGTTGAGTCTGGGGCTTGGAGGATGAGTTGCAGTGGAAGACAGAATCGAATGCATTGCAGATTCCAGGCAGAAGGCACAACAGGAATAAAGGTCCTGCAGCTTGAGAAAGCATAGCCGGCTGGGACAGCGTCGTTAGGAGTGGAGTGGCTGGAAGGGACAGACTAAATGGAGGAACTGGTGACATGGGCAGGTTGGGGAGGCAGCACAGGCCTCCAAAGCCAGGTGGAGGAGTGGGGCTTTATTCCCAGGGCCAAGCAGGTGTGTGAGCAGGGGAGGGGCACTGTGTCAAAAGATTCTTCTGGAGTGAGTCTGGGGTCTGGAGGTGGGAAACCTTTTGAGGAGCCCAGAGTCCCAGAGGGAGAGGGGGAGCTGAGTCAGACCTGAGGGATAGTGACACAAGAGAGATTGAGGAGGGAATGAGTACAGGTAGGCTGACAGAGAGTCTCAACCTCATTGGGGTCCAGGCTTCAGGCAGACCAGGTTCAAATCCTTTCCAGCCCCTGGCTCACTGCTTGACTTTAACTGTTCTGTACCTCAGTTTCCACATCTGTAAAATGGTACCTCAGTTTCCACATCTGTAAAATGGGATGTCAAGAGTCTTTCCTGGACTCTGGGAGGCTGGAGTCTACTCCCCCACGCTTTCCCCTCTCCTCAGACTCTGCCCCTTTTCCATCTCCAAACTCAGACGAATGGTCAAAGGTCTTGAACTGAGACTTTGGGGAAGGGCTGCAATTTGTTCTTCAACAGCCCAAAGATACTCACTCCTAGTAAAAAACAGGAAATCACAGCAACTCTGAGACACTGTTTGATTCCATCTATCAGATGGGCAAAAATTCAAAAGTGTGATGACACCCTGTGCTGGCCAGGCTGTGGGGAAACAGGCAACCCCACACATTGCTGGGGGAGCATCTGTAGTGCAGCCCAATGTAAGGCATCCTGTCACGGGAATTATGAATGCACATGCCCACTGATCCAGCATCCCACTCCTGGGACTCCTGAATATTTTCATGTTTACAAAATGACAGGGGCAGGAACTGATGAGTGGATAAACTAAATGTGGTCCATCCATACAATGAATATTATTTGGCCATAAAAAGGAATGAAGCTCTGATACACACTACATGTGGATGAACCTCAAAAACATTAGGCTGAGTGAACAAAGCCAGACACAAAAGACTATATAGTCTATGATTTCATTAATATAAAGTGTCCAGAACAGGCAAATCCACAGAGACAGACAGTAGATTAGTGATTGTCAGGGGCTGGGGAGGGGGATATGGAGAGTGACTGCTAATGGGGATGGGGTTTCCTTTTGGGGTAATAAAAAGGTTCTGGAACTAGATAGGGATGATGGTTGCACACACTGTGAATGTACTAAAAATCACTGAATTGTTCACTTTAAAGTGGCTAAAGTGGTAAATATTTTGTTAAGTGTACTTTGCACAATTAAAAAAAACTCACCTGAAACTTACAAGATATTGTAAATCAACTATGCTTCAATAAAAAAAAATTTTTAAGGCAAAAAGATGACAGAGCTACAGGATGATTCATTGCAGCATTGTTTGTTTTATGAAAACAAAAATTGGAAACCACCTAAGGGATTGATTAGATCAATAGCAGTTCATCTATCCTGAGAGGTGCTACAGAGTCATGAAAATGAAATTACAGATCTCTATGAAACAATAAGGAAAGACTCATTCATTTCCTCCACAAACCATTATTAAGCTCCTACTGTGTGCCAGGCACTGGTCTAGGAGCTGCAGATACAGCCATGAACAAAACAAACTCCCAATCCCAGTGGAGTTCTTGTAGTAGTTGGGGAGGCTGGAAACATGCGGAATCTATCAAGAAAATATGGGACTTCCCTGGTGATGCAGTGGTTAAGAACCCGCCTGCCAATGCAGGGGACACAGGTTCGATCCCCGGTCCGGGAAGATCCCACATGCCGCGGAGCAACTAAGCCCATGCGCCACAACTACTGAGCCTGCGCTCGAGAGCCCGCAAGCTGCAACTACTGAGCCTGCATGCCACAGCTACTGAAGCCTGTGCACCTAGAGCCCCTGCTTTGCAACAAGAGAAGCCACTGCAGTGAGAAGCCCATGCACTGCAATGAAAAGTAGCCCCCTCTCGCCGCAATTAGAGAAAGCCCGCACGCAGCAACAAAGACCCAATGCAGCCAAAAATTAATTAATTAATTAATTGATTAATTAATTAAAAATATGTAACAGGTGGCAGAGAAAGTAAAGTTGGGAAGCAAGCAGGGAGGGTGGCAACTTTTTAATGGGATGATCAAGGGAGGGTTTATTGCAAAGGATAAGGGGGCTTATTGAGTACGGAGGTGGGGGAAGGGCATGCAGGGAGTAGAACAGCCTGTGTAAAGGCCCTGGGGCGAGAGTGGGCCTGGGTGAGAGCAGATGTCTTCAAATGAATATGTTAACTGGTGGGGGGGGGAGCGCAAAAAGCAGCTTCCTACAGAAACTTTTTTTAAAAATCTATTTATTTTTGATTGCGTTGGGTCTTCGTTGCTGCGTACTGGCTTTCTCAAGTTGCGGTGAGCGAGGGCTACTTCTCATTGTGGTGCGCAGACTTCTCTTGCTGCAGAGCACTGGCTCTAGGTGCGCAGGCTTCAGTGGTTGCGGCTCACGGGCTCTAGAGCGCAGGCTCAGTAGTTGTGGCGCACAGACTTACTTGCTCCGTGGTATGTGGGATCTTCCTGGACCAGGGCTCGAACCCATGTCCCCTGCGTTGGCAGGTGGATTCTTAACCACTGAGCCACCAGGGAAGCCCCCCTATAGAAACTTTTGTTGAAACAGGAAAAACAAATACCCTGGGGTTACCTCTTAGTGGCAGATGGATGGGAGGGAGAAGCTCCCCATGTATGTTTTTATCTTTTTTCTTTTAGAATCCTATCATATCATGTGAATACAAATCACAGTCAACACGTTCAATCCAAACATTGAAATCAGCCAACAAGCACACACAAGAACTCAGGCTTTTAGGATGAGAGGAACAGAGGGGCGCCAGCTGGCGGGCCTGGGTGTGGGTGGATTCCAACACTGAGGCCTCTTAGAATAGGAGGAAATGAGGAAATGAAGTGAAGGAAATGAGGAACTAAAGGGCCATACACTCAGGCTTGAGGTGGGCTGTGTGGGCGTGGGACAGGCCGGCTTGGGGCCTGAGACAGTGGGTTCTGGAGGTGGGTCTGGGGGAGCCTGGGGCCTGGGCCTTCCTGCTGCAGCCCTGGCAGGCCATGGCTAGGCTGTGGGAAGAGGGGCTACACTGGCTCTCAACCTGGCTGAGAGGACCCAGAAGCTTCCAGAGGGCTCATCTTCATATTCCCCCTCCTGCCCATATGAGTCCCAGGCAGGGCCAACCTGTCATCACAGAGACCTCTGTAGAGCCTCAGAGACACCTAGAGACCTTCAGAAACCCCAGAGAAACCCAGACATCCCCAAGACCCCAGAGATACCTAGAAGAAATTCAGAGACCACTCCCAAAGACAAAGACAGAGATGCGGGGAGTGCCCTGGGGTAACCCAGACTCAGGGCCACCAACTTGTGGTCCCACAACTTTGCCACATTTGCCCAACACTCTCTGATCCCCTGTACGCACCCTATGCTGGGTGAGGCCTTGGTGTGTCCCCAGGAGTCCCTAGTCTGGGGAGCTGGAGAGGGGCCAAGGGTTTCCCCTCCCCACATCCACCTCCAGTCCTGTCCCGAGGCTCTCACACTTACCTGGAATCAACCCCTCTCCACCTCCGAGCTTCCCCAGGGCGAGGCCTCTAAATCTCCGGCCTCAGCCCCTTCCTGGAGTCTCCATTCTCCCTGTGACAGCCTTTGAACTACCGGCACCCCCATCCCCTGGCTCTGGTCTAGCTACTCTTAGAGTCCAGTCTCACCCCAGGGCGGGTGGAGGGCAGGTTGCTAGGCATCCCAAGCCACAGTAGAAGCCCTTTACAGGGCCTGGGGATCTTGAGGCCTCTGAGGAGCTCTGGAGCTGGCTAGTCAGGACCACAGGCAGTTATGATGCCCAAGGGCTGGGCTCAGGTGGCCAAGCCAACTTAGGGGCAAACCTGGAATGTGAGCAGACTCCAGCAACTGCAGACCTCCATGCGTTAATTCAGCAAACAGTGCACTGAGCCACTTCATTGCTGTGTGACCTGGGGCCAGTACCTTAAACTCTCTGTTCCTCCACTTCTTCCTTTGTAATTTTTAAAATAAATTTATTTATTTATGTATTTATTTTTGGCTGCGATTGGTCTTCGTTGCTGCACATGGGTTTTCTCTAGTTGTGGCGAGTGGGGGCTACTCTTCCTTGCGGTGAGCGTGTTTCTCATTGTGGTGGCTTCTCTTGTTGCCGAACATGGGCTCTAGGTGTCTGGGCTTCAGTAATTGTGGTCCGCAGGCTCCATAGTTGTGGCTCGCGGACTCTAGAGCGCAGGCTCAGTAATTGTGGCGCACGGGCTTAGTTGCTATGCAGCATGTGGGATCTTCCTGGACCAGGGCTCAAACCTGTGTCCCCTGCATTGGCAGGTGGATTCGTAACCACTGTGCCCCCAGGGAAGCCCCAATTTTCTTTTAAGGTTTTTTTTTTTTTTGATGTGGACAATTTTTAAAGTTTTTATTGAATTTGTTACAATATTGCTTCTGTTTTATGTTTCGGTTTTTTGGCTGGGAGGCATGTGGGATCTTAGCTCTCCCACCAGGGATCGAACCCTCACCCCCTGCATTGGAAGGCGAAGTCTTAACCACTGGACCACCAGGGACGTCCCTCTGCTTCTTCCTTTGTAAAATGAGGACAGTAAAAACCACCGTGCAGGGTGGCCGTGAAGGGCTGGGAGACGGATGTGAACGTTAGCATGTGCCTGGTACCGGGCCGTGTGTGACTAATACACCAGCTGAGTGTCCCAAGGGTGGGGGAGGTGTAAATGGTCCATCATGCACAAAAATCAAATTCAGAAGGTAAAGCTTGATTCTTAATGTAATGGAAAGACCTTATTTGAGGTCACATGGCTTCGTTGGTTATAGTAAAATTTTAGAAGCTAAGAATGCCTTTAGGAGAGGGGTGGGCAAACAAAATGTGGCACCAGGGCAGCTGCGGTCGGCAAGCACCCTCCACCTGCCAGACCGGCATTTCTTTGCTGAGGCTGCTCTGGTCACAGGAGGCCACAATGTTGGCCCACACGGCTCTCCTGGGAGCAGTCCTGACCACAGACGGAAGGAGAGTTGATTAGAAACGCCTCGGCTTCCTCCTCCCTCCTCCCTCCAGTAGGACGTCTCTGAGGCACTTGCTCTTGGCGGGCTTCTTGAGGGCCCACTGGGAACCCAGCCTTGGCACCCCTGCAGGTCCCCGTCTCTCTTCTCACCCGGACCAGGGCTTCCTCCCAAATAAGTACTGTCTTGAATTCCAATCTCCGGTCTACTTCCAGGGGGCCCCAAATTAAGATAGGTGGAGGAATATAAAGAAACATTATAAGCCGTCAGATTTTTAAAACATTTTAAGTAATTATAAATAGCAGCAGCCAAGCACTGGCTATTTAAGAAGCATTAAGCAATGTCATCTTCACTATAGCTTCTTGAGGTAGGAACTGTCATTACCCCCCATTTCACAGACGGGGAAACTGAGCCACAGTGTGTTTGAGTAGCTTGCCCAAGGCTCTACAGCAACCGAGGGTGAGACCTCAAACCGTGTGGTTAACCATTAGGCTACACTGTGCTCAGACAAGATTCATTTGTCTGCATCTACGTAGAAGCGTGTGCAGAGCCATTGCACGGCACACGATGACAATCTGCTGCTCCTGGATGCGCAGGTTTAGACTTGACTTCATGGTAGTGGCTGCCTGGGGGTGGTGGGGCTAAGAAGGTTATTTAGCTTATTTGCTAGGTTTTATTTAATTTATTTTTTACTTTTGGTAAGATTTCCTTCCTTCCAGAAATATTTACTGAGCACCTACCAGATGCAGCAAAACTCTCACCCTTAGAAAGGTGAATTGGGGGAGGGGTGGGAGGTTGGGGGAGATCTGAAGAACCGTAAATTAGCAAATTTAAAGGAGGTTAGGAAATAATAGGGCTGGGGAGAGGAAAAGTTAAAAAGAATTTGGGGGATTTGGAGAAAGACAGGGCGGTTTGCAGTTTTGAACAGGGTTCGTCAAAGAAAACCTCTCGAGGGAAAAAAAAAAGAAAACAGACAAAAAAGGAAAAAAACGTGCAGGTAAGAGCTCAAAATGAGAACACTTTGGGGGGGATGGGAGAACTGGGTGATTTTTTCTGTATTTTTCTTCTTTTTGCCATGAAATAAGTCAGTACATAAATATGTAAATATATATTTGGAAGCCTACTTGGGGGCATCTGGCAAGGTGTACCAGATTCCATGCCTGAAACTTGGGGTCTCAAGAGCCACTCCAAAGGCGGGGCCCGCTGGGACCCTCCGGAGTTGTGCTTGCGAATCTCTGCTGCCCTCGTGTGGCCAGGCTTGGGATTTCAGGTCCTGGTGGCTTTGGAAGAGGCAGAGAATTGGTCCCTCCCACTTCTCTGACTCCCAAACTCCATCCCGACCAACAAGGGGAGGATGGGGGTAGTTCAAGACGGTCTGTGTCGCTCTCAGGCTGAGACCCCTGAAGGAGGGCACTGGAGGCCTCAGACCCCAGAACAGAGGGGACGTTGCTAATTTTTAACTCATTCGGTCGGCAACAGGTATTTTATTAAGCGCCTGTGTGCCAAGACTTGTTGTAAGTGCTAGGGACATAGCACTGAACAAAACAATCGAATTCCCTGCCCTCACAGAACTCATGGGTTACTGGGGACATTGGCAATCAACGTGCAAAAATAAGATTTGCGGGAAAACCCAACAGGGCAATGTGATCCAGATGGCTGGAGGGCCTCTCTGAGGCCTGAAGGACAAAGAGAGGCGGGCTATGGGGAAGGGCCGGGGAAGGGCTGGAGAAGGGTGTCCGAGGCCGGGAGGACAGCCTGTGCAGAGGCTTTGGGGTGGGAATGAGCTGGGTGCAGGCAACAGGATCATGGACAAAACTGCCCAGTTTCTGGTGCTTAGTGAGCATCCACTCTCCAGTGCTGTTATTCAGCAGAGGAAGCCCCCCACCAAAAGGAAAGAAAAGACCCCTCCCCCTGTACCGCCCCGGGATCTTAGGACTTTAGGTTGCCATGGAAACTCCACCACAGAAAGAGAGGCGGAGCTCCAGAGAGAGGTGGTGAGGGAGGGGTGTTGCCAGGGCACCCCGAAGTGGGACCCGGTGCCTCCATTCTCTAATGTGTGTCCCCCGGTGAGTGACTCCCCGGCTTTGAGCCTCAGATCTGCAGAACTTTCTCTGTAGCTGCGATAGGTTTCTCCCTCCCCCATTTCTCCCTTCCCTGCTCTTGAGGTTTCCACAAAATGCCTCCAATCTCCCAGAGTATCCCAGACCCAGACAGGGAGCTGGGGGCACTCCAGTGAGTGGGGTGCTGCCTCTGGGTCGCCCATGTGTCTCCCTTCATGCTTCTCTGGGCTTCAGTTTCCCCATTCTGTAACATGGGGAGAAAAAAATGCTGCCTCTCTCAGGAGGCTGCTGAGAGGATTTTAAGGGATGATCAGAGCTGGGCGTACCAATTCCTACTGATTAGTTTGACTCTGGAAAGTGCAGGGCGGAGGGGTGGAGTCTTGATTTGTGAGCTGTGGAGCCATGGAAGGTGCTGGAAGCCTGGCAGTGTACTGGCTCAGGCTGAGCTTCCCGGAGGATGAACGGGGGAGTGAGCTGTAGGTTTGACTGAGGCTCCTCCATTCAGTCCTCCTGTGTCCCTTCTCTCGCCTGAGTTCCTCAAGACCCTGAGAGCCTGGGAGCTGAGGTTCAAGGCCACACAGCCGGACCAACAGCGCCAGGGTTCAAACCCAGGTCCAGATCCTCCAAGCGGGGAGTTCCGCCTCCAGGTGATCAGCCTTAGGGTATAACCCCCATTTCGCAAACCCGAGACTACAAGGGTTTGCTGGCTGTCCAAAGAGTCCAGCCTGTCTTAATGACCCTCCGCCCTGTGTCCCTTCACAACCCCCTCCCCCCGTACTTGCTCCTCCCACCAGGTCTAGGCTGGAACCCGCAGCCCAGCCTGCGCCGGTGCTCACCAGCTGCTGTGGCTTCTTCCCTCCCGGTGTTGTTTGGGTTTTAATTTTTGTGTTGCAGTTAGAAAATTACCCATAATTACAGCTTCTGAAAGGAAACGTCTCACGACGCAGACCCTGCTCCCAGCTGTGGCCGCCTCCCACGCACGGCTGAGGAAGGGTTGCAGGGGTCTCCAGCCTGGATCCTGGCCCCTCCCCGAATCCCTCCCTCCCCCTGTCCCCCCCTCCCTATTAACGGGCTGCTTCCACCTCCTGTGGAGAGGAAAAACCATCATCGGGAAAACCCAAACTAGCCTTCCCAACGACTCAAGCAACATATTCATGGACCCCTACCGCTGTGTCTGCAGGGAGAGCAGATCCAGAGGGAGGCGGAAGCTGCCAACAGATGACTTAGGCATTATTTTATCGTAACAGTGACAAGTCCAGCCAAGGCTAGTGAAGAACCAGTAATCTGGAGGAGATGGCCACGGAAAGCAAGGAGTTAGGGGGAGGGAGAGATGGAGGAGGACGAGAAGAAGGGGAGGAGGAGGGAGGAGAAGGGAAAAGAGGGAGAGGAGGAGAAAGAGAAGGGCGAGTGGGGGAGAAGAAGGAATAATGCGGCCAAAAGTCGAAGGAGGCCAGAACAGGCCAGGCCAAGAGCCAGAGAAAAGAGCGCTCCAGGAGGCAGGAACGGCCAGTGCAAAGGCCGAGAGGTGGGTCTGAAGAATGGAAGGGTTGGAAGGGAGTGAGGGGAGGGATGGCTCCTCCTGCAGGCAATCCCCCTGCCCTACAAGCAGAGCCGAGTTCGGGCTCTCCCAGGCACCGACCCCGACCTGAAGGGGCTGGGGTTTGGGGGCGTCGGTGGTCCCAAGAGTCAGAGACCCAGCTCAGGGCTGCAGTCCTCGGCAGCCACACGGGGGCGACCGAGAGCCGGCAAAGGAGCCGCAGGTCTGGGGCCCAGCCTTAACCCTTAGCGCTCCATGCTTACCGTCCCCCGCCCCCACACCGGCTCCTAAATCAATTCTCGGGCCTACCAGGTCCTCCTGAGCCTCTTACCGGGTCAACCTCCCTGCCTCCTCCACGGCATCCCGATCTACCTGGCAGCCCCATGGAGCTTCTTAAAATCCTGACGCAGATCCCGCCCCTCGCGGCTACACACCTTCCTGTGGCTCCCTATTCCTTTTAAAACAAAGGCCAACCCGTCCCCGCCAGGAATGGCCCGACCCGTTTCCTCCTTTCCCCCTCGCCCTCCTCGCTCTGCCTCCAACACTTTAACCGTGTGCCCACCTCAGGGCCTTTGCACTTGCCGTGACTACAATCTGAACATTATTCTTCCAGATCTTTCGGATCCACCCCCTCCCCTTATTAAAAAAAAATATATATATATATATATATATATATATATATATATATGTTTTTGCAAGGCGTGCTTTCTGGTTGGTTGTGCACGCGGCTCAGCTCCCCGGACACCGCATGGGGGCTAGAGCTTGCTCTTCTCCGACTTTTCCGCCAGCGCCGAGGCAGTGTTTTAGAGATCCGTCCCTGTTGCCATGAGAACCGCGCAAGTCTCTCCCGCCGGCCGCGCCTCCCCCTCCGCAGCTAGCCCCGCCACGGGCGCCTCCGTCTCCCAGCCTCCCTCCCTCCGCCTTCCGCCCCTGCGGTCGCCCCGTCCTCTTCACCGGGGTCCCCTCCCTCTGCCCATCACGTGGAACTCCCTGAAATTATCCTACTGTTCGCCAGCTTTTGACTGTCCGCCTTTCCCATCAGACCCTCTGCTCCACAAGCAGTAGCAACGTGTCCCGACTGGGTCCACAGAGGCCGGCACACAGGAGACACTCAATAAATGTTTGTGGGGAGGATGAAGACTCACATCGACTCAAGGAACCGGAGCTCAGAGAGGGCCATGGACCCGCCCAGGGCACACAGAATCCTGGGGAGCAACAGAGCATTAGGAGATAAATGGGGGCGCCTGGGGGGGGGGAGCGTCCGTGGGAATCACAGCTGTCACCAATACACTGTGTGGCTTGGGTGAGTCACACCCTCTCTGTGCCTGGCCGGGAGTCTTTGTTGGAGAGCGGTGATGGGAACGGGTATTAAGATGAGGGTGTCCTTGACGCCCACGTTCACCGGTGGCCCCCGGGGCATTGGGCAGTCCCCATCTCGACGTCCGACTGAAGCTGGCCTGCCGCGCCCCCATTAGTGCGCAGCGCGGGCCCCTCCTCCGCGCCGGCCCGGGGCCCGGGAGGTCTGCGGGAGAGGAAGTTGGGGGAGGGGACGACCGGCTGGACAGGAAGTGGGAAGGGTTGGCGTGTCCCCCCCTCCCCCCCCCGGCCGTGGCCCCTCGGGATGGAGGCGGGGCTGGGGCCGGCCTGGCCCTTCCCTTCCTCTCCGCCTGTCTGGAACCGCAGTGGTTCAAGACTTCCCGCCCGGCAGAAGACCTGGGTGGGGGGAGGCCGTTGGGGGACTTCTAAGAGGGAGGCATAATGGGGGGTCGGCCGGCAGCGGGAGGGGCGCTCCGATCAACACACAACACACGACACAGGAAATGTGAGCGCACAGCCACACAACACACGTCGCAGGGGGCCAGCAATCCACCCATTCGGGGAGGCACACACACTAGTGCACAAAACCTGACGCGGCGTCACTCGGCCCCGCACGGCCGCTGCGGACACATAACCACCGTCGCAGAGCCAGGGACAGTTGCCCAGACAGCGACTGGGTGCCTGCCAACCCCCCACGCACAACGACGCACACGTGCACTCACACAGGAACTGCGTGTTTACACACACACTTGTGGTCGTAAAAAGAAAAAAAAAACCTATGGCAAACGTTCACAGAAGCATCTAGACCTAGAATCACAACTGGACCGCCTCCCGCCACCTAGCCCACGCACGTCCGGCGCACACTGCCCACAGGTACCCTGGCACACAGGCCTCCGCCCCCACCCCAGACACCCCTGCCCTGCGGGTGTCCTTGCCTCGGTGTCGGCCTCCATCTCCTCTGCACACCTCCTGGGGGGGAGAAGAAGGGCCCTAGGAGGGAGAATGGGGTGCCCACTGCCTGCACCCCTGACTCCTGCAAAGGTGCTATTAAAGTTGGAATATTTACAGCTGGCAGCACAGGCTGAGAGGCGGAGCCAGCGGGAATGACGCAGTCAGTCAAGTCACCCAGCACCTACACAATTGACACGGAAGTGTGACTGTGGGGCAATGCAGGGTAGCTCCCAGGGTGTGGCCTGGGTACCCCAGGAGCTTCTTGTCTGTGTGGTGTCTTTGTGTTGCATGTATCTGTGTTGTGTGACTGTGTGTTGCGTGTGACTGAGCCATCTGTGGTTCGATGAGACCCCAGGTCCCTGTGTGGAGCCCTCGGGAGGCTGCGACGGTGTGCCCCAGGGTGAGGGCTCTTTCCACAGCTGTTGGAAGCTGTGGCATAGCGGTGCCGATGCGTGTCTCTGTGCGGCTGTGTGCGTATGTGAGCGTCGAGTGTGTTTCAATGTTTTGTAACAGCCACTATTTGAGCTGTGTATACCTGCGTGTATGATAGTGTATCCCTGGGCAGACTGTGTGTGTGGCGGTTCCCACCCGTGCTGGGCGTGGGTAGCTCTGCGGGGCGATACACCCAGTATGACTGCCTGTAGCTTTACGGGGCTATCAGTAGTTGTTACAGTAGCTATAGAGACTTATGTGTGCAGAGTCCTGTGTCAGAGAGTGTAGCCGCAACTAAGTGTGTGGCTGTGTTCTTGGGTGTACAATTTGGGTGTATCTGGAAAGTGTGTGTGTAGCCGTGATCATTTGTGTCCCGCTGTGTGCCCCCGGGTGCCTGTCCCCAGTCGCACCGAGTATGTGTATCCCCGCGCCCCCTCCCCCCGCGGCGGGCACTGCGCGTGCGCGCCCGGCCCACGGTCCCGGCGGCGGGACCCACCCGCGCTCACGCCATCGCCCCTTTAAGAGCGGCGCCCGCGGGCGACGGGGAGGTGGCGGGCGGGGGCGCGCGCGGCGGGAGGAGGGGGCGCGCGCTTCCCGGAACAGCCCGCGCTGAGGGAAGAGAGGAAGAAAATAAAACCCGCGGCCGGAGCCAAAGCTGGAGCTGCCGCCGCCGCCGTCTCGGCCGTCTGGAGCTCCCCCGCGCGGACGATGCCCGCGATGCCCGCGCGGGGCTCGGGGCGGTGAGGCCCGGGGCGCGGGGTAGCTATGGCGACCGGGAGCGCGGCCCGCGGCGCCGCCTGACAGGTGTGGGGCCCCGGCGGCGGCGGCACGGAGCAGCATGTACGCCAAGGGGGGCAAGGGCTCGGCCGTGCCCTCCGACAGCCAGGCACGAGAGAAGTGAGTCGGTGGTCCGGGACCGTGGGAGACGGGGGCGGGGCTCGGTGGCCGCGCCGCTTCCATGGCCCTAACGCCGGCGGGCACCGCGTGGGGCACGTGGGTGAGGGGCAGGAGCGAGATTTGAGGGGCGCGCGAGAGCGGAGGAGCTGGAGGGTCGCGAGCTACGGGGGAGCTCGCTAGACCCAAGGGGCGTGAGGGGCTTAAGGGGTCGCGAGACTTGAGGGGACGCGCGAGATTCGAGAGGTCGTGAGAGTAGAAGGGACCCGGGAGACCCGAGGGGGGCGAAATTGCGGGGGTGCGCGAGATTCGAGCGGTTCTAGAGGGTCGCGAGACCTTCCCGACGGCTGAGCCTTGGGTGTGGGAGGTTGCGAACGCGTGTGCGCGCGGAGTCGCCATTCGTGCCGCTTCCCCCATCCTCTGGGGAAGTTTCCTGGACAGGCGAGACTGGCCGCTCTGGGCGCCTCCCCCCTCCCCCCCTTCCCCCGCTCCTTACCGAAAGCTTGAGAGACGCGAGAAGGGCTTGAGGGGCGCCGGCCCCACCCCTGAAAGGCCACCTGTCCAGCCGGGCCTGGGGCAGCTGGGTGGGGCCCTTGGGGAAGCCGCAGGCTCACAGTCCTGGGGCCCCCACTTGTTCTGGGCATGGCGCTGGGCCGTGGGTAGCAGATGGTCTCAGGCTGGTAGAGGGGCAGGTTCCTAACTCCCAGACTCTGCAGTGAGGGGCGGAGGGCGCTCAGAGCTTCTTGGGGTGGGGAGGCAGCTGAGCTGTTGGGCTTGCCTGCTGGCCCTGCCACTTACCTGCCCTGTGGCTTTGGGTGAGGGAGCACTCCCTCTTAGGCTTATTTTCCTATCCTGAGAAATGCAGGCATAATAACAGTGCTGTCTCTTAGGTTTGGGGAGTGTTTGAAAGGTGCTAGGACGTGTGACTGTCTCACAGCAAGGGTACCCAACAGTTTGCGATATTGTTAAAGTGCCAGGGAAAAGAGAAGGCTTCTGATGTCTGATGGCCAATGGCTGATTTGCAGGATCCTAGAAGTCAAGCCACCTAGGGCGGGAAACCAGCTGCTGGAGCAGTTAGGAGGCTGGGTTACTGGGGAGAGGTCTCATGATAACTCTCTTTGAGGGCCAGAGCAGGAGTGAGGATTGAACGTCTGGGCAGTGAAAAGGAGCCCTGAATACGGGCTCTCTCCTGTCTTTTCTTCCTGGACTGACCTTGGGACACCACCTCTCCCCCGCCCCACCCAAGGATGAGTGTCCATTCTCTACCCAGCCTCGGGGTCATTTTGGAGAAGAGATTCTTCTGGCCAGAAGATGCTAGACAGATGACTGCCCTTCCAGACCTCTCTTGTCTGTCTGCACAGTTATGAGGTTGGGGTCCATTTCCAAGCACCATTAAGCAGGAAGACTTTTTGAAACTGGCACCTGGCTCCTGCCCAGGTTGGAAGCAGGGGGTGTGTAGCCACCCCACTCCTGGGGATCTTGGCACATCTCCAGCCATCCTTGTACCCTGGCTTCTGGGCTCTGGGGCTACCACTCCCCCAGTGGGAATCGTTCACTTGTTCAGACATGTGCTGGGCTGGGTCTTGGGGTGTAGTGTTTGGGAAGCCAGGCCCTGGCCCTGAAGAAGCCCACATCCCAGCTAGGAGGAAAGTGAGTTACTCAGCAAGCTGATGGGAGGATCTGGAGCTCTGAAAAAAGCAAAATGGGAAAGTGGGCGGTAGTGAAGTGTGAGGAGGTGTGTCAGGTGTGCAGCAACCTGGAGGAAGAGCTGATGGCTGAGGACACAGCAAGTGCAAAGGCCCTAGGGCGAGGCCAGGCCAAAGAGCTGGGGCTAGTGCCCAGGGCGGGGATGTGCTGTGTGGGCCAGAGACGCTTGTGTTCGTTCGAAAGTACACTCCAGCTCCTTTGTGGAGTGGGGCTTACTGGGGGTCGCGTGAGGGTAGAGGGCCAGGAGACCTGGGGGAGGCAGGCACAGTTATCTGGGAGAGAGCTAATGGTGGCAGCTTAGGGGGTGGCCATGGAGATAAAAGAAGGGAGGAAATAGGTTTGAGCTGGGGTGATGGTGTTTGGAGTTGCGTTTCAATCCCACTAGACAGTCCAGGAGAGATTTTGAGTCTTTGAACCGGGCCTCGGCTCTTGGCTAGGGGTAAAAGAGGGGGTTATCTGACTTCTTGGCCAGAGCCATCCTGCGCTCATCCATTTCTTGTCTAGAGGGTCCTGTAGCAGCGTTGGCTTGGAGACGAGGTTTTGCCGCTAAAGAAAGTTTGGAAAACACCAGATGGTGGCATCCACTTCACTGACGGGGATGCCAGGCCCTGGAGAGGAAGGACCCTGCTGAAGACTCAGGTTCTGGGGCACAGGAGAGCTCTCAGATGCTTGGGGTTGATACACTAGAGAGGCGGGCTTGTTACTCTGAGCCTCAGTTTCCCCTCTGAAACGCGGACAGCCGGCCTTGCAGGATTCTCACGAGGACTGGGGGAGAGGCTGCAGATAGAGCACCCCTCACAGGCATTCACCGATCACGCCACTTCCTGTCTCTGGGCCTTGGTTTCCTCCTCCGTGAAATGGGGTGAAGGGGGTTCCACTGCTCGACTCTCCGGGACTATTTTTTCCTCCCTGATCTCACCCTCCTGACTCCTCCTGCCCTTCTCCTTTTTCCTTCTTGGGCCCCTGTCCTGAGCCCCCTCTGGCTCCCCATCTCAGCACTAGGTCTGGGCTAGCCTGTCCCAGAAATGGACTTAGCGCCTGCTGGGTGCACAGATGGTGGGTCCCTGCTCTTGGGGGCTCACAGCAAACCGTGGTGACTGCTGGGTCCAGGGAATACAGGGAAGGGATGGCAGGGTGGGCGAGAGGGAGGCTGGGGTCTGAGTGGGCTGCCTGCAGGAAGACACAGCCTCTCCTTGTGTAAATGATGAACACTCCAACCTACAGGGAAACCCCGAGATCACTTCCCACCCAGAACTAACTAGCGCTTGCATTCGGTCACTGGTTTCAGGTCTCTTTAAATAAGATGAAGGTGACAGGGACAGTTGAAGGCCCCTGTGTCCCCTTTGCATCCCTTCCCCCTTCCAGCCCCAAAGGGTGTGCTGTCCTAAGTTGAGGGGAGAAATCTAAATGTTTGCATCCTGTGTGTACATCCTTGAACACTTTAAGTGCTGCCACGTGGGTTTAGAATAGTTCCGTAAGTGATGGTCACTGTCAGTGTCACTGGGCATCTTGTGTTTTTCTCCCAGGATTAGTTTTGTTTTTAAGATTTATTTAGTACTTATTTATTTTATTTATTTTTGACTGCGTCGGGTCTTAGTTGTGGCACACGGGATCTTCGTTGAGGCATGCAGATTCTTTTGTTGCAGCACGCGGGCTTCTCTTTAGTTGTGGCAGCGGGTTTTCTCTCTGTAATTGTGGCGCGTGGGCTCTGTAGGTTGCAGCACGCGGGCTCTCTCATTGAGGCGCGTGAGCTCAGTAGTTGTGGCACGCGTGCCTAGTTGCCCAGCAGCATGTGGGATCTTAGTTCCCTGACCAGGGACAGAACCCGCGTCCCCTGCATTGGAAGGCATATTCTCTATCACTGGACCACCAGGAAAGTCCCCAGGGTTAGTTCTGATGTGGGCACATCACCTCAGGTAGTTTGTTCATTATCCCAGCAGGCAAGGGACTCACCATGTGTCTGTCCCATCCCTAGCTGGGCTTCCAGGTGCCCGTGCCCGTGGGCATCCTTGTTGGAGGGGGGTGCATGGGTAAGAGGTTCTTGAGAAAGGAGCCCCCGAACTGAGTCCTGGAGGCTGAGCAGAGCCCGTGGACACAGGGGAGCTTTCTGGGAAGGTCTTGAGGCAGTATCTGGGGGGCAAATGCTGGGATGGAATTTGTTAGTGGGGGCGGTTACTTTGGCTGCTGAGTAGGAGAAAGGCTGTAAGGGGCAAGTGTGGGGGCTGCCAGGAGGCCGGTGAGGAGGGTGGCCACCACCCTGGCTCTTAAGAGCTGAAGGCCCGGCCGTGAGGGTGGCAGAGGGGAGGGAGGAAGTGTGTAGGCTGGAGAGTCCCTTAGGGGCATCGGTGGGACCTGGTGATGGATTAGATGGGGGTGAGGGGGTGACACAAGGCCTTGAGTAGAGAGGGCTTCTCCCAGCCCCCAGCAGTATGTGCCTCCAGGGGCTTTAAAGGGGGAGGGGGAGCTGGGCAGGGAGCACCTCTTACCTTAATTCTTGGTTATTATGGTAATTCTTGATGATGCAGGTAGTACTGCTGCGTTTTAGTCCGGGAGGCTCCAGTACCCCATTCTGTCACTCCTTCCCTGCGCAGCTGCAGCTTCTCCCCATGAGCACTCCAGGTCCGGGCACCCTGTATCCTCCAGGTCACCGTTCCTTCTGGAGGGAGGGCCCCCGGTGCACCCCACACTCCCTCCTATCTCCTGCCCTCTTGCATCGGGAGCCCCTCTGATGGGTGGGCTCTTCATTCTGCAGGTCATTTGCTGACCAGGGCTGGGGTGGGGCCAGGATTTGGATCCAGAGCCCAGGCCCTTTCCCACAACCCATCTCAGGTCCTAGACAGTGACCTGCAAGCCAGAAGCCCTCCCTGAGTGGCGGGCCCTGGAGGTCCTGAAACAACCTGACCAGATGTCCAGGCTTCAGAAGTTTTCACTAAAAACAAAGCTGCTCACAGTCTCTGAGACTTGATCTTGATAAAAAATTAAAGTACCAGCATATAAGAGAAATCAAGCAAAACTGAAAACCTTCTCTGGCTCCTCTTTGCTCTTGGGATAAAACCCCAAATCCTTAACATCAGAATAGTAAGTAAGTGCTGACATTCATAAGTGCCTACTGGACATCCCAGGAGCGAGGGGGTTCAGGGTTGGTTGGTTCATTCATTGGAGTGGCTGGGGGCCCAGGATGCCCAGTGCTGTGTAAGCTCAGGAGTGAGACGAAGTCCCCGCCCTCCCAAAGCTACATCCAGTGGGGGCTGCAGGCAGTAAGCAGAGGGCCTTGTGTCAAATGGAGATAAATATGATGGGGGGCAAGTGGAGAATGGAGCAGGGCTGCCGTTAGAAGTGATAGGGAAGCCTCTGCCCCGTGACTTTGGAGCCATGAGGGTCTCTAGCAGAAGTGTCTCAGGCAGGGAAATGGCTTGTGCAAAGGCCCTGGGGTGGAGAGGTAGAGAGTGGCCAATGTGTGTGGGAGGCACTGGAGGGTCTGAGTGAGGAGTGCTGGTGGGGAGGGGAGGAAGCAGCCCCTGGAGGGGCCCTGTTGAAATCCAGGTAAGTGATAGTGGTGGCCTGGACCAAGTGTGTGCTGAGGAAGGCAGGGAGAAGGCTCAGAATCAGGAGAGAGAGTGCTTTTCCCTTAAGTTTTCCCCCTAAATTCAATAAATGTAGTGATCTCTGGGGGACAGCTAGGTGGATCTTCACACTTGCGCCGCACCTATGTGAGTCAAGACCACCCAGGTCAGGGAACAGGAGAGGAAGAAGCTGGGGTGGGGCTGGGCCTTTAAGATGTCAAGTGGACGGCAGACCCTGAGTTCCAGGGGGAGGCCAGGCTGGAGGAACCCTGTGGGCAGCTGCACCATGTCAGTCATCAACATAAAAGCAGGAGGGGAGGCCACCCAGGGAGAAGAGAGGAGAGCTGGGGCAGGGCGGGAGGAGGGAGGAGAGCGGGCAGTGGTGGGCTCCAGGACCTGCATCCTGGGTCGGATGCCACCCCTGGACAGTGGAGGGTGAGAGGTGATGGAGAGGGACCCGATGGGCTGGCAGCATAGAGCCCTTGGTGGCCTTAGTGGGAGCCAACATGTTCTTCAGGAGGCTCCCTGAACCCTGAGGAGAGGCTTCTGCCCTTGGTGGGGGTGGGGCCAGACTGCAGTCCCCCATGTGCTCCCCCTGCCCTGCTGCGCTTTCCTTCTGGGCAGCCTACCTGGATCCCCCACTCTGTCTTGCTCCCTGTCTCTGTGCACCTCATTCCCTGCACTGTTCCCCCAAGGTGGTGGGGGGCCAGCTGGATCTCTTCAAACCTCTCTATTTGCCTGGAGGGTCCGTTGGTGAGCAGGCTGGGGCTGCTCGTGTCTCCTCTGGCCCCATTGACTTTTCATGTTCATTTCTTCACTGATGGACTCGGGCCTGATAGATGCAGTCCACTCGTGAAGGCTCAGGAAGCCTCTAGAAAGGGAGGGGGGTACCAGGAGTGAGTTGGACAGGTGAGCCTGGAGGCTGGGGGGTGAGGAAGACCCCTGGGCTGGAGAAGGGTGGATGCTGGATACTGCCGGGGTGCGATGTTGGAACCTGGGGGCGCCCGGGCTGGAGGCGCTGCCGAGCGGGGTGTGATGACAAGGCAGGAACCTTGGCCAGTGTTGGGGGAGACCCATGCTCAGAACTATGTGAGCCCCACAAATCCTACCCCTCTGTGCCCTGTTTCTGTCCCTCCGGTGGCTGTCACAGCTCGCGTGGTGTAATGTGAGCTGTGGACATACCTTGCCCTGGTTCAGCTGCCCACCTGGACTCCCTAATGTACCCCCTTGTACTTCTGTAGCACACACTACCTTCCACCCCACCAGATGACTTACCTCCTCTTTTGTATTTTTGCTCCTCCGTCTCTCCCCACAAGCAGGTAGCCTCCAGGGAGACAGGGCCTGTTGTGTTCACTGCTCAAGGAGGTGAATGTTTGTTGAATGAATGACTGAAAGGACGGATGGATGGATGAAGGAAGGAAGAGGGTCCAGGGCAAGGGCAGAAGCCGTGGGGTGGGGCCTGGTACAGAAGGGCTAGAACTGCCTTGGTGAGGTCTGAGCTGGAGCTGGGGGCGGGGGTGCTCTGCAGAGGGGCCTGGGATGTGAGGATTTAGCAGCCTGGCTGGGAAGGGTGAGAGAAAGCAGGAGAATGAGTCAAAGCAAGGTTATTTCAGGATGGGGCCATCAGCCAGGGGAGGGAGGCCAGCTGAGCGGGGAGGCATCTGGAAGGGCCTACAGCTTTCACCAGAGCAGCCTCAGGCTGGCCCTTGGGGAGCCCCTGGTCTTAGATCCAGACTCCCCTCGGTCCACCTGGGGCCTGGCTGGGTAGTAGGAAGACCCTGGAGGTGTCCGGAGGGACCGGTACTGGTAGAGTGGGGGCTGGGGAATGGGTGACCCTAGCGGGTGGGGAATTATCCCTCTGCTGGCGGGTGTGGAAGACAGATTGGGGGGTGGAGGCCAAGGATGGAAAGGCCTGGAAGGCAATGTGGATGGTCCGGCCTCCCTGTGTGGGCCCACGGATGGTGTTGCTGGTTGGAGCGTGGCCTGTGCTCTTGGGGCGGGCAGTGGCCGAGTTGGTGTGTCCAGGGGTACTGGGCACTGTGGGCATTTGGACAGGGCGGTGCCGTGGCAGCTGAGTGGCACTGCTGGCCCTACCTCCCATTTCCCCAGACTCCCCCTTGGGGGGCTGGTATGGGTATGTCATAGCCACCACTGGTGGATGGGAACTGATCCTGAGGAAAAGGATGGGGTCTAGGGAAACCTGGAGGAGGAAGACCTTGGGTCAGAGAGCCCCTTTTCTTCCAGGCGAGGCTGGGAGTGAGTTAGGTGCTGGGCCCTGGCCACATGGCCCAGGGTGCCTGCTGGGAGACCCCACCCAGAGCACAATCTAGAGTAAAGCCCAGGAGCTGTTCCTCCAAGGAAAGGAACTCCCTGGGGCCAAGGCTGCTATAAGATCTCAGCATTGGCAGGATGGGGCCAGGACTTGGTCCATCAGGGGGTGTTGAACTGAGCAGAATTTGGCCTGGAGGTGGGGGGCTGGGGACTGCTAGGAGTGCTGCCTAGAAGAGGGGCCTGCAGGCTGTGTGTTGATGGATGTGTAGGAGTTGGTCAGGCTGAGCAACTCGTGAGGAGGCCATCTCTTCTGAGGGGTGGGGGAGGTGGGGCGACGGGGGGACCAGCAGAGGGAAGTGAGTGAGGCTGGCAGTAGGTGGTAGGTACAATGAGGGGCTCACTGTGGGCCCCTGCCCTTCTCCACCTTCCCACCAGAGGGCAGGTGCCTCACCTTAAAGCCCCTCCCAGGGACCCTCGGGGCGGAGCTTTGGGGCCGCCCGGACCTCCTGAGAGCCTGAGCCGGCCCCCACCCCTCCCGCCTGCAGGTTGGCGCTGTACGTGTATGAGTACCTGCTGCACGTTGGTGCCCAGAAGTCAGCCCAGACCTTTCTGTCCGAGGTAAGCTGGCTTGGCCAGGCAGGGCCCCCACAGCCAGCCCCTTCCTTGTCACCCACACCCTGGGGTCCTCCCTACCCCATTTTTATCAGGTCTCCGTGGTGGGGTTGGGTTGTGCCCTGGGAACTGAGGGCTGCGGAGCGGCGGGGCTGGCATCCTGGCGTCTGTCCATCCATCTGAGGATCTGCCTCCCGCTCCTCTGTCCCTCTCCTCACCAAGCTGTTCCCCTCCTGGCTCCCTTGCTCTGATCTGCTGGTTTCCTGCCCCGGTGTTTCCTGGGCCCCCGGGGTTGGGTTGGGGCTGCCTCTTGGGAGGGGAAGGGGTCAGACAGGGCCAGGCCGTTAGCCCTCACCTTCCTTCCCTCTCCCCTGCAGATCCGATGGGAGAAGAACATTACGCTGGGGGAGCCCCCGGGCTTCCTGCATTCCTGGTGGTGGTGCGCTCAAGGCTGGTGTGGGGGGGACATGGGGGGGGCTGGGGGGGGCGCGTGGGGAAACCATCGTCCCCCCCTGCCGCCCACAGCGTGTTCTGGGACTTGTACTGTGCAGCGCCCGACCGCAGAGAGGCGTGCGAGCACTCGAGTGAAGCCAAGGCCTTCCAGGACTATGTGAGTCCCCGCCCTGGGGGCTGGGACCAGGGCTCACGGGTGTGAGCAGGGGCCTGTAGCCTTGGGGGGCTGCATGGCCCGAAGCTGGCTCAGGTGGGCTAGTGGGCCGGGCTGTGGGGTTTGACCTGAGATCATGGCTTCTGTGGGGTCCCTCTGCCCCCCCACTGCACCCAACTACTGACGGTCCCCATGAGCCCCACACCCTCCCGAGGCCAGCCCCTCCTTTGCTCCCCCTCACGTGAACGCCATGTGGAACCAGGTAGACAGAACCACAGCTCCTGCCTCCCTGGCTGCCCAGTTCCGTGTATGCGGGGTCGGATGGGCGGCCACCACTGCTTGTCCCCTCCCACCCCAGCCTTTCCAAGCCTTCTGGGGTGGGGGCCCAGGCAGGGGTGCTGGGGGACGGCTAACTGCCCGTGCACCCTGGAGCAGGAGAGGCCGAGCACTTGGCAGATCTCCCAACCTTGCTCTGCGACTGGGGCTGCTGACTTCACGTTTTTGGCCTCAGTTTCATACAAGTTGAGTGGGAGTCAGAGGCCTGTCCCTAGAGGAGGGTGCGTAACGTGAGGGGGCGGGCGGCACCTTGTTGTCATGGGGAGATGGCAGCCCCCTGCCTTTAACTTCTTCACCCTGGCCCGTGGGGATTGGCCACCTGGCCCCTGAGAGAGGTTCCCCCTGCCCTCCCCCCTCCCTTGCAACCACTCTTCCCGCAGCGGGCGCCTTCACATCCTGTGCCCTCTGCTCTGCTGTGCCCACTGCTCTGCTGTGCCCCCTGCTCTGCTGTGCCCCTCAGGGCCCGGCTGTTCCCCGCCCTCTGCGGTTAGTCTGGGTCCCACACCACGCACGGCCTCGCAACAGAGAGGTCCCCCTGTGGAGGCATGCAGGCCTCTGCAGGACCAGGGTGCAGCCCGAGAAGGCTGGGGTTCACCATGTCCCTGAAGATGCCCCATGCACGCTGTATGCGCATTTATGGGAGCCGAGGTCGCTGCTGTTCACCCCCATCAGGTCCCACTATTCATGTTGTGGTCCCGCCAGAACTGGGGTAACAGAAGTGTGTGGAGCTGTGTGCGTGCGTGACTCCGCGTGGGCCCGGCTCTCTCTCCCCAGTGTAGCCCCCAGCTCCTCCCTTTGCCTCTCCCGGGCCTCTTGAGCTCTGTTTCCCCTCCTGGGCTGCGCAGCCCTCCCCTCTCCGCGCCCGCCTTCGTCCCGCCCCGAGCCTGGCGCCTCCGGGGAGGGGAGAGCGCGGTCTCCCAGCGGAATGAGAGCGCTTCCTGGGGCGCGCTGCTGGTTACCATGGCAGCGGGGCGCGTCAGGGGAGGGGGGTGGCGCCCCGTCCCTGGGGTGACAGGGTCCCTGTGTCAGCAGACTGAAGCCAGCTACACGTTCTGCCCCACCTCCGCACTTACTGGGGGTGGGGTGAAGGGGCGTCCTGCCACCTCTCCCTCGCAGTCGGGGCTCCCTCCTCCCGCCCTCCGCCCCCTGAGGGGGCTCAGTCAGAGCCTCCCGGCTGGGGGCCAACCTCGGCGTCTCCAGGAAACGCGAGCGCGCCCAGCCTGTTGTTATGGCAACGCAGGCCAGGCTGGCGCCTCCGGGGGTGGTTGATTGACTTGGGGGGTCCAGCTCAGGTCACCCGACCGGGAGGGTGGGCCCTACCCCCCCACCCCCCGACCCTGGATTAACCCTTCAAGGCCTAGAGTTGGGGAGCCCCATCTTCTCCCCGCCCCCACACCTCACGGTCTGGAGCGGCAGCCACCCGCACCACCACCCTCCCCAACCAGGAAATGCTCTGGCGCCTGCTGTGGCTCAAAAGGGGGGCTGCCCTCCTGCCCTCCGTAAGGGTTGGGGAGGGGTGGACAGACCCAGGGCTCAGAGCTGTTTGCCTCCAGCCACTGAGGCCGGCGCCAGCGAGAGTAGCTGCTCTAAGCCATCGTGTTGTGTTTGTGGGAGAGGGTGAGGTGGAGGGCAGGGGTGACCCAGCATTTTGGAGAGGGGCTGAGAGCTCCGTTCCCCGCCCCCCCACCCCCGGGGTCGCTTGGGTTTTCAAAGATTTGTGCTGGGCCCTGGGAGTGCTCTCACTGGTACCCTCCCAGCTTGGGCCTGGGTAGAAATCCATTAGAGGCTGACCTTTGAGAAAGAGCAAGAAGGGGACAGGTGTCAGTCCACAAAGGGAAGGGTGTAACTCCAGGGCCCCTGCTCCGACCCAGACGAGGGGCCCCTTTCCCCACTCCTGTAGGGCAGGGTGCGCTGTGTGACCATGGGCTAAGTGCTTAACTCTTCGGAACCCAAATGGCTGCAGTTCCACAAATGCCTGAGTGGCCCTGTGTGCTGGCTTGTGCCAGCTGCAGGGACAGCAGTGACCCAGACAGACCAGCCTCTTCCTTTTGGGGCCTGGAGGCGGAGTGGGGAGGGCAGATGATGCAGAGACAAGAGTTAAGGGGCCTTAAGAGAAGTGCTCTACTCAGTGCCTGCAGTGTCTTCCCCCTTCCCTGTCCTTTTGATGTGTCTCCTCTGCCCTAAAGACTAGGCCTCTATCTCCCCCTTTCCCCCTGCTCTGTGGGCCCCAAAGGCAGACAAGCCTGGGACTTGGAACCGACCAGAGGAAGTGGCCTGTCAGCCTGTCCCCCTGCCAACTCTGGGCCTGCCACCAGCATCTCCACCCTTGGCAGACATGGGAACTCCCCTCTCAGGCACCCGGTCTTCTCCCCTCCTCCATCTGAAGAGAGGTTGGGGGTCTGGAGACCCCACTGCAGAGTTCTGCTCTTCCTTCCCCTCCTTCCTGGAGGAGGAGGAGGGGGAGTGGTCTGTACAGTAGCTCCAAGGAGGAGCCCTCTGGGAGGGAGGTTCATTTTGAAGCTGTCTATTGATTTTTCTGTCTGTTGATTTGAGGTGTCTTGGGGGCCCAGCTAAGCTGCATTGCCAGGCAGGAGGAATCAGGGCTGGTTGGCTTGGGCTGGGAGTGGGGGACTGTGCCCCCGCCCATCTGAAGTTAGATTCAGACCAAAAGAACAAGCCTGTGCTAGAAGGATGTGACACGCACTGGAGTCCTGGGTGGATGGCATTTTCAGACCCCCGGAATCCTCAGGGTGGGGACATTAGGGGCTGAGGTTCCTGATCACCTGGGCTGTGGGCTCAGCCAGGCTGGGCCCTGATCACCTCCAGGGTCACGGGTTCAGCAAGGAGGCACAGCCCTTGCTGAGGGCCACCCAGCACATCTGGTTGCTAAGCCAGGGTGGGGACGGGCCGCAGCTCTTCCCTCACCTAGAGCCGCCTCCCCCCTCCGCCCCCCACCCCGCAAATCCTCCCGTGCCTGAGCATAGTTGGATGGCTTGGGTTCCTTGTTCCGTGGGGCCAGCTGCTTGAGGAGAGAAGGAAACACGTGGACAGGAAGTGACCTGACTTGGCTCTTGCCATCTCCCC
The DNA here is from genome assembly GCF_964165515.1 of Mesoplodon bidens. NCBI lineage: Eukaryota > Metazoa > Chordata > Mammalia > Artiodactyla > Ziphiidae > Mesoplodon > Mesoplodon bidens. The sequence goes on from NC_138160.1 coordinate 140,314,607, forward strand.
CACCCCTGCAGAGCGCTGCAGCGGCCCCCAGCCCGGTGATGGGGAGCATGGCTCCCAATGATGCAATGGCATCAGGCCCCATGGCACCCGGCTTCTTCCAGGTATAGCCGGGGCTGGGGCTCCCTGTCTCCTGACCCTGGGTGGGCTTGTGTGGGAGGGTGACAGGCAGGGGCAATGACGGGGTGGCTATGCTCCTGCGGGCCTCGATAGTGCCGGTGAGGGAGGGGCCCTCTGGCCTGGGCCCCCGCTGCGGGAGGGGGCGGGGTCTCTGCACTAGGCCTGCGCCTGTGTGTGTCGGGGCGCCTGGGGCCGCACAGCTTGGCTCGCTGAACCACGGGTCCTGCCCATGACCTTCCCCTTAGGGTCCACCCCACCCCCGCCACGTCCCGCAGATGGGGCTAGTTGGCCCACACTCCTGCCTCCACGGGTGTCCCCTCCCCACCCTGGCCAGGCTCAGCTGAGCCACAGGAAACGGTGGAACTTCGGGTGACCTCGCTCCTCCCAGCCCACCTGGTTCTGTCCTAGAGCCCCCCCAGCTCCCAGCCTCCCCCCACAACCCCAACGCCCCCATGATGGGGCCTCAGGTTCCGGTAAGGACCTGTGGTGCCCGGCCCCCTCGAGCACGCACACCCTTCCCCCTGGCTCTTGGGCCCGTCCCACTGCGCTCCCACGCCCCCGGCGCGGCTGGCTGAGGTCTGCTGGATTGTCTTGGAGGAGGGGGAGTGTCCAGGCTGGGGGCCCGGGTGCGGCAGGAAGCGGGTAGCTTTGGGGGCTGAGTAGGTGGGGGGGAGGTGCTGATCCCCGGCCCACCTCTTCCAGCCCTTCATGTCACCGCGGTTCCCAGGGGGCCCTCGGCCCACCCTGCGGATGCCGAGTCAGGTGAGAGAGGGATGAGGGGAGGGGGGGCAGGACTTGGGCCGGGGTGGGGGCACCCACACTCAGTGCTGCCACTCCCCCTCCACAGCCTCCCGTGGGCCTACCCGGCTCCCAGCCCCTCCTCCCTGGCGCCATGGACCCCTCCCCACGTGCTCAGGGTGAGTAGGGAAGCTCCCGCTGCTGTCCCCCGCCTCCCCGCCTCCCGTCAGGATCCCAGAGCCAGTTCCCCGCCGTCCACCGTGCAGGAACACCCCCAACCCCCAGCACAGCGCCTGTCCACACCGGGGAACGGCCGCGGCCTGAGCCCTCTTCCTTCTGCCCCCAGGTCATTCGAGCATGGGCCCGATGCAGAGGGTGACGCCTCCACGGGGCATGACCAGCGTTGGGCCCCAGGTAAGGGCTGGGCCCAGGCGACAGGGGAGCTTCAGGGGCTGCCCTCTCTCGGCTTGCCCTCTCACGGCCCCTTTACCTTCACAGAGCTACGGAAGTGGCATGCGGCCCCCACCCAACTCTCTTGCTGGCCCGGGTTTGCCCACCATGAACATGTAAGGCCCTCAGGAACCCCCGGGAGTGTGCCCATGCGGGCCACCACCCAGCTTCATGGGCTGGGTATGATGGGGCAGACCCCGAAGCCGCACAAGAGCCCCGATACTGTTTACACCACTGCTGGGTGGGGAAACTCAGGCTCAAAGACCAGTGAGTGATGGATGGGGTTGGGATTTGAAGGCTGGCCTGGCATCTGTGCTTGGTTACTTCTCGGCCAACATCTGCTGCTCTGAGGGCACGTGGGACAGGCTGGGGGTGTCAGGGAGTGTGTGCTGGGGGGCTGTGTACCGCCTGGCTTAGACCCAGGGTCCACCACTGTCTGTTCTAGGGGACCCGGAGTGCGTGGCCCATGGGCCAGCCCCAGTGGCAACTCGGTGAGTGTTGGGATGGCGTTGGTGGGGGTGGGGGGGGGTTAGGAGTGTGCGAGTTGGTAGAGTGAGCAGACTGCTCACAGCTGCCTATCTCCCCAGATCCCCTACTCCTCCTCCTCCCCTGGCAGCTACACGGTGAGTGATGCCGAAGCTGGGACACCCGACCTGGGGGCAGAGGTTGTGGGGTGGCAGTTGGAGGTCTTTTCTCACCTTCTGTGTCTCCCTCTGTGTGCAGGGACCCCCAGGAGGAGGTGGGCCCCCTGGAACACCCATCATGCCCAGCCCTGGAGGTACTACAGCCTGGGCGGGGCATAGGGAGGGGTGTGTTCGGGTGAGGCCCTCTCACACCCCGCCCCCTCACGTGCTGCCTCAGACTCCACCAACTCCAGTGAGAACATGTACACCATCATGAACCCCATCGGGCCAGGCGCCGGCAGGGCTAATGTGAGCTGGGGCTTGCGGGGGTCGGGGTGGGGGCGGAGAGGTGGTGGCCCGAGGCCCAAGCTGCTCCTCTGCCTGCAGTTCCCGCTTGGCCCTGGTCCGGAGGCCCCCATGGCCGCCATGAGTGCGATGGAGCCTCACCATGTAAACGGATCCCTGGGTGAGTGGGCGGAGTCCCGGGACACACAGACACCCACACACACGCCCCCGCCCCGCTGCTTCGCGAGCCTCGTGCGCCCCCTGGCGGCCCCCTTCAGCCCCTCCGCCTCTGTGCTCAACCGGCGTTGGGGGCGCGCTCCGAGCTTCTCTGGGCTCAGTGACTGGGGCTGCGCTGCGGGCAGGGTCCAGTAACTAAACCGTGGGGACGCCCGGCCGCCGGCACTGACCCACCACCCCCGATCTGGGCCCTCCGCCCGGGACCCCCGGCGGTGCCCCAGTGGGCTGGGCCGAGGAAGGGGGCGCGGCCGCCGGGGAAGTTCGGAAAGGGGTCGGTGGAGCCGGCTTGGCGGCGGCGCAGGCGCGTCTGAGCCGCGTCACCGCCGTCTGTCGGTCCACAGGCTCGGGCGATCTGGACGGGTTGCCGAAGGTGAGGGGGCCGCGCTCCCGCGGGGGGTGGGGGGCGGGGCTGCGGGGTCGGCCCCCGTGGAGAGGCCTAGTCCTGGTTGGGCCGCGTGGCGGTCGGGGCCTGGCCCGCGTGGCGGGGTGTTCCGCTCTGACCGCGGCCGCCCCCAGAGCTCCCCCGGCGCCGTGGCCGGCCTGAGCAACACCCCGGGCACCCCGCGGGACGACGGCGAGATGGCGGCCGCCGGGACCTTCCTGCACCCGTTCCCGAGCGAAAGCGTAAGCGACTGCGTCGACTCCCCCCCCGCGGCGGCGTCGGGCCGGAGGGGCCTGGCGGGCAGACCCCGGCGGGGCGGCCGGGGGGCCAGAGCAAGACCGTGACCGCGGCGGGCCAGGTGGGGGGGCGGCCGCGGCATCCTTCCCTTCCTCCCGCCTTCCCCCTCCCCAGGCCCGCCCTATCGCCCCGCCCCGCCCACATCCCACCCCAACCCTGGGACCCGCGGCCCAGGGCGGCCTCCCCACGCATCGCCACCTGGTCCCTTTCCATCCCACGTCCATCCCGCCCTGTCCCCCCTTCCCCCCGGGGGCGGGTCCCAGCCTAGGCCGGAACTGAGCCGGCCCCCGCGCGCCACCCCCTCGTCTTTCCGCAGTACTCCCCCGGGATGACCATGAGCGTGTGATGGGGCCGCAGCCCCTTGCCCACTGCCGACCTCGGCTTCTGCCCAGCGCCCCTGCCCGGGGCCAAGGTCCAGGGGCTCGGGTGGTCTGCAGGGTGAGGGTCTGAGGTCACACCGCGGGCAACTGGACTCCCGGTCAAGGCTTGGATGGCTGGGAGGCCCCGCGCGAAGGACTCATTTTATAAAAAACACAAGGACCTCAGAGACGTTCTTTGCTGTATGGGCCCCTCCCCCATTTCTGTTTTGTCCAGGGGGCTCCTTGGGGGACTTCTTTTCCCCTGGAGAGCAGGGGTGGGCCCCACCAATAAACATAACTCGATTTTGGTTTTTGGCACCTGGTCTCGGGTTTCTTCACTCTGGCTTAACAGCCACAGCCTGCTCAGCCTAACCTTCAAGGGTGGTGGTTAGGCAGAGCCCCCCTCCCCCCGGGGGTTCTGGAAACCCCCTGAGAGTTGGGACAGCAGAGTTTGGAAGAGTAGGTAGAAGTCCAGCCGGTGGAAAAGGGAGATGTGGCTGGTATTGGGGGCCGTTAGGGTTAGGTCACAGGCACCAAAAATCCACAGCTGTGGCTCATAGTGGCACTGGCTTTATTGTCTTAAGGGGGCCTGGAAGGGTCGGGTGCTGAGGAGCAATGGGGGCAGGAGTTACAGGGGAGCTGTATGGCCATGGCCTTAGGTGGTGGGCATCTGGGGTGCCTCAGCCTGTGAGTGCCCATAGGTGTCACCAGTACAGCCATTGGGGGCAGTTGGTGCTGATCCTTTCTTGCAAGGCACGGGGCAGGCGGTGGCCACATGCCCAACTTGCTTGAGGCCAGGGCGCTCCATCTTGTGCTCCAGAAGCATGTGGTTCTGCGGCGGGAGCCCCACGCAGGCCCTGAGAGATGGTCACGGCTCAGCAGGGCCAGACCCCGAGACTGCCCTGCAGTCCCTAGGCCCTGTGCACAGCCCCGCCAGTGGACATCTGGGCCGTAGGTGGGGATCCCCAAGGTCGGGGCACACCTGAGGATATTCTCGATGCAGCTGCGCTGGCGGAAGAGGGCGTTGACCACTGGGCTGCCCGGTGGCGCAAGCGGCGCCTTGAAGAGGAAGCCAAGCAGCGACAGCACCGGGTGGAAGCTCTGCGGCTCCGGGTCGATGTCGGTGCAGAAGCTCACACGCTGGCACAGTTCAGTCAGCAGGGCCAGGTCCAGCATGATGGGCGTGGCCAGGAGCGAGTCCTGCGGGGCCAGCGGGTCAGGAGGTGGGCCGGGCTGGTGGACAGCCCCACTCCTGCCCCCTCTTGCCCCACACCTCGCACGTGTTGTGCAGCACCAGCGTGTTGGTACCGCCCAGCATCAGCTCCGATGTGTACTCATCCAGGGCACGCTTGCTGTCGCCCACGTATGGAACGTACTTGATGACCACCTGGGGGGCGGCACGAGGTCACACGGGTCCCTGCCCTTCTCCGTGGAGAGCACTGCCCCACCCCACCTCCCACCCCTTGCCGCGCCTGCGCCCCACGCACGCAGTGGTCGGGCTCTTCGCCCGGCGAGTAGAGCACTGGGTTGCTGTGCACCATGTCGTCCACCACGCTGCTCTTCGACACCTCCTTGGAACGGAACTGTGGCGGCGCCGACAGGTTCTGCCCGTCGTTGTTGCCCAGGTGGTTGTAGCTCACGATGGACATGGTCTGCGGGGGCAAGGAGACCCGCGGCAGCTGCAGGCCCCGCAGCACACAAGCCCACCCCTCGGGGTCCACGCCCCCCCCATACTGAGCTGAGCAGCCCCCCAGGCCCACACACCTTGAGGCCAGAGCCAATAAGGAAGTCCACGAGCACGGACTTGACCTTGGTCTGCCCCGACTTGAAGTCGTCTCCACCCACAAAGACACGGCGCTGCCATGCAAGCTCGAGGGCACCAGGCACCAGCGTGTTCTGTGGGGACCCATTGAGGAAGGCGCAGCCCTCCAAGATGCTGGCCACGGCAAAGAGGGTGGAGGGCGACACTTCCAGGCCCAGCTGCGGGCAGAAGCGAGCAGTCAGCACAGGAGTCCTTGGGGGCTGGCCCTGAGCCTACCCCACCCCTTGGGCGCGCCCACCTGGATGGTACGCAGCAGGTTCTCAGCGGTGTCATTGAGGCCCGGGACCACTTCACAGAAGCGCTCCGTGTTCGCTGTCCACAGCACGATGACTTTGTCCAGCCCGGCGCTGGACCGGAAGTCGCGGATGTCCCTACGGATCTGCTCCAGCTGGGGGGTGGGGGGCATGGAGGGGGAGGAGGTTGTACAGGCTCCCCGGAACTCTGGAGGCCTGGGCCACTCAGTTCCCCAAGCGCAAAGTGGGACCTGGACCCTCGGGATGGAAGCACGGAGACAAAAGAGGGGTAACAGGTGGTGGGGAGGGAGGACAAGTGGCAGGGGCAACGGACGCGGGGAGGGGCTGCACCTGCTGCGCGCGCGTGCCCGGGATTACGTTGTCGGCGCGCGCACTCTGGTTAGCTGCGATGAACTCGGGGATGTAGACGGAGGGCCGCGGGCGCAGGGCCTCCATGTGCGGCCACAGTTGCTCCTGCAGCCCCCAATCCAGAACCTGCGCGCGCCGCATCGCCTCTGCCAGGTTCAGCGACGATATGTCCCAGCCTGGGGGGGACCCTCAAGCTCGTCCCGGCCCCAATCCTGGGCCCCTCTAGGCCCCGCCTCCCACCCCACCCCCGACCCAGGGCCCCGCCCACCGTCGAACACGAGGTCGTCGGGTGCCACCATGGGCAGCAGCGACTTGAAGGGCACGAACACCTCCTGGCCCTCGGCGTCCAGACCCAGGCTAACAGTGCCCGCCTGCGTCAGCGAGCCGTAGTAGTTGGCCTCCTGGGTTGGGGGGGTGGGCAGAGGGGGCTGAGTGAAGGGTGGGCGTGGCGTAAGCCACGAGCTGGCCAGGACCCCTATCGGCACCCTCAAGCCCCGCCCTACTTTTGGGCACCTCCCCTCGGCGCTCCAAGCCTGGGCGGAAGCCGCTCCGCTCCTGAGGTCCCACCCCGAAGCCCTCCCACACCTTAGGCTCCGCCCCTGCAAGACCCCTGAGGAGTTCCCCCCCCACCCCGCCCGCGGAAGCCCCTCCCTGGAGTCAGCCCGCAGCCAGAAACCCTGCCCACTGCGGGCCCACTCCTCCGTAGAGCCCCTCCCCCTCCGCATGGATTCCTGCGAAGCCTTCTCTCCGACCGAGCCTCGCCCGACCCCCCACCTTGCGGCCGGTGCGCGTGGGCCAGGACAGGCGCAGTCGGTTGGCCAGCACGGCAGCGGTCAGCGTGGAGCCGTTGTTCCCGCCCCAGCCGACGAGCATGACCCCGAGCCGGGGCACCTGCCGGGCGGTCCGGAAGGTGAAGCGCGTGGACGTGGGGTGCACCTGAGGGCGGGCAGCTCGGTGAGCCGCGGGGCCCTCCCGCCTCACTGCAGGGCGGGAGTCGCAGAAGTTGGGCAATTCCCGCTCCCTCCCGGCTCCCTGGTTCCCCCAGTCCCATGGCCCGCCCGGTCGGTCCCTCGCTTACCTTGAGGACGCCGCCCTCGCGGCTGACGCACGTCGTCCGGTACTCATACTGCGCCTCGATGGCCTCGGGGCTGTAGACCACGTCGGGGCTCTCGACCACGAACTCAGTTGCGGCCTCCATCGCGACGAGCTGGGGGCGCGGGGTTGGCAGGAGGTCAGAGGGGGCCCGAGAACCGGCCGGGCCAAGCGGACTTCGGTCCCCGGGGAGCCTGCACCCCTCCTGGGGCGGCACTCACCGGCGCGGAGTCGGCTGGCACAGCGGGGGACAGCTAGAGCTCCGGGCGCGCGAACTCCAGAGAAAAGAGCCGCGGCCCCACCCCCGCCCCGCCCCTCGCTCCGCCCGCGCAGGGGAGGAGGGGCGCTTGCGTTGGGGAGGGCGTGCACCGGCCGTGGGGCTCGGGTTCGAGGCCCTTCTAACAGGACCTTCCGCGGCTATCTGGTCCCCGGCCCGGCAATCACGTGGGCCGCAGCCACCCACACCCACCCCCCACCCCCCCGCCGCCCCGGCCCTAGCTCGGCGCGCGTGATTAACTTAGGGCCCGCGGCCGCTTATCCCCATTTTACAAAAGAGGACTTTAAGGCTGTAAGTGAGCCAGGCCCCAACCACAAGGCAGGAGGTGGAGCTAGGCTAGGAAGCTCATTCTTTGCGTGGGGGGGACCAGGGGGCGCGTCTCTGGAGAAACTGAGGCACGGGACACTGAGGCAGAAGACGTAAGTCAGGATTCGGATTTCAACGCGAGACGCTCCTCCAGCCCAGACTCCCTCCTCCTCCCACTTCCTGAGCAGCAGCACCCACCAGGCACTCCACCCCCACAGGGCTCGCATGGAGCGGGGGTGGCTGCGAGTCCTCGAGTCCTTGGTGTCCTCACCTATAGCAGGAGGGCTTGATAGGGCCGCGCTGGAGTGGGGGCAGGGGGAGAGACTGTTCTGTGGGGAAGGGAGGGAAGCGGATGGGCAGGGCAGAGGCGGCCAGCTGGGAGGAGCTAGGCCTGCAAAGCACTGAGCCCCTCTAAGCGCCCAGTGATAAAGGAGCGTGGGAACTCGGCAGGCGGGCGGGGGCGGCTCCCCCAGGAACTTTCCAAAACAAGCGGCCTCCTCCGGCTGGAAAGTTTCCACCATTGGAACTGGCCCAAAAGGTGGATCGTTGGGAACGTTTGCAGGAAACTTGGTCAGAGCCTGGCCTTGGGGAGTGGGGGCTCTAAGACTCTGGTCCAGGCTTTGCCCTCAAGGGGCCCCAGTGTAGGGGATTCAGAAGTGGACTTGGGACACTCCCAGCCAGAGGGACCTAAGAGGCGGGGGTGGGCAGGGCAGACTGCTTGGAGGAGGTGGCTGCTGGAAGGAGTCTTGAGATACTCAGACATCTCCTATCAACGATTTGAAGAGCAGCTGCCCAGGCAAAAACCTGGGGGACTGGTTTCAGGGACAGATGAAACGGGGCTGGGTGTGAGGGAGAGGGAGGCAGTTTGGGGATCAGGGCAGACCCTCAGGGCTGGGTACAGGGAATTCCTTATAATAAATATTTGGGGTTTGTCCCCGATTCCTGGCTGGAGATTGAGTTCAGTCACCAATGGCCAAGGGCTTCCCTCGTGGTCCAGTGGTTAGGACTCCGCCCTTCCACTGCAGGGGACGAGGGTTAGATCCCTGGTCGCGGAACTAAGATCCCGCATGCTGCGCGGTGCGGCCAAAAATTAGAAAAAAAAAAAAAAATCACCGACGGCCAGCGATTTACATAATCATGCCTATGTAATGGAACCTCTGTAAAAAGAACCCCTAAACAGCAGGATTCGGGGGAACACATGGAGGTGCTGGGAGGGTGGCACACCTGGAGGAGTCATGGCAGCCCTGTACCATTCCCTACACACTGCTCTTGGCTTCTCCATTCGGCTGTTGAAGTGTTTTCCTCAGCACTTTGAGCCATTCTAGCAACTCACCAAACCTCTGAGGGGGCAGGAGGGAACCCCTGATTTATAGCGGGTTGGTCAGAAGTCTGGGTCGCCAGGGACTTGTGGCAGGTGTCTGAAGTGAGGGCCTGAGCCCCTTCACCTGTGGGGTCTGATGCCAGACCTGGTAATAGAACTGTTGGACCTCCAGTTGGTGTTGGAGAATCTGCGGGAGGCTGTGCCTTCAGGCCGTGTGTGACATCACAGGAATGGGTACAGAAAGGCCTCCAAAGACCCAGCCCTAGGAAACCCCAGCACTCACAGGACAACCTGTGGGAGGTGCTGGCAGGAGGGTGGTGGGGGCAGAGCGGACCCGGGCAGGATCCCTGGAGGGTCAGTGTTGGGGCAGCTGGGAGGGACGTGGCTGCTTTGATTCCAAGCCGTCAGTTGGTGCTGTAAGGCCATTGCGGGGACCGCCTGGGTGTGTGACACGGGGTGAATGTGCTGCCTGGTGGTGAGCAGCGAGCAACTGGAGACCCCTGATCCCACCAGACCCCAGGCTTCTGAGGGCAAGGGCAGAGCTGTTGAGGTCACTGCTGAGTGCCAGCGCCCAGATGGAGCCCGGTGCACAGGAGGGGCCGCAGGATCTGGGTGCAGGATGTTGTCTGGCAAGTGGCAGGGGCCGGTGGGTGACCCCAAGCCCCTTGGCCACGGTGCAGGTCGTGAGGGTGGGAAGACCCTGCTGGGCCCCTGAGGGACTGGACTCAGGTGCCGTTGGCTCGGGAAAGTATGGTCAGGGAACCGCCTGTGGCCATGGTGCCATGGGGCAGCGTGGGGGCCGTGGGGGAGGCTGTGGGAGGCGGGGAGGCAACGCGAGGCTGAGACGCAGGAGGCCAAAGGAGGCAGGTATCGGCCCTGGGCCCGGGGTTGTGGCAGCAGAGACATTGTTACCCCTTAGAACAGCACGGCCAGGCCGCCTGGGGAGCAGGGTACATTCTGCCCCGCAGGGCCTGCCTGACCTCCCCTCCCGCGCCCCTCAGATTCCTGGGCCGCCTCAGAACTCAGGCCAAGGCCACTGGCCAGCAGGGCCACCAGAGAGGCTAAGGCCCATAGTCCCTGACCCCTGGACCCCTTTAATCCTGGTCTTATTCTTTGTCTGTTTTTCCTTCCTAAAATAAACATTCCCCCCCACTGTGTCCTTGGAGGGTAGAACCTGCCCCCTGCCTTCCGCTCCTCACCTAGAACAAGGGGCAAGGATGGCCATCCGGCTGGTGTCCTGAGCCACACTGTGGGGCTCCACTGGGCCTTGGTGTCCGTGTCCCCATGGAGGGGGCCAAGGGGACCCCCCCACCCCAGCATGTGGCCCGGGAGGAATAATCAAGCAGTGCCGTTACTCACTGCCGTTTCATCAGTCAGTCACAGATTGTTACCCCAAATAAGGGCACTCCCTTTGCCCCATGTGGCCCCCCTACTGGGGGCTTTGGCCCTGTGGGAGCCCCGGGGACCCCCCTGCTTGGCTCAACCCACCCTGCACACTCCACAGGGGCACTGCCCTTCTTATACACTGGCCGTGGCTCCCTGCTGCCTCCACCTCCCATCTCTTGACATCTCTCACCCATGACCAGGCTGTCTGGCCTCCTGCTCTGGCACCTACCTGCAGGGCCCTCCGCCTCAGATCAGCCCTCCACCTGCCGGCCTCATTCCTGGGCGGTGGCTCTGGCAGGCTGCCCAGTACTAGCCTGTGCCCTGCCCATCACCATGGCCGCCCCATGGCCAGGCTGCCTCCTCACCCCAGCCCACCCCAACACAGAACCAGCCGCCCATCCCCGGGGGAATGACACACACACTCCCAGCTTGGGCCGACAGGTTCAGTTCAGTGAAATTTATTGTAGGTTGAAAAAAATCAGCATTCACCTGTTTAGTGTACAAAAAGGACACTAGTTCTTTTAAGAAAATATTAGGAAACTAAAGATGCAGATGCCTTTCAATTGTAACATTTTGGCAAAAGTGAAAAGTTCTTGTAAACACCAACTCCATGGCTCAAAAGTTTTTCTCCACAGTACAATATTAAAAGGAAAAAAAAAAAAACACAGTATCAATAAGTTAGACCATATTTAATCAGCTAGAGCTTTTGTCCATCAACCCCCAAAGCACAAAACTTTTCTTAGCTTCACGATTCCTTAAAAGGAGAAAATAAACAACAACAACAACAACAAAAAACAACGAGGAGGAGGAAATTGAACTGAGAGTCCCTTGAACTGGATCCCAGGGCAGAGGGCGGCTCGGCCCTCCAGGGTGGGGCCCTCCTTGAGTGCTCCCATTTCACCTGAGTCTGCACGTCCAGGCTGAGTACAAGATGGCTGTCGGGGGAACCTGGGGTCCCAGGGTCTGCTCAGCCCTTCCCCCTCTCCATCCCAAATGAGAAACAAAACAACAGCTGTTGAAACAGAAAGGATCAGCATCCTCGGCACTCCAGGCACCCCAGGGGTCCCACAGAGACTCTGGGGTGGGGTGGGCACAATGCAGGCGTGCCTGCTCTTTGGGAAGCCATTAGGAGACACCGCCACAGCTCAGAAAACTAGACGTGTCTACGAGAGCATTTCCGCTCTCCCTCGGTACTGCTCCCAGCAGCACCTCCGCCCCCGTGACCCCTGGGCTGTGGGCTGCAACCACCCCCATGACCTTCCCCAGTTGTGGCTTCACTGAACACAGCTCTGAATTCATGTGAACGCTCGCTTTAGACCCCACCGCGCCCGGGGGTCCCTCACACACAAACACGCACGCCCCCTGACGCCCTGGGGGACATTAGACTAGGCACAGTGACTAAGCAGCAATTGGGGTGTCCTCGGGCCAGCACCCCCAAAATGGGTGGATCCAGCGCCTTTTCCAAGCTCACTCTTGCCCCTGCCCCCCCGCCCCCTGGCTCTATCGACCCCCCAGCCCCTCCCTGAGTGCAAACCCCGTGGTGGCTCTGCAAAGACGACCCCAGGACCCACAAGTGGGCTGAGGGGCGGAGCGAGGTCAACAGCATGGAGACCACTTGGTCTCAACAGTGCGAAATGAAGAGCAGCAGCAAAGGGGAGAATTGAGAAGACAGTAAAATAAAATCCGACACTGCTGCCGCAGAGCGCAGGCTACAAGCACAGAAACTCCCAGCGACCCCTGACAGCTGAGGGCCTGGAATAGCAGGGCGGGCCTGGTGGCTCCCAGCAGCTGCTCCTGGACCAGCTGGAGTTTTCCAAATAGAGCTGCGGGGGTCGCATTGCCCTGCACGCCCCCTTAGAGCCAGGGAGAGGCTGTGTGTGAGGGAGACCAGCGTGGGAGAGGCACCCCTGCCCGCCCCCCAAAGGTTCTCTCCTGGGAGCCCTGGAGCTCACAGAAACAACGCCGAACTTCCCGAGCATCTGTAATACTGTAGAAAGGACACAGGGCAGCGCCTAGACCCTGGGCGTCCAAGGAGGGGAGGCACAGGTTTAGAAAAAAGATGCTTTCTCTTTTGTATAAAAATAGACTCAAGTCTCATAAGCAGTAGCTAAAAGTGGCTGTCTTTGTATAAAACTAGAAAAGGCAGGCAGGCAGGCCGGCCTTGGAGTCTTTCACTGACAGGAAGCTGAAGCCCCTGGGGGGCCGGGGTGGCTGGCGAGGAGGTGGGCTTCTTGGGGAGCCCATCCTGGGTGGGGAGGTGTGTGGGGCCCCGGGGGAGCTGGACACCCCACCTGGGTCTGCGTGACCTGTGGGCGCCAGGGCTGCAGGGACTCCCCTGAAAGCCGGCGTTCCTGGCTCAGATGAATGCGTCTTCCTCACGTTTATTTTTTCAAATAAATCTCTTTTTTCCTCATCTCCAGCTCCCCCTCGCCCCCAGCTCCCCCACCATCCAGAACGGTCAGCCCGGTGAGGTGAGCTGGCCTGGCTGGCTGGGTGGGGCCTCCTGCCCTGTGGCCTTGGGCTAAGGCCAGGCCTGCAGCTGCCGCTGGTCATACTCAGCGATGAGCCTCTTGATGTGGGCCAGCTTGCTGTGCAGGTACTCACAGCGGTGCTTCTCCTGGCTGTAGTTGGTGTTGGTCTGTAAGAGAGCCGCCGGGCTGAGACTCGCCCACACGGCCAAGGCTGAGAGCCCAACCCGAACTCGAGCTGCCCCGCTTGGCTGCCCCAGGTTCCCACTCGCCCTGCTTGCAGCCTGAACTCTCCATGCTGTGACGGGGACCCCTGCTCTGCCCCTCGGCTCCACCCTGGGAAACGGTCACAGCCAGGGTGAGAGGCTGAGGCAAGATAGGCCGTGAAGCTTCCACGCTGGGCTGGGGCCTGGCTGGCAGGGAGCCACCCTGGCACATGTGGCCCTCAGGAACGAGAGCTGCTGTTGTGGAACCACATCGCAGGAGACTGTCACGGAGCCCGAGGCTGGGGGCTTGGTGCTCCCAAGGAGATAGCCTGAGCCCAGGAGGCTGGGCGTTCCTCCCAGACTCTAGGAGCTAAGGACTCAGATGGGGCCAGGATGGGGGCAGGGAACTAGGGCTCCTCCCCTGGACCTTTGAGGGAGGCGGAAAGGACCTGGGGCTGTGCCCATCAAACATTGGGAGAGCGGGGGTGGGGGCCTCAGGGGTGCCCGGGGAGGGGCTGCACCCAAGCTCATATGACAGGCTCAGCTCTCAGCTGTGACCAGGGGCAGGGGCTACTCCGAGGTCCTGAGACCAGCCCAGCGAGGCCCTTCCTCCCTCCCTCCTCTCCCAGACTGTGGCGCCACTCATCTTGAAACAGCTTCTTCTGACCCCACCTCACCTACCCCCAACAAAGGGATGGAGACTCACCTTCTTGATTTTTCGATATTCCTGTAAAATCTGCCCACGAGTAGTCTGGAGGGAAAATAAAAGAGAAAGCGAACAATGCATTACCTGCAGGACACCCCAACTGAATGGCCCCTTCTCCCTGATAACCTGCGACCTGCAAGGTCACTGCATGCTGGGGGACAATGACCTCAGCATGGCGTGATGGCGTGAGGAAGCACAGAGGAGGGGCAGGGGGCAGGCTGGGGGATGAGCAGGGCAGGAGGTGGGGGAGGAAGCTGGGCCAGGGGAGCGAGAGGCAGGGGCCCAGCCTCAGGAACAAGCACGAGGCCATGCGGTAGGAGGGGCAGGCTGGTCAGAGCCTCGGGAGGAGGCAAAGAGCAGATGGGACGGCCCCCTTCCCTCGCACCCAGCTGGCCTGTGCACAGTTCAAGGCCAAGCGCAGAAGCCCCCTGACCACCTGGGGAGTGTGCTTGTGGGGCCTGCAGGGAGGAGAGAGGACAGGGATGCCCTGGGGATTTTCTGTCCTAGACCCTCAGAGGCCCCATTTCTCTGCCCCAATCACAAGCCATCTCCTCTGGAAACCAAAGTGGCCTCCATCAGGGGAGATGGACCCCAACACCACGATTAATCAGGGCTGGCCCTGCAGTCAGGTAACCAGCTCTGAAAGGTGACACAAGGGGGAGGGTTGGCATCCCAGGGCTGGTGACCAAGCCCCCTGCACTGAGCTCCCACATGGGATGGCTAGGGGAACCCAGGTGCCCTTGGCCAGAGGAAGAGGGTTGGGGTGGGGGGACCCCAAGGACCCTCCATCCCCTCCCACGTCCCACTGTGTCTGTGACAGCTCTGATGGGCCGTGGGGTGTGGCCTGGCACAGCCCCTCCTGGCTGGGGGACTGAGAATTCTCGTGTGACGTGGGTAGTGGGCTGCAGAGGGGACCCCAGGCGCTCTCAGAGGTGGGGACACAGGCACCCCAGCCCGCTGCTCCCCACTGTCTCCACTGCTTGGAACACTGCCCCCGTCCCCGCAGGTCATCTCCCACCTGCGGAGTCAGTCACAACCGGCCCCACTGCTGAGGACGTTGAGCTCCAGGGACAGGCCTAAACCACTTGGGGAGTGGGAAGGAAAGGCGAGCAGGGCCCTCCACCCAGAATACAAGGGAACATGCCCGAGGATGCCAGCACCGGGCAGAGCCATTGGATGTGTGTGGGCAGGGCTCTACCTCGTACTCCTCGGAGCCCTGGGAGAGCTGCCGGAGCTGGGCATCGAGCTGCGTGAAGCGCCGCGTGATCTGCTCGATGCGGGCGTGCAGGTCTCGGTACTCGCTATACTCAGCATTGAAGTCGTTTTTGTAGCTCTGGCGCTGCTCCGAGGAGGAGATAGTGGCGTATTTTCTGGAGAGACCAGAGAGAGGAGCAGGAGGGGCTCAGGGGGCAGCAGGAGAGAGCCTGGAAGTGCCCACAGCCTTGCGGCCGGCCCCACCCAGGAAGCAGCCCTGACCTCCAGCAGACTGGGCCAGGAATTCACACACATGGCCTGGGGTCAGCTCTGCCTCTAACCTGCAGGGCAGGGGCCGGGAGGGGAGAGGCGCAGCCGGAAGTACTCACAGCAAGTAGTCGGGCGTCTCCGAGGTCGACGTGGGAACACTTGAACTGCTGCAGGTCCCATTTAAACCTACAAAGAGCAAACACATAACTCCTGAGTCCACAGCTCGTGTGTCCACAGTGAGATCCTCAGAAGGTTGATGCCTTGTTATCTGAAGGCCCTGGAGGGGACGCTGCGTGGAGAGGATTGCTGAGGCCACGTAGCGGGAGCCAGGACCGGCAAAGGAGGCATGAGCACTGGGCAAGTGCTGTCTGGCTACCTCGGGGGTCCAGCTGCAGCCAGGAGTGCCCTCAGCCCGTGGGAGAAGTGGTGAGGCAGCATGGTATGTGTCCCTAAAGCACAGCCATGCAGAGATGGCATCGTGGGTACGTTTTCAGCAAGCACCCCAAAGGACGGATTCATTGCAGGGCAAAGCCTGGGCAACAAGTCCAGAGCCTCTGCCGCTTCCACTGACCTCGTGTAAAAGATCACTAAGCTGAAAACCGGTGACCCCTGGATAATCGAGTCCTGGGGGTATCCTGGTCTCTAGCCCTACAGGACAAAGACAGACGGCCACCAGGGAAAGCCCTGGCTCCTCTCTACACCTCTCCCTGTGGATGGAGTCACAGGCTCTGCAGGCTCCGGTCCCTGGTCTGAGCCACCCCCTCTCCCCATCCTCCCGTTCTTCACACCAGAGATGGGACTTCAGGATCAGAGCGGCAGCCCCGGAACAGGGCTGGGCTGGTGGCTTGAGAGGCCAGGGACTGTGACACAAGACTGTCCACAGGGCTTGAGGCCTGCCCAGGCTGCAGTCAACCAAAGCTACAGTCCGGTCCTTTTCCCCTGGGAAATTCTTCCAGCTGGCCTCCCCCTCCCCCCAACTTAGAAGCAATTTTATCACTTTGAAGCATATCCTGAGTGCTTATTTTTGTGCCTCTCTCAGAGGAAAGCAGCCCACCCAGTGGATCAGCAGTTTGCTGAGCCCTTCTGTGGTTTTATACTCCAGCGCGAGGTGCAATTCCCACCAATGGACGGAGCCCACCCCCACCTGGGTGTCATCTTTGAAGAGGCTGTGGCCTCCCCAGAATGCAGCCCAACAGGCACATACATGAGGGTTTAGTATACACTCCCACCACCCACACCCCACACAGGACAGGCCTCCCGGGGTGTTCCGCCTTGAGGCTTAGGGTCAGACAGACCTGGCGCCCAAGACACCGTTGGGGTCCAGCCTGTGGCAAACCTTTGTGGTCCCCACGCCTGCTCCGGCACTGGCTGTGTGAGGCTGTCACTTGGCTGCCCCTGCACTAGCAGAGCTGGTTCCCACACCCATGTGTCCCCTCCACTAGCTTCTCCTGTGCCTCCCCAGGGCAGGGGGTGCAGGGACATGTCTGTGAGTTCACCCTGCAGGACCCAGGTCTGGGTGCCAATGGGAGAGGGTGTCCCCGTTTCCACACAGGGGTCAGTGGGCCTGAGCTTGGCCTGGCTGGGCCCAAGCCCTCCACCCAGCATGCCAGCCTGCCCAGGAAGGCACCCTCTGGCCACAGGAAGGATCCACAGCCTGAGCAAGAGTCGGGGGCAGGCACGAGGGTGGGCGTAGGACCCAGGAGTGGGCCTGCGGCATAGGGGGATGAAGATGGCCAGAGGGGGGCCTCGAGAGTGGGAGCCACAGGGAGGCTGAGCTGAGCCACCTGCCTGACAGGTGGAGGCCGCCACACCTGTCAGGGTCAGAGGCAATCACAGGGCAGGGCTGGGACAGCAGGGCCAGACTAGGAGGACAGTGTCACCCAGAAGGGTGGGTTAAACAGATCCCTCTGCCCCATAGGACATAAGGGTGAGGAAGCTTCCTCAGGGGCTGCCCTGGAGCCCGGGCCCTGGAGCCCTCTCCAGCAAGGCTGGGGGAAGGGGTCACAGCAGGGGTAGGGGGGAGAGAGAGAGAGAGAGAGAGAGAGAGAGAGAGGGAGAGTGTGTGTGTGTGTGTGTGTGTTTTGGGAGCTTGGGGGGGGTGCTTTGCACCCACCTATTACCATTATCATCTGAGCTGCCTGAGAGACCGCTTAAGGTGGATCACTCGGCACCAGACCCAGCTTCCGGTGCCTCAGTCACCCTTTTCCTTTTTCTTGGGGCCTCTACTCCCTTGGTTGCCTGACCCCAAACGTCACTTTCTCACCTCGGCCGGCCTGGGTAGCATGTTCCTGGCCCCATCTGATGCCCGGCCCCACAGTCCTCCTGCCCAGGACCCTGCCAGAAGCACACGGCATCCGCTTCCACCATCTGGGACAGAATGCGCTGCCCGGCTGCTCAGGGCCTGTCTCCCTGAGGAGGAGCCAGATCAGATGGTGTGTGCTCAGGGAACCGGGCCGCCTTCTCCCCTGCGGCCCACCCACAGGTGCTAGGAAGCCTAGCGTGCAACAGGGTTGAGGAATACCAGGGGACTTGACGGAACTGCAATGTCCGTCTTCACCGGACCAACCCTGCTCTTCCAGGACCTGCCCTCCAGCCACAGAGGGAGGGGCTGGCGCTACCCTGAAGGATAGGTGAGGACAAATATAAAAGCCTTAAGGAGAAGTGGCTCCACCCCATCCAGGAATGCCCCCTGCTGGGGACCCTCCTGAGGAAATAATCAGAAAGCTGCAGCAGGTGGCCCCCATGGCTGCACCTCTGTTGCCACATGCTGATAAGGTTAAATTACATGAAAGGATATTCACAATGGAGTCAGTGTTGCTAAGAAAGCTCTCTAAAAATGGAACCAAGAGGCCATTAAGGAAGTGTGACTTGTGCACGTCTCAGCCTAGATGGAATCTGACCTTCTGACCCGATGAAGTCATCTGCCAGAAACTTGTGATAGCCTATCTACTCATCAGACCCCCTACCCTAAAAACACTCCTGACACTCTGTCTACTTACTGAACCCCTAACCTCAAACAAATATTTTTTGACTTGCATCAGAGTTAAACCTCCTCACCAGGCAACCTTTAACAAACTCGTGGCTTTCTGTCTGTATAAGCCCGACTCTTTCTCCTCCTCAGAACACTCTTTCGCGCTCACCTGAATCTATGTCTCCCGAACTGTAATTTTTAAGACCTCAAATACACAATTTTCTTATCTGCAGCCTCCTGAATTATTCTTGGGGTTGACAGTAGCCACAAAGGGTGCTCGGCTCAGGTACCTAGGGCTATAACTGGAGGCAGGGGAGGCTCTGGGGGACAGGACCTCAGCCCCACCGCCATCCTAGCCTATCCATGCACCTCCCCAGTGCCCCGGGCCTGAGAAGGTTTCCCTGTTCAGCACATGGCCCTGGCCAGCCTTGCACCCCTCATCCTGCTGAGGGTCTGTCGACTGCCAGCTTCCCCACAGGCTGCAACTACAAGACCGTGTTCTGGCTCTTACCGTCTGTTGTTCTATGGACGGTCTGGGTCCACCTCCCAAACCCTTTCTCCACAGGCTGAAATGTTCGCCTAGCAGGCCACACCAGGTCCCTAGTGATCCAGGGGCTGCCCACCTCCCTCTCTACCAGGCCCTGCCCCACCACTGCCTTCCCTGAGCCCCAGTCCCACCCTGTTCTCCCTCTGTGTCTGGGACCTCCCCACAGCCAGAGCTGGGCCCTGGAACTGTTGCTCTCCCTGTGTGATGTCTCCTCCCGTGAGCCTCAGCTCCGTCAGGCTCCAAGCCCCTGGCCCCCAGAGCTGGCCTGGCACACACAGGACTGCAAGAGGCTCTCAGAATAACACTGCCAGGGCAGTCACAGACGAGCCGGTACGAGGACACAGGAGGCAAAGAGGCCTAATGTGCAGGCTGATTCGAAGTGGGGGCTTGTGGGCAGCCCTCTCGGCGCTCTGTGGAGTGAGGGTGGTGGGCATGGGGCCGGTGCTCAGGCTCCTGGCGACACCCTCCTGCAGAGCCCCTGCCCTTAGGCCTGCCTCTTGGCACCTACCCGGGGCGACTGGTGGGGCTCCAAGGGGGCCCGGCATCTGGTCTGGCGGCCGGGGCCGGTGCCTGTCCTCAGCCGCCCTCTCCTTGTCTTTGTGCTTCTTGGATTTCTTCTTGGACTTGCCGTGCAAGGAGCTGCCATGGGGCCTGCTGGGCTGGGCACAGTCCGTCAGCAGGGGCAGGTTGAGGCACTCAGTAGGTGCCGGGGCGGCCACTTCCCCACGCTCGCAATCCCGGCCGCTGTGGCCCAGGTCGTTGCTGACATCGGCCAGGGGGTCGTGGGCCCGTGGTGGCTCCAGCCGCGGGGGCAGGTGGGCGTCTGTACCAGCCAGTGGGCCCGGGGTGGGAAGCAGGGCCTCACGGCCGTGGGGCACACTCAGTTTCCCGTTGACTGCAGGCTGAGCTCTCTGGGTGAAGTGCGATATCCTGGGTTTCTTGTTGGCCAGAGGGTCGATGAAATCAGGAGGCTGTGGCCGTTTCTGGGAAGGAAAGGAGACAATTTCAGAGGGGAGACTGTGCCTAGAGTTACTGGGGAGAGGCTGGGCACCGCAGGCCCGGAGGAAACCCAGTGACCACACGCAAGGCCCGCGCTGACCACATGGGGGCGCGCGAACACTAGCTAGGCCCAGGATGCCCAGAGCTCAGCAGGGGCTGCCTGCCCAGGGGCTCAGCTCTCAGCTGGGCCCAGAAGCCACCAGAGCGGAGGAAGGGCACTGGGTCATTAGTGGACCTGGTTGCAGCCCATAAGGGCCACCTCTGGGAACTGGTCTAAAACATCACTGTGCTCAGCATCTTCCCTGGACGATGGGAAGAGTGACAGAGTCAAATCTGAGTGATACAGGGCAGCCCCACAGGCCAGGACCAACACCTCCAGGCCCCTGACTACTTGGATCCCCATGGCAACCCTGTGACATAGTGCAGGCTTCATCCCCATTTCACAGACAAGAATACTGAGGCCTTTGAGGCAAGGCCAGACCACAAGAATGGAGCCAGGATCAGACCAGGTGGCCCAGGACCAGGGAAGCAGCAGTAGAGAGAAAGATGGCAGATGGGCAACCCGGGATCAGAGGGAAGCAGTGGGGACGCAAGTGAAATGAGACCCTCTGTCCTCCACAACGGCCCTACAGCCACAGGGAGGCTTTAGGGTCATGGGCCTAGGCTGGGTGCCTCCAGGGCAGAGGAGAAAGAGGGAGAAGAGGGGCTGGCCCCTCCCAAGCAGGGGATGGAGACATGGGACTCATAAGTCAGAGCACGCAGGTGGGTGGGGAGAGCTTTCACCAAACAGCTCAAGCAACGGTGAGGCAGGTATTGCTGAAGATCAAGCCCCCAACAGCAAGGCCCCCCCCAAATGCCCTTCCCGACTACTGACTAACATGGCCGTGGCCACTGCTCATAGGACCCCACTGGGCCCTGGCTGGGCTGCAGCCATACGCTTGATTTTCCAACAGCCCTGGGAGGCAGGAGCGCCCACCATACAGAGAAAGCAGGAGGCTCAGTGTGGTTCAGCAGCCTGCCCTCCCTCGGCCACATACCCACAGGTAAACCAAGGAACCATAACCAAGTCCCAGGCCCAGGACACCCAACCCCCAGCCAGCTGCTCACTCATTCAAGAAAGCTTGCCAGCCCTGAGCCGAAGGCCCAACAGGCTCCCTAAGAACCAAGGTCAGGTCAGGCCCACTGGCTCTGGTGAGACCCACCCTCCCTCCCCACCATGCTCCTA
The DNA here is from genome assembly GCF_964165515.1 of Mesoplodon bidens. Lineage (NCBI taxonomy): Eukaryota > Metazoa > Chordata > Mammalia > Artiodactyla > Ziphiidae > Mesoplodon > Mesoplodon bidens. Next base: position 140,335,487 of record NC_138160.1, read on the forward strand.
CCTGAGGGGGTGAGGCTGAGCTCCCATGCTCGCCTGGAGGACTGTTGGCCGCAAGGTCCCCAGGGAGGCCGCCTGAGCTCTGTGGCTGGCACAGCTTCCTGCAAAGGAGAAGCAGGGTGGGTTGGAGGGATCCTCAGCAGTGCCCTGTGGGGCGCACACACGCCCACCTGTCTCTGCACTGACACCACGCTGTCCCACTCACGCCCAGTGATTTGGGGAGGGCCGGACTCCAGAGCAGAACCAGAGCAGGGCTGAGTGTGATGGGTACACCAGGGCCCGGCAGGCAGAGAGCAGCCTGAGCACATTCCACCCTGGGTTTATCCACAGCTACCCTGTGGCCAAGGTCTCAGCCTCACTGCCAGGAGGACTGTCCCATTGGGTGTTCTGCGCCCAGAGAAGGGTCAGATGCCCACCCACTCATCTAGACTCCCATTACCATGGAGACCAAGGACCCATATAAAATTGACCAGACACTCGAGATCCATGCTGTGTCCCCAGGGGCGCTGCTGTCACTGGGGTGCTGGTCCTCACTTTTAAAAACAACTGTCATCCTAATAAACAACACTCACTGGAGAAACAGAGAACACAGAAGAGGACTGAGATGCCCTGGTCTATGGTGGGAGGGCCCCCCAGATTCAGCTCCCATCATTCTGGGAGCCCAGGCCACAGCACCTCCAGGGATGGCAGGGGTGGGTACCAGTCCGGCGGGACGCGAGCACAACAATGTAGCCAGGGAAGAGAGAAGAAACACCCCAATGCCTGACACACAAATGGAGGCCCCGATAGTCACCCTGGCTCGGCGGTGGGGAGGGGGCTCTCCGCTTAGCCTCCTGCACTCCCAGAGACTGTGCATTTCGTGGGAGCCCAGGCAGCTGGCCCGGTGCTGGGAGTGGTGCCGAGGGCCCTCCACGCCCTGCAGGGAGGCTGAGCTGAGGTCCAGGGCCATGTCTGAGCTGCTCTAACCAGTGACAAGCAGAGCCCAGCCCCTGACCAACAGCCACACTCTAGACAACTGCTGCTGTCCCCTCCACGGTGGCCTGAAATGCAAGCAGAGCCACAGGAAAAGGGCCCGAAACATGCAGGCACTTGGGGCAACACCATCCACGAGGCTGAGGGCAAGTCAGACAATTGCTGCTCCAGCCACATGGAAGCAACCAGAGCTTTCGGTTAAAGACAGAGAACCAGGTATTTACATCCACTCTCTTTCAAGCCCCCACTAAAAAGGCATAAAAGAGAAAGGGAAAAAGAGAGCAATGAGGGGGCTTCCGTGGTGGCGCCATGGTTAAGAATCCGCCTGCTAATGCAGGGGACACGGGTTCGAGCGCTGGTCCGGGAGGATCCCACATGCCGCAGAGCCACTAGGCCCGTGTGCCACAGCTACTGAGCCCATGTGTCACAACTACTGAAACCCACATGCCTAGAGCCCGTGCTCTGCAACAAGAGAAGCCACCACAGTGAGAAGCCCGCGCACCGCAACGAACAGTAGCCCCCACTCGCCACAACTAGAGAAAGCCCACGTGCAGCAACGAAGACCCAACGCTGCCAAAAATAAATAAAATACATTTATTAAAAAAAAAGAGAGAAATGAGCGATGATATTCAATGCAGAAGTACAAGTGGTGACTGTCCTATAGGATCCAAGAAAACGGAGTCCCAGGCCACAGAACCCCACGGGCCCAGGGTGGGTGCCTCAGGAACCTCAGCAGAGGGGTCCCTGCCAGGCTGTCCCCCCAGAGCCCTGCTCTGGGTCCCGGCCTGCTGTGGGGCAGCAGGGAAGGGAGCCCACAGCATGTTCAGGAGTGAAGGAGCCCAGGCCTTCTCCAGGATGCTCGGGCCACACAGGATGGACAGAGACGTGGCCTCAGGAGAAGAGGAAACAGAGGGGCCTATGGGGGATTCAGAAACGCCTCAGCAGTGCTCCTGAGGAGGCTGAGTTGCCAATGGGAAAGTCCTGATGAGGCTGCACCCGGGCTTCCAGGCAACAGATGTCACACCCCAAGATAGACAGGAAAATGCATTTGAAAAGAAAGAGAGACTCTGTAAGGGGATGAAAACTTTAAATCCACGAGAAAAACACCACCCTTAATAGCCTTAGAAAGACACAGAACTTAAATACACATTTCTCCAAAGAAGACATACGAATGGCCAATAAGCACATGAAAAGATGCTCAACGTCATTATTCATCCAGGGAAACACAAATCAAAACCATAAGATACCACTTCACACCTGCTAGGATGGCTAGAATCAAAAAAATGAAAAATAACAAGTGTTGGCGAGGATGTAGAAAAACTGGAACTGTGTACTGCTGGTGGGAATGTAAAATGCCGTGGCCACTGAGAAAAAGTTTGGCAGTTCTTCAGAAAGTTAAACACAGGATTACCTTATGGCCCAGCAATTCCACTCCTCAGTGTATATTTGAGAGAAATGAAAATCTATGTCAGCTATATTCGTGTCCTGGTACATGAATGCTCATGGCAGCACTATTCATAATCATGAAAAGGTGGAAACAATCCAAGTGTCCATGGACAGACAGATAAATGAATCAACAAAATACCCACACACAATAGAATACTACCTGGCCATAAAAAAGAGTGAAGCTCTGACACATGGTACAGTGTGGATGAAACTCAAAAACCTAATCCAAGTTAAAGAAGCCAGACACAAAAGGCTAGAGTACATAATCCCATTTATATGAAATATCCAGAACAGACAAATCCATCAAGACAAGAAGCAGATTAGTGGTCGCCAGAGGCTGGGAGAGGGGGAACGGGGAGTGACTGTTAACGTGGGGTTTCGTTTTGGGGTGACTGCTTTGGAACTAGAGAGAAGCGGTAGCTGCACCTTGGGAACTAGCAACAATGGTAAAAAAAAGAGACAGAGGGAGAAGCTGAAGAAATCTTCCAAAAGTAGAAGAAATTAAAAGAAACAACAGGGAAGACAATGGTGAATGGTGCAGCACAGCCCCCAGTGGCAGAATGAGAGGCAGGGCGAGGGAGGACAGTGAGGCCTCTCACAACCACACCCAGGACGGGAAGAAGGATGAGGCACGTTTTCAGACTGCAAGGGCTGGGGCGCCGGTCCCAGAGCACCCGCCAGGCCATCCTGTGACCATGCAGATGTATACAGGGCCAGGAAGGGAACCTCCGTGGCTCTCCGGGGGCCAGGTCTTCAACATGGAGGGAAAATTCCTTCCAATCTGGAAGACTAGACTTTGCCAACTGCCAATTCAGTGTGACGGCCACCCAGGTGTGAAGATATGACAGACGGACCTCCCAAAGCCCTCTCCTCTGAGAGATGCTCCAAGAGCTGCGTCCCTTCAACCCCAGGGCAGAATCACAGACCCAGGAACAGAAGGACCCGCAAGGGAGGGGGGCAGCTCCCGGTGGAACCCCTGATCCCCTGAAAGTGATAAAAGGCCATGGGACAACCACGGGGAGCTTGGGGTTGGACATGAAGGACACAGAACGCTGAGCAGAGAAAGTAACAACTCAGCCAAGCAGGTTACCAACTCCAGGGAAAGCATGATGCATGCGAGATGGACTGAGGCTCAGTCGGGTTGTCTAGGCTGTGCCCTGGGGGAGGTGAGGCCAGGACATGGGCAGGTCGGGGTGACTGATTTCAGGGCCAGGTGGAGTTGAGGCCTCATCCTGCACTGCGACGTCCACAGACTCCTCCTGGGACGGGACGGGCCCAAGCAGCTACACACATGGGGACTAAAAGCAGAGAGGAAGCATCCAAATAAACAGCCGAGACGCTGGGAGTGCATGTCTGTGCAGAGCAAAGGCACGGGGGCCCAGGCAGACCCTGGAAGCATGAGCATGTTTAACTCAGGTATGAGCTTAGAACAAGCTGTAGGAAAAAGAGGTGTTATAGCCCCTGGGGTGACACAAGTCCCCACACCCTGCCTGTAACAACAGACACACCCCAAGATCCTATTTTTTGCCTTCTTGCCGTGAGACCACAGCATCAAGACCTGCTATAATTGGGGCTTTCTTCAGGGAGGGAGAAACCTAAACAAGAAAAAAAAAAAGTTGTGCAGAGGGGCGCCTGGAGTAACCTTCTGTGTGGCTGCGGGCATCAGGGGTGTTGACCCTGACCTCTGCACGCCAATCAGTTCAAGCTTCCAAGGGCAGTAGGAGCTGTCAGCTTCCCAAGAGGCTTCCGGCGGCAAGGCTGCTCCCCCAGCTGGCCCACGCAGACGGAGAGAAGAGCATCAAGACAGCCCAGAGCGAAAACAAGGGAGGAAGCATGAGCTTGGCATTATACTGAGCTCCAGAGTCCGCATCCCTAGGAACCTCCCACCTAACACCCCTCAAGATTCAGCCCAGGCGCTGTTTCCTACAAACCACACCCATTCACACAGAGACAGGCTGCTTGCTCTCGGCCACACCCCTTCCCGGGAGCTCTGGGAGGCCAAGACCCTTGGGGTCTGAGATCAGCGAGAGGCACCCAGTGAGAGGCTCTGAAGGAAGGAAGAGTGGAAGCAGCCTCAAGGTGCCCCCCACGTGCCCCTGGCCACCTCAAAGCACTAGGGTGGGTGTAAGTGACTATTTCAACCCTTTGCCAAAAAACGTGATAGATGTGAACACCTGCAGGAGGTGACTGCCTACCCAAGATGTGCTTTGCTGGGGCAACAGAGGACCCCCAGAGAGGGCACTAGGGGCCGGGGGGGCACCTTCTGCTGAGACCGTCTCCTCTCAGCCTCCCTGAGCACCCAGAGACCTCCAGACAGCCAGAGCAGTGACCCCGGGACAGCAGGTGAGTGTCCCACAGGGCCAAGGAGGAACTCAGGGTTCACCTAGACTGGCCCCGACTCAGCTCTGCTTTCCAGATGCAATTACTGCTTTAAACAGCTAAACTTAAAAAAAAAAAAAAAAAAACCCAAAACCCAAAACCCTTCATAAATAGCTCCAAGTCCCTGAGAAATCACTTAAGGACTAATTAGCATATCAGGCTGTTCTGAACAGCACTTCACTTCACAGCCCGGGCTCCGGAGCCGGGCATCAATTGAGAAGGAAATCATTAATTGCTTGCCTCAGATGGGGGCCTACTTACCCACTTCTCCCTAGAGCTACCGTGGCCACTCCTGACTTTGGGTCCCAATTAACCAGAGAGGGGATGCATTTAATTAATGCTGTTTAATCATGTCTGTGGGGAGTTTTGTTTTGTTTCTCTCTGCTTCTTGTTCTTGAGAGGTTCTTTTTAAGAAAGAGGGCCTGCAGCAGACGCCTGTGGGGATGTGCAGGTTTTGGAAGCAACCTTGACAGGAAGGGAAAGAGTGGGCAGAAGAAACGGTCTGGGGCCTTCTGTCCAGGCATTCTGGTGTTCAAGACGGTGACTCATGCCCTCCAGCCCACTCGGTGAGGGCTGGCCTCTTCCCTACAGGAGGACACGGTGGGCCACCCAGGCAGTCTCCACAGACCCCTCCGTCCTGCTTGCAGGCCCTGCAGCCTTTGGGGCCAGATGAGGCCCCCCCAGCATCCTTGGGATGAGATCTGCCCCGGGTCCAGGGGCTGGGAACTCGCTCAGGGATAGGGAGGCAGTTACCGGATGAGCATCCGCTTCAGCAACTTCTGGTCCCCCTCCGAGTAGCCGGGCCAGTCCTTCTGCACATCCTTGTACACACAGTCCTTCAGCGTGCACGTGCCATCCTTGGCATTCACGTTGGCTACCTGCAAGACAGAGCTGGTGTCACCTTGTGTGAAGCCCAAGAGAGACAGATGTTCCTGAAAGCATCTGCGGTGGGGGGAAGCGGGGCGCGGGGGGGCATGGAGAGGCGGAGACAGACATGAAAGGGGAAAGAGGACAGCACACTCCCTCCACGAGCCAACATCTCACCCCACAGCTCCGCTGCGTGCCAGCGCAGCAACCCTTGGGGTGCAGAAGGGTCAGGGCAGCAGGTCCATATATATACGTCTTACAGCTGCTGGAGGCCAGGTTGGCTCCAAAAAGGGGAGGTTGCCATCTATACTCCCAAGACTCCATCACCAGCCCATCCCCCTGCTATGGACTGAACCATTTTTGTCCTCCCAAAATCCATGTTAAATCTTAACCCCCTTAATCTAAGGTGATGGTATTCAGAGGTGGGGCCTTTGGGAGGTGATTAGGTCATGAGGGTGGAGCCCCCATGATGGGGTTAGTGTCTATATATAAAGGAAAACCCAGAGAGCTCCCTCACCCCTTCTGCCCTGTGATGACAGTAAGAAGGCAGCTGTCTATAAACCAGGACGCATGCCCTCACCAGACACCCAATCTGCCGGCGCCTTGATCTTGGACTTCCCAGACTCCAAAGCTGTGAGAAGTAAACATCTGTGGTGTATAAGCCATCCAGTCTATGGTATTCTGTTACAGCAGCCCAATGGACTAAGATACCCGCTCTCGGATTCAGACCTCCTGTGGCAGAGTCAGCCGAGACTGGGGTGCTGGGTGAGGGGTGCCTCCAGGGGCCAGGCTGAGCCCACCTTCCCTGCAACCAGCCAGCCCTGCTGCTGCTGCTGGTTAACAAAAGCTGAGCTTGTCTCCAAGACTCTTTGCGAAGATGGATTTAAAACGTTTGCTGTAAGATGCTTGACAGAATTCAGGCCCCTGACCTGAAGCGGGCACTTCCCTGAGTGTCTCGCTTGGGCACCATGGTCTCCAGAACACGCGTGTGTAGCCGTGTGGCTGGCACGCTGTCTTTCGCTATCACTGAGACTACAAGTTCTCCACATCACAGCAGTTTCCACAAGGAGCATTTTTAATGGTTGAGTAATATTCCACCAAGTGGCTACACTGTGATGTACTCAAACGTTTCTCCTTTATTGGATGCTGACGCCGTTTCCAGTTCCTCTGTAGCATAAACAGATGTCACTTGTGCAGGTTTTTCCATGCTGGTGATGGTTTTCTTCAGCCAGCTTCCCGGAAGTGGGATTAGTGGGTCAAAGGCTCTGAACATTTTTATGGCTCTTGATACGTTTTGCTAAAATGCCCTCCAGAAGAGCCACCCACCCATCAACACTCCCACCAGGAAGATGGAACGCCTTAAATCTTTTCTGTTTTCACAGAAGGAATAGAGAAGGCGCCTTTGACCAGTGTGGTTTTGTTAGTGCTGTTCATCAGAGTCCCCGGTCACTTGCAGGGGCTGGAAATGAGCATCCTGGGTGAGGCACAGCCCCCGACACCTTCCCATCCCCAAGCTGGTGGGGGTCCTCCTGCCCCCAACACCGCTGTGGAGAACAAGTTGGGTAGTAAACACAGAAGCAAAAGCACAGATGGGGGCAGTTTAGGAGAAATCAGAGCGGGCACGAGGAGGACGCTCTACCCCAAGACACTGGCTGGGCCACCCCCTAGGAGCTGCCAAACCCAAGTCCACTGGAGAAGCTGGAGCCCAGTACGGTGCCTCTCTGGTCCCAGGAAAGGACCAGGAGCAATGAGAATGTCACAGGGGTTAAAAATGGAGCAGCGCCCCAGGCAGACCTAAGTCAGTACCACCAGCCCCTCTCTCTCCAGAGAACTGAGCCTGGCATCCCTGCCGCATCTGAGGGCTGCTCAGTGGGTAAATCTCAGGTGTAACCAAGTGCTCAGTCAGCTAAGGGTCACATTCTGCGTTGTGCTTTCTTACTCTGGGCACAAACAGGACGAGATTAGAGAGCAGGAGCAAGGGCATTTCTAAGAACGCTACACCAGGGGCTGAGGGCCCGGCTGGATGGCAACACAAGCTACGGGCACATCCAGGGGCGGGCATGGCTGCCGCACTTGTCTCCAGTCCTGGCTCATGTCTGATGACTCTGTCCAGCTCCCTTCAGCCCTGCTGCGGTCACCCCGTGCAGCAGGAGGCAGCTCTGGGTGGCCCCCAGCCCAGGGAAAGGGCCTCCCATGTACTTCCCCCTATTTCCCAGGGGCAAGGCCAGCACGCGACTTTCCAAGGAAACGAGCGCCCTGGGAATGTCGTTCCTGGTTCTAGAGCTTTCTGGGTGCTTTGGCAAGCCCCTTTGCCAAAGAAAACTTCTGGGCCACAGAGCCATGCATCTATCTTCTAATAGGCCCCGAGCCAACTCCTAAGCTTGCAGGGAGAAACAGTGCTGCTCAGTCCTTGCCAGCATGACCTCCATGTGGGGGACAGTGGCTCAGGAGGCCAAATCCGGACAAAGGCACCCAGTGAGTGGACGTGGGCGCTCCTGACAGTAACGTGAGTCTCTGGTGAGCACCTCAGCCCTCAGGATACAAGAGGATTCTCCTCGGGTGAAGGATGGGGGAGGCACCCTTCACCTGCTCTGTGGATGGGGCCCAGCCCCTGCCCAGACCCGCATCTGTGCCTCGGAATGCAGGGGTATGTCACAGAGGCCTCTCCTCCCTCTTCACCCATTCCCTTTGCCCTGAACTCTCGGGGGGTAACGGGTAATACAGGGACCCCAGCCAGAGCACGGAGGGATGAGAGCCATGCCGACATCCTCCCAACAAATGTGCTGTGTGGTCACAGCAGCCTTGGACTGCACTGGGGATGGGGAAGAGAAGTGCCCAGAGGCCTACTGAAGAACTCGGTAAATCTGAAACTCATCCTCAGACATAGCTACTGATGGTCACGGCGTGTACTTTCTGCTATAGGAGGCACCATCCAAGTGCCCGGAGTATCTGAGGCAGGGCCACGCCTCCTCCTCAGGATGCTGGCATGACTGCTGCTGGCTGTGCCATCCTCACAGCGCTCTGAGGTGGCCCATCCCCACTTCATGGCAAAGTGGCATCCACATGCCCCAGCTGCTGTGGTGAAGCCGGAGTGAGCCACTCACCTTCTCAGGGGTCCTCAAGTTGCCTCCTCTAGGGTAGGGCCTCAGGAAGGTGCTGGGGCCACTGCCCTTGCTCCAAAGCCCTGGCTGCTTAACAGCAGGCTCCACCTGCTGGCATCATGTTCCTGCCCGCTTAGCTCTTGACCCCAAGAGAGGTGCTGTGGACATGCCCCAGCCACAGATGGAAGCCTGAGGGTCCGGACATGAAGCCCCTTGCCTGGAGCCACAACTGATGAGCAACAAGGAGGCCCTTGCTGTCTGACTGTGAAGCCCGAGCTCTTGCTAACTCACGCTTGTGGGTTCCTCAGACTTCGTTCAATTCTAAAAACCTTGTGCAACTGAAGTCTTGGATCCCCTGTGCTACGCCCACTGCCTGTGTGTCCGCAGCTGGTAAGGAGGAGGGCCCTGGACAGTGAGTGCCACATGCGCAGCCCAGGCCAGCCCAGGGCAAGCACGTACCTGCTGGAGGAGGCCATCCAGTGTGTCCTTGTCCGCCTGGGCCAGGCCGTCCTTCTGCAGCCTCAGCAGCAGCTCGGCCTTCCGGTAGGGCCTCAGTGCCAGCAGGTGCAGCACCCGATCACGGAAGGGCCTCTGAGACACCCCGCTGCCCCCGCTAACGCTGCCAGTGCTGGTCTTCTTGATGGCGCTTGCCAGGTTGATGGGGGTCGCCCGCTTCCGGGAGGGCACAGCATCCACTGCCCCTGGGGCCGGTTTTCGAAACTGAACCTTTTTGCCTGCAATAAGCGCCAGGCATTAGGGATTGGAAGGGGTGAGGGAGAGGCCACCGTGTCCCACTGCCTGGGGCCGACGCCAAGTTCCTGAGCAAGCTCGTGGACACCCGTGGATGACCGATGGCCAACAGCCCCAAGCTCTCACTAAGCCCAAAAGGAAGGCAATTCAAGCCTCGTCCAGCCCCACCTGCTCAGTGGGGCCCTTGGGCGGCCGAGACTGCCACCTGCTGACCACAAACAGCTCAGTGGGCATTTGCAGGGCCCCACAGTCTCAGAAGCGGGAGCTACAGGAAATAGAAGTGGGCTTAGAGCCTTAACTGACTTCATCATGGGCAGCCTACATCCTGGGGACCCAAAACACCTGACCCATATGGGGAGAGGGGGCTGATGTTAACAAGGGAGTCCCATAACTGCCAGAGGAAGGCACACAGAGCCTGAACTTCACAGCACTACGCTGGTCCCATAGGATCCGCCATTCTTTTTTTATGAAAAAGGAGAAGAAAATAAAGGCGTCAGGGCCACTTGGGCAACTGCTCTGGAGACCCCAGGGTGTGAGCAGCTCCCCAGTTGTGGCCCTGGCAAGTGCTCCTTGGGCAGACCTGGCTGTGCTCAGAGGCCCGGGGGCAGCAGGCCAATCCCCCACCCTCTTGCTGCAAACAGAGACGTACGAGGGGATCCTCCACGGAGCCGCCCGCACTGCTCCCGAGGGAGGGTGCTTCCACTCCTAAGTCATTAACTCCACCTTGGACGGCGCTCCCGCCACTGCAGGAACGAGGGCCGCTGAGCAAAGTCAGCGCACATCTTGAATCCTTGGGCCAGAAACCTCTCCACGACGACTTCCTTTGCATGTATCCCTCAAATCTGATTTGTCAAATGAACACAGGGAAGAAGTGCTTTTAGAATCCTCAGGGCCAGACTTCATCCCCAGAGGACCCATCTGACGGGCCGACATGGGGTGGGGGGAGAGGCCTGACACACCCAGGACGTGCATGTCGGTGGCTTAAGAGGCCAGGACACGAGCGTTTCCGCCAGAACGTAAACTACTGCAAAAACCTTCATTGTACCCGAAATGGCACCGTAAGACGAATTTTGGACCAAGTTTTTGGCTGAAAGACCGACCCAAAATTTATTAAAATGTGCACAAATGTCCACATTTGCATCTTGAAGCAAAAGCAGGCTCTGAAGCCCTTTTAGATTCTGGCTGGCACCTCTTGGGCAGCTTACAGCCCAGGGCCCAGGCTCCCTGGTCACTTACAGCCACATCCACTGGGGCCCAGCACTGACAGGCAGGACAGATTCCTGCACCGTCTGGGGTTTCATTCAGAGCCAACCCCACTGCCAAGCAAGGAAAATCACATGCTCTTTGGAGCAACGTGAAACACTCTTGCTTTTCCTTAAAGAAGAAAAAAAACCTCAAAAGCCATCAAGGTTCTCCCTTGCTGTAAGCCATTTCACATCTCTCTCAGGCCTTTCTTGCCTGGCAACAAATTCCAGTGACTCTTTAACTCCATCTGCACCCAGGAGGCAGGAAGACTATGGCAAGATGGTGGAGCTTTCTAAACAGACAGTACTTTTCTCCCTACTTTTAATGTTGTCAGTGTCTCGACTTCACTGAAACTGTTTCCAAGCAGATGCTGAGGGGCCGGAGCCTTCCCAGTGAACAGGGATCAATGCGTTTCCTTCCTGGTCTCCACCCTACGGTCCCTCGCTGGCCCCAACACAGCAGCAGGCCGCCCGCCACAGAGCGCATCTCGTCATCTGCACCTTGCCCCGGCCACGTCGGTCTTGGGAAGGAGACATCTGGGGGTGAGGGCAGGGGTGGCAGCTGGAGGACAGACCGAAGCTCTGGCTTCATATAGGGTGAGTCCCCATGATGGGTAGAGGTCCCTGAGGCTACAGCCTGGGAGAGGAGCCCTGAGATTCAGAATGCCTGGAATTCTCGGGCCCCTTAGTCCATCTTGGGTTCAGAAGGCAGCAGATGCCACCCAGGAAGGACCTTCCGTCCTGACCCAACACTGACCCAGCTCATCCTACCTCTGTCAACCCATCACTCCCGCTCCTGGTCTGGATGGGCCCTGAGTCTCTCCTGCTCCCCCGACAGCTGCCCAGCAGGTACAAGACCCCCACAGGTGGAGCCCCAGGCCCCTGATCCTCACCCAGGTAACGGCCTCCGGGCTTGATGACGATGGCACCTCGACTCCGTGTCTCCTCCTCAGCCTGTGCCAGGCTCTGCCGTGCTTTCTGGTAGGAGTCGTCGGTGGCACACACTGTGATTTTGTCCTGGATGCTGCCCAGGCAGTCCAGGTGGACATCCCCATGGCTGCAAGACAAGGGGCCAGAAGCTGAGATGAGCACCTGGGATGACCAGGAGACATGGTCACCACCCCCATGTCCAAGAAATGGGGTTTGGTGCTGACTTAGGCAACAGGGTTTCTTCAAGGCACATCTTGACCCAAAAGAAACAAGGGAACCCAGGTCCCTGGGCCACAGGTGGCACGCCAGGACCTAGACCTGTGCCCTGGACACACTGTAAGGAGCCAGGGTAGCTCACTTGAGAAGGGGAAGAAGGGGCGCTGGGGCTGGAGGTGGTGGGTAAACATCTGCACAGCAGGCTGGGGCAGGGGACGCCACAGTGGAAGTCAGAGGAGGTGGGTCTGCCCACTGGGAGACCTGGGGAAGGCTGGGCAAGGCTCACCTGGAGACGTACTGCTGGATGCAGTCAAAGCTGCCCTGGGGGCTGTCACGGCCGATGTTGGAGAGGTAGAAGGAGAACGTCCGCGGCTCCGTGGGGCAGTCAGGCTGGGGGATGGAGATGTGCTGCGTGGAGAGGGGGGGACATCACCGGTAGGTCCACAGCACAGAGGGGACCACAGGATGGGCCAGCACAGGACCCAGGCCCATCCCTGAAGCATGCCCCTTACAGTGGGAATGTGCAACCACATTCCTTTGAAACGCACCTTTGTTTTCCCGACAGTGACAGGACCAGCGTGTCACCATGGACAGGCTGCTGCTGGGTCCTGGGTTCTCATGCAGTGGCAGGGGGGTGGGGTCCTGTGTCTGGTTTCTAAGCAGCAATGGCAACTCAGTCTGAGGAGCACAGGGCACTCAGCACACAACCAGAGGCAGGGACCCCACCACAAGCTGGGCCATGACTCAGTTTCCCCACCAAACAGGGCTGATGTGGTTCAGGACAACCGTAAAGATGAGATGAGACAAGATGGGTGGGCGTCAGCAGCGGGCAGGGCATGCTAAGAGGTCGGGATGCCCTGACCCGCACTCCCACTTAGCAACGCCCTCTCCACTTCCTCCAGACCAAACACTGACTCCACCTGGGTGTCTGTGAATAAGGCAGGCACGGGCCCCAAGGGGCTCACAGATGGGCAGCACTTGCCCCCAGTCAACCATGACAGGGGATGCGTGTGCCATGGTTTATGTAACCCCAACTTCAGAGAGCACCACTATAGCCTAGGCGAGGCAAAGCCACAGCCGCCAGAGAGAACAGACAGATGGCCTGGCTGACAGACAGACAGACAGACAGCACTAGTCCTGGCCAAAGTGCAGGGCTCAGCGTAGGCAGGACATCCAGCGGCCACTTTATTCCAGGTCGACCCTCTGGCCCCCTGCCCACACTGGGTGAAGGCCAGCAGCTGGTGAAGAACACAGACAGGAAAACCTCACATTCCGGCTGCCAGCCCCTGTGCAGGCAGTGGAAGGGCCTCCAGAACCCTGTCACCAGAGGTGACCAGCCTTAAAGTAATCCCTGGGCTTGAGCACAGGAGCTCATCACAGCTAGGCAGACACACTAGGTGGAGTCACAAGCGGTCCACAAGAAGGGGCAGCACTGGGGCTTAGCGGGCAGCAGGCCTCGTTCCTGGGCTCTCGCACCAGCCCAGCAGGCCAGGGCGAGCACGTCTTCTCGTTGGCTGTGTGAGGACACTAACATGCCTCATCAGCACTGGACAGAATGCGGCTCAGGGCTGCATCCCCCTGCCCTGTGCCCAGCTGTCACACGTGACTGCAGGCAGCTCAGCCTGTCTGAGCCTTGTCCGTGAGAGCAAGGACACGGCAGCTTGGGCCACAGGGAGGGATGCGGCTCCCCTGCCCCAGCCCTCAGGGTGGTGTGTAGACCCATGAGGGAAGCTGGGAGGTCACACAACCCAGGGCTGACTCAAAATGCTGCAGGACCCCCTCAATGCACAGCCAGTTCCTGCTCCAAAGAGAGGCCCCCGCCGTGCACATTGAGAGCCAAGGCCTCACAGAGTGGCTCCCAGGCACAGCCGCTCAGGGCAGGAAGAGCCTGGCCTGGGGGAGAGGGACAGTCTGCACCAGCCGTCCAAAGACTGCCAATGACCTTGGGCCAATGATCATCCCTGTCCCCCACCTCCCCGCCCCAGGATGAATGCTGCCCAGGAGAAAGGCTGCCCCGTTGGCCCAGCTCCACCCAGCCACCCAGCTGGGGTCTGTCCAGCGCTCCCTCCTGGCCCTCCAGCATGATCCTGTCAATGCAGTTCGGGGGCAGGCCCCCCCCACCCGGGACACACACCCAGTGGCAGGTGAGGCCAAAGTCCATGGAGGAGACCAGCAGGGTGGCAATGCCAGGTCGGCCCTGGCCAGCCACGCAGGCCTTAATCTCAACACAGACACCTGTTTCTTTATGAGGGTCAAAAAGAGATGGAGCAGCTCACACTCAGCGTCTAAAAAAATCAAACCCAGACTGCCTGCTGTCACTCACCTCGGGCAGGAAAACACACATGTATACACACACACACACACACACGCTCCAGTGCGTGTGCAGCATCTCATCCAGCACTAGTAGCCACCCTGTGTTGTCTGCACATTCCTTTGCAGACGTGACTTTTGTTCTCCATTATAGAAGTAACTGAAAACCCAGCACTCAGATGCTTCTGAACGTCACTGTGGGAGATGCACCCGCAGCCAGGTACACACTGACTGATGCAGTTGCCCAGAATGTGGCAGGAAGACTGTGCACCACAAAGTCAGAAAAATCACAAGGCACTTCCGATGGAGCCTGAACCCCAACACGGGTGGCTCTTCCTCCATCCTGACCTTGATCCTCTCCCTTGCCACATCCTAGCTCTGGCAGAGACCAGGCTCCCCAGGTGGCATTTTTCCATCTCAGTCTGCTCAAAGGGCAGTGGCTGCCATGACTGCCACAGTCCCCATCAGGCTATCGCCCCTAAGAGGAAAGGAGAGGGTACGTACAGCATGAGTCCTGATGCAGCCATGCTTCCCTCTGGGCAGGGGTGTGGTGGAACCTTCACTGTGATCCTTTTACCCTGTGAGAACCTTTTCCACATGGGTATGTCTGGCCACTTCCAAAATCCTGGAGGCGGGGGCACAGCACAGAGCCCAGAGGAGGGTCTGTGCAGCTCTTGGGGCTGCAGGATGGTGGGAAGGGGAGGCTTGCTTGGAGCCTGGCACTGGAGGCTCTTCAAGCCCCAGGCCCTCCCCAGCTCTGTGGCACCACCGCCTATGGAATCCTCTGGTTAACAGGCTGTTTTGCTGCTGGTTAATGATGCTGGTTAATGGCTACCAGTCACTGGAAACCAGCAGGGAAACCAGCCAGCTGGGCATGAATGGCTCAGGAATGCGCGGCTTTCTCTGTGACAGCAGAGAGCTCCACACATTTTCCGAAACTTGGCCCCCGCTTAGCAGTACGTGTGCCTTCTGGACCGAGTCTCGGCTGTCCCATGGGGACCACCACGTGGCCCTCAGCTGGCCCGAGCGTGGCAGGTTTGGGTGCATCTGATGTTAGCCCCAACTCCTGGTTATGGGGAGGCAGAGGGAGTTGCCATAAACTTAAGCATGTGTCTGTGTGCACAGACGAACAGATGGACCTGGAGCAACAAACAGCCTTGTCCCATCCCAAATGGTCCTGGGCACCTGAGGGGCTGACATCCGCCTCTGAGGCCTGAGGCCCAAGAAGGGGTGTTGGTTCCGCTGCGAGTAGGTCGAGTCCCTGCCAGAGCCCTAAATCAACCCCCTCTGAAATCTGTCCCAAGTCAGGCCGGCAGCCCTCCCCCAGACCTGCGGGGCCTGGTCTGTCTGCGGTGCAGGTGGGAGCTTTGATGAGACAAATCAAGTCCCGAGCTGGGTCGGGGATAAATGGTGGGGAGCACTTGGTATTCCAGTCAGGTAAGAACAAGACAAAACAGGCACACACAGGAACCAAACTGACTAGCCAGGCTCTCTCTAGCCAGAGGGGTTTTCAGAGAATGTTTGTTTTCATTATTTTTCTTTTCCAGGGAACCCTCAGAATAAAATATGTTTTGGGTAAAGAGTTACTACTGCGCAGCTGAATACAACTCCTAAGAGTTGTAGTGGCCTCTTCCGCCCACTGGGAGGCTAGCTTCCTCAACCCCAAACCCAGGGCGCTTTCTAAGCACCTATTTCCTTCTCGAGAGCCGCTCCCGCAAGCTGTGGGCCCTGGGAAGCAGGAGTGCACAACGCCCGCCCACCTGCCCGCCCCTTCCCGGGCTTTCCAAGTTATCCCCGTGACACAGCAACAAGCACCCCTGTGGCTCAATCTTGCGCACATCCCTAATGATTCCCACAGAGTTGGCTCCTAGATCACAGAGACACCAGTCAAAGGCCCTTGACAAGTGCCACCAAACCTCATTCTGTAAACTGTCATTTGGGTTCCTGCTGCAGCACATGCAAGTGCCTTCAACAGCCCTGGATGCCAAACCTACTTCCCTTTCTTTCTTTTTTCATCAACTGAAGAGTGCTGCGCTGCAGCCGGCCAAGTGGGGCTTTCTTTTCCCCTCTGCAGCCTGACGCTTCACCAGCTGTCAGGGGCTGACACCTTAGAAGTGACCCCTGATGGCAGAGGGGCCCAGGTCAGCCAGCTCAGTGTCTGTGAGAGGGCAGAGAACACACATGTACACGGCAAATGAAACAAAGGTGAGCATTTTGCTCCGAAGACGATGCCCTAGATGCCCTAGATCATGGACGTGCTACAGGTGGGGCCAGGCTCTCCGGGGAACCTGGCAATGCCATACAGCCGCCCCAAGGAGCCAGCCAACACCGGGGCCCCGCCGCACAGCACCCAGCGCTTGTGGCACTCACAGCACAGGCGGGGAGGTGGCTGGACTGGATGTGACTCGTGACACCAAGACCCTACGCCAGCTGTACTGCATTCACGTCAGGTGGGGATTAGCACCAGGAACTGAGTGAGCGGGTTCTGGACTGCAGGGAGGACTCTGCTTCTCCTAAGGCCATGTTAACCTGCATACAACCCTCGAGGTGGGTGGCCCATCTCCTGGGTAGGGAGGCCAAGGGACAGAGGGAGAAGATCTGGCCAAGGTCCCTGAGCTAAGGAGCAAACAGGGTCTCAATCTTCAGTCTGCCAGCTTCATGGGCCTCTGGGAAGTGGGCCCTGTCAGCCTACATGGGGTCCAGAACATCAAGTCAGCCCAAGCACCAGGAACATTGAATGAGCCTGCCCAACTCCACCCGCCAGCCTCCTACTCTATTTCCAACCTCACAGGTGGAGTGTACAGAGCGACCAGGAGAAGTGAGAATGGACAGCGAGGCACCCTGACTCCTCCCCTCCTCCGCTCTGAGTGACCATGCAGATAAGGCCTGGCCAGGACAGAGTCCGCTGTGTGCCTGGCACCAGGCCAGGCCTCTCACACCTGGCAGGGAGGAATGGTCACATTCCATCAATGCCCAGGAGGAGAAGGACAAGGTCCAGAGGTCATAAGGGGCAGACTCAGCACCTGATCCTTCACAGCAAGCTGGGAAAGCACCCCCGTCGTCACACAGCCCCCTCCAGCCCTCACATGGTCTCATACAGGGAATAGCCTCTTAGTGGAGACTCATGGCCTGGCCTGCCCCAAGCTGCAGCGCAGGGCCTCCACACCCTCAGAACCTTCCAGGAACTCCATTACACATGAGAATGCCCAGAAGGAAGGAAATGTGGGCAAAGCATAAGTCTAAAACTAAGATGTTGGGACCCCTAACTTCAATGGATGTGGCTCTTAGGTTTTGCACAGGAATTTCGGCGACACAGGATACAACCCAGGAGAACCTCACAGCGCTTCTATGAGCAGCCAAGTGGTGCCTTGCTGACTAGAAAGCATCGCTCACTGGATAAATGAACACCAACCCGTGCACTGGCTTCCTCATCTTCCCACGGCTGCTGAGGGCACAGAGTGATCATGGGCCACAAGAGGGCGCCACTGGACCAGTCTGGCAGCAAGCCCAGCATTGACCTCCAACCCCTGGGGAAATGTCTCAGGGAAGATAAAGTGGAGGCTGCAAATGGGTGACTGGCAGAAGATTGATGGGGCCAATGAAGGTGTGGAGGAAGCCCCAGAGGAGGCATGGCGGGGGGGGGGGGTCGGGGGCAGGGCCCTGGGGCCTTTAAGGGCGTCTCACTGACCTTGACTGGTCTTGGTGTGATGGTCAGTTCGTGTGTCCCCCTGGCCAGGCCACAGCCCCCAGTGACTCTATGAATGGTAATCTGGGTGTGCCGTGGAGGTACTCTGTAGATGCAGTGACACCCACGACCAGCTGACTTTAAGGAGATGACCCTTCATTCTCTGGGTGGGCCTCATCCAATCAGCTGAAGGCCTTAAGAAGGAAACTAAGGCTTCCCTGAGGAGGAGGAAGCTCGCCTATGAACCCCAGTGCCAGCTCCTACCTGCCCCATGGAATTCAGACTCATCAGCCCCACTACCACATGAGTCAATGTCTTGCAATAAATCTCTTGGTATCAATGTATCTACACATGCAGACACATATCTCCTCAAGGCTCCATCTCTCTGGAGCATGCTGGCTGGGGCAAAACCCACAGAACCCCTGGTTCTGTAAGAAGCCAGCAGGCTGTCAGGTGGAAACTGACTTAGACACATATGGCAACTCTTCAGATTAAAAAAAAAGAAAAAGTCTTGCAATGAAGACTAGAAGAAAAACTAAAGTGTTCTAAAGCACCTTTGGTAGGTGGACGATATGGGAGTCCTAAGACCTGGGGTGGGTAAGGATTATGGACAACCCACCCTTTCTTCCATTCCCCAATTTTTCTGTAAGATGGTTATTTAGAATCAAATATCTTTCACGAAAAACTGGGAATGTTGAGTTTCTATAACCCCCCTGCCCAGTACCAAAAGCCAGACAAACACCCATGGTCCCAGGTCCACCGACAGAGACAAGTGTCCCACCCTGGCGGGGGCACAGTTCCAGACTTGCTTGGGCTCTGGGGCCATAGTTTTGAATCCGCACAGAGATCAAATCAGAACAGGGGTTTGGTGGCTACAGGAAGGAAGTGGGAGAGACTGAGGAGCCACTGGACAGGAGAGCTGCCTTCAGGCTACAGATGGCCTGTTGGTGTGGCCCCAGCCACAGGACCAGCCTGGAGACAACCAGAGGCAGATCTTGACTCAGCATAGGGCCCAGCCTGGCACAAAGGTGGATGGGGCCAAAACACTGCTCCCAGCCAGCTGCTGTGCCCAGCAAGCCCTAACAGGGCAGGGAGCACACCAGCTCCACAATTCTAAATATGATTAAGACCAAAAAAAGACTCACCCCCTGACTTCCTTGAAATCGGATCGAAGGTCTCAGTGAAACAGAGTCCTGCAAAAAAGCAAGATGGAAAAATGTCAATAAAGATATCTGGAAATCCAAAGACTCACTTCCCAGTCATACAAGGAGCCAGATAAGGACAGCGTTTTCAGGAGGGGTGAAAAAAACCCCACACATGTTGAAAATTACAGGAAAGGTTACCGGAGCAGAGTTTTGAAGGATCAATAGGAGTTCCTCAGATGGCACAGGGGCCAGGGCTGAAGGTACACATGAGAGGCAAGAGTGAAGATACAGGCCATGGGCAGCCCCCCTTCCCCATTCTCCAAACACCAACATCAGCGCAGGTCATCCTGCCTCAGAGACACCCCGCTGGAAAGGAATCGGGGTAGGTGAGCACCACCAGCCAGGAGGCAGGCTGATGAGGTGACGCCCTGCCCCCCAACACCCTGGCAGGACAGAGCCCAACGCCTGCCCAGCTCCCACGTCACAGCTTCAGAGCAGCTTGTCACTGCACTTGGAGTGGCGGAATTTCCAAATGTCACAAGAAAAAATACACCAAAAAACTCAAAATAATTTAAGCTTTAGCTATTCAGAGATCAGCCTTCTGGTGGAATTTTAGAAAGAACACGGATCCAGATGGAGGGTCGCACCTCTCTTTCTCATCTATCTTGGGGCCCTCAGCACCCACCTTCTGTGTAGCAGACATCACCCGACAGGGTAGTGCTGGTTTGTCACCACAACCCCTTCCCTCTACCCCCAAACCCACAGGACCCAAATTGGCCTCTGTGGCCATTGTCCTCCCCAGTTCCTCCACAGGGTGCTGACGTCTTGGGCTCTCCCACCTCCATCGGAGCCCACCTCTCAGGTC
This sequence comes from Mesoplodon bidens, assembly GCF_964165515.1. Lineage (NCBI taxonomy): Eukaryota > Metazoa > Chordata > Mammalia > Artiodactyla > Ziphiidae > Mesoplodon > Mesoplodon bidens. The sequence goes on from NC_138160.1 coordinate 140,355,394, forward strand.
TCCACCCTAGCGCCCCCTAGAGGGAGGGGAGGCTCTCCCACCCGGGCCCCCCCACGCCTCTCTCAGAGCGTCTGGAGTGGCTACCTGTCTGCTCCCCACCCAGAATGTCAGGCCCCCCGCAAGCGCTGGGTGGGTAGAGGAGCTACATACACGTGGGGAGAACCAACCAGTGGGCAGACTGGCCTCTCGGTGCCCGTGACCCCGTCAGCCACTGGGCCGAGGGCTGTAGGCATGTGAGGGAGACAGGGCTCAGCCAGCTTGGACCCTGTGGGCCACACACTCACCCCACTTTGCTTACCAGGAGCCTCCCCTTTTGCCAAGGATCTCCAAGGACTCAGCCATTTGGAGCAGACCTGAGAGGTCACACGGAGCTCCAGCACTTACCTCCATGGGATCTGACCCCCCAGAAACCACCCCACACTTCTAAAGCACAACACTCCTCACCGCCAGGCCGGCGTCAAGGTAAAGCCACCCTGTCTGTCGTCATTACGGAGCTCTCTACTGACATCACCTGATCATGAAAGCTAGGAAGTCAGGGTGTTCTTGGCCAGGGAACAGCAAGTGCAAAGCCCGGAGCAGAGACGTGGGACACCATGGTAGTAGAGAGCATGCAGAACTTGGTTGTCGTGCCCCCAGGTCTCTCGGTCCAGACCTCCACGCAAGACTCAGCTCGGGGCTAACCACAGCACCATGTGTGTCTGTCATCCACACACAGCAAGGCCTCTGTGTTCCAGGGGCTTGGGGGACAGGGGCCATGATGTCAGCAATGATGCGAGCCCGGATTTAGGTAGCGAAGGAGAGGAACTAAGAAGGGTACACCTTCCCAGAAGAGACTCCACCAGGGCAGCCCCCTTGGTGCCTGGCTGACTTGATGGTGTGGTGGGCCATCCTCCCCCTGGATCACACGCTCCCTGTGGGCCATCTAGTGAAGGATTTAACTGGCCTAGTTGTCAAGCAAGTTATTTGGGAGACTCCTTTCTCACAAAGTCATTCAATCCCCAAGGGCACTGAGAATAAGACTTTATACTGTAGAGAAGTTAGCTGAGAGGTCTAAAAGCCCAAGCTTCCTCCACTATGCCAGGAGGGCTGGCTTCAAGTGCATGTCCCCATGCCGCCTGACTTTCATCATAGAACCAGGGTCCGGGTCACATGGGTTCTTGTGGTGTCTCCTCCCTCCAGCAGGAGGATCAGGCCAGGTCCTTCTCGTCAACAAGAGAGCAATTCACTCATACCACTGTGCGCACGTGTGTGCATACGCACACGCACGCGCACACACACACGTGGGTGATGGGCCACCTGTCTATCACTATTAGCAAAAAAGACACCAAGCCAAGACCTGTCTAAATTCCACCAGCCACTGTGCCGGCAGAGGGGACAAGAGGCCCCATTTGGAAGGCTTTGGAACAAAAAGAGGAGTCAATGACACTTGGTCAATGACTGAGGTGTATTCTTTTTTCTTTTTTTCCATTTTTTTGGGTCACGCTCCACAGCTTATGGGATCTTAGTTCCCTGACCAAAGATGGAACCCGCACCCTTGGCAGTGAAAGCAGAGCGTCCTAACCACTGGACCGCCAGGGACTTCCCCTGAGGTACGTTCGTTTGTTTGTTTTATAAATTTACTTATTTATTTTGTTTATTTATTTTTGGCTGCATCGGATCTTCGTTGCTGTGTGCGGGCTTTCTCTAGTTGCGGCGAGCGGGGGCTACTCTTCGTTGCAGTGCACGGGCTTCTCACTGCAGTGGCTTCTCTTGTTGCAGAGCATGGGCTTCAGGCGCGCGGGCTTCAGTAGTTGTGTCACGTGGGCTCAGTAGTTGTGGCTCACGGGCTCTAGAGCGCAGGATCAGTAGTTGTGGCGCATGGGCTTAGTTGCTCCGCGGCTGGCTGTTTGTTTACTGACTGACTGACTGACTGGCTGCACCTCGCAGCTTGTGGGATCTTAGTTCCCTGACCAGGGATTGACCCCGGGCGCTCAGCAGTGAAAGTACAGAGTCCAAACCACTGTACCGCCAGGGAAGTCCCTCCCCTGAGGTGTATTCTAATGGCACTCAGCCCATGCCGCCTAACAGCTGGCGACCAAGAGCAGTCAAAAGCACATCTGCTGGCACCAGAGGGCCCACCCTCAATGATCTGGGTTAATGCAGCTGCCTAAGCTGGCCGTGGCTCTCGCCCATCAGTTCTCCTCTGTCCTGGGGGTGACAGCCTTGACCCTTTCTGCAGAACTTTCCACATGGGGTGCCTGTAGGTAAGCTGCCTGCTCACCACTGTGTCCCCGCCATCCGGTTTCCAGGAGGAAACACAGGCACTGGCCAGGGCACCTCTCCAAGGGCTGCAGGAGTCTCTGATTTTGGAGTGTCCTGCACACTGGCACGTGACCATCCCACCTGTCACAGACTCCCAGCTCGGAGGCCCAATAACATTTTAATGAAGCACAACAAAATTAAAATTGTTACAAGAAGGTTTAAGAAAAGAGAATTTTCTAAAGCGTTCTAAAATGTACTTAAAAACTACTTGTGCGTCTTCAACATCCACCAAAGTGGCCTTTGGCACATACTGTTTTGTTGTGGCGCAGGGGCTACCTGAAACGGAGATCTGTTTTAGATCAAAGTAAAGTTTCTATCTTCTTAAACAGAAGTTTTTAGGTGCTTACTGTGAAGCAAATACACTTTATTTGAATCACTCAAAGTGCATCCAGCCCTGTCACCTCCAAGAAACTATCGGAAGGAAGCTGGTCACGTGATAACTCATCGGTTCTCTCCCTTCCTTCTGAGTCAGGTTCAAAGTGGGGCAGGTAGTCTGAGGGTAACCCCAAGTGCCGTGGGCCCCTCTGGAAACCCTGCCATATGGGTCGCTCACAATGACAGAGGTGCCTCCCAGCACCTGGGGCCATGGCCCCACTTCCACCCTCTGCTGTTTAAACAAGGCAGGACAGGACCATCTGGGCTAATCCCACTCCAACCAGCAAGCTGCAGGGGACGCCAACGGGGACCCTCACTTGGAGGTTGCTGGGTGTCCACTGGGTGTGCTCAGGACACAAGCCCCACCCATCAAAGGCCTGTGCCTGACTCCAGTGGGTGGCCACTGGGCTGGTGGGAGTAGGAGTGGCTGTGGTCTACTAGCAGCGCTGCACACTGTGCAGGTCTGAAGCTGGCTGTTCCCGAAGGCTCCGGGGAAACCTGGGCAGAGCAGCCTCAAGGCCCCAGGCCGGCAACTTCCAACCTCCTGTAGGCAGGCCACACTGAAAGCCAAAGATCCAGGATCCCTGAGGAACAGCCCACCTGCACTTCCCTTGACTTAACAGCCTGGTGAAGGCTCGGGACCCAGAGCCATCCTGAGCAGGGAGGGCACCACGGGACCAGGGCACATGGCACCCAGGAACACATCCTGCAGGCCGCAGGCTAAGAGCTGCATTTTAGGCTTGTTATTGCTAAACTCCACCACAAACCTCAAGTATCAGAGAGGGTCAAATGACTCGCCCAAACCCACACAGGGCCAGGATCCAACTCCACCTGCCACCTCCAAGGCTCTCTGTGCTGGGTGGTACACAAATTTGCAGCCTCCTTTTCTCTGAGCCCTTCAGGGACTTGTAGGCTGACCCCAGGAGGACACAGCCACGTCTGCTGCAGTCACCTCCAACCTTCTGTCTGGAGATTTTGGTGATGAGGCCGGTGACTCATGCCCTGCACTCCACTTAGAGGGGGCAGGCCTTTCCACCACTGGAAGGCCATGGTGGGCCACCCAAGCCCAGGAAATATTCACTGGATGGATGGAGGGGTGAATGGATAGATAGCCGTCCCGTTGAATCTTCTCAGTTCCTTCACAAGCAGGCCCCCATGTCAGGGCCAGACAGACCACCTGGGACCAGATAAGCCATCCACTGGTGACAACTAGGGTGCTGGACAAAACACACAACAATGCTTTCAAAGTGAACGCAGGCAGCACTGCCCAGAGATGTGAAAGAAGGGAAACGGCCAAGGGAGCCTCTGGACTGCTCAGCTCACTGCCTCCAGGAACCTCTGGACCACGGGCCAGGGAGGCTGAAGGAACTGCATGTGCGGGCAAAGGCCCATGAAGGTAAGGACAGTGCAGAGGGACAGCTCCTGGCACCTGCAGGGGGCCTTGAGCTGCTGCCCAGGAAGGCTTCAGGTCTCTCCCTGGGGTGGGGCCCCAAGCGCAGGAATATGGGCCAGGAGACGCCATAGACAGCCAGCCCAGAGGAGTCCTCACTGTACCACTCAGCAGTGGAGCTAAACCAGCCCTCATTTAAGGGATTCTCTTATTCCCCTTACTAAGAAATTTCAAAAACAAGCTTCCCCAACATCAGCTGATCCACTGCTAACCAAACTGCCTGCCAGCAGCCAGCAGAACTGACACGCTTTAAGACAATAAAATCCAGCAGACAATCCCATGGAATCTACAACACACAGTATCCAAAAACCAAAACTCTCCAGACATGTGAAGCTGTAGAAAAATGTGAACCTTAACCCAGGAGAAAAATCAGTCAATGGAAAGAGACCCAGAAAGGACAGAGAAGATGGAATTATCAGACAAAGGTTTCACTTTAGAGCAACTATTCTAAATTTAAAATGCTCAAGGGCTTAAAGGGAACCTTGAACTGGTGAGAAGAGGAATATGAAGTACCAGAGGAGAGTCACATGGAACTTCTTGAGCTGAGAAATGCAGTATCTTGATGAAATACTTACGGGGTGGGATTAACGTTAAACACTGTGGAAGAAAAGGTTAGTGAATCCGATGACAAAGTAATGTCAATTTACCCAAAACGAATCACACAGAAAAAAAACTACAGGAAAATGAACAAAGCCTTGGTGAGCCCGGCTGCGTGTCTGAAGACTGTGGGAGGTGAGGAAGGCCAGCCCGTGGCCCTAGACGGTGGGAAATCCAGGCGTGGGAAGCGTGAGGGGAGGAGTATTACCACAGGCGCCCAAGGCCAGTCTGTGTGAGTAGGAACACGGAAAAGCCGAAGTAGTGCCCGGACATGAGAAAGACGTCCAGATGTCTCACCGCAGCAATGAGCACCGCGAGGCTGCGTGGGACGTTCTGGAACCTTGCCATGGAGTGCTGCGTAGATGGCGGTGCAGGGCCATGGCCCAGAAACGTATGTTAGGTGAAAACTGTCTTCCCACGCCGCTTGCACACTCCGACAAGAACTCTGTAGATATGCGTGTGTGCGTGCATATGGGAAAATAAAAAGATTACTAAAAAAAAAAAAAAAAATAGCCATGGTGAACCGTGGGACAGTACTAAGAAATCCATTATACATGTAACTGGAGTCCCAAGGGCATGATATCCAAAGAAATAATGGCCTCAAACCCCCAAATGTGACAAATACTATAAATCCACAGACCTAAGAAGCTCCAGCAGAAAACAAAGAACCACGTAGCAACACACCATAAGCAAACAAGTGCAGCGGGCTGACTGATGCACCACAAACGGAGAAGCACTCATGAGGCCAAATGTCAGAAACAAGCTCAGAGACCACAGAAGGACATCTTCAAAATACTGAGGAAAGAACACTGCCAACCCAGAATTCCATATACAGTGAAAAGAGAAGGTGACATAAAGATCTGTTCAGACAAAGGCTGAGAGAGTCTGTTTGCAGCAGATCTGCATTACAAGGAAGGTTCTGGAAGTTCTTTAGGAGGAAGGGAGAGTGACACCAGATAGACATGCAGATCTGCACAGAGGATGAAGACTGTCAGGTTATGGTGAACATTTATGAACATGAAAGACCTCTTTCTCATTATGTTTCTGTAAAAGATAATTGATAGTTGAAGGCATAAATAACCATAATGAAGTGCGGGATCTGGATGTGCAACACTAAATGGGTGGCAACCAGGGGCAAGGAGGAGGAGGGGGAGACGGGAGCAGACTGTCCCAGGGTCCTGACACCATCTGACCCACTGCAGGAGATTAACTGGGAGGGCGTGGTCTCCCGGTGCCAGAGCTGACCCAGACCTCCCTGCACCTCAGCTCTGGGGACGTGGAGCAGGTGGACTCGCATATTTGCCTCTGGACATGCTGAACGTGCACCTCTGGCCTGGTCGGACCGTTTACCCGTTCTTGCCCTCAAGGGGTACTTCCCGAGCCTCGAGGGTCCCAGGCCATGCCTCACAGAGTGGAAGAGCTGGACACAGAGAGGACACCACATGGCCGTGACTGCACACAGAAGGAACAAGTAAGGGGCACAGTGCACATGGCGTAAGGAGATGAAGCGGAGACGCTGAGGTGGACTGCAAGCAGCAAGGGTGGCAGAGACACCAGCCATGGGTGAGAAGGCAAGGTTTTTGTTTTATTGATTGATTGATTGATTGATTGGCTGTGTTGGGTCTTCGTTGCTGCGTGCGAGCTTCCTCTAGTTGCGGTGAGCGGGGGCTACCCTTCGTTGTGGTGCGCGGGCTTCTCATTGTCATGGCTTCTCTTGTTGCGGAACACGGGCTCTAGGTGCTCAGGCTTCAGTAGCTGTGGCATGTGGGCTCAGTAGTTGTGGCTTACGGGCCTTAGAGCTCAGGCTCAGTAGTTGTGGCGCATGGGTTTAGTTGCTCCACGGTGTGCTCCACGGCGTGTGGGATCTTCGCGGACCAGGGCTCGAACCCGTGTCCCCTGCATTGGTAGGCGGATTCTTAACCACTGTGCCACCAGGGAAGCCCGAGAAGGCAAGTTTTGAGGGCAGCCATGGTATAAGCAAGACAGGGGCCCCTCTGGGTTCGTGGGCCCTCTCAGAAAGTAGATGTGGTACCAACAGTGTCTTCTGAGCAAACAGGCAGAGGTGTCTTTATAGTAGGACCAGCGTCACCCTCCAGACCCACCCAGCCTGCCCTGGACCCCAGCAGCTAGGACGCCCCTGGTGGTGCATGGGCTGAACGTGCAAACATGGTCCTTCCTTGACTTCTGGCTGGCTGTTCCCTGCAGGGGCTGACAGCTCACAGGATCAAGGACGCACCACTTGTTAGGGGTACCTGCCATCCTGTTACCTCCTCTACATTTTAGGGAGCAAGAGGGACTGACAGACTAGCCTGGGCAATGCCCACTTCCCTGTCTCCTCAGCAGCTTTCGGGTCAGCCCTCAGACAGTGATTAACAAGCCACCAGGTAATGTAACTTCCCATGACACCACCCCCCAGGCACAACACCGCCCATCTCCATGCCTGTCACACTTGGTACATGCACAGGCTACGCCTCAGGCTGGCAGCATTACACATGACACGCTTATAGTCTCTTCAGACCCTCTGAGGGCTTGTGTCACTCACATCACAGGCTCACAGGTCACGCCCTCCCCCGGGGCCAAGCTGCCCAGTGTGGCACCTCCTGAGTAGCAGGCACCGACCCCCACACCGGCCCTGTCAGCACCCCGAGTAGCAGAACACCATCCCCCATTAGCAGTGCAGGGAGGATGAAACCAGGAGCTGCTCAGGACAAGTGTCACTGCTAGTGCCATGCTTTGCCTGAGAGCCCAGGGCTGAGTTGGGAGGCCTGGCAGTGGTGGGCAGTGGGGAGGCCTCAACACAGCAGGGCAGGGGCGTCCACGCCCTGAGGTCACTCAGCCCCCAGGCAGCTCCCCAATGCGTGGGGCGCAACTTGGGTGAAGAAACCTGTTTAATAAAGATGTTGATGCATGTAAGAAAAAACAGGGTGGGCACAGGGCAGTGATGGGCAGGGGAACAGGCAGGCCTGTGGGAGAAGGTGTGAATCCTGGCCCGAAACTCCTCTTCCCTAAGATGGGGCGAGGGCGAGAAGGAAGCTTACGGCCGGGATCCTCTTCTCTCTCCCATGGAGAAGAACACTTCGAGGGTGAAGCAACAGGAAGTGGCTTACGAAATCCACCTCCAGGTCTAGCGACCAGTTTGTAGGAAGTGCAGTGGGTAAGGCATCAAGTTACACTTGCAGTTCTCCACTGGGTGACTCTGCCCCAGGGGACACTGGCGACGCGCAGAGACACTTTAGGACGTCGTAACTTGGTTGTGGGGGGCTGCTCCTGGCATCTGATGGATGGAGGCCAGAGACTCTGCCCAACAGACTACGGTGTACAGGATGGCCCCACCACAGAGTGACCCAGCCCCAGACGTCAGTGAAGTCAAGGCCGAGAAGCCCTAAGCTAGCTGTTGCCACGTGGAAAGCAACGAGGACAGTGACTGCCAGGGCAGAACATGGGAAATTCCTTGGGACCGATGAACTGGTTTCTTCAACAGATGAATGGCTCGAGGGGAAGAATGGAGTGCTATAAATTACCAAAGACTTAACACGAATGTCGCATGTGGCTCTGTGTGGACCCTGCTTGAACTAGCCTCAGTGAAGAGCCTGTGGAGAGCCAGCAAGGGTGCTCTCAGGGAGCTGCGCAGAGGCGATGTCTAAAAAACACAAGTCTGTATCTGTTGACATTCAACACAGTGATTGAAATAGCCATGGATGAAATGAAAAGATACCTGGGATCGTTTTAAAGATGCTCTAGCAAAACCAAACAAACCAAAAATGGGGGAATGAGGAGGGCACAGGGAAAAGTTGAGACAAGATAGGTAAAAGGTCAGAGGGTGAGACTGACGGCCAGGGGGCAATCGTTATTCTCATCTTCATCCCACAACCCATGCACATTCCCATGTGAAAAGATTTAAAATAAAAAGTGGAACAAGATAGAAAGCCCAGGGCTTGCCTGGTGGCGCGGTGGTTGAGAGTCCGCCTGCTGATGCAGGGGACACGGGTTCATGCCCTGGTCCGGGAGGATCCCACATGCTGCAGAGCGGCCGGGCCCGTGAGCCATAGCCACTGAGCCTGCGCATCCAGAGCTTGTGCTCCGCAACGGGAGAAGCCACAACAGTGAGAGGCCCGCGTACCGCAAAAAAAAAAAAAAAAAGATAGAAAGCCCAGAGGTAGGGCTTCCCTGGTGGCGCAGTGGTTGAGGGTCCGCCTGATGATGCAGGGGACAGGGGTTCGTGCCCCGGTCTGGGAGGATCCCACATGCTGCAGAGCGGCTGGGCCCGTGAGCCATGGCCGCTGAGCCTGCGCATCCGGAGCCCGAGCTCCGCAACGGGAGAGGCCACAGCAGTGAGAGGCCTGTGTACCGCAAAAAAAAAAAAAAAAAGAAAGCCCAGAGGTAAACCCACGCACCTATGGTCAACTAATCTATGACAAAGGACGCAAGGATATACAATGGAGAAAAGACAGTCTCTTCAACAAGTGGTGCTAGGAAAACTGGACAGGTACATGTAAAAGAATGAAATTAGAACACTCCCTAACACCATACACAAAAATAAAATCAAAATGGATCAGAGACCTAAATGTAAGACCGGACACTATAAAACTCTTAGAGGAAAACATAGGAAGAACACTCTGACATAAATCACAGCAAGATCTTTTTTTTTTTTTTTTTTTTTTTTTTTTCAGTATGCGGGCCTCTCACTGTTGTGGCCTCTCCCGTTGCGGAGCACAGGCTCCGGACGCTCAGGCCCAGTGGCCATGGCTCACGGGCCCAGCCGCTCCGCAGCACATGGGATCCTCCCAGACCGGGGCACGAACCCGTATCCCCTGCATCGGCAGGCGGACTCTCAACCACTGCGCCACCAGGGAGGCCCGCAAGATCTTTTTTGATCTACCTCCTAGAGTAATGGAAATAAAAACAAAAATAAACACATGGAACCTAATGAAACTTAAAAGCTTTTGCACAGCAAAGGAAACCATAAGCAAGACGAAGAGACAACCCTCAGAATGGGAGAAAATATTTGCAAACGAATCAACGGACAAAGGATTAATCTCCAAAATATATAAACAGCTCATGCAGCTCAATATTAAAAAAACAAACAACCCAATCCAAAAATGGGCAGAAGTCTTAAATAGACATTTCTCCAAAGAAGACATACAGATGACTAAGAAGCACATGAAAAGCTGCTCAACATCACTAATTATTAGAGAAATGCAAGTCAAAACTACAATGAGGTGTCACCTCACACCAGTTAGAATGGGCATCATCAGAAAAACTACAAACAACAAATGCTGGAGAGGGTGTGGAGAAAAGGGAGCCCTCTTGCACTGTTGGTGGGAATGTAAATTGATACAGCCACTATGGAGAACAGTATGGAGGTTCCTTAAAAAACTACAAATAGAACTACCATATGATCCAGCAATCCCACTACTGGGCACATACCCAGAGAAAACCACAATTCAAAAAGACACATGCACCCCAATGTTCACTGCAGCACTATTTACAATAGCCAGGTCATGGAAGCAACCTAAATGCCCATCGACAGACGAATGGATAAAGAAGATGTGGTACATATATACAATGGAATATTACTCAGCCATAAAAAGAACAAAATTGGGTCATTTGTTGAGACGTGGATGGATCTAGAGACTGTCATACAGAGTGAAGTAGTGAAGTAAGTCAGAAAGAGAAAAACAAATATCGTATATTAACGCATATATGTGGAACCTAGAAAAATGGTACAGATGAACCGGTTTGCAGGGCAGAAATTGAGACACAGATGTAGAGAACAAACGTATGGACACCAAGGGGGAAAAGCCACACGGGGGTGGGGGTGGTGGTGTGATGAACTGGGCGATTAGGATTGACATGTATACACTGATGTGTATAAAACTGATGACTAATAAGAACCTGCTGTATAAAAAATTTTTTTAATTTTTAAAAATTTAATTTTTTTTTTTTGCGGTACGCGGGCCTCTCACTGTTGTGGCCTCTCCCGTTGCGGAGCACAGGCTCCGGATGCGCAGGCCCAGCGGCCATGGTTCACAGGCCCAGCCGCTCCACGGCATGTGGGATCTTCCCAGACCGGGGCACGAACCCGTGTCCCCTACATCGGCAGGTGGACTCTCAACCACTGCGCCACCAGGGAAGCCCCCCTAAAATTTTTTTTAATTAAAAAAAAATTTTAAAGTGCAGGACTTCCCTGGTGGCACAGTGGTTAGGAATCCGCCTGACGATGCATGGGACATGGGTTCAAGCCCCGGTCCGGGAAGATCCCACATGCCACGGAGCAACTAAGCCCGTGAGCCACAACTACTGAGCCCGCATGCCACAACTACTGAAGCCTGTGCACCTAGAGCCCGTGCTCTGCAACAAGAGAAGCCATCGCAACGAGAAGCCCACGCACCGCAGCAAAGAGTAGCCCCTGCTCACCACAACTAGAGAAAGCCCGCATGCAGCAACGAAGACCCAACGCAGCCATAAATAAATAAATAAATAAATAATTTTTAAAACGTCTTTATTGGAGTATAATTGCTTTACAATGGTATGTTAGTTTCTGCTTTATAACAAAGTGAATCAGTTATACATATACATATGTTCCCATATCTCTTCCCTCTTGCGTCTCCCTCCTTCCCACCCTCCCTATCCCACAATAATTTTTTTTTAAGTGTACATGTACAAGACCCCCCACCCAAGGCCCACTGAATGGACGGTGTGGGAGGGTGTGAGGCTGGTGAGCACAGAGCTGGTGCTTCACGTGGGGGAAAGGGATGGAGCCAGTGGAGGTGGAAGGACCATCAAGGACGGGGCAGATCTGGACACAGTCCCAGGATGCCCACCACTGGCTGAACGTGGGGAGCATCAGCACCCAACACTGCCCCTCTCGGTCCTGAAGTGCCCACTGGGGGCAGTGGCAACTGTGCCCAGGCAGCATGCTCCCTGTGGCCTGAAGCCCCCGTAACTCAGAGGTGCCTGAAAGTGATGGGAGGGAAGGCTTCTGTTCCTCCTTAAAGAGTCTGTCTTTCTGATTCTACAAAGCACAAACGTAGCCCATGAACTGATTCTGCAGAGCTAGGATCCAACCTCTCCTGAGCAGTGCGTGGCCAGCAAAGGGCGAGGTTAGGTCCTGGGAAAAGGCCTGTCAGCCGACCTCCTGGCAACTGTCCCCCAATTTCCAGTAAAGCAGAGACGATTGGGAAACGGCTTTCAGGAATCCTCCCTGCAACTTCCTGGCAGGTTCCGAGTGGGATGCTGAGACCATAGAGAGTTTAGACAGTGTCTGGGACCAAGAGGGGCCATTTGTGTGAACCACAGGCGGGTAGGAAGGCCTGGGATGCATCCCCAGATCAGTCCTGTGGGCGTGGCCAGCTCAGGGCCAAGCTGGGAAACCTGGGCGGACACACTGATAAGATTCTTCTACCCTTACTTGATGAGGTCACAGCAGAGCAAGGGCAAGGCAGGCCAGCAAAGGGGCCCACAGCAGCTCCTCCCCTTGGCCGGGAGGACGGCACAACATTCATCATTATGTGAAGGGACATGTAAAGGCAAGAAAAGGGATTCCAAGTGGCCATAAGCCAGGTGTAAATCAGGACCCACACGGTGGCCAGCACAGCAAATATTTCTATCTAAAGTCACAGAAGAGCACAGAAAGCTTAGGGAAGAAATTTTAAGACATCCTGAGGATTAGAAAAACAGATGTAAATCACCTGCAACTGTCCCTGACACCTTCCCATGCATTTCTGTTTGCTCTTCTTGGGTCAGCAAATAAACACGGTCAGCACCAGACGGGCCACCTTCCTTTCTGCTGCAATTCCCACATGCCCACCTGTACTCCAACTCTCCCCTCATCCCCAGTGACCTCCAATCTGTGTTCTGTCCGTATGGTTGCATCTTTTCTAGAAGGTCATATAAATGGAATCATACTGTATTAGCTTCCTGTGGCTATGTAACAAGTCACCACTAACTTGGTGGCGTAAAACAACAGAAGTTTATTCTCTCAGTCCTGGAGGCCAGAAATCAGTATCCTTGGGCTGAAATCAAAGCATCACTGGAAGGGCTGACTTCCCTCTGAAGGCTCTAGGGGAGGATCCTTCCTAGCTTCTTCCAGCTTCTGGAGGCTCCAGGCATTCCTTGGCTTATGGCCGCATCACTCCAATCTCTGCCTCTGTAGTCACATCACCTTCTCTTCCTCTGCATCAAATCTCTCTCTGCTCTCTCTTAAAAGGTCACTTGTGGGGCTTCCCTGGTGGCGCAGTGGTTGAGGGTCCGCCTGCCGATGCAGGGGACACAGGCTCGTGCCCCGGTCCGGGAAGATCCCACATGCCACGGAGCGGCTGGGCCCGTGAGCCATGGCCACTGAGCCTGAGCATCTGGAGCCTGTGCTCCGCAATGGGAGAGGCCACAACAGTGAGAGGCCCACGTACCGCAAAAAAAAAAAAAAAAAAGGTCACTTGTGATCACATTTAGGGCCTATAAACCCAGGATAATCCCATCTCAGAATCCTTAACTCTTTAAAATAATTTTTTCTTGGCTTCTTTTTTATCTAAACATAGATTTACATTTATCATATTTTACTATTTTTTAAACTTTTTAAAACTTATTGAATGAAAGATTCTTTAAATTCTACAGTGCTTTACAATTTTCAGAAGTTTCACCCACATGATTTCAAATAATCCCATAATAACCCTTTTAAAAAAAATCTCCTACTCCTATACTGTCCCTCCCTGCTTCCCTCTCCCCACTGGTAACCACTAGTTTGTTCTCTGTATCTGTGAGTCTGCTTTAGAATCCTTAACTTACTCCCACCTACAAAGTCGTTTTTTTCACATAAGGTCACATTCACAGGTTCCAGAGGTTAAGGCCTGGACATCAGTAGATAAGGGGGCCCTTATCCGGCTGACCACACAACACTTAGCATAATGCCTTGGAGATTCAACCACGCCTGCTGTCACCAGAAGTTCATTCCTTTTTACTGCTTAGTATTAACCCACCATATTATACTACAGTCTGTTCATCCATCTGCAGACTAAGTGAGGACACTGGGGTCATTTCCAGTTTGGGGAACTAAGGAATCAACTGCTATAAACATTCACATGCAGGTTTTTGTGCAGACACGAGTTTTCATTTCACCTGATGAACAGCCAGAAGCGTGACGGCTGGGTCCAAATGGTAAGTGTATGTTTAATTTCATGAGAAATGGCCACACTGGCTTCCAGGGTGGCTGTACATTCTGCAGTCCCATCAGCAAGGAAGGAGAGTTCCACTTGCTCCCCGCCCATGTCAGGATTTAATGTTGTCAGGTTTTCTATTTTAGCCATTCTCGTAGGTGTGAAGTGGTATCTCGTGGTTTCAACTTGCACTTCCTTAATGACGTGGAATGTTCTCATGGACTAATCTGCCATTCTTGAATCTTTATGGTGAAGCTATACAAATCTCCAACGCATTTTTTAAAACTGGGTCATCTTATTATTGCGTTTTGAGAGTTCTTCTTATATCCTAGATACCAGAGCTTTAGCAGATGAGTTTTACAGAGATTTTTCTCCCAGTCTGTGGCTTGTCTTTTTATTCTCTTAACAATGTCCTTCAAAAAGCAGTCCTTAATTCTATTTTTTAAAATTTATTTATTTATTTATTTATTTATTTATGGCTGTGTTGGGTCTTCGTTGCTGCGCGCAGGTTTTCTCTGGTTGCGGCGAGCAGGGCCTACTCGTCATTGTGGTGTGCGGACTTCTCATCGTGGTGGCTTCTCTTGTTGCAGAGCACGGGCTCTAGGTGCGTGGGCTTCAGTAGTTGTGGCATGCGAGCTCAGTAGTTGTGGCTTGCTGGCTCTAGAGCACAGGCTCAGTAGTTGTGCGGCACGGGCTTAGTTGCTCTGCAGCACGTGGGATCTTCCCGGACCAGGGATCAAACCTGTGTCCCCTGCATTGGCAGGTGGATCCTTAACCACTGCGCTACCAGGGAAGTTCCGCTCCTTTCTTTTTTTTGAATGGCTCCATTTTATTAAAACCTTCTAAATTCTTACCAACTTCCCTCTCCTCTCCGCAAAAAGAAGTTCCAGAGAACTGCTGAGTCCAACGCCACCACCCCCGCCAGATCCCACTGCAGGGTCTCCTTCAGAGTCCCATGTCTGCATGCTCTCTGCATTATGACCCCAGACACTCCCTGGGTGCTGACCAGCCAGATGGTGCAGGGTTTGAGGACATCATCTGGTTTCAGCCTCACAACACCCGTGGGGTGGGGTGGGGTAGGTGGTGTCCTGCCTGCCCGATACCCCTGCCTCACCCTGAGCGGCAGCACACGCTGCTCCACTGCTCACACACCCATAAAGCCAACAAGTCAGGCCTAGGCCATGTGGAACCAAGACCACTCCCCTGCCGGGTCCCGTGTCCCTCGTGTGCCAGTCGACACGACTGCCCCAGGTGTCCAAAGCAGTGACTCTACAGAGGGGCACTGGACAAGTCAGAGCACAGGGGACGTCAGTACACAGGAAGGGCAAAAGGACCCGCAGGGCAGGGTCTGGTGTGTGTTCTACTTAAATGTCGGTGGGTGGGTGGCATCTGAGCCCTGACTGGAGGGGAGCTGCACGGACTTGCTGGGCACAGGCTCTCCATGGAAATCACAGCCAAATTGAACATGGTGACTTGTGGTATCAAGGACAGCAGGCCTCCATCAAGAAACTCACTCCCATCTTTGACTACTCAGATATCAGGGTTCCTGCTGTTACGACTGAGGAAAATAAGGTACAGACAGGGGGCAGAGCTGCTGGAGGTCACAGGGCAGGGCTGGGGGCCCCAGTCCACCAGCAGAGCTGATCCCAACCTCACAGGAAGGCCAGTCCTGGGGCCCTCACACGGCTCATGCTCAGTCACCGCCCCATTAGACTGTATCCCAATTTCACAATTTATCCAAACTCTGTGAAAAGCACGTGACCCCGTAGTAATGGGATGAGACAAACATTTGCTAAACAATTCTTCACATTAAAGTGCTCCTTGGGGCTTCCCTGGTGGCCCAGTGGTTGAGAGTCCGCCTGCCGATGCAGGGGACACGGGTTCGTGCCCCAGTCCGGAGGATCCCACATGCCGTGGAGCGGCTGGGCCCGTGAGCCATGCCTGCTGAGCCTGCGCATCCGGAGCCTGTGCTCCTCAACAGGAGAGGCCACAACAGTGAGAGGTCCGTGTACCGCAAAAAAAAACACAGAAAAGTGCTCCTATTCCGCTGAGCCCTGTTCCATCCACAGCTGCCTGCAGCACATCCCAGGCCTGCCCCCAGGGGAGTGCGCTCTCATGAGCCACCAACCCTGCCACCTCTCTGAGCTCTGCAACCCACGCCTGCGCCAGGCCCTCTTTTCAACACCTTTGCCTCGTTATTATTTCATCTTTCCCATCTGCCTTTCCTCAAATAGAAAAATTAAGAAGCCGCCCCACGTCAGTACCTGCTGCACGCCCCCGGCACACGCACCCTGCAGCACTGAGCAGAGCCTGCGGAGGAGCCAGGTCCACACGCTGGACTCAGCTCCCTGTCCCCACATGGCCGAACCTCGGATCTCATCTTGTCTGTGTTACCGCTGCCCTGTGGGAACAGAGCAAGCTTGCGCAAAGGACCACAGCACCGTGTCTCGGAGTTTGCAGCCCAGGCCCTTTGCTCTGCTCTGGGGACCTGAGGCCCCCTCCCTCTGAGCAGGGAGTTGTGTCCTTGGCCTCATCTTACTCTCTTTCAGGGAGCCCTTGACAAGGCTGATGGAAGCACACCGGAAATGCAGACAAATAGGAAGGAAGATATCTGGGGCACTCTGCACCATTGCGCTTCTGACGTGCCTCGCCAGGAGCCTGAATGCTGGGTGGGCTTGTTTTTCCTTTCTATTTATTTATTTATTTAATATTTAAAAAAGAATTTTTTTTTGATGCGGACCGCTTCTAAAGTCATTATTACAATAAAGTTTGTTACAATACTGCTTATGTTTTATGTTGTATGTTTTGTTTTTTTGGCTGCAAGGCATATGGGATCTTAGCTCCCCGGCCAGGGATCGAACCCGCACACCCCCTGCATTGGAAGGCGAAGTCTTAACCACCGGACTGCCAGGGAAGTCCCTGTTTTTCCTTTTTAAATGCTCACTAAAACTCATCATCAGGCACTGAACTCAGCATCAAACTTCACTCTGCTCTAACTTGTCCTCTGCCCATGACCTGGGGGCAACATGATCTCTCTCTCTCTGTCTCTCTCTGTCTCTCTCTCTGTCTCTCTCTCTGTCTCTGTCTCTCTCTCTCTAAGGAAGCTGAGGGCTTGACCTAGATGGCCTGGGTCCTCTGGGGCACAGCCCAGGATGCTGCTCTGCATCTCGGCGAGGAGCTCAGCTCGAGTTGCTCCCTTCTCATCACCTACAAAGTGCCCCAAACCTGTCCCAGGAGATGCAGGCACAAATCACAGACAAATAAATGCCATGGCTGAGAACTCGGCCTTCTCTCCCCTTTGGGATGTGATCCCCCACCCCACCCCGTGGCCTCCAGCTGGTGCCCACAGCAGGGTCACTCTCCTGTATCTCCTTCTCACACACACAAATGACCTGCAATCTGGACCTGGGAGCTGCCAGGTCAGGGACCTGCCTTCCCAGCCTAGGAGCTCACTCAGCATTGGTCCCACAGTGTCACCTCGGACACATGCTCCCAGTCCATGTTACCTCTCCACCCCACCAGCCTCTGACCAGCTTCAGGCATCAGCTCCAGACCATATTCAACACCCTCCGCCACTTCTACCACTGCAAAGGAGTAAATCCTAATTGCTCAGAACCACAGAAAAGGCCTCACCATGCAGACCCTGCCTTGAACACACCACCACTCACCAGCTGGGGACCCCGGGAAGGGAGACTGCCTCTGAGCAGAGCTGATTCTCGAGCAGCTGGGCAGTAAAGGCTGCCTCTACCACAAGGTTGGGTCAGAGACACGGCCTTGGAGCACAGGCTGGGATACTGTTCCTGAGGGTTCCAGAGACATCCTGGAGGCTTGGAGAAACGTCTGGACAAGCCAACCTCCCCAGAGAGTTGGGTAATCTCTCTCTTTCTAGCAACTCTGATATATATATATATTTTTAAGATTAATTTTATTTATTTATTTATGGCTGCGTTGGGTCTTCGTTGCTGCGCACCGGCTTTCTCTAGTTGCAGCGAGCCGGGGTTACTCTTGTTGTGGTGTGCAGGCTTCTCATTGCGGTGGCTTCTCTTGTTGCGGAGCACAGGCTCTAGGCACGTGGGTTTAAGTAGCTGTGGCACACGGGGTCCAGTAGCTGTGGCACACGGGCTCAGTAGTTGTGGCTCACGGGCTCTAGAGCACAGGCTCAGTAGTTGTGGCGCACAGGCTTAGTTGCTCTGCGGCATGTGGGATCTTCCCGGACCAGGGCTCGAACCCGTGTCCCCTGCCTCGAACCCGTGTCCCCTGCCTCGGCAGGCGGATTCTTAACCACTGCGCCACCAGGGAAGCCCAACTCTGATATTTTGAGCCAGAAAACTCCAAAAGTCTCAAAGAGCCATCAAAACCTGGGAGAAGAGAATTCCCTGGCGGTGCAGTGGTTAGGACTCCGCGTTTTCACTGCCAAAGGCGCGGGTTCAATCCCTGGTCAGGAACTAAGATCGCACAAGTTGCGTGGCAGGGCCAAAAAAAATAAAACAAGAATTTGTTTTAAAAAAAATCCGGGAGAAAAGATGGCCTAGGGCTTGGGACCCGCCTACAGGTCCCTCGGTCATCGGCATGCTCTTGTGGCACCAGGGGGTGGGCACTGACTGGGCCCAGGGCTTGTCCTGGCCTGCCCTCAAATGTGTGGGGCAGGAGAGAGCAGAACAAACGTGACAAACAAACACGTGTGAGGTGTGTGTTCTGGGCAGCAAGGCCTCAGAAAGCCAACACCGCTGAATTCAGCCCACAATCTTCCTTCTCCTGGAGGAGCACTAGGGCGCCATGCACGCAGCTGGGCCTGGGTGCAGCCTGCAGTTTGGGGATAGGGCTTTGAGCAGCCAGGTGGCTGGCTCAGATATGGGCCCCTAGTTACCAGCTACATGTCCCAAGAAAGTCTTCAACCTCACAGGGTCTGACATGGAGCAGGCTGTATGAAATCGGCACATTTTTAAACTTGTCTTTGAGAAACAGAACCTAACCTGACCTGGCCGAGGCCGGGCTGTGCTGGACCCTCGGGGAGGCCCTGGGAGCCAACACTGCCCTGAGTCCTGCACCTGCAGAGATCTCCACAGTGAGGACCCGTGTGGCTGTCGGGCACTCAGGTCTCATCACTATCAGAGCCCAGAACGGATCAGTCCCTTCCGATCCTTGCTTGGCCTCCGACAGACCCAGGTGTCAGTCTCTGGGAACAGGAGGATCCTCTATCACCCTGACAGACAGAACAGGCCTTCCTGGAACAACCTGGACTTTCAGACTCTGGACACTCAGGAGCTGCTGGAGCCCAGAGAGGCAGGGCCCAGCTGCCCATCCAGCTGTCATCCCAGCCATTGGCTTCAGACCAACCCCTCAAAGGGCTCTCTGCCAGCTGCCGCTGCTGGGTGGTGAGTACAGCCCCCTCTGAGCACGGACGGGCTGACTGGGAAGTCTGCGGGGCGGGTTGCCTCCACCACACTCCTCCTGACCTGGAGTTCTGAGAAATGTGCCCACGGGCCCCCGGCAGGTGAGCAGCGAGTGACGCTTGGCCCAGGCCGCCTCTCCAAACACATCAGCTGCCACCTGGCTCCCATCAGCAAAAGGATCAGCCCTGTTCTTGGGTTAAGTTGTGCACAGGTGTCCACCAAGGTCCACCAACTGACTGCCCCCCTAGAAACATGACCTGCCCCCAGAGCAAACCGCCCAACGAGAAATGTCACCAAACTGGGCCCATGCTGCAGAGCAGGTGGGGCAGCAATGCTGGTCTCTTCTGGGGTGGGAGCAGCATGCGTTCTGCCAGCAGCTTGCACCCAATGGCCCTCAAGAGCCTGACCGTGGGGACCTCCCGTGGACAAGGTCACGTGTTTCCACAATCAGCTCTGGGTGCATGAGGAAACTGAGGCTCAGGGAAGCCAGCAGCTTTGCTCAAGGTCACCAGCTCAGGAAGCGGCAGAGGACACACTCAAACCCAGGACCGCCCCCCAAACCAGGGGGCGGAGGGCCCTCTACTCTTTTAGGACAGATCTTTGCCCCTGACTGCCTTTCCTTCAGCATCAATGGGGTCATGCTGCTTTGGATGCTCCTGTCACCCTCCTCAACAGGCTGACCAGCGTCCTCGCCGGAGCTGCACGGGGCGCTCCTGTTTCTGCAGATCCATTTTCATTCATCAGCCTGCTGGAGGAGAGCCTTGCCCTGAAAGCACAAATGAGCCAGAAGTCTGAAACCGTCAGCCACCTTTTTACAGAACATCTTGTCACCTGCCTAAAAACAAAAGTGACTGATCTCGGCTCAAAGTGACAAGATTAAGCATTGTGTATTTGTGTAAAGCTGACGCGCTCCAGAAGCCAGAAGGCAGCTGGAGTTCTGCTGAGCAAACCGCGGATCTGAGTGAGAACAGAGCGTAGACGTAAATGAGGAGTCCTTCCAGGACTCTTATAAGCATTCGTCAAATCACATCCTGCAGCCCTGGGGGCTCACGGTGACCCCCTTTACGATATTCAAACCCAGCACTTGTGTGACACCCGCCCTAAGCCACTGTCTGAGGCATTCTTCCCTGCATCCACCCGGCTGACTCCTCAACTGAGGCTTCCTCAGAAAGGCTCCCAGTGGGGCACGCTCACTCAGACTCCTGCCACCAGGTGAGGACATCTCCCTGACAGACATGCTGGGCTGGTCTGAAGATGAGTCCCAGGAAGGAGGATGTCCTATCACTGCTGGTCTCCAGCGCAGATGGTCTGGCACCAGGTCACCCAAGTCAGGGCTCAGCCGCATGCAGAGTAGAGACGTGAGCCAGCCCCAACCACACCGTGTGGCAGGTGAGACGCTGCTTCCGGGAGCAGGGAACAAACGTCCCTGCCTGGCTATCTCTCCTAAATATGATCTGGAAATAATCCCAAGCTCACAGAAAAGCTGCAAGAGCACAAAGAATACCCAAATACCTTTAAACCCCACACTGACCTGCCCACAAGCTCTCTGCCCCTACGCACACATGCACGCCATAACGTATAGATTTGGGTGCACACACTTGCTTTCCCAAACCAATTGAGAGTAAGTTGCATACACCACTGCGCTTCACCCCTAAACACTCAGTGCGTCTCCTAGGAGTAAACCACATGACAGCCGCCAGCTTCACCATGTTCATTACTGACGGGACACTGTGCACCACTGTCTACCTTCCACGTTGCCACCTGGCTCGGTGGTGTCCTCCCACTGCCCTCCCTCCAGTGAGGAGAACAGCACACAGCACTGAGCCACCCCGTCTCATCAGCCACCTTTAATCTGGAGGTTTCTTGGCTGTTTGTTTGTTTGTTTATTTATTTATTTTTGGCCGTATTG
Source organism: Mesoplodon bidens (assembly GCF_964165515.1). NCBI lineage: Eukaryota > Metazoa > Chordata > Mammalia > Artiodactyla > Ziphiidae > Mesoplodon > Mesoplodon bidens. Next base: position 140,376,571 of record NC_138160.1, read on the forward strand.
GGTCTTTGTTGCTGTGTGTGGGTTTTCTCTAGTTGTGGCGAGCGGGGGCTACTCTTCGTCATGGTGCACAGGCTTCTCATTGCAGTGGCTTCTCCTGTTGCGGAGCACAGGCTCTAGGCTCACGGGCTTCAGTAGCTGTGGCATGTGGGCTGAGTAGTTGTGCCTCGCGGGCTCTAGAGCGCAGGCTCAGCAGTTGTGGCTCTTGGGCTCTAGAGCGCAGGCTCAGTAGTTGTGGCGCACGGGCTTAGTTGCTCCGCAGCATGTGGGATCTTCCCGGACCAGGGCTCCAACCCGTGTCCCCTGCACTGGCAGGCGGATTCTTAACCACTGTGCCACCAGGGAAGCCCTCTTGGCTGTTCTTTGACGTTTAGGACATTGACATTTTTGGAGGATACAGGTGCCCCTGCCTTTTCTTTACTAGAGCATGCTACATTTTGGGTCTACCTAGTGTGACTGTGATGAACTGCACTGTGCTCCATCCGCATGATGGGAGGTGACCATTGTCCTCCACGGCACCCCACCCAGAGGCACTCGCAGAGGGGTCTGTCTGCCCTTCTGGGATGGTTAACTCTGATCACCCAGGCAGAGCCACCCTGTTCGGTCTGCCTTCTCCCCATGCAGGTCACAACAGACGCTTGCTCTCCACCCACAGCCCGGGTTCAGCCAGCCCCACCCTCCATAGCTTCGTGGTGGTGACTGTAAAACTCAGTCCCTGTCTCTGGCAGCCTCGGCATCCCACCATAAGCAGGAGCCCTCCCTTTTCCCCACTAATTTATTTACATGCTACCATCAGCAGTATGGTGAATTTCATGTATCAACTTGGGTAGGCCACGGAACCCAATTGCTTGGTCAAATACCAGTTGCAGTGAAGGCATTTTTTAGATGTAATTAACATTTAAATCAGTAGACGATGAGTAAAGTAGATTACCCTCCACAACCCTCCCAATCAGTTGAAGGCTGTAAGAGAAAAAAGGACCAAGATCCTCTGGAAAAAGGAGGACTTCTGCCCCTGCACAGCCTTTGAACTCAAGATACAACATCAGCTCTTCCCCAGGTCTCCAGCCTGCCAGCCTGCCCCACAGGTTTTGGACTTGCCAGCCCCCATGACTGCATGACCCAATTCTTTAAAAGAAGTCTCTTCTCAAACACAAATGGCAAATAGACACATGAAAAGATGCTCAACGTTGCTAATTATTAAGAGAAACGTAAATCAAAACTACAATGAGGTATCACCTCACACCGGTCAGAATGGCCATCATTAAAAACTCTACGAGGACTTTCCTGGTTGGCGCAGTGGCTAAGAATCCGCCTGCCAATGCAGGGAACACAGGTTCAAGCCGTGGTCCCGGAAGATCCCACATGCCGCGGAGCAACTAAGCCCATGCACCACAACTACTGAGCCTGTGCTCTAGAGCCTGTGAGCCACAGCTACTGAGCCCGCGTGCCACAACTACTGAAGCCCGCGTGCCTAGATCCCGTGCTCCGCAAAAAGAGAAGCCACCGCAATGAGAAGCCTGTGCACCGCAACGAAGAGTAGCCCCTGCTCACCACAACTAGAGGAAGCCCACGCACAGCAACGAAGACCCAACACAACCAAAAATAAATATAAATAAAATAAATTAATTTTAAAAAAACTCTATGAATAACAAATGCTGGAGAGGATGTGGGAAAAGGGGAACCCTCCTACACTGCTGGTGGGAATGTAAGTTGGTACAGCCAATATGGAAAGCAGTATAGAGGTTCCTCAGAAAACTAAAAATAGAAATAGAATTACCATATGATACAGCAATCCCACTCCTGGGCATATATCAGACACAAAACGATACATATGGGACTTCCCTGGTGGTCCAGCGCTAAGACTCAGCGCTCCCAATGCAGGGGGCCCAGTTTCGACCCCTGGTCAGGGAACTAGATCCCACATGTCGCAACTAAGACCCAGAGCAGCCTAATAAATAATTTTTTAAAAGATACATGCACCCCTACGTTCACAGCAGCACTATTCACAATAGCCAAGACGTGGAAACAATGTAAATGTCCATGGACAGATGAATGGATAAAGAAGATGTGGTACCTAAATACAACGGAAAACTACTCAGCCATAAAAAGGAATGAGATAATGCCATTTGCAGCAACATGGATGCAACTAGAGATTACCACACTAAGTGAAGTAAGTCAAAGAGAAAGACAAATACCATATGATATCACTTATATGTGGAATCTAAAATATGACACAAATGAACCATCTATGAAACAGAAACAGACCCACAAACATAGAGAACAGACTTGTGGTTGCCAAGGGGGAGGGGGGTGGGGGAGGGATGGAGTGGGAGGCTGGGGTTAGCAGATGTAAGCTATTATACATAGAATGGATAAACAACAAGGTCCTACCCTATAGCACAGAGAACTAGATTCAATATCCTATGATAAACCATAATGGAAAATATATTTTAAAAAGAATGTATATATTTGTATAACTGAATCACTTTGCTGCACAGCAGAAATTAACACAACACTGTAAATCAACTGTACTTCAATAAAAAAAAAATTTTTTTTAACACACACAAGGGAATTCCCTGTCGGTCCAGTGGTTAGGACTTGGCACTTTCACTGCCGTGGCCTGGATTCGATCCCTGGTCAGGGAACTACGATCCACAAACTGCGAGGCTCAGCCAAACACACACACACACACACACACACACACACACACGCACGCAAACAAGTCTCTTCTCGCTCCTTCACTCCTATTGGTTCTGTTTCTCTGGAGAACCCTGATATGGACAGACTCGTGGACTGCCTTTTGCAATGGTCTCAAGTGCATTCCAGTCCTTACTTATCCTGATACTCAGATTGTCTCAGACTGGCCCTGGGGTCCTTGGTGCCGGCTCCCAACTCATCCCCGCCCTCCTCTGAGACCTCTCTGACGTCCTAGCACCACAAGAGGTTCTGGCCAGAGCCATGGGGTTGTCCAGCTCTCAAAGGAGCCCCGGTTCCGAGACTGAGACTAGGAACCTTCCTCATTCCTCACAGCAGATTACAGAGGTCCATGCCCGAGACAGCTGCTGAGGGCCCTACATCGGAAGAAGTGTACAGAACAGGGCTCACATTTGGGGCGTCCTTGAATTTGGGTGGGAAGAAAAAACACATTTATTTCCACTAACTGTAACTTAGCATTTCCTTCAGTTACAAAGGCAGGCAACAAACTACAGCAGTTATGAGCAGTATCAACTCTGATATGCTTTAGCGCATCAAATGATGGTTTGTTGCTGTCTTCAAACACCATTTTTGCTCACCACAATTTCAAAATTACAGCAACTAGATCCACTGCTAGATCTCATCACTTAACACATTAACATAATAAATTTGTTACTAGGTCACACATTCCTTTTTAATACTTTATTCACTCTCTGTGTAGCACATTTCCTTGGTAATTCTACATACTTTAGGCATCTGAGAGGGATCATGCCCAGAAAGGGCCGAGGCCCCTGTCTGTGATTCAGTGACTTACCAGGAGCTGCCCCAAATAGGGCATGGCCACGACAGCCTGACTGGGAAGGTGCTTATAAAGTAGGCTGTAGTTCAAAAAAAATTACCCCTACTAATCCACTGTCTCTAAAACACTATTTACTCCTGGCCTCAGAAAGTTGGGGGTGAGGAATCACCAGATAAGCCACGTAAAGTGCTAACTCGGGCATGGAATGTCAGCACCCCGGCCTCCACACCAGTACTGCTGATGCCCACGGGGTGGGGGGGTGGGGGTCCTCCATGCAGTGGGGAACACATGGCTGAGTCCTAGAGCATCTGGTTCCAATTATTTAAAATGCCATTATTACATCATGAACACAGGTGCATGCAGGCGCCACAAGATGTCACACAACTGAGAGGACATTTGGAAATGAATGATCCCCCCCCCCTCCCTGCCTGTCTGGAGTACCTCCCCCTGAGCAGGCCCCTCTCTAAAGTCTCGCCTTCTCACTCAGGTTGCCCTTCTGCAGCGTCAGGCTGCCTACTCCCTGGAGTGGCTGTCCCTCCTGCCCCATCTCCCCAAACCCCCTGGCAGGAAGAGCCTGTGTGCTGGCCTCAGCTGGGCCTCCATCAGCTGGGCTTAGAGGACACCAGGAAAGGCTAGAATAAGTACATGTTCCCCCCACACCCAGCAATTCCTCCTAAGACCCCCTCCCACCCCCAAAATGAAAAGAGCAGCTCTGAACACCTCACAGAGCAGGCTGGGCCAAACTGCTGCTCCTGATCTGGTGCGGTTTCTAAAGCCACTTGGACAAGCAGAGGCGACGGCAGGCTGCCTTCGTCTTCTGCACCAAGACCAGACCAGGAGGGTAACTAAGGAGGAGAGCAGGGGATGTACCAAAGACAAACCATTTCTACAAGCCCGGGGATTTGTATGAGAACCTAAAAAGGAAAGAAGGAGACCGTCACAGGCAGCTCAGACCCCAGGGTGGTGAGAAGGGGCCACTGTCACCAGAGCTGCCCACCAGGCCCTGCTGGGAAGCTCTACCCAGCACCTACCAAAAAACACCCTCTCTGTACTGCGGCACTGCAGAGCTTGCCTGGGCTCTAGGCAGCATAATGACACCTCTGTCCCCTCTGAGGCTGCTAGCCAGGGCAGAAAGGGCTGGGCTTCCCTGAACGCAGGGTGTGGGGCTTCATCTTGGGCAAAAACCAGAGACCATTAAATGGGGGCGAGATGCCCGACTCAGGAGGATGAAATGACAAGAACATGGCATATTTTTCCCTCTCTAACCTACCACGTGACCCAACGGGTAGGGCAGGCAGGACGTCCATACCTAGACAGCCCCACAGACAAAGGGAGAGGGCCCACCAGCCACCTGGTCCCTGGGAAACACCGTCCTTTACCCTGCAGCCTAGGAAAGGCCTGCTGGGTCACTGATCACTTTTCCCAGTGTTGTCTGCTCTGGTCCCAGCACACAGGTGCCCTCCAGAGGGGACAGTCCCAGAGACCCCTAAGAGGTGACCTGTCCTACAAGGGCACAGTAAGGTCTCTCTCACCAGGCAGGTAATCAGAAACAAAAATCAATACTAGAAATCTATCCCAGGGCATGAGGATCCCCAAAGACCAAAGACCCCCCCTGAAATCCCCCCAGGTCTTTCTACCCCCCAGGTCCCTCCTCTCTGCTGCCTGGCACTAAAGACCACAAACGAAAATTTCCAACTCCCTACCTCTGCTCAGCTCGACCCCTCCCACCACCCCACACTCATTTGCCAGCATTCTGGGTGCCAGACCAGGTAACTGCATCTTCCAGCATCTTCTTTGCCTTCAGAGCTGCATCAGCTCTGCCCATGCCAGACTGGAATCCTCTCCCTCCACGTCCTGAGCTGGCAACCCCTGGACACCTGGCACCTTTGGCAGGTGCAATCTCAGAACCATCTCGCCTAGGACTTAATAGCTGGAGAAGGCAGCAAAAGCACTACAGCAAGCCGGAAGGATGGAGGCAGGAGGCAAGGACCCAGCAGCCAATAAGACAGATGCTGCCCTGTCCACTCAGGGTCCCTTGGCACAGTTTAAGAGTGGACAATAGAGTGACACTGGGAGAGGTTGTTCTGATGGGATGAGAGGGGGCGCTGAGCCGAGACCAGAAGGACAGGAGGTGACAGACCTCGAGGGAGGCCAGACCAGGGAAACGGAACAGGGAGAGAAGGGCCTGAGCACCCAGAGGGGCGTCGCTTGGTCCCACGCGCGTGTCAACCACTGCTCTGGGCAGCTGGGGCACAGAACAGGAGCCAGTAAGGAGCAGCAGGAGACCCCAGATGGGAGATGCTGGCCTCTGCCGTTCCTCCTCACTCGTGTCCCCATTAGCTCCCCACTACAGCTGAGGGAGGAAAGGCAGGGGGTGGTCCAAACAGAGAGAACGGTCTTAAGGATGCTGAGCCAGGCAGAGCAGAGTGACGGGGAGGGAAGAGGGGCCCCCAGCGCTAGGCAGAGCCGGCAGAAGCCAGGTCCCCTGCACAGCCACTTCCTGGGAGTCTGCACTAGGGTAGGGGATGGGCAGGCTGACCCCGAGTACCTCAGCCTGGGCTGTGGGAAAGATCTGACAGAGGCCAGTGCCTCTGCTGACCTTCTGACCTGAGCCTGGGGTGACAGGGCTCAGGGAGGAGGGCCGAGCAGAGTCCCCTGCACTCTCCAGAAGGGGCCTCTCCTTGGCACACCTGCTCCCTGCCCTGACGGCGGGGATTTGCACGCCCCAAAAGATGATGTCCAGGGTTTGGACAGGCGTGCAGATGTGGCCGAGTGCATCCTCTCCTCAGCGTGACAGCGATGAGCAGACGACACCCCTTCACGTGGCCCTTCATCTGACACTCCACTCAGTCCCCCGCAACCTCCAGGGAAGGGGCAACTGCTCCCTCCTCACAGAGGGAGAAACTGAGGCTCAGGCCATGCCTGAGCCCCACGACAAGGGAAGGAGGACTCAACCCAGACCGGCCAGGTCCCCACGCAGGTGCCTTTCAGCATCACCAAGCCAAACTTCAGATCCTGACAACCTCGAGCTGCGACAGCCGTGCCTGAGTGTGTGCCACGTGGCATGTTGGAGGAAAGGAGAGCCAGGCGTGAGCCCAGAGGTGGTGCAGCCCCTGCCTCACACAGGAGGACCTCAAGCACAGACACTGGCTGAGATTCCAAAAGAGGCAGGAGCCTCCTGCAGTGAGCAATCTGTCATCTCGGAGACAACGGAGCCAGAGCAACCTCCAGGCTCAGGAAGCAGCAGAGTCTCCCGAGGGGTGACCCAGGAAAAGTGCTGCCTCCACCACTCGGCTGCTCAACAGGCCAAACCTGAGGAGACCCAGCCATGTGCCACACCTGTGAGTGACAGAACACGTCTTCCTGGACTCGAAAATGCATAAAACCAGGTCAGGTGCAAGAAACAACTTTTCTTTTTTTTTTCTTTTTTTTTTTTTTTCCGATATGCGGGCCTCTCACTGCTGTGGCCTCTCCCGTTGCGGAGCACAGGCTCCGGACGCGCAGGCCCAGCGGCCATGGCTCACGGGACCAGCCGCTCCGCGGCACGTGGGATCCTCCCGGACCGGGGCACGAACCCGTGTCCCCTGCATCAGCAGGCGGACTCTCAACCACTGCGCCACCAGGGAAGCCCAAGAAACAACTTTTTTTAAAGTTTCTAGAAGGGTAGTCTGTGTAGAAGACACAGTGAGGCCAGCCTCAGCGACAGGAGGAGCACAGTGGACTCTCACCGTGGCCGGAATACCGAGTCTTCTAAGTGAGCAAACATCACTCCAGCAACACGAAACCCCTAGAAGGAAAACTCAAGTCTCCTGCCTTCCTACTCAACAACCTCAGGTCAACAAAACCATTTTATCTCAGGCCTGAAATTAGATTTCGGGAGCAGCTTACAATCTGCGCCATCACAGAAGGAGAACCTGGCAGGACTCCAGGCCAGCCGCCTCAGCGGAAGGAGGACCAGAAGGTCTATTTAGGAAAGGAAGACGGAAGTGTCTCGCTGGCACTGACAGCCGCGTGCATCGGCAGTGAGACTGCACAGTACAGTCCAAACGCTTTCTGGACTTCTAGACTAGGAACACAGAATCAACCAGAGTGAGAGATCAAGTGAAGCTGGGGGCCCTCGGCTGGTCCAGCCTCACATCACCACCACGCTGCCCCGGGGGCTGGGTTAAGGAGAACGTAACATGAAACTCACAGCCTTATGCAGGAACGATAAGCCAAAAGGTTCTAACCCCCTCCAAGGTCCAGGGTCCCCTCCTCCACACCACTCCAAGCCATTCAAACCCAACCCATAGCTGGGGGGGAAGGGCTGGGCATTGCTTGAAAGCTGAGGCAGCACCTGGAGGTGTCCTGTCCTTTCTTTATAGGAGATCGGAGCAGTGCACCTGCCAGGCTTCCACATCAATCAACCGGTCCCAGCAGAGACAGGGAACCAAAGGCTTAAGAACAGGAATGATACACTGGGGCTTTCAGCAGCTGCTGGGACTCAAAAGCAAAACTTCTGTCTCAGGGCCCAGAACTAAGATCAGAGGATTCGCTTCCACTTCAGGATCTGCCGCTTAAGAGCTGTGTGACCTAAGTAAGACACTTAATCTCTCTGGCTTGGTCACACGGGGCTGTGCTGAAACAACGTACAGAACAGCACAAACCGGCTCTGCGACACACGTGACCTCCAGCTCCTTCCTGCCTCTCAGTTTTTGAACGCTGGAAAATAAAGCATTGCAACACTCTTTAAAAAAAAAAAAACAACAACCCTGACGCAAGTAAGAAGGCAAGGCCAAGAGACCTCCGAGGACCTCCAGAGTGAGGGAAACGACCCTCTAATCAACTGTGTGGTCAGTTTTCTCATCTGAGAAATGGGAATGACCTTGTTCCTGCCTTTTTTGTCCCCACCAGGGACGGCTGACAGGCCAGACCCAGACAAAGGGAGCGCCCCGCCCCCCAAACCAAGGGAACCATCAGGGCTACGGAACCTTTCCCAAAACTGTATTGATGACCTCAAATAATATTCAACAAAGTGATAACAAGTCAATAATAATAAAAGTAATAATAATAAGTGCTCATTTAAGTAAAACATGACTACTAGCTGCACTCATGTTTCCACATCTGCCACGTACGTGGTGGGTATCTCCATAAGGACCCCAGTGCATGTTCAGCATTTGATTGAACCCCCTTAGATGGTGCTCACGAAGCACTCACCACGCAGACATCTGTCGTGGAGTCCTTTAACAGCAGCCCCATCAACCCTCTGGTCATGACATTTGAAATCGTGCAGGTCAAATCCAGTTTTCTCCAAGCAGGACCTGTCAGCAGATTCCTCCTCAAGGAATTGACTCTGTCAAAGGTAGAAATAGGAACCACCCTTGCAGGATGGAGGGATGATGGGGGAATTATGGCTTCCTTCAGGGAAGCAGCTGTGTGTTGGGGCTGATGGATGGCACATCCTCATCCCAGCCAAGGCCAGCATGGCACAGGGGCCCGGACCTCTCAGTGAGCCCTCACTCTGACCCAGGGACAAGCAGTGACTCCCACGGCCTGGCACAGTGGCCCTAACTGACCACCCCTGCCTCCTGAAGTTGGCGTGGGCTCAAACACTATACATATATGGAATAATTTTGGGAACCAACAGGGGCTATACAGACTAGAATTTTCCAATCCACAAGCACGTTTTTTCCACTAATATGTCACTGAGGTAAATGGAAGCAAACCCAAGACCCTGGAAAATAGTCTAACAACACAGTCTAAGTGCTTCAAAGTCATTGGGCAGCTGGGTCCACGGTCACACTCAAGCAAGTGACAAATGGCCAGCTGGTTGCCAACTTTACACATCTGACTTGCCAGAGAAGAGCCTATGAGTAAGTGTCACTCACAGGGACAGCCAAGCCAAAACTGAGGCGATCTTGTTTGGTCAAGAGTGTGGTGGGTCACAGACTTTCCTGGTGGTGTACTGGTCAAGAATCCACCTGCCAATGCAGGGGACACAGGTTCGAGCCCTGGTCTGGGAAGATCCCACATGCCACGGAGCAACTAAGCCCGCGAGCCACAAATACTGAGCCCATGTGCCACAACTACTGAAGCCCACACACCTAGAGCCCGTGCTCCGCAACAAAAGAAGCCACGGCAGTGAGAAGCCCGCGCACCGCAACAAAGAGCAGCCCCCACTCGCCGCAACTAGAGAAAGCCCGGGCGCAGCAGTGAAGACCCAATACAACCAAAAATAAATAAATAAATGAATAAATTTATTTTTTTTTAAAAGTGTGTGGTGGGTCACACCTGGGAGAAGAAATGACCACGCCACAATGCCGTTCTGGAGAGCAGACAGCACTCAGGTGGCACCCAGTGAGAGAGCTGAGGGGGTTAACTGGCGCGGGAGTGAGCCCCATTCAAAGACACACACACCCCAAGAGGAAAAGGCGACGACTGGCGCAGACTGAGAAGACGGTACAAGTGGCTAAAATACATGAGAAGCCACCAACAAAACACAAATGAGAGATACCATTTTTGCCCAGCACTACCACAAAATTAGGAAGAATAAGACAATCTGGTATGCAAAAAGAAGTGGGAAACGTCCTGGGACGCGCTCGCAGAGGTGGCATGAAAGGTCAGCTGCTGGGGGCAGTGGGGAACAAGGCACAACCCACAGGACAGCAGAGCCTGGCCCTCCCTCGAGCCTGTGGTCGGGATGGCCAAGTATCTTGAGCCAGGTGCCAGTTGCTCAGGGGAGCAGAGGAGGATGCACTGGAGTCACGGGGCAGGACCTGAGGGGCCTCAGCATTCAGCAGGGTGTGCTCTGTGGGAGTGAGGCACTTCCCACTGGACTGCCTGACACACCTGGCTGGTGCCTAAGAGCTGGCTGCACCATGTCAGAGCAAAACAAAGTCGGAAACCACTGATCCAGAGAGAGAAGGCCCAATCAAATTCAGAGGCTCACGGCAAAGGCCTGGTGTGTGCCAGGCCCTCTCATGCACACTCTGTCCTTGGGGAGCATTCTGGACTCCAGGAGTGTGCTTCTTGGTGGGCAGGAAGGAGGGGAGGCAGCAAGAGCACCGACACTAAAGAGGAGACCTTTTTTCTTTTTGGCCGCGCTGCACAGCTTGTGTGATCTTATTTCCCCGACCAGGGATCAAACCCGGACCCTAGGCAGTGAGAGCGAGGAGTCCTAACCACTGGACCGCCAGGGAAGTCCCGAGGAGACTTTCAAAGAAAGGCCTTTGGCTGTCAAGGAGAGAATGCTGGGGCCTGGGCAGCGGGGTCCCCGGGAGCCCTGTGAATCACACATCGCCGCCCACAGGTGGCCCCCAGCAGCAGTGAGTGGCAACACCACCCGGCTCTTTGTAACAGGTGGCAGAAACTCCATGTTAGGCCACCAAATGTCCCAGAGCTCTGTAGGACAGGAGTGGCCCCTATCACTGTGGCTGGATATCCCGTTAAGGACCCACACTCCCAGCCAGTGATGAAGGAGGGCTCCAGGAAAGCAGTGGACCCAGAGAAGAGACACGGCGACCCTGGGGTGACGGCACAAGAACACACGGCAGGCCCCGTGTCTGTGGGTGCAGAGAGGCTTCCGGGAGCCATGACCACAGAGCTATCTATGCTGACAGAGTGCTTTCCGTGAGCCGTGGGTGTGACAGGAGTGAGTCAGGAGGGGACAGAGGGCATCCCAGGTGAGGGGGGCAAGGGGCACAGACCCCTAGGGAGGGAGGGGTGCAGGCCTGCACCAACTGCTCCAGGTGGAGGCACTGGCGACAGCGGTGCTGCAGACTGCTGGGGCAGCCAAAACCCAGGGTGAGCTGGCCTTTGTCAATTCTGCAAATGGGGACCACAGCACCACAGAAAACCCTCCAACCAGCCAAATTAGGAGGAAACCTTTAGAGTCAAAAAGTCAAATATCCCAGGCTTCCCTGGTGGCGCAGTGGTTGAGAGTCCGCCTGCCGATGCAGAGAACGCGGGGTCGTGCCCCGGTCCGGGAAGATCCCACATGCCGCGGAGCAGCTGGGCCCGTGAACCATGGCCGCTGAGCCTGCGCGTCCGGAGCCTGTGCTCCACAACGGGAGAGGCCACAACAGTGAGAGGCCCGCGTACCGCAAAAAAAAAAAAAAAAAAAAAAAGTCAAATATCCCCACCAAGGACATTCCAGGACCCCAAACAGTGGCTTTTGGGGTTTCCCAAAACCCTATCCATGAAGGAAGACAAACAGCAGCAACACCACTGGCCGCATCCCAGATCTCCAGGACAGAGGAGCAGGAACGCGGCGCGCAGCATGGTCAGTGTTCTGCAAGGAAACTCAATGACCTTCCTCTTTTTGCTTCTGAGCCAACTCAGGGAAGAAGTTCTGGGCCCATAAATGCAGAATCCAAAAGCCCCTACTTGAGGAAAGCATTCAGCAGCCTAGCAAGGTTTGTCAATGCCCAGGAAGGAGCCTGGTCACTGGTAACAATACGGGGCTCCAAGCAAATGCCCCAATGCTGCCATCTGGGGTGCCCCCAACCCAGGCAGGCTGTGGAGGCTCGGAACGCCCTGGGAGTGGGATGACACTGCCCGGGATGAGGCCAGAATCTCACCAAGGGTTCCTGGGCAGAGCCGGGGCCCAACCCCCATGGCATGGGCCACCCAGTAGGACTCCCCGGCCCGCACCAGAGTCACCCCTGTCACCTGCTTTATAAAGTGGCGTTTAAAGCTGGTTTTACTTGGTAAAAAGGGAACCCAGCTCAAAAAGAAAAACGTTAAAATTAGCATAACACACCAGGCCCAGACCCGCTGCAGAGGAGGTGTTGTGAGCCGCGGGTCTGGAGAGCGCTCCGGCGGCACTGTCCACCCCGGGGCCTGCGCTGCTGCCCCCAGCAACTCCAGAGGGGATTTTATGGTGCTCTGGGAGGGAATACCACCACCCTGGGGTGAGAACTGGGATGAAGCTGGTGAGGAGGAGGCGGCAGAGCTTTTATATTTGGAAAAGGAATCTGGCAGAGCCGGAGAATGAGGAAGGGAGAGATCAGACACGTGTGACTGAGGAGAGTCCTCCCACTGAGAACAGTTAGGGCCTCCAGGGCAGGAGTCTGCTGAGGGAGCTGAGCTGACAGCACCCTGAACCTGGAGCCGGATGCCGGCCCTTGGAGTGACCGAACAGACTGGGCAGAGCGAGCTGGACAAGGCAACCACACAGGGCCTGCACCCCTCCTGGACACGGTCCCACCACGTGTTCATATGGTACGGTTCACCCCACTGCTACAGCGTGCCGATGTGGCTCCAGACGCTGGGACAGGAGCACTCACACCTCAGGGGACACGCTGAGTGCTGGGGATACACGGAGGAGCCCTCTGAGCAGAGAATACAAAGATGGGGGGAGAGAGAGGCCCACAGAGACCTAGAGGAAAAGTGTTTGAGGCACAGGCACACATGCTGTTTCCTGAAGCTTGTGCCCTGCGGTGCCGTGTGCTGGCCACCCTCCCCAGCACTCTGACCTGTTTGTCTGATCTCGGCACTCTTGGGAGAGGGCCGGGCTTCTTCCTCAGCACAGCCTCCTGGGCCTCCTGGGGTGTAGACTCTTCCCCACGACCAGCTCTGGCCCCAGGAACTCCACTTTTCCAACAGGTCCCAGCAAATGTTCCTTCTCCAGCAAGCCCTCCTGACCTGTAGGTGGAATTAGAGCCCACGGGACCGTCGCTCTTCACTCAGGACCCACAACGCCCGGCACAGGGCCAGGCACTCCAAAACTGGGATGTCACACCTGGGGCCTGGCTGCAGCCCGGCCTGTCCACCTAAGGACAGGTGCTCTGGGCCAGATGCCTGGGGCTGACCAGGACCCCACATGTCAGCATCCCACTTGCTTACTCCCTGCGGCCAGGGCCTCGCTTGGGCCTCAGAGCCTGGGGAGGACTCACCAGGTGGCTGCAGTGTGCAGAGGACACACACACACTGCTCCATTTCAGGCCCTGGGCAACGGGTGTTCGGCCACCATGTAGACAGGCTGGGGAGGTGCAGGGGACTGAAGAGAGGCAGGAGGCCAGCCACCCTGTTGAGGCATCTGCCCGCGTGGACTGACTGACGCCACTCCTGTTCTGTTTTTCAAATGCAGTCTTGTGACACTCTGAGTTACCAAAATCTCAAGGCACATCCTGAGTGAAAACGATGACGTGGGGATCACTGTTCTAAATTTCCCCTAAATTTTCCGCAGACTTCAGGATTCCTCCTGGATGCCTATGTGAAACTGCTGTGCACATCTGATTTCAGTCACGTTCACCTATGACTGGGCCAGAAAGGGAAGCAACTACAGGCTCCAGAATCCTCAATCCCAGCACCCGGTTTTCAAAGCAACAATGTTCTTCCGTCCAGAATTGGCCAGCTTGCAGAGCTCAGACCCCACCTGCCAGGCCTAAGGCCAGCTTGGTACCACCCACAAGGTTAATCAATGGCTTAATAAGTAACAACAAAGAACACAAGACCCAACTTTAAACAAACAGAGCTCCCAGCCTGCATCCTGCCTAAGGCCCGGCAGCATCTGTGCATGAACTGTGTCCCCGCTCACCACCTCTAACGTGCTCTTTACAATGGAACATGCCCCTCTGCTAAGCCCTGTACAGCCACCACCGAGTCCGGCCACCAACCTGTCCAATCGACAGGCTCTGAGGGCCCGCAAAGACCCCATAACCTTGAGCAGCAGAGGAGCCGGCTAGCCTGAGGTCTATGATGCCTGCACCCAGGAGATCCCTGGCCTATGGCTCCAACAGAGGAGCAAATGCCTACCTTTCAGAGACACCCCAGGCCTTGACTCTTCTGCTAGACAGCTAAGGCTGCAACATGGAAGGAAGGCACAGACCCCACAACATGACCCCCATCCCGCGGGGGGGTAAACTGCGGTCCAGAGGGTGGTGCCACTGTCCAGCCAGTCCCCTCTCCCCAAACCGTGTCCTGCACTGCACTCTGCAGCCACCCAGCCCATGCATGGTCAATACCAGTGAGAGTTTAGAAACAATACTGCCTGACTCCCTACCCCGGCCCTCAGCTGTCTGAGGTACAGAGCTCAGACACCCGGAACCTCTGTACCTAGGCCTGCTGGGTGCCCATATGAACACGGGGCAGTGGGCAGCCTCCCCAGGTCTGCAGGCTGGCTCAAAACCAGCCCCAGCTCAGCCAATTCGAGGTATCCTGCTTCACTGCCCCAGGCCTGGGCCCTGCGTCCTCCAGTGACCTGCTTCAGCACCTCCAAGTTCGCCCGCCCCCTGAGCTAAGCAACAGCAGGGGGACACCCACTCTGTGTGCTCACTCTTGAATGGCTGAGCCCCAGGAACAGCACCAGGAGCTCCAAGAAGAGGGCATGGAGGCAGAAGCCACGTCCGCTCAGACCAGCCACTCACCAAGGCTGAGCTGTGCCCAGCAGATCACACACTTGGCAATTCCTGTCACACGAAAGCATCCAGGCCTCAGTGAATTCTTACATGAGAGACCAAAACCAGGAGGAAGAGAGGCAGGTGGCAGGAGCTGTGTGAAGATCTCAGGACAAAGTGCAATCAGAGCCACGGCTCTGGGGCACAGACCCTGGTGAGTCACCTTCAACCCCTGGGGAAAAAGAGGTCCAAAGCCTTGTGCATTTGTAGCATGGCATCAGTCCACCTTCCGCTGACAGCCTGTAAGCCTCGCCCTGCACACCCAGGCACTGGCAGACCCCTTTCGCTGGCCCCACTCTCACAGCCCAGGCTCACCTGGGGGGTCACTAACCTCACCTGCTCAATGACAAGAAGGGACCCTCCCCACAGAGATGCTAGATGGCAGGGCTAAGACCAGGGAGGGCCAGGGGCCACATACCATTAATCCTACACTCCAGGCCAAACACCACCTCAGAATCCTTCTTAACACAGCTCCGCTTCCTGTCAGGGCAAGCTGGCACGGATCACTATGTCATGTGGCTCTACACACAAGGCTCTCAACTAGTGGGACCCTGTGTACAGGTAAAGGAGCAAGCATGGGCCTGGTGCCCTCCCCAGAGCAGGCTGGAGACAAGCTGGACATAGGCGACCAGGGCTGGTTGTCCTCATCCCACTAGCCAGATCCGCTGTAAGCTGAGCATATTTTGCTGGAACCAGCAGACATCTGTGAGCATCCAATACCAAAAATAGTACAACCAGAGGAGGAAGGAACATGTTCTTCTAGCTGTGGCCTGCCCCTGCCCCAGACATCTCCCAGCGGTCTCTCCACCCTGGGACGTCCCCAGTATGATCCTCCTTTGGACCTCCCCCTTCCCTCGAACTTCCCCCTACACCGTCCCCCTGCCCACCCTGCCACAGCTCAACAGTCCCATCTGATTCTACAAAGGGAGAAACGACACCATATAATAGCAAAATCATGCCATTTCTGGGAACAGAACCCAGAAACCACAGCCCCTTGGCAGAGGCCTGCCCGAGAAGGCCTTCTCTAGTGTCCAACTCAGAATCATCTACAGATGGCACTTGTCAGAATCTAACTACAGGTAGCACTCGTCCAGAGCTGAGAAAGCTCCAAAGGTTCACTGAACGCCAACCCCCGGGCCCCGCCTGAGGACAGCTCACTCCTGGGGAGCAGAAGAGGCCTGCTGCCTGTCATCTCCACACAAGGGACCCAAGGGACCCATCTGAAACCACTGTCATCTGACTGTTCCTCATGTCATGAAACACACATTCGAAAACACTGCGGGAACTGACCCCTTACTGGGCACAATCCCCCCTCGGAAGGTGACACCAGCCCCACTGTACACCCACGGAGCTGAGGCTGAGGGATGAGGAGGACTTTAGCCAGAGCCTGACTCGAATCAGAGGCAGATGCCCACCCTCCCAGCTCGGCCAGGGACACGCACACAGCCCTTCCCACCCAGGCTGCACAGTTATGTTTCTAGAGTTCACCAGAAGGTCACAAATAAAAAGGCCAGGCCCACTGGAAGCTGTGCCAAGCCTGTCACTGTGCCTGAGAAAAGCTGCTCCCAGGAAACCCAGTGACTCACAAGAGGGGCAGGAAGCACTCGGAGTCTCCATGAAATTGGGAGGGCAGGCAGTCCCAGAGTGGACACCCTTAGGTTTGAGGCTCGGTTTAATCTATGCTGACGTGACCGTGGGCCAACCACCATTCTCTAGACATCCCATCCATGAAATGAAGAGGCTGGACAAAAAGGACCCTCTGAAGCATCGGTCTAGCCCTGAGATGCAATGGCAAGCTGTCTGCCAGGGCTCACCCAGGGACCAGGGGTCCGAGGCCTGAGCTTTCCCCCAGGACAGCAACAGTCTGCTAAACACACCCATCCCAACACTCCAGACCAGCAAATGCAGGCTTCTGTAAAGAGCCAGAGAGCTAATGTCTCAGGCTTTGAGGGCCAGATAGTCCCTGTTGCAAAAACTCTGCCACCGTTGCAGTGCGAAAGCAGCCATAGACAACACCACTGTGTCCCAATAAAACTTTATTTACAAACACAGGTGGGGGCCAGATTTGGCCCTCATTTTAGACTCTAAAGCTGACACTGAAAAAAAGAACACGCCGTTAACAGTGCACTTCATCAGTGTCCTTATCCGATTCTGTTCACCTAACATGGTGGCAAACTACAGAGGCCTTGGTCTTGGGGGCCGACAGCTACAGCAGCAACACTGGGCACAAGAGACCTCAGATTCTTCAGGGCCAGAAAGAGGGCCCATCAGTTCCACCACTAATCCCACAGGTAAAGGGAGCAGTCAGAAGGGCGATGTGGCACTGGCTCACTGTCAGGACCTTGAAAATGTGGCAGGGAGTGACCCACCATCAAGGGCGAGGCCAAGCTGAGCTTGCCCCCACTCTAGCCCCTGTGAGCTAGGCTGTCCTGACTCAATTCAGTGGGTTTTCCCCTTCCTGTTGGAAGTGTTGCACCGGGACCGTTAAATCACTCCCTCCAGATGTGGGGAGAACCACAAGGTCCACAGCAGGAAGCTGAATTTCCCCAAAAAGTCACCGTGTAAAAAAAAAAAAAAAAAAAGGGAGGGGACTTCCCTGGTGGTCCAGTGGGTAAAACTCTGCACTCCCAATGCAAGGGACCCAGGTTCGATCCCTGGTCAGGGAACTAGATCCTACGTGCCGCAACTAAGAAGCCTGCACGCCACAACTAAAAACAAAAAAGATCCTGCATGGGCTTCCCTGGTGGCGCAGTGGTTAAGAATCCACCTGCCAATGCAGGAGACACGGGTTTGAGCCCTGGGCCGGGAAGACCCCACGTGCCACAGAGCAACTAAGCCCATGTGCCACTACTACTGAGCCTTCACTCTAGAGCCCACAATTCACAACTACTGAGCCTGTGTGCCACAACTACTGAAGCCTGCGCGCCTAGAGCCCGTGTTCCGCAACAAGAGAAGCCACCATAATGAGAAGCCTGCGCACCTCAATGAAGAGTAGCCCCCGCTCATCGCAACTGGAGAAAGCCCGCGCACAGTAACGATGACCTAACACAGCCAAAAAAAAAAAAAGATCCTGCATGCCGCAACTAAAACATGCTGCAACTAAGACCTGGTGCAGCCTAAATAAATACATAAATAAATAAAACTTTAAAAGGAAAAAGGAACCTCCCGGCCCACTTACTCTCTTCAGGGTAGTAAGAGAAGGCAAGGTCACCCTGAGCCCAGGGCAGCATAACAGGGTGGTGACCCCAACCAGGGCCCTTGGGCCCTCTCAGATCAGCCTCCCCTGGATGGAGGGAACCAAAAGCATGGGGGCCAGGGTGTGCGCTGTGCGCGCGCATGCATGCACACACACCATGCAAGAAAAGGGGAGACAGAAGCAGGACTGGACAGGGAGCCCACCTGCTGGAGTCCCCCCAGAGGGCAAGTGGGCTGCATCTGCCCAAAGGGTCCCGAAAAAAACACTGCTCCTCCTCCCCCTCATGCACCTTCACACAGGCCCTGAGGCCAGGTCAAAGGCAGGAGCGGGGTCAACGGTACTGGAGGTCTTGAAGGCTGAGGCTCAGCCTACACCTGCCCAGTGCCCCACAAAGGGCAGTGCCTGACCCTTGGGGTCTCCAGGCCGCTTCCCACCTGGAAGAAAGCCCATTTTCCGAAATAGTCCCCTTGTGATTCAACATGGGACACAAACTGCTAAACTCACAAAAGTCGAGTAGATTCTGCCCCATCGGAGCTCATGACCAGGGTAGGGCCCAGCAGCCTCAGGTGCCCGCAGGGAGGAGCCCAGCCCCTCCCTGTCACATGACCTCAGGGCCTCTGTTTGGTTTTAGGGGGAGTGGGGAGCACAGAAGTCTTGCCTTTGGAAGGGCAGGAAGTGGTGAGGGTTGCAGAGAGCTGAGCTACCTGAGCTGACCCCATGTCACACACACTTCCCTGGCCCTCAGCCCCCACTGCTTGCCCCCTGCCACAAGTTCTCCAGACCACCCAAGGTACGTACTAACTCTCCCAACTTAGAGACCCGGGTCCTGACTGGGCCCAGGCTCCTACACCATCACTGCTATCTCAACTCATTACTGTTATCCTCCCCTTGTCACTGTCATCTCCACTTGACCACAGCTTCTCATTCAGGGTGGGGCCACACCTGCTCTCCCTGCCCTTCCTGTCATCTGCTCCCACGTGACCCTCTCAAAATCTTCCCTCAGGCAGGACCTGAAGCCAGCCCAAGCCCACCTCAAGTGTGGGTGCCAACATGCCTCCGTTCCGCTGGGGTCAGGTTCTCTGTCACCTTCACAGGGAACTCCTGAGCCTATCAATAGTCCAACAAGTGCCAGAGGCCCTTCAGACCTTAACTCTCACCAGAGAGTCACAAGCATCTTAGTACATTTTAAAGGCTCCAAGATCACCTCTCACCCGTCAGGATGGTTACTATCAAAAAAGGAGAAAATAACAAGTGCTGGTGAGGATGTCGAGAAACTGGAACCCTTGTGCACTGTTGGTGGGAATGCAAAATGGTGCAGCCGCTATGGAAAACAGTATGGAAGTTCCTCAAGAAGTTAAACCTAGGACTTCCCTGGTGGCGCAGTGGTTCAGAATCCGCCTGCCAATGCAGGGGACATGGGTTTGAGCCCTGGTCCAGGAAGATCTCACATGCCACGGAGCAACTAAGCCCGTGTGCCACAACTACTGAGCCCTGGCACCACAACTACTGCAGCCCATGCACCTAGAGCCCGTGCTCCGCAACAAGAGAAGCCACTGCAATGAGAAGCCCGTGCACTGCAACGAACAGTAGCCCCAGCTGGCTGCAACTAGAGAAAGCCTGCGCACAGCAACGAAGACCCAAAGCAGCCAAAAATAAGTAAGTAAATAAATAAATTTATTTAAAAAAACAAAAAAAGAAGTTAAACATAGAATATGATCCATATGATCCAGCAATCCCACTTCCGGGTGTATACCCAAAAGAATTGCAAGCTGGGACTCAGATAACTGTTAACCTATGTTCATAGCAGCATCATTCACAGCTGCAAAGAGGTGGAAACAACCCAAATGTCCACTGACAGATGAATGGATAAGCAAAAAGTGGTAGATCAAAACGATGGAAAATTATTCAGCCCTAAAAAGGAAGAAAATACTAACACATACTACACCATGGACAAACCTTGAGGTCATTATGCTAAGTGAAATAAGCCAGTCACAAAAGGACAAATACTGTATGATTCCACTTTTAAGAGGTCCCTAGAGCCATCAGATTCATAGAGACGGAAAACAGAATTGCGGTTGCCAGAGGCTGGAGGAGGGGAATGGGCAGTTAGTGTTTAATGGGGACAGAGGTTCAGTTTGGGAAGATGAACAAGTTCTGGAGATGGACGGTGGTGATGGCTGCACAGCAATGTGAATGTACTTGATGCCACTGAACTGTGTACTTAACAATGGTTAAGATGGTAAATGTATGTTATGTGAATTTTACAATTTAATTTTACAATTAAAGATAAAAAATAGGGCTTCCCTGGTGGCGCAGTGGTTGAGAGTCTGCCTCCCGATGCAGGGGACACAGGTTCGTGCCCCGGTCCAGGAAGATCCCACATGCCGCAGAGCGGCTGGGCCCGTGAGCCATGGCTGCTGAGCCTGCACGTCCGGAGCCTGTGTTCCACAACGGGAGAGGCCACAACAGTGAGGCCCGGGTACCGCAAAAAAAAAAAAAAAGATAAAAAGTAACAGAACTTCCTTGGTGGCGCAGCGGTTAAGAATCCGCCTGCCAATGCAGGGGACACGGGTTTGAGCCCTGGTCCAGGAAGATCCCACGTGCCGCTGAGCAACTAAGCTCGTGGGCCACAACTACTGAGCCTGCGCTCTAGAGCCCGCAAGCCACAACTACTGAGCCCATGTGCCACAACTACTGAAGCCCATGCACCTGGAGCCCGTGCTCTGCCACAAGAGAAGACACTGCAATGAGAAGCCCGCGCACCGCAACAAGAGTAGCCCCCGCTCCACGCAACTAGAGAAAGCCCATGTGCACCAAAGAAGACACAACACAGATATAAATAAATAGGAGTGGTCTTAAAAAAAAAAAAGATAAAAAATAACAATAATAAAAATTTTTTAAAAGGCTCTGAGAGATACCAGGTAAAGACTGGGGTTGACTGGTCTTAGCACTCCCAAGGCCTCCCTGACCACAACCCTGCCCCCAGTCCTGCCTGTCACAGAAGGAATCCCCCAAGGGAAAATGTTCATGCATAGAGTGAAATCAGCCATGGGGTCGAGCCTTCCACAGGGAGCCCCCAGGAAGGGGCTGCAGCCGTCTACACCCACACAAAGCAGAGGAACCACAGCTACTCACTCAGGGCTTCCCTGGATGATGAAATTGACCCCAACTTCCGGCTCAGGCACCCCTTACCCCCAGCTTCCTCTGGCTGCTCCACCCTCCCAGCCTCCCTTCCAGCCTCCCTCCTTCAGCTACTCTCTCAGATCTCATGCTGACATTCTAGGCCTTTCCCGGATGGTTTCACTTGCCCTGCTTCCCGAGGGCACCTCCCTCCCCATCGTCGCTGCATTTCTCCCACCTGGCAGCCATCATCACCATGCCCTCGGCTGGCCTCCCCCATAGGGATGTGGGGACTGCAGGGTGAGACCAAGTCAGTCAGTCTAATAAACAGGACACGAAGGCCACAGGCACACGCCCAGATGAGGAGAGAGGTAGGCCAGGGACTCCTCAGGCCTCTCATGCCCGTGTCCTGCCACTCCTGTCCAAAAAGAAGCCGAGGGGCCCAAGAAAGGGCAGGGGCGGACGGGGTGGCCCCTCATTACTCGGCTTTTGCACACCTTTGCCAGGGCCACACTCAGCCAAGCTGGATGATGGAAGGGCCAGGAACCCCTCCTCACATAACTAGGGAACAGAATTCTCGAATGGAGAGGGGGTATGGCCCCTCGAGACTGCCCTTGTGTGACTTCCCAACACTCACAAGCTTGAGCACAACCTGAAGGCAAAGACGGAGCCACTACACCCTGGGCTCTGGGGCTGATTCCTCACACTCTGCTGGCAGCGGCCACCAACCCAGCGACCTCAGCAGTCATCCCCAGGCCCAGTCGGACACGACCTCCCGTCCCTCCTCAGCTCCATCTGGCCTCTGCTCACTGCCTGCTCCACCAGCACTGCCCACTGAGGCCGCTCAAGGGATCAAGAAGGGGGATGCATGAGAGGGCCCAGCCCCCTCCGACACAGTGCGGTGGACTTCCAGGCAGGAAAGTGGCTAAAAAAGACTGGGGAAATCCATTTAATCTAGCCATTCTTTACAAAAAAATCCTTGACAATAGAGGCAAAGAAGTGGATACTTTAAATTCTGAAGGGCTTCACTTTCTCAGATCCTTTGTAGAGTATGCGCGCGCATGCACATACACACATACACACACACACACACACACACACACACACGGGGGCAGGAGTGGTCAGCATCCATACGTTTCGCCCATCTGACCTGGGAGGCCACTACAACTGCAGGTGTTGCTTCAACCCAGGAAACTGAGGCTTGGGAGGGAGCCAGCAGCCCGGGGACCCCAGGCTGTCAGCAGGACCTGGCTGGAGCCAGGCTACCTGACCCCAACGTGTAGCATCCTTTGAGGGAGGCACTCCCTTGTTAGGCCACCCTCCCTTAGCATCTAGGACAGACACAGGGGCAGCAAGGCAAACAGTGAGGAGCTGACACCCTCCCAGTAGGCCTGGGTTAGGAACCAGGGTAGGTGGAAGGGCACGTACTCGGGAAAGGTGTCCTGTGCCAAGCCTCAGTCTCCCTTTCTGAAGGTCTACCAGGAGAACACCGATGATGGAGCAATGATGTGGAGCATTACCCACAGCCCCTGATCATCGGCGGCTCATTAATTTCTTGAAAGCACAGCAGTCCAAGGCGGGCTGAACTCCTCCAGGACCTCCTGTTATGAAGTGTCCCTGGGAACCCTGGGAAGTGCTAAGTAAGCCTTGAGCCCTCGACCCAATGTTATCTGCACTTGGACAGCGTAGCCCACCTGCTCGCCTGCCCATGAGGCTGACTTGGGGTGACAGTGACACCCAAATGCTGTCTCAGGTTGCAGCCCCTATGTCCAGGCCCAGCCTTGGCTCCCCCAGTGTCCAGAACGCCCACTGTCCAGAAACTGGTCAATGCCAGCACAATAAAGGAAGCCTGCTATCCAACTGCCCCTGAGCAATGAACACAATCCAAGAACCAGAAAAAGAAAGGCTGCTGGCTTCCACAGCCACCACATCCGTTCTAAACTGCCTTCAAATTGCACTGGTTGGGACACTGGCAAGAAACTCATGACATCCACACCCTGAGACAAAGGCGGCAACCCAGAAAGACATGGGCACTGAAGCAGCATCACCATGGCTGCACACGCACGTCTTCCACCTCGCCCCACATCAATGACGATGATGCTGATGTTGTTCACCCACCACAGACCTGCAGCAGCTCTCTGATCAGCCATAGTCGCCTTTCCTCCAGCCAAGAGTCACTCCAGAGGTGACCATTAGCGTCTCATCAAGCCCTGCATAACCTGACTCTCACAAACCCAGCTCAGGCATGACAGTAAGCCGAGTGTGCAAAGACACTTCCGCCCTATGGCCAGAATCAGGAAAGCTTAGAAATGTCCACCTCCCCCAACCAGGTACAGGTGGCAGCCCAAATACTTCTACATCTGTCCCCTTGCCCGACCCCAGTGGACCCCAGCTCAGGCCATCAAAGTCTCCACCCCCAGCCTCCCCACCTCTAGGCCTGACCTCCCTCAGCATCCAACACCACAAACCAGACCAAATCCCTCCTGGGCCCCGATTTCAACATACAATAGTTGTACCGTTCAGCACCTGCAGCCTCCAGCTCCACTCGCAAATGCACAGGTACACCAGGGGTGCCTCTCACTGCAATTTAGCATCTCTGCACAGTCCTCAGTACCGGACAGCAGACTAGGACTAAAGCCACTAAAAAACAAAGTTTAGCACTGCAATAAAAAAGAATCAAGACCTAAGATTATATGAGGACACCACTATGATGTCCACTTCCTCTGGATGCAAGACAGAGGGAGGCGCTGAGGTGCTAACAACAGCCCATGGAACAGGGAATTGCTAGTGTTCTTCACTGAACTCTACAGCTTTTGGGGTAAAAAGAAAGAAACTTTTGACATGTGTCGCTTTTAAACAGGAGTTCGGTGACCCCACAAACTTCACAGACATGCGAGGCCCCCTCCCCTCCGGAGGGGTTGTGGCGAGTCACCAACGCACCCCTTTGACCTGGTGACTCAGCCAGGAGCCACATCTCAACGTGGCCAGGGAGGGACCCAGCTAGGAGGATATAATTAGCATCAGACTCCAGTGCAGCCACTTAGTGTGGGAACAGGAGATCTCCCCCTGAATGGTTTACTTGGACACCAGCTTCTTTATTAAAAAGCAAAGTGATAAAACTGCACATGGTGGCTGTCTGTGTCACTTACTGCACTGCAGGTCAGAGGCTGTTTGCAGGGATTGTTCTAGAAAGCATCCCTGTGGTCTCTGGGTGACTGCAGAGTGGCCATGTATCGCTAGAGATGAGATCTCAGACAACTCCAGGCCGTGAGAGTCACAGACCAAGGAGAAAGTCATAAAGGCAGAGAGCAAGGGAGCAAGGCCCTACAAGTGAAGGACCTAGGGGAGGCAAAACCCAAAGGCACAGGATGGATTTCCAGCCAGGCACGTTGAGCAGGGCTGTTGCCATGAAGAAGCAGATTTCCCAAAACCAGGGTCTGCTCTGGGACGAGAGATGCACAGAACAGGAGAAACAGTCTTGTTTTTCAAGGACTCCCCAGAGATGTCACAATCTGGGTGTGATGTCAAAACTACTTCAAGGGTGATGAACTCTGGCCTTGCCGATGAGTCAACAGAGGGTGGGTTTCCGAGAGCCACCAGCTGTTTATACACAGTCACCATGGTGAATGGCTGCCGGAAGCCTAGTCAAGGGTCAGTGGCAGATGCGGGGCTTGGTCCCTCACACAGCCTCATAGGCCATCTGCAGAAATGACCAGCACTCACTCCATACCCCAGGTTGCTCGCCTTCCCTCAGTACCTATGAGACATGCGCCTCTGGGAGGGACTCACCCCACCCAGACCTATTGAGTGCCCACCTTGAAACACACAGGCAAACCGAACCCCTACATCATGCTCCTGACACCAATGCGCCAGCCCAGTCCACTCGGCCACCACCCTTCAGAGGAGGCAAAGCTCAAGGACACACACACTGCATTCCAGCCAGATGCCCGGTTCTCAGCCCCATCCCAGCTGGGAGACTCCTTCTGGTGACTCGGCCTCCCAGAGTCTTTACCTGTTTCCTCACCTGAGAAATGAGAACCGCTCCCCACCACAGGGCTGACAGCCAGGGGACAAGATGAAGTAACATGTACAGCTCAGGCCAGCGCTGGCATGCAGGGCACAATCCACAGGCACTGGTTATCACCTGCAGGCTTTCTCAGGGGAGAGGGCAAGGTACAGTCAAAGCTGGCAACTTCAGGAATTTGCATGGCCACTCATGTCACCAATGTTCTCGGGACCCTGGGATGCTGGCATGTCATGAGGACTTGAGACCACAGTGGGACTCCCTTTCATAGCTGTGGCTCAAACTCCCGCCCAACTGGAGAGGCAGCCTGGGCCAGTGAGGACAGTCAGCGTGACCTCAGGCAGGCAACGCTGCCCCTCAGAGCCTCAACTGCCTCCAATGAACAGTGGGAACAATAAGCTAGCCTTCCTGCCAAAACTGTCAAGATGACATGTGCCTGGACAAAGGGCTTACAGGGGCCTGGCCAGAGGCCAGGAGGGGCAGCGAATTTAGCTATTCCTGAAGACAGCTCGGGGACTTCCCTGGTAGCGCAGTGATTAAGAATCCGCCTGCCAATGCAGGGGACACGGGTTCGAGCCCTGGTCCGGGAAGATCCCACGTGCCACGGAGCAACTAAGCCTGTGCGCCACAACTACTGAGCCTGCGTTCTAGAGACCGTGCTCCGCAACAAGAGGAGGCACCGCAATGAGAAGCCCCTGCACCGCAACGAAGAATAGGCCCTGCTCGCCGCAACTAGAGAAAGCCTGTGTGCAGCAACGAAGACCCAACGCAGCCAAAAAAATTTAAAAAATAAAGACAGCTCATATGAAAAACAGACAGGGCTGGCAAGAAGCGACCTAGTTAGGGCCGAGTGGGGCGGCCCCCCAGGAAGGAGAGACGAACCCACCTCCTGGGGCCTCACAGTGGGAGGGGAGTAGAGGCTAAATTAAGGCTCCTCCTGCCACCGGTGGCCAGGCTGACACCCACGCAGCTAGCCCCTCAGCAGCAGGCAAGCAGCCCCTAGCGTGGGTCCAGAACAGTCACAGAGTATTTGTTGCAGACCTCCTCTTCCTAAGCCCGTCCCAGGACAGAGCCCTGCAGCTGCCTCCACGTCTTTACCTGGGCCTTGCCCCCTGCCCAAACACCCTCCCCAGCCCCTCATGTCTCAAGGCCTATGCATGTGCCATGCCTGGAACTCACACCCCTTCCCCCCAGGGGACCCCTCGCCCAGCAGACCTCAGCTCTGGCATCTCCTAGGCAGCGCCCTTTCACATTGCCCCATTTTATTTCCTTCCTGACAATGACTGCTGACAAGCTCTTCATGCAGATTTGTGTGCCACCCTGTTCATCATCTGTCTCCTGCCTCTAGAATGCCAGCTCGAGAGACTGGGGACCCATTTGGTCACTTATAAATGTCCAGCCCCTGAGCAGTGTCCCTGTACAGACCAGGCGCTCAATCAGATTTGGGAAAATGTAGGAGCCCAGGCTCTCCCATAGTCTCTGCTCAAACCTCCAGGTGGGAACCAGCCCTGGGTACCGACACCAAGTGCTGAGACCCTGGGAGGGGTCAGGGCTGCACCGAGGGCCGCACGTGTGCCAAAGGAATCCCAACAGCCCTGAGAGGAGGAGCCAGAGCTCAGAGAGGGCAGGGCCCGGGACCCTCAGAGTCCGGAGAGAAGGATCTAGAGCTGGGAGGGGTCAGGTACTGGGACCCTCAGAGCCCTGAGAGAAGAATCCAGAGCTCAGAGAGGGTTGGGCACTGCCACACCCACAACCCTGAGAGAGGAAGGATTAGGAGCTGAGAGGGCTCAGGTACTGGGACACTCATAATCCTAAAGAGAAGAAGGATCCAGAGCAGCCACTGGGATCCTCATAGCTCTGAGGAGGAGGACCTGGACTGGGAGGGGTCAGGCACTGACCCAAGGCCTCATGCAGGTAGAGCCGAGATTCAGAGATTCAAACCCAGATAGCCTCCAATTCCCAGGTTGCTTGGGCCCCTCCCTGGGCCCTCAATTTTTCCTGAACAACAATATGCTACTCTTCATCAAAGACCTTTTAATCTGGGAGAGGGGAGGATCACTCAGCAACAGAGCCCACCCAATCCGACGATGAAATACTCAGGTGGTCGAGGGAGGTGCCCCAGGGAGGGTCACTTCCATTGAATCACTGTCAGGGACACTTCTCTGAATAGGCGCATGATGCTGTCTTGGAAAGATGGGTTGTGTTTACGCTTCCCCTCTCTTCTCTCCCGGAAGTAACCCATCACAGTGAAAAGGGAGATCCGTGGGAGTGCCTTGGGATGCACTCAAGACTGCGTGAAGCCCAAGTCTGGACGGTGGCAGCTGCACATATGACTACATCTTTACCTTCCACCATGTTCCAGGCTGGTCACTAGGTCTGTACAAAGGCAGATCAGACTCCAGACCTCTCTGCAGAGGGAAGCTGTCAGGGACTTCTCCGGCTACTCCAACAGCTAGGCTCCCAGGAGCTACAGAGAAAGTTTTGAAGGATGCTCCTCTCCAGGCCCCTGCCACATCTGAGTCTGTAAAAACCTCTTTGCAATTACATTTGCCCCTTGAACAACACTGGGGCTAGGGGCACCAATCCCTGAGCCGTCAAAAATCCCTTATAAACTTTACAGTCGGCCCTCCATATCCTGAGTGCTGAATCTGCAGATTCAACCAACCGTGGGTCCCCTAGTACTGTAGTATGTGTTTAGTGAAAAAAAATCCACATACAAGTGGACCCGGGCAGTTCAAACCGGTGTTGTTCAAGGACAACTGTAAAAAGTAAAAGTAAAAACCCTCCCCACAAGTTGTCACTGGCAAACCATATAACCACAGCGCTAGAGAATAGAAAACTCTAGACGCTACTGACAGTCAAACATATGAGGTTTTGTTAATAACTAATACACTTCACTAGTCACACAAACAAGTTCTTCAAGTCACCTTCCCCATGCCCACCACCCAAGAACACTGAGTGTGCCCAAGCTGTCCTGATTTTACTTCAGTCCACTACATTGCCCACTGGATAAGATTAAATACAAAACTGCCAAGTAACTTAAATCACAAGTCAGCCTCTGAGAAAAATGAAAGTTTGAGTCACCCCCAAAATTTAGCCCAGCCAGCCAAGTTAACACGAGTAGCTCGAGAAGGAGAAGCTCTTCGAGGGAGCCCCTTCCGGCTGATCAACACGGACATACACAGCTGGGCTCTCCGTGGGACGAACTTGAGTCTACAGTTATACCTTCACCCTCATAGGAGGAAGATCCAGCTTAGGGGATGAAACCAACACCCTAAATTAAAAATAGCAGCGTGACAGCATGAGGTGGACGCACAGGCGGGCCTTCCGTATGACTAGATCAAGGGAGGGCAGCATGGCAGGGAAGGCGGGGCTCCGAACTCACAGTGACCAGGTACCAAGCTCACCTTATTTACATGACGCATAAGCTCTCCCCCAGCTGTTTCTAGGAAATCCTGCCTTCCAGGGGAACAAGTCAGAATTGCCCAGGGAAAAAGACTCCCGGCTGGAATTCCACAAGGAAGGGAGGTTCAAGCTGGCCACCGTGCCCCCTCCTCCTCATCTGCAGTGGCACCCCAGCCTCACCTTGGGGAATCCCTTTTGACAAGGTGAAAACTCACTCTTCCAGAAAGATGAAATCCCGGTTCTATGAAGGGGACACTGAGACACGAGGACAGGAAGGAAATTGTCCAAAAAAGTGGGAAGAAGAGAGGGAAGGGTGGGCACTGGGAACAAAACAGAGGAAGAAATTCCCAGCTTAGCTAATGGTGCCGAACAAGTCCAGGGCAGGAAGAAAGCCACATTCCTTCCTAGTTAGTCTCTCTCCTCACCCGCCCGAGGCCCCCCCATCCCCAGTAGACACGCGCACACACACGCACACGGCAGGGCCTCCCTGAACCTGACGCCAGACCCCTCCCCCTATAGCCACTGACTATGAAGCCCCCACTTTCCAGGAAAGGAGGAAAAGGGCTCCCAAACCACCTCCCCTCAGGACCTGACCACTGGGCACCTGCAACTTCTGTCCCAACACAGGAGGAGGGCGCCATGACACAAACAGAAATGGGAAGAAGCAGTTTCTGACCACGGCCCCAGATGTGCCCCAAAGTCAGGCCTGAAAGAAGGTAGAAAGAAGCCTCTCCCCAACCCCCCGGGCCAGGTGGCAGAACTGAAACGCCTCGAACTTCCCGAGATGGGCCCAAATCGGCCCCTGAGAAGTTTGAGAGTCAGCAGCCAGGTGCAGTGGCCAGAGCGCCTCCCCAGGTGCCCACAACAGGCTCCCAGCTTGGGAGAGGCACCATGCCAGCAATTCCCCCCACAAAACACTCCCATTTTCTAAAGGTGTCCAGTGACTCAGGTTCACCTAGGGAGTTGGGGACAAGCTGTCAGGTTCTGCCCAAACTCCCCTTCACAAGAACCAAGAGTGAACCCAACTCCAGAGGCCTCATTGGAAAGCATCAAAGACGGCCCCCAAGTGTAGACACAACCTCCGCAAACAAACGGAACAGGACCCCACAGATGCCCCGACAGCGGTGCCCCACTGACCCACCCTGCCAGCGTCCTAGACGGAAAACCTGCTCCTCAGGGAGCAGTCAGCCATCCCTACCAGCCACCCTGCAAGGAGCCAGACTGAGAAGTCCCAAACCCCCACCTCCCGTGCTCGGACGGCGCTGCCTCCACCCCCTCCCCTGGTCAGGTAAAAAAACGAGTTCTTGCCCAGGTGCCGGTTAAGTGTCGGGAAAGGCCCCGGACGCCTCCAGGTGCCGACACAGAACGTCCCCCGGACCAGGCGCGCAAGTTCGGGCCCCTCGGCCGCCCTGGGCCGCCCGCCAGGGTCGTCTCCCCGCGCCGAGGCTCCCCGCGCTCCGAGCCGGACAGGCGCCCACCCCGCGCCCCACCGGCCCAGGAATCCGCGAGCAGCACCTCAGACGCCGGACCCCGAGCCCCCAGGCAAGGACGTCACGGAGAGGGGCGCGCGAGGCCGACCTGCGCCCCGACGTCCCCGACGGCCGCGCCAAGCCCCATGCCGCTCACCTGGCTGGCGCGGTAGCTCTCGAAGGCCCTCAGGGCACTGTCGGTGAGCTTCACGTGGAACACGGACACCTTGCTGCCGTCGCTCACTCGCCCGCACGACAGCCCGTAGCTCCGATCCTCCTTCAGCGCCGCCATCTTGCGACCATCGCTCCCCCGCCCCCCCCTTCCCGGCTCCAGGGCCGGAGGCGCGCCGGCCACGCCCCACCCCGCCGCCCGCTGACGCGCTGCATTATTCATGAGACGCGACTGGCGACGCCCCCTCCGGATCCAGCGAGAACCACAATCGCCGCCGCACCCACCGCCGACGTGCTGCGTTATTCGTGAGACGCGGCTGGCCACGCCACCCTGCGGGCCTTGTGAGGCCCACAGTCACCACCCCGACTTCCTGCATATTCATAAGATGCGGATGGCCCCACCTCTCAAGACTCTAGAGGTGTCCACTTTCGTGCCCGGACTCCGCCCCGACACGCGCCCACCTTCAGGCCCCGCCTCAATGTGTATTATTCATGACCCTGACAACCAGGCCCGTCGAAGCCCCGCCCCACCAGCCGCTGATGTGATGTATTACTTATGCGGTCTCTCCAAGTCTTCCGCCTTTGGCTTCTGTTGAGAGCCCCAACGAGGGCGCGGAGGGGACCAGGCCGGCGCAAAACACGTGGTGGGGGGGGCGGAACCAGCGGCAGGCTGGGTGGGTGGCTGGGCGTGACTATGCAAACCGAGCGCGCGTTGGACGCTGGGTTGGGCTGGTGGGGCTTCCCTAAGGTTGTTGGGGAATTGTGGGGGCTGGTAAACTTTGCTCGCAATAAGACTAGACTTTTTTTTTTTTATATTTATTTAGTTATTTTGGCTGCGCTGGGTCTTAGTTGCGGCATGCGTGTGGGATCTAGTTCCCCCACCAGGGATCGAACCCGGGCCCCCTGCATTGGGAGCGCAGGGAGCGCAGAGTCTTACCCATTGGACCACCATGGAAGTCCCAAGAGTAGACTTTTTTTTTTTTTTTTTTGCGGTACGCAGGCCTCTTCCTGCCGTGGCCTCTCCCGCTGCGGAGCACAGGCTCCGGACGCGCAGGCCCAGCGGCCATGGCTCACGGGCCCAGCCGCCCCGCGGCACGTGGGATCCTCCCGGACCGGGGCACGAACCCACGTCCACCAGGGAAGCCCAAAGAGTAGAGTTTTAATAGAATAAAATCCTACATCCCCACGGGCCCTGAGAGATGGTGGTTGTCCAGTTCTCCTATTAAAAAAAACATTTCACATATAAAATTAACCCATTTAAAGTGTACAATACTGTGGCATTTAGTACATTCACAGTGCTGTGCAGTCACTACCACTATCTAGTTCCAGAACATTTCATCACCCCTAAAGGAAACCCCATACCCACTAAGCAGGTTATTCCTCACCCCACTCCCCAGCCCCTAGCAACCACTAAGCTACTTTCTCTATCTATGAATTTGCTTTTTCTAGACATTTCATATTAATGGAATCATACAATATGTGACCTTCTGTGACTGGCTTCTTTCACTCAGCATGATGGCTTCAAGGTTAGTCCATGCTGTTACCTGTATCAATGCTTCATCCCTTTTTATGACTGAATAATATTCCATTGTGTGGATAAACCACATTTTGTTTATCCATTCATCCATTGATGGACGTGTGGGTTGTTTCCACTTTTTCACTATTACGAATAGTGCTGCTGTGAACATTCAAGTACATGGTTTTGTATGGACAGATGTCTTCCCTTCTCTTGGGTCTATACCTGGGAATGAAATTGCTAAGTCATATGGTAATTCTATGTTTAACCTTCTGAGAAACTGCCAAACTGTTTTTCACAGAAACTGTGCCATTTTATCAATTTCTTGTTTTACACGTGGGGAAACTAAAGCTGAAGACCAGCTCTGGCTTGCCCAGGAAAGCTCCTCCTGGGCTCCTGGGTCTTCTGACCTGCAAAAAGTTCCTGAGTCATTTTCCTTCTCACTTGAATCTAATTTACGGTGGTCATAGAATGAATATTTTGAGGCGAGAGAGGAAGGTGAAGGTGTACGTCTCTACCCAGGTGGTCTCATTAGTTCTGCCCACCAGTGCCAGGCTGGCACTACCATCTCTTAACCTCCGATCATGAACTGCTGACCCTAAAGGCAATGCTAGAGTCTGTGAAACCTTTTCCCATACCTGTCATTAATATCTCCATTTACAAATGGAGAAACTGAGGCTCAAAAGGGTTAGGCAGCATGTGACGATATTCACCCTACCAGTGAATGGGCTGCTTGGAACTTTGAACTTGGATCTTTCTGATCCAGAGCCCTCCTGATTACCCTTCATCCTGCCTCTGGTACCTGGGTCCCTTTCTGTATTTCCTCATTGAACCCCAGCACAGGGCCTAGCACAGAGTAGGTGCTCAGGAAATATGTGTTGAATTAATAAATGATCTCATTTAATCCTCACAACACAGCTACCAGCCCATTTCAGAGATGAGGAGAGCGAGGCTCGGAGAATCTGGAAGGTCTTACATACTGCTGCAGAGATTCCAACTCCAGCCTGTCTGAGCTCAGGGCCAAAGCTCTGGGATCCTCCACCCTTCACCTGGGATCAGTCCATCCTACCACCAAGATGCCAGCACTTGCTCAGACACGCTGACCCATTTACCCACTGCTGTGCCCAACTCTGTATCCGGAGGCTGGGCGAGAAAAATATTGGAGCAGGCCAGGGCTGCACTGCCCCTAGAAGGGCCACAGAAGGGCAAGAAGGGTAGCTGTGGAGCAGGCAGTCTGGAGTTAGAGGATGGGGAGGGGAGAGACAGCCAGACGGCTGAATGGAGTAGAACATGGGAGGAGCCAGCTCTAAGTGCTGACCAGCTTGCTGTGTGACATTGGGAAAGGCACTTGCCCTCTGAGTGTAAGTGGATTCATCTGAGAAACAGACAACAGTACTAGTAACAGTCACCCCACGTAGAGTATTTAAAACACATGAGGCTCTGTGCTCAGTGTTTGGCA
The DNA here is from genome assembly GCF_964165515.1 of Mesoplodon bidens. NCBI lineage: Eukaryota > Metazoa > Chordata > Mammalia > Artiodactyla > Ziphiidae > Mesoplodon > Mesoplodon bidens. The sequence continues at coordinate 140,409,799 of NC_138160.1, forward strand.
CCCACAACTGCCTTTTGAGGTGGATACGGTGGCTTGGTCCCATCTGCCAGAGGAGGAAACTGAGCACTTAGAGAAGTTAAAAGACTTAGGAACACTGCAACCATGGGCTGTAGTGCTTGGTAACAAGTATTGATTTTTCTCCACTTTACACTTAATGCCCCAGTGGCTCCCAACAGGACCCCTGAAACGATAATGGAGGAAATCATCAGGCATTGGCATGCTCTCCAAAAGCCTTTAAGAACTAGGTCACCCAAGAAATTGGAAGCCAGTTGATCACCTTGGGTAGCCTCTCAACATATATTCCACCTAGCAAGCCCATTGAAAAAGGTCTAGCTCTGTGATGGGAACAGTGACCCTAGCCTGACCCTCACCCCTTGTAGCCTTGGATGCGTCTCACCCTCTCTGTTCCTCATTTTGCTCATCCATAAAATAGGGATAATAACAGCATTTACCCAAGAGCCTGGCCCTAGACCAAAGGCAAATGGCATCATCATGGAAATTGTTATTATTATTAATGGGTTTACAAGAGTTTATGTACATAATCTCTTTCTGTTAGACATTTATGTTGTTTGCAGTTTGTGGGTTTTTAAACCACACTAGGATGAACACCCACTATTCATTAGTTGGTTATCGCTAATATATGTATTAGTTTGTTATTGCTGCCTATTGCTGTGTAACAAAGTATCTCAAACTTAGTGACTTAATATAAGGAACATTTATTATCTCACAGTTTCTGTGAGTCATAAGTTTAGTATGTTTTAACTGGTTCTCTGCTCAGGGTCTCATGAGGCTGTAATCAAGGTATTGGCTTGGCTGTGTCCTCATCCAGAGGCTCAACTGGAGAAGGATCTGTGTTCAAACTCCTTCAGGTTGTTGGCAGAACTCTTTTTTTGGTGGTTGTAGGACTGAGGTCCCCACTTCCTTCTCAGGCGCTGGCCACGTGGCCCCCTCCATCTCAGCAATAGAGACCTCCCTCATGTTGAATCCCTCTGACTTCCTCTTCTACAACCAGCAGGGTCAGGCCCACCCAGATTATCTTAAGGTAAACTGTGCCCAATAACAACACAATTATGGGAGTGAGGTCTACCACATTCCCAGACCTGGGATGACACAGGATGAGAAATCTTAGAAACGCCTTAAAACTTCTGCAACGCAGCACAGCCCTTAGAGACACATCTCTGCACATCTGTCCCAGAACTTCCTGAAACTTGAGATGCTAGGTCAGAGCAAATGGACCTTTGGGATTTTGAAGCAAACAGTTTTGCAGCAAAGGGAACGTGATGATCCATGAGAACACTCAGTTTGGAGCTGGCCCCTTTGCATGGTGGGGTGGCCAGCAAGCAGCCTGCTCCGGTGTTCCCTTAACTGGGCACCTCAGAGCCAGCAAGTCTACCTTTTGGGGCCTCAGGACTCATTTGTGCAATGGGTGGGGGGGGCGCTCACAGCTCTTCTCGGGACGGGGGTAAAGACATCTGTTGTCAGGGATCCCCAAGACCACCCTCGGGTTTGATAATTCACTAGGAGAACTCAGAAAAGCTGTTACATTCGTGACTATGGTTGATCACAGCAAAAGGATAAGGATCAGCAAAGGAAAAGGGTGCGTAAGGCAGAAACCAGGAGAAACCAGGCACAAGCTTCTGGTTGCAGACAGCACTGAATTTTCCCAGCAATGACTGTGACAACACACATGGAATATTGCCATCCAGGGAAGCTCACCCGAGCCTTGTCCAGGGTTTTTGTTGGGGAGGAGGGGTCAGTCATGCAGATATGGCTGACCACCCATGTGATGAAATTCAGTCTCCAGCCCATCCAGAGGTTGAACTGATACCATGTGGCCAAAAGCCCCCACCCTAAATCATATTGTTAGCATGGACTATCTGGTGTGGCCCACGACCTCAGGTAAACACTTACACCAGTCAGGACATTCCAAGAGTCTAGAGGTGACCTCCCAGGTGCCAGTCAAGGGCCAGTCCTTTAAATGTTCATGGTTTGGACAACCCAGGCCTGATGAGTTATTTCTTTACCACTCTAAAGCAGGTGGGGCTCCAGGTGCCCTCATGGCTCCAGCAGAAGTACCACAGAAGGCTTTAATAGTTCACTGTGTCACGTGACCACCCAGGAGCCAATCACTGTGGCCAGGGGGCTAGAATGCTCTGATTGGTCAGGCCTGGGTTGCAGATCCACCCCTGAAGGCTGGTGGGGAACCAGCTCCATCTGCATGATGAGGAGTAAAGGTGAGTTCCACCAGGAGGAGAAATAGAGCACAGGCACTCAGAGACACTGATGATTCCACACTGGGTGACCCCAGCCAACAGTCACCACCAGGAAGTTGTCCTTTAAGGATGACATGACATGGAAGTATGCAAAGGTCATCCCACTGAAGTGCTCAGGAGACATGAGCTCTCACACGCAAAGCTCATTCTACCATGTTCACTTCCAACTCACAGCCCACTGACAGTCACGCCCCTCGAGGGCAAGTTCAGGCTGAGTCATCGCCCAAGACAGGGTACACAGAAGGCACTGGTATACGTTTTGATGTGAAAGGAAAATCCATCCTAGTTGTCCTCTGAACATACCACGCACCATCCAGCCAGCATACCTTTGCACATGCTATGCCTGAGCCAGGAGCAAACACTGTTTGCCACCCACCAAAGGCCTCCTTGTGCCTTTAGGGCAACTTCGATGCCCCTCGTCCTGGATGTCCTGGCTCCCCACCCCAACCCTGTTCAGACTACTGAGGATGGAATGACCAAGGGGGTGAACACATTAAAGTCACACATCTGGCCGTGGCATTCAAGGCCTTTCTCATCTCCTGGCTTTAACTTGCAGTAAGATGCAGAACCAGCTTGTGGGTGGAGCATGTGCTCTGGAGGCAGGCTGACCTGGGCCAAATCCTGCCTGTTGCTTCCAGGTAGTGGGACCCTGGGCAGGAGCTGTCTCCTCTCTGGGCCTCGGTCTGCTCAGCTAATAATGGGACACAACCAAAGCAACCACGGAGGAAAGGGGCAAAGGTGGAAGGCACACCCAGCCTGACTCCATCATTACTAAAAAGCTAGTCTTCAGGACAGTATGGAACCTGCCAAGGGGACACAGAGACCCTCACCATGGAGCAGAGTCCAGAAAAGACACACGTGTGGTCAGTTGCTTTTGACAAAGCTGCCACAGTAACTCACTAAGGAAAAGTAAGTCTTCCCCACAGATGTTTCAGCAACAACTGATGGCTATATGGGAAAAAATGGGGACTTCCCTGGTGCTCCAGTGGCTACAGCTCTGCACTCCCAATGCAGGGGGCCCAGGTTCAATCCCTGGTCACAGAACTAGATCCCACACGCCGCAACTAAGAGTTTGTGTGCTGCAACTAAAGGTCCCACACACAGCAATGAAGATCCCGTGTGCTGCAATTAAGACCCAGCGCAACCAAATTAATTAATTAATTAATATTTTAAAAGAAGAAAAAAATGAACCTCAACCCCAACCTCACACCACATACAAAAATTAACTCAAAGTGGCTCATAGATCTCAATGCAGAAGTTAAAGCCATAGAACGTTTAAAAGAAAACCTAGAAAATCTCTACATGCTGGGCTCAGCAAATAGTGACAAAAAGCACATGGAATGGAAGAAAAAAAAATGACAAATTGGACTGCATCAAATTTTAAATGTCTGCTCTTTGAAAGACATCATTAAGAAAATGAAAAGTGAGCCACAGAGTGGGAACTATATTCACAATATACCTATACGACAAAGGACTTGTCCCCAGAATATATGAAAAATGGGCACAGAACAAGGCTGCTGTGGGTAAACAGTGGACTAACGCCATTGCCAGCACACAATCAGTGCTCAGGAATGTCAGCGGTGGTGACTCTCACACCCGGGCCAGGAAGTCACCCCAGCCGGCCCACAGTCCCGCTGGCCAACCTTCAGGCCAGCTTCCCAGCCTGAAGTCAAGGAGACTGAGGAAAGAGGGGGGTATCCTGCCTGAGATGCAGGTCTCCCAAGCCTGGCCAACCCATGGTCCCCGCCCCAGCACCTTCCATGGAGCCCCCTTCCTGTCTGAGGACGAGGTAGAAACCTAAGGGGGCTGAATGGTGGAGAGGAGAAGCAGGTCCAAGCCACCCCGATTTGTGCCCTGAGAGTAATCCAGGTGGCCCAGCAACAGCCTGGAGCAGGCAGGGCAAAGATCTAGTTTCCAGGCCTGATGGCCACCTTCTGCTGGGTGGCTGTGGCCAGTTGCTTCTACTCCTGGACTGTAAGGGATGGGGGCAGGCCGAACACTTGTGTGGTCTATCTCGGAGACAGCAGCAGCGAGAGGAACTCAGGTTAATAAAGGCCCAGACACTGGCTCTGGCTGTCCTGGTTGTGACGGTGGGCAACATTTTGGGAAGAAGCTCTAACAGCCCTGGGTTGTAGGGAAAAGGAGATGGGATGGAGCCCCTGGAATCAAACCCAACCCCTCCCCATAGCCCCCAAGGCCCTGCAGGGTCCAGCTCTGCTGACCACCCACCTTTATCAACTTTGGACAGACGCTGCTCCAAGGTCTTCACACTGGCTATGTTGCTGCCCAGACATGGGGCTGTCCGCTTGCTGCACAGCCAGACCCCTGTGGTCATTGAGGGCTCAGCACAGTCCCCAGTTAGGTCCCATCAAGGTCCCCAATTTCAGATGAGGCAACAGAGTCAAGAGAGGTGGGGTAAGGAGCATAGCTAGCTGTGAACCCCTGCAGAGCCTGACCAGGAACCCTGAGCATAACGCCCCGCTACTCCAGGTCTCAGTTTCCCCGTTGGTAAAGACGGTCTGCTGTGACCTGAGAGCAGACAACCCCCACTCTAGTCCTGGCTCGGCCATATCCACGGTCCTGTGTGACCCTGGACAAGGCACAGGCTGTCTCTGGCTCAGCCCCAAGCGATGGTAAAAGAAGGCTCCAGAGCCAGCAGGGTGCGGGGTGGGAGGCTTTATTTCACTGTGTGTGTGTTGGGGGGTGGGGTGGGGGGGTACCTGGACAGAGGGCAGCAGGCGGGGCAGGAGGAGTTGGCGCTTGGACAGGGAATGGGTGGGGGAAGGGCTGCCCCCAGGCCTGTTGGGAAGGAGAAACTGAGGCTGGTCCCTGTTGGGACCTAACCCAGGAAGTGGGCTTAGGGGTGGGAATTGGGTCTGGAGGAATGAGGGCCCCCTTGCTCCGGGCTGGACGTGGGACCCGGGCCCTGCCTCACTTTCCTCCTATAGGGCTCAGTCCCTCCTGCTTGCTGGGCCACGTGACCCCCAAACCTCACTGCCCCCGCCCCAGAGGAGGGGGCCAGGCCAGTTAGGGCAGTGGACAGGGAGCCTGGGGGAGTTAGGGAGCGCAGGGTGGGGTCCACAGTGAGTGGAGGGGATGGCGGCCACCTAGGCGGTCAGTTCCTGGCAGCGATGACCACAGAGAGCGCCACGCCCCCCAGGGCGACAGCAGTTGCCCCAAACAGCCACTTCCATGGGATGGACTGTGGATAAAGCAGAGGGAAGAGGAGGCTAGACAGCGGTCAAGACGGATGTCTTGCACTTCAGCTAGCAACAGGCCCCAAACAGGCCTCCCAGGAAACCACTGCCTGACAATGCCTTGCCTGCCTCTTGGAAAACTCCTACTCATGCATCAAAACTCAAGCCAAATGTCCCCTCCTCTGGTACACCTCCCCTTCCCCTCTGGAGGAGCCCCACCTTGAGCCCTCCAGATTGTGTTTTATCTTCTGCTTTAGACCTGGTCACACAGCACTGGGGCTTCTCTGTGTCCCCAGCATAGTCCACAACACCCGAGTTCATGAAGACATCAACGTTTGCAAAATGAAGAAACTCCCTCTGCATGGCGTACCCTGCCCATAGCCCCTGCCCCTACTCTGGGAGCCTCCTTGTGCCCGCCGGCCCCAGCTCACCCAGGCACCCTTGCCAGGACACTTGGCAGGCAGCCGGCTGGGGTTGCCTAGCATCTTCCGGTACAGGGCGGTCTCAGTGCTCCGCTGGGCCGCGTGCTTCTTCACCAGCTTTGAGAGCTCTGCATGGATCGTCTGTGAGAGGGGGGTGTCTGTGAGAGCAGGTGGCAGCAGAAGCCAACGATCACTGCTAGCAGTCTGCCTTTCTGGGGCCCTGGGGCCCTTCAGGACTGGAACCACTGGGACATGGGAATTCTGTCAGCTATTCTCTGGGCATCAGCGAAGTGAGGGCTGCTATCTCCATCCTCCTAGGAAGCCAGAAGATGGAGTGGAGAAAGGGCAGCCAGGAGAGAGGAAGGTTCTGGGAAGAAAGCTGAAGACACTGGCATTGGCCAGGCTGGCTAGTGCCCTTGGCCTCTGGGACCCCTGTTGGGGGTGAGTCCAGACTGCCTATGCAAGGGTCAATAAGGGTCTCAGCAGGTGGGCTGGGGCCCTTCAGCTACCTACCCCCTGCCACTTCCCAGGTAGAAACACCATAGGGAAAGCCACAGCAAGAAGGCTAAGGGGCAGACCACAGGAAAAACTTCCCAGACAGGCCGGCACAGCAAATCTCAGGGTGCCCCCATTCTGCTCACCTTGTTGGAAGGTTCCAGCTTCAGGGCTGCTCTCAAGATGGGGATGGCCTCACTGTACTCGCCTTGCTGGGCCAACACCTGTGGGAGGAAGTGGGGAGTATATCATTCTGGACCCACGCTGGGCCATGTTCTCCTTCAAGAGACCCAGCCCTGCCAGGCTCCTGGCCACCTGACTAGTCCCAAATGTATCTCTAGCAAGTGCCCCGGGGGTCCAGTCACCCCTACACTGCTCCCCTGAGCCCTCAGACTACATGAGCAGACCAGCAGGCTTGGTGTCACTCCCCTAACCTGCTCCTTCTCCTGGGTGTCTGGCTCATCCTGCGCAGGAGACCCAGGTGCTGGTCTCTCCTCCTCCTTCACCACCTCGGCTGGCTTGAGAAGCCAAATGGATGCTGCCAAAGCTCTGGCCACATCGAATGATTCAGAGCCAGGCATGTGACTCAAGCCAGCCAATGAGATCCAGCCTGAACTCTGCTGGTACCACTGAGAGGCCAGTTGCTAAGTGCAAGGGATGGAAGCCTGGAGCTTTTGGCAGAGCACGAGGGAGCATCTTGGTCACCCTGAGAGAGGAGCCTGCCTGAGAGAGAAACACGGCAGACAGACACAGCATCTGCACAACATTTCTAAACACCTGGATCCAGCCGTGCCTGAAGCCAGTTACCCCTGACTTGGCAGTTCCACAAGTCGTTAATTCCTTTGGCTGAATCTATTTGAGTGGTCTTCCATCACCTTCAACCAGCAGACCCAAACACGTATAAGGCTACATGAGTAGACAGTCTCACTCCCCACAAGAAGATTCTAAACCCTTGAAAAACAGGGACAGCATCTTTTCTCTCCTCTGTTTCTATGCAGAACTCTACACACAAAAAGTACTTAAAAAATGCTGGCTGGCCTGCTCAGGCCTCTCATTAACACACTAGGGGACCCTGCATTTGCTTGCACCTCAGTTTCCTTGGTTTACTGCTAAAAAACTCTGAAAGCACCCCCTATCCCAACAGAGTGAAGATGAACAGAGATGGGGACAAAAGCAATTAAAGTCAAGTCCATTCAGGCCAAATTCACTCCTACATTCCACCAGCACTTACTCAGCACCTACTGTATGCCTGGCTCTGTTTGAAGGGCTAGAGATTTAGCAGTGAATGAGACATACAAAATCCCCACCTTCTGGTAAAGGAGATGGACAAGAGGCATGACACCTGGCCATGCTGACAGTGACACAGGAAACATGAAGGCAGGGCAGAGGGTCAGGGTAGGTGTTACAGGGAGGACTTCCTGAGGAGGTGACATCAGAGCAAAGACTTGAAGGAGGTGAGAGAAGGACCCATGGGTGTATTTGGGGTATGAATATCTCAAGCAGAGAACATAGCCTGTGCAAAGGCACGGGGGTAGGAGCAGACCTGGCCCAGGCAACAAGTAGTGGAGAAGCTGAGCAGGATGCAAAAAAGCAAGAGTATACTGGAAGATGATGGCAGGAGGAAGACCAGATAGCTCAGAGCCTTAAAGGCTGAAATAAGAACCCGGCTTTTACTCTGAGGGAGATGGGAGTCACAAAGGGTTATATGCAAGGAACAGTTACCAATGGGCCAAAGGGCAGTGTCGGGGAGTAGAGGGAACCTAAGACCCAGGGTTCAAATCTGACCTCAGTCAGGGGACTTCCCTAGTGGTCCAGTGGTTAAGACTCCACGCTTCCAATGCAGGGGGAACGGGTTTGATCCCTGGTTGGGGAACTAAGATCCCACATGCCGTGTGGTGCAGCCCACAAAAAAAAAAAAGAAAGAAAGAAAATCTGGCCTCAGTCAATGAATTGCTATGACCCAGGCCACACCCCTGCACCTGTCTGGGCCTCAGTTTCCCCATTTATACCCCAGGGAGCTTGGCTGACTGATACCTATGCCTTTCTCAAATCTAGGGTTTGGGACCAGCGTCACTGCTCTGAGGTCAGGGAGCCAGCCTGCCCTCCTGCTGCCTGTGAGCTGCAGCTCACCTTGCCCTTGCGGAAGAGTGCCTTGATGTTGTCGGGCTGGTGCTCGAGCACAAGGCTGCAGGAGCGCAGCGCTGCACGATAGTGGTCCAGCTTCAGCTGTGAGGCTGCCAGGTTGTTCAGACACTTCACCTTCAGCTGCAGGAGCTGCTCCTCCTCCTCGAATGTCATGTCCACTGTGGGGGGACAGCACTCAACTACAGCCACTGTCACCACGCTGCCAGCCGCCCACAACCATCTGCAGAGGGATGATGTGACCCAGGCCAAGGCCCACCCCCGTGCACCTGGTGCTGGAGGAGACTGGGAGGGGGAAGGGTCTCTGAGTGTCCCAGTCACAGGAGATGGGGAGTTTCCAAGATCCCAGTGCTGGGGCCTCTACCACCTACTCCCTGGGGGACCTCAGGCCTCTCTGGCCTCAGTTTCCCCATCTCTAACACGGGCCAATACCAGTGCCGTCCTCAGGGCACTCCCAAGGAGTCGACAAAACGGAGCCTAAGTGAACGAGGGCCTGATCATGGATTGACAGTATCTGCAGTCACCCACATTCCAACATCTACCTGAACTCCGCAACAGTCCACTGACCTGGGATATAAGTCTAGAAATATCTAAAGACTAGGCATAGCTAAACATCTATCCATATTCTAGAATTTTCTATAACATTTTGAATCTGGGGCCCTCTGTGGCTTGAAGTTTCTAGCACTAGTGGGGATGGCTTTGCAGGGGAGGTGCTGGGATTCGACCTGGCAGTCACCTTTGGCACTAGAAGTGATGGCCTTGATGGCGAGGTCGTAGGAGTTGGCGGCCAGCACGAAGTCGGCCCGCTGGTAGTGAGCATTGCCACACTCCCGCTTCCGGTTGGCCAGGGCCACGCGTTCCTGCCCCGTGAGCATCTCCAGGTCAGGCCCATCCACGGCAGTCTTCAGGGTCACCTCCAGGCACAGGGCCGCGTGTGGGGGGATGTATGGGCTCCTGCTGGGGGATGGGGTGGGGACAGCACTCAGACCCAGCGGCCACCATGACTGAACCCCAGACACGCTAGGTTCAGTGGGCGCAGGCGGGAAAGGGCTGTCACCCCCTCCTCAGTAAAACACAAGGGAAGTTAACTCTTGCTACTCGAGCTCCGTGACTTGGTGCGGGAGTTCCCCTCCCGGAGCCTGTTTCCTTTTCTATAAACCGTACACCTAGATGGGGTGAGATGCGGGAGCAACCCATCCCACCCACTTCCTCACCCCCACAGGGACCCCTGCAGGCAGCAGGTACTCACCTGCCCTGGGGGCCGTAGCAGTACTTGGAATCAGCAGTGACCATAGCCGTCTCTCCCACGTCCATGAGCGGGACGCTGAGATCCAGGGCCTGGGGTCGGGGAGGGGAGCGGCATGAGTTGAGTGGGTCCAGGTGCAGCACAGCAGTGCCCACCCACCCGGCCACCACCACCACCACCACCACCTCCCCTGCATCTCACCCCAGCCCCTCCCCACCCAGAACTGCCCAGGCCCTGCACCATTCCCACCTGGATGACATCACAGTCACCCAGGGTGAACACCAGCTCCGGCTCCTCCTGTACCCGTGTGCCATTCTCCAGCGAAGTCTGCAGCTGCACGGTGACCACCTGGCCCTTGGCCGGGCGGCTTGAGCCTGGTGGGCCTGGAACCAGCATCTTCTTCCTCAACAGCCCATTCCCTGCCATGGAGCAGGGACAAGCAGCCTGTCACTGAGCAGCTCAGATGGGCTGCCCCCTGGGCACTTCCCCCTCCCCAGCTCTGCCTATCCTGGGGGTGGCACAGCACCAGGGCACAAGATGAGTTTTCAGTGGCCACTCTGCCACTTACTGGGCAGGTGACCCCATGCCTCTGGTCCTCGGTGTCCCCAGCTTGGACGCTGGGCATGAAAGGATTGATTTGGGGACTGACGATACTGGCTCCAAGGATGGGCTCAGTGAACGCTGGCTGGTCTGTTATCTTAAGAAAACCAAGGTAGTTCCCCGGTGGCCTAATGGTTAGCATTCTGGGCTTTCACTACTGTGACCCGGGTTCAATCCATGGTCAGGTAACTGAGATCCCGCAAGCCACGCGGTGTGGCCAAAAGAAGAAAAAAAAAAAAGAAAGTCAAGGCTCAGTGAGGGCAAAGGGCTGAGAAAAGCCATCCTGCCTACCACAATCAGGGCAGCAGGGATACCCAGTAATGAGACTCTGGAGGTACCCTCTCCTCCCTCCTCCGGTTCCAATCTCAGCCCTGTGACATGTGGACCTCAATTTACCCAGCCATGAAATGGGGTGGTCAGGGGGTATCCTGGTGACACCTAGTGAGTAGTTTGCTTGGTTAGCAGAGTACCTGTGATGCCAGGACTGTGTCCCGACCAAAGCACCACATCACAGAAGGACCTATAAGCAAAGGTAGCCCCCAACGCCCCCCTCCAGCTGCGGAAGAGACCCCTCCATACCCCAAACGATCTTAGGAATGGCCAAATGGCCACAGTCAACACCTACTGAGTACCAGGCATGAGGTCCCATGCTCTCATGAATCCACTTAAGGAGCCCCCACAATGATGACACCCACTGTCATGCCATGACAACTGCTGGGGCAACAGAGGGCTTACACCTATGGGGCACGTCAGACTGACATCATCTGCAGTCACCCATGTTCCAACAAGTACCTGTATTCCGTAATATTCCACTGGTCTGGAAAATACTACCATGAATCTGAGTAGACCCTAGTCTAAAGGTTAGGGGCAGAGAGATCTATTCATACTATGGAATATTCTAGAGTGTTCCAAATTTCTGCAGTGCTCCCCAACTTATACATGTCCCCGCATCCAGTTTGAGAACCAGTGATCTAGAGGATGTCAAGAGACCCCTGTGTCTTGAGGTTTCTGGGCACTAATAGTGGATATGCTGGTAGGACCTCAACCAGGCACTGCCTCTCACCCAGGTAAACCAAGGGATGTAGAATCACATCCCCTCTCAAGGCCTCAGTTTCCTTGTCTAGAAGCCTGAATTCTGACTTCAGAAAGCAGCTGCCTTGAATATAAACAAACAGAGCCATCCTCATGCTCAGGCAGGGAGCAGTGCAGCTCTTAATATCATTAGAGAAGAGCTTCCCAAACTTTAATACAGCCAAGGAGGCTGTGCAACCCTGGACAAGTGCCTTCACCTCTCTGAGCCTGTTTCCCTATCTGTAAAACGGGGATATGGCAGGAATTACATCGTGGGGTTGTTGTGAGGATACAATAAGATGATGCACAGGCCTGGCACAGAACCAGTGCTCAGTAAATATCACCTGGTGTTATTTTTAGGCGCAGTAAGGTTTATATCTGTAGTGGAGGTGAAATCAGTACCAATCCGATTTTACCAGTGCCAGTATTATTTGATACTACTGTATCATTAGCACTAATGATGGCAGTAATAATGTTTTACTATTATTTGTGTGGCCACTAGCATTATTTAGTGTATTAGATATCAGAACTAGTAGCGCTGTGTTTATCTTCTAGAGTTGTTGTGATGGGGTACATGGGGGTGGCACATGTGTGGGTTCTCCTAGTTTCTTTCTTGCAGGACTCTTCTGAACAATTAGCACACTAATGAATACTATGAACCAGACACAGGGATGAACAAAATGGGATGTTCCACAGATCTATTTGACCTCAGGACACATTGTTCTGGGGACAGGCACTTGCCAGACAAATGCCAAGAAAAGTGGGGGTTGGGAGCTGCCAGCGCCTGCTGTGCTGGCTGTGTGGCTCTGGGCAAGTGATTCAGCCTCTCTGAGCCCTGTCAGCAGCTCTGCGAAAGCAAGTCATAGGGTGGGGAGGCAAGAAAAGGGCATAAACATGAAGTGTCTCAAACAACTGCCTGTGGCTGGCGATCAACGTGGTTACCACATGTTTTACTTCCAACCTCCTTCACAACAGAGATGGGGAAATGAGGCTCAGGGGAGGAGAGGGCCTAGGCCAAGGTCACTCCTGAACCTGAGCTGTCCAGGCGCTGTCGGTCAACCCGAGCCACCCCTGCTCCTTACCCAGGATGTCCAGCCACTCGTCCAGGGCCGGGGCGGGCTCCGGCTCCGGCTCCATGGCAGCCAGGAACTCTCGGGCCAGGGCCCCGGGCTGTTCGGCCTCCTCCTGTGAGGGCTGCCCTACATCCTCAAGTGGCGGCAGCTCACTCAGATCCTCCTCCTCCTCCTCCTCCTCCTCCTCGCCCTCTGCGTCTTCCACCCCGTCCAGCACTTCGAAGTCCTCAAGTGGTGGGACCCCAGCAGGTGGCGGGGCAGTGGGCTCAGGGTCCGCAGCAGAGGGCTCAGCACAGGATGCCATGCTGCTGGGGGGATGGGAATTGGCCCTGGTGGGGAGAATGGATGGGGGTAAGAATCCCACCAAGCCCCTCAAATCTCCTCTGCCTCCATTCTCCACACCGCCAATCACTTGCTGTGTGACTCAGGGGCTCCAGGCCTTAGTTTCCTCATCTACAGGGTGGGTAGAGTAACAACCCTGGTTTGTCCAAAGGACTTAACAACCCACTCATCAAGCCCTGGCATCAGGTTCAAACAGTGTTAGCTATTATTAATTATTATTTAATCTTTATAAACACCCCGGGGAAGTAGGGAACATCCCCCTGCAGAAAAGGAAATTGAGGCCCAGAGTGGCAAAGCCATTTGCCCAAGGTCACAGAGCAAGCCAACCACAGGAGGCAGGATTTGAACCTAGGGCTTTATCTGCTTAAATGTCCAGAGCTGGTGCTGGGATTTTTTTTCAGGGGGACAACCCCTGAGATCTTGGGGAGACTTTTTTTAGACCCAAGGGAAAAATAACTGAATCTTTACCAGGGCTCCCCACCTCCAGTTGTCCCTTCTCCTAAGGGGAGCCACCCAGAAACCCCAAGGCTTTCCTTCCATACACTGAACCTAATACCACCGCCCCCAACACCAGGAACCGTGACCCAAGTCATTCCTTGGGAGCCTTTTCTCCTCTCCTCAGGCCTTCTTACCACCTTCTCAAAGTAGCCTCCTTTGAGGAGGAGTGGTCGAGACCCCCACGGCTTCTTCCTTGGACCATCAAGAACTGTCCGCCTCCCCCAGGCCCCAAGCTCTGGCGGTGGTAGAGCCGTCATTCTAACCCACAGCATCCCCTCCCTAACCTTCACCTGCCTGCTCCTTCCGGGCTAGGGTCCCATTTTCTGAGACCCTCCCAGCCCCCACCCTCACCATCTCCTGCGCTCGCATAAATAGCCCTCCCCCCACCCCAAGCACCGACCCCAGCCCGGGCCAGCTTCCCCCACAGCTGGCCTGTCGCCCCCAAACACCTTGATATCCCCAGACGCCTCCCCCATCCCATAATACCTCACGCTCTCCAGACGCCCCCTGCACCGGCCTGGCCTACCGTCGACCTCCCACCCAAGTTCCCAGCGCCCTACGCCTGTTTGACGCCACCAGTCTGGGGCTCCCGACCCCCTGCAACCCTCGGGCGCCCCCGGCCCTGCACGTCTCTGCCGGCAGCGCCTCCACCCGCTGCCCTTGACCTTCCGTGGCCCCCACCCCCAGCTGCCCTCACCAGGCCGCGCCCTCTCCGGCACTCAGACCCTCCGCGCCCCCCGGCTCGCTTCCCCCGCGGCCCTTCACTCCGCCTAGCAGCCGCAGCCCCCGCCGCGCCGGTCCCCGGCTAGCCCAGGTCCGGGCAGCGCTCCGGGCCGGCGCTACCCCGCCAGCGCCCCGGGACACGTGCCTCCGGCTCCGGGACCCCGGCCTGGGGTCCTGCGCCCCCCTCCCCGCCCCCAGCCGCGGCCGCCGCGCCTCGGGAACCAGGCTCTGGGGCCCAGCACCGCCCTCGCCGCGCCCATTGGACGCCGCCTCAGAGACTGCAGCGTCCATTGGTGCGCGAGCACATCCGTCTCAGGCACAGGCACCGCCCCCTTCCTGCTTGTATCCGTGGGGCGTTCTTAAAGGGGCAGAGGCCGTCGCGCCAACCCCGAACGGAGGCGGGGGCGGAGGCGGAGGTGGAGGTGGAGGCGGGGGCGGGGGGCTGTAGATCCGAGTCAGTTCTCGGGTCAGCGCCGCGCAGCTTGGCCAGACTTACAACCCCTGTCTGAGCTTCATTCTGCTCATCTGTGAAATGGCGATAAACACCTCTATGCGCGCACTCTCACCTTGGGGGCTGTTGGGAGGACAACACTAAATGGTATTTCCTTAAGGAGCTCAGGCTTGCAGGTCAGGGCAGCCAGACTGCTGGATAACCCACTCTGAACCGTTAGTTACTTCTGTAGACCCGAAGCCCCGAGGGGGAGCGACGTGCCCAAGAGCACACAGAACCTCCGCCCCCCTCTACACCGCCCCCGCACCTGGTCTGTCTAATCCCGGGAGGGTGGCCTGGTGCATACAGGAGGAACTCAATAATGGCTAGGTTAACTGCTGAGTGAGCAGGGCCACTGGGAGGAGTCCCTCCTCCCTGCACCTTCTGCTAGAGTATGATAAGGTGCCCACGGCCCCAGGAGAAGGTGGCAGCATTGATTAGAAGGGTTTTTATGGCTCTTGTTTTGAAAGAGGGGGCACTTACTCCTCTTCACTATATTTTATTTTCTTCCCAGCAGTTACCCCCTTCCAGAATGATCTTGTTCATTCTTTTGCTTCCCCCCCTTGCCCCCACTTTGCTCCAGCCTGGAAAGAATTTTCTCTGTTTTGTCCTCACCACCTCCTTGAATGATGCTTAAGGGCCTATGGGAGTTCAATAGATGAATGAATAATTGAATGAATTAATGAATAAATGAGCAGGACACTGGCTTTTGGAGGTAGCTAACACTGGAGAAGGTAACTGGCTTTTGGCGGTAACTTGTCAGATAGGTGCTCTGAGGTCACCTCCTACTGGAAGCCATCCCTGACCTCCCCATGGCAAGGCCAGGTGTCCTGATTGGCTGCAGTCTTGGTAAAATCAACCTCCACTTCATAACTGATTCACTTGTGTCTGTGCCATCAGTTGACTTTTGCTTCACCCAGTAGACTGGAAGACCCCCAAAATCTGAGAAGGGTACATTGTTTCTTATTGTTTTAGTCCTGAGGCCTACATACTGCATGGCACAAAACAGAAGGAGGTATTCAGGAAAATCATTGTGGAAGGAAGGAAGGAAGGCGAGGAGGAAGGAAGGGTGGCCAGTCAGAAGAGGTGGTGGGGGGACTTTCCTGGTGGTGCAGTGGTTAAGAATCCACCTGCCATTTTTCACAGAACTAGAACAAAAAATTTCAAAATTTGTTTGGAAAAACAAAAGACCCCGAATAGCCAAAGCAATCTTGAGAACGAAAAACGGAGCTGGAGGAATCAGGCTCCCTGACTTCAGACTATACTACAAAGCTACAGTAATCAAGACAGTGTGGTACTGGCACAAAAACAGAAAGATAGATCAATGGAACAGGACAGAAAGCCCAGAGATAAACTCACGCACATATGGTCAACTTATCTTTGATAAAGGAGGCAGGAATGTACAGTGGAGAAAGGACAGCCTCTTCAATAAGTGGTGCTGGGAAAACTGGACAGGGACATGTAAAAGTATGAGATTAGATCATTCCCTAACACCATACACAAAAATAAGCTCAAAATGGATTAAAGACCTAAATGTAAGGCCAGAAACTATCAAACTCTTAGAGGAAAACATAGGCAGAACACTCTATGACATAAATCACAGCAAGATCCTTTTGGACCCACCTCCTAGAGAAATGGAAGTAAAAACAAAGATAAACAAATGGGACCTAATGACACTTCAAAGCTTTTGCACAGCAAAGGAAACCATAAACAAGACCAAAAGACAACACTCAGAATGGGAGAAAATATTTGCAAATGAAGCAACTGACAAAGGATTAATCTCCAAATTTTATAAGCAGCTCATGCAGCTCAATATTAAAAAAACAAACAACCCAATCCAAAAATGGGCAGAAGACTTAAATAGACATTTCTCCAAAGAAGATATACAGACTGCCAACAAACACATGAAAGAATGCTCAACATCATTAATCATTAGAGAAATGCAAATCAAAACTACAATGAGATATCATCTCACACCAGTCAGAATGGCCATCATCAAAAAATCTAGAAACAATAAATGCTGGAGAGGGTGTGAATTGGTACAGCCACTATGGAGAACAGTATGGAGGTTCCTTAAAAAACTACAAATAGAACTACCATATGACCCAGCAATCCCACCACTAGGCATATACCCTGAGAAAGCCAACATTCAAAAAGAGACATGTACCAAAATGTTCATAGCAGCTCTATTCACAATAGCCCGGAGATGGAAACAACCTAAGTGTCCATCATTGGATGAATGGATAAAGAAGATGTGGCACATATATACAATGGAATATTACTCAGCCATAAAAAGAAACGAAACTGAGCTATTTGTAATGAGGTGGATAGACCTAGAGTCTGTCATACAGAGTGAAGTAAGTCAGAAAGAGAAAGACAAATACCGTATGCTAACACATATATATGGAATTTAAGAAAAAAAATGTCATGAAGAACCTAGGGGTAAAGCAGAAATAAAGACACAGACCTACTTGAGAATGGACTTGAGGATATGGGGAGGGGGAAGGGTAAGCTGTGACAAAGCGAGAGAGAGGCATGGACATATATACACTACCAAACGTAAGGTAGATAGATAGTGGGAAGCAGCCGCATAGCACAGGGAGATCAGCTCGGTGCTTTGTGACCGCCTGGAGGGGTGGGATAGGGAGGATGGGAGGGAGGGAGATGCAAGAGGGAAGGGATGTGGGAACAGATGTATATGTATGACTGATTCACTTTGTTATAAAGCAGAAACTAATAATAATAAAAAAAAGAAAATGCAGAGAGGAATTCTAAAGTACTTGGAATGTTCTGTTCTTAACTGGGGTGCTGAATACATAAGTATTCACTTGTAATTATTCTTAAACTGTTCTTGTGTATTTTACATGTTCTTTTTCTATAAAACAAATTTATTCTCATTAAAAAAAGAAAAAGAATCCACCTGCCAATGCAGGGAACACAGGTTCGATCCCTGGTCCGGGAAGATCACACCTGCCGCGGAGCAACTAAGCCCGTGTGCCACAAATACTGAGCCTACGCTCTAGAGCCCGTGAGCCACAACTACTGACCCCGCGTGCTGCAACTACTGAAGCCTGTGCGCCTAGAGCCCATGTTCCGCAACAAGAGAAGCCACAGCAGTCAGAAGCCAATGCACCACAACGAAGAGTAGCCCCCGCTCGCTGCAACTAGAGAAAGCCCACATACAGCAATGAAGACCCAATGCAGCCAAAAATCAATCAATCAGTAAATAAAATTAAAAAAAAAAAGAATCCGCCTGCCACTGCAGGGAACACGGGTTCGAGCCCTGGTCTGGGAAGATCCCATATGCCACGGAGCAACTAAGCCCGTGCACCACAACTACTAAGCCTGCACTCTACAGCTCGCGAGCCACAACTACTGAGCCCATATGCCACAACTACTGAAGCCCGCACGCCTAGAGCCCGTGCCCTGCAACAAGAGAAACCACCGCAATCAGAAGCCCGTGCCCTGCAACGAAGAGTAGCCCCTGCTCGCCACAACTAGAGAAAGCCCGCACGCAGCAGCAAAGACCCAACACAGCCAAGAAAATAAATAAATAAAATTTAAACAAAATAAAAAAGGAAAATATTTGGGACCAGCCAAGTCCCTTTTGGCTTCAATGTGCAGCCCCCACCCCTTCCAGGAACCTCGTAAATGTTCCCTGGCCTCCAACAGAGCCCAAGAGACCCCTTGAAAAGCTTGGTTTCTCCAGTCTGGGCCTCTTCTGCTACAGCTTGGCAAAGCCATGCAGACAGAGCCACACTTCTACTTTTCCCAGCAGCCGCCACCCAGGCTCTTCTCAGCACTGGCTGCTGTCTGGCTCATGGAGCTCCACAATTCTTAAAAGATCAAATCCACACTATGTGCTTTTCCACCATCCTGTCTTTGCTCCTGTGATCCCCTCAGTCCTGAGTGATTGTCAGCACCTGCAAAACTCCTAATCCTACTTCAAAACTCCATCCAGATGTACCTGCTTCCTGGCCTTCAGAAGTCCTTATAACCCCACTCTGCAGGTTCCTCCAACCTTGAGTCTCTCCTCCCTCTAACCCACATTGTTCCCTTCAGGGCTGGGATTGTCTGTCAGGCTCTCCTTCATCCTCCAAGGTTAGGCAGGGACTGAGTATTTTCTGGATTCTCAGAATATGGGCCAAACCCAGAAGGGGTGACTAGAGGGTTTATTGAACAATTTTTAAAACTGTTGGTTGAACTATAAGAATGTATAAGATTCCTGATCATCATTAACTTTTCAATGAATGAATGCAGGAGAGCGTGAGAGTAATAATAGAGTTTACCCTCAATTTACCAAGGGCTTACAATGGGCCAAACTCTGTTGTAAGGCAGCGGTCCCCAACGCTTTTGGCACCAGGGACTGGTTTCGTGGAAGACAATTTTTCCACGGATGCGGGTGGGGTGGGGCAATGGTTCAGGCCGTAGTGCCAGCAATGGTTCAGGTGCTAATGCGAGAGATGGGGAGTGATGGGCAGCAGCAGATGAAGCTCTGCTTGGTCGCCCGCCGCTCACCTCCTGCTGTGCAGCCCGGTTCCTAATAGGCCGAGAACAAGTACTGGTCCACGGCCTGGGGTTGGGACCCCTCTTGTAAGGAATTAACCTGCATGATTTCTTAAGGTTAAGCCATTTGCTCAAGGCCACCCAGCTAGGATGTGACAGCTGGAATTAGAACTCAGTCTTCCATGTGCCCAAGGGTATGTGTGTATCTCTCAAGCTCTTAGCAACCTTAAGAGGCAGATGCTAGGTTCACCCAGACTCACAGTTAACAAACTGAGACACAGAAAAATCAGACATATAATATATAACATACATGTCATAAGACCTCAGAAACTAATGATAACTGCTAACACTTCTCAAGCAATTACTATTTGCCCCATTTTGTTCATGCATTTAACTTGGGTTATCTCACTTAATGCATCCTCATCTCAGTATGAACTCATGGTTTTCAGTAGAGACACAAGGGAACAGATATAGAACTAAAAATAGATGTGTATATGCATGGGTTAGTAGACATACTTGTATTTCGTAGCTCTGACTGCTGAGAGGGTCTCTAAGCAATAATACCTGGGTAGCAGTGAGCACACCCAGCACCCAGATCTTGGTCTCTAAATACCATTCTCCAAGAAGCAGAACCAGGCTCCTTGGAGAAATGGCTGATTCCAGGGATATTCCAAAGCAAGCACAGAACATCTTGTGGTGCCAAAAGTAAGGACGTACTCACAGAAACATGGAGACATATTAAAAGGACATAGGAGCTAAATTAAAGGGGCAGTAAAATAAATAATATAGAAATTAATTATAAGCCACAGAATAAAATAAATACTCATGACTCCATAGTGATATAAATACTTGAATACATAATTGGGAAGAATGGACAGCTCTTGTTTACAACAGAATTCCAATTAATAATTAAATTACAAATCACCATTATGCAAACACATAGTAAGTAATCATTATTGCTGCCAAGAGCCATGAATGGATGCTAAAACTAAAGGGTGAAAAATATGTAAACAACAACAACAAAAAAAAACCAAGACCAAAACACCAAGGGTATTTACATGGTCTCTTAAGTATCCCCCCATAGGATACTTATTAATTGCAAAGGAAAATAGTAACTTGACAGTTGAGAAGCTGGTAGACACTGCCTTAAGCAAGTAATCAAAGTTAAGTCACCAACAATGAGACATATCAACATCCCAGTGCCTCCTGATATGATGCATTGAGAAGGAAACAACATCACTTCTGTGGGATTCTTTCCCAAACTGCTCAACTTCAGTCTAATCATGAGGAAATATTGAACAAACCCATAATGTTAGGTATTCTACAAAACCAGTACTCTTCAAAAGTCTTAAGGTCATGAAAGATTAAGGAAGACAGGAATTGTCACAGAGTGGAAGAGACCAAGGAGACATGACTAAATGCAATGCAGGATCCTGGCCCAGAAAAAGGTTACCAAAAACGGAGCAGGGGTTTTTAAACCCGAGTGAGTCTGATTCCCAGCCTGGAAAGCAGAACATTTGGGTCTGGATCCACCACAGGCCACTCGAGGATTATATGACCCTGTGGGAATGCCTGCCGCTCTCGGACCTCAGTCTTACCATCTATAAAAGTGGTTGTCTCATCATCCCTCCCCATTCCCCTCCCCCCTTCCGGGCTGCCTTGGAGCTCGGGCTTTGGAAACTACGCAGGCGCGAGAGGGACTGCTTGATTGGCTATTTGTTGTGATGCACCCGCAAATAGAAGCTGCGTCTAAGCTCCACCCGTTCTTGCCGCGCCTCCACGCACGCAAGTCAGCCCAGGGCACGTCGCCGCCACGCGCGCTCGCACGCATGGTGCGTGGTGACGTCGCGGCGGCGCGGGCGCCATCCCGGAAGCGCGAGCAAGGCCGCCAGATGTGCAGGTGCTGCTGCCACCGACGCCGGGGCCGAGTTCGGGGTGGGGCTGGGGTCGCAGGGGCCTCTGGGGAGCCGGGCCGGGTCGGGCGCGGTCCTCGGGTTGTAGCGGGGTGGGGCGCGCCGCTGGCAACATCTGGGCACCCCTCCTGCGCACAGGCCTCAGTTTCCCCGTCTGCGCGGTGGACGCGCGGGCGGCGCCATGGGTCGAGTCTGGATCCGAGGCGCGGGAGTTGGGGCCGCCTGTGTTCAGGCTGTGCCGTGTCTCCCGGAATCGGGCGTTGACCTGCTTGGGCCTCTGTTTCCCGCTTCACAGGGGCGGGGCATGAGGGGATTTGTGAGCCCCGCTCCGCCTCGCGGGTTTTGTTGAGCTTGGGCAGCCAAATTAAATTCTGTTAAATGACGTGGGTGGAGTTGCGGCGCCTCTCCGCATTGGTGTGTGACCTGAGCCCACCCCTGGGAGTCTTAGGTGCCCTCGGAGATGCCCTTGTAGAAGTGTTTGTTCTGTATTCTTGGAAGCACTAGGGAGGCCCTCATTAGAATACTGATTCCCCGGCCCTGTCCTAGGATTTCTTCACACTCCACTTGGAGAAACTGACTGCTCCGAGCCCAGCACCTCTTATCACTATTGGTTTTAGTCCCCACAGACAGCATTGTGAGATTCTGATTCTTTGTTATACCTATTTTCTGGGTGAGAAAACGGATCTAGGAAGTGAGGTGACTCTCCCAAGGTCACACAGCCTCCCTCTCTGCGTGTATCCCCCATAAATATATTTGGAGCAGGGATCAGAGCCCATGCTGGGTCATTTCCACTCTGTATGTGGGCCAGATTAGCAGTTAGTCAGGGAAGGCTTCCTGTGAGAGGCAGCTGGTGGGGGAGTGTGCCTTGAATCCCTCAGCCCTCACATCTGGGAGCCAGAGACAGGAAAGAGCCCATCTTTGTAGCAGAACCATTTCCCACAGGTCCAAATCCTGCACCTGCCAGGCTCTAGCTGTGGGCTTCCCACCACATTCTGTCCTTTGAGAGCCCAAGTGTCTTTTTTTTTTTTGCGGTACGCGGAGCACAGGCTCCGGACGCGCAGGCCCAGAGGCCATGGCTCGTGGGCCCAGCCGCTCCGCGGCATGTGGGATCCTCCCGGACCGGGGCACGAACCCATGTCCCCTGCATCGGCAGGCGGACTCTCAACCTCTGCGCCACCAGGGAAGCCCCCCAAGTGTCCTCTTTATACATGATCTTCTTTGGAAATGTGGAGGGTGTGGGTGTCCATGCCTGGCACATAGAAGGAGCTCAAACATGGTGATTGGGGAGGGGGTGGATTTCATCAGGTGTGGCAGTTTATCTCCAGAAGGCACGTAATGGCTGCAAACTGATAGCCAGATTCTGGGCACAAATAGATACGTATTCTTGGCCTCTATGGTGTTGGGGTAAGAAAAATATTAGTTGCTAACATTTGTAAATGAGGCGATTTCACAGGAAAAAGAAATCCATATTTCAGGTTTATTTCTGGAGACAATCAGAAGTCTGGCAGGACCAGGTGCTGTAAGAAGCAGCTGTCCTGTCACAGGTAGCTACTGAACGTCAGAGTCACACATTTGTGGATCCTGTGGTCTGTGGGCGTTTGAGTTGTGACCCATGTTCACTGGCTGTGTGACAATGGCCTAGTTCCTCAGTCTTTGAGCCTCAATTTTCTCATATATAAATAAGGATGGTAACAGTTGCCAGTGTTTGAAATTGGTGTCTTGTTTAGTATACAGTAGGTGCTCAATAAAGAGGAGGGTAGTTAAGTGGGCTCTGAAGGCCCTTCCTGATCCTGTGTGTGAATCTTAACCAATTGCAAGTGGGCCTTTCTGTCGGCCATTAAATGTGCAGACCTCAGAGCCAAGCTATGTCAGGATTCTGGGTTTTTCCTGAACCCCCTTAGGAGGGTCAGTGCTGAAGCTGTGGTCCCTCCTGCCCTAGCATGGTCCAGGAAGTCCCCACCTGCTGGGATAGCATCTGTGTGCCAGGGAAGCTGGGAGCCAAGAGCCACAGAGCCAACTGGGTTGCTGGGGCCCACAGCCTGGCTGCCAGTGCCTGAAATTCTTGGCTTTAACTTGCTGATATAAGTCTAGCTTCAGAGCTGAGTTTGAAAGGTTCTGTTTGCCTTCATCAAACTAAATTCTCGGGCAATTCCTTTCTGTGAACAAGGTTCTGGGCTGGGCTCTGGAGACAGAGCAGCGAGCAAGAAAGTACACATGCCTCTGTTCTATTGGAGCTAATATTGCTGTGGGGGTGACAGGCAAAAGGGTTAACTGATAACTAAGATAATTTCAGGAAGAGATGAGACAGTGGAGCAATTAAAAAAAGGTGAAGTGATGAGTGACCAGAATAGGGGTAGTCATCATAGACCTCTTGGGAGAAAAGGCATTGGAGGGGGTGATGATTTGAGGGGGCAGCCAGGAGGAGGGGGGCAGATCTATGCAGGAGGAAGGTGCCTGTAGCTTTGGGCACATGGAGAGGGGCGGGTGTGGAGGTGGGAGGGGTGATGGGATTGTGATGTGCTTGGGTGCAAGTTATAAATAGGAACTCCTGTGGTTCTTGAAACACCCCCGAGTTCCTGGCATGACAAAGCTGAGGCTCAGGTGGCATGACCCACTTACGGACAGGTGGCCTGTGGGGTTCCCAGCCCCTCCTCTCCATCCCACCTCCCCCCACTTCCTGATGCAGACTGAAAACACTTTCTTCCTGCCTGTTTCAGGCAGCGGAGGAGGAGGAAGAGATGGACCCCCCGGACTCGGCCTCGAGGGTCTTCTGTAGCCGCATCCTGAGCATGGTGAATGCGGACGATGTCAACGCCATCATCCTGGCCCAGAAGAACATGTGAGTGGAAGCCAAGGGCCCTGGGCCCCCGGTGTGGGAAGGAATCCACTTGCTGGCCAGCATTCTTGCCCTGCCCGCCTCTACCCTGGGCCCACACTGGTGATAAAATGAAGGAAATGAGCAAATCTGCTGGCTGGCTCCAAAGTAAATTCCTTCCTGGTCTGGAGGCGAGGCCTTGGCACAGGAAGCAGGGCTCTGGGACAGTTTCGCAGCTGCGGACAGTTTGGCGGGGACCACAGCAGCTCCTTTCCCGAGGCCTGGGGTGGGGAGACTTGGGGGGGGATAAGGAAGGAACTGCTGGGGGATTTAAGGGAGCCAGTTGGCTCACTTCCTGTTGGGAACCTATTCTCTCAGAGCCTAGGCTGTCTCTGCAGAGCACCCAGGGTCACTTGGAAGGGCTGTCAATGGCCTTTGCCCTCTTTGGGGCTTGGCACTGTGGCCACCATAGCCTCACCCTAATTCCGGCCTGCTCTGTGGGGAAGAAGGGCTGACACAACCTTCGGGGGGAAACATGGTCTCTTGGGGCTTTATTTTTGTGTCTTTAAGCCAAAGGCTCTTCCTTCCATTTACAGCACAGAACAGACCTGATACCTTACCTTTCTTGCCCTGTGACAGGGGTGCTGGATATGTCTGGGTCTCAGCAATACCCATCTCCCTCCTAGGTCTTTAGTTCAGATTCAGACCTGACCCCGGGGAACTCCCAGACCGAGGGGAGACAAAATCAGATTTGAACCTTCCTGGCCTCGGGGTGTCAGGGCTGGGCCAGAGAAAGAAGCTGGGGCTAGGGGAGTCAGAGTGTCAAAGAGTCTACTTGAGGGAGAGGGTTAAGGCTACATGAGAAGGGTACACTTGAGTAGGATTTTTGAGTAGGGTTTTGAAAGTTGAATAGGAGTCTGCTAGCTGGCTCAAACACCAAGTAGGACTCCACAAGACAAGGGAATGGTCTACGCAAAGGTCATGGAGCAGGAAAGGGCCTAGCAGGATCAGTTGGCAGGGACCTGGAGGCTGAGCAGAGGAGTCGGTGCCCTTTTTCCGCCACCAGGCTGGACCGCTTTGAGAAGACGAACGAGATGCTGCTCAACTTCAACAACCTGTCAAGTGCCCGCCTGCAGCAGATGAGCGAGCGCTTTCTGCACCACACAAGGACCCTGGTGGAGATGAAACGGGACCTGGACAGCATCTTCCGCAGGATCAGGTGGGTGCTTGGCCCTCCAGTCTCTGCCTCCTGCTCTGAGCCTCTAAGCCTGAAAAGAGGGTTCCTCCTCTTTTCAATGAGGGCCGTCCTCTCCACGTAGCAGGGCGGTGGGGAGATTCAGCTTGTTTTACGAGGCTTTATTGCACACTTAGTACTGGAGAAGATCTGAAAATCTTGGAGTTTCTGAATTTAAATTTTATTCCTTTTTTGAAAATGCAACATAGTGCCAGACCCATAATGCAAAAGGCAGGCAGGAGCAGACAGTGAAAGGCTAGCCTCGTGTCCCCCTTGGCCTCCACCCAGGACTTCTCCCAAGAGGAAAATGAGATTGCCAGGTTTTGTGGGTCCTTCTCAAGCTGGTTTCCACGAGGACAGAGAAAGACGATGTCCAAGTCCCCAGCCACATAGAATGCTTGACACAGCCCCCGGAGCTCCTATCACCACTGCTGCCGTTAACAACTGCCGCTGGGGCGCCCAGGCCTGGAACAAGCTGGTACTACAGCTGTATTTCTGGCTGACGGTGCCGCTTCTTCTTTTCCGGGGGCAGCCACATCTGCTGGCAGAGCAGGTGCCACAGATTGAGGGCAACATGTTTCCTTGGAGCATGCTCTGTGCAGAAATCACAAGACAGGCCGGATAAATCCTTTATCAAAGCGTATCTTTTCTGGGGCATCTCACCAGGCTGGTTGCCCACGTGTGGTGTTGCAGGGGTGGGAGTAGAGTAGGAACCACAAGGGTTGACACCTTTTGTGTGTATCTGTGTCACTCAGGAAGGAGATAAGTGTCCAGCCAGGCAGGGATGCAGCAGCAGTGGTACTTCAGGGTTGGGGGGGGTTGGGGGGGACAGTGCTGGCTGGCCATAGTCAAGGGTG
Organism: Mesoplodon bidens; assembly: GCF_964165515.1. Lineage (NCBI taxonomy): Eukaryota > Metazoa > Chordata > Mammalia > Artiodactyla > Ziphiidae > Mesoplodon > Mesoplodon bidens. Next base: position 140,435,696 of record NC_138160.1, read on the forward strand.
AGAGACTGCTCTGAAGAGCCTTTTGTAATTCTTTGTAAACAGAACTGCATTACTTCAGGTAAAAAGGAAAAACCAGCAGGTTAAAAAGGGAAGCAGGTGCTTCTCTGTGAAGTTCAGTTTAGTGAGTGCCAGTGTTTGGTGATTGGGATGTGGATAGTCAGCACTCCTGGCCCCCACAGACATCCTCACCCTGGGGATGGAGAGACAGGCTGGGACAAGTCACCCAGAGGAGTGCCTGTTGAGGCAAGGGGAAGGGAAGCTTCCTGGAAGGTTGTCCTGGTAGAAGAGGTTTAGACATGAGGCATTGCAGGTAGAGGGCCCAGCCAGCACGCAGAGCCAGCACCAAGGACACGCAGAAGTTGGGTGACAGCTGGGTAGCTGCCATCCGTCCTGCGGGTGGGAGGTCTGCTGGCTGAGCGCCCAGTCCTACCTCCAGCCCTGGAGCAGAGTATGACAAGCAGTGAGGGGGAGGTTCCTGGCCTGCACCGGGCCCAGCCTGCACACTCTGCGGGTTCAGCCCTGTGTGCCTTCCCTTCCCCTGCAGGACACTGAAAGGGAAGCTGGCCAGGCAGCACCCGGAGGCCTTCAGCCGTAAGTGTCACCCAGAGCTCCTACATCCCGTTTCTGGGCTCTGTGCCCTTGGATGCCAGGGCCCTCAGCCCAGGGCTGGCTTCTGGAAGGTCACCTCAAGGGCTGACACCAAGCCCGGGCCCTAGTGGGCAGTGGGTCCAGTAAGACCTGGGGCAGGGGTGGGAGTGCTGGCCTGATCTTCTTGGCAACCTGCGGAGCAGGTGTTGGGACGAGAGTCTCCTCCCTTGGGGGAGGTCACACGAGGGTATGTGGACAAGAATGATGACAGTCAGTCCTTAGCCCAGTGAATGTCACGTACCCCTACGAGCCAGGCTGTTACCCACAACCACCTATGAGGTGGGGACTGTGCCCAGAGGGGCAGTGACGTGTCAGAGGAAGCACAGCATCCCCCATGCTGAGCTTCAGTTTACCCAGTCTGCAGAATGGGCCAACAGCTCCCCAACTCCAGGGCCGCTGACAACCACAGGCATAAAGGCAATGCCGTCATTCCCAGTTTATAGAGCAAGGAGCTGAGACATGGGCAGGTGAGGGGCCTGGCCCAGGTGACACAGTCAAGAGGGCAGAGCCAGGCTCAGACTTGCCCCCAGGGCCCGCGTAGGCCTAACCCCAGAGAACCTGAGTCTTTACCTTACCTCACCTTAAAGAGAGGCCTCTCACCTGCTTGGGCCTCAGTTTCCTCATTTGTAAAATGAACCAAGTTATGTCCCATGGGGTGGGGGTAGCTGTCAGGGGTCCCGGGCCCAGTTAATCCCTCATCACAGTGCGTGGCATGGTGACTAAGCCAACTCCTGGGCCTCCTTCCTCCAGACATCCCGGAGGCGTCCCTCCTGGAAGACGAGGATGAAGACCCCATCCCGCCCAGTACCACAACAACCATTGCCACCTCGGAACAGAGCACAGGCTCATGTGACACCAGCCCCGACACAGTCTCACCCTCCCTCAGCCCCGGCTTCGAGGACCTGTCTCACGTCCGGCCTGGCTCCCCTGCCATCAATGGCCACAGCCATACAGATGACGAGGAGACGCCGGGCGAGTAGCCCTAACTCCCAGGAGCTCGGAGGGGTCTCAGGGCAGCAGCGGTGCCACTGCCCAGATGTCTGAGGTGGCAGTGGGTAACCCTGCCTTGAGACAGTCAGCTTTGCCACCCTACTCTGTCATTTGGGGCTCACTGGGGGACAAGGCTCCTTCCCTGGGGTATGGAATTCCTGGGGATCTATCATTCCCTCTCCTTCCTCACTGAGAACGTCTCTCTTCTGTAGACCCCTCTGCCAGGCCAGGGAATGACCAGTCCAGCTGGAGTCGGGTTGGGTGCAAGGGAGCTTTTCCAGAGCCAGGCCTGAGGTCTGCTCTGAGCAACACCTAAAGGTTCCCAGAGACCAGAGCCAGATGTCCTCTGCCCCAGCACCCTGGTCAGGACCTCCTCAAGGTGGCCAAGCACTGTCATGTCTGAGTTCACCCCAGCCCACCCCTGTGCCTACTAATTCTGGTCTCCTTGCCCCTTCCTCCAATGACAGTATTGAATACTTTCTCCAGTCATTATCTCAAGGAGGTTTCTGAGACAGTTGTAGAAGCCTCAAGGCAGAGATTAGCCATCCACTCAGCACCGAGCCTGGTTAGGCCCTGTTTCTCGGACCAGAGGTGTGGACCCTGAGGGCCCAGCAGGCTTCTCCTGGGGCCTCCATGGAGCAAGCCGAGCCACCTTGGAGAACAGAGTTAAGCAGAATATTTTTGTACCCGAAGTTTACAGATGCTGTTGGGAAGTTATCAATAAAAAGACTCTGTTACTAAAAAGGGAAGGGTGCACCTAGCAGTGGCTTCCTTCCATCCTTGGGCCCAGCAGTCCAGAATGGGGGCAAGTGCTGGATGTGGGACAGGATGGTTATGGACAGCCAGGCACCATTGAGCTGGAAAGAAGTGGGCTGCTCTCCTTTGAGTGGGAGTCTCCAGTGGTGGCAACCATAATAACCCCACTTCCTATCACCAACCAGGCCTTCAAATGTGCTGTTCCCACTGCCCACAACATTATTCCTTTACCTCCGTGAGTAACTCCTCCTCCAAATCTCAGCCCTAAGGTGGGCTCCTCAAGGAGCTAGGGTCTCATTCCCCATCAGACACTCTCACAGAGTCCCCTCATCTTTGGAGCACTTAGAAATTACGTTATTAAAGGCCTCTTCCCAGACTTCAGAGTGTCTGCTTTTGCCTGGTCCATAGGGGGCGCCGGGAAGTGTTCAAGGAAATAAGGTACGCTGCCAAACCCACAGGTAACTTCTCAGTTCTCACCGCTTTCCGGCGCCCAGCACTTTTTAGCCATCCTTGAGTCTTCTCCGTCTTATATCCTAAACAGACCCTGGGTCCCACCCCATTTCCTTGGGTGAATGCACCAGCCCCACCTGCTCTCCGTGCTCCTTCCTGTACGGACCCGCCCTTTAATCCATCTGTGCACAGCGGCCGGCCTCCAGTGGCTCCAACACGTTCGGCCCTTACACCGCCTCCTGCCTCGACCCTTGCGTCTTGGACCCGCAGACCCTCTGCTTAATGCCTCCACTTTAACACAAAACAGTTTCCCCTACTCTGTTGAAATATTTCCGGAGCACCCGCTACGTGCGGGCAGTCTTCAGGCGGCCTGGAAACAGCAGGCAGAAACACCAGGAAAGGTGCGGCATTATCCTACGTGACCCGACGGGCGGAGCTCACACCCCGAGGCAGGTGGGCACCGGTCGCCCACAGGCGCCGCGGCTTCGTGCGCCCGCACCCAACAGGGGGGGCGGGGCCGAGGGCGGGGCGCGGCGCGGATTGTGACGCAGACGCGCAGCGTGCTCGGTGCGCAGGCGCCCTCGGAGGCGAATCGGCGGTTTCCGGTTCAACGGCCCTCTTTCTCTTCAACGAGACAACGGAGCAGGTCGGTGATGGCGGACTTGCGGGTTGGCCCTGGGCAGGGTTGGGCGGTAGCCTGCGGGGGGCCAGGCAGCGGAGGGGGCGGCCTGGAATCCGTCTAGGCGAGCTAGGCCCTGTGGGGCGGCTTAGCAAGGCACACTGGGCCGGGTTCCGAGCCCGAGTTGGGCCCCGGGAGGGAAGCCGGCCTTTGGAAGAGGACCTTGCCCGCTCTGCCGGTCCCAGCTATCTGACGAGGCTTTGGGGCGAGGATGTGTCCTCCGGGGCAGATGCGATTTAATGGGGAGGAGTATTAACTGTAACTTTGTCTCGTGGCGCACACTCTGTCAGTCCATTTAAAAATATTAAGCCTTTGAGCTGGGTCTCTACCCGTCTCCTTTTCTAAATCTGTAAGGAGAGTCTGGTAGTAGCAGCCATTTTCTAGACTTGGAAAGTGAAAAAACAGAAATACCTGTGTAAACAAGTATCAGGCACGTGGTTGGCAGTTGTTACTTATGGATTGGATCAAAGGCAGGAAATGTGGTCTGAGGATTAGGGCGTAACCCAGAAGGAAGCCAAAGTTTTGGGTGTCTGTGCTTGCAATTAGGAGAAGGGACTGTAGGGAGGAAAGCGTGTGGGGGGGATGCTACTAAGATGGGATTCCCACCCCGGCTGCAGGAAGAGCGGGGGCTGGTGGAGGAGAGGAAGGATGGGACCTCCAGACCGTTCTTGGCAAGGTGGTGCCGTAGACCTGTACTTTTCGTTCCATCTTCAACGACGAAGCTGCTGGCTTGGAGGGTGGAAGGAAACAGGCTCTGGGGCGGGCCTGCATTTGAAGTCGATGCTGGAACAGGGCTGGCAGGAACTAAGGCTGGCCAGCCTGTGAGCTCGGGCTTCTCAGACCTTCAGTGCTCACCATTCCATCCGGCCATTCTCCCCGCTCTCTCGCCAGCAGACGCAGAGATGCAGATCTTTGTGAAGACCTTGACGGGCAAGACCATCACTCTAGAGGTCGAGCCCAGTGACACCATTGAGAATGTCAAAGCTAAAATCCAAGACAAGGAGGGTGAGTTGGGTTGGGGCTGTGTGCTCCGCAAAATGGGGTCCCTTCAGCCCTGGGGATCTGCTGTCCTGTGTGGAATGGGTGCTTTGGACAGATCTCAGCCATGCCAGTGCTTCCCCTGTGTGATCTTGGGAAGGCAGCTTGTCCTCTCTACCTCATTTTCCCTTTTGACAGTTTGGGGGTGATCCTGGCACAGCCCTGTGGAGGGAGGGGAGATCTGCCGGTAGTATTCTTGCCAGAGCTTTAGTAACTGAAGTGCTCTCTTCTTAGGCATTCCACCTGACCAGCAGCGTCTGATTTTCGCGGGCAAACAGCTGGAGGATGGCCGCACTCTGTCAGACTATAATATCCAGAAAGGTACGGGGGTGGGGTGGCTAGACAGTACCTCAGTGAGGCCTAGGACCCAGGATGGGGCCCTGACAGCCTCTTCAGCACTGGGAGGGGGCTGTAGAGGAGGATTGTTCTTAAGGTGAGGATCACATAGGGCTAGGGAGTATTGCTTTGTAAGGTACTGTTTCCATCGCTGGAAAGCATCTCAAGATCTCCACCAGGATTTCCAAATGGCGATGGTTTCTCATGTTCTTATTCACTTTTTTTCTTTAATTCTTGTGTTTGTGTTTCTCAGTGTGATAACTAAAGAAAATCGGCACCACTTTTTGCAGCAAAAGATTTAAATGTCTTACCTAGGAAAATAAAAGGTCGTCCTCGCACCACTTAGAAATTGCCTTGCCTTTGGGGAAACCCAGGTGGACACCACTGTTGATGTATATTTATATTAGTCTCAGACTCCCCGAGGACTGGTGGGAAATGACAAGGTGGAGGTTCTGTGGGGTGGGCTGGGCTGGTGTGTCCATCTACACATAGAACGCCCAACGGATTCCGATGTGTCCCTGCCACACGTGAGAAGCTCTGGTCTGCAGGGCACTGGAGGCTGCCCTGCACCTGTGGGACTGAGGTGGTGAGCCTAGGCTCAGTCACTGTCTCTCTGTGCCCTTCGTTTCCTATAGAGTCCACCCTGCACTTGGTGCTTCGTCTGCGAGGTGGCATCATTGAGCCTTCCCTTCGCCAGCTCGCTCAGAAATACAACTGCGACAAGATGATCTGCCGCAAGTGTGTACTCTTCAGATCGGGGGTGTGGGCTGGCCCTGGTGGGGGTCGGGATGTGCCCTCACCACTCGCTCGTGTCCTCGCACAGGTGTTACGCTCGCCTGCACCCCCGTGCTGTCAACTGCCGCAAGAAGAAGTGCGGCCACACCAACAACCTGCGCCCCAAGAAGAAGGTCAAATAAGGTCCCTCCACCGGCTTCTTCTTTGCCCGCAGGGTGGCCTCCTGCCTAAGCCCCATGGCCCTGGGGCCTCAGTAAAGTTTCCCTTTCGTTGACCGAAGCAGTAACTGGTGTCCACGTGGTTGGTCTGTCCAATGGGGAGGTGGCTGAGGTGCGGGCATCTCCCTTAGGGACTTCCTGTCACTGAGTTCTTCATAGCTCTTGGGGGTCCTCTGTCCTGTGTTCCAGTTGTCTTACCTGTAAAGTGGGCCATGGTCTCTGCCCTTCATGTCTAAAGTTGTCATAACCACAGCACAGGCAAGTCTCACTCCTGGCCCTCTGCCACATAGCCTAGTGAGCCCACCCATCTGGATTTTGTCATCTGTAATATGGGAATAAAGACCTCAGCCTAGGGACTGGTGGGACCTGGTCAGGCACATTAACAACCCTCACATCTGGGGCCTGGAGGTGTTCAGATGTAGGTGGATGGCGGGGTAGGAAGGAACACCCCACCTAGTGTAAAATACCTGTTCTCAATTTTGACTGACCTTTAGGAGCTCCTGGGTCCCATCCAAGACTGATGTCTGTCAGGTGAGGGCTTGTAGTGCCCTGACAAGGCCATGCTTCTGTTTGTCTTGGGGTGATTGGGGCTTCCTGTAGGTGACAACCCAGGCCTAGGCAGTGATGCCTGAGAACAGCTGAGACCTGGAGTGCCAGCTAAAGGCTGTCACTTCAGGCCTCAGTTGGGTTTCATTTTTGTCAGTTGCCCCCTCCTCCCTAAGGCCAGGCCACCACCATCTTTCTGGTCTACCCTGTGTCCACTCCTGGAGGAGGGAGCTTCCTGAAGCTCAAACTAGGCAGTGTATGTCCAGCTCCCAGGCCTTCTCTGTACTTAATAGGAACCCTCCCACCCCCCACTCCTGACCTCAGCCCTGCACCAGACTCCCACCTCAGGGCCTTTTGCACAGCGCCCCCCCCCTTCAGAGCAGTTCACACAGAACCTGTGGGTGCCAGTGACTTGAATTCTCCAGTGTCAGAACCTGCGTTCAAATCTCACTCTTGTCACAACCTTGTGGCATTAGATGATGGCTATCACTTATTGGATACAATTTTCTTTATCTTAGTGGGGATGGGATGTGAGGAAGTGAAGTCGGGTTTTGACATAGCTGCATAGAAACAAGCTGAAGGACAGCCTTGCTGTATACAGAGCCGTACATTTAAGGTCGAAAACGTTAAGGCAGGCGCTGGTCGGGAACAAGCACAGGGTTGCGGGTGGGCGGAGGGTGTCAGGCCCCCAGTCTTCGCTCCCCATTCTTCCCCCGGGGTCTCCAGGTTAGCTGGCCGCCACAAGCTGGCTCCAGAGGCCTCCGGGCCTGCAGGGGGAGCCAGGCGCAGCGGAGCAACCTGCTCCCGGGCGGGACCAGAGCTGCGCAGTCATGATCATCACTGAGGCCGCGACGGAGTCCGCTGCCCCCGCGGTGCCCGGTGATGTGGAAGCCACTGGAGCCCCGGAGCGCGAGCAGCTGGTGTGGCCCTGGGTGAGCTCGAGCCCGAGCGGGGACAGGCCCGGGGCGGGCGGTGCAGGCCCGGGGGCGCCGGCTTCATACCCTAGCCGTGCCCCTCGCCCCGTAGAAAGATGCCGCGATACGGGCGCTGGTGCAGCGCATCCACCAGTTGCAGGCTGAGCGCGCGCAGGCCTTACGCCGGCTGGATGAGTAAGTGAGCGCGTAGGGGAGGGGAGGTGTCAGCCCCCCAGCCCGCTCCGGGGATGGACGTGCCTTGGGGGAGGAACTGGGTCCCCACGGGGCCGCGGTGTCAGAGGTGGGGCGGGATTTGCGGGGAGACCAGATGGCTCCCTTCCGCGTGCGCAGGGGTGGGCCCGTCTTGGGTTACCCTGCGGGAGTCAACGTCCTCCACACTCTGGGGTTTAGGGGACACTTGGAGGGCTTTCAGGTGGTCGATGCGGGTGCAGGGCCTGAGAGCCGGGGCCGTAGCCTCAGGATCCCCGCCTGCCGCAGAGGCCACCGACAGTACCTGAGCAGCGGCCCGCCCTACGACTTTCCGCGCTACCGGAGCACAGTACACGAGGTGACCCAGGCCTTCGCCGCCGCCTCGCGGGAGGTGCTGGCGGTGGAGGCCGAGCTAGCCGGACCCCGAGCGCAGCCGCTGCTTGCGAGCCACGTGCGCAGGCTGCAGCAGCTGGAGGAGACGCGCCTGGCCACGGTGAGGTCCCGCCCCCCGGCCATGTATCCCCCTACTCCACGGCTTGTCTCTCGGGCCTTGGCCCACTGTGTACCCCTTGGGGGAGGGGCCAGATTCCGTCCCCTTGAACCCCGCCCCTGGCGCCCCAGCACCCCCTCTTCCTGCCCCACCTCAGTCATCCACTAAGAGTTCACTCGAGAGTCTCACGGTTAACCCCCTCCTGTCCGCCCCCACTTTTCACCCAGATCTTTAGTCCCAGGACACGCCCACTCTATCCCAGACCCCGCCCCTACAATGCTCCTACCCGCCCTGGCTTGTCCCAATGCCCCAGGCCAGGTACTCAACCCCCTGCTGATTGGGGGCCTTGGATTTCCAGGCCAGGTCCCCTTCCGGGTACACCCTCGATCCCAGCCTAGGTTCTGGGCCTGTTCCTCCCGCTAGGGATCCAAGGCCCAGCCTACTCTGCCTCTACAGGCAGTCCTGACCAAGATACACTACCATTCCCAGGTCAGCTCCACGCGAAGCCACGCCCACATCACACTCTACCCTGGGATTCCCAGGCCACGCTGCTGTAGAGACCCAATCCCAGTCTAGGTTTTTGGCCTACTTCCACCCTGGGATTGTAACTCCCTGGCTGGTCCCTGAGACTCCGCCTACTTCACAACCCTCACAACCCACCCACCCCCGCCCCCGCCCACCTGTCCCTGGCTGAGATTTCACCACTGTTCCCCTTCCCCGCCTACGTGAGGCCATGCCCATGTTGCGCTCTGCACTGATTCTAGGGCCCGCCCACTCGGCCCCTCTCCTTAGGAGCCCCCCTAAACCTAATCCTAGATTCCTCCTGTGCTAAGTACCGACCCTTGAGACTCCCGTCTGCTGTGGCCCCACCCTTGCGCTGCCTTTCCTGGTGCTTCAGTGTCTCTTCCTCCCTACTATGTGGGAGGGCAGGGGGTGGCCTCTGCCAGTTGTGACATCCTCCTTGCTGCCTATTCCCCAACCAGGTGGCCCTGCTGCAGCTGATGGGGACACCAGAGCTGACTGGGCAGGACAACCTGCAGATGCACCGGCTGAAGATGAAGTGAGCACCGCCTCCCAGTGGGCTGACCATGCTAGATTTGCACATGCACCCTTGGGCACCCACCCCCAGCCAGGTGCGCCCCAGGGCTGGCAAGGGCAGATCTGCACACGACCCTTAGGGTGTGCACGCCAGAGTACTCACTTGGTGACTCCTAGATGTACTACACACTCCCCCAGCGCACAGGCTGTGCAGTTTCACACCAGACTCGCTGTGCATTCCCAGGACACAGCTGTGCACCTCATACACACCAATCCTGCTCACATGGCTCGACTCCGAGCTTGGACATGGTCGCCCAGGCCCAACCAGGCACACTCCTGCACACTCCTGCCTTTGGCCCCCCAAGCGCACACATGTGCACACCCACTAGACATGTGCCACCGTCACCCTGCACACCTTCCTGATGGCACACACCCACCCAAGATGGCCTTTCCTCTTGCCACTCGGGAGCCGTGGGACCACCCATCCTCCCAGGCACCTAAATGGTCCTTCTGGCTTCTAGTGCTGCCTGGAGGTTTGGCGGCAGGCAGGAGAGCCCGGGGCTGGCTACAGCCCCTTCGGAGCTGCGCAGCGGCGGCTAATTTGCCCCATCTGGGTTTTATTTATAGTTCCCATCCACTCTTGTAGGGTAATTAAAACCATGGAAGCGATCAGCGATGTTCTCCAGGATCTCAGGTTTGATGCAGAATCTGCCGAGTGATGGTGGCTCCCCAGGGACAAGCCAAAGGAGATGGGAAATGGGGCATGCAGCGCTCTGCCCTGACTGCCAGCTGGCTGGGGTCATGCCCCACCGGACCACTGACCCTCTTCAAGTTCTCCTCACCTCTCATAATAAAGAACCTAAAGAACCTTTCGTCTGCAGCTGCTCCACTGTCTCTCTGTGCTGGGGTGGGATCCCACAAAGCCAGGGGTGGCAGGTGCAAGATTCCCCCATTCCATGAGTGTAAAAACCCTGGTGTTTTGAATCACACTCTCCAAGGAGTTTGGAACCAGATATTTCAGATCATGGAGAGAGTCAGAAATTCTGGGAGGTCAAGATTCCCATCCCAACAGGTAATCAGGATTCCTCGTCAGTCCCCACCCTAGGCCACTCTAGCCCCAAACTCACCTTCACAATCAGGGCACCTAAATAGTTTGTTTATTTAAAAAGACTCTTTGGAGTGGTCCTGGGTAGGGGGGAGTAATGACCCTGTTTCACCCCCAGCCCTGGCAGGCGTTCTGGGAAGCTCAGCCCCCCTCACACACATTCCCCCCACTGGGGTGCACCTCACGTGGAGGCCAGAGCTGTTGTGGCCCTCGGAGCTCAGAGTGCTCGCCCCAGCTGCTGCCGAGAGGGCTGGGGCACCCTGAGGTGAGGGTACAGAGGTGGCCCCCAGTCTGGGGGTGGCCCCTGGGTCTCCATGCAGCAGGGAGGGCAGCCCCAGCCTCTAGAGCTTATCTGGCAGGACCTGCAAGCAGAGGGGAAGCCAGGCTTAGCAAGGAGCCTGGGGGGTGGGGGTGGGCCAGGACCACAGAGCAAATGAGGAGGCCCCAGTTCAGGTCCTGGTCCCACCACTTTCAGCTGGGTGACCTTGGGTAGGCTATTGCCCCTCTTTAGGCACCGGTTTCCCCATCTGAAAAGTAATATATATCTATCCCATGGAGTGTCCTGCAGGTAATGTGCTTGGCACAGGGCCGGTATACAGTAGGCGCTCATATAATGCTACTGGGTGGCTATGTGCATTCATCCCTGAGGATGACATTCCCCTCTGGACATTTTAAAGGGATCTGGACGCTCTTACTAGACTAAGGGCTACAGGGGCAGGCACACAGTAGGTGTTAACGTAAATGCTGATAAGAGATGGAGGAAGGGATTGCACCTCAGTAACTAGGGCTGAGGGTGGAGGGCCCGTGGCCTACGGCCACCAGGAGGGTCCCTTGTCTCCCTGCCTGCCCACCCACCTGGGCCCCCCTCACCTCTCGCCGCGCCCCGTCTGCCCGAGGACAGGATCCCCTCGTCCTGTGCTTGGAAGGAAGGAGGCAGTGTCTGAGGGGTGAGGACCTACCTCCCCAGCCCGTTTACCCCCCTGGCCCCACCCCTCCACCTCTCGCCCGGGCGTCCCTCCTTCCTACCTGGTTGCGGGTCTTATGTGACTTCTGCATCCAGGCTCGCCACTGGTCATAGAGGCGGAAGCTGAGGTTCGAGCAGTACGCGTGCTTCTTGAGCCAGCCCAGAAACTGCTTGAGCTCGCGCCTCACCGGCCCCGAGCTCGGCTCGCCGCCCCGCGGCTCGCACGTCCCGCCGCCCGGGCCCGGGCGCTCTAATAGGGGCGGAGAGACAGCGTCAGAGCGCGCCCGGCAGAGGGCGCGCGCGGGCAGGAGAGGGATGTTCCCTTAGGGCACCTCCCTCCCTGTTTCTACGGGACCCGGTCCTCCCCACGGCCCAGCCTAGCACTGCAGCCCAGCTGCGCCCCCAAGGAGATAGGGGGCAGGGGAAGGAAGGGGCTCCTCCTCCACATCCCCTCTAGGAACCCGATTCCCGTGGCCTGAGCCAGGTGTGAGTGGAAGGGGGCGGGGGGAGGAGAGAGGCCAGGGCCAAAGGGATGAGAAGCAGACAGAGCAGGGGGCAGAGGAAGGAAGAGAGAGACGCTGATGAGAAAGAGCTGGAGAGAGAGAGACAGAGACTGAGCGATGGAGGCAAGGAGAGACAGATAGAGGGAGAGCGAAAGCAATGAGAGACAGCCAAGGAGATGCAGAGGGTCGAGAGATGGAGAGCCAGAGCAGGGAGGGACAGAGACACTGGGGGTGTAGGGACGCAGAAACCAAGAAAGGCAGAAAGATAGAAACAGGGAGAGAGAGTGAGTGACAGAGAGATGAAGGGAGACAGAGAATTCGAGGCGGCTCTGAGGGGGAGGGACAAGCCCCCAGGACAGGCCTGAGAGTACAGCCCGTTGGATGGGGAGTGGGCCAGGAGGGCCAGGTGGGAGGCCGGCCTGTCGGTCCAGTCACTGGCCGCAGCCAGCCCTGAGCAGGCCGGCGGATAAGGACATCGGGCTCACATCATAAATAACGCCGGGGACCCGCTGACAGGCCCTGGCACAGCCCCGGCCCCCACCGCCCCTGCCGGCTTCCCCTGGCCTCCCCAGCCTCCCCAGCGGACACAGCCGCCTGCTGGCTCACGTGCAAGAATCACAGGTGCTGGGCACGAGCAGGGGCCAAGGCTCAGGCCCCTCCCAGCTGTGCTAGTTCCCGCCCACCGCCGAACCTGGAGGGGCCCGGGACGGGGGCTGGGGGACTGGCTGGAGCCCTGCTCTGCCACTCCCTGACTCTGGGATCCTCACTGGGCCTTAGTTTCCCCATCATCCCAGGAGCATGAGCCAGGATTTCAAGGGAACTGAGTTCAGATCCCTGTGTGACCTTGGGGCCTTGGTGTCCTCATCTCAGAAAAGGGGCCCTCCCTTAGGTGAAACCACTGGGGGAGCAGGGGATGGGAGTCTCAGTAACTATTACTTGCAAACGCTTGAGTGGCACCCACCATGAGAGCACTTTCCATGGGTTATCTCTCATCTAACCCTCACAATAGCCTGAGGCAGGCATGATTATCATCCCCACTTTCCAGATAGGGAAGCTGAGGCCGGACAAACCAAATAAGATTTCGTACCATTTCACAAAGGAGAGAAGGGAGGTCCATGGGCTTAGATAAACCCCCGACCACAAAGGGAATCAGACCCAGCCCCTGATCATGCCATCCCGCTACCTTTAACAGAAGGGGAAATCAAAGCCGGTCATAGGGAGAGTTGGCAGCCCATCGTCTTAGAAGCAGGGGTCTCAAACTCACTTGCCCTTAGGGGCTGGGGAAGGGGTACATGTGGGTGAAACAGGCCAGGTGGGGATGGTGCAACTGAAAGAGTAAGGGCCCTGACTTAAGGGACAGCCTCTGCTGATGGGGGCTGTGGAGTAACTCTGGTTGTGTCCTATTACATTTTCTAGACAATTTTTCTAGGGAATCTAGGATATTTGTGTTCAAATTTATTGTTTTTAAAAGTCTGCCAGTAGGTCAAACTTTTTTTTCCAAATGACAGGCCAAGAAAATAGATCCAAGGGCCACAATTGGCCCCCGGGGCCAAGAGTTTGAGACCTCTGCTCTCTTGAAGGGAACAAGGAAACAGAGGCCCCAGACTGGTTTGGGGCTGGTCCCAGGACCACCCAGCCCTGTTGGGGTGCTCACCACTTCGGGGGGTGGAGGCAGCCGTGGGGTGGCTCCATTCGCTCCATATCCCTGCCTTCTTGGAGCCATAGATGCCAAAGGGGTTGCAGCGCACTTGCACAAAGTAGACGGTGCCTGGCTTAAGGCCCGCCAGGCGGCAGGAGGTCTGGTTGCTCACATCGTCCACCACCTGGGCAGAAAGGGCAGGGTCAGAGGTCATCCACCACCTGGGCGGCAAGGGAAGGGTCAGAGGCGGGGGCAGCTTGGGGTGGGGAGGGGGGAGAGGAGGAGGGAGGAGCGGAACTGGGGGGTGGGTGCGGGCACCTTCCAATCCACGCTGTCCTCCACTCGGTAGCGGATCTGGTACTTGGCTTGGAAGAGGAAGTCCTTGAGGGCAGGCGGTGAAACCCAGCGCACGCTCAGCTGGTCCTCCAGGCCCCCTACGCGGCTCACGTGCACTTCTGGCGGGGGGTCGGTGGTCACTAGGGGGGTGGGGTGGGGCTTAGTCACCGGGCTCTCTTTGGACCTGGCTGGCCCCTGTCTGGGTCCAAATACCAGGGAACGTGGCTTAGATGGCACCTGCCTCCGTTCTCCCCTCTCCCCCCTTCAGGACGGGTGGATTACATTAGATAATATTCAGGAAACACTCAGCACCTAGAAGCACTCAATTAATGTTAGCTGTTATCACCATTATTATCTGTGACAGGAGAAACATAATCCTACCTTCAGGGAACTATGTAAAAAGCAGACACTGCCTGGATGATGATATTATTTTTTTTGAGGGGGGTGTGGGTACACGGGCCTCTCACTGTTGTGGCCTCTCCCGGTGCGGAGCACAGGCTCCAGACGCACAGGCTCAGCGGCCATGGCTCACGGGCCCAGCCGCTCCGCGGCATGTGGGATCTTCCCGGACCGGGGCACGAACCCGTGTCCCCTGCATCGGCAGGCGGACTCCCAACCACCGCACCACCAGGGAAGCCCGATATTATTATTATTATGCCCAGGAGACCAGGGAGCCCTCGGGCTGCCAGACTCCTGGGAAGTTCCCCCAACCCCCCCACTGCCCACCTCCTGCTCTCTCCAACTTCACAAAGGTCCTCAACGTGACGGCTTTGCTCGGTGCAAAGGGACAACTGAGGCTTAGAACGTGCCCACTGCAGCTTCAGGACTTAAGGAAGCAAAGTGGGAAGCAGGAGGAGGGAGTCCCTGCAACACTTCTGGGGAACCTTCTGGGAGCCCTTTGGGCAGCAGGGAGGGCTGGCTTCTTCCCCTGAGGCCTTGGTGAGGGGCCGAAAGGGTTAAGGCACAGGCCTGCTTGGGGCTGAGAAACACCCTAATTAGATTAGGCCCAATTCTGCTCGCAGATCATCCATTTCCTGCCTCCCGCCTGCACGCACCCCCCCCAGCTACAGGCTGCTGCTTCCTGGGGCGCCTCCAGACCTGGGCGCCCCCCTCCCAGCTCCCCGGCGGGCCCCCCTCGGCAGCCCAGGTGTGCTGAGGGGGAGGCAGCCAGGCCAGGTGTTCTCCACAGAGTAGGGGTATCCTGGCTGCTTCAGGGGGCTGGAGACGGACGGGTGGATGCCTAGTTTCTCCCCATCCCAACCAGCAGCGCAGACCTCAGCTGAGCTGCAGCTTGGCTGGGCTGGTGGGGGCCGAGGGGGAGGGGGTGGATCCCAGGTGGGCCAGGCTGGCTTTGGCGGGGGGGCAGGGCTCACCTACATCCAGGATGTCCAGTGTCAGCACATCAGAGCGGGCCGAGCCCAGCCTGTTGGTGGCCTCCACCCAGATCTCATAGGGTGTGAAGAGAGCCAGGTCCTTGGGGATGTGGCAAGAGTGAGGTCCGACTGTGTGGTATTCCTCACATGTGTTGTCCTGCCCATACCACCTGCAGGGGCAGGAGGGGAGGAGGACATGTGAGGGTCCCTTTGGGCCCCCAAACCTCCCCCCAGCAGCCCCGGAGTGCAGAAAGGACACCAGCACTCCGAGAGGGAAGGCTTGGCCAAGGCCACACAGCCAGACTGGAACACATGTCACCCGAGGGCCACCACCAACCTCAGCTTGTACTTGAGGGAGTAGTTGGTGTGGAGGAAGGTTTCCCCGTGGGCCCCCGGCGTCCAGCGGCATGTCAGGTCCTTCATGTTCTTGGACCAGCAGCTGATGTTGAAGGGTTTCTCTGGGGGCACTGGGGAAGGGGGGTGCAGGGGCTGAGGGTCTGGACCGGCCGTGGACAGGTGGAAGGGGGAGTTGCTGGCTGCCAGCTGGGGCCCCCATCTTGGAGCGGAAGGAGGATGGACAGAGCAGATGTTGGCAGGACCACCTGCATAGCTCTCTTGAGGATGGTCTTGTGGGGGGGTGGTCTCCAGGCTCTCATTCCCACCCTAGCGGCCTGTACCTCTCAACTTATGCCAGTATACCCATTGTTCAGCCCCAGACCAGAGGGCCCATGATTCATGCTCCTCTCCAGAGGGAGATGTTGCCCCCAAGAGCTACCCCTAGGTGTCCTGGGGGCCCACTTACGGCCAACATAGAGGCAGGAGCCGGCTAGGATGCTGCCATCACGGGCGTGGCACACGAGGTTGTCCCCCGACTGCTGCCTGGATCCGTTGAGGTTGGCCAGGGCAAGGGCTAGAGTGGAGGCGTTGAGCATTCGGGACAGCTCAGGGGGCAGGCGGTGCCCGTTGAGGGTCCAGTAGAGGCCCTCGGCGGTGGCCCCTGGTGGGTCCCCGTGCACTGAGCACGTGGCCTGCAGGGAGGAGCCGATGAGGAGCGTGGGGTCCTGGGGACTGATCACAGCCGTGTCTGGGGTCAGAGAGGAGCACCCGTCAGGCCTGGGATGGAGCTGCCCTGAGCATCCCCCACCATCCTAGATCCTCCAAGACTCACGGTAGTCCTGCAAAGGAGCTTTATATGATCGTCCCCATTTTACAGAGAAGGAAACTGAGGCTCTATTAGGTCAAGTGACAAACCCAAGGTTGGTGGCAAAGCCAAGATTCAGCCCCAGGACTGTCTGATTCCACAACTCAGGTCCTCCCAAACCACTTCCTCACTGACTTGTTCAGGGCTTTCTGAGTGGTTACAAACCTCACTCAGATCCAAGTACCTCTTGCTTTGCACATACTTCTGACAACCACTACACTCTGCTTTTTTTTTTTCATTTTATTTTTGACAATTAGAAGTAACAGACTGTGTGTTCTTTCTCTTCTACCCCCAGAACCTCACACATGTGTCTCTGTGGGGAGGAAGGCACTTCTAAAAAGGGGTGCCCTGACCCCTACTAGAATCCTGCTCATTTTATGGATGAAAAAAAACAAGGCTCTGAGAGATCGAGTCCTTTGCCTAAGGTCACCAAATAGAAGAAGGGCACACTATTTAAACCTATATTTGTCAGTCTCTGCACTGCCACTGGAACTGAGAGTGACTGTGGCAAGCTCTAGGCTCCCCACCCCCATCCAAAGGGACTTGCCGTTATCCTGCTTTCCCTCGATTCAGTTTTCCTAATCTGCAAAATGGGAACAAGAAAACTCACAGTCCTCAGGGCCATTGGGAAGATCAGATGGAAAGTGACTTCCTAAACTGGGTTGTGTGTGAATTGGGTGCTGGGCACAGGGGCCTCTGGGATGCCGTGGTTGATGCCTTTCCTCCTGCCTTCCACAGGAGAAGCCTTCTAGTCCAAAGATTAGAACTTAAGAGAGACCTGTTTTTATCCAAGGGGAAACCAAGGCACAGAAGAGGGGATGGGGATGCACAGTTCAAGCCCCTGATGCCCCTCTGAGTCTCAGTCTCTCCACCTGGGAAGTGGGCATCATGGTATCAGCCACATGAGACTGTTTGAGAAGAGTGAAAATATTGTCTTAAGGACAACCCTGTGGGATCTTTAAGCCAGGCTGAGCTGTGTTCGAATGCCCCCAGCTCACTCTGGAGGTTAAGCCAGTTCTTTTACTTCTCTGAGACTTTGGGAAGGGGCCTCTCCCTCCACCAAGAGTGGTAATGAGGACTCATTCACTCATTTGTTCATTCATTCATTCAAGGAGCACCTACAGTGTGCCAGGACCTGAGGGCACAATGGTGACCAAGATACCCCAAATTCATGCCCCTTTGGGCCTTGAATCCAAGGGAGCAGTAGGAAAAAGAACAAATAAATGTCTAGGAGAACAAGTAAGGGAGAAAATAAAGCACGAATCAGTGGTGGCAGCTAAATGGCCCAAGAGGCCTGTCTGGGGAGGTGGCATTTGAGCTGAGATGTGAATAAAGTGAAAGAAGTAGCCATGAAAATATACAGAAGAGAGTGTCCAGGCAGTGGGAGCGGCAAGTGCAAAGATACTGGGGGGCAGGGGTGGTAGGAAATGAAGTCTGGGAGGTTAGCAGGGGGCCAGACCTGCAGGGAGGAGTTATTCCAGGGTTCTGAGCAAGGGAGGGATTTATATTTTAAAAGGATCACTGGGCAGCTGTAAGCAGGGACTGCAGGGGGGCAGAGAGGCAGGGGCAGCCCAGCTTCCCTGGCAGCCAAGGACAGGGTGATCCTGGTTCCCCTGGGAGGCCCCTAAATGCCAGCGGCTGCCCTGTGCTGGCTCTCACTGCCCCAAATGGGCGAGATGGGGTGGACACAGTTCCTGGGGCCAGCCCTGACGATTTTCCGGGGCAAACTTGGCTTGAGGGCCATGTCTTGCTGGAGCCTGGGATCGCAGTTGCGTTTGGGGCTTGGCCCAGGGCTCGCCGGAGGTCTCAGCGTCCGTGCGAAGGAGCCGGCTGTGCCGGCCAGAGCTGAGGAGGCGGGGGCGGCTGGGGGGCGGGGGGCCAGGGGGCCGCCCCGGAGGTCCCAGGCAGCCAGCCGCCCGCTAATTCGGAATTCCTTCAGCATGAACTCGGGCGTGCCAGCGTCTCTGCCCCGGCCCACCCACCGCTTCCTGCCTGGGCTCCCCCAGCAGGGTGGGAGGCATGGCCAGGCCTGCCCGGACCCCAGGCCCATTCTCAAACCTCCAGGGGTGGGTCACGGCCCTCCTGTCCCCCACTCACCCCCACGGCAAGGCCAGGAAGGGGGCTCTCAGGGGGGTCCTGGCTGGCTGTGGCACTGCCCCTCTGCCACACCAGCCTGGCCTGGGCTGGTGTGGCCTGCCTGCCAGCAGCTGCAGCTGCCCTCCCAGGGCTGGGCGGGGGACAGGGCAAGAGGGCAAGGCCAGGCGGGCCTGGACAGGCCAGTCACCCACCCCAAGCTCCAGCAGGAAATGTCACAGGGAGGACTTCTCCTCCTGGGACGTGGGTGCCCATCTTGGCTGGGGCACCTGGGCAACTGGCTTCCCCTCCCCTGTTCTCAGTTTCCTCCTCCGTAAAATGCGAGGAAAATACGTTCTACCTGCTGGGGAGATGAATGAGATGAGCTCACCATGTCCAGAGGGCCCAGCACACTGCAGTGCCTAGGAACTGTTGGGATTAGGGCCCCTCCCAGCTCTGGGGTCCTGGCTGGCTGGTGCGCTCCCTCCAGGCCTCCCCAAACAATGGGCCAAGGCATTTGGGACCAGGATGCACACATTCCAGCCCAGGCAAAGCAGCTGGGGACAGCTCACTGAGGTTGGGAGGGCCCTTGGCCTGGTTTGGGGGGCTTCCTAGAAGGCTCCCTTAAGCAGATCCCTGGGCTAGGCTTTTGGACAGACCCCTCCCCTGCTCCCTGCCTCCCCGCCTTTCCCTCAGAGCTGGGGCCTTTAAAAGTTTTTTCTCTCCCCCTTCCCAATCTGGAGCCACTGCCGTTATTAAAAAGGAACACCATGTGTTTTAAAAGCGGAAAGTGTGAGACTCTCTGCAAGCAAGGCAGGAGGGTGGCCTCTACCCGGGGTCCCCATGGGGGTCCCCATCTCCTGTCCCGCTGGTACCTGCAGACGCTTTATGACCCACCCGCCTGCTGGTCAGGTGCTAAGACACACCACACCGTAAGTAGAAACATATTGCTGAGGTGTGAGAATCTTTAATTTCTTCCCCCTTAAAGGAAAAAACACACGCACAACAATCCTTCTACCACCACCACCTTTGCCTGCTGCTCTGCTGGCTGGGAAACAAAGCCTGCCACTAAAGGTGGCATTCACAGGTGTTGCCCACTGCCTGGCAGAGCTGTCAGGAACCCCAGGAGGGCCTGGGGAAGCCCCTCACCTGCCCAAGAGCCTTGGGCATGTTAGGCTTTCAGCAAGTGCCTCCAGGACACCGGACCCTGCTCTTTCTGAAGGAGCACCGCAGGGAGCCTGCAAACAGCTCTGTGCAGTGTAGGTCCACCTCGGGTGCAGTGTTTGCCCACCCGGGTCGACTTGTGTGCCTGGATGGGGTGCGTGGAGTGACTGCGAACATCCAGGGCAGGTTGTGCCTGCGTGTGTGCCCTGTGTTGCCTCTCCCTCGAAAAGAGTGTGACCATGAATGTGTGTGTGTCAGGGATGGAATGTGTGTGTGCGCCCCGATGGTGTGCGAATGTGCATCTGGGATGCAGTGTGCGCACATCTGAGGGCGAGGGTGACGGGCCACAAGCCAGTGTGAGTCTTTGTGTGTCTCTGGGTGTGTCCCAGAGCGGGTCTGGATGTGGAGACAGTGTCCTGGCGGGGGTGTGCATTGGGTGGGGGACCGGAGAGTACCGGAGGCCAGGCGCTCCCAGCAGGGCGGGGGTCTCGGCCTGCGGGGGCTGTGGGCTCCCGGTGGCTGCTCCCCCACCAACGGCTGGGCCTGCGGTGCCCGGACTCGCTGGGTTCCGCTCCCTCTCACTCTCACCCACTCTCTCACAAAGATTTCTCTCCCTAGAGTCTCCTAGCCCGGCGCAGCGTGGCCGGGAACAGTTCTGAGCGCCGCCAGTGGCGAGGACTCCATGGACCTCCGCGCTCGGGGTCCCGCAGGGGGAGGGCGGCGGCGCCGGCCCGCGGAGAGGCGCGTCCCCGGGGACCCCGGGCCGCGCGCCAGGCGGCCAGAGCGGCCCCCTCCCGCCCCGCCTTCCTCACGGGGCTCATCCCTCCACCCGGGGGGGCCCCGCTCAGGGCCGGCACCCAGCGCGCCTACCGCGTGCGCCGCCGCCCAAGAGCGGTGACCCGCGGTCTCCGCGTCTTCGAGTCAGCAGACGCTGTCGTGTGCGCCCACCGCGTCCTGGAGTGCAGAGGGTCCCAGGCCGCGGCCCCTCGACCCCCCTGGGCCGGCTCGGGCGTCCTCCAGAGGACAGCCCAGGTAAAAAGGCCTCGGCAGCGGAAGCCGGACCCTCGGGCCAGGGGACTTCGGCGCTGTGCGCCCCACAGGTGAGGATGCCCCGAGGGCCGCGCCGGGGGCGCCTTCCTTTGTTCCCGGGCCGTCCAGGTGGCGCCCGCGCCCCCTCCCCCCGCGGTTGCCCCCGGGGCGCACGCTCTCGGCCCAGGCGGGAAGAGGGGAGCACGGCGCCGGCTACTCACCGGCTCCTGATCCCGCTTGCGGCGCCCCGAGGACGCAGAGCAGCAGTAGGGGCAGCAGCGGCGGCGGCCGCCGCGCGGATTGGGCGGCGGGGCCCGGGCGGCCGGCGGGCATGGGGCCGGCGCTGCCGGGGGCGCGCGGCGGGCGGCGGCTGCAGCGGCGGCGGCGAGGGACTCGGGGCGCAGGCGGGGCGCGGGCCAAGTAGCCCGCACGTCGCTGGGCGCGGGCGCGGAGGCCAGAGCAAGTCTGAGCAACCGAATTGACAAGGCGCTAATGCGCCGCTGGCCCCGCCCGGCCCCGCCCCCGGCCCGGCCCCCGGGGGGGGCGAGCGCCGGGCCCCGCACCGGCCTCCCCGCCGCCCGCCAGCCCGCGGGCACCGCGGGCCCCACCCGTCCGGCCTCCGCCCCGCCGCGCACCTCACGCGCCCTTTCCCGCGGCCCCAAACCCCCCACTCTACCCTTACCGACCTGGGACCTCCCTCTCCAACCCCGCGAGCTCCAGGCTCCCTACCCCCAATCGGGGACCTGGAGCCCCCAGTCGGGTTTCCATACCCTCGCCCACTTCCCTGCACCCTGCTCTCAGCCATGTGCCCCTTCGGCGTCCCCTGAGGCCCCCAGCCCTCGCCCGCTCCTCCCCCCCATCCTCTGTCTCGGCCCCCACCCGAACTCTGGCCCCGCCCCCCCACTGAGCGGTCCCTGAGCCCCGCCTGCTCCCATCTCCAGCCCCCCTTCCTCCCCAGGGGCCTAAAAGTCGCCCTCCCTCCCGCCCCAGGCCATCGGCGTGCGGGTCCCACTGGTTTTGGCCCAGCGCTCCCCCTCCCACTTCATCCCGCCTCTTCTGGTCCTCCAGCGCGCGAAGCCTCGGCCCCAGGCTTTGCTGGAGGGAAGACGGAGAAAAAGCTGCAAGGCACAGCGTCCCTGGACCTTACCCTGGCTCAGCTGTCCCCCTCGAGCGGGACCGAGCTGGGGTTCTTTGGGGGCATCCGGGGGCCTCAGTAGGGAGTTCCCGCGTGGGGAGGCGAGGAGAAATGGGCCCCCGTGGGAAAGGGGACGGGGGCTTGCGCGGGTCCCGTATGCGGGGCAGGACAGATTCCCAGGAGGAGAGCGGTAAGGAGGTTCCCCCCGACTCGCTGACACCCCCCCCCACCGAAAAACCCGCTCAGCGGCCCGCGGGTGGGGTGCGCCACGCAGTGACTAATCGCTCGGGCGGCCGCCGCCCGCCGACTCCAGGTAACGCCGGCTGCCCCGAGCGACGCATAGTTTGTCTTCCTTTTTTTGCGTAGGGATCCTTCTCCGTGTTATTATTTTTGGCCACTGCTTGGGTTTCGGGACCCCTCCAGGCCCGGGCGCCTCACCCCCCTCCTCTTGGTCCCCACCCGATTCGGGCGCCCACGATAAAAGGGCTCCTGACCTCCAAGGTCCCGGTGGAGGGGGAGCCTGAAATGAGAGTTCCGGGGCCGCCTTCAGTCCGGCTGTTAGAGTCGCAGCCCTGCCCCCAGCCGCGTGCCCTCAGAGGGGAAGGGCTCTAACTCCCCTTTCCAGGGGTTCCCTTAGAGACCTGGACCCTCCGTCTTGGTCTCTAACCAGCCAAGGGGGTAAAAGTGTCTGAGGAGGGCTCAGGAGTTCCCATCTCGTTTGCTCACGGCTGCCCTCCACCCCTGCTATTTGGGTCCCCAACTCAGACATCAGACTGTCAGAAAAGAGGATTAAAGGATGGAGTCCGGGGTGTGCCCCTCTAGTCCCCCATTCTGGACTCTGGATGTGTTTGTGAAGGAGAGAGTAAAGCCCTGGCATACTGCACTGTCGTTTACTGGGGCACACCAGGCCTCTCTGCCTCAGTTTCCTCCTCAGCACAGTGGGTGACTCCTAGCCAGCCTAAGGGTTTCTGTGGGAAGTTGCAACGTAGCAGAAGGCTCCATGGTCTAAACACTTAGCATAGTGTCTGGCACTGGGGGCACATTCTTTTGGAGCCTCAGTTTGTCACCTCTGAAAAATGGGGCCATAGTCCCACCTGCCAGGTGGTCCAGAGAGTTAAGTGGAGGTGGCAGTTCTTGGCTGGAATTGTGTTTCCAGGATATATGCCACCCCCTCCCCCACAACCTCTGTCCTGCAACGTTTGACTCCCTCCTGGAAGACTTCAGGCTTCTGGAGCAAAATCTTGATTATTTTCCTCCCCAGTCTCTGCTCCTCCCCAGTCATTCCCCAGTCTCGGGAAAAGGCTCCCCCATCCACCCAGATGCTCGGGCCAGAGACCTGGAGGTGCGCGTGACAACTGTCTCCTTCGCTCATCCCCTACGTCCAACCCATTAGCAAATCCTGTTGGCTGATTCCAAAACACATCCCCATTCTGAGATTCGGACCCCTTTCCTCCACCCCATCCGGCTCCAGGCCCCACTATCTCCGTCTGGGATGCTGCCCAGCCTCCTCCTAGGCTTCCTGGGTAAATCCTCTTGCCCTTGTATGTACAGCCGGCAGAAGGAGCTTTTAAAAGAAGCAAAGCAGGTCTTTTTTGCCCTTCCACCCTCTCCCCCCTCCTTTTCTCCTCTCTCTCCTCCTCTTTCTTCCTCTCCCTCACTCCACTCCAGCTGCTGCACCCCCGTTTCTCCCAAACACATAGCCTTGTTTATTATCACGGGGTCTTTGTACATTTGCTTTTCCCCCTGCAGGGATACAGTTCCCCCAAATCTTCACCCAGTTAGCACCTTCTCTTCCGTCAGGTCACAGGTCAAGTATTCTCAGAGGGGTCCCCCAACCTTCCCAGGCACCCTCCATCCCCTTACCCCCCCTTTTCTTTTTTCTGCGGTACGCGGGCCTCTCACTGTTGTGGCCTCTCCCGGTGCAGAGCACAGGCTCCGGACGCACAGGCTCAGCGGCCATGGCTCACAGGCACAGCTGCTCCGCGGCATGTAGGATCTTCCCGGACCAGGGCACGAACCCATGTCCCCTGCATCGGCAGGCGGACTCACAACCACTGCACCACCAGGGAAGCCCCCCTTCCCCTTTTTAAATTATCTTTGTAACACAGTTCTTCGAACATCATCTTTCTCTTGAGATATTTTCTATAGACTGTGAGCACCCTGAGAGCCATTAGGACCCCATGCTGGGCCCAGTGAGGGCCACAGGAGAAGAGCTCAGTGAACATTTGCAAGATGAAAGGATGGAGAATTCTCAGTGCCTCAGAGTAGCAAGAAAATTCAGTCCCAGTGAATCATGCTGTCTGGGGTCCCAGACAGGCCCTGGACTTGCTGTGTGACCCAACCTGGTAGCCACCCCTCTCTGATCCTTACCTGTAGAAGGGTATGGGTTGTTCACCCAGTCCCTCCTTGGAGCATGCCCTCTGCCCTCTGGGTGACCTTTACCTCAAACCTTTGACTTTAAGGAAAGTGATATGGCCTCTAGGTGCACCCTTCCCTGCCCTTGGTTCTCCAGGTGGCTTAACCCCTTCCTCATCAGTCCCACCACCTCTTTGTGCAGGAAGGGGAAAGAGCGTTGATGGAACTTCTGGCAAATATTGACCCAAGTCCTTGAAGGTGGCTGGGAATGTACTGAGGTGGCAGATGGAGGGAGGGCCCCACATGGGGGAGGGGCTCCTCAGTCTTTGCACCTAAGGATTACCTTGGGGGAGACCCTCCGGCCCAGCTCCCTGCATAATTCCAGGGCACTGAGGGGGCCCCAGGGAGAGGCAGGGGTAACAGCCCCTTCAGGGTCCCACTGGGAGTGAGGAGGGCACAGAGCTGCCTCTCCCATGTTGAGACCCTTGAGACCCCTCAGTATGGGATTAGCTGCCTTGTGTTCCAGGCCAGTGTGCCCAGGAAGCAGGGACAGTGAAGGTCTCGCCCGGACGTGGGCTCGGGACAGCAGAACCTAGGTTCAGGACATGTGTGCAGGAGAAGGCGGGCTTTATCATTTCCACCCTGGAGGCTCACCTGGGGAGTTGGGTTGCCTGGGTCCCAAGCTTTGTGCAGTCTGTACTTTAAAAATCCAGCCCCCATAGGCATTGGAGGTGAGATCTCAGGAGTGAAGAGCTGCCTGTGTCTAGGTCAGGGCCAGTGTTTACCGGGCCTTGGAGGCCTGGGTTCCCTGCCTCTCCGCACCCTGGAGAACCTCGGACATCTGGGTTCCAGGAGGCGCCAGCTATGTTGGGGGTGACAGTTGTGCCCCTTCCCCTCCCCCCAACCACTGTCTGCAAGCCGCCGGCGCCAGGGAGCCGTGCCCGCTCCCCAGGCTGTACCCGGCTTGGGGGTGGGGGTCAACGGGGTCGTGGCGAGGGCGGCAAGGGATAAAGGGCGCTTGTCCGATGCCCGCCCTGACCTCGGCCGCCGCTTCCCGGACGCCCGGCCGGACTCTGATTCACGCCCAGGCCGGCCGCAGCGCCCTCCCCCACCGCCCCGGCACCGCCCCCCCCCGCGCCTGCCGCCCCGGGGGGTAGGAAGTGGGGCGGGGGGGGGCGAGGGGCGGCGCCGAGTCAACTTTCCCTCTTAAGCCCCGAAGGAATGTCGGCGGATTTCCTGAAACCCGACCCCGGCCGCCCGCCGGCCCGCCTGCCCCTCACCTGGACCTGCTCCCTCGGGAACGGCAGGAGGGGCGCGGGGGCTCACCTGGGGGGCCGGGGTCAAGTTCTCCTTCCGCTCCCGCCCCAGGCGGCCTCTTGCAGCGGAAAAGGGGGTGAGTGGGAGGCAATCAAACCCTCTCACTCCTCTCCAGTGACCTAGGCCAGCGTCCCAACTCCTCCAGCCTCAGTTTCCCCTTCCGCTTTTAAAAAGGCGCGGGTATCCTTCCTTCCTGTTGTGGTTTAAGAGACGCCTCTTAAGCCCGATTCCCCTGACTCCCCACCGCCTAGTCTTGGCAGGGGTCTGCCCACCTCTCTTGGCTTCCCTCGCTTGTCACCTGGGCCGACCCCCTTTGCCACCCTGATCCTCAAATTCCTCAGCTGTAAATTGGACAACGCTGCCAGTTCTTCCTTATAGGTTGTTACAAGAAAATACTTGGGAAGTGTTTTGTTTGGAATGAATGAAGAACAGTAATTGTGGAGGGCTTCAGCGCGCTGGGCTCTGGAATTGACATGTGTGGGCTTGAATCCCGGCTCTGCGGAGGGGTCCTGGAGACTAGGTTTCCCACCTGTGAAACGGGGGACAGTATTGGTCATAACCAATGGCTGTTTCCCAAGGCGCAGGCCTGGCGCGCGGTGGGTTAGATGCGGGGTTCCCTGGCTCTCGCGCAAACCGCAGGCTGGAGGCCCTGGCCTCAGGGTCGCGCGGCAGCCTAGCCTGGGAGGGGCGGGGCGGGGGAGGGGCCGCGCGGGGATCCAGATGTTCAGGGTCCGCCAGGCACAGTCGCGCCTGATTAAGCCATGTGGGGGCTGGCTGAGGCGCGGAGATGAAAGCGCGGCGGCCGGCCGGGGGAGGGGGCGTGCCAGCCATCAGCCCCCACCCCCGCCAGACCCCTCCTCCTCGGCCGGAACCTACGGCGCCCTCTGACACGCTGACCCCGAGTGGCTGCCACCCTGTCTGCTGAGGCAGAGGGTGGATGGAAGATGCGCAGGCGACAGACACCTGCGCGGGGCACGCCAGAGAGAGGGAGGGTGTCATTTTTGCAAGGTCTCAGGCTTAGAGGGGAGCCCCCACTCCCATGCCTGCCGGAGAGGAAGCTAGGGGGACCTCCTAACCCAAGATTCATGGGGCTACACTCTTGTCACCTTGGAGTGCGATGGAAGTCAGAAGTGTTCCTGCTTGTCCCAAGTTTTCCCACGAGAATTAGAAATTTTAGCAGCACCCCATCACCCCTATCAGCATCTCTGTGTCGCCTCCCTCTCAGCCCCAGGCCGAGGGGCCCCTAGTCTGGGGGAGCAGGGACCAGATCCCCCAGGTTTGTAGATCAGGCCTGGGTCAGAGGGAGGAGAGGCTGGGGGAGTCCTGGAGGGTCTGGGAGGGCTTCCTAAAGGAGGCAAACTGCACACACGTTACCGGATCTCTGACCTGGGTACCAAAGTAGATGATGACACAGACCTTCAGAAGGCCTTCTCTAACACAGCTCTGCGACACTCACGACCCTCCATCTCCGCTCTCTGGCTGGGTTCCAGCCACGACCACCGCCCTCCTACTTCCGTTTTCCAACAAGCTCATCCCCTCCTCAGGGCCCTCGCTGTTCCTTCGGCCTCCTCGCGTGGCCAGCTCCAACGTTGCCTATCCGGGAGGCCTTCCTTGATTCCCTGGCGAATAGATCTCTCCCCCATCCTACCACCCTATTTGTTTTCTTTTGGCCGCTAGCGATGCCTGAGATCCCTCGTGCGTGGATACTAGGGAGGTGTCATGGCACCCCCGAGATGGGACAGACGGCAGGGGCCACGATCCACCTGCCTCGCCCTGCCCGCACCCTGACGGTGCCGCAGCGCCGCTCCCCCGCCCGTTCTCCGCATCCCCCACCCGCCCTTCCCAGGCTGCCTCGCTCGGGTGACGTCAGCTAACCGGTCCCCGCCGCCGCCGCATCCTCCGCGCCTGCCAGGAGCCGGCGTCCCCCGCGCTCCTTGCGCCCGGCCTGGCCATGGCTTCGGTCGCCCTGATGCCGCTCCTGTTGCTGCTGCTGCAGCCTCCGCCCGCCACCCCCGCGCCGCCTGCCCGCGACCCCTTCGCCCTGCAGCTCGGGGACACGCAGAGCTGCCAGCTGCGGTGCCGCGACCGTTACCCTAATCCGCAGCCCGCTCAGGTGAAGCGCATGCGGCGCCAGCGGGAGGACCAGAGATCTCTCCAATGGGGGATGGGTTGAGGATGCGATTCCCCTGAGTCGGAGCGGGAGACAAGGGTTCCTCGGAGGGGGAAGGGGTCAGGGAAGGGGGCTCTCCAATGGGGGTGGGTCCCTCTGGTTGGGGAAGGGCTGGCGTTCCTTCGATGGTGGTGAGCGCAGGGGTCGGGGGTCCCTCCGATGAGGATCGGGATGTTCCTCCCGCAGGGGATGGGCCGTGGGGTCCCTCTGATGGGGGAAGGTTTAGGGATGCGGGTCCTTCCGATGAATTCGGTGTTGCTGGAGTCTCTCCAAGCCTGAGGCAGGGAGGAGACTGGGGCTCCTGATGCTGCCTAGAGGGTTCTGGCTCCACAATGCTGCGCAAGGACCCTTGGGGCGTCCAACCCCCCCTTTCCCCAGGCCTGACAGTCCCCTTCTCCTCCCCCTCTACCCTAGCAGCTTCCACATCCTCCTCCCTCCCCGCCTCAGAGCTACCAGCCCCCACTGCTATCTTCATGCCCCCCCACAGTCGGATCCCAATTTTCCCAGGCCTGAAGGGGGACAAAACCTCCTCTGAGCCCCCCCTCCTTCTTCAGGCCTGAGAAGCCCTCCTCCCTGGAGCCTTGGGGGGGACCATTTCCCTCGATCTTCCCCAGCTTTCCAGCCGTTACCCAAACCCAACAACCTCCGTTGTTTATTCTCTTTCTCAAGCCCCCTCTCCCTCTCTCCTCCTCAGAGCTAAGAGACCCTGCTAACATGCTTAGCCTCCTCCCCAACTTCATCCCAATCCCCTTAGAAGATTTTGGGGGGGATCAAATTATCTACCTCCTCACATGAGGGCTTCCAGCGCTGCCCTCCTCCTGCCCCTCCCCTGGCCTGAACCCCACATCTTCGCTTCCAGGAGGAGTTGGAGGAGGACCCCACTGAGTCCCAGAAAGCGAATGCGTATAATAGGGCCGTCCTGATCAGTGCTTGCGAGCGAGGCTGCCGCCTCTTCTCCATCTGCCGATTCGTGGCCAGGAGTTCCAAGCCCAATGCCACACAGGCTGAGTGTGAAGCAGGTATGGGCTGGATGGGTGGGCCAGGGTGGGGAGAGGTGGCCTGGGAAGGGCTGTGCCCCCAGTCACCCTCTCCTGCCTCTTGCAGCCTGTGTGGAGGCCTATGTGAAGGAGACGGAGCAGCAGGCCTGCAGCGAGGGCTGCTGGAGCCAGAATCCAGAGCCAGAGCCCGAAGCCGAGCCTGAGCTGGAGCAGAAGGTGGGCACCCTCCCACCTGTGGCCCCAGGCCCATGCCCCCTCTCCTCTACCCCCCAAATCTGCACTCATATCCAGCGTCTCTGAGACTCTCCATTCCATTCGGGACCTACTGGGTGTCCTTGATTAAGCCATTTCACATCCCAAGACTCAGTTATCATCTCTGTGACTTCTCCCCCTCCCCGCCCCTGCTGCCGCCAGAACAGCCACAGTTTACATTATTTAGCAAGCATTTGTCCTGGTCCAGGCCTGACCTCAGCCTGTCCTAAATTCCTTGGGCCACCCGGAGGCACCTGAGACAGTGTCATCCTCATTTCATGCCCACAGAGCAACTGGCCAAGGTCACACAGTGCTGTGCAGAGGTGAGATTTAAAGCCAGTGCCACTAGGGCTTGTGACCACCCCTCACCTCCCTCATCTTCAGTGCCACAAGAGCTGACTGCTGAGCACCTACATGCCAGCTACTGGTCTAATCACTCTCCTTGTGATGAACAAGTGGCCACTCTCATCTGGGGTGGCTCAGAACGGAGGTGCAGGGAGCAGCTTCCCAAGCACACATGTAGTACCCCTCCCCCCACTCCAGGGAGAAATAATAACTGCTCACCTATCATAGTCTGTGAGAGAGTCTAGAAAACGCTGCATCAGGGGAAACTGAGGCACAGGAAATCCTTCATCACAGCCAGAAACGCATGGGCTGGGATTCCCCAGAAAGCCCTTTCCCTCTTCACTCATTTTCCTTCACCCCTTCCAGGCTTTCACTGTTCATAAAAGCACAGTGCACTATCATTTCTTCCTATTCTGAGTTCTCTCCTGATGCTGTCAAAATAAGAACAATGATGGTGATATTTTTAATAGCAGCAGCTACTACATATTAGGCACTTGTACCATTGTCTAGTTGAAATCTCATAGCAACCCCACAAGGGAAGAGAATCATCCCCATTTCAGGGCTCGGAGAGGACAATCCACTTTCCCAAGGGCACACAGTCATCCAAATGTAGTGCTGAGGTCTGTGTTCATTGTATGAAGCCCTGTTGCCTCAAACCACTTAGTGAGTTTTGATCACAATGAATTCTCCCAGCTCCCCTCCCACTGGTTAATGCCCTACATTGGTGACATTTCTGTGCCTTGGGCCTCCCCTTGGCAGAGAAAAGTCCTGGAAGCTCCAGGTGGGGCCCTCTCGCTCCTGGACTTGTTTTCCACCCTCTGCAATGACCTTGTCAACTCGGCGCAGGGCTTCGTCTCCTCCACCTGGACATACTACCTGCAGACTGACAATGGGAAGGTGGTGGTGTTCCAGGTGAGGGCTCTGGCAGGGGCCGCACTAGAGTAGTGGTTGGGTGGTCAGGGTAAGAAGGTGGGATGAGTTGGTTCTTGGCTCATGGGATGCAAAGTCCACAGGAAACAGGCTTCAGGCACAGCTGGATCCAGGGGTTCAGTGTCTCACTCCACTGCTGGACTCTGCTGTCCTTTTTGGTGGCTTCATTCTCAGGCAAGCACGTCCCTCCTCACAGCAGGGTGGATGCCTGAGGCTCTAGATGACAACCTCTCTGAGGTTTTAACTAAGCTGATTGGCCCTGGTTCAGTCATGTGATAACCTCTCAGCCAATCCCTGTGATTCTATTGGCATGCCTTGGATCACATCCCAACTTTAGGAGCAAGACAAATCAGGGCCCCACATTAGCAGGGAACAGCATCCCTGGTATCACAGCTCACAGCTCCATAGAGGGTGTCCTCTCTGTCCCCAGTGGAACTAGGTGCCAGCTGGGCTTGGGACAATGTAACCTACAGGGGGCACAGAAAGGTGCCTCCTAGGGCCAAGATGGTGCCTTTCTAAAGGGCTTCTCTGTGCTGTATTGTTCCTGGCCCAGACCCAGCCTGTGGTAGAGAGCCTGGGGCACGAGGGGGCCCGTCTGCAGCGAGTGGAGGTGACCTGGCGGGGATCCCACCCTGAGGCCTTGGAGGTGCATGTTGGTAAGGTCCAAGCCTAGACCAGTGTTCCTTCCACAGGTGGCTCCACTGCCACAAGGGGTTCTCCTGACAAATGAACCCTTGAGGATTGGGATTTCCATCTCTCAACTCCTGGGGTTCCTTGGTCCATCTCCCTGGGTTCCATGGTGCATCTCCCAAGTTTCCATGGTCCATCTCCCAGGGTTCCTTGGTTCATCTCCCAGGGGTCCGTGGTCCATCTTTCAGGGTTCTGATTTATTCCAGGACCCAATGCCCCGTTGCCCCAGGTCCTGGCCTCCTTTCTGTTCTCCATGGCTGCTGTTGCCTCTTGGCGAAGGCCTGGAGGCTGCTGAGAGGTGACCTATTCTCTCAGACCCTGTAGGCCCCTTGGACAAGGTAAGGAAGGCCAAGATTCGAGTCAAGACCAGCAGCAAGGCCAAGGTGGAGTCCGATGAGCTGCAGGACAACGACTTCCTCAGTTGCATGTCCCGGTGGGTGGCAGAACCCTGGGGATGGTGGGGGGGGGTGGGGTCAGAGGGGAGTGACTGTCTGGCTCAACTAGGGCCACTGAGCGTGCCTGCTGGGTGGGGCAGGCGCTCTGGGCTTCCTCGCTGGGTCCTGGCCTGCTGCCTCTTTCTTTCTGTGCTGGTGATGCTGTGGCTGAGCTGTTCCACCCTGGTGACCACACCCGGCCAGCACCTCAAGTTCCAGGTGGGTGGGGCCCACAGGCAGGGGTGGGAGGAGAACTGCTCCCTCGTCTGGATAGGGCTGCCCCCTCTCCCATGGAGGCAGGGACCCCTGACTTGCTGTGTGACATTAGGCAAGTTTCTACACTCCCTTATGAAATGGGGGAAACAACTCCCACCCTTAGTAGGGGTAACCTCAGGTCAGGGGTGGGAAGGAGCCTTGCCAGTTTGAGGACTCATAGCCCTCGCTCCCTCTTCCTCCCCCTGCAGCCCCTGTCTCTGGAGCAGCACAAGGGCTTTATGGTAGAGCCAGACTGGCCCCTGTACCCTCCCCCGTCGCACGCCTTTGCAGACAATCCCCCGCCCTACAAGCTGAAGCTGGACCTGACCAAGCTGTAGGCCTCCATTGCCAAGTTCAGGAGCTCCTTGGGTCTTGAGTCCAGGTCAGGGTGGGACGGTCCTTGGGCTCCTCCTCTCCCCAAATTCTTTTTCTCTCCCCAGTCCCGCCCCTCCCCCCTCCCCCCCCATCCTGGGGTTGCCCTGCCCCTGCTGGGGGGCGGGATCTGACCTTGGTTCCTCCACACCTCCCTTCCCCAGAGCGTGTTACTTTTGTCTTCTATCGTGTAGCTTCTTGAGTATTTCAACCCCAGTTCTGTGCTGCCTTCGTCCTTCCTCCTTTCTCCCCTCTGAGGGGTTGAGGCCACAGGGGAGCTGCTTTGTTCTAGGGCTTCCCCCTTTTTCCCCACCCCACCCCTGGAGATGTAGCCTCGTGAGAGGAGCCCACCCCCAAGAGAGGAGGTGGTGGGTAGCTCCATGCAACATGGGGGTGGGACGGTCCTTGGGCTGTGGAAGGACCACAGCATGGGGGTCGGGAGGAATAAACCATGATATAAAACCCATCTTGGACTGAGCCTGCTTCTGTTGGTCTTTCCACCTGCCTCTTGGGGACTGGCCTGAACGTGGCCATGACCCCTGCCCACCAGGCCCTTTCTGAGATGGGGGAGGGGAACTTCGGGAACTCCCCGTGGCTTGAGTGGTGAGAACCAGCTGACACCTGGAAGGACAGCCCCTCTGCTACCCAGCGCACATCACATTCCTAACTAGGGGTGACTCTGGATAGGCGGCTTGTGCCACCTGCCTGGCCCAGGTGGGTCAGTGCCCCTTCCTGGGCCTCCACGGGGCTCCTGTGAAATGGACAGGTCACATCTTGAAGAGGATATTTGTTAATTTTGTCGCCACCTGGCTTCCATCCGCCTTTCTTTTGGGGATGGAGCTCTGCCCTGTTGGGGGCAGTCTCAGGATCCTGTCCACAGGTTCTCTCCCCTTCCTTACCCAAGAGGTCCAGACTTGGCGTTCTTTCCTGCACTTTGCATTCAAGAGGAGTCTTGTAGGACAGGAACAGCCCACCCTGATGAGGCCACAGCCATGGCACTCCATCCTTCCTGTCCATTCTGCAGACTCCCCAAGATCCTCCCAGTAAATCTTTCGGTTAAGTAGGCTAGAGTTGTTTCTGTTGCTGGCAACCAGAGATTCTTGGCTGGTGGGGGCCGCACCTCCTGGGAAGAGTTTGGGATGAGGGACATGGTGGTCAATGTGGCAGAGGTTTCCAAGGTCTGATGGAGGCCTGTGGGTGATGGGTGAGTGGTTGGGGGAAGGTGAGTTAGAGCTGAGTGGGGCTGAGTATCTGCCCCGCCACCCTTCACCCCGCCCTGTGTCCTGGGAGTTTGATGCACTTGGGCCCTCAGCCTCTACTAGAGTCAGCCGGGGGGACACCAGCAGGAGGTGGAAGGAAGGAGGAGTGAGAAGTCGGGGGTTTCTCTCCCTGTTTCCCTCCCTGCATCCTCCAACCCAGTGCCACAACTCCACCAAGTGAGCCTTCAGCCTGGGTGTGTAAACAGCTCCCCACTGTTGCCCATCCTGTGTGCTGCACCACCCCATGTCAGTTACCCAGCCCTGCTGCACCTCTGTAAATATCCCCTTTATTACTGCTCTCCTGAATCTTCCATTCTGACTGGCTCCTGCTTGCTGCCAGGACCCTGCCTGATATCATGAGCATCAGGATTCAACATAAAGGCAATTTAGGCCCCTGAGTACATTTCTGGGCCCAGTGTAGGGTTTCAGAGCAGCCCCGGGAACGTCACCAAGAAATAAGACCCGGGCAGAGGTGAGAAGTGATGGCAGGCCAGCGCTGCCCAGTAGAACACTGTGTGATGACGGAAACGTTCTGTCTGCACCACCCGCAGCCACATGGCGTTGCAGAGCCCTGGCTAGTACGACTCAAGGACTGTGTTTCCTGGTTCTTTAGTTTGAGTTGATGTACATTTAAGGTTTTTCCTCTATTTTTTCGTGGTGGTAAAAAATATGCATCACATAAAATTTGCCATCTTAGCCAGTTTTTTTTTTTTTTTTTTTTTTTGCGGTACGCGGGCCTCTCACTGTTGTGGCCTCTCCCGGTGCGGACCACAGGCTCCGGATGCGCAGGCTCAGTGGCCGTGGCTCACGGGCCCAGCTGTTCCGCGGCATGTGGGATCTTCCCGGACCGGGGCATGAACCCGTGTCCCCTGCATCGGCAGGTGGACTCTCAACTACTGCACCACCAGGGAAGCCCATTAGCCAGTTTTTAAGAGTACAATTCAGTGGCATTAGGTACATCTTCAATGTTGTGCAATTATCACCATTATCTATTTAAATGATTACCCTAATTCCTCAGCCCAGCTCAAAGGGGACCTTGGCCGTCCTTTCCCCTGCAGACCTGCCCTGCCTCTGGCCTCCCCATTTCAATGGCTCTAGACAGCTGGGTGGCATCTTGATTCTTCTTTGTCCTCCCTCCACCTTATCCCATCAGCAGGGCCTGTCCCCTCAGCCTCCAGCCCACATGCTTCTCTCTATCTCCATGGCAACAGCTGAGGTCCAAGCTGCCATCATCTATTGCCCAAAAAATGTACCCATCTCCTCTCAGAGCTCCCTGCTTCCCCTCCAGCCATGCTCCAGCTTCAGGCAGCAGCTGGGGAGCTGTTGGTATAAAGCAAACCTGATCCTAGACATCACCCATTCTGGGGTCTAGTGCTGCCATGAGGAGCCCAAATATCCACATGAACCAACAAGGACCCCCATGGCTTGGCCCAATTAGCATCTCCAACCGCTTCTACAGAGGCTTTGTCCCTTGCTGACATGGGTTCTTTCTGGATCCCTCGAACCTACCTTGTTCCTTCCAGCCCCAGGGCCTTTACACTTGCATCTCCCTCTGCCAGCAACACCCTCGAAGCCCTGTTCTACCAAAGTTCTCAACAAAAAGGGTTCCTCCTCAACCAAAGACATCCCCACCACCCCAGACTCGGCCAGCATCCCCTGTTATACCCATGTTCAGCTCCCTGTTCGTCTTCCCTGTGCTTACCACATTTACAGTCGATTAATAATTATTTGCTTCAATGTCAGCCTCCTTTAACATAATTTTATGAACTCCATGAAGGCAGCTCCCTAGGGTCTCACATGTGAACTGGCATGGAGCAGGTGACCAGTAATTATTTTTGCTTGGGTGTCTCCCTGTTTCCTTCTCAGACCCCAGAAGCAGCCTCACCCAGTCAAGCCCGTTCTCTACGCAGAGTCTGACCTTGTCCCTCTCCTACAAGCTCCCTGTTGCCCTCGGACACCACCTAATTTCCTCTGCTTACCTTTTCTTTTTTTTTTTTTTTAACTTGTGGCATGCGGGATTTTTTTGTTTTTGTTGTGGCCTGTGAACTCAGTTGCGGCATGCATGCGAGAGTCTTACCCACTGGACCACCAGGAAAGTACCTCCTCTGCTTACCTTTTAAGGGCTTTTAATCCTCACCAAGCTGGCAGCCACCACCTCTTATGTTCCTCCAAACTTTTAGTCTAAAGACATAAGGGACATCAATGTTCCAGCCTCCAGACCTTTGCTATAGCTGCTCCCTCTGCTCAGAACACCATCATAGACTTGGTAGGAATCTACCTGTCACCTGTCACCCTCATCTTCCTTTCTAACAGAACTCTGGTTTGGTTTGATCAAAGCTATGTGACTCAGGGGAAGTTGAGCAGCGTGACCCAAGCTTCCTCTGGTATTGGTGGGATTTATTGGGAGATAGACATGCCCTGTTAAGTGGGGTTGTTGAGCTGGAAGAATGTCAGTCTGAAGATAGAGGGATGGAAAGAGACGGTATCTTCATGCCTTTGCTGGAAGTCCTGGGTCAAGCTGTGCCTGAAGCCATCTTGTCCTTGATTTTTTGGCTTAAGCCAGTTTGTGTTGGGCTCCTTGGAACTGAAAAGTTGTTTCTGATCCCTGTCTCTTTGTCCTCCCTCCCCTCTCTCAAGACTGAGCTGAAAGGGCAGAGAGTTTTGTTTGTATGCTGCTGTGTGTCTAGTGCATTAAATCTTTTTTTTTTTTGGCCTTGCTACATGGCTTACAGTATCTTAGGTCCCAGACCAGGGATTGAACCAGGGTCCCTGGAAGTGAGAGCACGAAGTCCTAACCACAGGATCGCTGGGGAATTCCCTAGCGCATTAATTATTTTTTTTAAATTAATTAATTAATTTATTTTTGACTGCGTTGGGTCTTCGTTGCTGCGCACGGGCTTTCTCTAGTTGCGGCGAGCAGGGGCTACTCTTAGTTGCGGTGCATGGGCTCCTCATTGCGGTGGCTTCTCTTGTTGCGGACCACGGGCTCTAGGCGCGTGGGCTTCAGTAGCGTGGCACGCGACCTCAGTAGTTGTGGCTCGAGGATTCCAGAGTGCAGGCTCAGCAGTTGTGGCACACGGGCCTAGCTACTCTGCGGCATGTGGGATATTCCCGGACCAGGGTTCGAACCTGCATCCCCTGAATTGGTAGGCGGATCCTTAACCACTGTGCCACTAGGGAAGTCCCTAGTGCATTAGTTCTTGAAACCCCAGTGAACAGCCCAGGGTTGGGCCCAGATCGGATCCCTCATAGCTGTGGAATGCATAACGCCATTTGGTGCGGGTAGAAACTGTGAGCCCTGTGGATGTGTGGAGGTGAGAGAGGATTCCCTTCCAAGCTGGTGGTGACTGATGGCTGCCTGAAAGAGGTGGCAGCTGAACTGGACTTTGAAGGATGGGTAGAATCCGGGGAGAAGGGAGGGTGTCCCAGGTGCATGGGTATGCGTGTTGAAGGTGTGTGTGTACATTCAGAGAAAAGTAATACCTACTCACATAACCTGCCGTTCTGAGGGCTTCACTGGAGAAGGGGCCCCAAGTGCCAAGTGAAGACTCTTCTGGAGTCTTAGGAGAGAGGGAGCCCTTCACCTCCATCAGAGGCTCCTCCTAGGGACAGGGGCCCACAGAGCTTACCCACAGATAAGTCCTGACTTGCTGCAGCTCTCTGAGCCTCAGTTTCCTCGTCTGTCCCCAGCCCTCCCCCCAGCTCTGCAAGGCATCTGAGATGCCACCCTCTCTGCCCCTCCCTCCGCCTTCCTCTTGTACCCCAGTGCAGGCCTGGTGGAAGGTGGGTGGGTAGCTGGTGTCATGGCAACAAGCAGGAACGCCCATGTGTCTGGGTAGTGAGGGTTGCCATGGCAACCTGTGGTCCTGGTTCCCTGGCGACAGGCCTGAGTTCTGGGCCTAGGGGTGGGAAGGGAGGGAGGGAGGCATCCCTGGAGACACTCTGTAAGATCTTGGAGGGAAGAATGGGGACTCATGTCTTTCTCTTCTGTGAGGGGGGCAGGTGCAGGCCAGATCCCAGCTGAGGATTGCTTAAATCCCTGCTTGGGGCCAGATGTGAGCCCAACAGGGAAACTGAAGTCTCCAGGGGTCCTGTGTCATGTGATGCTGTCCTCCACCACCCCCTTCACACCCAGTCCCACCAGATTCCAAGTGGCTTCTGGTATGCTCCCTCCTCACGGTCCCCACACAGTCTGTTCCCTCTGGCTGGAAGGCTCTGTTCTCTTCCTAGCCAACTTTTCAACCCGAATATCCCTCCTTGATCTCATGGCTCAGCCCAGACCCCCTAAATCACTATGCCCCAGCTCAAGCCTCTATCATGTTGACAATTAAGTTATTGCTTCTTTGCTTGTGTGATGATTGGTTTAATAAACGTTCCCTCTGCCAGATGTGACACTGTAGCAGTCTCGGTCACAGCTGTGTCCCACACACTGAGGAGGCTGCTCTCAATACATCTTTGTCAACACTCTCCCTCCTAGCTCCAAGCCTTGCCCATGTCAACCCAGCCAATGTGGTCTCACCTCTGTCGCTCAGGCTCTTTCAGGCACCCGGCTTGATCCATACACATTACCTCCACCTGGAATATTCTGGAACATTCTGGGCCCTTCCACAATGTTCTGGAATGTCCCAGAACACCCTAGAACATTCTGTCTCCTGCTTTATTAAAGTTGGGACATCACCTCCTCAAAGAGCCTCTCCCCAACCTCCTGGTTAAAGCAGTCCTTCCTCCCTTGGTCACTCTCAGCCCATTGCCTTCATGGCACTTATCACATCTGGAAAGGTCTTGGCCATTGATTGGTTTGTATGTCTCAGGTTTATCCTTCCCATTGGAATATACATTCCAGAATATTCTGGAACATGAAGGGCAGGGATCGGGTCTGGTGTTCTTACAGTTGAATCCCTAGCCCCTGGTGCATAGCAGGTGCATAATAAGTGCTTGTTGATTGAATGGAGAGAGGGGGTGATGAGACCGGGAGGTGGTGATGAGCTCTAGGGTAGGCAGCTCTCACACTATCCTGCTGGAACCTTGGGTGAGTTACTTAGCTCTCTGAGCCCCAGGTTTTTTCTTTTCAATCCAATGTAACTTACAAACAGCAAGGTGCACCCATTTTTACTGTGAAGCCCAATGAACGGTAACACTCCTGTGACCCAAATACAGAGTACCCGCCAGCCCCCAGGGGCTTCCTTGTGCCCCCTTCCAGTCACTTCCCAGAGGCAGCCCCACATCTGACCTCTGTCCCCTTGGCTCCATCCAACCTGTTTTTCTTTTTTTAATTAATTAATTAATTTATTTATTTTTGCCTGCATTGGATCTTTGTTGCTGTGCGCGGGCTTTCTCTAGTTGTGGCGAGCCGGGGCTAGTCGTCGTTGTGGTACACTGACTTCCCATTGCGGTGGCTTCTCTTGTTGCGGAGCACGGGCTCTAGATGCGCAGGCTTCAGTAGCTGTGGCACACAGGCTTAGCTGCTCCGTGGCATGTAGGATCTTCCCGGACAGGGCTCGAACCCATGTTCCCTGCATTGGCAGGTGCATGCCCAACCACTGTGCACCAGGGAAGCCCCAACCTGTTTTTTTGTTTTGTTTTTGGTTTTTTGCCACGCCATGCAGCTTGCAGGATCTCAGTTCCCCTACCAGGGATTGAACCTGGGCCACGGCAGTGAAAGCCTGGAATCTTAACTACTAGGCCACCAGGGAACTCCCTATTTTTGTTTAATAAATCAGCTTTAATGAGGCAAACTTTACATTTAATAATACAACCATGTTAAGTGCTCAATGAGTTTTGACAAATGTAATCCCCCCTGTTGCCCCATAATCAAGATATAGGACAGTTCCATTGCCCCAAGGCCCCGTATCCCTTTGTGGTCACTGATTTGCCTCCCTGATGATCCCCACCAGGTGGCCCCCTGGCCCAACCTCTGTCACCACAGATTAGTGTGGCCTGTTTGTGAATTTCACATAAATGGAATCACAACATGTGTCCTTTTTGTTTCTTTTGCTTAGTGTTGGTGAGATCCCTTGTGGGATACATGTAGCAGTGGGTCATTCTCTTTCCTTGTTGCATAGTATTCCACCACTGAACATGTTGTTGTCTGTTTATCCATCAACCTGTTGATGAACCTTTGGGCTGTTTCCAGTTCGGGGCTGCTATGACCATTTATGTTTACATATTTTGGTGAATCCCTGTCCTCCTTTCTGTTGGATGGATACCTGTAGTGGGTTGAGTTGTGCCCCAAATCACCCCCAATTCATGTCTACCTGGAACCTCAGAATGTGACCTTGTTTGGAAATAGGGTCTTTGCAGATGGAATTTAGCTAAGAATCCAGATCAAACTGGATTAGGGTGGGCCCCAAATCCAGTGAGAATGTCTTGGTAAGAGACAGAAATGAATATGCAGAGAGACACAAGAAGAAGACCATGTGAAGATACAGGCAGAGATTGGAGTGATATAGCTGCAAGTCAAGGGATGCCAAAAATGACAGACAACACCCGAAGCTGGGAGAGAGATGTGATTCTCTCTCGGAGCCCTCAGAAGGAACCAACCCTGCCAACTTCTTGATTTTGGACTTCTGGCCTCTTGAACTGTGAGAGAGTAAATTTCTGTTTTAAACCATCCGTTTGTGGTCATTTGTTGTGGCAGCCCCAGGACACTCGTAAAATGCCTAAGGATGGAATTGCTAGGCCACAGAGTGTACAAATACTCCCTTTTAGCAAATATTGCCACATGGCTGTCCCAAGTGGTTGTACCAACTGACATTCCCACCAGCTGGGCGTAAGAGCCATCACTTCTCCATCTCTAAAATAGGGACACTAATTACCGTTCAGAGGTGTGGTGAGAATACATGAGAATGCACAGTTCTGAGCATTGAAAACACTCTGTAAACGGTAACTTAAAAAAAAATTGCAGAGAAGGTGCAAACTCGGCTCCATCTGTCTTCAGTGTTGGGTTTTTCTGCTCTTCCCTAGAAGAAGTCACACACAGGGAGCTCAGGGTGGGGACCCTCTCCCCCTGTAGGAGAAGCCAGTGGGGGCTGGGTTCTGGGGTGATAGTGGGGACACTGGGAGGCCCAAGAGAGCTGCAAGGCTGGAAGCAACTAAGGAAAGCCAGAGCAGAGCCAGCACAAGAAAATATTATTCATTCATTCATTCATTCATTCATTCACCGTCAGATTTGCTGCCAGTCAGTGCTGGATTCAAGAGGCTGGAAGCCTGGCAAGGCCCCAATCTGGACACAGGCTAGGCAGCCAGACTAGGCAGAGGGGAAATGGGATCTCTGCTGAGCAGCCAGGAAGGCTTCCTGGAGGAAGAGACCTGTGGTGGGTTTGAAGAACATGGGAGGGTGCACGGGACCACACTGACCAGCCCTTCTGCCACGCCAGAAGTCTGAAATCAAAGTGTTGGCAGCTGTGCTCCCTCTGGAGGCTCTAGAGGAGGATCCTTCCCTGCCTCGTCCAACTTCTGGTGGCTCCAGGCATTCCTTGGCTTGTGGCAACATCACTCCAATCTCTGCCTCTATCTTCACATGGACTTCTCTCTGTTTGGATTTACTTCTTCTTCTAGGGACACCAGTCATTGGATTTAGCTCCCTCACCCAATCCAGGATAATCTCATCTCGAGATCCTTACCTTAATTATATCTGCAAAGACTCTTATTCCAAACAAGGTCATATTTTGAGGTTCCAGGTGGACATGTCTTTGGGGGGACACCATTCAACCCAGTACAGTGAGGGCGTTTGTTCAATTTCTTTTCAGCGAGACTGTTCTCCTTGTCTGGAGCATGTACTCCGTGCCCATCACAGGGTCTGGGGCATAGGAGGCTGTCAATAAGTGCTCATTGAATGCCTGAAGAAAAGGAGGAGGGTGAGTCAGCATGGGGTGCTGGAGAGGGCATAGCCTTGGGGTCAGAGATTGGGGGTTCCATTTCCTCTCCTGAGCCTTGGCAGGATGCTTCCACTCTCTGAGTCTCACTTTCCCCACTTTGCAAGGTTGTTGTGAGGATGAGGGTCAAAGTCTGGAGGTCACCGAGTACCCAGTATGATCTCAGGAGGTATAGCTATGGTGGTGGGCTGGGAGGGTGACCCAGGCAGGAAACGTTCTAGACGGCAGGTAAAGTTAGAGAAGGTGGACCCGGTGCAGATCTGACTTCAAGGGGGCGCTGCAGTGAGGCTGGCTGGGGTGACAGCGAGAGAGCAAGATCAAGGGCAACTGTGTTTATTTGTCACTGAGCCCTGCTCACAATCCTGCAAGGAAGTGGTCTCTATGTCCCTCCCCTTTTTTTTCCCACTGAAGTGAGATTCACATAATGTGAAATTAACCTTTTTTTTTGCCTCGCTGCGCAGCTTGAGGGATATCAGTTCCCCGACCAGGGATTGAACCCAGGCCCTTGGCAGTGAAGCCCCAGATCCTAACCACTAGACCACCAGGGAACGCCCTAAAATTAACTATTTTAAAGTGAACAATTCAGTGACATTTAGTACATTCACGATATTGTGCAACCATCACCTCTGTTTAATTGAGAACATTTCCATTTTTCCCAAAAGGAAGCCCTGTTCCCATTAGCAGCCACTCCCCACCCCCCTCCCCCAGCCCCTGGCAACCACTAATCTGCTTTCTGTCTCCATGGATTTGCCTGTTTTGGACATTTCATATAAATGGAATCATACAAAAGGTGACCTTTGGTGTCTGGCTTCTTTCACTCGGCATATTTTCTAGGTTCTTCCACGTTATAGCATGTGTCAGAGCTTCATTCCTTCTCATGGCTGAGTAATAGTCCATTGTATGAATGGACCACATTTTGCTTATCCATTCGTCACTTGATGGACACTTGGGCTGTTTCCTCCTTTTGGTGGTCGTGACTAATGCTGCTGTGAACATGTGTGCATGTGTATTTGTTTAAACACCCGATTTCACTTCCCTTGGGTGTACGCCAATTTTAAAGATGAGAAAACTGAGGCTGAGAGGGGATGAGTCGGCTGTGAAGAATGTAGATTTGAAATGAGGTGAGATTTGGACCTGGCTTGAGGCTGGGCTCTGCTGGACACTCACATGTGACTTTGGTCCTGGGGAGCTACCAGGACCCCTGGCTCATAGGAAGAAGCGTCTGGGAGGACATGTCACAACACTTGGTCCATAGTGGCTACTATGTTATTAATAGCAACAACGGGGGAAGCTGGGATTCTTCCCCTCGCCCAGAGCCCACTCCCACTGGGGATCAGTTACTGGGGCCTCCTTTGCCCACCCTGCATGAGGTCCCCTGGGGTTGGCTCACCTCTAAGCAGCAGTCCTGGCCCTGCCTGGCTGTGGACTGGCGTCTGCCCCCAGTGCTCCAACTGAGGTGGGGCTCCCCAGAGCTGCCTCTGTCTCAGCCTCCCAGACAGCCCACTCCTTAAGGCGCAGAGCCCAAAGCCATTGCTGTGTAACTGCAGGAGCCCCTCCCCATCTCTGCACTTGACCTTCTCTGCTGTTCAGGTTCTGGCCATCTGTGGAGGCAGCACTGGGAGGAAGAAATGCAGAATTGGTGACTGCTTGGGGAGAGTTAGCAGCCCATGGTGCTTACACTGTGGGCATCTGAATGTCAGGCTCAGAGCCTTTTTGGAGGAAGGGGGACTAATTCTTTTCCTTCTTTTTTTAAAAAATTTATTTTATTTTTGGCTGTGTTGGGTCTTCGTTGCTGTGCACAGTCTTTCTTTAGTTGCGGCAAACAGGGGCTACTCTTTGTTGCAGTGCGTGGGCTTCTCATGGTGGTGGCTTCTCATTGCGGAACACAGGCTCTAGGCATATGGGCTTCAGTAGCTGTGGCGTGTGGGCTCAGTAGTTGTGGTTTGCGGGCTCTAGAGTGCAGGCTCAGTAGTTGTGGCCCATGGAGCTAGCTGCTCCGCAGCATGTGGGATCTTCCTGGATATGGGCTCGAACCCGTGTCCCCTGCATTGGCAGGTGGATTCTTAACCACTGCTCCACCAGGGAAGCCCAGGACTAATTCTTACCAAGGGAAGGATTGAGTCCATTCGCATTTCACAGACGTGGAAATTGAGATCCCAGAGAACCTAAGAGTTCTTGTTCAGCCAAGAGTCACATTGATTTGTTCATGCATCGTGTATTTACTTAACATTCTGAGTACTGCCCAGGGCTCTGTGGAGTGGCCAGGAAGAAAACAGAGTTCCCATCCCTTGAGGAGATGACAGGGGATAAGGAAGAAAAGAAAATGTAGGGAATTCCCTAGTGGTCCAGTGGTTAGGACTCTGCGCTTTCACTGACGAGGGCCCGGGTTCAATCCCTGATTGGGGAACTAAGATCCTGCAAGTGACGCACGCCATGAGGCCAAAAAAAAAAAAAAAGAAAAGAAAATGCAAGACAGTTCCTCAAAAAATTCCTTATAGAGCTAACCTGTGATCCAGCAATTCCACTCCTAGGTATGTGCCCCCCCAAAAGTGAACACAGGGACTCTGACAGATGCTTGTATACGCATGTTCACAGCAACACTAGTCACAATCGCCAAAAGAGGCACAACCCAAATGTCCATCAGTGGATGAATGAATAAATGAAATGTGGTCCATCCATACTGTGGAATTTTTTTTTTTTTTTTTTTTTTTGGCCATGCCGCACGGCATGTGGGATCTTAGTTCCCCGATCGGGGATCGAACCCACACCCCCTGTAGTGGAACTGCAGTGTCTTAACCACTGGACTGCCAGGGAAATCCCCATACTATGGCATATTACCCAGTCATAAAAAGAAATGAAGCACTGACACATGCTACAATGTGGATGAACCTCAAAAGCATTATGCTGAGTAAAACAGAACAAGCCAGACCCAGAAGGACACATGTCATTCCATTTATATGAAATGTTCAGAATAGGTAAATCCATAGGGACAGAAAACAGATTAGTGGGGGTGATGGAAATGTTTTTGAACTAGATAGCGGTGCTGATTGCATGACATCATGAATGCACTGAATGCCACTGAATTGTACACTTTACAATGGTGAATTTTACGGCATGGGAATTATATCTCAATTTTAAAAAAAGG
Organism: Mesoplodon bidens; assembly: GCF_964165515.1. Taxonomy (NCBI): domain Eukaryota; kingdom Metazoa; phylum Chordata; class Mammalia; order Artiodactyla; family Ziphiidae; genus Mesoplodon; species Mesoplodon bidens. The sequence continues at coordinate 140,479,662 of NC_138160.1, forward strand.
AAACCTAAAATACAGAGTTTGTTAGATAGAGAGAAAAATCAAGCAGGGCTGGGGGTTGAAGAGTGAGTGTGGGAGAGGGGAAATGCCCACAGCTGGCATGGAGTTAAGATCTACTACCTGAGTGGCCCTGAGCACTGTACATTGTTTATTTTATCTGGGCTTCTGCTCTGTCCTACAGGGACATTTTAAAGATGGGAAAACTGATGTGTAGAGCTGGAGCAACCCACTCAAGGCCTCGAGGCTCATAGGAAGTTGATGCACAACTAAGGGTAATAGCAAAGATTGTGAGAATTTACTTGATGATGACCTCTCTGGTTTATAGAGAAGCAGAAGGAGGCGCCCGAGTGTCAGCAGCTTGCTCTGAGGCCACTCAATGGTGAAGGGCAGACAGGGTGGATGAGGCCCCAGCATGAGGCTGTAGGAAAGCAAAGCATCTTCTATCCCTCAGGCCTCAATTTCCTCCTCTGTAACAGCTGGAGGTTATAAGGAGGCCTCCCAGATCCGACCTGGGGCCATGAGTCCCACAGCTGGTCTCTAGCGGGGAGCAGGTGGTGAGCCCTTGCCTCTGGGAGAGCTGTGCCAGCTGTGGGCCAGATGGTGGCCAGGCCTGCAGACGCTGTCTGCCATGTCCCTGCCCGTGGGCTCTGCCAGACCATAGGTCATCATTATTGGATGACTGTGTGCAGTAACCTTCCTGGGTCCTCTCTGTCCCCACCTGCCCATGACGCATTCCAGGTATTGCAGCCCATTGGGCTCAGGCCAAGAACCCTGGGGGGAGGATCCCTGGCCTCGCTCTGCCTGCCCCCCGACATCCCATCTGCTGTATCACCTGTTGGCTCCACCTGCAAAGTACATCCTGGCAAGGATTGCCTCCCATTCCTCCCTGGCCACCACCATGGGAAGAGCACCATCTTTTGGCCAGGAAACCTTGCCTCCTAAGTAATGTCAAGATATTGCCTCCAACTGTCGGTGTTGGTTATACTCCCTCTGCTCACTAGCCCCCACTCCCCACCCCCATTTCACACAGGGAAAATGCCTCCACAGTGGTCCACAAGGCCCTCCATGACCTAGACCACCCCTCGTGGCTGCCCACCTCATCTTCTCCTTCCCTCTCCCTCTCCCTCACTTTCCCCCACCAGGCAGCACTGCAGGCATGCTACCTCAGGGCCTTTGCACTGGCTGTCCTGTGCTATGTGATCTTGAAGTAACTAGTGTGTCCACAGACCATGTGTCTGCAGTGTGCTACCTGTAAGCTTGCAGCCAGGGACCCAGTGAACCTCTTCTTGCTTATCTTTTACTGTGCGTCTGACATGTGGGTCAAATCTGTGTGTTTATGAAGTGTGGGTGCATATGGATGCCATTGACTACAGCTGTATGTGTTGGCTGTGTGAGCTGAAGGTCTCTGCTGAGCAGGGTGTGATGCCTGCATGTGGTTCATCCGGAACAAAGGCTCAAGTGGCAGGCAGACCACAGGCAGGTGAGGGGATGTGTGCAGAGCTAGCCGGAACGTGAGCTGCTCACGCTCTCACACATTCAATATTTATCGAGCGCTTATTGTGTGCTGGAGGAGTTAGCAGGGCCCTTCAGCACCTGGTATCTATCAACTTTCAGTGTCCTGAGCATTTTACACAAATGATTGAGTACCTACTGTGTACCCGACCCTCTGCTGGAGATGGATCAGTTGCATCTGGTTCTACCTGAAGGAGCCCACCCAGGGAGGCTCCTTGCTTCCTCCTCTGGGCCCTCCAGCCCCATGTCCACCCCCTTTCCCCAGCACTGACTGCAGGAAGGCTCTGAGCCCCATTTGGACCCTTGGACCCTGTCTGAGGCTGCACAAGGGAGGGTTTTCCAACTCAGAAGGTGAAAGAATAAATGGGTTCAAGGCTGGAGAGAAAATCCTGGAAGCTTGGACCCTTCCAGGGTGAAGATTCTAGGCGTTCAGTGGGTTGGGGGTGGGGTGGGGGGTGGCCTCAAAGGCTCTGGAAACTTTACCTTCTTGGCTCTGGGCTCCATAGGGTCCAGAAGGGAGGAGAGGAGAGGGAGGCAAGAAGGAAGAACAAAGAGAAAAAGTAAGGAAACAGATGCAGGACTTCATGCCCTGGCTGAAGACTGGGGTGTTTGCAGCACTGGAGCTGGGAGGTCCAAGGGGGTTGGGTCTGGTGGAATGGACTTTGGGGGTGTAAGTGTGGGTTTGAAGGGTCTGTGGGCAAGGATTTGGGGGAGTGGAGTTGGGATTTGAGTGGAGGATGGGGGAGATAACTGAGGGCAGGGGTTTGGGGGTATGGGAACCACAACTGAGGGTGAAGCAGGAGGTTTGGGGATCTGAGGGCAGATGATTGGAATCTGAAGGTGGAGGTTCTTGGGTGTGAGAGAGGAGGCTCTGGGAAGATGGGGGAGGGCTGGGACCCAAAGATGGGTTGGAAGTCTGAGGCCTGGGCACCAGGTGAGTTCCTGAGTCTGAGGGAGGTCTTGGCGAGGGAGTGACCCTGGAAGGAGAGAGGGGGTGGTTCTAAGATTTCTTCGACCAGTTTCTCCATGTCCTTCCCCTCATCTCGGCTCAGCTCCGCCGCTCCCCTTTCCCAGAGCCAACCCCGCTCCTGAAGTGCAGCACTTAACGGCCGGGCTGCCCCTACTCCTAGCTGCGTCCCACCCTCGCCTCATTCCTCGCCCCCCCAGGCCACGCCCCCACACGCACAGTTTTCCTTTGCCCAGTCTCTCCCATACAGGTCCCTCCCCCTACTCGGGCCACGTCCCTCCGTAGACCATGCCCCCCGCCCCCTGTCCCTGTCCCACCAGTCTCCCGTCCCTCCTCAAACCCACGACCGTGCCTCGTCCCAGACTCCGCCCCTCTCCCCAGGCCCCACCCACCTCCTCCAGCTGAACCGGCACTTGCCTTTGCCCGCCCCCGCCCCCGCGCATCCGCAGACCCCGCCCCTCGCGGCCCAGGACCCGCTTCCTCCTCAGACGCGGCCCCGCCCCTCGCCTAGGGCCCCGCCCCTCAGCAGAGCAGGCCCCGCCCCACCCCCCGAGACTTAGTCTCCCGGGCCGGCGCGCGCGGTTCCCGTCACTAGCACGCGCGGTGGCGGCGGTGGGAAGATGGCGGCGTCCGGTGGCCGTGGTGGCGCTGGTGGCGGCGGCTTCGGCGCGGGCCCGGGCCCCGAGCGCCGGAACAGGTGAGAACCAGCCCACAGGGTGGGCCTGCACCTGCCCCGGGGCTGGAGTGACCTAAGGGGAGTCCTGGAGGAGCGGCCTGGTCAGGCTCGAGGATTTTTACGGGGGCTGCGGACTTCAGGTGGCTATGGAGTACTGAGGGGACTGAGGGCTGTTCACGGGTCATCCGAAGGCGGGTTGGGGGCCCCAGGGCCTCCAGGCGTCTGCATGCGGCCCTAGGGGCCTGAGAGGGCTTTGAGGGGTGTGGAGATCTGAAAGGAAACCCAGGGGCTCCTGACTGTGATGTGGCCATGGGGGAACTGGGGATGCCAAGGGGTCTGAGAGGCAGGGAGGTCCTGAGCAGGGGCTATAGGAAGCCTTGAGGTTGTGGAGGCTGTCTGGGCGACTCTGAGGAGGGGCTGAGGGGAATTTGGAGGGCTGAGGCCCACGGCTTCTTGGAGGGTGCTGAAGGACCCTGAGGTTTCTAAAGGTGGTCCTGAGGACATGCTGAGGGGACCTGGGAGGGGTGAGGACTGTAGAAGGTTGGGAGTAGGAGGCTCAGGTGAACCCAAGGGCCTGAAAGAGGCCTGAGGGACCAGGGAGAACCTGAGAAAGGGAGCTGAGGGGCCCTGGGGGTCCCAGTGAGTCCTGATTGGCAGGGAGAGGTCTTGGGGTCCCAGGGGTCCTGAGGGGCTAGAGTGAATCTTGGGAAGCCTGAAGATGGTGAGAGAGCGCTGAAGGTTTAAAAAATACATGAGAAGGGTCTGTCCTTGTGGCTCCTCCCTCCAAGCCCCATGAGGTGTAAATCCCATTCACCCCCAGGGCAAAGAACTTGAAGCAAGGTCTTGCCCTCAGATCACGGTGGAAGAATTCACCCCTTTTGGTCTGAGAGAGGCCCCCTTTCCCTTTGGACAAGTCCTGAGACTGGTTGTTTGAACCGCAGAATTAGCATAGCAATTGAAGGTATTTTTATGCATTGTTCTGGGTTCTCAGAGGGAAAGAACACCTGCCTTAGGATGTAAGACCTCCCTCCCTCTTCCCATTGCACAAGGCCAGAGTAGTCTAGACCCTCTCATCCCGGTCCCCCAGGACAGTCTGCTACCCTTGGCTGGCCAAGGAAGAAATTCGGACTTTTTCTTGCTGGTGAGCTTATGGGAGCAAATAATTTCCGTCAGCGTGATAAATGATGAAATGGTCAATACTCGTGTGCCTCAGAAAGGCCTGAGGGTCCGGGTGCATGAGTTGGGCTTTGGAGGCCTGTAGTGGGGAGCAAAGAGAGATCAGGGGATTTGTGAAGACATTCAGGGGGTAGAGTGGACAGGATTTGGTGACCGGTATGAGGTGGCATGTAAGGGACAGTGAACCCTAGTCCCTGCTTTGAGCCCTGGCTAGGGATAACCTAGGGCAAGAATGAGGTATAACTCGTTACATGCTATACAATTCACTCATTTTAGCTGAACAGTTCACTGAGTTTTTTGGAGTTTTTTGTTTTTTTGGCTGCACCGGGTCTTAGTTGCGGCACACAGGATCTTCCTTGCCACATGCGGGATCTTTTAGTTGCAGCAGGTGGGGTTTTGCGGCATGTGGGATCTAGTTCCCTGACCAGGGATTGAACCCTGGCCCCCTGCATTGGGAGCACGGAGTCTTAACCACTGGACCACCAGGGAAGTCTCCTCACTGAGTTTTAATAAATTTATAGAGTTATGTACACATTAACACAATCCAGGTTTTCAGAACACGTCCATCACCACAATGAATTCCTTCAAGCCCGTTGCAGTCAACCCTTCTCCCACCCCTGGCCTCAGGCACACTCTGATCTGCTTTCGCTCTCTGTAGTTTCGTCTTTTTAGAAATTTTACATGAATGGAATCATATAATATGTGGCTTCTTGTGTCTGGCTTCTGTCCCTTAACAGAATATTTTTGAAGTTTCATCTGTGTTGTCAACAAGTATCAGAAGTTCGTCCTTTTTCACTGCTGCCTACTATTCCATTATATGGATGGACACAATTTGTTTATCCATTTACTGGTTGATGGACATTTGGGTTGTTTCCATTTTGACAATTGCAGGTAAAGTTGCTGTGAACATCTGGGTATGTGTCTTTGTGTGGACATATACTTTCATCCTCTTGGGTAAATACCTAGGAGTGGAATGACTGGGTCCTATGGTAGGTGTAGGTTTAAGTTTTTTTTATTTTTTTCAAGGTAAAATGGATCTTTTATTTATTTGTACTTAAACTTCTAAACCAGCCAGTCAAACCGGGACTGTTATTATCATGATGTGTCAAAATACAAAACATCTTTCTACAAATACTAGAGTGATGAACATATTAGGGGTTGTAATAAAACAGAGCAAAAGAGGCAGAGGAAATCAATGAAGCACATTTTAGCGTAACCCTTCACCTTAGCAATTGAGGTTCTTAACAAGTAGGGCCTCCCCATCCCAGAAAATATAAAAAATTGTTCATTGAATCATTGTACTTTTGCTTCCTATTTTTTTGAAATAAATTTATTTACTTATTTACTTTTGGCTGTGGTGGGTCTTTGTTGCTGCGCGCGGGCTTTCTCTAGTTACAGCGAGCGGCGTCTACTCTTCATTCGGTGCACGGGCTTCTCATTGCTGTGGCTTCTCTTTTTGAGGAGCATGGGCTCTAGGCTTGCGGGCTTCAGTAGTTGTGGCCCGCGGGCTCAGTAGTTGTGGCTCGCAGGCTCTAGAGCGCAGGCTCAGTAGTTGTGGCGCACAGGCTTAGTTGCTCCGCGGCATGTGGGATCTTCCCCGATCAGGGCTCGAACTTGTTTCCCCTGCGTTGGCAGGCGGATTCTTAACCACTGCGCCACCAGGGAAGCCCCTTGCTTCCTATTTTTTGAGGTTAGATTAAAAAATATGGAATGCTTTGCGAACTTGAGTGTCATCCTTGTGCAGGGGCCATGATAAGTTCCAATTTTATTATTTTTTTATTTTTTATTTTTATTTTTTTGGCGGTACGCGGGCCTCTCACTGTTGTGGCCTCCCCGTTGCAGAGCACAGGCTCCAGACGCACAGGCTCAGCGGCCATGGCTCACAGGCCCAGCCGCTCCGCGGCATGTGGGATCTTCCCGGACCGGGGCATGAACCCGTGTCCCCTGCATCGGCAGGCGCACTCTCAACCACTGTGCCACCAGGGAAGCCCCCAATTTTAGTATATGTTCTACCGAAGCAAGCACCATAGGTTTTGTTAAAAAATATTTATTTATTTATTTTAGCTGCTCTGGGTCTTAGTTGCGGCACGCAGGATCTTCGCTGCAGCGTACGGACTTCTTACTCATGTATGCAGACTCTTGGTTGTGGCATGCATGTGGGATCTAGTTCCCTGACCAGGGATCTAACCCGGGCCCCTTGCATTGGGAGTGCAATCTTACCCCCTGGACCATCAAGGAAGTCCCTCTGCACTGTAGGCTTTTCAAGAAACTGCTGAGTTGTTTGGAGTGACTGCACCATAACTGCATTCCTACCAGCAATGTGCAACAGTTCCAGCTGCTCCCCATCCTTGCCAACACTTCATGTGGCCAGTCTTTAATTTTAGCGATTCTAAGTGTATGTTGGTATCTTATTTTGGTTTCATTTTGCATATCCCTAATAACTAACGATGTTGGACATCTTTTTATGGTCTCACTGGCTATTCAGATCTTTGGTAAAGTGTCTTTTCAAATCTTTTGTCCATTTTTTACTTGGTTTGTCTTTTTTAAAAAAATTAATTCAATTATTTATTATTATTAAAAAAAATTTTTTTTTTGGTACGCAGGCCTCTCACTGTTGTGGCCTCTCCCGGTGCGGAGCACAGGCTCCGGATGTGCAGGCTCAGTGGCCATGGCTCACGGGCCCAGCCACTCCGCAGCATGTGGGATCTTCCCAGACCGGGACACAAACCCGTGTTCCCTGCATCGTCAGGCGGACTCTCAACCGCTGCGCCACCAGGGAAGCCTTATTTTTGACTGTGTTGAGTCTTCGTTGCTGCATGCAGGCTTTCTCTAGTTGCGGCAAGTGGGGGCTCTTCTTTGTTGCTGTGCGCAGGCTTCTCATTGCAGTGGCTTCTCTTGTTGCGGAGCACTGGCTGTAGGCACGTGGGCTTCAGTAGCTGTGGCACGCGGGGTCAGTAATTGTGGCTTGCAGGCTCTAGAGCGCAGGCTCAGTAGTTGTGGCGCACAGGCTTAGTTGCTCTGCGGCATGTGGGATCTTCCCGGACCAGGGCTCGAACCCGTGTCCCTTGCATTGGCAGGCAGATTCTTAACCACTGCACCACCAGGGAAGTCCCTACTCATCTACTTTCTGTCTCTGTAAATTTACCTTTTTTTTTTTTTTTTTGGCCTCACCACGCGACTATGCAAGGTATTAGTTCCCCGACCAGGGATGGAACCCATGCCCCTGCAGTGGAAGCACAGAGTCTTAACCACTGGACCGCCAGGGAATTCCCTAAATTTACCTGTTTTATAAATAGAATCATACCACACGTGACCTTCAGTGTCTGGCTTCTTTCACTCCACATTAATATTTTCGAGGTTCATCCACAGTATAATGTGTGTCAGTACTTCATTTCTTTTTATGGCTGCATAACATTCCATTGTGTGGACATACCACATTTTGTTTATTCGTTCACCAGCTGAAGGACATTTAGGTTGGTTCTACCTTTTGGCTGTTTTGGATAATGCTGCTATAAACATGCATGTACAAGTTTTTGTCTGAACACCTGTGTTCAGTTCTTAGGGGTATATACCAGGAGCAGAATTGCTGGGTCCTATGGCTGTTGTGTGTCCTTGAACATGCAGTCACCACCCAACACTACTTGGTGTGTTTATTAGTGGAAATGCCTTGAGGGTAAAGAGCATGTCTGTCTCGTGTAGTCTTGGTCTTGTATGCCTGGAGCACGGGCAGCCCAGAGGAAAGAAGTGTTCAAGAAATATGGCTGGGGGACTTCCCTGGTGGTCGGTCCAGTGGGTAAGACTCTGTGGTACCAATGTGGGGGCCTGGTTTTGATCCTTGGTTGGGGAACTAGATCCTGCATGCACGCCACAACTAAGAGTCTGCATGCCGCAGCTAAGAAGTCCGCATGCTGCAACTAATACCTGGAGCAGCCAAAAAAAAAAAAAAAAGGAAATATGGCTGGGAGAGAGGGATGGATGAATGGAGTGTGGAAAAGCTCTCTAGGGCTTGTAGTCTGGTTGGTAGGAAGTCCCTTCTAGGTGGTCAGGTCTGTCCCTTGCCTTCTCGGGGAGACTTGTGGGCCTGCCAGGGATTGGGGGGAGGCTGGCCCTGTCAGTGAGTCTGGTTTTCCAGCCTTCCAGGTGGTGCCTGCATCTGCCTTTTTGTCCCATGAAGGGTTTTGTCATTTGGCCAGGGGTGGGGGCGGTTCCTGTCTTCCCCTTGGCCCTTCCAACGGTCCCACAACTCGAAAAACTGTCCTTAGGAGGGACTGCGTTCCCCCAGCCGCCCCCAGCATTACATAACTTGTTTGTTCCAACTTCACTTTTCTGCAACCAAGGGGGAAAAAAGAAAGAGAAAAGCTTATTCTCCTTCCTTCCTATCTCGAGGGATCAACAAAAACCCGTTGCCTAGTAGAGATGGTCGTTAATGACCAAGCCGAACCTCTGGGATGGACAGAGCATGGCTGCCTTGGCTGGGCGCTTGCTGAGGGGAGGTGGGGTCCTAGCTGCAGGCTCACTCACACAAAAGAAACTTGTTCTGCAGCAGGCCCCCTCTCAGCTCCACCTCAGGCCCTTTAGGGGTTCCAGGCTTCTGGAGAGAGAGGAGGTTTACAGTGTGTTGTGAGGGGGTGGAGGAACTCTCCCAGGAGTCACACCTCCCCAGCTAAAATTCCATCACTGTGAGGTACCTGGCCTGCCTAGTTCTGGAGGAACCTTCTCACCCCTAAGTTTCTTCGGACATTGGGCCTTTGGCATCCTCTCTTCACCGCCCATCTTTCCTAAAGGTGTCTGGATGGGGCCCAGTCTCGTTGATTCACTCTGCTTCTTGGGGGGTGAGGCAGGAGTATCTGGGTGAGGGCCACGCCGGTCACAGGTGTTTCTCTGGGAAGTCGTGACTGGGACACAGTGTGAGTGGGTTTGGCACAGTTCAGCTGAGGCGTCTGCTCCTGGCTTGGTGGCCTTTGCTTGTTTAAACTTTCTTAACAAGCCCTCTCTGGCTGCACCCTAGATTGTCTCCACTAATCCCTGAGGCTCTGGAAGAGTACAGCCCCCCAACCCCTGTGTGAAAGACTGGGCAATGATTTGGCCTTCTGAGAAGATTCTTGTTCCTTTGGCCTCATCCTCTCTTTAGCTGAGAGGGAGAGACAGGAATTTGACCCTTCAGAGACAGGAACTCAACTCCTCCTAGGAATTCTGGGAGATCTGGTGGCATCAGGCACCTCATCAGACCCACATGCTTGTTGTGTGCTTTGGGCATATCTGCAACCCTCTGTGTGTTAGTCTTCATCTGGGAAGTGGGACCCTGAACCCACTGGGCAGGGTAGCTGGGAAGAAGCAAACTAGGGTGAGGGTATGCTCAGAGGACGCCCAGCATGTTGCACATGTGTGTGTGTGAGTGTGGAAGTGGCAGTGTTGCCCTACGGTCCTGAAGCTGTTAGCATTCTGTCCGCTGTGCCTACGTGGACCAAGAAGGGATCATGGGGTGTTTGGCAGGTCTTGCTAACGAGCCAATGTGGCAGGTTGGGAAGAGAAAGTTGGTATCTTAGTCTCTTTGGGCTGCCATAACAGAATATCATAGACTGGGTGGCTTATAAATGGCAGAAATTTAGTTCTTGAAGTTCTGGAGGTTGAGAAGTCCAAAATCAAGGTGCCGACAGATTTGGTGTCTGGTTCCTGGTTCATAGACATGGCCTCCTTGCTGAGTCCTCACACAGTGGAAGGGTCTAGGGAGCTCTCTGGGGTCTCTTATAAGGGCACTAATTCCATTCACAAGGGCCCCATCCTCATGACCTAATTACCTCCCGAAGGCCCTGCCCTCTAATACCATCACATTAGGGAATAGGTCTCAACGTGTGAATTTTGGGGGGATACAAGCATTCATTCTGTGGTTGTCACCTTGAGCAGTTCGGAGGATGGTAGTATCATTACTTGGTGGCGGCCATGAGAGGGACAGTGGCAGGGCCAGTGGGAGAATGGAACATGTCAAGTCTGAGCTGCTTCTGTAGCATTGAGAGGACAGATGCTGCCACGTGAGCCTGGCACCTAGGAACAGAGTGTAGAGCATGAGCTGGTGGGTCTTGGCAGAGTATTAGGGTGGGGCAGTTGAGTCTGGGGTGAGCTGGAGAGAGTGCTGGGCAGAGGTGCTCTGGGGGGCTGGGTCACGCAGCCCAACTCCTTCTCTGGGAGTGAGGCGCCCCATTCCTCATCTTCTCACTGGTAGGGTCCCTTGAGCTCACGATGTGAAATTGCTCTGAAAACTGCACACTTCACCCTGAATTGTGCAGCCTGATTGTCTCATAGCTGAACCACTTCCATCCGGTAGCTGCGACCCCCCGGGGATGGCCTTCTTGTCGGCCATAGTTATGGGGTAGAAAGGCGTTATTAGCCTCTGCTATCATTGCACCATCTCTAGGGAGTAGACGTAGTGTGTCATCCCACTTTCCTTAACTGGTTATTTTTTATTGCCGATCCTCACGGGAGAGCTCAGAGAGGCCAGGTTGGAGGTTTGCGCCTGCCTCCCCACCAGACACTTTAAAAGTGGGGCTTCTCTGCACTCCTGCCCTTTGGTCTTGGGGCATGTTTCAGACTTAGGGTTGAAGGCCCTGGAGAAGGGGGAGGAGGGAGGGTGACTTCTTGGCATCCCCAGCTCCTTCCTCTTGTGGACGGGACTCATTTGACACCTTTCTCTTCCCCTGGCGATCGTCGATGGTCACATGCCTCCTATGTGCCTGCCGCTGTGCTTGGTGTTGGGCATATGGGCCCCCGGACAGATGGGCCGTGCCTGTGTGGGACACTTATGTGCCAGCATGTGAAACAGTTGGGCCGTCATTCCCATGGTTGCCATGAAATGTCCCGAGGCTGAGTTGGAGGTTCCTGCCTTCTCAGGAAGGTTCTGAGAGTCTCCTTACAAATGAGGTTGAGCGGAGTCTGAAGGTTAGTGCCATCAGCTTGGGGGAAGGGAGTCTCGGGAGGTGGCCTGTTTTCTGGGTACAGGCAAGTGGCATGTGCAGGTTCTGGAGGGGGAGGAGCCTGGCTTTTTAGGGGTCCGGAGGGCAGAGAGGAGCTGGAGAGGGTGAGAGGGAGGAGTGGGGAGACTGGGAGCTGGTGCAGGGTTTGGGTGAGGGGGTAGCTGGGTCAGATTCGTGTTTTGGAAGGATCCCTCTGGCAGGAGATGAGGGGGCCTGGGCTGAGGGGGGGTGCGTGGAGATGGTGAGGTGGGCATGGGTTTGGGGAAGATTCAAGGTTAAACTTGTGTGACATGCTGACCCATGGTGGCAGCCAGGTTGGGAGTCACCAGCTCTCAGGTTTCTTCCATGGACCAAAGAGTGAGTGCTGGTGGAGGACACGTCAGGCAGGAGGATGAGGCCCCACGTGGCTTGAGAGGCTCTGCTGCCCGAGAGCATCCAGTGGGGACAGGGAGCAGACGTGGACATCTGGCCTAGAGGGCTCAAGGTCCCCCCTCTGTTCTGGAAAGTCCTCGTGCCTCTCCTTGCTCGAGGGTCCCTGGTCTTCTAACAACAAGGACCTGGTCCTTCCCGGTTCGATTCCTGCCTCTCCTCTCTGACCTCCTTGAGAGCACTCACCACGTGCACACTTATTTGCTCTCTCTTCCTTTAATCTATTGGCATATTGCGTTGCTTCCACCTTTGAGCCACATCACCGTCCGGCCCCTTCTTCCACCTCCACCTCATCCTGGCTCTGAGCTGCCATCGACTCTTGCCCTCCTGGCTGCTATCCCCCCACCTCCAGTTGGCGGGACCCTCCCAACGCAGGCATCAGACCAGGCCGTCCCTTGCCTGACACTTGCCGGGGGCTTCCTCACTCTCAGAACAGAACAGTCTCAGAACAAAATTCACTTCTCCACATGATCCCCTTGGCCACCACGAGGCCCTGCCCGCACATGGGCCCCCATGCTTCCACAGCCCACATCTCCAACAGCAGGCTGGTGCCCCTCCTGGGCCTCGTGAGCTCACTCTCCCTCGGCTGGGGTGACCTGTCCCAGAACTTTGCACAACTCCTGTATTGCCTCCTTGGGGCCTGGCCACTCTGTCCATCATGACTCCCCCCGTCTGCCCCTCTTCGTCCTCTGTCCCAGGCTCATGGTCCATTCTGTGTTCTTAAGGATCTGTGTCCCCTAGAATGTGTGCTCCCCGCAGGCAGGGCTTCACTGTGGAGGCTCTGATACAGTCTAGCGGATATTCTACATACAACCTACAATGGATTTGCAGGAGGAGCTGGCCTGACTGGGAGGCTTCTGGAATGGCCCTCCATGGCCAGCCGAGCAAGGGTCACTCTTCTCCTGATTTTTGTTAATGGCAGGGTCCGGGTAGAGAAATAGAGACTCACAGGTGTGTTGTCAGTGAATCAGTCCCGTTAGAGAGAAGCCAGTGAGCAGCACCCTTTTGCATGAGCGCCATTTAGTTCACGGACAGGATCTTAGCGCCGGGTTGAAGACGGGGAAAGGGCCAGCCGCGCTCCCTGTCCAGCTGCCTGCCGGGGGAAGTGGGGGCTGGGGCCCGCTGAGTCCCCACCGGGCCGACCCGCCCTCCTCCTGTGGTAGCCGCTCCGCAGCTGTGCAGACGGGCTCTTAACACTTGTTAACCCCGAGTCTCCAGTCCCTTCCTCCTCCCCGCCCCTTTCCCATTTCCCTTCAGAGAGGGCTGCTCAGGATTCACAGAACTCATCCCCCATGGCTATGAGAGCGTTTCCCTAACATTCCTTGGCGGAGTGGGTTTTGGGGCGCATCCAGCGTGATTTCAGACCCCTTGCCGAGCAGCCCCGCTGCTGAGCTCTTCCCGCAGACCACCTCGCCACACACTGAAAATATTGTGATTCGGGAGGAAGTAACCGGCACCTTTGGGGAATCGCAGACCTTTCCTATGAGGGAAGCAGCTTCCGGAATTGAACACGCTCAGCCTGGAGGAAATCTTGAGGGGTGGACCTTTGGGCTTTTAAAGGCCTCAAGGGGGGGTCACCCGAGGATCAAGGATCGAGGCCGAAGACATTTTCTGACGCCACAACTGCGAAATTCCACAGGGGTCAAAGACAGGATCCTAGCAGGAGCGGGCTGGGCTGGATATCCGGGCAGCTCGCCTCTCAAAGGGATGTTAGAATTTGAAGCAGTCTGCCGGAGGAAGCAGCAGCAGGGAGACGTGATCACCCGGAATCTTCCATGACTGTAGCTGAGAGTGGGACATTCTCCTGAGGGAGGGTTTGTGGGGGGGTGACAAAATGCCCGTGAAGCAACACTCATATAGGGGAGCCCCGCTGCAAACCCCCGAGGCAGCCTCAACTTGGAAAACTTCCAGGACTATAGTTAAAGTCATAACTGTGTGCTGGCTTGGTGAAGTCTGGTCGATCCTAGGAGGGCTTCTCTTTCTCTCTTTTCTCCCCCTTTGTTGTGCAAGGGGTAATGGCAGCCCGTGGGCCGTAAGGCAGGGAGGCTGGGAACACACAAATGTTTATGCTCCACGTGAGTCACTTGCAGAAACTCTGGGTGGTGTGTGTTTTCCTTGCCGAGGCTGATGGCATTGGGCTGCCCTGCAGCTCCAGCCTTAGGCATGCTTCCAGCATTTTAGCATTTAGAGTTGCTGAACTTTCACAGTAGGGGGCATGGGTAGCTTGTTGACCTTTCACAGGGAGATGGCTGGGCTGTCTCTTTACGGGCAGGCAGGCGGGGCTCGGGCTGGGTCTGGTCACCACCCACTCACCTGCAGATCAACCATTGAGGCTTCCTCATCCCCATTCCCAGGGTAGGAAGCTGGTGTGCATTGCAGGGAGAGGCGGTAGCTGGAGAAGTATTAACTCCACAGTGGTTTTTCCAGAGGCTCGTCCGGAATTCGAGCCCCGGATCAGAGGCTTCTGACATTGAAGGCCCCTTTGGGTTATGAGAGCCAGAAACTCAACTCGACTCACTCCCTTCAGTTAAAAAATAAAAGTTCATCGTTCACATAAAAAATAAGTTCAGGGAGAATTCCAGTTTTTATATCCATTAAATTCAGAGCTCAGATGATTCCTCTTGAACCTGTGACTCCCGTCTCTTAGCTGGGCAAGGTAACCTCACCTTGCTCTCCATCATCCCAGCAACCCTAGAGGGAAGGCAAGTTTCCATCCTGGTGGCTCCAGCAAAAGTCCCAGGGAAGGTTTTGGTTGGGTCGAATGGGTCACACTCCCTATCTTGGGCTCAGTCAGCATGGCTGGGGGCCTGAGAGGCTCTGGCTGGCCAGGCTGGGTTATGAATTCTCCCTTTTCAGCCCAGGGGTGCATCTCCTGATCCTTACCACTGGGGCTGAGAGTGAAGGAGATTCCCTGAGGAAAACAGGGGGCCCTTAACAGAAGAAGGAAGGGATGTTGGCACCCCCTAAAATGAAGATGTTCGTGAGAGGCCCCTCTTGATGCCTGAGTTTGTGCTGCTGTTGGAATGTCCTTGCTGCGCCATACCCATACTGTGTCTGCCTGCATATGGCCTAGCACCACTGGGCATGAGCACATGCCATTTGGTGGAACTGTCCCTTTCAGAGCCTCAATACCTGCCCTGCCAGAGGAGGCAGCTGGGCTGGGTCCTGAAACGCTGGCATTTGCAGTGCTGGATTCTCACAGGGTTTCCGAGTGGTATTCTGGGGCCATGCAGTCATGTGCCTACTTGCCTAATTCGTAGAGTGAAGGGGTTTTGCTCATTCATGTGGCCCCATCTCCAAGCCCAGTGCAGCAGGGATAATGTGGGGGGATGGGCTCTTACTGGGATCAGCCTCTTGTCAGTGGGTGGGAACAAAACAGGCGAAGCTTCAGCCTGAGTCCTGCTTATTAGTCGCCCTTGCTGCCCCTGGCATTGGGGCCCTGGCTGGGCTTTGAGGGGTCACGGAGGCTGTGGGGAACCCTGGCTGGGCCATGAGGGCAAGGGAGGTCATGGGGGAGACCTTCTACTTCGAGAAGGCTTGGAAGGGAAAGTGATGGAGGAGCGTGGAAGAGCTAGTGGGCTTGAGAGTGCAGCATAGGGAGGAGGGGTGGAGGTGGGGGGCAGAAAGAGTTGGCCCTTCAGCATGGGGAATAGCATGAGTAAAGTGTGGCGGCCAGACATCCCAGAGAGGAGCCTGCCGAGGGCTTCCTGGTGGAGCCCAGTCAAAGGATAACATACCTAGTCCCAGGACTTGGACCAGGAGGTTTCATGGAGGGGGAAACAGCAGATATATGCAGCAGATACCTGCAACAAGAAGAGCTATGAGTCAGGACCCAGCCACTGCTGCCACCTAGCAGCCATCCACCTGCCACCTCACCCACCCTCTCCATCCATCCATCTTTCCATCCGTCTATCCATCTACCCACCCTTCCATCCACCCACTGTTCCATCCAACCATCCATCCATCTGTCCCATCTGTCAATTCATCTATTCATCTACCCTATCACGCCTTGTCCATCTATCCATCCACTCATCCACCCACCCACTCAGCCATCCAGCCATTTAATCAACAAGTGTGACTGAGTTCTGAGCACATGCTGGGCATGGTGCCAGGTGCCGGAACACAGCAGGAGACAGAACCCACCCTGCCCTGCTTGGTGAGGCTCCTGTTGCAGCTTCGAGGAGACAGGTTGGAAACAGACGGATGGTTTACCAGATGGAGCGATGGGCAGGCAAGACAAATAGAGCTGGGTTGGGGTCAGAGAGGTGTGGAGGCCTGGGTGGGGCTTTCCCACTGTGACCTGGCAGAATGGGGTTACCTCCCTCATAACGGCTGGAGGGTTAGTGGGATAGTCCACACCCTTGCCCTGGCTGCCACTGAGGAGCCACATCCTGCCGTACTTGCTGTCCAGCTCCACGTCCACCTCCTGGCTTGGCCTTCCTGGTGAGTGGTCTCAGCTCTCCCAGCCTCAGTCTCCCCGTCTGCATCATGGAGGTGATCAGGGGGCCATCCACCTGGGGCTACAGAGAGACCGACACTGGCCAGGCCTCTTACGTGCTGTGTGGCCTTGGGTGGGTGCCTGAACCTCTCTGTGCCTCAATGTCCCTATCTGTAAGATGGTGACGATACCCCTCTCCAGGCTGCCCACTGAGAGGCGAACTGGGAACCAGGTTGGCACTGCCCCGGGCCCACAGTCTTGCATGGAGTGGGTGCTCGCTTGCCAGGATGGGGAGGGGTGGGGGTACGTGGAGGCAGAGAGCTTGCTGATGGTGAGGGAAGGAGGGTCTGGGTGTCCCCCTTCCATCTTCCTTCTTGAGAAGTTGGAAGAGTTGGGCAGGTCTGGGACTGGGGAAGTGCTGCCTACAGGGTCCTCTTGTCCATCAGCAGTGGCCAGATCCCCACGCATCCTGGGCTCCCTGGGGCACCAGTCAGAGGCTGGGGTGAGGGCAGAGAGGCCTGGGCAAGAGGTCACGGCTGGGCTTCAGGGGCACTGGGCTCACTGTGGCCCCTGAGGAGCAAGACTGTTGGAGAGCCACAGGGGGCTTAGGCAGGAGAGTGATGGACTTTGATGTCATTGTTGCCTTCTGCTTGTGGGAGGGTGGGCCATACCTGTAGAGTTCTTGGCTGTAACCCAGTGAGTATTGCGGGAGTGGGGGAATCCACGCGGTTTGTCCCTTTCTCAGAAGGGCGGGATGACGGAGCTGACCGGGTGGTTCCACTTGCCTTGAGTGGAACCAGCACTGAGTGAGGCTGTCCGGTGCCAGGCTCTGTGTGCGCAGGATCCCAGCCAGGCTTTGGGGACGGCTGGTGGGGTCTCATTGTGAGGCTGGTGACTTGTGGGGCCAGGCACACCCCTGCCTCTACTCCCAGCCCCTAGGAATTTGCTCCTGTCACCTCTCTGGGTCCTTGGGAGGAGTCATGATGGTTCTTTTGAGGTGGACGTGGGTTCTAGAACCTGTCTGCCTTCCCTACCACCCTCTGGACCCTCAGCCTCCCTGGCTGTCACGTGGGGGTTCTCAGGAGCCACCAGTCCCGGGTGCCGGCAGGTTGCATGGTTCCCTCCTCCCGGTACTCCCCAGCACCCAGCACCGCCTCTCTTCTGTCACCCTGTCACTGCACTGCAGGCACAGACAGGCAGGAGCCAAGGACATACTTGTGGGGGGTGGCCCTGCCTGGTGAGGCTCTGAAGATGAGGTGGGCAAGTGTGGCCTGGCGCCCCTTTGCAGGGCTCAGGGAGAGCGTCTCTGTGGGCGACGTGCTCCCAGGGTGGGCTCGCAGTGGGCCCTAGACGTGTCCACGGCCCAGCTCTTGGAGAAGGCAGAGCAGGTGGGAAGGAGTGGATGAGGCTTTGTCCCTGCCTGGCGGCCTGGCTTACCTGGCCTCCCATGGGGTGTGCAGATCCACCTTGGCACTGGGCATCCTGATTTAAATTATCGCAGAAGATGTAGGAAGTAACCAGTATGATGACCAGGAGGGAGAAGTAAACAATTCAGCTGATGCTGTGGAAAGAGCCCAGGCTCAGGGGCACATGGGCTCTGGGGCCCTGGCCAGATTTTCTTCTCTCTCTCTCTCTCTCTCTCTCTCTCTCTCTCTCTCTCTCTCTCTCTCTCTCTCTCTCTCTCTGGGTCTCTGTCCCCTCCCTCTCTGGTCTCTTTCGCCTCTCTATGGGTCTCTGTGTCCCCCAGTCTCTCTCAGTGGTTTGGCCTCCAGGCCTGCTGGGACACTGCTCTGAGGACCTTCATCTGCTCCTGGGTTCCACACTTGTCCACACAGGAGCCCTGCTCTTTCATCTGCTCCCCAGAGCGCCCGGGGATCAAGCCCTGCAAGAGGGCTGCAGGCATCTCAGAAGGAGCTGCCCCTTATCGTGGGGCTGCGGCTGCCTGGGGGTGAGAAGGGTGGAGCCGGCCTGGGGTGAGCAGCCCCAGGGGAGAGTGTGCTGACGTGAGCATGGGGGCTGCTGGCCAGCCAGAGCATTTGAGGGCTACTGCCAGGTGCCAAAACATGGTGACTCCATCCTTTGGGCTGGGAGCACAGTACCCAGAGCTGTGAAATACTGTGGTAACCACAGCAACAGTGGCTTGGGGTGTCTGCCTTTGTGAGACATGTGGGACCTTGGCTCAGACGCACCTTTGATCCATGGAGTTGCGTGCCTGGAAGGCAGAGCAGTGGCCTTGGCAGAGTCAGCAGGCTGTAGTAGAGCGGGGAGTGGGAGCCAGTACTGGAGCTGCCTGCAGCCATGGGGGGGGGGCCATGCTGGGCCTCAGTTTCTTTTTTTAAAAAATAAATCTATTTATTTATTTATTTTTGGCTGCCTTGGGTCATCGTTGCTGCACAGCCTTTCTCTAGTTGTGGTGAGCAGGGGCTACTCCTCATTGCGGTGCATGGGCTTCTCATTGCCGTGGCTTCTCTTGTTGCAGAGCACGGGCTCTAGGCGTTTGGGCTTCAGTAGCTGTGGCACGTGGGCTCAGTAGTTGTGGCTCGCAGGCTCTAGAGTGCAGGCTCAGTAGTTCTGGCGCATGGGCTTAGTTGCTGCGCGGCATGTGGGATCTTGCCGGACCAGGGAATCGAACCCATGTCCCCTGCATTGGCAGGCGGATTCTTAACCAGTGCACCACCAGGGAAGTCCAGTTTCTCCATCTTGAAGGGGACACTTGCTGCACTGACCTCCTGGGCTGGCCAGGGATTCATGAAGTTCTTTGTGAAGGGCTGTGCCCAGCATGTGCTCTGTCAGTGAGCCTGCTTTGTGAAGGGTCTGAGGAGGGCAGGAAGGGGAAGCCAGAGAAGCTTCCAGTGTGGCTGGATAGGAGGCAGTGGTTGGTGATGTGGGAAATAAGACAGAGAGGTGACCAGTGGGCTGCCGGTGCTTCTCCATCTGCAGCTAGAGAGCCCCATCCCCATCCCCCAACCTTTGTCCCCAGCCCCCAGGTCTCTGTCCCCCTCTCTCTGGGTCTCTGTCCCCCCTCTCTGGGTCTCTTTCTCTCTCTCTGGGTCTCTCTCCCCCTCTCTGGGTCTCTGTCTCCCTTTGTCCCCCCAAGTGCAGTGTCTTCCCTGCTGATGCACCCAGGACCCTAAGGCGGAGTGGCCTGGAGCTCCCTGGTACTGCATCAGCTGGGGTGTGAGCCAACCAGCTGCGCTGCGCTGCTGTACTCCATCGAGCCACATGGACAATAAAACCAAAATTGGCTTTGAAAGTGGAAGTGCTCTCTGTTTTGAGGGGAAGTGAGGGAATTTGCATGTCAGAACAGTATGTTAAAGGGGCAATACCGTCAGACTCTGTTCTGGCCTGAGTTTTGGGCTCCATGTGGGGGTGGGAAAGGAGTTTACAAAACCCCAAAGAAATGTTTCCATGAAATTCTTTCTTGGTCTTGCCTTTTCCCTTTTTTTTTTTTTTTTTTTTGACATTCCAGTGAAAAAAACTTTCCGGGGCTTCAAATCTCTCCTGTGGGCTTGGGAAACCGACCGTGGAGACCAGGGCCAGCAGCCGGGCGAGGGCAGGAGGAGGGGAGCGCCCACCCCGCCAAGTGCTGCTCCCAAGGCAGCCCCTACCACCGTCGTGGGGCTCTGTCACTGTTGGTGTGGCTCTGCACCTCCTGTGGCTGTCCCTCACTAGGCCGTCCTGCCTTGTGTTCCCCCCGAAGCAGGCCCTGAGGCAAGGACTCTAGCCCCTGGTATATTTGGGGGGTGACCCCATGAAGGATGGGGGGGCAGGAAGGAGTGCACACAGGGGGCGCCAGCAAGGATCCGGCAGCAGCATGGGCAATGGGCTCAGCAGGCTGGGGATGCCTGGAGGTTGTGGGGATCCTGCCACAGGTGGGCATTTACCCCACCTAGTCCCACTGGCTGTCAGCCCCCATGCAGGGACATCCAGAAGGAGGCAGCAGCTGTGTCCCCGTGTCCATCACGGAACTGCATATGGCTGGGGGTGCCTGATGACAGTGCTAGAGAGACACAGCGCGGGGGTTGGGGTCAGGACAGTGGGGGGCACATGGTCAGAGGCCAGGTCCAGGCTGAGGGTGCAGCTGGGGAGGCAGTGAGTGGCCTCCAGAGACGCCCTGACCCGGCTGCTGACGCATTGGCTCCGATGACTCAGCGCGGGTGACCGTGGCTTGGGTGGCTGTCTGGAGACTCGGACTAGCCCAAGGGCTGCCGCTGCCGCCTTCCTGGGGGCCCGGGGCCCCACCTCGCCAGCCGCCCCCTGTCTGGGCCGGCCTGAGTAATGGGTCCTTCCCTTAGTCATCGGTCCCAGGCCCTGGCCCTCCCTCTTCCTCCTGCCCACCTCCGCCCAGCCAAGCCTGCTTCTCTGTCCAGGCTGGGGACTCTTGCCCCTGCCGGCTTCCTCCCTCCTTCCCTGAGTTCCCCGGAGGCTGTGAGGTGTGTGGGGGGTAGCGGTGGGGGCTTCAGAGACAGTTGTCCCAGCAGTGAGATGGGAGGAGGAAACCAGCCTTGTGAGGTGCCGTGAGCCTTACTGGGGGCACGAGGAGGAGCACCTGGGACAGGATGAGGCATGTGCAGAAAGGGGCCGTTTCCTACCCCCTTGGTGCAACTCAGGCTCCACACCCTGTAAGCAGAAGTGCTATGGGCTTTGTAGGGGTTCCTGGGCCGGGGTGTCCTAACTCCTGCAGAGGAGTGTTTAACGCTCAGAGTATGCACGGCCTCCGTGCTTGGCTAGAGGGCAGCCCTTTGTACCCCCTTAAAGGGTGTTTAGCTTGTTTCCCATCTTCAGCCCCCAGAAATGGTATTTGGTAAATATCCTCACACATCTCTCAACTTGCACATGTGAGTATATCTCAGATAAATTCCAAGAGTGGACTTGCTGGGTCAAGGATGTGAGCCTTTAGAATTTTGCTAGGTCTGCCAAACTGCCTGCCTGGGAGTTGTCCCTCTTTGCACTCCTGCTGGGAATGGACAAGAGCATCTGCTGCCAGATGGCCCACCCCATGACTCTGCCCACCTGAGGGGTGAAGCCAGTCCTTTGGCAAGCACACTTCCCTTATCGTGAGCGAGGCTGAGTCTTAGGTCTCTCCAGCCAGTTGTGCTTCCTTTCCTAGGAACCGTCAGCCCACACCCTTCTGTGACATTGCTGGCTTTGTATTGATTTCTTGGTGCTCTTTATATATGGAGGACCACTGTAAATATATGTCCAGGGGCCAAGCAGCCCCAGGATGAAGTTGCCTCTGGTGTGAGATCTTTCTTCTGGTGAAAACATGCATAGGCACGCCAGTCCCCAGAGCTCAGAGGAAGCACAGGAAATCCTCCCAGCTCACCTCACACTTTCAGAGGAACTTCTAAGAAAAAACTGAGGCCAGCTAAAAGCAAAATGTTAAAGGCTGGGTGGGGGGAATATACAAAATCTGTGAGGTGAGGTGTCCACAGAGAGGCCAGCCAGGCTCACTTGACACCTGCTGTGGGCCGGCGCTCTGTGGGTGGTTCCAAGCTTCAAGTTCCCAAGCACTTGGCCCAATTCAAAGGCATGCGAGTGGCTTGTATGGTTGGTGGCAGAATGTAGCCCCCCACTGGGCCTTGCCAGCCCAAAGTGAAGCTGGGGGAAGTAGGGGGTCTGTGGTCCCTCATTTCCCAGGAGGTGATGGGGGCCGGGGAGCCTCATGGCAGCCCTGTGATGTCTGCTCCTCCCTGCCCCTCCCCACCTTTTAAAAAAATTTTGGCCGTGCTGTGCAGCATGCGGCTTCTTAGTCCCCAACCAGGGATCGAACCCGTGCCCCCTGCAGTGGAAGCGTGGAGTCTTAACCACTGGACCACCAGGGCGGTTCTGCCTGCCCCATTTGAGAGCTGAGAAAATGAAGACCCAGAGGACCGGGGAATGTGCCTTAGTCACACAGCTGGCAGATAGCAGGGCAGCCTCGGAATCCTGCCCTCTGCTCCTCACACCAGGTGCCAGAGCCTGGAGCAGCAAGGGCTGTGGTGCAGCCCGGGCAGTCTTTCCGGAGTGGGTCTGGCCAAGATTCACCTCCCAGGCTTTGGGTCCCGGCCCAACCCTCCAGACGCTCTGCTCAGGGCCAGGATCCAGGCTTGGATGGCTCTAGGGGATCCTGGTGATGAAAGTGGCACACAGGTGCTGTCTGCGTGTCACCTCCTCACACCCTGCAGCCCCTGCTGTGCTGAGTGGCATCTGCAGAGAGCAGCATCCCCGGGGCTACCCAGACTGGCCAAGTCTACGTCTGTGTCTGCATCTTAACACGGTCCCTGGTTTGAGACACACCTCTTCTCTGCCCCCTGGTCGTGGGAGGGAGGTTCCAAGGGGTCACAGCAGTCGTCCCTGATTCCAGGCCATTGCGCTGCACAGGGAAGGTGGAGCACCTGGCTCCAGGCAGGAGGGGGCCCGTCTTGGGAGGGGAGGTGGCTCTGCACAGGGATGGCTGTTTGTGGAAGTCGGGCCTTAGGGCCAACACCCAGGATGCAGCCAAGCCCTTCTGCTCCCAAGGAGAGGCTGGGCGTCACTGTCTAACCTCAGGGGTGGCAGAGCTGGGAGGAGAAGCCGGGGACACGCCCACTTTTTCTGGCCTCTGCACCTCTCTGCTCCCAGCTGCTCCTGTTTCCTCCCCCCAGGACATTCACAGCGTCGATGTGAAGCCAGTTCTGGATGACGTGACCACTTTGGGTCCCCATTTCCCGGACTGTGTGCCTGACGAGGGCAGGTCTGCTCTGTCTCATTCATGCTGTGTCCTCCCACCCATGAGAAACAGACAAGGGGCTGACAAAAAGCCCATGAGGAGAGTGGGGGGGGATGGATATGAGCACCTCAAGGGTCCTTGGAGGCTCATGTGGGATGTGGCTTTGGCTCGGCGCTCCAGAGGCCCGTCACAGGGTGTCGCCGAGAGGACACAGCAAGACCCTGTCCCTGGAGATGTCCTGGCAGGGCCTGTATGGCTGAGGGCAGCCCTGGCCAGTGGGTGGGTACAGTTGGAGGCTTTCTGAATCCTGAGGGTCCAATGACATTCTCTTCATGATCTTCAGAACATGGGTCAGGTGGGGTTCTTGGGAAACCAAAAGAACAGAGACTCGGATCCGAGCAGTGACCCAGTCAGGAAGGATGGGCTGGATGCAGCAGCACTGGCTGCTTCCTGCCTGGGAGAGGAGGGGGGCATGTGAGGTGGGCGTCCCGTCCACCTGGTGCGGAGAGGCGACTCGGCCAAGCTAGAGACTCAGGGTCCTCCTGGGTCCCTTTCCTTCCCTCCCTCCACGGTCTGCACACCCAGCCTCCAGGACAAACCCAGGATCTGGCTACCCACACCACTGGCGTCCCAGTATCACCAGCTCAGATGACCACAGCGCTGGGCTCTGAATCACATGTGTTCCTGCCTCCCAGAGACAGGATGATTTTCTGCTAAGTACAGGTGGTGTCCCCCTGCCACGTCCCCTGTCCCCCTGCCACGTCCCCACACCTTCAGAACCCTGAGCACCTCACAGCCCTGCAGGCAGTGCCCAGGGCCCTGCAGCCCCTCTGCCCATTGGATGGTTTACCCCTTTTCCCGAGGCTCTGCAGAAGGGCCGCTGATGTGGGCGGCCTGTGTGAGTCGGGGACCTCCCGTCAGCAGCGACTGTGTGTCTTGTGCCCGGCGACAGCTCTTTTACCCCTGGTTGTGTTTTGGGAGCTGGTGGGCAGTAGGAGTTGAGGAGCCTTCTTTCTCTTCCTGCTTTCTTGGAAAGACCAGTGCCCACATTCCTGGCCCTCATTTGTGGGCAGGGGCAGGCGTCAGTCCCAGGAATGGGAAAGCAAGTTCCAGAGAGCCGGAGGCCGTGGGGAGAGAGCAGAGGGTTGGGGAGGATGGCCTTTGCCTGGGGTGGGGTGGGGGCTGAGAGAGTCCTGGGAAGGCTCTTGACCCCATGGAGGCTGATGGGCATTGCCCGCTTCTGTTGTGTTTGGAGGAGGAAGTGATATACTAGGGCCTCCTAAACTACTCATTTATCGATGCATTTCTACAAAAGTTTTCCGAGATGAAACAGCAAAGGGGACAGGGGCTGGGGGGTGGTAGGGGATGAGGGGAAGCGAGTGGGGGTGATAGGAGCTGGGCCACAGAGGACCTTGTATGCTGTGAGGCCCTGGAGGTCATGGCAGGGTTTTGCCCAGGACCTGAGAAGGCTCAGATGTCCTTGAGTTTTGTTTTGTTTTTGAGGTGAAAGTCATATAACATAAAATTCACTATTTTAAAGTATATAATTCAGTGGCATTTAGTGCTTTTACAATGTCGTGCAACTATCATCTCTGTTTAGTTCCAGAACGTTTTCATCACCCCAAAGGGAATCCTGTGCCCTCAGGCGGTCACTCCACACCCCCCCTCCCCCAGCCACGAATCTGCTTTCTGTCTCTATGGATTTCTGGACATTTCATATAAATGGAATCGTGTAACACGTGGCCTTTCGTGTCTGGCGGCTTTCACTCAGCCTGATGTCTTCAAGTTTCTTCCATGTTGTAGCATGAATCAGTTTCATGCTTTTTTTATGACTGAGTAATATTCCATTGTATGCATACACCACATTTTGTTTATCCGTTCATCCACTGATGGGCATTTGGGTTATTTCCACCCCTCTCCTTTTCAAAACTTTGTTTTTATTCCAAGACAACCTTTGCCTTGTGCATCCTCATTTTGACGTGCAGGAATCTGTTTTACTTGTCGCATCCCCAGCTAACTGCCCCCATAGGTAAATCCATCTTAGGGCAGTTATTCTTGGTTTTATGGCTTCCTTACGTTGGTGACAGGAAGATCCCATGCAACCTGCTGTTTCCTGGGCCCAGGTTCAGTCCTCCTGTGTCCTCTTACAGCTCTGGGGCCGTGGACAAACTGCTCAGCATGTCCCTGAAAGGTAGGACTGACAGGCGTTTCCCCTCGACTGGGTGTCTGCTGAGTGCAGCGAGAGCCAAATTCTTCTGTAAACGGCCAGGGTGACTTTATGGTCGTGTGGCTGCCCTCCCCTGGGGTACAGGGCACAAGAGTCATGCTGGCTGGTGTCAGAGTGGCTTTACCTTGAAGGTCAGCACCTGCTGGAGGTGGCTCTCCCTCTCCCACGGTGAGAAGCTGGCCCGTGGCACCCCCAACCCCAGGGCTTAGTGCCACCCGGGAGGCTGCAGGTTTCGAATTCCTCCTTCAGACCTGTGCTGGAGCTCTGTGCTGGCAACTAATCCCACCCTGCCTCCTGCAGGGGAGAGAAGACGGGCTTACTCGTGGGGATGACTCACTGGGGCACAGGGGACAGTGAGGTGACATGGAGAGTCCTGTACCTTAAAATGAGCACTCAGTAGGCACAGGTCATTTTATTTTTTATTATTTATTTATTTATTTATGGCTGTGTTGGGTCTTCGTTGCTGTGCGTGGGCTTTCTCTAGTTGTGGTGAGCAGGGGCTACTCTTCGTTGCGGTATGCGGGCTTCTCATTGCAGTGGCTTCTCTTGTTGTGGAGCATGGGCTCTAGGCATGCAGGCTTCAGTATTGTGGCTCGTGGGCTCTAGAGCATGGGCTCAGTAGTTGTGGCACATGGGCTTAGTTGCTTCTTGGCATGTGGCATCATCCCTGACCAGGGCTCAAACCTGCATCGGCAGTCAGATTCTTAACCACTGCACCACCAGGGAAGCCCTGGCACAGGTCATTTTAGAATGAAAGCTAATGAAATAAATTTTTAAAGAGGAGAAGGTTGGGGCTTCCCTGGTGGCACATGGTTGAGAGTCTGCCTGCTAATGCAGGGGACACGGGTTCGAGCCCTGGTATGGGAAGATCCCACATGCTACGGAGCAACTGGGCCCGTGAGCCACAACTACTGAGCCTGCGCGTCTGGAGCCTGTGCTCCGCAACAAGAGAGGCCGCAATAGCGAGAGGCCTGCGCACTGCAATGAAGAGTGGCCCCCGCTTGCCACAACTAGAGAAAGCCCTCACACAGAAACGAAGACCCAACACAGACAAGAATAAATAAATAAATTTAAAGGAAAATTTCCTCATAATTAAAGTTTAAAAAAAAAAAAGAGGAGAAGGTTGGAAGCAACCCAAAGGTTCATAGATGGGTGAACAGATAAAGGAATTATGGTGTTTCCACACAGGGGAATATTACTCAGCTAGAAAAAGGAATGAAGTGTTGACACACGCTACAACATGGATGAACCTTGAAGACATCAGGCTGAGTGAAAGAAGCCAGATAGAAAAGACTGCATGTTGCATGATTCCATTTATATGAAACATCAAAACAGGCAAATCCATAGTTACAGGAGGCAGATTAGTGGTTGCCAGGGGCTGGGGGAGGGGGATTGGGGGGTGACTGATAATGGGTATGGGTCTTCTTTCACAGTGCTGAAATGTTCTGGAACTAGATAGAGGTGATGGTTGCATAACATTGTGAGTGGATTTTATGCCACTGAATTGTACACTTTAAAATGATGAATGTTATGTGAATCTCATCTCAAATACAAAAAAAAGGGATGCGGGAGGCTCTGCAGGTCCTGCATCAAACCCCGCCCATTTCACAGGCGGCAAATGGAGGCTGGAGAGGCACATCCACTGCCACGGCCAGTCAGTGGGCAGGTGGCAGACACCACTGGGACCCAGGCCTGGTTTCCACTTCTCTGGGGCTGGTTCTGGCAATTTTGCCTCCCCCCGGGGCAGCTTCAGAGCCCTGACAAGCCAGTGCAGGGACCAGACGGCCCTGAGGCCTGGGAGCCACCTGCCCACCTCTGCTCTCCCGCAGCATGGCCGACAAGAACGGGGCCCTCAAGTGTACGTTCTCGGCCCCCGGCCACAGCACCAGCCTCCTGCAGGGCCTCGCCGCCCTACGCGCCCAGGGCCAGCTTCTGGATGTCGTGCTCACCATCAACCGAGAGACCTTCCACGCGCACAAGGTGGTCCTGGCTGCCTGCAGCGACTACTTCAGGTGAGCGTGGGCCCCCAGGGGCAGGGTGGAGGGTGCCGCCCTTCTAAGAGGGAAGATCTCAGGGCTGGGCATCTAGCCGGGGATGGCTGAGGGAAAATGGCTGGGGTTAGCCCATCTTTGGGTTTAGAGAGAAGTCCAGTAAGCCTGCAGGTTTTTCCAGGTTTGCTACTTATTCAGACTTGTGGGGGACACTGAGCAGACAAGCAGAGAATGCCTGGCGGACAGAGGTGGGTGCCCAATTAGCAACTTCTGCCCTGAGAAGGTGGCAGGGCTCCATCAGGTTTTCATTCTAAGTCTTTATGTGATGCCTGCATGTGCCAGGTGCTGTTCTAGGCCTTGGGGATTTAGCAGGGATAAGACAGGCACGAGCTCTGCCCTCATGGCACCTGTGCTCAGGCTGAGGGATGGGACACCTGCTCGGCAGCCCTTGTGTGTGCCAGGCTCTGTCCAAGGCCCCACGTGATGAGTGAGGCCTTGCTGGGTGTACAGGTCTCTCTACCCTGAAGGCCCTTTCCTGAAAGCTCCTTCCCTGTGCCTGGCTGGGCAGGGGAGCGAAGGCCCCACGGAGCAGGGCTGGGGGCCATTCTCATCAGCTGGGGGTTGTCACAGGCTGGGGACAGTCTCCTTTATTCCCTTAGTGACCAGCTGGCAAGCTTCCTCTTGACACCAGAGAGAGCCGGGGTGCCGCCCTGGGGGTGGTTCTTCAGCTCCACATTGCCAGGGGTGGCCAGAGCGTTCCCACCTGCCATCCCAGGTGCCCGTCTTGGACTGCATGTTCCTCGCAGCTGGGGTGCCTTGCCTGGTGCGCCCCCTGGCTGCCCGCCCCACGGGCTCAGAGGGGCCATTCTGGGGAGTTGGAGCAGCCAAGCCATCTGGGGCGCCGCTTCTATTTTTATTCTGGATTTGGGGATGGGCAGGCTGGCCCAGCCAGAACTGCCCTTTAAAGGCTCCTCTGCGCTGGCACTGCAGTTGGAGAGGCCTTAAAAGGCAATGCTCCCTCCCGTCACCGTCACCGTCACCGTGATTGCTTCTGCCTTCGATGGGCTGACGGGACTCGCGGGGACAAGCAGGGGCAGGGTCCAGGGGGCTGGTAGAGCACTGCGGTGGAGGGTCGGGCGGTTGTCAGTGGCCCCACGGCAGCACCAAGCTCAGCTGTCCCTTCTCTGGGGCCTGAGCTGGGCCCACTGGGTGTGCGACTAGGGGATGGGCATCTGTCGGGCAATGTTGGGACGTTCTCTCCCCTCGGACGGCTGTCACAGGCGTGTGCTGATGGTAGTTATAATTATGATGAAATGCCAGCTTGCCCCAAGCTGGAGCAGACGCGTTCTTCTAGAACCTACCATGAACCCTGAGCAGGCACTGGGGTTCTCACCCCTCTTCCTGGTGGGGGGCCCTCAAAGGCCATGAGGAGCCTACTCTCTCAGCAGCGCTCACGTTAGCACTGCTTCTCAGAGCAGGATAACATGGCTGACAGAGCTGGGGTTACTTGCTGCTGGGGGGCGGGTCTCACGATGGGCTGGTGTTCCTTTGGGCCATTCTCAGGGGGCTTTCCTGACCACGTAAGCCTCTGGGGATGGCAGGGACCCTAGCACAGCCCCCTGATGGGCACTCTGACCTGGGCACCCTCCCCCGTCCCCAACCCATGTGACAGTGACCCAGGCTGGGGAAGGTGGAGCCAGCTGCCCACGTGAGGGGCTGGGCTCTGTGAACCGCAGTGCCTAGTGCCCTTGGGGGTCCCTGCCTTGTCTCCTGAACTTGCTGCCAGAGTGGTCGTCCAGGGCTGGCTGTTAATGTGGGGCTGGAGACCTGTCCCCAGAGCCAAAGCCAAAGCCAAGGTTTGGTCTTCTCTTGCACAGCCGCACCAGGCCCGCAGCAAGCAGCCCTTGGTCCCCGCCCTTTGAGGCAGCTGGGCCCCAGCACCGCACACCTCTGGGTGAGGCCAGGCAGGGCTCCACGTAGTGGGGCAGAGTGGGGAGTTGCTGCTTGTAGGAAGATGCATGGCTAGGGGTGGATTAAAAATCTTTCTTTTCCTTTTTGCCTGTCTTTAATGAGCATCCGGCCTGCTTTCCCCTGGCCGGCCGTGCCCTGCTCGCAGTGTCCCAGGGCCAGGCCACCCTCGGGCAGCCACAGTGCCCCTTGGCTGCCCCGAGCCCACATGCTGTGTTTCTGACCTTCAGGGCCATGTTCACGGGCGGCATGAGGGAGATGAGCCAGGATGTTATTGAGCTGAAGGGCGTGTCGGCCCGAGGCCTGCGGCACATCATCGACTTTGCCTACAGTGCCGAGGTGACACTGGACCTGGACTGTGTGCAGGATGTGCTGGGTGCAGCCGTGTTCCTGCAGATGCTGCCCGTGGTGGAGCTGTGTGAGGAGTTCCTCAAGGCCGCCATGAGCGTGGAGACCTGCCTCAACATCGGCCACATGGCCACTACTTTCAGCCTGGCCTCGCTCAAGGAATCGGTGGACACCTTCACCTTCCGGCACTTCCTGCAGATTGCCGAGGAGGAGGACTTCCTGCACCTGCCGCTGGAGCGCCTCGTCTTCTTCCTGAAGAGCAACCGGCTGCAGAGCTGTGCCGAGATTGACCTGTTCCATGTGGCTGTCCGCTGGCTGCAGCACGACCCCGCCCGGCGGCTGCGCGCCAGCCACGTGCTCTGCCACATCCGCTTCCCGCTCATGCGGTCCTCAGACCTGGTGGACAGCGTGCAGACGCTGGACATCATGGTGGAGGACGTGCTGTGCCGCCAGTACCTGCTGGAGGCCTTCAACTACCAGGTGCTCCCCTTCCGGCAGCATGAGATGCAGTCGCCGCGCACAGTCGTGCGCTCAGACGTGCCCTCACTGGTTGCCTTCGGCGGCACACCCTACACCGACAGCGACCGCTCGGTCAGCAGCAAGGTATACCAGCTGCCTGAGCCGGGGTCCCGCCACTTCCGTGAGCTGACGGAGATGGAGGTGGGCTTCAGCCACACGTGCGTGGCCGTGCTGGACAACTTCGTGTACGTGGCCGGGGGTCAGCACCTGCAGTACCGCAGTGGCGAGGGCGCCGTGGACTCCTGCTACCGCTACGACCCCCACCTGAACCGCTGGCTGCGCCTGCAGGCCATGCAGGAGAGCCGAATCCAGTTCCAGTTGAACGTGCTGTGCGGCATGGTATACGCCACGGGCGGCCGCAACCGGGCCGGCAGCCTGGCCTCAGTTGAGAGGTACTGCCCGCGGCGCAACGAGTGGGGCTACGCCTGCTCACTGAAGCGCCGCACGTGGGGCCACGCGGGTGCCTCGTCTGGGGGCCGCCTCTACATCTCGGGCGGCTACGGCATTTCGGTGGAGGACAAGAAGGCCCTGCACTGCTACGACCCCGAGGCCGACCAGTGGGAGTTCAAGGCTCCCATGAGCGAGCCCCGAGTGCTCCATGCCATGGTGGGCGCCGGCGGCCGCATCTACGCCCTCGGTGGCCGCATGGACCACGTTGACCGCTGCTTCGATGTGCTGGCCGTGGAGTACTATGTGCCCGAGACGGACCAGTGGACCAGTGTGAGCCCCATGCGGGCCGGACAGTCAGAGGCCGGCTGCTGCCTGCTGGACAGGAAGATCTACATCGTTGGGGGCTACAACTGGCGTCTCAACAATGTGACAGGCATCGTGCAGGTGTACAACACTGAGACAGACGAGTGGGAGCGCGACCTGCACTTCCCGGAGTCCTTTGCTGGCATCGCCTGTGCCCCCGTCCTGCTGCCCCGGGCCAGGACCAGGAGGTAGCTCCCCAGACCCCGGTTCCCGGCCTGGCTGCCTGCTGTTTCTGCGAGGGGCTTGGCGGGTGCGCGTCTGGGCGGGGAACTTCGAATCTCCACCCCCGCGGGCTGGTCTCGCATAAGGCACCCTCCTCACCACCCCCTTCCTTCCTGAAGCAGATTCTGGCTCTGTGCCCGGTGGGGGAGGCTGCCAGCAACAAGGCTGATGTGGCAGCAAACTCACACCCAAGGTGGTTTCCTCGCCCACCTTGAGTTCTTGCTGGCTGGCTGGTGGGCGGGAATCGGGGTCTCCTCTGGGGCGTCGTGGTGTGGCTTTGCCCCACTTCTCTCCCCTCCCTCTGCCCGGAGGTCTGAGAAATGCAGATGCGAACTCGTTCTCGGTTGATCCCCAAATTCCCCCCCAACCCCCATGAGTTGCATGCGTCCTTTTTAAAATAAACACACCCCAAATCTCTGTAACATACGGACCTCCAGGAGCAGGAGAAATGGCTGACAAGTACCTGGCTCGGGTTGGCCAGAAGGGCACGTTTCCGCCTCCCCAAGAAGCCTGAGTTGCTGGGCAGGAGGGAGCCAGCACTCATTTCCATTCCTGGCCTGGGTCTTAGCACCTTCGGGGTGTTCTGTCATCTGCTTTCAGGAGGAAAAACAACACAGCCAGCTCCCAGAGACTGTCGTTACGGGCATCAGGCCTTCCCATTTGGCCCTGGGTGATGTGTGGGGCCTTAATTAAGAACGGGCTGACTCTCCTCATCCCTGTCCCGGTCCCATGAATGAAAGGGGACGCCTGCTTCAGAATCTCATAGTGCGTCTGCATTCCACAGGCCTGTCCCGTTCTTTTTATTTCTCCCCCTTTCCAGCCCTCTGCTCCCCCCAACCCTGTGTTCAGGTTGACATGCCACAGGCCTGTGCCCACCCTGCGTGGGAAGTCAGGCGGGCCGTGAGGCCTCTGCCTTCAAGGGCTTTGTGGCATCTCCAGCCACATTGCTTTTGGTGTCTAAACCTCAAAACCATTTTTTTTTCTTTTTTTTTTTTTCTTTTAAGAGGCCAGCACCACTGTCTTATAAATGAGATTTGTCCCCTCGG
This sequence comes from Mesoplodon bidens, assembly GCF_964165515.1. Classification (NCBI taxonomy): domain Eukaryota; kingdom Metazoa; phylum Chordata; class Mammalia; order Artiodactyla; family Ziphiidae; genus Mesoplodon; species Mesoplodon bidens. Next base: position 140,511,590 of record NC_138160.1, read on the forward strand.
GGCAACTTAAAGTGTCTCTTCTGCTGCTAATGGACGATTGATGTCGTGTCTCTGTGACCCGCTCGCCATGTAAAGAATTAACCTCATACCTTAGCAGACGTCGTCTCCTAATATTTTCCTTTTATTTAATAAAAATGTTATGGTAAAAAGATGGACTGGGCCCAGCGCTGAGCTTGTGGGGCTTGATGGGTCACAGGTTCCTCGTGTCCTTGCATGTTTGGGGGCTCCTCTCCTCCCTCGCCCTCCTCCAGCATTGCAGAGGAGCCGGTAGTGGGGCCGGCCTTTGGCTCAGAGGCCTGGGGGCAGCAGGAAAGGAGGCTAGGACTTCCGTCCACCCAGCGCCCGGAAGACAGAGGGCAACCAGCCGGGGCACGGCAGCCTTCAAGAGACTCTTTCCAGGTGGTTCCTTGCGCCTGGTGACCAGGCCCCTTGCCATCAGCCAGCCCCACAGCCCCTGGCAGGTTCTGTCTCCATCTGCTCAGTCCTGGGACTCCAGGTTGGGAAGCTGGGGAGCCCCCCTCCCCAGAGGCTGTGATAGGGGAGGAGCAGGGCACATCCTAAAGGAAGCACGAAGTCACTGTGCTTCCCTATGGGCCCAAGAGCTCCTCAAATTGCCCCCGGCCCCTGCTCTTGTGGCGGGCCTCTCTGCGAACCCGGCTGCAAATTGGTGGAGAATGCAGTATTCTGACAGCCTTCTGAAAGGGCAGGCTTCCGGAATCACCCTCAGAACGTACCCACAGGCCTGGTGCTCCTGTGCAGCGGCCGTCGGGGCCCGGGGTGAGGCTGGGTGTGTGTATGGGGGTGCAGGATGGAAATAAGAACTTGGTTGGGAACCAGTAAGGAGCCCACACTGCCAGGGGCATAGAAGTGAAAAAACAGCAGCCCTCAGAGACTTACTGGAACATTCTAGCCACTTCTCATCACCCCCAACCTGGGCTCCCCCAAAGAGAACCCCTCCCTGCTGGAGGCACGGCCCCTTCGGGGGGGCAGGGAGAAGCCTTTGCCAGCTGCAAGTCCCCCCAGATCAGCTCACACCTCAGAACATCTTGTCCCCAACGAGCTGGCAGGGGCGCCGGCGTGGAGTTGGGGGCGGGGAGGTGCTGCCATATCTAACCGGGTTGATTGTGCATAACCGTCTGGGCTGGTTCAAGGAATGTTCTCAGGGGCCCCCTGCCCCTCCCTCTCCACACCCACACCCCCCCCCGGAAGAAAGGAAAATTATTTTTCGTATTGTAAACTTTAAACACGAAAAAGCTGTTTTTAATTTAGCAGAAACTGGCTTGCATCTTCACTTTGTGCACATTTGTGTCCTTCAGAGGGAGGCGGAACATGCGTGCACACAGGCATGCAGACGCTCACACGCACACCTGCAGTCATGCATCTGACACCCACATCCACGTGGTCACACTCACAGGTAGCCTTGCTCATAGGCTGTGTAACGTGCTCACATGCTCACGCACAATTAAACACACAACTCACGTGTACATGCTCCTGGACTAGCCTGGCCCTCCTCTGCACAGCACCCTGAAGGGGTCTGGAACTCATCACCTCATCACCTCCTTCACCTTTTGCCCAGGGCAGCTTGGGCACGTAGGGACTGAGCTTGTGGAGAGCCCGTCTGCTTCCAGATATCCTGCTTTCCCACCGTGGCCCTGGATGTGGCCAGCAGGAGCCTCCCTCTGCACCTGGGCTTGGGCTGTGGGAAAACGCCATCTCCTGGGACGGTGGGATGGAGGCCCGCGAGAGGGAGGCCAAGTGTGACTTCTGGGGCCTCACAGCGAGCGAGGGCCAAGGGGGCCTCGGGGGAGCCGTGTGAGGTGGGAATCTGCCCCAGACCTGGCCAGCTTGGAAACCCGCCCCTGGCTTCATCTCTGAGAATGCAGCTCCAGCCCCTCTGTTCTCACGGGCCTTGGAGCTTTTGCTTCTCATGGTGGAGCCTCGGCGCACCAGTTTTATTAGGGGCACCTGGCCATGTATCCCAGGAGGCACAGCCTGAATGTTTGTTGCACAAATGACAGCTTTGGGGGTGGGGCGGTGGGAGCAGTCTCATCCACCCCAGGATCTGTGGGCGCCACTGGCCTGCAGACCCCAAGGGCAAGAGGGCCAGGAAGCCGTGTTCCTGCCCACAACAAAGGGCCCAGCTTAATTCTTGTGGCTGACCCTGCTTGTTGCCATCCCGGTGATCATTTCACCCTCCTCACCAACAGAGCCATGGTTTGGTGCCCAGCCTCGGGGATTAATTTAGGATTTGGCTGAGCCATTCTTGGCAACGTCTTTTGTGGGGGGTTTTCTCAATCTGGGCACATTTCCCAGCTCTGGCCAGCAAGTTTTAAGGGGAGGTCTGGGGTAGGGGTTTCTGGACACACAAAAGGTTTTATTGCCCCCTTCCCTCCCTTACTGTTTCCTACGAGGACATGATGCCAGGAGCTTCTGTAGCCATCTTGTGGCCATGAGGAGCAAGTTAAGACAGGCACAGAGATGCTGCCTCCCAGAGCCCTGAAACCATGGGGGCCCCAGCCCCACCCTGGAACCTTGTGCCTCCAGACTCCTTTTTATGAAAAATCACAATGTCTGTGCCACTTAAGATACTAGTGGTCAGATATTCTGCTAATTGTAACCCAAACAGTTCCAAAATTATAAATGTAACAGATGCTGGGGTTTCCCCATCTTATGTAAGTCAAGGTTTTAATTTGCAAGCAGCAGGAACACCGGCCAAATTAAATAGCAAAAATGTGCATTGGAAGTCTGTTCAGTTCCTCACAAAAGTGGCAGGAAGGCTGGAAAACCAGGCTCAGAAAGTGGTAGAAATCAAGGAGGCGAGGGTGATTAGCTGAAATCATGCCAGGGAACTGGTTGGTGAGGTCACTCCTGCCACCACCACAGAATCCAGATGCCTCAACTGGCACTGCCATTGGTACTCCGCCATAGCTGCCCCTGGAAACCACATGCTCCTGCCCCAATGCTGTTTCTTTGCATCACTTGGAAACATCCTGTTGGCCCAGCCCATGTCCTGCTCCAATGCCCTAGGGAGTGGGGAAACTTAGTACCTCAGTGTATTAGTCAGCTGCTGCCACTGTGTAACAAGCAACCCCAAGTCTCAATGGCACGCCAAAATATTTTTCACATGTCTGTGACTCAGCTGGGGTGGGGTATCTGTTCTAGGCTTCCCTTGGCTGAGCAGCTCTGCTTCCAGGTGCAAGACTGTGGAGTAACCAGGAAGTTCAGCTCCCCCTGCCTTGCATCTTCCTGGGACCAGCAGCTAGTCAACCTATGTTCTCCTCCTACAATGGTGCCAGAGGACAAGTGGGATCACATGAGGCTTCCTAAGGTCCAGATTCGGAACTCTTGTGCTGTTGCTTCTACCCATATTCCTTTGGCCAAAGCAAATGACGTGCTCAGAATCAGGGCTGGGTAAATATCCCCTACCTTATGCAGGAAGAATGCACAGTGGTGTGGCAAAGGGTGGGACACAGAAACGAAGGGGAACTGAGGCCCATAATTTGACTGATCACACCATTGGCTTTGGAGCCTCTGTTGTCAGTGGGGAGGCTGAATTCCCATTATGGGGATTCCCCAGCCTCCAGATGCTGGGCCACCAAAAAGAAAAGCCAGCTGTACCTCTTCTGCAGCCACTGCCCCCTAGAGGTTGGGGAATCCTTCTCTTTTATTGTGGAGTAGATTGGGGCTGTTAAGTGTCCTGGGCTTTTGGACAGCGGGTAGGGGGGCTCTGTGAGGCAGTTTAGCTGGAGCTCAGCCAAGTCTCAGGGCATTCTGGTGTCACTGGAAGGCCTGCCCCAGATGTCCCTTCAGCGTGGTGGTTGTTGTGGTGGGGACCGGAAGGCTGGCTCTGCCCCACCATACCCTAGATCCATCCCCCTGGGTCCCTGCCCCCTCAGCTCCAGCCACCTTGGCAGTCCGGCAGTCCACCCCGTCCTACTGTCCACCCCACACTCAGCCTTCGGTGGGGGGCTGAGGGGCCTGGGTCCTCATCTAACCTCTTATTCAGTCGTAAGGAGTGAGCTCCATGTCTGTTGTTTCTGGCTCCCATCGGGTTCTTCCCTTTCGCTTCATAATCAAACCTGGTTCTTGCTTTGCCTTTCAAAACTCTGTCTGATGAGGGCCTGGTTTGGAAGTCAAAGACGGGCCCTGGATGGTTTTCCTCTTTGCCTTCCAGATCCAAATGGCCCGAGTTCACCTTCATGCAATGTGGGTACCCTGGATTGACTAAGATTCCATATAAGGCAGTGCAGAAAAGCAAGCCATGAAAACTAACATCTCGATGTAGGGTTTTGCTTCCCTAACAGTTATTGAGTGCTTGCGAGGAAGCAGGCGCTGAGCTAAGTGCTTTACATGCATTATCTATTTAATCTTCCCAAGAGCCTGCTCTGCGGAGTGCCATTATCTGTATTTCACACGGGAGGACAGTGAGGCTCAGAGACATGAAATCACTTGCCTGTTGTCACACAGCTGGAGAAATGGCAAGGGCTGGGCCACGCAGAAACGCACGGGAATTTAGGTTTTAATTTAGCTTGTATTTAGAAGTTTTACGTTGAGGGGTGCTGTGGCCTGGATGCAGGGGAAAGGGCATTCTAAGCAGGGAGACAGCCTGTGCAAAGGCCCACGCAGGATCAGCAAGGCTGGATGGAGGACATGAGAAAGGGAAGGGTGGGAGAGGATGCTAGAGAAGCTGGCAGAGAAAAAAAGGGAGCCAGCCAGAGTTATGGAGCAGAGGAGAGAAAACTATATCACGGAGGCAGCAAGAAGTAGCTTATAGGACTTGCCTCTTAGCTCACACTTGGATGTGCTCTGTAACTCAAGTGAAGCTATTTAAGAATGGGATACTCCGGGCTTCCCTGGTGGCGCAGTGGTTGAGAGTCCGCCTGCCGACGCAGGGGACACGGGTTCGCGCCCCGCCGGAAAGATCCCACATGCCGCGGAGCGGGTAAGCCCGTGAGCCATGGCCGCTGAGCCTGCGCGTCCAGAGCCTGTGCTCCACAATGGGAGAGGCCACAACAGTGAGAGGCCCGCATACCGCAAAAAAAAAAAAAAAAAAAGAATGGGATACTCCTGGGACTTCCTTGGTGGTCCAGTGGTTAAGAACCCACCTTCCAGGATGTCCCTGGTGGCTCAGTGGTTGACTCCATGCTCCCAATGCTGGGGGCTGGGGTTCAGTCCCTGGTCAGGGAACTAGATCCCACATGCATGCTGCAACTAAGAGTTCGCATGCCACAACTAAGGAGCCTGTGAGCCACAACTAAGGAGCCCACCTGCCACAACTAAGATGCAGCACAACCAGATAAATACATAAATATTAAAAAAGAAAAAATAAAGAATCCACCAGAATCCACCTTCTAATGCAGGGGACGTGGGTTCTATCCCTGGTCGGGGAACTAAGATTCCCATATGCCGCGGGCAACTAAGCCTGCATGCTGCAACTACTGAGCCCACACTGCGCCACAACTAGAGAGTCCGTGTGGTGCAACTAGAGAAGTCCACGTGCCACAACAAAGAGCCTGCGCTCCACAATGAAGACCCAGTGCAGCCAAAAAAAAAAAAAAAGAGAGAGAATGGGATATTCCTTATCCCTTTGGGTCAGGGTTGGCTGGAGAAGGACCCAGGGCTGTGTGAGTCCAGAGGGAGGAACAGCTCTGCTTTGGGGTCAGGAATGGCTTTCTGGAGGAGGGGTCATTTGAGGTGGGTTTTGAGGGATAGATAGGAGTTTCTCAGGCATATTCATTTAACAAACCCTTCCTAATTCCCCATCTCTGACTAGCCTTGTGTTAGCTCTGGGGAGCCAGGGAAACAGAATGAACACAGATGAGTTTAAAATGAGGCCTAAAGTGCTCAGAGCCATCAACAGAGAACAAGCCTTAGGAGTAGGGAATTGGGTGTGTCTGTGTTCTTTCTGCATCACACAGGAAATTCAAGCCCCCGGAGTGTCCGAGAAGGGTGAACATACTTTCAGCTTCTGATCTCTGCTCAGTCTATAGGGGAGCAGACAGTACTCCAGACACAGCTGCCTTCAGAGGGTGGGATGTTCCTGGATCATGGGACAAACATTCAAGGGTACACTTTAGATAGCGCCCTCAGGGTGGGTCTGCCAGAGGAGAGGTCTGAAAGATGAGAAGGTGCCAGCCATGAAAGGATCTGGGGGGAGAGCAGTGCGGGCAGAGGAAACAGCACATGCAAAGACCTGGTGCTGGAGTAGCAAGGAAGCCAGGGTGGCTGGAGTGAGAGGCAGGGTGTGTGAGGACCCTGCGGGCTACTGAATTTTTTTCTGAGTATCATAGGGAGCATGAGATCCGCCCCCCTTTACAAAGACCATGAGCTGCTCCAGAAGTCCTGCCCAGGCCACACTGGGTGGTGGAAGCTGCCTTTGATGAAGGGAGAAAGTGATAAAGTTAGGGCTGGGTTCTGCCTGGGTCATCAGACGCCCTGGCCTCACCCTTCTCAGGGCTGGGGGTCAGTGGAGTGGGAGGAGGGCTTGGGTCACTGTCTGGCCATTGTGCAATAAGCAGGCTTGTGGCTTCCTCTGACTCATCACCAGGGTTTAGGATGGATCGAGTTGCTGCTGGGGTGCGGGGTAAATGGGGGTGAGTAGGGCGAGCACTGGCCCCTCACCTCTGCCCTGTGGGCATGGCCTCTTGCTGTGGCCCCTGCTACCCCCCAAATCTTTTCTCCTCCATCTTTCTGTGGAGAAACCGGCTTAGTGCAGCCTTATGTAAGTGATCAGGGTAACCAGCATTTTTTGAGCACTTATTATGAGCCAGGCACTTGACATATATTAACCTCATTTAAACTTGACAAAACCTGGTGTAGAGAAGGAAGCCGACCTCTGCTGTCAGGCCTGAGTTCCAGTCCTGGCTCTGGCGCTTAACTTGTTATGGGCAGCTGCCGTCCCTGCTCTCTGTCACTATTTCCTCTCTAATCTCACAGGATGGTGGCAGGGACTAAAAGTCACATAAATAGAATGTCCAGTCCCTTACCTGACGCCCAGAAGCTTCAGTCTCCGTGCCAGGGAGAGAAGATGGACTTCAAATCGACTTCAGCAAAACAGGAATGAATTATTGGCTCATATAACTGAAAAGGCAGGAGTGTCTAGCTTCAGGTATGGCTGGATGCAGGAATTCTGAGTGTCTCTGCCTACATTTGGTTCTGTTTTCCTTTGTGTGGGTTTACTCTCAGGCCACCTCTCTCTCTCTCTCTTTTTTTTTTGGTCCACGCGCACTGTGCGACTTCTGGGACAGTTCCCTAACCAGGGATTGAACCCAGGCCACGGCAGTGAAAGCACAGAATCCTAACCACTAGACCACCAGGGAATTCCCCAGGCCACCTCTCTTCAAGTGGTGACCTCTGGCTCTGCAAACCTGTGTTATCCTTCAAATCAGCCACCCAAGCAAAGAGGGTGCTTCTCTTTTCCATGCTTCAAACAAAAATTCCAGACTTGCATCTCATTGGGCAAACTGGGTCACATGCCTGCCCTGACCCAATCGTGCTGGTCAGAGCAATGGCTCTGCTGATTGGCCAAGCCTTCCAATTTGAAGGGGAGACTTTGTGGGGAGAGCGAGTGGTGAGACTAGCTCTACCACAAACCAGGGACTGAAAGTTGGAAAGGGTTCCCTGAAGGGTAGTTGGTTGTTGACACCCCAGATAGGGGGCAGATACTTGCTAGGCAAAAAGGCTAGAAGTCCAAGACAGTGCTCAAAACCATATGAACAAGAAGGATAAAATAGAGCAGTGGCAGTGCCCAGGACACTCCAAATTAAAATCTATGTATGTGTATGTATTTAATGTGGACTTTTCATTAAACTGTTGTAAAATGTAAATAAAAGCATGTTTGGAAAATGTTTGTTTCCCCCTATGATCTCCATCAGTGTCCCCTCCAGCCATCCCTCACCCTGGTAAAAAGGTGTGCTTGTTGTGCAATTAGAGATACCCCCAATTCCCCTGGCTGCCCCTCCTGGCTTCTGCCCCGCCCAGGCTCTGAAATCCCTGGAGCCTCCTGAATACAAACTTTTGACATTGCTGGTGGAGTCCCTCTGTCTGGGGAGGGACAACTAGGTGTCAGAATCCCTCTTGCCTCTCTAGGTCACCTGCCCGCCCCCCCACCTCATCACTGGGGAGACTCTGCTGTCCCTTTCACTGCTAGGTCTGGGTGGGATTTCTGGACCTGTCCTTTAGCACCCCATGGCAAAGCTGGCTCCCTTGAGCAAAATTGGACTGGAGAAATTCACAGAGAGGAGGCTGAAGCTATGTAGCTCCAGTTCTCCGAGCTTAAGGATCCAGAAAATAGGAACTGGATAGGGGATAGGAACAGGGAAAGAAAGGTGTTAAGGACGACATTGGGATTTTGGGCTGGGGACTAATCGCACCCCGAAAACCATGTTGGCCATAGGAGCCTCCCTTCCTAACATCACTCTCCTCCTGGCCCATCACTGGTTTTATTTTCCACATCACGTTTCTCTCCATCTGAAAAGTTCTCGGGTCATTTGTTGGTGGGTTATGTTCCTTCCCCCCACCCCGACTGTGCACCACGTCTGCTTGCTCACGCCGTTCCCCCAGTACGCTTGGCACACATAGGCGCTCCATAAATGAATGAATGCATGCATGGATGAGCAACGCCCTGAACTGGTCTCTGAGCTGAACTGGTCCGAGCCCAGGCTCAGCCTCGAGTGCTACCTGTCCTTGGGATGGGTGCTGGCTCCATCTTGGTGACCTGGAAGGGTTTGCGTCCAGGAGTCTCTCTCTTGGGAGCTCCAGCGCCCCAGCCTGTCCCTTGCCCAACAGCCAGACGGCCGCTGTCCAGCGGGCCAGGAGGCAGCTCACTGCGACTGCGCCGAAATCTCCACCCTCCCTCTCCCGCCTCCCCTTCTGGCCTCTGAGCGCGCCGCCGAGGCGCGCGCATGCGCCATCGCCCCCGCGCCGCCCGCCACTCCTGTGCGCATGTGCCGCTCTCACTACAGACGGCGCGCCTGCGCACTGCCCGCCGCCCGCGGGTCCGGCCGGCGCTTGCGTGGTGGCACCGGCGAGCGGGGGGGGCGAGGAGGTGGAGGAGGAGGAGGAGGAGGAGGCGGCGAGAAGATGGCGACTTCGAACAATCCGCGGAAATTCAGCGAGAAGATCGCCCTGCACAACCAGAAGCAAGCGGAGGAGACGGCGGCTTTCGAGGAGGTCATGAAGGACCTGAGCCTGACGCGGGCCGCGCGGGTAAGGGGGCTGCCCGCGCCGACCCCTCTGGGCCGGAGAGGGAGGCAGGGGGCGCGTGTCTGGCGCGTGCACGGGGTGGGGGGCGCGCGGCGGGGGCGGGGCGCGCGCGGCGGGGGCGGGACTTGGCTCGGCCCGTGGGGACAGGTGTCCCCACGCCCCGGGCGTCGTGGGCGGGACAGGTGCCCCCACATCCTCGATACCTGAAGGGGTGAAGGTGTCCCTGCATCATTGCTACCTGAAGTGGGGGACAGGTGTCATTACATCATTGTTACCTATAGGGGCAGGGGTCTCTACATCATTACTACATGGAGGGAACAGGTGCCATTACATCATTGGTACCTGAGGGGGGAAAGGTGTCCCCACACTGCTACCTGAGGGGGATAGGTGCCTTTATATCACTGCTACCTAGGGTAGTGATGCTGAGGTGTGTGAACTTGGTGCTGCTTGCAAGCATCACTGTTACCTGGGGAGGGGGGATAGGTGCTCCTATATCATTGGCACTTGAGGGGGACAGCTGCCCCCACACCATTGCTACCTGAAGGGACAGGTGTCTCTCCATCATTGTCACCTGTGTACTCACTGCCTGAGTGTTGGGGGAAGGACAGGTACCCCCACTTGCAGAGCTGAGATGGGATAGGTATCTCTCCCTTTTGGATACCTGAGGGAAAGTTCTGGCCTCTGCTGTGGGGACCTGGGCAGGATCAGGAGGGCAGATTGGGCTGTCTTGGAGCTTGGAGTGCAGACAGCTGCCCCTTCCCCATGCGGCCCATATGGTGGGGATCAGGTGATGTTCCTCCCACTGGGACAAGGTACAGCTGGCCACAGATTGCCCCGGCCCCTCAGGACCAGGATGGAGGGACAGTTCTTCAGATGGCTGGGTGCTTTTGGTGTGCAGGGGCAGGCCCGGTTACCTCCTAACGTCACCTGGGAAGCCGCTGTAGGCCTGGAGCAGGGGCTTGGTTGTGGCTGGGGTCGGGGGTCCTGGCCCTTCTTCTGGGCCCCAGCTCTCTGACGACCACCGTGAAGTGCCAAGCTCCTTGGGTCTCGGTGTCCTCCCTTGTGGAGTGTGTCTAGCAAGCCCTTCCTCATGGGTCAGGGAGGGGAGCATGCTTTGCACAGGTGGCAGTAAATCTCTGCTTCGATCCTGCAGAGAGATGGGACCCCTGTGCTGTACCCTGGGGCCTTGGGGAGAGGTTGAGTGGGAGCTGCAGACACCCACCCCGCTGGTTTCTGGATTTGGCGTCCGATCTGACTGTCCTAGGCAGACCTACCTCCATGCTGTGAGCCTCAGTTTCTGATTCCTCAGGTGGGCTTTTGGGGTGTCGTTATTTTTTAATTAGTTGCTTGTTTCTCTTTGAGATCATGACCTTAAGACTAGAATGTGTGTCTTCACTTCCATGCATTTGTTCAGCTATATCAGTTAGGTGCACACTGTCGGCCAGGTGCTGCTTATCCCTGCTCCAGCAGCTTGCGGCCTCGCTCAGGATGTGGTTGGTGAATGAATGAATGAATGAAAGCATGCAGCTTGAGTGTTGTCCATACGTCAGGGCTTCTGAGTGCAGGAGTGTCCACTTCATCTTGTCAACAGCATGTAGTGTGTGCTAGTATGCAGTAGGTGTCAAATGTATGTGGTATGACAGGAAGAAGGGGTCACACTGGTTCATGACAGTTCTTCATGATCCGAGGCCTGGTTTCTGCTTTAGGGTTGGAAATGAATTATTGGTTATTTTTGTTTGTTTGTTTTTGAATTGTTGTTGAAAAGATATTTTAAAATAACAACTTTATTGAGATAGTACCATACAATTCACTTGTTTAAAGTGTACGATTCAGTGGTTTTTAGTACATTTACAGAGTTGTGCAACCATCACCACTGTCTAATTCCAGAATGTTTTCATCATTCCTCAAAGAAACTCCACACCCATTAGCAATCACTTCTCATTTGCCCCTCCCCCCAGCCCCGGGCAGGCACCCATTTTTCTGTCTTTATGGATTTACCTGTTCTGGACATTTCATATAAATGGAATCATACAAGATGTGGCCTTTTGTGTCTGGCTTCTTTCGCTCAGCCTAATGTTTTCAAGGTTCATCTACATTGTAGTGTGTATCAGGAAGCTTCTTTCCTTTTTATGGCTGAGTAGTATTCCTTTGTATGGCTGGACCACATTTGCTTATCCGTTCATTGGTTGATGGATGTAGAAAAGATTTTTAAGATTCGCAGACAGCAGTTCTCTTGGCCCCTGGTAACCGTTTCCCGTCTCTTTCCTCCCTCACCCTGTTGCCTTCCTTTAGTTCGGGAGTTGGGGAGGTAGGGTGGGCTTGGGCTCTGGGCGGAGGTGCACTTATACTAGATTTTTACAGACAGGGCAGTGTTCTCTCTTGGGGGTGATTTGTCCTCAGGGGACATTTGGCAATGACATTTTTGGTTGTCTCGACTAGGGGAAGGGCTGCTACTGGCATCTAGTGAGTAGAGAGCAGGGATGCTGCTCAACACCCCACGATGCATAGACGGCTCCCACCATAGACAGTGATCCGGCCCCAGGTGTCAGCAGTGTCAAGGCCGAGATACCTTCAGTTTGAAGGAAACGCTGTGTGGGCAGGGGTGCGAGCTTTGCACCCGGGCAGACAGTTCAAAACTCCGCACCCACCAATACTTCTGTGCCACTGTGGGCAGGCTGATGGCTTTGCCTGCACCTGAGACCAGGATGGGCAAGCACTTTCCCAGCCTTTTCCGGCTATTGCACATGGCACGTGGTACATCAGCAGTGTCTGGTGCAGGTGAGTGAACCCGGCTGATGCAGGGTCCCCTCCTGCTCACCCTCCCGTGGCTGCAGCCTTCCGCGCTGCCTCCGCCTGCAGTAGACACAAGGGTTTCACCTGAGAACAGGTGGGACGTGGCCCAGTTGGTACCTGCTCTTCTCAGGGGAATGCCACAGGTCAGCACGCCCGCTCCCGGAGCGAGCAGGGACACTCGTGTCGCTGTGTGTCTGTGCACAGTCCTCCGTCATGATGGGTGCACCCTCAGTGCCTTCCCTTGTGAAAGGCCGGCCAGCAGGTGTCGAGCCTGATGTGTAGATCCACGCTGTCACGTCACCCAGGGGCAGGTACCCCAAGGGCTAGTTCGGGTGGGGGATGGGGTGTGACGTCCCCTTTCGGGTCTCAGGGTAGAGAGGTGAGTGCACGAATGTTCCTTTCTCGTGCTCACACTTGGGCAGCCTGATGTGCAGAGAGGGCTGTGGCGCTCTGCTGTGTGACTTCGGGCAGGTTTCTTAACCTCTCTGGGTCTGAGAATCCTGATCTGTGAGCAAGGGTAGCTTGCTTATTCCACAAAATGACATTTTTATTTTCCCAGCACATCCCAGGGACTGTATTAGGTAGTGGGGAGCCAGCAGCATACGAGGCATGTGAGGACCATGCTCTTGGGGAGCTGGCATGGTTTTAGCGGGGACAGGAGAGAATTGCTGCAGATAAATGAGGCAGATGCTCTCAGAGAGAAGAAGCAAAGCAATGTGCTAGGACTGGCTAGGGCGGGAGGCTGACGCCTGGACAGTGAGACAGAGGCCCCCCACCCCATGCCGGGGAAGGGTGTCCCTTGTGAGGGAGGCAGGTGCAGAGGCCCCGAGGTGGGAAGGGCTTGGCGAGGTTGAGGCTGGCATATTGAGAGAGAGAGAGGAGAGATGTGGCTGGCCCCTGAGGGAGGGGCCCTGGGAGGGTTTGTGATAGTCAGTGGCCTGATCCTTTGCTTGTTTTTGTAATAGCTTTATTGAGATATCATTCCCAATACATTCAAACCACTCATTTAAAGTGTACTGGGACTTCCCTGGTGGCACAGTGGTTAAGAATCCGCCTGCCAATGTAGGGGACAGCCCTGGCCCCAGGAAGATCCCACGTGCCGTGGAGCAACTAAGCCCGTGTGCCACAGCTACTGAGCATGCACTCTAGAGCCTGCGAGGCACAACTACTGAGCCCACGCGCCACAACTACTGAAGCCCGTGTGCCTAGAGCCCGTGCTCCGCAACAAGAGAAGCCAGCGCACCTCAGTGAAGAGTAGCCCCCACTCACCGCAACTAGAGAGAAAGCCTGCATGCAGCAACGAAGACCCAACGCAGCCAAAAAAAAAAAAAAAAAGTGTACCATCTAGGGACTTCCCTGGTTGTCCAGTGGTTAAGACTCTGAGTTTCCACTGCAGGGGGCACTGGTTCAATCCCTGGTCAGGGAACTAAGATCACTCAAGCCGCGCGGCACCAAAAAAATAAATAAAGTGTACCATCCAGTGGTTTTTAGCATATTCACAGAGTTGTGCAACCATCACCAGTCAATTTTAGAACATTTCCATCACCCCAGAAGGAAACCCCGTCCCCTTAGCAGTCACTCCCCATTCCCCCTCCCACACTCCTGGCAACCACTAATCTACTTTCTGTCTCTGTGGATTTGCCTGTTCTGGACATTTCATATAAATGGAATCATATAACACGTAGCTTTTTATGTCTGACTTTTTTTACTCAGCGTGATGTTTCCGAGGTTCATGCATATTGTAGGGTGTATCAGTCCTTCCTTTCTTTATTTTTTTAAAATTTAATTTAATTTAATTTTCTTCTTTTTGCGGTACGTGGGTCTCTCACTGTTGTGGCCTCTCCTGTTGTGGAGCACAGGCTCCGGACGCGCAGGCTCAGCGGCCATGGCTTACGGGCCCAGCCGCTCCGCGGCATGTGGGATCTTCCCGGACCGGGGCACGAACCCATGTCCCCTGAATAGGCAGGTGGACTCTCAACTACTGCGCCACCAGGGAAGCCCTCTTTATTAAGAATTGTGGTAAAATATACAAAACATACAGTTTACCACCTTTTTTTTTTAACATTTATGAATTTATTTTATTTATTTTGGCTGTGCCGGGTCTTAGATGAGGCGCTCAGGATCTTCGTTGTGATGTGTGGGATCTTTAGTTGCGGCATGCGGACTTCTTAGTTGCGGCATGCGGGACCTAGTTCCCTGACCAGGGATCAAACCCAGGCCCCCTGCATTGGGAGCTCAGAGTCTTACCCACTGGACCACCAGGGAAGTCCCTAATTTACCATCTTAACCATTGATAAGTGTACAGATCAGTGGTATTAAGTACTTTTACAGTGTCGTGTAGCCACCACTGTCCATTACTTCATTACTCTTTAAGGCTGGATAATACTCCATTGTGTGGATACACTGCATTTCGTGTATCCATTTGTTCATCCGTGGACACTCGGGTTGTTTCCACCTTTTTGGCTACTGTGAATAGTGCTGCCGCGGACATTTGTGTCCAAGTGCTTGTGTGGATGCAGGTCTTCCTTTCCTTTGGGTGTATATGCCGAGGAGTGGAGTTGCTGGTAACTCTCAAATGGTAACTCTATTTAATCATTCAAGGACGCTTTGTGTCTTACAAAGATGGCTGTGAGCTGAGTGGGCAACGGGGTGAGAAGGGAAGCAGGCAGATGGTGCAAGGCCACTGTAGCATCCCGGTTGGGGAATGGAGAAGGTGGCTTGAGCAGGGAGGTGGCCGTGGCAGTGGCTGGAGTGGTGGATTTTTTTTTTTTTTTTTTTTTGCGGTACGCGGGCCTCTCACTGTTGTGGCCTCTCCTGTTGCGGAGCACAGGCTCCGGATGCACAGGCTCAGCGGCCATGGCTCACAGGCCCAGCCGCTCTGCGGCATGTGGGATCCTCCCAGACCAGGATACGAACCCGTGTCCCCCGCATCGGCAGGCGGACTCTCAACCATTGCGCCACCAGGGAAGCCCCAGAGTGGTGGATTTTGGTGATATTTTGGCAGCAGAGATGACTGGAAGTGTGGGTGGACCGGATGTGGGAGGTGAGGGGAAGAGATGGGGGTGTGTCGCCCACTTGCCAGGGGCCCAGGGCACAGGAGGCTCTGCCTGTAACTGATCACTGAGCATCCCAGGGAGCAGTACCTGGGCCAGAAAAAGCCTGCGTGCAAAGCAGTCCACGGTGGCCCAGTCAGGGCTGCCAGCTCTGGCTGCGCTGAAGGAGGGTGTTCTCCCGGCCCTACCCTGTGACGGGGGTGGCTCTGCACAGGCTGTTGGAAAATGGGCCTCTGGGCCGCAGGCACCGTGCAGCGGGGGCTCGGGTTAGCTGAGCACGGAGGCCGCCCCCAGTCCTGGCCTCCATCCTGGGCTTTGGCACCATTTGCCTCTGTGCCGGCTGCTTCAAGTGTCTGGTGCCATCTGCAGCCTTAACACACACACATGCACGCAGGACTCGCCGAGCTGCTCTGTTGAGAGGATGGGGTACACTGTACCCCACCTTCAGAAAGCCCCAGCAGTCTCAGTGCTCTCCAGCTTGTGATCTGCCACACCCAATAATAGGTTGAATGGGGGCCCCTAAGAAGATATGCCCACATCCTGACTCCCAGAACCTGTGACTCTGAGCTTATTTGGAAAAAAGGTCTCTGCAGATGTGAGTAGGGTAAGGATCTCAAGATGAGGTTGTCCTGGATTTAGGGTGGTCAGATGACTGGCGTCCTCATGAAAAGAGAAGACCCAGACTCACGTATGAGAGGCCGTGTATGACGGAGGCAGAGATTGGAGTGTTGCAGCCACAAGCCAGGGATGCATGGAGCCCCCAGAAGCTGGAAGAGGCAAGGGAGGATCCTCCCCTAGGGCCTCCAGAGGGATTGTGGCCCTGCTGAACTCGATTTTGGATGTCTGGCCTCCCGAGCTGTGCAAAAATGAATTTGTGTTGTTTTATGCACCCCACCCCACCCTTTGGCAGTCATTTGTGATGGCAGCCCCGGGACACTCTCCCCTGGGCTGAGACAGAGCCTGCAGAGTCCAAGTACCATGCGGAGCCCGCTTCGGGGCGGTGGCCCTGAGGGTTGTCTGCAGATGTGCACATCTGTCCTTCTCTGGCAGGTCATGTTCCCCTCGAGGCCTTGAGTGGACCCGTCACACACCCATTGTCAGGAACTAGGGACTCTCGCTCTGTACTGGGCCTGGTGGTGATGGTGAACAAGCCTGAGAAACAGCAGCTAGAAACAGCAGCTAGAGCAAGGGCCCTGGGGCAGGAGGGGGCATCTTGTCAGGAGCTGACCAAGAGTATGGTCACAGTGTGGTCGGGGGTAAAGTCTGTCCTTTGCACTCTCGGGTCCTGCCCCCTGCTGGGCACCGTGTGGCTTTCACTCAACCCCATTCTTGTTGCTCAGCCCCTCCCCGACCGGAGAGGAGGTGTCGTCTTTGCCATTGTGCCCATAGGGAAGCTGAGGCCCAGTGCTGCATCCCAGCTGGGAAGAGGCAGAAATGACGTTTAGCTCTGGGATGAGCACACACGCTGTGTCCGAAACAAGGAAGTAAGAACACAAACTAGAACCTTCAGTAGCTCGCCAGAGCCTGCTTGGCCCCATGTGGGCCTTGGTTTTTCCGAAACGTGACTCAGTTTCTCCAACCACGCCCCTGTTTCTCCCATGACTTGGACCCTGGACTCCATATTTCCTGTCACTAATTGTCCTCACCTTGGAGGCGGCAGCCTTGGGACACCATCACACACACCTTTGTGCATGGCCCATGGCTCTTTTCCCATAAAAGCCATGGTCTAGATCAGGCTGGGTGCCAAAGTCTCTGTGGCTGGCACGGGACATGCTTCTGGGTTAATTGGTCCAGTTGTCATTTGGAAGGAGGCTTTCTTGGAGAGCCCTGGTTCTGTTCCCACAGGGGACTGCTGAGTGGCCCTGCCAGCCCGGGGTCCTGTGTAGAGAACCCTCCTAAAGCTCATGGCCAGCCCGGGAACCATGCTGAATGACCTTTTTTTGAAAAAAAGCCTTTAAAAAATTGATGTGAAATTCACATAAAATGAACCATTTTAATACACATTTCGGTGGCATTTAGCACATTCACAGTGTTGTACAACCGTCACCTCTGTCTAGTTCCAGAACATTTCCATCACCCCAGAAGGAAATCCTGTCCCCATTAGCAGTCACTCCCTATCTTCCCCTCCCCCATCTCCTGGTAACCACTAATCTACTTTCTGTCTCTATGGATTGGCGTGTCTGGACATTTCATGTAAACGGGTCCATACAACATGTGGCCTTTTGTGTTTGGCTTCTTTCACTCAGCATGATGTTTTTGAGGTTCATCCACTTTGTAGCATGTGTCAGAGTGTCATTCCTTTTTGTGGCCGAATAATATTCTGTTGTGTGGATGGACCACATTTAGTTTATCTGTTACCTGTTGATGGGTATATGGCCTGTTTCCACTTTCTCACTGTCATGAATGGTGCTGCTGTGAACATGTGTGTGAAGGTGTTTGCACAAGCCCCTGTTTTCACCTTGTGGGCACATGTCCGGGAGTGGAATTGCTGGGCATGTTGCTTCACTAGGTGGTGGCCGGTGCTCAGGGTATGCGGTGCTGGGGCCCACCTGCTCTGGGGAATCCAGGAGGGCTTCCTGGACCTGCAGTAGGTGTGGAACCAGGGGTGTCTGTGGCTGGGTGAGGGGAGGGTGTCATTGGCTGAGGGACAGGCATGGAAGCTGAGGGCTTAGTTCCGAGGCCGCCTTCTCATTTCCTTGACTGTGACCCAGTGTTAGAAATTTGTGTTTCGTGACATAACAGCAGCCACCAACAAACATACAATTGAAGCAGTTTTCTCCAAGGAGTCCAGCCCTCCCTGTGTGTGTGCAAAGTTGACATAATTGGTTCCCTTCTGTTTATTATAAAATGCCAGGGACCCACTGAATTGGTTTCATAACCCAGTAATCCAGGGCTCAGCCAGCTACACCTGTTTTTTGTAAATAAAGTTTTATTAGAACACAGCCACGCCCATTCATTTATGCCTTGTCTGTGGCAGTTGAGTCATTGCCACAGAGACCTGATGGCCTAAAGAGGTGGAGATATCTACCATCTGGCTCTTTACAGGAGTTTGCTGGCCCTGGGCCAATGGCTGTCACCCACAGTTTGAGCCCCACTGACCAAGAGCAACAAGGAAGGTTGGGAGGATGGTGGGCAGTGGTTCTGTCACTCTTGGGGGTCTCTGAACCACCTTGGAACTAAAGGATGCAGACTCTGGGCTCCCCCAAGATCCTGCTTCTGGAGGTCTGGGTGGGGACCTGAGTTCTGAGTGGGGATCTGAGGACCCTGCCATGTGGGCCTTGCTGGGAGGCCTGGACACCGGGGTCACCAGGGCTGTGCCAGGTGGAGGGATAGGGTTGGCCTCCGTCAGAGGGGTAAGTGGGCTGTCTGGCCCTTGGTTGGTGGCCTGGTGGTAATTGTTGGTCCATACCACCAGGGAGGGTTCTGCTGTCACTGTCCCCAAGGCTGGCCCGGGGGCAGAGTGCCAGGTGACTCTTGTCCATGCAGTGGGCCTTCTGGTCCTGCTCAGGGTTACTTAGGTTACTCTGGGTCAGAATTGGGCTGTTGCGGGCGTCCCGAAGGCTGAGTGCTGGGCCTCCTCTGCTGCTCTCGGCACTGGGAGCTTCTGGTTTCAGCTCAGTGGTACAGGCTCCCTTCCGTGCTGTTGCATGAGACAGGGCACCGGTGCCTCAGGGGTTGGGATTCAGAGTCCTTGGTGCTGGGGATTTCTTTTTAAACAGGGACCCTCTTGAAAATGCCATGCGGATGTCAGGGGTGGGGTCTGGCCTGGGGAGAGACCGGCCCGAGTGCAGTGGTGGGGAAGTGTCAAAAGTGGGTGCTACAGGGTGCTCACCCTGGCCGGTTCTGCCTCTGCGGGCCTTTGGCAACATCTGGGGATACCTTGGGTTGTCATGACTTGGGGTGGGTATTCCTGGCATCTGGTGAATGGAGACCAGAGATGCCACTCAACACCCTGCAGTGTGCACAAGGCCCCTGATGTCGGTGGGTGCTGAGGTCCTGTGCTCCCCCGCGTGCCAGGATTGTGCAGGCGAGAAGGGCTCAGTAGAGGCCCCCGGTTCCTTGAGGTGCAGACCTTGAGCCTGGCGACATATCAACACCCCAGGCAGCTGATGGCATCCTCCCGGGTTTACTGAAGGGGAAACCACGGCTCAGAGAGCAAATGTCCCAGAACATTCGAGGTGGGAGAGCTGGGATTTGACCCCTTTGGACAGACCCAGGTCACCACACGTTTTCCCCTGTCTCATGCGGCTCTGGGAGTTGGCCAGCCGGTCGGGGTGGGGCAGAGCCTTCCAGGCTGCTGGAACCCTGTGCGTGGAGGGAAGGGCTTGAGGAGCATACACTGCAGGGGCAGAGGGCTGGGGAGGGAGGCGGGGCGGGTGATGGAGGGCCCTAGGCCAGGCCCTGTTTGTGGGCCATGGGGTGTCATGGGAGGTTCCAGCAGGATGGTGACGTGAGTGACACGAAGGTGCGGGAGTGGCAGGGGCCATACTTGCTAGAGCCCAGGTGCGTACACCCAGCACGTGGTGGCGGTCACTCCAAGAAAGAGCCTGTTGCTTCCCCTGGTGCACGGATGAGAGACCAAGGCATGACAGGTCATGTGGTTTGCTGTGTGTGGAGGTGCTGGGATCGACCCTGTGTCTGAATCTGGGGCCCACATTTTTCTTAATGCAGCCATAAGGGACCCTGTTGGAGGCTGAGCTTCGATTCATATACATCTGTTGATGACCATGGCGGTCATCCCTGGTGTTTTGCAAATTAGGCGTTCATTGTGTTCCTCTCTGTGCCTGTCCCACCTGTGTGTCTGTCTCTGAGCCCCCTGCAGCAGGGAGGGGACTGTAGCACCTTGGGCTTGGCCATGGTGAGGACTGAGGGAAGGCCGATTTGGGACATTTCAGAGGTAATAATGACAGGGTTTATTCAGAGGTGAACAGGAAGGAGAGCGAGGTGGGGGAACCAGTGAGAAAGGGGTGGGGATGGGAGAGTCTCACCTCATCTTGGAGCTTGTAGGATGGATTGGCCCCCCATTTCTGGCTGGGACGTCTCTGACCCCCTCTCCTCACCTCCCTCCCTCCACCACGTCCAGCCCTACCCCAGAGCAGAGGTGGGTGTGCCCTGCCCTGGCTAGGGGTGGCTCTGGTGCCGCTGGCCGGCTGGGGGTCCAGGTGCGCAAACAAGGAAGCCACTGCTTGCCTCTCGGGCCAAGGATTCAGAGAGAGTCAATATTTATTATTTGCCAGATGGAAATGAGGCGCGGCCGGGGCTTCCTCCTCAGGGTTCTCAGATGGGCATGGAGGGGAGAAAGTGCTTGGGGTGAGGGGGTCCTGTAGCACCTGGTACCCAGCTTGGGACCATGCTGCTGGGCTTCTCCCAGCTTCCTCCTGAGTGAGTTTAGACCTGGGAGTCCCCTCTGGGCTCTTCTCCCTATCCATGAAGCGGGGGTCACAGTGGCGTCTGCCTCATAGGATTGTGGTGAGACAGACGGGTTAACCCAGGTAGCGTGTCCGGAATGGGGCTTGCATGTAGACGCTTGCTGCGTGCTTGCTGCTGCTAGGATTCTGGAGGCGTGTGCACAGTGAACGCACGGCGGCACTCAGCGGCACTGGTGGGCAAATGGCAGGCATTCAGCAGACACTCGGCTCCTGCTCAGCAGGTACACAGTATACCCAGCGAGTGCTCAGCAGACACAGAGTGAACCATTGGTGGGTGCACAGCAGGCATTCAGCAGGCACACAGGGTGTACCCAGCAGGTGCTCAGCAGGCACTTGGCAGCAGGCGTGGAGTGGACACAGCAGACACTCAGCAGGCACAGAGTGGGTTTTCAACAGGCACTAGGCAGATACTGGACTGTGACCCCCCTGAGGGCAGGCCTATCTCTAGTTCATTTTAGAATCTTCTGGGTGCAAGTGTCCTTTAAAAGGGCCAGTTTCCCACCACACAGCCAGGCTTCTCCCCTTAAGTAGTGGGAATGTGGCGTGGGGTCCCGTTTTCCGTCTGGGAATGTGTACCAGGTGCCGAGTGGCTACAGAGCCAGGTGGGTAATGGGATCTTCCCAGAGCTACAGTTTTCTGAACAGTTTTAGGGAGAAACTTGGAGTTTGTATTGACTGTGCAGGGGTCTGGAGTGGACTAGCAGACCCCTGTGGTCTCCGGAGGGTGGGCCTGGGGCAGCGTGGTGCCTGTTTGGCCCTGCAGGTACCCTGGGCTGGGGAACGTAGGAAGCACCGGGCCCCCCAATGACGTCTTCCCTGCAGTGGCCAGGGTTTGGACTGGAAAGTTTAGTCCTTCAGTCAGTATTTATTGAGAACCTACTTTGTGCTGGGCCCTGGGGACACCTTGCAGAACAAGTCACCAGGAGCCCCTGCCCCGGGCGGGGGGGAAACCATGCCAGCAGCCAGCTGGTCCCTGGCCCCAAAGTCATGGCTCTGAGAGAGTGAAATGGGATGGGAGTAGGGGAGCCTTTTGGTGGAGGTGGCGTTTGGGCTGAGCCCCGGGGCACAAGGGTGAGCCATGGGACTGGGGGATGTGAGGCCTGTTGTTGGGGAGAGCCTGGCCCGGCCAAACTCCTTGGGTGATGTGTCATGGGCCCCCGTGAGGGGTCAGAGTCTGATTCTGGGGTGGTGGGGTGCTCCAGAAAGGTTATGAGCAGGGCAGTGATGTGCGATTTAGGTTTAGCAAAGATCCCTCCAGCCACCATATGGGCACAGGCCTGGGGAGAGTGAGGGCAGGGGATGCAGGGGTCTGGGGTGGACTAGTCCCCTGGGAGGGGACCAGGGCAGGCATCCCCAAGGGGTGGTGGGTGCTGAGGGAATGAACGCTGACTCCTTACAGACCAGGACTTGCTGACTTGGCACAAGTTCTTTCACCCAAGAATCGGGAATCTGATTCCCCAGGGTGGGGATGGGGGAGGTTTATATTAAATAGCTTTCACTTTATACTCTGGTGGCCCCCATAATGAGGAAAGGCATTTCTGCAGCAGAGAAGAAACCTTGAGTCCTAATTTGATATGTGAACTTCCTTCTCTGTCAGGTGGTCCCATCCTGACACCCCACTGGTCACGGGGGTTTCACCCCAGAGCCGGGGCACGGCATTCTATCCAGAGGGGTCAGTCTCTGCTGTGAAGGACAGATCTTTTCCCTTGTTGGCTGTTGAGCGTTGAGCCTCTGTTCCTGGATCCAGCCTGGGAGCTCGGTGGTCCCTCCTGAGTTGCCCTGCTCTCGCAAGGACGTTTAGGACAGGAGAAGCCCTGTGAGAGCTTTTGAGGGCTGCCCTTCCCTGCCGGCTGGAGTTGCAGGGACGTACCCTGCCACACTTTTTTTTTTTCAATAATAAAAGAAATTGTTTATGTCTCAAAACTTTGATGAGAATTGAAAACAGAAAACCCAAAGCACTTCCCTTTTCCTCCGTGCATCTGACAACAGCTCACCTGGGCGCGGAGGGTGGGTGGGTGCATGCCAGCTGGTCATTCGCCTGGAAATCTCAGGGAGGAAGTGTCAGCCCAGCCAGGCAGAGTGCCCAGGGCTGGCTCTGCAGGGCTGGCCAGTCCTCGGGCTGGGGACACCGGGGTGGGGGGGTGGAGCATGCCCCACAAAGACTGAGATCTGTCCGCCCTGCCGGAACATCCAGGGGGCTGCTGTGTCCATGCCCTGCCGGCTAAAGAGCCTCTCTCACATTGAGATCAAGTTCAGAAGAGACAAACTCCTGCAGCCCTCCTCCATGGGTCCTTTTGTACCCGTGAGCATTGTGCTGTCTTGATCCCTGCTGTCCTCCCGAGCTGGAGGCTTTGATAGCTGTAATTAGGATGGGAGCAGCTCATTAAATCATCACAGAATCAATGCACAGCCTCAGGAGTGATTTATGGGCCCAGCAGCCAAGGTGCCAAGGAGATGCTAATTTCATCCCTGCTGGCTCAGCAGATGCAGAGGGAGGAGCCCTGAGGGTCAGTAGCAGGGGCCTTCTGGGGGTCACTTGTGCCCAAGAGCCCGCCTCATGGTGACGCCCCCACCCTGCAAGTCTAAGTGGCTATTATTGGGGCTCAAAGCCCTGCCTCTGCCGGCTTCCCCCAAATGACTCCTCCTCTTGTGCCTCAGGTTCCTGTGTGTAGACCTGTACAGATTATATGACGTGCCCACCCTAAGCTCTTAGCCTCGTGCTGGGGGGCATCAGGGTGCCCCATGGGGCAGGGTCTTACACTTTGCACCCATGTGCCCTGGCTTGACATATGACAGATGCCAAGAAACAGTTTAGGAATTGTCTGTTCAGTTTTATTGCGGGGGGGATATTCATTTCTTTTCACTTTTTCTTTTGAGAGAGTTTTAGATTTAGTGAAAAGTTGCAAAGACAGTACAGTTTCCATAGCCCCTCACCATGAACGGCATCACAGGACCAGGACAGCAGCATTGTCACAGGTCTATCAACTAGACTCCAGTCTGCGTTTGGACTTCCCCAGATGTCCCTCAGTGACTTTTTTGGGCCTAGGTTCTGTCCAGGCTCCCATGTTGCATTTAGTCGTTGGGTCACCTCATTCTCCTCCAATCCATGATGCTCAGGGTTTCCTCATTGTCCACGACCTTCACCTCTTGAAGAGAACTGCTCAGTCTTTTTGTGGAATGTCCTTCAGGGCGGTTTGTCTGTTTTCTTGCCATTGGGTTAAGGTGGTGTGTTTTTGGCAGGAATTCCATAGGAGTGAAATGCTAATTTTCTTTTTGTATTTTTCCTTTTTAAAAATTGTGGGAGGGAATTCCCTGGCGGTCCAGTGGTTAGGACTCAGCACTTTCACTGCCCGGGCCTGGGTTTGATCCTTGGTCAGGGAACTAGGATCCCGCAAGTCGCGTGACGTGGCCAAATAAGTAAATAAATAAAGTGGGAAAATACACATAATGGTTTACCATCTTAACCATTTTTAAGTGTACCATTTTTAAGTTCGGGGGCATTAAGTACATTCACATTGTGGTGCTACCGTCCCCACCATCCATCTCTGGAACTCTTCTCATCTTGCAAAACTGAAACTCTGTTCCCATATTAAACACTTGCTGTCTCTATGAATTTGACTACTCTAGGAACCTCATGTAAATGGACTGACTCATAATATTTGTCCTTTTGTGACTGGCTTATTTCACTTAGCATAATGTCCTCAAGGTTTGTCTGTGGTGTAGCATATGTCAGAATTTCCTTCCTTTTTAAGCTTGAATAATATTTCATTGTATGGATGGACCATATTTGTTTATCCATTTATTCTTCATTGGACACTTGGATTGCTTCCACCTTTTGGCCGTTGTGAATAATACTGCTCTGAACATGGCTGTACAAATATCTGTTCGAATCCCTGCACCCATTTTTTGGGGGGGTGTATACCCAAGAGTGGGATTGCTGAATCATGTGGCCATCCTGTGTTTAATTTTTTGAGGAATCTCCACACTGTTTTCCACAGCGGCTGCACATTCCCGCCAACAGTGCACAGAGGTTCCAATTTTTTCACATCCTCACCAGTACTTTTTATTTTATGACTTTTTGATTATAGCCATCCTTGTGGGTGTGAGGTGGTATCTCATTGTGGTTTTGATTTGCATTTCCCTAATGATTAGTGATGTTGAACATCTTTTCATGCACATGTTGGCCATTTGTATATTTTCTTTGGAGAGATATCTTTTTGGGTCCTTTGCCCATTTTATTTTTTTTAAATGTAAGTTTCAAGCATACAACATTGTAGTTCAACATCTGTGTACATTGCAGAGTGATCACCAACACAAGTCTAGTTACCGTCCATCACCATACAGTTGACCCTTTCACCCATTTTGTCCACCCCCAACCCCTTTTCCCTCTGGTAACCACTAATCTGTTCTCTGTATCGATGAGTTTTTATTTTATTTTGTTTGTTCTTTTTTTTTTTTTTAGATTCCACATATGAGTGAAATCATATGGTATTTGTTTTTTTTCCATTTGACTTATTTGACATAGCATAACACTCTCATATCCATTTATGTTGTCTCAAATGGCAGGACTTCATTCTTTTTTATGGCTGAGTTGTAGTGTGTGTGTGTGTGTGTGTGTGTGTGTGTGTGTGTGTGTGTATGTATAAATACATATGTATAAAACGATTTCTTTATCCATTCATCTATCAATGGGCACTTAGTTTGTTCCTATATCTTGGCTATTGTAAATAGTGTGGAAATGAACATAAGCGTGCATATATCTTTTCTAATTAGTTTTTTGTGTTACTTTGCCCATTTTTGAATTGAGTTGTTTTTTGCCGTTGAGGTTTAGGAGTTCCATATATATTCTGGATATTAATCCCTTATCAGATACATGATTTGCAAATATTTTCTCACGTTCCATGGGAATGGGACCTTTTCACTCTGTTGATGGTGTCCTTTGATACACAAATGTTTTCAATTTTGACAAAGTCCAATTTATATATATTTTTCTTTTGTTGACTGTCTTTTTGGTGTCACAGCCAAGAAGTCATTGCCAAATCTAATGTTTTGAAGCTTTTCCTCTGTTTTCTTCTGAGCTTCTATAGTTTTAGTTACATAGTTAAAGTTTTATAGTTTTAGCTTTAGGTCTGGATCCATGTTGAGTTAATTTCTATATATGGTATAAGGTACTGGTTTAGTCTTTTGCATGTGGAGATCCAGTTTTCCCAGCACCATTTGTTGAAAAGAGTGTCCTTTCCTTTTTGAATCGTCTTGGCACCCTTGTCAAAAATCATTTGACCATATATGTGAGGGTTTATTTCTGGACTCTGTATTCTGTTCTGTTAGTGTTATATGTCTTTATGTCAGTACCACACTGTCTTGGTTGCTGTAGTTTTGTGGTAAGTTTAGAGATTGGGAAAGCATGAGTCCTCCAACTTTGTTCTTCTTTTTAAAGATGGTCTTGGCTATTTGGGATCCCTTGAGATTTCATATGAACTTTACAGTGGATTTTTCTATTTCTGCCAAAAATGTTGTTGGGATTTTTTTTTTTTTTTTTTTTTGGCCACGCTGTGCGGCATGCAGGATCTTACCCCAACCAGGGGTCGAAACCTGTGCCCCCTGCAGTGGGAGCGCAGAGTCTTAACCCCTGGACTGCCAGGGAAGCCCCTGTTGTTGGGATTTTGATAGGGATTGCATTGTCTCTGTAGGTTGCTTTGGGTATTGTTGCCATCCTAACAGTATGAAGTTCTGCTCCTCTCCTGCCAGCTGTGTGACCCTGGGCAAACACATAACTGACCCCTGTCAGTTTTCCCATCACCGCTCCTAAGATGTGCTGTAGAGGGGGTTAACCATCTCAGTGTGTGAACAACCCTTAAGACTGTACCTGCACACAGTTGGTGCCCTGTGGAGGGAATCACATCTGCTGACTGCCCTGAAGAGCTACTGACATAGAGGGGAGAAGAGGTTACTGGAGGGTGGGGCCAAGCTGGGAGGGCTGCCTGGAGGCGGAGAGCTCTGTGGTGGGACAGGAGGTGGGTAGGGAGCGACAGCGTCTTTGGGAGAAGGAGGAACAGCATGTCCTGAGGCACAGAGACCTGGCAGGGGATTGTCTGGGGCACGACTGTGGGGCGAGGGGAATCTGGGGGCTCAGGAGCTGTGGAGGAGAGGTGACCGCCAGGCTGGCCACGGCGGGAAGGCCCGAGGGAAGAACGGGGCCACCCCCGGGTTTCTGGCTGCCACATGGGGAAGATCACGGTGTCATCTGCCAGGGCCAGGAGGAGCGGGGGTGTGGAGTGGAGGACTTGGGAGGACAAGAGCCTCGTGAGGGGCTGCTGAGATGGAGGAGGTTCCTGTGAGTGTGACGGAGAGCGTTCCGAGCACAGGGCCAGGTGGCACACAGGAGTTGCTGGCTGACTTGGCATCCGGGGCTGCCCTAGAAGGGGTGACACGTGAGAAGCAGAGGGCTGAGTCCTTAAGAGAGCTGTGTTGGAGGGAGCTGGGAGGGGACCACAGGGCGGAGGCTGGGAGAGGAGCGAAGTAATGGGGAGAGAGGGGGTTCCCCTCACAAGAGTAGCCACGGGCACCAGGTTGGAGAGGCACCCCCGGTCGACAAAGGCATGACCAGCAGTGCCTGCTCTGAGCCTTCATGGTGCTTGGAGGTGCAGGGCTACAGCTGCGTCTGGAGCAGTGGGTGCCCGATGGGGCATGGGGGGAGCCATGTTGGGCCCTGTGGTGCCCCGAGTGAGGTTCGCCTGGGGGGGCGGGCAAGGGTGCACCTGGCAGAGGGCACAGCAGCTGCAGAGGCTTGGCGTGGTGGGGTGGTGGTTGCCTGTGAGAAGGTGGGGACCAAGGGGACAGGATCCTGAGAGCGCCTGTCCTGGCCTCACGCTCCTGCGGGCACATGGGACTTCATCCTGAGGGTGGTGGCAGGAAGCCTGCAGTGAGGGGCACAGCCGCTGGAGCAGGCGAGCAGACCCTGCCTTGGGGTCTGGATGGGAAGGAGGGAGACATTGGGAGGAAGGCTGGCCAGCACCTGCATGGGGACAAGAGAGGGACAGATAGAGCCTGGGGACCAGCCAGGGGCCATGGATGATAATTGGGGTGAGCCGGTGTGCTTGTCAACACCCTCCTGGGACCTGCTGGAAAGTTGGAAATGCACCCAGGGGTGCTGCCTAGGTGCGCTTGGTCCCTGGGACTGGTGGGTCTCCAGGTCCCGTCTGCCCTGGGTGGTTTTCCTTGTGCCTGCACAGCCACTCATCTGTCCAGGTGTCGCATTGGGCCCCATCCTGGAAGGTGGCTGAGTTCAGGGGCCTAATCTCCACCTGCCCTGTGCCCTGCCTGCCGTGGATGGGCCGTCTGCTCCCCCATCGCCAGAGCGACACTGGCTCCTCTGTCCACCTCCTCCGAGCTTGGGAACTCTGTGCGAGGGAAGGCAGCCTAGGTCACTGGCTTTAATCCTTCTCGTAGCTTCCCATCACACTCAGAGTGAGATCCCGCGAGGCTCTGCGCCCTCCTCCCCCAGCTCCTTGTTCACTCATGGGTGGCCTGGCCTGCCCCCATGTCCCCCTCCTCCTCTCATGCTCACTCTGACCCTAGGGCCTTTGCACTCACTGGGCCGCCTGCCTGGAGTGCTTTTCCCAGTTCCAGTGTCACCTCCTTTGCCACCTGCTCCCCCACCCCCGACCCCCTTTCCTGCTTGTTTTCTGCATAGCCCCTCTCACTCAGAAATCCTCAGCCTCCACCCAGCCTGGAACCTGGAGCGCCCCAGGACCTCTTTATGCTGGTGGGTAAGCACGTGAGCCACAGAGCTCGTCCCCGGCCCTGCTGGTTTCCCTGCCAGCCTCCTTTCCAGCACCCCCAGGTGACGGGCGGCTCCCCGTGTCTCCAACTGCCTGCTTGGGCCTCCTGTCCTGCTGGCCTTAGGCAATGCCTAGTGGACCCTCCCTGGAGGGCACTAGCCCTGCCGGCTGGGCCAGACATACAGGGTTTTCTGGGACTGCTGGAGGGTAAAGACAGGAGCCAGTGAGGGTGGCAGGGCTCCTGGGCTGTGTTGAGCGGTTCCCTCAGGTGGGGGCTCTGGGTGGCAGTGTAGTGTGTCTCCCCAAGGAACCCCTGGCTCTTGAGCCAGCCTGGGCCTGGGCCTGACTGCTGACCCCTTGACTTTGCTTTGTCCCCTCCCCAGGGCTTTGCAGACCTCTTGGTGTCCACTCTGGCTGGGGCTACTCATGGTTAAATGCTGGACAGGCAGCAGTGGATTTCTTTGGGGTTTGGCTCAGGGTGAGACCTGCATTCTGGGCCTCGCTTGGCCCACATGCAACATCCTAGCTCTGTACCTTCTTGTCCCACTTGGCCTGCTTCTGGGGGTGGGGTGGGGGCTTCCTCCCTCCAGGCCTTGGGTCGGTCCACACAGCTGCTGAGCTGGAGGGAGGGGCAGCGGGGACAAGCTGGGCTTGGCAGCCCTGGGTCTGCAGCCAGCTGGGTGACCTCAGGCCTGCCGGCCCTCTTGGAACCCAGACTCACACATGGGGCATGAGGGGACCTGTGCAGCCCTCTTGTCTCAGTGCGGGGAATGTGGCCCTGCGCTGGCTGATAATAAATCACGAGCCAGGAATCCAGGCCCCAAGTTGTTGGCACTTTTAGTGTTACAGGAGGAGCCAGCAATTCTGATGTTTAAGTTAATTTCAAAAAAATTTAGAAGTTGGCCACTAGTTTGCATTTTTCAAAATGCTTCTTAGACCTCAAGAAGGCCACAGCTGCGGCCTCGGTGCTCCTGCCTGCCAGATCACAGGCTCTGACGTGGACCGATGGACCCCAAGGCGCTGTGGGTTGGCAGTGCGTGGGTGGCTGTGCCCCTCCTGGGGTGGGTGCCTGGCAGGTTGACCCTGGGCTGCCTCAAGAGGGGATGTGCCATGGCCAAGAAGCCACGTGGCAGTCTGTGTTCCTCTTCTGCGTACACATGTGGGGCCGTGGTGGCTTCCCAGTTAGATGACACTGCTCTGAGGGCAGGGACGTGGTCCTTTGCGACCGTCCCCCACCCACACCATTGTCTTGCGGGCGGGGGCTCAGGACAGGTCACTCCGGGTCTCACCCACCGCTCACCTCCATGCTGACGTGCACTTTGCGCTTGGTCAGAATCTTGGGAATGCTTTTCATTTCTCTTACATGTTGTTTTATTGTGGTAAAAGTCACATAACATAAAACTTACCATTTCAAAGTGCACGGTTCAGTGGTATTTAGCAGATTCACAAAGTTGTGCAACCATCACCTCTATCTAGTTCTAGAACATTTCCATCACCCCCAGAGGAGACCCGTCCCCATGAGCAGTCACTCCCCAACTCCCTCCTTCCCCTCATACCCTGGCAGCCACTAGTCTGCTTTCTGTTTCTATGGATTTGCCTTTTCTGGACATTTCGTATGAATGGGATCACACATTATGTGGCCTTTTGTGTCTGGCTTCTGTCATGTTTTCTTTTTTAAATTTATTTTTTATTGAGGTAACATTGGTTTATAACTATGTAAGTTTAATGTGTACAACATTATGTTTCTAATTCTGCCTTCCCTACAGTGTGCTCACTGTCAAAAATTTAGTTACCTGGGGTTCCCTGGTGGCGCAGTGGTTGAGAGTCCGCCTGCCGATGCGGGGGACACAGGTTCGTGCCCCGGTCTGGGAAGATCCCACATGCCGCGGAGTGGCTGGGCCCGTGAGCCATGGCCGCTGAGTCTGCGCATCCAGAGCCTGTGCTCCGCAACGGGAGAGGCCACAACAGTGAGAGGCCCACGTACCGCAAAAAAAAAAAAAAAAATTTAGTTACCATCCGACAGTTGATCCCCTTTAGCCATTCCACCCTCTCTGCCCCCCCGATGCCTTCCCCTCTGGTAACCACTACTCTGTTCTCTGTATCTACATGTTTGTTTTTGTTTGGTTTGGTTATTTACTTATTTATTTACTATTTCACATACAAGTGAAATCATAGGGTATTTGTCTTTCTCCATCTGACTTATTTCACTTAGCCTAATATCCTCAAGTTGCATCCATGTTGTTGCAAATGACAAAATGTCATTCTTTTTTATGGCTGAGTAGTATTCTGTTGTATACATGCACCACCTCTGTTTTTTTTTTTTTTTAAGAGGGGACTTTTAAAAAAATTTAATTTATTTTAAACCAAACAAAGCTTTTTAAAAAAAATTAATTAATTAATTATTTTTTGGCTTCATTGGGTCTTCATTGCTGCATGTGGGCTTTCTTTAGTTGCAGCAAGTGGGGCTACTCTTCACTGTGGTACGTGGGCTTCTCATTGCGGTGGCTTCTCTTGTTGCAGGGTACGGGGCTGTAGGAGCGTGGGCTTCAGTGGTTGTGGCATGTGGGCTCAGTAGTTGTGGCACACGGGCTTAGTTAGTCCGTGGCATGTGGGATCTTCCCAGACCAGGGCTTGAACCCATGTCCCCAGCATTGGCAGGCGGATTCTTTTATTTTTTTAATTTATTTATTATTTTTGGCTGGGTTGGGTCTTCGTTGCTGCGCGTGGGCTTTCTCTAGTTGCGGCGAGCTGGGGCTACTCTTTGTTGCGGTGCGCGGGCTTCTCATTGTGGTGGCTTCTCTTGTTGTGGAGCATGGGCTCTAGGCACGCAGGCTTCAGTAGATGCAGCGTGTGGGCTCAGTAGTTGTGGCACATGGGCTTAGCTGCTCCGCGGCATGTGTGATCTTCCCGGACCAGGGCTCGAACCCGTGTCCCCTGCATTGGCAGGTGGATTCTTAACCACTGCGCCACCAGGGAAGCCCTCTATTCTTAATTTTTTTTAGGAACCTCCATACTGTTTTCCATAGTGGCTGCACCAACTTAACATTCCCACCAACAGTGCACGAGGGTTCCCTTTTGCCCACGTCCTCACCAACACTTGTTATTTCTTGCCTTTTTGATAATAACCATTCTAACAGGCGTGAGTTGATAATCTCATTGTGGTTTAGCATTTCCCTAATAATTAGTGATGCTGAACATCTTTTCATGGCCTGTTGGTCATCTGTGTGTCTTCTTTGGAGAAATGTCTATTCTGCTCCCCTGCCCATTTTTAAATTGGGTTTTTTGTTGTTGTTGTTGAGCTATATGAGTTCTTTATATATTTTGGATATTAACCCCTTATCAGATATATGTTTTGCAAATATCTTCTCCCATCGGTGGGTCGTCTTTTCATTTTGTGGATAGTTTCCTTTGCTGTGCAGAAGCTTTTTAGTTTACTGTAGTCCCTTTTATTTTTGCTTCTTTCCTTGCCTATCTAGAGACATACTAGAAAAATATTGCTAAGACTGATGTCACAGAGTGCACTGCCTGTATTTTCTTCCAGTAATTTTATGGTTTCAGGTCTTACAGTTAAGTCTTTAATAAATTTTGAGTTGATTTTTGTGTATGGTGTGAGTTGGTGGTCTAGTTTCATTTTTTTGCACATGGCTGTCCAGTTCTCCCAGCACCATTTATGGAAGAGACTGTCCTTTCTCCATTGTATGTTCTTTACTCCTTTGTCGTAAATTAATTATTTGTATATGCGAGGGTTTAATTCTGGGCTCTCAATTCTGTTCCATTGAACTTTGTAGCTGTTTTTCTGCCAGTACCATAGCATGACGTTTTCGAGGTTCATCCATGTTGTAGCATATATCAGTGCTTCATCCCTTTTTATATTCCATTGTATGGATGGATCGAGTTTGTTTATCCATTCATTAGTCAGTGGACATGGGTGTTGTTTACACCTTTTGGTGACTGTGACTTGTGCTGCTATGAACATGGTTGTACAGGTTTCTGTTTGAACACCTGAGCTCTGTTCTTTAGCTCTGTAACCTAGGAGTGGAATTGCTGGGTCATGTGGTAATTCTGTGTTTCACTTTTCGAGGACCCACCAGACCATCTTCCAAGAGCCAGCTGGTTTTGCAAACAACCCTTTCCATGTTCTGTGTTGCATCCCAGCTTGGGAGCTGGGGCTTTGTGCCCATTTACCGGTACTTCACCTCCCCTCCCCACTCACTCCCAATTTTATTAGGATTGTCTTATTTTATATTGTGGAGGTTTGAGTTGTTTGCACACGGTCCTGTAACCGTGAGGCTCACCGCTGGTTGCTTCTAGCTCAATGTCTGGGGGCTCGATGCAGGCTGGGATTCCTGCCCTGGTCCATCTGGAATGTTCCATTTATATGCGAAGACGTGAAGGCACAGGGATGTTGCATAACACGCCCAGGCACAGAGCCCCAGGGTGTAGGCCAGAGCAGGGAACCCCTTTGTGCACACCTAACTGCATGCCCAAGGAGGTGCCCCTGGATGCCTGTGCAGTGGCTGCCAGCAAGTCCCCCGCCTTGCTGTGCCCTGTACCCACACAGTCCACTCCCTGTCCCGGCGGCTTGGCCTGCGAGTGTGGAAACCCACCCTGAAAATAGCAGCCACGTGCCTCCTGTGGGCAGCCTGTACTGGACTCCTTCCCTCACTCCCAGGCCCACCCAGAGGCAGCAGAGTGGCAGTGCTCACTGGGGCCCATGCAGTCCCCCCACTGGCCTCCAGTGTGACACCAGGCAAGCGACACACACCCAGGAAGACTGAGGAGCAGGGGGTCAAGGGCGCTCCAGAAATCACTGGGAATCATATTGGCTCTATTTCTGGGAAGATGGCATTGTGCGTGTACAGACGTGGTGGGGTCTGGGCAGCCTCACAGTATGGACCTGGAACATATTTGCAGAAAAATTGATGCTCTGTGAACAAACAGGAATAGCCTCCCATCCACTGGTGTTACTGCTGGTAGGCCTGTACCACGCTCACCAGAAGGGTCTCTGCAGAGCTTTTGTATTTCAGGATGGTGGGTTAGGGATTGGGATGTTATCCCCACATCTGGAGGGGTGGAGATGACCTCGGGGGCCTCCCCGCTCTGGCTGCGTCCTGTTGCCTGCACCTCCGTGCTTCCCTCACCACCTTTCCAGGGCCCTTCCTGCTACCGCTGGGCTCTGGTGCCACTGCACCCAGCTGGAGGGTGATTTTGGGGAGGGCCCCCGAGAGTCTTCAGGGACAGTTCAAGCACTGTGTTTATTAGTTTCCTGGGGCTGCCACAACAAATGACCACAAGCCTAGTGCTTAAAACAACAATAATTTATTGTTTCATAGCTCTGGAGGCCAGAAGTCCAAAATCAAGATGCTGCCAGGGTTGGTTCCTTCTTTGGGCTCTAGAGGAGGATCCTTCTTTGCCTCTTCACTCTGGGGGTGTCTCTGAGAGATGCACTTCCGGGTGGGAGGGGTGTGAGCGTGTGCACCAGTGAGTGAGCACACGTACGGGTGGATGGGTGTGCACACACGAGTGTGTGGGTGAGTGTGTGCATGCACGTGCGTGTGCATTCAGTACTGGGTGTGTGTGAACACATTCGTGTGAGTGTGTGTGCCCAGACATGCATGCCTGCCTCTGCACACACATGTGAGCGAGGTGTGTGCGTGTCTTGCCTGTGATGTCTCTGCAGCCTCTCTGTGAGGATGGCGGGCGCTGGGTTGGAAGTCAGAATTTGGAGAGCTTCGAGGGAATCCTGACAAGCGTGAGACGGGGGCTGAGAAGAGGCTGCTAGACTGGGGAGTCAGGGTCCAAGTGGACTTCAGTCAGGAGCCAAGGGGAGGGCTCCTCCCCCTTATCGGTCTCTGGGCGGTGGCCCTCGGGGTCAAGTGTGCCCTGGAGCCCGGCTCTGTCTTCTCGGTGGCCCATGAAGAGGATCGGGGTTGCATTCCCACACCGCATGCTGGGGTGGATTCACTGCGGGCTGGCACAGCCCAGTGGCCAGGTCCTCCCCTCCTCATCAGCAGCCCCACTTGACCCCAGGGGGCTCGGAGGCCTGCAGCTGCCCCCATCCTCCCGGGCCCAGGGGAGGAGGCAGGCCCGAGTGCTGGGCAGGGAGCAGATCAGGGCTTCTCGGAGGAGGGGGCTTGGCATGGGACCCCCAGGTCGGGATGCAGCTGTTCCCAGAACTGGGGGGAGCGTGGGCAGGAGGAGGGGACGCACAGACAGAGGTTCTGGGGGGAGAGGGACTCGGCCACCTCGGGGCCGAGTGACAGGGCAGGGGGGCAAGGGAGAAGATGGCAGGCACAGCCAGCCCCCCGGGGTCGGGTTCGATTTTCACTGATTGATTGATTATTGAGGTGAATTCCATGTAACATAAAAATAACCATTTAAAGAGAACAGTTGAATGGCATTTAGTATGTTTACAATGTTGTGTGACCACCACCACTATCTAGTTCCAAAATATTCCCACCCCCCACAAGAGGAAACCCCAGGCCCGTGAGCAGTCACTCCCCACCCCCTCCCCCAGCCCCTGGCAACCACTAGTCTGCTGTCTGTCTCTGTGGATTTACTTGTTCTGGACATTTCACTTAAATGGAGCCATACAGCATGTGGCCTTTGGTGTCTGGCTGCTTTCACTTGGCATGATGGTTTTGAGGTTCACCCGCATTGTAGCGTGTGTCAGCGCTTTGTTCCTTTTATGGCTGAGTGATGTTCCATTGTGTGAATGGACCATGTTTTGTTTATCCATTTTCCCATCAATGGCCACTTGGGTTGTCTCCACCTTTTTGGCCGCTGTGAACACGCGTGTGCAAGTGTCAGCGTGGACGTAGGTCTTCACTTCACTGGGGCACGTACCAAGGAGTGGAACCGCTACATCCTGAGGTAACTCTTTTTAACTTGTTCAGGAACTGCCGAAGTGGGGTTGGCTTTGATTTTAAATAGGATAGCAACCTACTGGTGTGTTTAAAAGAGGAGCGTGACACAATTTGAACTTAATTAAAGAAGGAAAGAAAGGCTTTCCTGGCAGTGGTGTGCGGAGACGGCTTCGGGCAGGGGGATCGGGGAGGAGGTTGTGTGGGCATCCTGGTGCAAGATGACCCAGGCTGGGAATGTGGACGGGGCACACAGGGGCCCTGGAGGGGGAGCCACTGGGAGTTGCTCACAGAAACAACAAGGGGAAGAGGGAAATGGGAAGCCGTGGGATGCTCCCCTGCCTGCCCCCGCCTCTTCGGCCCTGCATTGAGGCCCTCTCCAGCCCGGCCCGGCCCCCTCTCTGGCCTCACCTTCTCGTGGCTTCCTCGCCATGTCACCCTGCCCAGCTGCTCATCCCCACAAGCCCTTGGCATTCACCTTTCTCAGCCCTTGTCTTTGCTTTCTTTTCCTTGGGTGGCGGGGGGCGTGGCCCCGGGCTGGTGACGGTTCCTGGGACATGTCCACTGGACACAACAGTTCCGAGTGGGGCCCGCCCTGCCAGGCCAACTGTGGTCTGAGGGCAGTGAGGCAGCCCTAGGGCTGACCCTGCCCATCCCCATGCCCGGAGCAGGTGCCACCCAGAGCCCCGCTGGGGGCTGGCAGTCTTAGGGGCTCAGGCAGGGCTGTGAGAGCGCCTGAGGGGCACAGGGTGGGCCTGGGCAGGCCCGGGATCCTGCCTCCCAGACCACAAAACAGCGTGCAATGTTAATATGTAACTCCAGAGTTGTGCTGTGTCTGAAAAATGGAGCATAAAAGCTATTTTGGGCCCGTGGTAATGAGGGCATCTCGCTTTTGTCTTATCTTCCCGTGGCCCCTTCCATCCTAGGGGGAGGCAGCATTGAAGGAGCCACTCGCGAGAAGCGGTTTCAACCAGAACCTGAGTTCTGTGTGGAGGCCGTTTTCAAAAGTCATTTGTTTGGCATCGGCCTGAAGCAGCTGCTGGCAGACTGCCCCACGGCGCCGGGGATCCTGGAGGCCGGCAGGTGCTGACCCCTAGGGCGTGCAGAAGGCTGTGCTCCCTGCTGCATCTGGCACCTGTCAGAAACTCAGTCTGATGTTTTCAAGGTGGGCCAGGCAGAGGGAGGCACGGGACCCATCACGGCCCGTCTGAGTCCGGCTCCCTCTCCATGCCGGGGCCAAGGGGCCGGTTGCTGGGAGGCAGCCCCGGTTTCTGGTGACCGGCATCCCAGCTGGTGGTTTGTGTTCTCCAGTTGGTGATGAGATTTAAAATTAAACTGCAGAGGGTCCATTCTTTCGGCTGTAAACAGAGACACGTGTT
The DNA here is from genome assembly GCF_964165515.1 of Mesoplodon bidens. NCBI lineage: Eukaryota > Metazoa > Chordata > Mammalia > Artiodactyla > Ziphiidae > Mesoplodon > Mesoplodon bidens. Next base: position 140,548,091 of record NC_138160.1, read on the forward strand.
CACACGTTCCCGAAGTGGTGTGTGTTCGGAGTAGAGGTGGAGAAACTATGAGTTTCAGAGTCCCCCACCTCTCCCCGTGTACAGCACGCACGCACGTGTAAGTCCTCAGGCCCATCTTGGTGTCCTGTGGCTGCTGTAACAAATGACCATGAACTGGGTGACTTAACAGCAGAAATACATCTCCTCTCACGGTTCTGGAGGCCAGAAGTCTCAAGCAAGGTGTGGCAGGGCTGTGCTCCTTCCGAAGGCTCTTGGGGAGGATCCCTCCTGGCCTCTTCCAGCTTCTGGTGCCTCCAGATGTTCCTTGGATTGTGGCCGCATCATCCCAGTCTCTGCCTCTGTCTCCACGTGGCCTTCTCCCTTGTGTGTCTGTGTCACTTCTCATCTTCTAAAGACACCAGTCATTGGACTGGAGCCCACCCTACTACGGTATGACCTCGCTTTAACTAATGATATCTGCAAAGACACCGTCTCCAAATAAGGTCAGATTTCCAGGTACCGGAGGTTAGGACGTGGATGTATATTTTCGGGGGACACAATTCAACCCACAACAGACCCTCCACCAAGCAGGTCCACTGGCCCTCAGTGAGGCCCTAGCTCCCTGAGAGGTGCAGTGATTTGCCCTGCCTTCACTCAAGCACATGGGGGCACAGCCTAGTGTGAGTGTGGTCTTCACTGGGCACAGAGCCGAGGGTTTGTGGACGTGCACTGCGGGCCCCTGGTGTCCCTGCCTAGGCTTGCTGCCTCCCAGGCACCCCGCAGTGCTCCCCTGTGAGAATCATTCCGACCCCTCCTCCGTCCGGCTGGGGAGGCACTCCCAGCCCCATGCTGCAGATGAGAAAATTGAGGCCAAGAGGTTACAGATTTGCCTATGGTCCCTTGGCTGGAGAGCAGCAGTCCAGGGGTTTGGGAAGTAGGAGGGTGGGCACAGACACAGGCTGTCAGCCTTACAGCAACCCTGGTGGAGTAGGTTGAATGGTGTCCCCCAAACATGTATGTCCAAGTCCTAACCCCTGGAACATGTGACTGTGACCTTTGGAAAAAGGGTCTTTGGAGGTGTGACTAAGTCAAAGATCTTGAGATGAGATTGTCCTGGAGTTGGGTGGGCCCTGAATCCAGTGATTGGTGTCCTTCTAAGAAGGCCGTGTGAGGGTAGAAGCAGAGATTGGCGTGATGGAGCCATAAGGCAAGGAACACCAAGGATTACCAGCAGCCACCAATGTTTAAATTGAGGTGAAATTCACATAACATAGAATCCACCATTTTTAAGTGAATAATTCAGTGACATTTAGTGCATTCACAATGTTGGACAACTGTCGTGTGTGTCTAGCTCTGGAACATTTTTATCATCCCCAAGGGAAAACCCGTCCCCATTAGCAGTCACTCCCTACACCCCCCCTGCAGCCCCTGGTGACTCCTAATCTGCTGTATCTATGGATTTACCTGTTCTGGACATTTCATATAAGTGGAATCCTACACTGTGTGGCCTTTTGTGTCTGGCTTCTTTCACTCAGCCTGATGTTTTCGAGGTTCATCCACGTCGTATCCTGTGTCAGTGCTTCTTTCCTTTTTATGACTGATTAATATTCCATGGTATAGCCGGACCACATTTTTTCTATCCCTTCGTCCGTTTAGTTGTTTCTGCCTTTTGGCAGTCGTGAACAGTCCATCCACGGTTTGTAAATGTGTTTACATATGACCTTCAGTCTCCCCACTTCTGTCTCTGTCCGCCGGTTCTAGCTGTGGGACTGTCCGACCTCTGGGGACATGTGGTGGCACCACCGTGAGGTTTAAAGTGTCAGAAGTTCATGCCTGTGGTGGGTTTGGGGCAATGTTTCCAGTAGTGGGCTTGGTACCTGCTGGACGGAGGACCTTGTGGGGAACTCTGGAAGGCCGGGGCATGTGCTCATCTGTTCGGTGTCTTTTGCCTCTGGGCCCTTTGTTTGGGGGCAGGGGGTGCCTAAGAGGGCTGTGTGACCTGGATGCTCAGAGGGGCCTGTTAGTGAGAGGAGTGTGGGGCCCTGATGGAACTAGACGGTCCCCAAGTAGCCTCTGTCCCCTCAGAGCCCCCAGAAGGCAGATCGTGAGTCAGTGCGTCAAGGGCGATGGCGTCCATTGTTGCCCAGTGGGAAGCATGGCAGTAATGTGGGTGCCCTGGTGGCCTCCTCAGGGCTCCGTTGTCCACTTTGCAAGGTGAGAGGCCGAGATGACGGAGCAGTGACAGCTATTAGGTCTTAGACTGAGGGAGTGGTTATGTGGTCTGTAGTTCTTTGTGCTTGCTGGAGTTCAACTTCGTTTTCAAGTTAAAAGAGGTAATAGGGCACCATCTGTGCGAGGGAGAGGGGTTCAGGACCCGCCCACCAGCCTCAGCTTCCCCTGGGAAGGGGAGATGGCTGCATCTGTCCTGGCTTGGGCGATCTGTGGGTATGAGTGTCTTGGGCTGCTGTAACAAGTACTACTGACTGGGGGGCTTCAAACAGCAGGACTTTATTCTCTCACAGCTTTGGAGGCCAGAAGTCTGAAATCAAGGTGTCAGCAGGGCCATGGCTCCCTCTGAAAGTCTGGGGGCAGAGTCTTCCTTGCATCTTCCAGCTTCTGGGAGCTCCCCCGTTCCTTAGTGTGTGACGGCATCACCTCAGTCTCTGCCTCATCTCCATGTGGCCTTCTCCCTGTGTGTGTCTCCTCTTCTGTCTCTTATAAGGACACTTGTCATTGGATTTAGGGCCCACCTGGATAACGCAGGAAGATTTCTCCATCCCAAGATACTTTCCTTAATTACATCTGTAAAGACCCTCTTTCCAAATAAGGTCAAAGTCACAGGTTTCTGGGGTGAGGATGTGGACTTAAGTTTTTAGGGACATAAGTGAACCCACTGCATGTGCCTGAGCTGACCCACATCAGGTGCTTGGTCGGCACCTGGTGGGATGTGGGAAGGTGCCGTTTAGGTCTTGCTGTCACCATCTTCATTGCCCTTGTCAGTTAGGGGCTTCTGACCCTGTCGCCCACCCAGCCCTGCCTTGTGTCACCCCAGCACGCCTGCTCTGTCCCTTCTACCTCCCATGCCCTTTTGGTGGGCCTGCCCGGAGCTGGGGATGCCTCTCCGCATCCCCCAGGTACACTGGGTGGACGTCTGTGACTCACTGTCTGCATGTGAGATTGCGCTCCCACCACTCCCCAAGCCCCTTGGCCTGCGTGGGGGAAGCCTCCTCTCTGACCTCTGACCTCTGCGGGGCCTCTGCACCTCAAGCAGCCTCCCCTTCCCCTGCTCCGTGCAGCTGGGGCGTCTCTCCCCATGGCATCCAAGGGAGCCCCCCACCCTCACTGTCAGGATCATTGTGTTGGCCTGGTTTGGGGTTCATGTCAGTCTCTGGCCTGTGGAGGACGAATGTGGAGTGTTGGGTCCCCGCTTCAATCCCAGGTCGCCCCAGTCACCCTGGTTATGCGGTTTGCTGTGACCCTTCCTTTGACCTGGAGTTCCTCCCGTGTCCCATGGGGCATTTCTGGGGCTGCTGGCCACCCTGCAGCCTGCACACTCCAGCTCCTGTTCCCACTTGGGGATGTCCCTGGAAAGGGGATAGCCCAGCCTTCTCCCGGGTCAGTCTGCGCCTGCACGGACCAACCACAGAGATGGTCCAGAAATTGCAACAGAAGGTGGGTTCCCCATCATCCACCTCCAGCCCTGGGGGCGGGCGTGTGTCCCCTGCTCTTCTCTGGAGGATCCTGCCGTGCGGCTCGGGCTCCTCTCTCTGCAGCTCTGCGATGCTGCAGGAACATCCTTGTGCATAAATCTGCCTTTTGGACCCTCTTCCTCAAGAGAGCTTCCCAGAAGTGGGATTACAGGTCATAGGGCAGGAACATCGTTCAGGCTCCCAATGGATGCAGCCAAATGGCTCTGCAGATGCTGCCGGCCACCTGCCTCTCAGGGTCTGGGTCATTTCCTCTGTAGCTGACGTGTGCTGGGCGGGTCTGTGTGCCGACCTGGCTTCACCCCTCAGCCCCTGGGTGACAGTGGAGGAAATGAAGGAGAGAGCACGGCCTGGGGGCCCCAGGGGCTGCAGGCAGGGTTGGGGCTTGAGCTTTCAGGTGTTGCCATTATGGGATGGTTCTTAGTGTGGGACTCGAGGGGACACAGGATTGGGTGACTCTGATGGGTTGAAGAGTGTCCCCCCTCCCCCAAGTTCATGTTTAACCAGAACCTGCGAATGGGACCTTATTTGGAAGTAGGGTCTTTGCAGATCTCATCAAGTCACCGTGAGGTCATCCTGGAATAGGGTGGGCCCTGAATCCAGTGCCTGGGGTCCTTACAAGAACACAGCAGAGTCACATAGGGAGAAGGCCATGTGAAGACAGAGATAGAGATCGGGGTGACACATCTACAAGCCCAGGAACACCATGGACTTCCGAAAGCCACCTGCAGTCAGGAGAGAGGCCTGGGACAGATTCTCCCTCAGAGCCTCCGAAGGGTCCAACCCTGCTCACACCTTGATTTCAGACTTCTGGTTTCCAGAACGGTGAGGGAATAAATTCCTGTTTTTTAAACCAGTTTGTGATCATTTGTTACGGCAGCCCCAGGAAACTTGTATAGTGCCCCAGAGTGTGGGGTGGACATCGAGGGCCCTGGGGTCAGGGTTCCTGCTCCCACAGAAGCACCCTTCCCGCCGTGCCTCTCCATGTGATGATGAGGCTGCCAGGGGTCAGGAGTGTGCACTGTCCTGAACCACCACCCCACTCTTTTCTTTTCTTTCCTTTTTTTTTTTGTTACTAGGCAAGGAACTTTATTAACCTGGTTCCAAACATTATTCCCAGGCTTCTCCAGCTTAACTAGCTACACAGAATGAATTGTGGGTAAGCAAAACTGGGAAAGAACTGCAGCGTCTAAGGGGTTTGGACTTAAACATATCAGAGATCTAGATCTTATCAGCTCCAGAAATCAAGTAACGTTAGAACACAGTAATAGTAGAAATGGGCAGCTCCAAGTAACTTCTTCAAGCCTGATCTGCTTTCGAAGTTCACTTGATTATTCTGTTGGCCTCACTCTTGGAAGCCCCTCTGGCCTCGAGCCCCCCAGCCCTGGGGCCTCCCCCCAGAGCCTCCTGCTGGGCCCAGGCTGAGTAGCCCCCCTGGAGGCCGGGAGAGCTTCCTGAGGTCACAGGTGAAACCAGGTGCGTTTGGCTATTTGGAAGGGGCCTCACTGTGTGCGAGGCTCGGCCACGTGCCTTGGGGGAGGCTCAGCCACGCTGTGGGGACCTGCTGCCCAGACAGATGGGGTCAGGGCTGGCGCTTGTGTGCGGGCCATCCTGTGCCTGTGGGGCAGTCGGCCTCCTCTCCCATGGACGCCAGGCTGTGGAACAGGGGAGCAGCATCTCCAGTTGGCCCTGCTGGCAGCACTGGGCTTTGCCTTTGGGCTTGCAAAGCATGGCTCCCCTGCTTCCCACTTGGGGCCCCTCACACCTCTCTAGGACCTGTCAGGGCTTGTGGAGGGCAGGGGTAGGAGAGCAAACACTGGGCCCTCCTGGCCTGCTGCACACACCCTCCCTGCTGACTCCCACCCTCTGAACCTGACGGTGACGGGCTGTGTCCCTGCAGTCAGTATGTGGTGAAGGGGTTGGGGGCAGTCACGTTGCTGAGGCCCCTGCTCACTTGATCCCACCCCAGCCTGCTGGGATGCGGTGCCCAGGTGCAGGCCAGAGGGAGGTGTGCAGCTCCAGCGGAGCTTTGTGCCCAGTAAGACCCCGTGTCCCTGTTGTCCCACCTAGTGCAGCCCCTAGAACCTTGGGGTGGGATTGGCATAGTGTTGGGGAAGGGTGCCTTGAGGACCTTCCAGGGGCGTGTCTTGGGGGGCCCTTCTGCAGCTCCCAGGGTGCCGAGACCGCCCCGCCTGGCGAGTCCACTATGGTGTCACCAGCCCCTGGGTCTCCAGCTGGGCGTTCACGGCCTCCCTGTGCTGTCACGGACTGGGCACCTGTGCTTCCCTCCCCACCACTCTGCAGTAACTGCCCATCAGAGCTGGCCTGACCTTGTCTTCCCTCTCTTCCTGGGCTTCCACTTCTGCCCCTAATCTGCCCTCTGCCTAGACCCTTACTTCTTCACCCTGGAGTATCACCTTGAGGGTCCCCATCATCGACCTTCCCCGATCATCCATTCTCAGGGCCCCCACCTCCCCCAAGCTTGGCTCTGAGTGGCCCTGCCTCCTCTCTGGGCCCCCAGAGTTAGCTTCCTAGGGCTCCTGTAGCAAAGTATCTTAAGCTGGGAGGCTTAAAACAACAAAAGTCTCTCCTGGGCATATATCCAGAAAAGATGAAAACGCTAATTTGAAAAGATACATGCACCCCAATGTTCGAAGCAGCACTATTTACAATAGCCAAGATACGGAAGCAACCCATGTGCCCATTAACAGATGATTGGATTAAGAAGATGTGGTATATTTATACAATGGAATACTACTCAGCCATAGAAAAGAATGAAATAATGCCATTTGCAGCAATGTGGATGGACCTAGAGATTATCATACTAAGTGAAGTAAGCCAGAGAAAGATAAATACCATATGACATCACTTATATGTGGAGTCTAAAAAAATAATACAAATGAATTTACAAAGCAGAAATAGACTCACAGATATAGAAAACAAACTTCTGGTTACCAGAGGGGAGGGGGAGGGATAAATTAGGAGTTTGGGATTAACAGATACACACTACTATATATAAAATAGATAAACAGCGACTTCCCTGGTGGTGCAGTGGTTAAGAATCCACCTGCCAATGCAGGGGACACAGTTTTGAGCCCTGGTCCAGGAAGATCCCACATGTCGCAGAGCAACTAAGCCCATGTGCCACAACTACTGAGCCTGCGCTCTAGAGCCCGTGAGCCACAACTACTGAGCCGGTGAGCCACAACTGCTGAGCCCACGTGCCACAACTACTGAAGCCTGCGCACCTAGAGCCCGTGCTCTGCAGAGGCCACCGCAATGAGAAGCCAGCGCACCTGGATGAGGAGTAGCCCCCACTCGCCGCAACTAGAGAAAGCCCATGCACAGCAACGAAGACCCAACTCAGCCAAAAAATAAAAAATAAAAAAAGAAAATAAACAACAGGGACCTACTATACAGCACAGGGAACTATATTCAGTATCTTGTAATAACCTACAATGGAAAAGAATCTGAAAAAGAACAGCTGTATATATATTTGTGTAACTGAATCACTTTGCTATACACCTGAAACTAACACAACATTGTAAATCAACTCTACTTCAATAAAAAAGTTGTTTTGGAAAAGAAAAGAATTTAATAACAATACAAGGATCAAAAAATACCAAGCAGATTCAAAACAAAAACAAACAAAAAAAGAGAAAAACCTCCCCGGAAATCTACTCCCTCATAGTTCTGGAGACGAGAAGTCCCAGATCAGGGTGTGTGCAGGGTTGGATCCATCTGTGGGCTCTCAGGGGGAGTCTGTCCCAGGCCCCTCTCCCGGCTCTGGTGGCTCCTTGTAACCCTTGGCTGTAGCTGCATCCTCCGATCTCTGCCTTCACCTTCACACGGCCTTCTCCCTGTCTGTCTGTGTTCAGTTCTTCGAAGAGCACTAGTCGTTGGATTTAGGGATCTCCCGAAATCCAGGATGACCTCATCTCAAGAGCCTGAACTCATCACAGCTGCAAAAACTATTTTCAAACAAGGTCATATCCTGAGGTGCCAGGTGGGCATGCAGCCCCCGTATAGTGGCTGAGCCGATTCACCCTGGGCTGTTCCTGCTACTCTGTGCTGTCTTGCACGTGCCCCCACCCGGCCCCCCACCTGTGACCCTGGTGAACAGGCACATGACTTTACATTTGGGCCACTGATTCTGGAAACGCCAGCCGTGATTGTCCACCCATCACATCTCTGTCTTCAGCAGCCCCAGAGCAGCACGCACCACTTGTCACCTCTGCCTCACTGACTCCCGGGACAGGTCCAGAGAAGAGCCTTCCTCACAGGCCACCCCACCCTGCACCTTGGGGGCTCCTGCTGGGAGAGTCCTGGGGTCTCTGGGCTTCACCTGGGCCTGGCTAGCTGTGGGTGTTCACAGAGGACTCAGGGTGTGGGGCGGTCTGGGCTTCCCAATTCCAGATACAGCTGTTGGAAATTCCCTGGTGGTCCAGTGGTTAGGACTCTGTGCTTCCACTGCAGGGGGTGTGGGTTCGATCCCTGGTCAGGGAACTAAGATCCCACATGCCATACGGGGCAAGTAAGCCTGCAAACCGCAACTACTGAACCCGTGCGCTCTGGAGCGCCACAACTAGAGAGAAGCCCGCGTACCTCAATGAAGAGCCTATGCGCTGTGACTAAGACCCGACGCAGCCACATAAATAAATAAATATTAACAAAACACAACAACAGATACAGCTGTCGATAGTTGCTTCCTCAGGGATGGGAGCTGGTCCCTGAGGCACCTACGGAGGCCAGGCAAGCAGGGCTCCAGCTGTCAGGGCCTATTGGCCCACCAGACAGACACAGGCCGGCAGCTTATCTGTGAGAGGGTGCTGCGGACCGAACTGTGTTCCGCAGTTTCCTGTGTGGAAGCCCTAGCCTCCAGTGTGACCCTATGTGGAGATGGGGCATGCAAGAGGTGATTGAGGTGAATTGAGGTCATAAGGGAGGGTTCCTGATCTGATAGGACAGGTGTCCTTGTAAGAGGGAGAGAGAGACTTCTTGCTGAACACACCCCAAGGAAAGGCCACGTGAGGACACTGGGAAAAGGCAGCATTCTGCAGGCCAACAACAGGGCTCTCACCAGAGGCTGTGCCGGCACCCTGATCTCAGACTCCAGCCTCTGAAACTCTGAGAAGTACACATCTGCTGCTTAAGCCACCCAGTCTGTGGTATTTTGTTACAGTGGCCCGAGTTAATACAGAGGGTTATTTTGGAAGTAAGGGGTCAGGGTAGGCTTCTTGTCATGTTCGAGCTGAAACCCAAAGGATGAGAAGGAGCTCCATGGAAGGTTCCAGAAAAGGGTGAGGTGGGTGCAAGGGCCCAGAGGCAGGAGGCAAGGGAGGGCCTCGTGGGCCACCGGGAAATTGAGGTTTGCCAGGAAAAGAGCCTGGATTGTAACCGAGGCCCCGTCCTGTTTCCCAGGTGACCTCAGGGCGAGCCAGTCATTCCCCCCGGGCCTCAGTTTCCCCCCTTGTAGAACGGAGGTGAAGCCATGTCTCCCCATCTCAGGGCTGCTTCAAGGCCCCACCCAGAGTGGGTGCCTGGCTGGCGGGCAGGGGAGAGAGGCCCCCCAGGAGCCAGCTGTGCTGCACTCAGACCCCAAGGGACCCTTCCTACATCCCAGCCCGACCGTCTGTGCTCAACAACTGCCACCAACGAGGGAAACAAAACATGCTCAGAGCGGACCCTCTGATTCAGCCGGGGATGGGGATTTGGCAGCGGCAGCAGAGCCTGATTAAAGGCATTCCGAGGCGCACTCGGTGTTTGTGTATCTGGTTCTGTATTTACACTTTGGGAACGAGTGAGGAGGCAGCTGGGGAGTGTCTCAGTCGGCCAGGGGGCCGGGGGCCGGGGTGACTCAGCCTGGAATCCACGCTCGGCCACATGCCTGTGATGCTTTCATTCATTCCCGGGTTCATTCATTATTCCTTCCCGTGCTCGGTAGACGTGTAATGAGAAACTCCAGTGTACCGGGCACACTTCGTGGGGGCAGCCTGGCTCTCCTCACTGTGGAGCTGTCAGTTGGCGTGGGGGCCCATGGTGAGGTGGGACTGGGGCAGCAGCAAAGTTAACAACAGTGAATTATTACTATTTTTGGCCGTACTGCACGGCTTGCAGGATCTTAGTTCCCCGACCAGGGATTGAACCCGGGCCCTTGGCAATGAAAGCACAGAGTCCTAACCACTGGACCACCAGGGAATTTCCAACAACAGTGAATTAAAAATGTACCAAAAGCCGAAATGTAAGAGCTCAATCTATAAAATTCCTAGAAGGAAGCATAGGTGTAAATCTTCCTGGACTTGGGTTAGGTGATGGAGTTTTAGATGTGACACTAAAAGCACAAGCAAAAAAAAAAAAAAAGATTAATTGGAGCATATGAGCATTAAAAACTTCAATGCATCAAAAGACTGTCAAGAAAATGAAATATTTGCAAACCATATAGCTGATAAGGGATTAAGATCCAGAATATATAAAGAACTCTTATAACTCAACAAGAAAAAGACATACAACCCAATTTTTTTAAAAGGCAAAGGACTTGAATAGACCTTTCTCCAAAGAAGATGTACAGTGACCGATAAGCACATGAGAAGATGCTCAACATCACTAGTCATCAGGGAAATGAAAATCAGAACCGAAATGAGAGACCACCTCCCACCCATCAGGATGGCTACTATCAAAGCAACAGACACTAACAAGTGTTGATGAGGATGTGGGGAAATTGGGACCCTCGTGCCCTGCTGGTGGGAATAGAAAATGGTGCAGTAGCTGTGGGAAACAGTCTGACAGTTCCTCAACAAGAGAAATACGGAGTTACCATATGATCCAGCAGTTCTCCTTGGAGGTACATACCTGAGAGATTTGAAAACAGGGACTCAGATACTTGTACATGCACATCCATGGCAGCACTAGTCACAGTCACCAAAAGGTGGGACAACACACGTGCGTTAATAGATGAATGGACAAAATGTGGTCCATCCATGCGGTGGAATATTACTCAGACATAAAAAGGAATGAAGCTCTGACACGTGCTGCCATGTGGAGAAACTCTAAAAACACCATGCTGAGAGAAGCCAGAGACAGAGGGACAGATAGTGTGTGATCCCATTTATATGAAATATCAAGAACAGGCAAATCCATAGACACAGAAAGCAGATGAGTGGTTGCCGGGGCTCTGGGTGGGGGGATGCGGAGCAACTGCTAATGAGCGCTGGGTCTCTCTTGGGGTGATGGGAATGTTCTGGACCTAGCTAGACGTGATGGTTCCACGACACTGTGAATGTACTAGATGGTACTGAATTGTACAATTTCAAAGGGTTCATTTTATGTTGTGTGACTTTTATTTTGATAACAAAGAAAAAAAATGTTTAAGAAGGGAGAAGAGTGGTTCCGGGCCTTCCTGGTTGGGTACCTGTGCAGGCACAGCCGTCTCTCCCAGAGCCCCAGGTTTCCAGTCCTTTGCAGAGCGGGCAGGAGAGGTGTGGGGAGAGACGGCACAACCCACAGATGTTGTGAATGGAGCCCGGGAGGGGCCGTCTCCCCTCCCCAAACTCACGTCTGGTGCGTGAGCTAAGACCAGGCAGGCACTTGGGGCCAGGCCTTGGAAGGAACCTGGAGGGACACAGCCAGACTAACTGGGGTGCACACACCTCTCAGGGACTGCTGGCCCCAGAAAATGCACTGGCAGCTCCACGTGACTCAGAATCAGACCCTTTCAGGGGCTCTCCGGGGCTCCCTCCACAGGCCCCTACTGCTGCTGGAATACTTGGAGAACCTGATGAAGCCCTGGTCTCTCCCTCCCAGGGAATAACCCCCAAAGGTGACCCCTCTGCTGTTGGCAGCCTCCTGAGGACTCCACCTAGGGGATCCCTGAGGGGCAGTGCTCAGGCCAGGGTGTGCGAATCCCCTGGGGTCCTGCTCAGCACTCAGGTCCCAGAAGGATCCTGCACTTGAGATGGGATTTGCTATCCACCTCCCTCTCACGAGTGGCTCTTTGACTGTGTACTTGCGAAACTGTCTGTTCTTCCTTGGGCCTCAGTTTCCCCGGAGTCGGGGGGTGGGCTGTCCCATGTGGGTGCAGGAGAAACATTGTCCCTGCCTGGGATTCTGAGCACATCAAACAGTTAGTTGTTCCTGCATTCACATGTTCATCTGTTATCTGGTCTCTCAGTCCCCATGTGAGTGCCAAGCTACTCCATTGTGCCAGGGTCCTTGCAGGGCTGACAGTCTAATGGGAGGAGATAGACCTTGGTCAGGTGGTTTCGGATAGTGAGCCGTGGAAGGAGGTGACCCCATGGGGGAGAGGTGCACAGTGTTGGGCTGGCCCCGTGGGAAGAGCCTTCTGGAGGAGGGAGGGCCAGTGCAAAGGCCCTGAGGCAGTTACCTCAGCTGGTAGAACACAGTGTTTGGGGGAGAGCAGAGGGCCAGATAGTGCAGGCCTTCGTGGTGAGAGGGGGAAACAGGTCTGCTGAGAGCTCACAGCTCCTCTCTGGTGCTCTGCTGCAGCCCCCATGCCTGCCCTGGCTTTGCAGGACAGAGCTCAGCCTTCAGCTCCTCCCCTTAATTTCATTAGAAGCTTGGCCAGTTGCCATGGTGGTTGCTGATGGGCCTGACCGAGGCCAGCTCCTTCTAGACGGCGAGGCCTGGGAGGGGTTGGCAGATGGGAATTTGCTGTATCCTGTGGGGGTCCCAGAGGATGGGGGCTGCCCTGGAGAAGTGACTGCATCTGCCATGCTATGCCTTCCCAGGGCCATGGGCCCCCATTCTTCCCCGGCCTTGTGGCCCCCACTCCTCCCAGCCCCTTGGATGCTGCCAGGATCGGGGGGGTTGTGCCCAGTAGGGATGTGGACACACACTGGGGATGTATGCTGTGCTGGGCAACTCTGTCCCTGTGGGGTCCTGTCAGCAAGGGGGTTGGGAGAGGCTGGAGAAGCCACCCATTTATATACGGTTCTGTAGGGGGAGTGGGGGTCGGGTGGGGGAGAAGGACTTTGTATGGGGGTGGGAGGGCTGGTCCTCACTCAGGCTGTGTCAGGGGCTGGGGCAGGGGAACCCTGTGTGGAAATGAGGGGCCCAGGGCGAAAGCAGGACCTAAAGTGGCTTTTTATAGTGAGACTTGTGCTGGATCCCCATTGACAGAGCCGAAATGGTTGGGTTGATGCTCTGACTATAAGCTCCCAGAAGAGCTGGCGTGCTCTGATCTGTGATGTGATGTGGCCTCTGTGACACTCTGCAGTCCCAGCCACCCGCTGGTCCACAGGGTTACGTGAGAGTCAGATTCCAGGAGTGGAGTCTATGCCCCACTTGGCCACTTCTGAGCTCAATGGCCCTGGGCAATTCCCTTGCCTGCTGAGTCTCAGTTTTCCCATCTGGAAAGTGGAGTGTGCTGGTAACCTCCTCAAAGGGCCTGTCTTATTACTATTTTTTTTCTTTTCTTTTCTTTTTTTTTTTTTTGGCCTCGCTGCACGGCTTGTGGGATCTTCCCCGACCAGGGATTGAACCTGGGTCACTGCAGTGAAAGCCTGGAATCCTAACCACTAGGCCACCAGGGAACTCCCAAAGGGCCTGTCTTAGGTTGAATTGTGTCCCCTCAAAAGATGTGTCCTGGGGACTTCCCTGGTGATCCAGTGGTTAAGACTTTGCACTTCCACTGCAGGGGCCACAGGTTCGATCCCTGGTCGGGGAACCAAGATCCCCCATGCCTCATGACGCCCCCCACCCCCAAAAAAAGATATGTCCACGTGCTCACCCCTGGAACCTGGGAATGTGACCTTACTTGGCAGGAGGGTCTTTGCAGGTGTAATTAAGGGTCCCAAGATGAGATTAATGCTAAATTAGGATGGGCTCTGAATCCAATGACAGGTATCATTCTAAGAGAAAGGAGAGGGGGATTTGAGACACGGACACAGAGGGGAAGGCCATGTAGAGACAGAGGCGGAGATCTGAGTGAGGCAGCTGTGAGCCAGGGATGCCTGGAGTCCCTAGCCGCACCCCCCACCAAAGCCGGGAGGGGTCTGGGACGGATCATCCCTCAGAGCCTCTGGAAAGAACCAACCCTGTCCACACCTTGATTTTGGACTTCCACCTCTTGAACTGTGAGGGAGGGAATTCCTGTTGTTATAAGCCACCCAGTCTGGTAATTTGTTTTGGTCGCCTCAGGACACTTGAGACAGGGCAGTTGTGATGCTTAAATGTGCTGAGACTTGAAAAGAGCTCTGTGGCCCATGGCGGGGGCTCAGGGGTGCAGTCTGCAACACTCGGGGTGGGAGAGTGGCTCAGAGGGTGCCTAAGGTCTGTGCTGTGCTTCCTGGTCATCTGTCGTGTCCCCATCGGCCTCAACCCTGAAACACCTCTGACCCCTAGGGTGTGGCGCCACGTCGTTGGTTGGTTGGTTCACATCTGAGAGCAAGAGGATTTGAGAGACACGAACTGGACTGTTCTGGAAAGACCTGGGGCTGCAGGATGCTGGTGGGAGGCAAGGCCAGACATGCAGCAGCACTTCCTGGGGGTCCGACGTGGCCCCATGCCGTGCTGGCGCCAGACACGTTGTGACCAGTAGACCGTGAATCTCGGGAGCCCGCCACCTGGTGGGTACAGGATGGGGATGGTGGACAGGGTTCATGGGCCAGGCATTTTGGATGGGGCAAACGTGGCTAGACAAACCAAGGGCCCCATGGAAAAGGCCTGGGTCGGTCAGTAGTGCTGTCATTTTTCTCCCTTTTGACCCAGTAAAGGAAGAGGGTAGCTTTAGGGGAAGCTGGGCAGGGTGATTCCGGAACTCCCTGTGCCATCTTTGCAGTTTTTCTGTGAACCGAAAACTTGATTAAAAACAACAACAACAAAGCCAGAGGCCAGTGTGAAGGTGGCTTGGGGGGGCCTGCTCCTTGGGGGGGGTGTCAGAGAGGCCCCCCCAGGGTAGGTGTGGAGGGAGAGCTGTCACAGGCTGAGGCCCTGGGGGGGCGTCACAAACTCGGGGTGCTTTGGGGTCAGGTGGCCAGAGGAAATGAAGAGTGGGGAGAGCAGAGGGCAAGGAGGCCACAGTGAAAGCGTGGGTGATGGGGCATCTGCCTGCCCTCAGCATCTGGAGTGGGGTCCACTCTCACAGTCGGGGAGCCTGGACTTGGACCCCAGGCTGTCTGACCCACAGGCCAAAAGCAAGGGGGAGCCTGGGAGTCACAGCTCCTTTGAGCCGGTGGGCCTTGTCCAGGCTTCACTGACCTGTCTGCGCCTGCCTCTGCCAAAACCCATGAGGATGGGGTGAGGGGAAGGGGCGGCCCAAGCCTCCTGAGGGCATCAGGAGTTATGCTGGTGTCCTGAAAAGTTCTTATATGGCCTCCAAATGGGACTGTCACCTGGCTGGTGAAAGTCAGCTCCTGAGAGCGGGAACAGGGGTGTTCATTCATTGATTCATCCATTCACTCGTGTGTTCTGTGTTTCTTTGTTCCACAAGCAGGTGCTGCTGAGTGTTAGACCCTGGCTTGGATGCCAGGTTTATGGCGAGGTTGGGGGTAGGGTAGGGTAGGAAGTGCCATTGAGGGGGTACAGAGTGAGGACCGCTGGGTGGAGGGATGCACGAGGGACTGTGGCTTGACAGCGGGAAGAGGCATGAACTTCAACGTCAGGCAGCTTGTTAGACCCTGACTGGTGGTGTCACTCTGCTGTCCTCCTTGTGGAACCTCTGAGGCATCAGGTCCATGGGTAGAGCCCAGGCTGGCACCTCCTCACCCCAGGACCTTACTCTTGGGGTTTCCTGGCCAGGCCGGGGATGGCAGTCAGCCCCTGCAAAAGTCAAGGGGGTCCCTAAGACCACCTTCACAGCTGACACCAACTGCAGAATTTGAGGGTTCCCAAGACTACATTCAACTCGGCAGTGCACTGTAAGGACTCAGAAGTCACTGGAAACCATCATACGGTCACGATCTATTATGGTGAAAGGACACAGATCACAGTTGGCGTGGGGCGGCGGCCGGGAGACTTCCAAACACAGGGCTGCAGGTTGTCCCTTCCCGTGGAATCACATGGACAGTGCTTGCTTCTCCCAGCACCAGTGTGTGATGACATACATGGGGATTGTCAACCAGGGATGGGCCCCAAGCCTTGGTGTCCAGGGTTTTTCTTGGGGTTCGCCGCGCAGACTCTGCTGACTGCTGTCTCCAGCTGCTGCAGAGGGTGAGCTGGTATTGCATTGGCCTGAGACCTCCACCCGCAGTCACGCTGTTGGCATAGATACCCAGCGTGGCCCGAGGACCTAGGCAAACAGAGACACTCTATCAGGCAGGGCTTTCACTTCCCAGGAGCTGGGGGCAAAGGTCAAACTGCCCTGGGCCAGGTCAACTCTCCTGCACAGCCCCACATACAACTGAGGGTGAGCACAGGGGTCCCCCAAAGAACGAGTGGAGCCCCGTACTGTGTCCACTCCAGAGGCCGCACCACAAAGCCTGACATTCCCAAAGCACAGTGGATGGGGGTTGGGAACCATCAAGGGAAAGAAAGCCTCCGCCGGAGGGCTGCTGTTGCAGCAGCGCACAAGCCGTGAGCAGCCTGTCCCCAGTCTGGGCTCCCTCTGGCCCGGAACGTGGCGGCTTTGCAGAATACTTTCCTGGATGCTGCGGTTTCCAGAGCTGGCAGTTCAGCCTGTGACAGAAGCACGTGTGTTATAAGCACTTCCTGTATCACACACCTGGCGTTTGTGCACACACGCTCACCTGGACCACCCACTCTAGACATGGGGAAACTGAGGCCCAGAAGGGGGCTGTAGCTCCCTAGGGCCACATGGTACTCTGGAGGTGGTTCTTGAGAGGTGGATGTAAGGCGACTTCCTGCCACGTGGCTCAGACACAAGAAGGGGCTGTGGGGGGCAGGTCTCGGGTCCAAGGTAACCCGTGCCCATCGCCCATCCTGCTTGGCCTCCCCACCTCTCCTGATCGGGGGCCAGCCTATTTCATCTCGTGCAACCGCAGGGAGGGACACAGTGGGGTGTTCACGGTGAGCGTCTCCAGCCATTGGAGACAGAGCCTGGGCCGGACCCTACAGATGCCTGAGAACCACCCGCGGAGGAACGGAGCAAGGTCAATCTCCCTCCTGGCTCCACCGCAGCTCGCAGGAAACAGCTGTTTACCTGGGTGAGGTGCTCGGCCGGGCGAGCAGCCAGTTCCCGAGCTTCACTTCTCCCTCCGGTGTCGGAGGCCCCCCAGGAAGCCGGGACTGGTGTGGGAGAGCCGGGTGGTGTGGGCGGACAGCAAACGGAGCGCTGCCAGGAGCTGTTTGTGAGGGAACGTGAGCCGGTCTTGTTGTGTACACAGCGTCGACCCTAGCAACCGCCCCAGCCGGCTGGAGCGGACACCCACCTCTCCCCGGCTGCCCAGCTGCCACCCCTTCGTGACAGCACCTGCATCCCAGCCTGGGCAGACGGACGGGCTTTGGGGACCTGGCTGAGGGCCTAGGGCCACCAGTGGTGTCAACCAGGTCACGAGCATCTGCTATTCCTGGCAAAGTGGAATCGATGCTCCAGCGAGGAAAGGCCAGGTCCCAGCCCCGCGCCAAGGCAGCCGTGGCTGGTCAGGGAGCCCCGGACTCCTGGTTCTGAGGCCTGGCCCAGCAGGATGAATCCCCCACGCAAGTGATGGGCAGAGGACTGTGCAGGGATGCAGCCACCCCAGATGAAGGCTCTGTAATGCGTGAGGCTGGCGGGACAGGCAGAAGGAGCCTGGGGGCTTGGGCAGGACTCCTTAGAACTCAGGCGGGGTCTGGCAGACCCTCTCGCCCTGTGTGTGCTGTCAGAGGGATTGTACATGCTGCACTTTGAAAGCCAGCACTGCACTTCTGAGCTGGCCTCTCTGATTCAGGCCAGTGGAAAGGCAATTTCTCCTGTGTCCGGGCGTAAATTCGCAGCCTCTGGCCCACACCCCAGGAACGCAGCCTTTGGCGTGATAAGAAATGGTTCCCCCGGGGGGGTGAGGGGCCTCCTGCACAGGCTCCAGGCTCCAGGTCCACTTGATACTCTTGCTTAATCACAAATTGTCTGAGTCAGCTGGCGACGCCCCCTCAAGTTCATGGAGGCAGCACCCCCAGGGCGAGTTTCCCTGCCTGGGGAGGGCCACCTGGGCGTCTCGGGTCTCTGATTCTGCTGGTTTTGGTGGAGAGAATCATGGCTCCTTTGAGAATCTGAGTTATGGGGTTGCCACACCCTCTGTGCCTGGTGCCACTGACTCCACTACTTGGGGCCCTCGGGAATGGCGCTCCACAGGGTGTGCTCAGGAACCACCACCACCCCCGCTCCCCCTACGCTATAGCTGTCGGTTTCTCTCTTGCAGCTCCAGCTCCAAAAGTCCCAGTACCTGCAGCTGGGCCCAAGCCGTGGCCAGTACTATGGCGGTTCCCTGCCCAACGTGAACCAGATTGGGAGCGGCACCGTGGATCTGCCCTTCCAGGTAAGCCCCCATTCCTCTCCCACACCACCTCCCACCTGGAGTGTGTTGCAGTCTGGGCCCTGGCCACAGAGCAAGAGAGCGTGCATGACAGCCTGTGAACAGCTGGGGTCACCAGACAATTGCCGCCGCCCACCCAGCCCCCACCTACTCCTTCCCCTGGGATGGCCTGGCCAGGCCTCACCCGGATCCCCCCTGCCCATCCTCTGTCAGCAGAGCCTGCAGAGAGGCCGAGGTCTGGCTGTGAGTGTTTCGGCAGCCGCTACACCTGTTGGCCGGCTGTGCGGCAGCGGGAACCGCTCAGGGCCTCTGGGGCTTGGCTCCGTCCCGCTTCAGTAATCCGCAAGCCCAGCAATTCTCAGAAGGAGGCCCCTCAGCCTGACCCCACTTGTCTGCAAACGTTTTCTGGCAGAGACCCACACAGCACGGCTCCCGCAGGCCGCATAGCTGCCGCGCACGTCCTTATCATAAATAAGAACAGATAAGGTCCACCGCCTGCCCGGTGCAGGGCCGGCCTCTTCTCCCGGGCCATGTCCCTCGACCCTGGTCTGCAGGTGGAAGTGGGGGCACGGTGGGCCCAGGAGCTGGGCTGATAGCTGGGCCCCCCCCACTCCAGCACAATGTCTGGACTCTGCAGGGACAGGTCCACCGAACAGCCACGCACTTGTCCCGTTGCTGGGACAGAGCCCCAGAAACAGCCATGTCCGTTAGCATGTTGACAGGCCAGGTGGAGCTGGGTCGGTCTCACAGGGATCTCAGTCCCCACCCACCCCGCAGTCATTCCCTAGCTTGTACTCCTCCCACACTGCTGCTGGGATGTGGCAGGGTACCAGCCCAGGGTCCCACAGGCTGGCTTGGGATCCGGCTGGCTCAGCTCTGAATCCCCAGGGCCTCTTGGAGCACGGCCCTCCTCAGATGGCCTCCACATCAGAGCAGATAGATGCATGGGGCTGTCATGCTGATCTTGACATGCTCCAAAAGCTTCACCTCTTTGTCAGGGCCCTTTCTAGTTTGGGTTTTCTCCTCTCCTCCCTGGCTCCCCTCTTCCTCTGTTTCCCCATCCCCTCCTCCATCAAGGACAGTGTCTCTCTGGGCATCCCCAAGCTTGGCCCTGCCTGAGGCCACTGTAGAGCCCCCGAGGGCCGAGGGTGCATGGGGGCCTGTTGGGCTTCCCACTGGGGGGCCAGGCGAGGCAGGAGTGTCTCAAAGTCTTGGTTCTTTGCATTTTCAGCCCAGCGGATATCTGGGGGAGGCTCTGGCAGCGGCTCCTGTCTCTCTGGTAAATGAGCCCCTGGGCTGAGGCCTCGGCATCCCCGGCACGTGTGCGGGCGCTGGGTATTCCTGTGCGGCCGCCCCCGTGGCCCAGCGGGAGGTGTCCCGTCTGCCAAACGGAAGCAGATTCGCTCTGCACCCCCTTGTCTGGGGAAGTGCATATGTTCGCGTCGAGAGACCCCTTTCCTGGGGGATCCTAGCATGCGTGCCAACGCTGCATGGTTCGTTCCTGTGACACATGCACACACGCGTGTGCGCGGATCCTAACTCGGCCTGGCGAGCTGGGCCCGAGCTTCTCTGTGCCTCTGGCTCTGCTTCAGCCGCCTTGGTTTCCCCTCTGGGCTTCCAGGCATCTCTGGGAGGAGATGAACGGCCCCTGTCCTCTGGCGTCTGTGCCTGGACAGTTCCTACCCTCCCTCGGTCACTGCTATCTCCCGGGCCCACAGCCTTTTGGAGGCAGAAGCACAGAAAGACCCAAGCTGGCAGCGTCCTTGCTGGGTCAGAGAAAGACGGGGTCCCCGGACGCCAGGGGTCCCCGGACGCCAGGGAGAGCAGTCAGCCCGGAATGCTCTCCGAGGTTTTCGGACAGGTGGAGAAGAGCAGTGAGCCAGCCAGTGGCAGTCTTCCGGAGGAAATTGCTTTTTGCCTGGCTGCCCAGACAAGACAGAAGGGCCCGAGGGCCAGATGGCCAGGTAGGAGGCTGGTAGCTGCATCCAGAGCTAGCTAAGGCTGCCAGTCTCACCCTAGTCAGATGGTGAGGGGCCCATGGCACCAGGGCTGGTGGAGAGCAGGCTCCTGGGGACCTCAGAAGCATGGAGCCAGGAGCGGGAGCCGGGCGTGACTGGGGGCCTCATGCCAGCCCCAGGTGCTGGAAGGGAGCCCCATCCAGCCAAGCTGTGGGCCAGGGCTCCGGAAAGTGCCTGCACTTGGCTGCCAGTGGTGCTGGGACAAGGCCGTGGGGGAGAGTGCGTGGGGGCCGAGTCTCAATCAGGACCAGCCCCAGGCTCCACGAGGAGCCTCCAGGGAGCCAGCACTTGGCCAGGTGGGCCCCTGACGTCCTGGGCTGGAAGCCCTGGGGCTGTCTCTTGGCAGGCCCCTCCAGGGATGACGTAGGTGGGGAGAGGAGGCCGGCCAGGCCCGGAGAGAGAGGGCGGAGGCCTGTCTGCACCTGGTGAGGCTGGGAGGGGGTGCTCGGGCCGTCTGCACCCCTGGCACCCTGGCCGGCTCCGGGCCCCGAGCTTGCGCCGCTCTGCCTGGCCCGTGCATGCCAGCTGCACTGCACGCCTGCCGCCCCGGCACCTGGAACCCCAGCTCGCCGCCACCCCTACAGTGCTCGGAGGCTGGGGGCAGGGGCCGAGGAGGAAAGGAAGCCCGTCTGGAGTAGCCGAGGATGTCTCCAGAACTGGGCAGGGGGGTTGTAGAGGGACCCTGAGGTGAGATCCTGTGGGCAGAGCTGGGGTCAGATCTTGGACCACAGCTGGTAACCGTGGTTTGGGTTCCTCTCTTTTTTTCCATCTCTTCCTCTTCTCCCTCCCCACCCCCAGACACCCTTCCAGTCCTCAGGCCTGGACACCAGCCGAACTACCCGGCACCATGGGCTAGTGGACAGAGTGTACCGGGAGCGTGGCCGCCTTGGCTCCCCACATCGCCGGCCCCTCTCAGTGGACAAACATGGAAGGCAGATATCCTTTTCCCAGAGGATGGGGGCGGGGACCACTTCATCCAGCTGATGGACCTGCCTGCTGCCAGCTCTGTGATAGAATCAGGGCTGCTCCAGTCCTCCAGGGCTACTGGGCCCCACCAAGAGGGGGTGCCATTGCATGGCAATCCTGGAAGATTTCCTGGAGGAGGCAGTGCAAGCTGAGGAGCCTTTAGCTAGGCAGGGCCTAGGGGAGCACAGGGAACAGTGACACAGAGTAGGCCACTGGAGCACACAGCCTGAGATGAGAGTTGGGAGGGTACACTCAGATGCCTGACTGGGCAGTGGGGCCCAGGAAGGCTGTGAGCAGGGCACCCACATGTCAGGGCCA
This sequence comes from Mesoplodon bidens, assembly GCF_964165515.1. Lineage (NCBI taxonomy): Eukaryota > Metazoa > Chordata > Mammalia > Artiodactyla > Ziphiidae > Mesoplodon > Mesoplodon bidens. The sequence continues at coordinate 140,569,502 of NC_138160.1, forward strand.
TGATGGTGGACCCCTCTGGGGGCCATATGGAGCCAAGGCAGTGGGGCCGAGGGGGATCTGAGCCAGACACAGACAGATCAGAGGGAGGCTTGATCTGAAGACACAAAATTTGCCTTTGCACCTCTGCCAAGCAGAGAGGTTGTGAGGAATACCCCCCCGCCCCACCGACTTGGCTGCCCCTTGGTACTTAACCAGCCAGTCTCCCCCGCCACTACGGTCTGAGTGGCTGCTCCTGGGAACCCTGGCTTTCTAGAACAGAGAAGCCTGTTCTTTCCTGGTTCTCGTTTCCATGGGCTGGGGGAGCCTGAGCAACTGGGCGCCAGACCAAGCCCTCGGGCCCTGGGAGTCACCCCGTCAGCCCAAAGTTAAGAGTCAAGACCGGGGTCAGCTGAACTAGACTCCCTGCAGCCCCCCCTACGGGCCCCCGTTTCATGGCTGAGGCCCCTCTTGGAAGGGGTGCAGCCTGCACGTGCGCTTGCAGGGGGTGAGTGCTGAGTGCTAGGTGGATGGGGCTGCACCCTGGGGGCTGCTCGCAGCCAGGCAGGAAAGGCCCCCGCCCCGAGGCCCCAGCTGTTTGCCGGCTCCCAGCAGCCTGGCTACTCCGGCTGGCCAGCGCAGGGTTCTTGGGGCTCAGGGCAGGGCCTCAGCTGACAGCACCATCCCCTTAACTCATACTCACGCAGACAGCTGCCCATATGGCACCGTGTACCTCTCGCCACCTGCGGACACCAGCTGGAGAAGGTCAGTGACCCAGAGCCAACCCCCAGCCCTCTCATTGGAAACAAAACTATACTTTCATCGTGGCTGTGCTTGGAAAACCAATACGCAGTCACTTAAAAATGACAAAACTTAGAAGCATCCAGAAGTTTCTAGAAATCAGCTCTATCCCTGTAAACAATGAGGTCACAGTTTTGGGGTCTTCCAGGGATTTTTTTTTTTCCCCTCTATTTATGACTTTTTTTTTCCTTTTCTTTTTTAAACAAAGTTGGGATTGTAGTGAATATTCAGTGTTGTCACTTGCTTTATTTAATGCTCTGTTATGATTGTTTCCCACATTCCTGAAAAGCCAAAGAAAATTTGATTGGAAAAGTATGAAATATTTATTACTAGAAGATTAGGAAAATACATAAATGCATCTAGAAGATGAAAAAAAAAGTCCATAATGCCATCATCTAGGAAGATCTAAGATAACAACAATAATATAGTTAATATAAATACCTACAGTAACACAGGTGATAGTTGCACACCAGTGTGAATGTACTTAATGATATAGAAGTGTATACTTAAAAATGGTTAAAAAGGCGAATTTTATATTTATTTTAGCACACACACACAATAAAACATATGTAGGTGACTTGAGTAAACAAAAACCCAAAGTAAGCAAGCTGTTAAAAAAAAACACAGCACAAAATATATCATTCAATTAGGGACGTCCGTAATTAGGGACTTCCCTGGTGGCACAATGGTTGAGAATCTGCCTGCCAATGCAGGGGACACGGGTTTGATCCCTGGTCCGGGAAGATCCTATATGCCGCGGAGCATCTAAGCCCGTGAGCCACAACTATTGAGCCTGCACTCTAGAGCCTGTCAGCCACAGCTACTGAGCCCGCGTGCCACAACTACTGAAGCCCGCGTGCCTAGAGCCCAAGCTCTGCAGCAGGAGAAGCCACCACCGTGAGAAGCCCACGCACCGCAATGAAGAGTAGCCCCCGCTCACCACAACTAGAGAAAGTCCGCGTGCAGCAACTAAGACCCAACAATGAAGACCCAATGCAGCCAAAAATTAATTAATTAATTAATTAATTAATTAATTAAAAGACATAATTAAATGCCCACCAAGCACGTGTTCATATACCAGGTCCTATTTCAACCATCACATACATTAACTGATGTAAGACGCACAGAGCTCTGTGGAGTTGGTGCTGTTATCCTCCCCATTTTAGGCATAAGAAAGCGCGCAGAGAGGTCAGAACACTTGCTCAGGGACAGACAGCTGGTGGGGAGCCAGGATTCCCCTGGCTCCTCACAGCTTAGCTGGCCCCAGGGTCAGAGACAGCCCGGTCCTCTGTAACCTGCTGTTGTCCTTGAACCAAGTTTCCTCTACGTCACTCTCAGTGTCTGGGACATCCCCGTTGGGGGTGTGTGGCTCTTTCCCCGAATTGGCTGTGCAGCTGGACCTGCCCTTTGCGTGTCTGCCCAGCTCCCCGTGGCTGCCCCTGGTTTCCTAGGCAGCTGAGGGGTTTTTCTGAGGACCCTCCCTCCAGGCACCTGCAGCTGGGGGCAGATTGTGTTATTGGGGCAGAGAGTGGAGCCTCTCCCAGACTCCTGGGAACACTGGGCTGGTTGGAGCAAGACCCCCCCTTGGCCATTGGTCACCAGTAGGGGGCTTCATGATGGGTTCATACTCCCAAGGCTGGGCCACTGTGGGACTGTCAGGCCCTCTCTCTTCAGGGTTTCAACAGGAAAGCACTACCTTTTCCCTAAAGCCGTGAAGGCCATCGAAGGGGCAGGGATGGGCAGGGGCTGGTTAGGAATGAAGGGACAGCTCTGCTGCAGCCTTTGCAGACGAAAACCACAATCACTGTTGTGGTTCTTCAGGGTTTTTGCTAAGGTATGCAGCTCACAAAAATGACCCATGACTGCCACCCTGTTCCATCGGGTGGGTCCCAGATAGAGTGGAGCCAGGACTGTCCCTTCGTCCCCTTTGGGGCCAAGGCTCACTGTCTCTCTCCTCTCCCCAGGACCAATTCTGACTCTGCCCTGCACCAGAGCACAATGACGCCCACCCAGCCGGAGCCTTTTACGGGTGGGTCCCAGGACGTGCACCAGAAAAAAGGTATCATTGGGGCCCATGGGTGTCTTTCCTGGGGTCATGCAAGTCCAGTGGGTGACCGCTGTGCTCCCAGAGGTCACAAATATGTAGGTGGACAGACCTGAGAGGGAAGACTCAGCAGGTGCTGTGGGACAAGGGGAGGGGTTCAGGGAAACTCTGAGATGGCGCTATTTGATTTGGATTTTGAGGAGTGCTTAGGAGTTTTCTAGACAGAGAAAACAGTCCCTGCAAACTCAGATTAGCTTCTGATCATGGATTCAGGGTATGGCTGTGCAGTCTGGGGGCCTTGCAGATTCTTTCAAATGTTGGGAGCAGCAGGCCCGGGGAAAAGGGGCATTTATCAGCTCGTGACCAACAGTCAGAGCTAGATGTTCAGCTTCAGGTACCGTTTGATCCAGGGCTTCACACTGGATCATTTCCCGGCTCTGATGCTCAGAACCTCTTGGTCCACAGGGTCTGTCCTGGCACCAGTGGGTGGAAAAGAGGCTAACTGTTTCCTAACTCTTGTCCAGAGCCTCCTTTCCAACTGGGTCATGCACACACCCCTGCAGCTGGGGCAGATCTGTGCCCAGGCCTCAGTTCCTCCTTGGAGCCAGGTATGGAGGCAGCATCCCTGGGACCTTCCAGGAAGGTACATGGCATCTTAAAAACCGGGGCAGTGTCACCCAGAGAGGGGAGCGTGATGCTGTGAGGCCAGCCCTAGAAACCCATGTGGGCCTGATCTGCTCCAAGACGCTGAAACCAGACAGTTAATCATTTACACTGCAGGTCCAAACGTTCACCACTTTTTTGGTAGCATTTCACTGTGCAAGTATGTAAACATACCGCGGAGAGTTTGCTGATAGAAGAAGGATGGTCAACCAGAACTTCACCCCTTGGTGGGCAGGGGCTCTCCTCATGTGATCTTTCCAGCTCATTGGGCATCAAAGGCGAGACTGCAGATGGGAATGTCTCCATAATAAAAGTGAGGATTCCAAATGCCTAGGGGTGATGAGAATGGACCTGGCACTTCCCTCCTGTTCCTGATGCTGGGGGCAATTCAGAGGGTGCCGTCTATCCTGAGGGGGGTCCTCCAGGAGCTTGGGGCTTTGTGGGGGTGGGTGAGTGGGCTTCGCCCTCCCCAGGGACTCTTTGTGACTGTGGAAGGACCCCTGGCAGCTCAGAGTCCAGTTGGCCTTGGCGGGGGTGGGGGTGGGGGGGTGGGACACATCACCTCTCCCTGTTCCTCTAGGAGGGGCCCAGGCAGTAATGAAGTCTGGTGTTAGCCTGGCTGTCCTCCCATCGCCCAGTCCAGGATTCTAGAAGGAGGAATTAACCTCCTCCTTCTAATTATGTTCGTAGTGGTGCTGTTGCAGGTGAAAAACTGAACCTCCAACAGGCATCGAGAAATTGGATCTCATAAAGAAAGTGTTTAATCTCACGTTAACTGAAAGTTTTAAGGAAAGGGGCCTTCAGGCACAGCTGGTTCCAGGGCCTCGAATGATGCCCATCCAGTCCCTTAGACCTTCTCTCTCCTCCTTTCCTCCTCTGGGACTGGTTGGCATTGCAGCTAACTCACGGAGCCATAGCTACCATGGTTGGATCGACCTCAGACTACGTTGAGCTACGTGGCTTGGTGCTAAAAGCCCAAGAGGGGCCCGGCCTCTGGGTGCTGACAGCCCAGAGGGGGAGGCAGGTGTCCACAGGGCTGTAGGTGGGGTGCACGGGGTGAGGCGACCCGTCATGGGAGACGGGGAGAGATTCTTGGCTGTTCTCTGCAGCCCGAGGCCTGAGTGGGTCCTGTGAGAGACAGAGTCGACACACGTCCTTAGCTCCAGAGCTTTCATTTTCATTTCTTTTTAAGTCACAGGTTCTCTGACTTTTTTTTTTTAACTTTTCTTTTTCTTTCTTTCTTTCTTTCTTTTTTTTTTTTTTTTTTAACGAAACTCTTTTTTACTTTAGTACAATCCCCAGAAGTTACTGTTGGGGCAGTTTCATTCATATCACGGTCGTGACTCTGTATGTCAGGGAAGTGCCCTCCTGGTGCCACCACACAGCTGCAAAGATTCCTTTTCTGCTTCTCCTTCTTCTCCAACCCCACCCCACCCCAGTCTTACTATTAACAGTCCCTGGAATGGAGGAGACCACATCAGAGATGGACAAGAACCTTTCTAAGCAAGCATGGGACACCAAGAAGGTAAGAGCCTAAGGGTTTTCGGAAGTGGTTTTCCTTCTTGATCTTTCTCTTTTTTTTTAGCACAACCCACGTGAAGATGGTGGAATAGCACATTGGGGGAGTGTTGCCTTCCCTGAAGTGTGAACCTCATTCAATGTTTTTTTTTTTTGGCTGTGCTGCACAGCTTGCGGGATCTTAGTTCCCCAACCAGGGATTGAACCTGGGCCCTTGGCAGTGAGTGCTTGGAGTCCTAACCACTGGACCACCAGGGAATTGCCTAAACCTCATTCAGTTTTGACCAGTCACATAAGCCTTGAATACTAATGGCAGGCCTGTTACACTGGTGAAAACCATGTAAAGAATTAAAATCTATGTTCACTTTGGCAGCATGTATACTAAAATTGGAACAGTGCAGGGAAGATTAACATGGCCCCTGTACAAGGATTATGTGCAGATTCACACAGCGTTCCATATTTTTATGTGTAGTGATGGATGTTAACTATTAACTAGACTTATTGTGGTGAACACTGCAGTATATACAAATAGAGGATTATGATGTTGTACACCTGAAACTAATATTATATGCGAATTATACCTCAATGAAAAAAAAGAAAGAAATTGAAGCCAGAGAAGTTAAGTGATTTGCCCAAGGCGATGAAGATACTTAGGGTTTAGAACATATACCTCCTAATTTTTAGCCTGTGATCGTTCTACTAACCCATAGTATTGGGTAATTATCATCGTTTATCGTCATTCTTTTTTTTTTTTTTCTGTTGCACCACACAGCACGCGGGATCTTAGTTCCCCAACCAGGGATTGAAATCGTGCCCCCTGCAGTAGAAGCACGGAATCCTAACCACTGGACCTCCAGGGAGTTCCCTGTCCTCATTCTTAAACATAAACTTCCATTCACTTGCACAATAATTGCAGCTTTTATTAGAGTACAGAGTCTGCTTGGAATTCCCAATTGGATTGGGATTTCTGTGTTATTTCCAGGTCCAGAAACAAATTTCTCAAGTTCAACCTACAAAAATGTCTAGTGATAAGATAGAATTCGTGCCATGAATACAGATTTCAACGAATTTGAATAGAACAAAAATGCATTAACACTGAAGCGATTTTGAATGTTTTTTTTTAAAAAAATTGAAACCCTGTCAGGAACTCGGGAGGGAGATGATGAATGAGCAAACAGCACTTTGTTCCTCAAAGGCATGTGTTCAGAACGTTTGAAATCAACAGGAAACAACCTGAATGTTTGACAGTAGGGGATTTATAAGGAAACTGTCCTCAGTCCCTCGTGTGGAAAGCTCTGTGTGTATGGGTTGGGATCTTTGAAGGAATTTTAAAGGCATGAGAGACTTGTGATAAAACTGGTATGTGGAAAGAGCAGGATAAAGCTGTTTAGAAAGGCACAAGACACGTAATGATGCCAACAGATCCCTGGGTGTGCAGGACCAGGCCCTGGGGGAAACCCGAGTGCAGGTGTGAGCAGCACTGTTGGCCTTTTAATCCCTGTCTGCATGTTCCAGTTTTGCACAAGGAACGCATATGATTTTCAAACTTGGGGGGAGAAACTTAAAAATTCTAACAACCCAAACAAAGTCAAAAAGTAACTGAAACGTCTAGTTGCAGAGAGGTGCGTCAGTAAGGACAGCAGGGTCCCTACGCATGCCCAAATGTGGTGCTACCATAAAGAAAGTGAAGATGGCCAGCATCTTGACTCTGGGGAGGGGGACAGCCCCAGCATCCTGGGAGTGAGAAGATGGTGGCAGAGCCCAGCATCTTGGCGAGACTTCCTTTAACTGCCCCTCAAAAACGATGCATCTGTGAGGATGTCAGTAAAGGAATTCCTGTGGATTTGTTGGGGGTGGGGTGGGGGGTGATGGGTGAATTTTTAATACTGTTTAGAAATCTGTTAGGATCCCATAACATTCGTGGAATGCTTTTGAAAAGATTCTTTAGAAAAAGTCATTGTCAAAGTGCTTAGTAAAAAATCTGGTAATGAAGCGAGTGTTTACCCACGGAATTAAGGAGCCTGTGGCCAAGTAGAAACCCGTTCCTCCGGCATTCCCTGCAGGGGCTAAATGCCTGCTGGTCACATGTCCCCCCTTGGGCTCCCCAGTCACTGCCAGTGGGGCCTCCCCCACCCCACCGCACTGGGTGTGTGCATGGGAGGCAGGCCTAGCCCCCCCGCCGGTGTGTCCACGCTCCTGTAGCATGTCAGCCAGGAGTGTCTGCCCCAGGGCCCGAGAGGCAGAGAGGAATAAGGGAACGTGACACAGCCGAGCCCTCCACTGGCATGCCAGGTTCTGTCCAGTCATGTCTGCTTCCATCGGAAGAGAGTTTCCTCCTTTGTCCTTGAACAGGTCTGGGGACCCTGCCTGGAGCCTGCAGTTCTTGGATGGTGATAGTGTCCCGGGTTCACAGAAGGGGAAACAGGATTTCTCTGGGACCCTCTCCCCGGGGCTGGTCTCCAGGGCAGCTACGGTCTCTGTCCTTGGGCCGCGTGGGCCAGAGAGCACGTCAGCACCAGGGTCGCTGTGGGAGTCGCAACTCTGGGGCACCATACCGCTGCAAGGCGGGTCAGCAGGGGGTGTGGGGAGCGCCCTCTGTGTTACTTAGGGCATGCGGTTTGAGCCTCCTCAGGCTTCTCCACGTGGTGTCCTTCCTTGCCATGGACAGAGGCACATGGAACAGAGGCAGCCCCTGCCACTGGAGCCCTGCCTGCCTCGATTCAGGAGTGACACAGGGTGTTAGCTTGGAGGCCCCTGGGTTTTCAGTGACCCTGCCCCCCGGCTGGCTGCTAACAGCCATGGTACAGCCCTGGGGGGTTCAGACGTGAAGAGTGGGCAAGCTTCCTCTTCTTCCCCAGTGCCTGCTCTCACAGGGGACCACACCACCCCTGGGCTGTGCCCACAGGTAGACAGAGTGGAAGCTGGGAGGGGGCTGTAGAAAGACCATCTCCACACAACTCTTGGTTTTGCCCCTGGGTGTGTCTGGGGCAGGCCCCCCCCCCAATCCCATGGGGCCACGTGTTCTTCATCTGCAGATAAACTCCACTCTTGTTGAGCATTTCTTAGCCCTGGTGGGGAGAAGCCATGTTGTGAGGAGGAGCAGTGCACGTGAGGAGGCCAGCTCAGCCTCTGCTGTCTTCTCTTTCAGACGGGGTCCAGGCCCAAGTCCTGCGAGGTCCCTGGAATCAAGTAAGTCTCAGCAGGGCCCACCCTGTGTGCCCAAGGCCACCCTGGGCTGCTTGGACGATGCCAGGGCTTCCCCTCCGCTCATGAGGCTACATATCCTGACAAGAGGGGCACTGTGCCGCTGGCAGCCACCCAGCAAGCCCCACCGCAGGGGTACACTCCTACCCCTCCTTCCCTGAGATGACAGAGTCCCTGTCCTAGCCCCAGCACACTCACCCCTCAGACACACCCTTTTCCTGGGCAGTGGGAGGACCCTCACCCCAGCCCCCATCCCGCAGGGATAGGCTGCTTCCTGAGGTCCCACTGGAGGTGCTGACAGTTGTTTCTCCAGCAGGGCAGTGCCTAATTATGGGGTGTCATTTTGCGCCTGCGAATTTTTTTGCACCAGCCTTCTCCGCCCCTGCCACAGCTTTCGTGGGAGAACAGGCCAGCCGCCACCCCGAGAGCTCACCGCCCCCTCTGTCTGGCCTTTCCCCCCAGCATCTTTCCATCCGCCGACCAGGAAAACACTACAGCCCTGATCCCTGCCACCCACAACACGGGGGGCTCCCTGCCTGACCTGACCAACATCCACTTCCCCTCCCCCCTCCCGACCCCGCTGGACCCCGAGGAGCCCACCTTCCCCGCGCTGAGCAGCTCCAGCAGCACCGGCAACCTCGCAGCCAACCTGACACACCTGGGCATCGGCGGTGCCGGCCAGGGTAAGGCCGGGCTGGGTGGCGGGGACACTCCCTTCCCTGACAGAGGTCACCATCTAGTGAGAATGACAAGTGTGTTTGAATGATAACTTAGCAGGGTCACGTCCAAAATGCCAGGCATGGGGGTGGAGCACAGAGTCCACCACGGGGGTTCAGGGTTGCCAGGCTGACCCAAGGGGAAAGGCATCTGGGCAGAGGGCACAGCCTGGGCAGAGGACCAGGGCTGGGAAAGCTCATGCCCCCAGGGATGGGACCATGGTTCTTAGGGGGGGCTGGGGGCTTCAGAGAGTTGGGGTGGGCCAGGCTTTCCTCATGCCCCTCATCAAGGGACAGGCCTGATCTGTTCCTCTCCCCCACCTCTCCCACTCCCCCAACCCCGACCCCCCAATCCCCCGACCGTGGCTGCCTGCTTAGGATGCTCCAGCCCGGCCCCCTCCCCTGAGGACGTTTCATGGGCCCCTGGCCTGTCCCAGTATCCCCCGGTGCTGCCCCAACCCTGCTCCTCCTCGGGACTTCTGGCAGCACCGTCCTCCTATGACTCAGGCAGGGACCCTGGAGGTGTCCTCCTCCACTCAGACCCTCTCCCCTGCGTGGCCTCCATCTGCTTGCTCCCCACCCAGCCCCTGCCTCTTCACCCAGAAGGGCCATCAGCTCATGGCCCTCCTCTGGTCAGGACCTTGCACAGCACCTCAGTTTCCTCCCTAGTGAAAGCTTGAGACCCGCGGGGCCCCCTAATTCCTGCTGCCCATGCCGACTCCTCTCCAGCCAACAGGCTTACCGCCGACCACCGTGGGGCCTTTGCACATGCCACCCCACCCGCACAGCGCTCCTCCAGGCTCCTCATCCCATTCCCTACGCAGACCGCCTCCCCTCCCCTCTGCAGGCCTTCCTGACTCCCTGCCCACGCCCCTGCCCCCTCTCACACTGGGTTGCTTTTCTGCACTCACCGTGCTGCTGTTGAGTCACTGTTTTGCTCTTTCGTCTGTCCCCTGTGCTGGGCCTTGATCTCCCACGCCCTTGCTCTGACCCCTCTACCCACGTTGACTGTGGGAGGCGTGGGTTTGTGCCCAGGGAGGAGACAGGACAGGCCCCCAACAGCCTGGCGGTGGGACGGGCAGGAGGGGCTGTGGGGACTCATGTGTCCCCACATGTGTCTGGACTCGGCGGTCGGTGAGAGCACTGCCTCGCTGTGCCCTCCCTGTGTCCTGGAGCCACAGCACAGGTCAGCGCTCACCCCATCCACAGGCCCACGGCACCTCCGCCCCGAGCATGGTGGGTAGCGCCACGCAGGGTTTTCTGAGAGAGAATCACACACTCAGATTCGTGTTTGTCACACTTCCTCTGACTGCCCCGGGGAGAAGCTGACTGTGAGGAATAGGCGGCAGCCCCTGGGCCAGGGCAGAGCCCCATTGGGAGCTTTGCAGAGAGATGTCAGGGTGAAGTTGGCCAGCCTTGGAGCCGGGTTGATTCAGGGAGTGAAGGAGAGCGAGGAGCCCGGAGTCATTCCCGGCTTTGGTGCCGACCGGGCCAGGACCAGGTGAGGGGTGTTGAGGGTGGTACAGACATTCCCTAGGTATTTAGGCGAGGAGATGGAGGCCAGAGTGGTGAAGAGGAGAGTGACATTCTGCCTCATGCCATTCAGGCTGTGTTCTTTTTCCCATACACCTGGCCCCGCGCCCACTGAGGCTCAGCCATTGGGCAGAGGATACTGGCCCTGGCCGTGTGCACCCCACTCACCCACCCACACCTCCAGGGAAGGCCCAGAAGGCAAAACGAGCAGATTCAGGGGAGCCCCAGATCCGTGGCCCTCGCAAGACACCAGTGGGTGGGCAGCATCCACAGATGCCTGTGCAAGGCAAGAAATCAGGTCGGCCCTGGGGCTGCTGGCCCTCCGGCAGAGAGTCGCTGTTTCCCGGCCCCCGTTTTTCTCCTCACGCCTTGGCAGCAGCCTCCAGGGCACCACCCCCTCCACTGGAGGGCCCTTGGCAGCCCCCCAGCGCCCGCCTGGGAGCCTCGCACCTCCAGCCCGCGCCGAGTCTAAACAAGTACAGGAAAACACAACACATGTGAAAACCGTAGATGCGGGAACGAGTGCAGACCCCGAGCGTGGGGCCCAGACCCCAGCCTGCCTGGCTCAGAGCTTCGGCCCGGTAATGTCTGACATGTGTTCGGCTGTTTGCGAACCTGCCGCGCTCCAGCAGCTCGCCTGGCGGGGGCCTCACTCTCCAGATGTGTTTTAAATCAAGCAGAGCCGCCAGCCCCTGGCACACATGGAGATCGCCCCCCGTACCACCAGGCCCACCCTGCAGTCAGGACGGGAGCCGGTGGAGGAGGAGGACGGAGGCCTCCGCCGCCAGGGAGACAGTGGCCCCTCTCATCTCCTTCCAAGTTTGCCAAAGTCGTTTCCCTGGCTGCGCGCCGGAAGCGGGAAGTGGGCAGGCTGAGGTCCTCCTTCCCTGCACAGCTCCGTGGCCGGCTAGCCCCGTGCACAGGGCTTCCATGCCACTGGGGCGGGCTCCTGCCACCTGGGCTGCCCTCCCCTGGCAGCTCTCCCTGCCCACGCTAGGCTTCCCTTCCAGCTGGCCCCACTTCTTTTCCTAAAGTTGATCCAGGTTGTCAAAAGGAACTCAACAGCAAGGCATCCCTCGGCCCTTCTGGCCCAACTGGTGTCTCAGGGGTGGTGGCCACCCCACGTGAGGCCAGGAGCTCAGGTTACAGCCTAGCAGAGGATTAAAAACTCCCTTGCCTTCAGGACAGACATCACAGGCGGCAGCCGAAGGGCCAAATCCAGCCCCCCAGTGTATTTTGGCTTTCCTGCGATTGTGTGTGTGAGGCTTTGAATTGACATTCAAATATGCACGTAAAAACCTGGATTTCCAGCTTATCTTGAAGAGTCAGGCCCAGCAATGGTGGGTCGAGGTCGTGTGCCTCAAGCTAGGCTAGAGCACTCCAGTTTGCTGTGGGCCCCTCCTGTCCCCGTCACCCCTCTGTGCCCGTCACTCTTGGTATCTGCCTCTGCTGCTTACCGAGCCCCGACATCTGCTCCCGACGTGCGTGTTGAGTGTTCCTCGGCCCGCCGGACACATGAAGCGTCGGATGCTCAGAGAAGACGAGGGAGTGGTGCAGGGTCCCGACTCCCAGTGTGCTCTCAGCAGGCGTCTTCCGGACTCCTCCTGACTAGGCCTCTGTCGATGGCTCCCTTGACGTCGCTGTGTTTGCAGCAGCCTGATTCTGGGCCCAAGGTCTGTGCAGAAACTGGACCCCGGGGGCTCTGCTACAGGAGCTGTCGACGGTGCCAGGCCCCCCCAGCAGTGCTCAGCCGAGTGGAGCTGCCAGGGCATCCGAGGGGAAGTGCAGGCGTGACCGGGCTCGCCTTGCACAGATGACGCGGCCCCAGTGAACAGCTGCCTGGGGTGGAGGGAAGGCTGCCCGTCATCTCCCCTCAGTGTATGCTGGGTGCGTTCTTGCCAGCCCTGGAACCTGCCGCCTCACCCGCTGGAACCAGGTTGATCTGGTGCCCTCCACGGAGTGGGCCCAGCTCCCCCAGTGAGTCAGGCACCTTCACCTGGCCTTGACTGCAGGCCAGATTCTCTCTGAGCTTGCTCACGACCTCCTTAGGGCCTCATGGTGAACTGGAGAGGACAAAGAAACTGAGCCTGGGGTGATCAGGACAGGCCCCCAGGGCTCCCTTCCTGCCCCCAGCATCAGGGGGCCCATTGCTTCCCTGACACAGTGCCCCAGGATCATCTGGCAGGCCCCAACACACTGAACTTGACCTCACTTAGCTCCTTCACAGCAGACACATCCAGGGATCATATTGCTGGGGGAGGGGGCCAGGGTGAGGGAAGGGGTGACTTGGAGCCCCCCCAGCAAAAGCTCCATCAGGAAGAAGATCAAATAACTGAGTTTCTTGCTCAGGCATCCTGGTGGGGTTGGTGCTGCAGCATGGGGAGTGCATGAGGTGGGAGGAGGCGGTTGTGGGTGCGTGATGTGGGGGGAAGGGCTGCCAGATACAGAGGTCAGGGGCCAAGAGGAGATCTGGCCAAAGGAGCAGTTATGGGAAGGGGCACGTTCACGGAATGAGGGTGAGGAGAACGATGAGGCTCAAGAAGGAACTGCAGCATCAGGCAGCACCGATTTGGTTGGAGCTAACCAAAACCCAAGCCATTATAGAAAAAAAAAAAAGGAGGGTGACTGTCTCTGAAACCAGGGAAGTGCCAGCGTGGCTGGATTTGGGGCTCAGGTGCTATCTCTGCCCCTCAGCTCCCTTGTGGTCACCAGGATGCCTCCTCACACAATTCTGGACCTCCCTTCCTGGAGTTCTATCAAAAGCCCCTGGGCAGGGTCTCATTTGGCCAGCCTAGTCACATGTCCATCTGGGGGCCAATCATGCGGTAGCCCAGAGGTGGGGAAGCGCTGATTGGCAGGGCCTGCGGGGCACGCCCCTCCTGGAGGGATGGCAGGATCTGTGGGGAGAGTGTTGGTCAGCACTGGAGGTGGGAGCCCATGCAGAGCTGGGGGACCCTGAGGTCAGGGTATCGGGACCTCAGAGGGGGCATCCCGGGTTTGGTGATCAGGATGTGCCCACTGGCGTCTGAGCGATTGGACTGGCCTCAGCAATGACCCTGGGTGTGTGAGTGCCCCCTGCCATGATCCCAGTGGCTGGCATCATGCCCACCCTCCCTTCCTTTCAGGGATGAGCACACCTGGCTCCTCACCGCAGCACCGCCCGGCCGGCGTCAGCCCGCTGTCCCTGAGCACGGAGGCGAGGCGGCAGCAGGCCCAGCAGGTGTCGCCCACCCTCTCCCCACTGTCACCCATCACTCAGGTGCGAGGGCTCAGTGGGGCGGGGGAGGTGGGGCCCGGCTCTGCCTCTCTGGGAGGGCTCACGCTCCTTCCAGGGAGCAGAATCCTGAAAATCCTGCCAACAGTTTTTTTGCTTTTTGTTGTCAAATTTTCAAACACATGGGGAATGCAGAAATCAGTGGCCTGGATTCCCCTGTGCCCATCATGGCTGTTAGCTTGTGCCCGTGTGACTGGGCATCCTTTATTATGCTGTTCTCTTCTTTAAGATCTAGCTGCAATTTCCCAAAATAAAATGTTTAGAGAAGGTTTTTTTTCCCCCCCCTAATTTACCATATTTGCTTCGTCTGCGTCTTTGGTAGTTTTGTGTGTGTCTAGGAGTTGGTCCGTTTCATCAAAGTTATCCCACGTGCCAGCATACAGTTGTTCGGAGTACTCTCATAATCCTTTTTATTTCTGTGAAGTGGTTAGTAACGTTGCCCCTTTCGTTTCCGATTTCCATAATTGGAATCTTCTCTTTTTTAGTCAATCCAGGCTCGTAGAACGAGTTAGGAAGTGTTCCCTCCTCTTCTGTTTTTTTGAACAGTTTGAGAAGCATTGGTATTAATTCTTCTTTGAACATTTGGTAGAATTCAGTGAAGGTGCTGCGGTCTGGCGGATCTTCACTGGAAAGTTTTTGGTGGCTGATCCCATCTCCTTACTCAATATCGGTCCTACTCAGACGTCCTTTTCCTTCTTGGGTCCGTTTCGGTAGTTTGTGTGTTCTGAGGAATTTGTCCATTTTGTCTGCTTTTCAGTCCCTAATAGATAATATTGTTTCTTCCCTAATAGATAATATTGTTTCTTTGGGGTTTTTTTGTGTGTGTGGTACGTGGGCCTCTCACTGTTGTGGCCTCTCCCGCTGTGGAGCACAGGCTCCGGACGTGCAGGCCCAGCGGCCATGGCTTACGGGCCCAGCCGCTCTGCTGCATGTGGGATCTTCCCGGACTGGGGCACGAACCCGCGTCCCCTGCATCAGCAGGCGGACTCAACCACTGCGCCACCAGGGAAGCCCTTGTTTCTTTGGTTTTTAACGTGACCTCGATGGTCTTACCTACCCACAACGAAATTAACAGTAGTTCTTCTATACCTTCCGATGCCCGGCCTGGTCTCGGCTCCCCACCGTGTCTCTGTCTCTTATGCAGTTCTTGTTCAGATAAGGATCCAAACAGAGCCATGCATGGCTCCTAGCGGCTGTGTCTTCAGTCTCTTCATCCCTGACCCCAGCCTCTTCTCCCCTCCCCGCCACGCCCCACCCCTGAGGCCTGCCTTCCCTTTCCGGAAACTTCTTTCCGGCCACTCCTTTCCTGCGTTCTGCTAAGTGTTTACATCCTGTAGCTCCTGGGCATACCCAGCCTCCCTCAGAGGGCAGGAGCCCTTGCCTGCCTGCCTGTCTGAGGAACTGTCCACGCAGACTCGTGAGCCTGGAAAACTTGCCTCTGGTTATTTTCCTCTTTCCAACTCCAAGAGGGGCCCGATCTGGTCATTGCCGAGTGACCACACAGGGGCCTCCGTCAGCCCCACCGTCTCCAGCCTCCCCTTGGTGCCCAGGCTGCAGGGTGGCGGGAGGGGGTTCCTTCTCCCTGGCAGGACCCCACAGGGGCTAGGTGCTGGCTCCCCGCTGGGCTACCAGAGTGTGGTGCCCTGTGCCTGCCCACAGTGGGGAAACTCCAGCTCAGAGAGGCGGGGGATGGGGGTGGAGCATCCTGAGTCTCTGCAAGTGTGGAGGGGTGTGCAGTGAGAAAGGCTCACTGGGGGCAGGCCTACTGAGCTGCAGCCCAGGCCTCCGTGGGCCTTGGGGGAAGCCCTCTTCGCTTCCCTGGTCCAGGGTCTGGACATCCCTCTGTTCATCTCTCACTTCAGTGTCAATCACGCCAGGCCATGGGGGTCCCCTGGGGGCCAGGTGCTCACAGCCTGCCCGGCCCACTCCTTTGAGCATGTGTCCCACCTGATGCCCTCCTCTCCGTTCAGGCCGTGGCCATGGACGCCCTGTCTCTGGAGCAGCAGCTGCCCTACGCCTTCTTCACCCAGGCGGGCTCTCAGCAGCCGCCGCCGCCGCCTCAGCCTCAGCCCCCGCCCCCGCCGCCGCCTGCGTCCCAGCAGCAGCCGCCCCCGCCGCCCCCGCAGGTGCCTGTCGGCCTCCCCCAGGGCGGCTCCCTGATGCCGAGCGCCAGCCTGACTCGGGGGCCCCAACTGCCCCCACTTGCGGTCACGGTACCATCCTCTCTCCCCCAGTCCCCCCCAGAGAACTCGGGCCAGCCGCCGATGGGAATCGACACTGCCTCGGTAAGCCCGGGGCGGGGCCTGACGGGGGGCGGGCGGGGGGGGGGCTTGTGCAGGAGGAGCCCAGGGGCTGTGGGAGACCACCATCAGACCTGCAGGAGGAGTGTCAGGGTGCCTGGCTTTATCTGCAGCCACCTCGAGGCTCCACTTTGAGGCCAACTCGGCCAGGGGTTGGGGCTGAGGCAAACACTGCCTGGGGCTGGGAGCTCAGTGGGGTATTCTCCCTGGAATCCTCAAGCCAAGTTTGTCACCCCGGTATAGATGGGGAAACTGAGGCACAAGCAGGGGTCAGGTGCCCCAGACTTCACCCAGGACGGGCCACCCCACGTCTGGCTGCCAAGCCCTCCCCCATGGCCCCGATTGCCCCCCTCAGCCCTTCCCACCCGAGACAAGGCTTCCTCAGAGGCAGGGAGAACACGGAGCTCTCAGGGCCTCGGGAATGGACTTCTGAGAGCCAGAGGGATGGAGATGAACTTGGAGGAGAAGAAGGGATGAAGCCAGTTCTGTGGTTCATACAGCACAGTGCCCTGGGCCGGGGGCCTGCAGCTCAGACCATGGGACCCCTTGCCTGGGGCCAGGCTTGGGGTAACAAGTGCTAGGTTTTGACCCCTGCACCCCAAACCTTCCTGCTTGTTCAGACTTTCACCCAGGTTGCCCTGATGGGAAGGGAGTGGTCACAGCTACCTTTGGCCACATCCAGAGGAACAGGGACCCACATTTGGGGCCCAGCCAGCCCTCCCCACTCACTTGGCCCATGGCTGCCAGCCCCAGGATAAATGTCATCAGAACATCACGTGCTCTGTGAAGAACAGGCCGCCCCCCCGCCAGGTTGGCCAGGGCGGGCAGGTAACCCAACAGGTAGAAACCCACATTTCCAGGCTGCTCTGATCGCTCAGAGGGCAGACCTCAGGGGTCCCCTTGGATGGGACTGCACCCAAGCCTTGCCTTGGGCAGACACACAGCAGGTACAGAGGTGGCCCTGACACTGCGGCTGCCTGGGGCACCCAGTTCCATGACACCCTGCCATGGCGGTGCCTCTCTGTGGAGCTGGGGGGACTTTGGAGACAGGGGCTATCCAGGCCAGGCTCTCGGGTCAGGGCGCTGTTTTCGGGCAACCCCCTCCCCTCCCGTGGGAGTGGTGGCTCCCTCAGGGCTCGGATTCCAGTAGCCTCTGTGAGTTTCTGTAGATCCACCCAAGCGAGGAGAATGTCCCTCTGGTCATTTTCCTCTTTTCAACCCGAAGAAGGCCTGAGCTGGTCATTGCCAAGTGACCACGCTGATGTCTCTGACACTCACACCCTGATGCACGAGCCCCCTGCCCCATCTGGGCTCAACCCCCATCCCAAACTGCTCAGAACAGGCCGCTGAGGAAATGAAGGAGACATAGCACTTAGGGAGCCCTGGGCCGGCCGGCTGGGTCTCATTGAACAAGTTCAGAGAGGTCAGGCAGCTTGCCCAGAGGCACACAGCAGGGCCTCACTGGGTAGGACCAGAGCAGGGTCTAAATCCAGGTCCTGGCCTAGCCCGTCCTGCCCCCCAGGAGTCTGATAAGAAGCCAAAACCCTTTGTCATTCGAGTGAGGAGGTGGCCGTCCTTTGGAAGTCGGTGGACAGCATAACCTGGCGGACTTGTCCCAAGCAATACCAGTGATAGTGACTGCCCGGCGCCAGGAGCCCTGCAGTGTGCCCCAGACGGCCTTGGCTGTTAGCCCGAGGGCATCTGACTGGCCCTGGGCCTTCCCTGCCTGTGCGGGTGTGCGTGTTCACACGTGTGCGGCTGTGTGCACACATACGTGGGTGTGGTGTGCGTTCGTGTGAGTGCTCTAAAACCTGCTGAGTAGAGCCTGATCCCTCCTTCCCTCCCCAGCCCCCCAGGGCGATTCTGTGAGGCTGGGTTCCATGCTCTCTGACGGAATGCCCCCACCCCTCCCAGAGTTGGGTTTGGAGGTAGGGCCCCTTGAGGCCCTGGGCTCAGGTGCCCTCCTGCAGGTGGCCTGGGTATTCAGCTCACCTGAGGGATGGGGGCCCTGCCAGGGGTGTCAGCAGTGAACAGCCAGTCCCGGGAAGCCAGGCCTGGGGCCCCGCGAGCATCCTGACCTGTCTGTCGTCACAGGCGCCGGCTCTGCAGCAGTACCGTACTAGCGCTGGCTCCCCAGCCAACCAGTCTCCCACCTCACCCGTCTCCAATCAAGGCTTCTCCCCCGGGAGCTCCCCGCAAGTAAGGGACGCCGCCTCCCCTCCCCGGCCTCCCCCACTCCAGCCTAGCTGGCACCCCCCACCCACGTGTCCCCCATCCACCTGTCTGTCCGCCATCTGTGCCTCCCGTCTCACTCCACCCCATCTTGTTCACTCCACCGGGGTGGGGACCGGTGAGGGGCGGCCACCCTGGGCAGTGGCCAAGGAGAAGGCACCCTCTCCTGGAGCTGTCACATTCCCTTGGCGTCTCTGTGGTCCACGCCAAGCCCCAAGTGGGGTTGGCGGGCTCCCCATTTGCATTGGTGACGTTGGTGTCGCCTTCGCCCCAGCTCCTCACCCCGTGGCTAGGATGCCGAGCCCGGTGTGCGGCTCAGAGCAGGCATCGAGCAGCCCGTGCACCCATCCCCACCCAGGTCTGCCCGCCCTGAGGCCTCCTGCTTCCAGGCTTCTGGAGGTGGAGGCGTGCTCCCCCTGCATCAGGGTGCAGCTGAGGTGACGGCCAGCTTGTGATGGGGGCTCTGACTCTTCAGCCCCCTCCGCCCTTTAGGATGGCGTGTCTCTCGCCTTCAGACCCCCAGCACAGGAAGCAGCCCCTCCAGTGTCCTTGTTCTCTCCCCACAGATGAGGAGACTGAGGCTTGCCCCAGGCAACAGGCAGGGCTAGATCATGTCTCTCAGACTCAGGTTTTCCCTCCCTCCACACCAGGCACCACGGGACCCCGATCTCTGACACAGACACGCACACACACACCCCTTCCAGGTTCCTCAGAATCCCTCTTGGCTCTGCTCCACCCATGGCTGCATTCTGTCTGGAACCTTCCATCAGGGGAGAAGGGGTTCCTGCAAAACTGACATCCAGGCCCCAGACTTCTCGCTGTAGCAGCAGAGCCTCCCCAGGACCTCACCACCCCATCCCCAGAACGTCACCAAGCTGAGAAACCTCAGGAGCTACTGCAGTGCCCAAGACCCTGAAGTCTCCTCAGCCAGGGGAAGATAGGGCCTTACTTCCCGGGTAGAGCAGGGGGAGGAGCTTTCCTCCAGGCAGGACGTGGGCTCCCTTGTCCCCGGCGACATGCCCCGCTGTCCATCTCCCAGGCTCGCAGCAACGCACCCCGAGCCAGGCCTTGTGTGTCAGGAGAGTAGGCCTAGCCCTCAGGGGACCTGAGACTGTTCTCATGGCTCACTGATACAGGAGGGGCTCTCCCAGGGCACTCCCTCCACCACCCATGGCAGCCAGGGGTCCTGCTGGGACTGTCGGCGTGCAGCCCCCCACTCCGCAGAAGGCAGGGAAGGTGCAGTGAGCTCGGGGCCGGCCGGGGGTCAGCCTGGTGTCTGCATGCTCTCCGTCCATCCCTGTCGGCTCTGAGCTCTCGCGTCTGGTCTCGTCACGTGGTGCCGAGGGGGACGTGGGACTGGGAGAAGTTGGTCCAGGCAGGGGCAGCAATAGAGGGCGCCTGCCCGAGGCGGGCAGCCCTGCCTGGGGCTGGTGTACGTGAGGCAGGACGGGAACTTAAGGGTGGAGCAGATCGCTCTCAGGAGAGGTTCTCCTGAACCAAAGTGGGCCATTCTGAGCGGAAAGCATGTTGCTGTCTCCTCAAGCCCGTGTCTGTGTGTTGGTTTGTCCGTCCGTCAATTGGGCACTGGCCAGGGAGGCAGGCTGCTCATTCAGATGTGAGGACGGGGCCGGCAGGCTGTCTGGCCCCAACCAGGGGCTCGCTTGGGGGCAAACCATGGTTTCCCACTGCAGCTGGATCTCTGGGGACACATTCATCAGCCCCATGGGCCTGGGTCACCCCACGCCTCCCCAGCCCAGCCAGCATCTCCCCTGGATGCACGAGGCAGCCGCCTTGCCCCACTTGGCCCCAAGCGGATGTTGCGTGTGTCCGGCTGCACCCTGAACCTTAGGCAGCTGGAATTGGCTCCTTTGTGCTGCCTCCTCCAGCCCCAGCCCTTCCATTCTGGGCAGACCTTTCTGGCAAACCCTCATGGTAGCTTCACAAGAGAAACCATATCTGGGGTCTCCTGTGTGTGCCGGGCCTCTCTGGGGTCAAGGTCATGGGGACAGGGTCAAGTGCCCCAGAACAGCCTGCCCCCGGCCTCAGCCAAGGCCATCATCTGCCTCCTTCACAGGTAAACACAGCAACCTCACAGCCCCCTTTTCCAAACCTGAAGCTGGCGATTTTTAGGGCAAATGTGGCCTTTTTGCCACATTGTCTTTTTTGCTTCTTACTCCTTTCACATTTTTAACTCTTTCCTGGTGTTTGAATGGAATGTGCATCCCCAGGAACCACCGCACCAGCCGGAGTGGCTGTCCCTTTCTGTGGTCAGTCCACTGAACACGCAGAGTGGCTGGGGGCTTTGTGGCCAACTCCTCTCTGGGATGGAGGCCTGAGAGTCAAGCTTTGGCAGTTGTCAGAGAACGCGGGGACCTTTCTAGAACAGAGAGCTCAAAGCGGGGAGGTCCAGGGCCTGTGGTCCGTGAAGACTCTGACCTGGAAACGGCCGCAGGGGAGCGACTTCTGCAGGTCACCCTGTTCTACAGAGGAGGAAACAGGCCAGAGCTCCCAGCCTCAGGGACGCCGAGGGCCCTGTGTGGGGCATCTGTTTCCCCAGGTCTGTTGCCTCCGGTGTGACCTGGCGACACACACGGCCATCCCTTTCCTCCCTTCCACATCCTGCCAGACTGTCGTGCCACCTCCCTGGCAGCATCTCAAGAATGGGCAGGGGCTCCACACTCCTATTCTTGGCATCTCCACTGCCTCAGAGGATCCCCAGCCCCCTGCTCCTCTCCCAGGGGCAGCCCCCATCCCTCTGCCCCAGCTGGCATTGGGCAAACAGGAGTGGGACTGCCTGCCATCCCCCAGGCCCCAGGGCCTCGCGGGCAGGCAGGCAGCCACGGCTGGACAGGTGGGCAGGGGCTTTCCGTGTACCTGTCCCGTGCTCACTCTGTGCACCCTTCCTGCCCAAGTGTGTGTGTCCTGCTGCCTGTCCCGCGTCTCCCACGTCTGACAAGGTACACATCCCACCCTGAACACCCAGAGTATCTCCTGCCTTGCCCCACTCACACACTTTCCTCTGGGGCCTGGCAGGTGGGGTTCCCGGTCCCTGTGGCCCCTCGTCTTCCATCTGACGACAGCGGGTTCACCCACACCTGAGCTTAAGGAGAGGAGGTGGGATGGCACTTTGGGGGAAGTTGGGCGGCAGAGGCCCCAACCCCCAGGAGCAGGCGGTGGAAAGGAGCAATCATCCCGAGAGTAGGGGTGCACCCCTCCACCCCAGCGGGTGTGGGCTCTCCCAGGAGCCCTGAGATAGACGTCATCAGCCTCTCACGTCCTGAGCATCTTCCAGGAAGTTCCAGAGGCCTCCCTCCTCTCCCAGCCCAGGCCGGTGGTGAGGTCCTGGGAGAAGGGTATGGGTGCAGCCAGCCCGTGGGAGCACCCCCCCACCCCATAGCAGCCTCACCCCCTGCCTGGTTTTGGGAACCCTGACGACAGTGGGCCTCTCTTCTGTCTGCAGCACTCTTCCACCCTGGGCGGTGTGTTTGGGGACTCATACTATGAGCAGCAGATGGCGGCCAGGCAGGCCAATGCTCTGTCCCACCAGGTGAGCGGGCGCCCACCGCAGACTCTCGCCAGACCCTGCCTGCTCCTCTGCCTGAGCTTCTCAGCCTCTCCAGTCTCCAGGCTGCAGAGGCCCAGGCCCTGGAGGGGGTGGCTTGGCTTAGCCTCTCCTGGCGTTTGCACCCTGCCCACAGAACGAGGCCGCCAGCGGAGGGGGAGGAAGGGTGGGTGGTGAACGCTGGTAGGGACGGGCAGTGGCTGTTACAGCGGTGCCTCAGTGTGGGCCGTGCACGTGGGTTTGCCGGGAGGTTGCAGTGGCTTTGCATGAAGGCCGGGATTGGGGGCGTGTGGGCACGGGAAGGGTTGGCTGCTGCCTGGAGCTGTTCACTCACTCACTTATCCATCCATCCATCCATCCATCCATCCATCCATCCATCCAGCAAGCTCTGAGGGGGCCGTGTGCCGGCAGGCCCAGGCAGGTTCGGAGACGGGGAGACCCCAAGGCAGAGGGACTCATGCTTGGCAGCCCCAAGTGTACCTTGGCATGGGTGCTGGCCGTCCTGTAGGGGAGGAGGTGCTGGCGGTCGCAGGCAGGCCGGCCAGCCAACCACGACCGGGGTCCCAGGGTGGCCAGCTCGGGGGGCTGGCCTCACACCTGTATGCTTCCTCTGCCAGCTGGAGCAGTTCAACATGATAGAGAATGCCATCAGCTCCAGCAGCCTGTACAGCCCGGGCTCGACACTCAACTACTCACAGGCGGCCATGATGGGCCTCACGGGCAGCCACGGGAGCCTGCCGGACACACAGCAGCTCAGCTTCCCTAGCCACAGCAGCATCCCCAATATCATCCTCACAGGTGAGAGGCTGGGGGAGGTGGAGTCCCCGCCCTGCAGGGTGAGGCGCAACGGGGCTGAGGTGTCCCTGCCCAAGGAGGCCAGAACCCACCAACCTCGACTCACTGCTGGGCTTACAGGACACAGGGTGGGGGGATGCACACTGGACCCTGGACCAGGTGTCCGGTGTCCCAGGCTCAAGAGTGAGAACAGGATGAAACCGGTCACTCACCTAGCCCTTCACCTCCTGCCCAGTCCCCTGAACCCCAGTAGCTGAGCGTGCCGGGGATGCATGTGACTGTGGGGTGGGCCCTGCCTGCTGGGGCTTGTCCTGTGCAGCTGACAGACACGTAAGAGCTCGCGCATGCTGCGTCGGGCCTCCCCGCGCGGCCTGAGCACAGTGCCCAGGCACCCAGGCTTGCGCATGCGCATGTTGAGTGAGTCTTCTCCCAGCAGAGCTCAGACCCTGCAGTCCCCCACCCCCACCCCCACCCCTCATCATGCCCCTGAAGGTTCTAGGTTTTATCAAAGACGGAGGCAGTTTCCTCATAAGCCAGGGCTGTCGGGGAATTGAGGGTGAGACCCTCTCAGCAGTCCCCACTGACATCTCTAGGATGGAGGGGTTCCTGCCCAGAGCTCCCCACAGCCGAGTGCAGACCCAGTGCCTCCTCCCCGCCCCAAGGGTCTGCAGGAGATGCTCTGGGTGCAGAAGCCTTGGCCTTGGAGGTTGTGTGAGAAGGATCAGGCCTCTGTGATTGTCCAACAGCCCAGAAAGTACGAAACTTTCATATCTGTTTCCCAGATTGGGAAACTGAGGCCCAGGGTCTCAACACAAGTAGAGGAAGGAGCCCAGGTGTGAACCTGGGTCTCTGCAGGGAAACCCGGGCTTCCCTCCCACCCATGGGGAGGCCCCTGATGCACACAGAGCAGACTGCCTGGCAGAACCTGGCAGAGCCTGAGAGGCCCCTGCTCCCTCCAGGTCACACTGAAGTCTGTCGCAGCCCGCATCCCAGGGCTTTCCGGCCTTTTGGTACCCCAACATCTGGGTTGGGACCATCCCGTGTGCTATGGGGTGTTGAGCAGCATCCCTGGCCTCCACCCACCTGATACCAGTAGCATTTCCTCCAGTCGTGACAACTAAAAATGTCCCCAGACATCGCAAATGTCCTTTGGGGAACAGACTGCTCAGGTGAGCTCCCTGGTATGGCCTGAGCATTCATGGGAGCCATGGAGGCGCAGAGTCGGGGTGCGGGGAGTCAGGGCCAAGCTGAGCCTTTTGTGTGTACCCCCCACCCCCAGTGACAGGAGAGTCCCCTCCCAGCCTCTCTAAAGAACTGACCAGCACGCTGGCCGGGGTCGGTGACGTCAGCTTCGATTCTGACAACCAGTTCCCCTTGGACGAACTCAAGATTGACCCCCTGACCCTGGACGGACTGCACATGCTCAATGACCCAGACATGGTCCTGGCCGACCCGGCCACCGAGGACACCTTCCGGATGGACCGTCTGTGAGCCGCACGCCCGGCACACGGCCGCCCAGCCCCCGGCTCCGTCACCCTACCGGTCAGTGGTCCCCACGGCATCTCCCCAAGCCTGGGGACGGCGGCGCTCCGTCCCTCGCAAACGGCCGAGCTTGTGATTCTGAGCTTGCAATGCCGCCAAGCGCCCCAGCCCACCCGCCCGCCCACCCCGGTCGTCCACCTCCCGCGTGAGGCCGCGTGTCGTCGCCCCCACGGACCCTCCCTCCCTGCTCTCTCGTCCCCCTGTAAGATGCGGAATGCGTGCTGGGCAGGGCCGCCGGCCTCGGGGGGCGCCGTGCTCTGCGACGGTGGTGGGATGAGGTGCATCTTGCGACTGTTGTCCAGCTCTCACTGCCTTCCTTTGTCCCCGGTCCCCCCACCCGCCCGCGCCCCCAGCCCTTGGTTAGGTAGCGAGCCAGCCCCACCCCGCCAAAAGGAGAAGGTGCCGGGGGTGGGGGGTGGGCGGACATGAAGCGGAAATAAACACTATTTGGACTGCCGTCTTTTATATTTCTGAGCACACACAGAACACTAGACTCCATCCCACGGAGGTGGGATGTGAATGTGTGAACGGAGCATGCGAAGCAGCTATATCTCCCCCGGGGCCCAGTAGGGAAGCCCAGGCCCCCGCCTCGCCACCCCCAGCTGGGCCCCTCGGTGGCCACCTTTGCTGTGAAATCCCCACCCAGGCCTGTCGGGGATGCACGTGGAGGCGGGGATTATTTCTAGGGGGTTTTGCGACTTGTTTCCATCTTTCTTTCTCTGTACCGTGGTCACTGTTACTATTATTTAAAGAATGGCTGGGGGTGGGGGGGTGGAGGCGGCCGGGGCATTTTTTGGTTTGTTTCTTTCGGTTTGTATTTACATTTTGGTTGTAGATGAATAACTGACTCCTTCAAGCCAACACTTGCCTGAGAGCATGTTTTTATTCTAGAAATCCAACGTTATAATATTTGTAAGCTAACTGGAAGTGGTCTGCTGTCTGCCTGGGTCTGAGCTGCATCTCCGGCCTTTTTACTTTTGCTCCGTTATCCCAAAACAAGGACATGAGGTTGGCCTGGGTGGGCACTCTGGCAGAAGCTGGCAGCAGCAGCCAGAGGGACCTCTGCTCTGATCCCTAACAGACTTCTGGGAAGGAGCCCCGGCTTCCATCAGGGGTCTCGTGAAGACCCAGCTCTGCCCAGTCTTCCCAAAGGTGCCAGCCAGTCCTCAGGGCAGGCCTGTCCTAGACCCCATGGCTAGCGGCAGCAGCTACGGCCCCTCTGTTCTGAGATGCCCTGGAGACAAGCCTGTCCTCAGCACCCCCATCCTGAGGACCAGCCGACATTCATCCCCTCCCGCCATCCCGCCATCTCTTTCGTAGCCCTTCCTGGCAGGGCTGGCTTTGGAGGCAAAGAGCAGTGTGCATTTTAGTGGCTGGTTTCCAGGTGCTTCTCAGAGTGCCTCAGGAGGCCCAGGTGACCGTCCATCAGGGCTCACTGGCGCACCAGAGGCCATCCGTCTGCCCTACAGGCCCTGCGAGGGGGTGACAGGGCTGGCTTTGTGTTCTGTCAATTGCTTTGGAATAGGAACGTCCGTTTCATTCCCTCCGACATCACATCTCGAGTTCTTATTCGCTCCTCCGCCTGCCAGCAGGGCTGACACCTCCTGCCTGGTGCGTTTCCGCCTCCGTCGGCGTCTTGGGAGCACACGCCTCTATCTGTGGGAGCCAGATTTGATCCTAGCGACCATCCCTCTCTCTTGTTCCCTGGCCGGACTCTTAGCACCTGGCCAAGTGGCCGCGTGGCCCCACAGACGGGAAGCCCCCTGTCCTCGGTCACTTGGCCTCTGCCGCTGTTGTCTGGACTGGAGTTAGGTTTAGTGTCAGTCCATCCAGGTCAAGGGCCTGTCTTCTTTCCAGGGATGGGGGCAAAGAGTGGACTCTTTCTTTTTTTAAAGAAAAACTACATGTATGTACATAGAAGGGTTTGATTACCATTAGACTTGTATGTAGAACTTTTTTTAAAAAATGGCCTTAATAAAATTACAAGCAACCTTCCTGGATGCAATTTTCAAACAAGGAGTAGGGGACCCCGTGAGGGAGCCCCGTCAGCCTACACTTCCCATCTGCCCGGCACTGGGTTCTTGGTGCAGATGGGCAGGGAAGGAGGGGCTGTCCAGCCCCATGGCCCGCTTCTAGCATCCCTCAGCCAGGAGCACAGGTGATACTGTATTAACACGGCAGCCTCAGCCCGTGAGGGGTGTAGGTGCAGAGCTTTCCCAGGGAGGGGATCCAGCCAGGAGCCAGCGGCCAGGCGTCCTCAAAGGGTTCACTGCCCCCTCCTGGGCCTCGGCAGGCCTCTGGGGGTCTACAACAGGGGATTTGGGTTTTTTTCTTAAATATCATTTCTCTACTAAATATTGAATATGAATTGCCAAGACTTTTAGAAACAGGACAGCTTAAGGGAATCAGCCCTTTGACTTGTGATGTGAAAATACTGTGATTTCAGGCGAGCTGCGCCGTGAGGGGTGAGCTGGAGCCCCTGCATCGTGTATATAGACCCGCTCGCTGTGGCCGAGCCCCCCTCAGCTGTGCAAACCTTTCCTCCGGGAGTGTGAGCCAACCACCGTGTCCCCACCTGCCTCTGTCCTCTGAGCCCCCAGGGTGGTAAATTTGTTCCCCCATGAGGCTCCATGGGCCGAGGATGAGACCTGGGGTCAGCCTGTCTCTGTGTCTCCCAGAGAAGAGAGTTCATGCCCCTGGTCCCGACCCCCCACCTGTCAGCATCACCCCCTGCAGTGCCCAGGGTTGACTTGGGGAAGGAGGAGTCTCATCGGCGTCACATCCCTGTCGCAGGTACCCGTGAGGACCTCCCCCCACACCGTGCCCTTAGCAGAGGGAAGACAGGCAGCACTGTTTGGGGTTCCCTGCAGCCCCCTCCCCGCTTTCCTTGCACGCCTTGCTTCCCCCCAGCGCTCTTCCGGGCAAGAAGGGTAGGGACCAGTCCCCTGGGGCAGGGGGCCCTGAGACCCTCAGTGGAAAGCTCAGGGGGCAGGTCGACCCTTCAGCAAAATTTGGAGGCCCACAGCCAGCGGTATCCAAAAAAACAGGCTTCCCTGTGGGGACAAGTACACAGCAGAAGGGACCCTAATTGCGTTGGGTCCAGCCCCCGACCCCAGTGAGGTCCACGGAGTTCCCTGGGACCAGGCCTGTGAGGCTGGAAGGCAAGGGCAGGTGTGTGTGTTTGCAGCCCTTTCCCCAGCAACACCTCCATTCACTGGGAGCGCTTGGCCGGCCTTTGTGGCCTGTGTGCTGTTATCTCCTTGTGGGTGTTGAGGGCTGGGCAGGAGGGTTCTGACGTCGTATGTGTGTTTGGCCTGATTTCTTCAGGCGTCCGACCTCCCAGGAGGGCGGCCAGCCAAGTGGGCCCGTCGTGAGGCCTGTGTGTCACAGTGGGGCGGGCAAGGACAGCTGTCCATCTGTCCGTCCATCAGATGCTGTGAGACTCCTGCATGGAGGGCGAGACGTCCCGTGTCGTCCATCCATCCTGCTGGGGTGGGTGTCCAGTTTGGGGCCTGTGTGCATGCCGGGTGCTGACCACGGCCTGGTCACAGGGGACGGGAGTAGGTACAAGGCCCACGGAGGTGCTGGGTGGGACTCAAGCAGCAGGGGCGACCCCCCTCTGTCCAGCCTCCTGGGCCTAATGAGCCCCCATGATCCCCTTCTCCTAGAGAAGACTTTGTTGACGTGGAGGCCTCCAGGCAGCTGAGAACACTTGGGATGGTGCCCCCCCTCCCCAGACCTCCACATCTCAGCCGACCCCGAGCTAGTTCATAACCAAACTTGCTGCCAAACTCCTGCCCCCAACTGGATTCTGAGTCTTCTGCATTTCCAAAGAAGGCATCCCCACCCCAGGGTGCAGGCTGGGTGTGGTGAGGCCTGGTGGGGTCAGGCGACCCCCGCCCCCAGCCCTGACACAGCAGTAGCAGCACCCATTGCCCTCACTGGGTTCTGAGGGAGCTGTAGTCAGAGTCCTCAGGGTGCCCTTGGCATAGTGTTGGGGCACAGGGGTGCAAGGTCAAGGGTACCTGCTGCTCTTGGGCCTGGCCTACCACCCCTGCAGGTGATGCTTCAGGTGAGAGAGCTGTGGCCACCTGAGCTCCGCGCCCCCCCCACGTGACCTGAAGAGCTGGGGGAGGATTTGGTACCTCGCCTACCCTGGGGTGAGTGGGCAGACAGGTCTGTTTCTGCTTGAGTTCTCTGTGGACCCTGGGCCCCCATCCCCTGGGGGTCTCACAGCATATGACAGGGGTCCTTGGGACATTCCTTTGTCAGGCCCTGCCCAGCCAGCTTGGCCTAAACCAACTCTTTTTGGCTTCCTCGGCTTTTGGGGATCCTGGCTGCGTGGGGCTCAGGCACCTCTCATAACCGTTGGTGTGCCACAGGTGGCTGGCCACAGACAAGAGTTCTACCCCAGTGGAGGTGGGGTGACCTGCACCCCCAGGCCTGGGCACTGGGGTACTCCTGAAGGCGCCGGGGGGCAGACAAGACCCTTGTGACCCGGGCCTCAGTTCCCTCTTGTCATTAGCTCAGGCACGGGTCTCAGGGCCCCAGGCTCATCCCAGGCAGGGGCTGGATGTCAGGGACTGGTTCCAGACAGCTCCCTCTGCCTTCTGCCCTCCTGGCCAGTGCCCAATACCCTGTCCTGAGGAGCCAGTGACACTTGGGTTGCCCCCATCTTGCAGGGTTGTGGAATTTGGGGGTAATCGACGCCCAGCCTGTCATTTCTGACCTCCTGCCAACCGGGGACAAGGGGACGCAGCTGTGGCATTTGCCACCAGACTCTGGAAGGGAGGCCTTTGGCAGTCAAGGTCCACTGACCCCGCCATGCCCTCCATTGGAAACTGCCCCTGCCCCTCCAGGGACTGGGCACTGATATATGCAAACCTGCCAGTCCAAGCCCTGTCCCACTCATGTCCCTCTTTCCCCCAGGCTGGCTCTGCCCCCACCCCCAGCATGTACATTGTGCTGTAGATGTCCCGTGGGCCGCACGCGTGGGTGCCCATGGCGGGCGGGGGCGGGCGCTCAGGGCGCACTCGGCCGGCCCCTGCCCATCCTCTCTGGCGTGGACGCTATCGTCTGTGTACCTTTGCATCCTTTGTAATGAAACGTAATAAAAATCCAGTGTTTTCATCTCTGCCTCCTCCCCTTTTTTCCTGCCCTCTTCTCCCCTCTAGAGGATGAACTGTGGGTGTTGCAGGTGCACCAGGCAGGAGCCACACAGGGGCCACACACACAGACACAGACACACGGACACGCAGGCGTGAGCCCCTCACACACACCCCCCAGGATCCTGGGGCAGACGCCCCAGGAGAGTGAGTGGGATGCAGCAGGGCCGGACAGTCCTAGTCAGGCACCTAGGGCCCCAGCCAGTCACGGGGGGAGAGTGGCAGGCCCCCAACTCGCCCAAGGCCCGAGTTTGGGGTCCCTGGCCTCCCCTCAGAGGCTCGACCCTGCCATCTCCCCGCGGCAGAGACCACAGCCGGCTGCTCCGCCACACACACACTTTATTTTGTCCTCTTTGAGCCCCTCTCCCTCCCCACCAGGCCAGCTGCCTCTTGGGGCCGGGTGCTGATGGCCTCCCACAGTGAGGGCAGCCGTGAGGGTGGCCGTCATCCAGTGGCAGGTCCCCACCTGTGTCCCTAGGCCTGCAGCAGCCTCTGGACCTCGTAGTCCTCAGGGATGGTGTCTGTGGAGAGAGGGTGAGCAGGTGAGAGGTGGGTGAGGCTGGGCGGTAGGGATGCCCCACCTTCCCCAGCAGTGCCCTCTTACCATTGCAGCGGTAGCGCAGGTTGGCCCAGATGATGTTCTCCTGGGAGAAGCAGAAGACTCCCAAGCGGCCTCCCCGCATGGTCGTGTCCAGGACCACATTGCTGTCTGCAACCAGCTCCGGGCCCTCGTAGAACCTCACTCTGCGGGGAAGGAAGGGACTGTGATTCGGGGTGCTGGGCCAGGTGCCGCCTCCCCTCTCAGAGCTTCAGCATCCTGCCCCATGAGCTAGGCCCCCTCCTCTCTAGGAGAGGGGGCCATATGTCTCCCTGCCTGGGCCATGCTCAGGGCAGAGGGGGCTCCTGACCTGAGCCTCAGTTTCCCTGTGTGAGAGGATGGACATCTAGGGCCCTGCACACAGTAGGTGCTAAGCGTAGTGCCTGGTCTTTCTGGCAGCGTAGAGCGGGGATTGAGAAACCAGGAGTGAGTGAGACCCCACCTACTGCTGTGTGCAGAGTCCAGAACCACTGGACCCTTGAGCCCAGACCACCCAAACTGGCCCCGCCTTTTCTGAGTCCAGGCTCCCCCCTGTCTCACCTCTCCTCTGGCCCTGCCCCCTGAGCAGCTCCCTGCACAGCCTGGCCCCTCCCCCTGTCCTGGGAGGGGTATCATGCCCCAGGGCCAGACAGTCATTTCTAACTGCCTGTATTATTCCCATTTTACAGATAAGGGGACCGAGGCCCTCTGAAGCACTCCCCCCTTCCCTCAAGAGCCAGGATAGAGCAGGCACTCCGGGCCCCCTGGCAGAGGGCGGGTTCCCACCTGATGTAGCCCACTTGGGGCCGGTGCTGCAGGAACCAGCGGTAGGACGTCTTGTCCTTCCAGCCCACATTGCGGGGGTCCTTCCACAGCAGCCGCACCTGTGACTCTGTGTCCCCCGTGTGCCACAGTGCATTCCGAAGCTGCTCCCCAGGGCCTGTGGAGGACTTCACGGCCTGCCACACCGGAGAACAGGGGAGCGGGGGTCAGAGACCACACAGGCCACCAGAGCTCCCAGACAGGCAAGGAGCTGTGAGTCATAAAGGAGTGGTGGGGTCCCCCAGTATGCCTGGATGGGAGACCCACGAGGAAGCCTTGGGGGACACGAGGAGCTTTGCAGTCAGGCTGTAGGGGCAGCAATGGTTTGTGGGATAAGCTCGAGTGTAGAGGACTTGGGGAATTCTAGGGTTTCAGTGAAATACTGGGGTCTTTGGGGCCTGCAGGAGGATTTGGAACCTGAGGGAAAGTTTGGGGCTCTGTGAGAGGGTTTTGGGGCCCACAGAAAGGTTGGGGGATCTCGGGGGAGTGTTTGAGGGCCTGTGGGAGGAACTAGGTAGAAAGACTTCGAGGTCCATAGAATGAGGCTGGGGGCTGTAAGGCTTTGGGGATCTGTGGGAGGGTTTGGGGCCTCCAAGTTGGCACTGAGGCCGAGTTCAGGTAGGGGCCAGCACCTTGAGCTGGATGCCAGGCTCCGCCACTGCACGGAAGGGGTTTGCCTGCCAGTAAGTCTGCTCCATCTGCTTCCACATGACCACATAGAAGCTGGAGCTGTCCTGGTAGCCAAAGATGAAACCCGCGTAGTCGTCATCCGTGACCGTGTTCACGTGGAACGTGCCTTCGAAGTCCACGCCATTGAAGGCCGTGTAACCTGGGGAGAGGAAGGGACGCTAGCCCCTGCCGCACCGGGGCCCAGATCCGCCCCCCGGCCCCGCCCCTCCAGAGTCCAGAACGCCCGACCCCTGAGCCCAGACCACCCAACCTGGCCCCGCCTTTCCTGAGTCCAGGCCCGCCCCGTCCCACCTCTCCTCTAGCCCCGCCCCCTGCACAGCCTGGCCCCTCCCCATGTCTCACCCACACCCAGGCCAGGATCGCTGTTCATCGTCTGCACGATCTCCATCCCCTGGTGGGGTTCAAAGGAAGAAGGGCCTCAGGCCAGCCGTTTGGGCCCTCGGCTCCCCGCCCCTAGCTTAGGACCCGCTGTGGCGGTCCTGGGCTCCCCCCACCTCCCGCCTGGGCCCCTCCCACACCTGGTTGAGCACCACCCAGTTAGGGTCTATCTGCGCGTCGCCCTCGGGGTCCAGCACAACCGTCTGGAAGGCCCGGAAGTCGGTGAGGGTGACCTCAGCATTCTCCGGACACACATCGATCTTGTCCACCACCTTGTCTGCATCAAAGTCCCCCTGGCACGCGTCGCCCACGCCGTCCCCTGAGAGGAGATGGGAGGCCCCCCCACCGTAGTAGAATCAGCTCCAGGCCCCGCCCCAGGCCTGGCCACGCCCACACAGGCTACCGGCCCTGCCCACACCATGTCTCCAGCTCCGCTCACACGTGCCACTGGCCCCAGCATGCCCAGCCCAAATCTCACCCTAGTGGCTCCACACTAGGCCCGTCCCCACCACAGGCCCTGCACCCTGCCTTACGGTCCACGTCTTCCTGGCCCGGGTTGGGCACCAGGCGGCAGTTGTCCCGACTGTCGGGGACCCCATCGTTGTCATCGTCGTCGTCGCAGGCGTCACCCTGGCCATCGTGGTCTGAGTCCTGCTGGGCGCTGTTGGGCACTGTGGGGCAGTTGTCCCGCGAGTCCTGGTGCCCATCCCCATCCCTAGAGTGCGTGGGTGGGGCAGAGACAATGAGACCCCAGAAAGCTGGATCAAGGGCTGCCCACCCTGGGTGCCCACCTCAGCCCCAGATGTCCTCCTTACTGATCTTGGTCGCTGTCACAAGCATCTCCCACAAAGTCGTGGTCCACATCCCTCTGTGGGCGGGGGAAGGATGTAAATATCCATAATCAGGGCAGAAGAATTCAGAAGCCTCCCGCCCACCCCGAGTTCCAGAGCCAAGGTCCTTCCTGACGCGGAGGAACACCCCTCCCCCCACCCCCACCCCCGCCAAGCTGCTGGGACTGGGCTGGAGTCTTGTTAATCAGCCTGGGGCTTACCCCAGGGGTCTGACCCAGCTGGGGTCTGGCCTGCCCTCACCTGGTCTGCGTTGCTCTTCTGAGGACAGTTGTCACAGGCATCTCCTACACCATCGCCATCACTGTCCTTCTGGTCTGAGTTGGGCACCTTGGGGCAGTTGTCCACCGTGTTGCGGATCCCTGCGGGAAGCAGAAGGACAGAACACAGGATCCCAAGATTAGGACGGGGCCAGGCTGACTTCAGCAGGGCAGGTGCAGACCTGGGGCTAGCTTGGGACAGAGTCCCACCCCATCTTTGGTTCCCAATAACTACAAAGTTAAACCAAGTATTCATGCCCAGTCGCCAGCCTCCTAGAGACTAAATGAATGGATGGCGGTGAGGGGACTAGCTCTGTGAATGCACCACCTCGAGTCTCTGCCCAGATGTAAAAATGGTACCTCCTCAGCCCTAAACCCCAGGCTCACGTCTCTGTCCTCTTATTTCCTCCCTGCAGCATCTAACACAGGGACCACTTTCCCCTCCTCCAAAAATTCCTTCCTTTTCTCCTCGACATCATATCCCAGCTTGCATTTTGCTGCCCGCCGGAGCATGGTCCACGGTCCCTGGAGCCTTAGGCGAGCACACCCCCTCCGGCTCCCAAGGGAGGCCGAGCCCCGCCCCCAGCCAAGCCCCGCCCCTTGGTGCCAGCCCTTCTCTCTCCTCTTCCCCCTGCCACAGAGCTCACGGTCGCCGTCTGTGTCGTCGTCGCAGGCGTCGCCTCGGCCGTCGTTATCGGTGTCCTTCTGATCGTCGTTCTTCTGGGACCGGCAGTTGTCGCACGCATCGCCCCACTTGTCGCCGTCCGCATTGCGCTGGTCTGGGTTCCGCACCAGCGGGCAGTTGTCCTAGAGGTCAGGGCCGGTTGGGAGTAGTCAGGCCTAGAGAGGCAAATGTCACTCCCCAGACTGTCCATCTCCGAGGCCCCGCCTCCTCTGCAGGGAACCCCTAACCCTCGGGGACCCGTGAGATCAGCCTCTAAGGCCACACCCCTCACTCGAGCCAAGCCCCCATCTAGTCTCGCCTAGGCCCCCGCTTTTGCCCCACCTTCTCGTTGAGGACGCCGTCCCCGTCGGCATCCGGGTCGCAGGCGTCTCCGATGCCATCGCGATCCACGTCCTCCTGCCCTGAGTTGGGCACCGTCACGCAGTTGTCCTAGGGGTGGGCGCGGCGGGCATGAGGGGCGCTGCCGGCATGAGGGGCGCTGCCAGGGAGCCACGCCCACCCTCATACTAGGCCACGCCCTTCAGACCCCGCCCACCTTTCGGCACTGGCGCTCTGAGCAGCGCAGCTTCTCGTCGGGAAAGCCGTCCAAGTCTGTGTCTCTGCCGCAGAAGAGCCCGTTGCCAGCCCAGCCGACGCCGCACTGCGGGGTGGGGGAGTGAGTGGGTGCTCCGGCGTGGCCCCACCCCAGGATCCTCATCGAACGCCCTTCCTTGGCCCGCTCGCACTCACCACGCAGGATCGCGACCCATCACGCTCCAGGACGCAGTCGGCCTTCTCGTGGCACGGGCTGGGCGTGCCGTCGGGGCAGAAGCGCTGTGCGCGCCGACGGCAGCCTGATGCCTGGTCTCCCACGAAGCCGGGCTGGCACGGGCCACACTGGAAGGAGCCCTGAGCCCGGGCCACAGGAGGTCAACACCCGCCTCCCACCGCCTGACACTTCGCGTCCCATCCTCCATCTCTCAGTCCTTCCCCTCTCCTCCCAGGCCTTACCAGGGTATTGACGCATACGGAGTTGGGAACGCAGTTATGCTGCCCGGTCTCACACTCGTTAATGTCCGTGCAAACCTGGGTGGGAGGGAGGGCAGAGGTCACTGCTCCCACGGAGGTACCCCCAGACCTCCCACCCGGTTCACGTCTCCTCTGAATCCTACCTCTCCCCTACGTCTTGCCTCCAACCCAGACCATCCCTGACGTGGACCCTTAACTTCCTCTATTCCCCAGACTCGGCTGCGAGGCTGGAGGTCGAGTTAACTCAACAAAATGCCCCCCACCCCAAAATGCTCCTCCTGGCTCCCCACCCCAACCCCCCACGGCTCTCACCTGCTTGTTGGCCTTGGCGAAGGCCAGCCCCACGCCCTCGTGGGTGGGGCTGCTGTACCCCGGCGGGCAAGCCTCGCAGCGGAAGCCCGGACTGGTGTTGATGCAGCGGACGTGGGGGAAGCAGGGATGGGCGTTGCACTGGGGGAGGAAGGGCCCCGGAGGGTCAGAGGACGGACGTGTAGCTGGGCCCCCCGAGAGAGGCGCCTCAGGGCTTATTGGGCTTGTACTTGTAAAGTTCAAGGGCCATCAGCTAGCTCTTGGCGAGGGGGAGTGCCATGTGGGGCAAAGGCCACTGTCCCAGGGGTCACACGTGGCTTTGCCTTGATGTGGGAAGGGGCAAGACCAGGCGGGGAACAGGGCGTGCCTGAGGGGATCTGTTCCTGGGACCCGGTGGGCTGGGTGCTCATGGGCGGGGGAAGACATTTTGAGGGCGGGCGTCCCCAGAGGAGGCGGGAAGTGGTCGTCGGGGCGTGCGTGCCCGGCGGTGAGGAGGCTGTCCGGGCGGGAGCCCCCCGGCGGTGGAAGGGTGGCTGGGGTCGGCGGCTCCCCGCGGTGAGGGGGGTCGTTGAGGCGGACCACTCCCGGCGGTAGGGGAGTCGTCGGGGCGGACGTCACCGGCTACGGAGGAAGTCGTCGGGATGGGCGTCCCAGGTGGAGAGGGGGGTGGTAGTGGTGGCTGTCCCCCGGCGGTGGGGAGGTCGTCTAGACCTGCGCCCTTGGAGATGAGGGGGCTCTCCGGGAGAGCACCCCCAGCGGATGAGGAGTTCGTCGGGGCGGTGGGGAGCTGTGGGGTCACGCGTTGGGGGACCGTCTAGGCGGTGGTGACGGACGCACCTCGTTGACATCGGCGCAGTGCGAGCCGTTGCCGGTGAAGCCTGCAGGGCAGGGTCCGCAGCGCGCGCCGCTTGCTGTCTCGGTACAAGCCACGCCGGGGAAGCAGAAGCCGGGCGCGCACTGGCTTAGGGGCCTCACGCTCAGTCTGGGGGTGAGCGCGGGTTGCATCCCTGCGGGGGGTGGGGCGGGAATGGTTAGGGCCACGCCCAGGGGTGGAGCCTGGGGGGGCTGGCCCCTGAGGGCATGGTGAGATCCTGGTTGTTCTGCGACCCCGCCTCGTACTGAGCGCTCTGCCCGCCAGGTCTCTCCAGTATCTGGATCTCTGCGCCCGGCCGTTTTTTGCTTCTCCCTCCGAGACTCTCCACCTCCCAGCATCTCTCGCATGGTTTCTGGCCCTTTTGGGGTCTCCCCCTCCCATAGTCTCTGTCTCCCCTTCCTGTTTCTCTCTCTCCATCCCTCATCCAATCTCTCCATCTCTGTCAGCCTCCATCTTCTTCTCTGTCTCTTTTCCTCCCGGTCTGTCCTTCGCTCTCTGTCTCTGTCTCCCCATCTCTTCTCGCTCCCCCGCCGCCCAGTCTCTGCCGCTCCAGTTGCGCTCACCGCACGCGTCACACTCCATCACCGTGTTTTTCAGAAACGTGATCTCCTTGACCTTTGGTGCAAGGGGGATGGGGTGTGGTCAGCGGGTCCATCCCTCTCCTCCCCCGTCGGGTCTCCCCTGTCCCTCTCTCAAACTCCCTTCCTGCAGACCCACCCACTCGGCCCGGGCCCCCTCCCCACGGACTCCCTACCCCGAGATCCCTACTCTCCCAGCCCCTCTCTTCCTTCCCTGGGATTCCCTTCCCCCCTCACGGATCCCTACCCCTCTCCCGAGGAACCCCCTGTCCCTGGGACCCCTCTTTTTCCTCTTTTCCATAACTCTGGGCCCTCTTCACCTCCACCAGGATCCCCTTCTCCGGTCCTCCCCCCACTCCCCCCCACTCCCCTACCTCCGAGACCCCCTTCCCCTCTTCCAAGCCTCTCTGTGCCAACCCGGCACCCCCGTCCCCCCAACCCCGGAGGCACCTGCTGCCGAAGCAGTTCCCGCACATCCTGCAGCGCCGCGTTGGTCTCCTGTAGTTCGCGTAGCATCTGCGGGCCCAGGTCTGCACCTGCGCTGACAGGGGGCGCTGGTGGGGCGTCGGGGACCGGAGACCCCCATCACCACCCCTCATACCGCCGCCGCAGGGACCCCTGACGCCCACCCCATTTCCTCAGCCTCTGCCCCCGCTGCCTGCTTTCTCCGCCCCGCACGCCCCGGCGAACAGTCCCCGAGTCCCAAGAAGCCGCGACCCCAGGCCTCCCGCGAGTCGTGTCCGTTTGGGGGTCAGGCGCGGCTTACCCAGCGGGATCTGCCCCTGGCCCGATGCGCCGAGGGCAGCCAGGGTGAGCAAGAGAACGCGGGCGGTGGTGAGGACCATGACGGCGGCGGGGAGCTGGACAGCGGCTCGCTCTCTGCCGCCCACGAGGCCCGCTCAGCCTATTTATGCCGGCGGCGCGGCCGGCCCCGGGGACGGCCCTCCGCAGCCCTGCCCAGCGTCCAGCCTCAAGGTAAACAGACGGCGCTGGCCTCCGCGTTCAAGGCCCCGCCCAGCGCGGCTGAACCCGGATCCGGCGGGGAAACTGAGTCACGGGGGGGGGCTTGTGCCGGGGTTGGTGGGGCGGGGAATCAAGCGGGACCGCCCTCCAGCCCTCTCATTCGCTTATCTGAGTGATGGTTGCGTGCCAAGACTCGGTCATATCTGGGAACGAAGTGATCCCCACAGTGGCTCCCCTCAGCTCACACTTGGGGAAACTGAGTCAAGAGTGGCTAAAGGTTAGGACTCACCTCCTCCCCCAACTCCTTTCTGATCTCTCTCTGCGGTTCTCTAGCTGGTGAGTAGGGGAGGGGGGCAGCCTGGTCGCCCAGGGGCCGGAGCCCACTCAGTCTCCCAATCTGTGCACTGGGCTGTGTGTGTGTCCCTCCCCAGCAGGAGGGTGAGCAAATTAAAGGGCTCTGGCTGGAGGAGATCTGAGCGGGGGAGGCCCTGTGCTTCTGTTTGTCGAGACTTTGCCATACCATCCAAGCTCCAGTCCAGCTCTGTGGGAACAGCCTGTAATAAAAATAGAAATTACTGCTAATCAGGAAAATCCTCCCAGCCCAGCCATGCTCTTAAGCTACAAAACACCTCTGTTTTCTGGAGTTAACTCTCTTTGCCCCTACCCTTCAGCGTTTGCAGTCTCCATTCTATAGTCAGGGAAACTGAGGACCAGAGAGGGGAAGTGACTAGCCTAGGGCCACTGCGAGGGGCAGGGATGAAGCCAGGGTAGGTTCATTGCCAGATTTGTTCTCATGGGAGGTTGCAGAGAAGTCACTGAGGGCTTCCTGGAGGAGGTGGCAAGGAAATCTAAAGGAAAGGAGACTCAGATCAGCAGAGACAAAAAGGTGAGGACAGTTCTGGCAGAGGGAAGCATGTGGAGCTTGGAGGTGGGGAAATTTCAGGCACATTCATTATTCTCAAACATGCATTGAGAACCTACTGTGTGCCATGTCCTGTGCAGGACGCTGGGGACACAGAGTGAACAAGCCAGACTGGGCCCCTCTCTTGTGGGGAACCCAGGTTGGTGGGGAAGCAGCTACATGTAATCATCCCAAGGGGCCAGGACTGTGGTGGGGGATGCACAGGCAGCAGTGGGAGCTCCAAGAAGGTGCCTGACCCAGCTTGGGGTGGCAGGGGGAGTCTGGGCAGGCTTCTTAGAGGAGGAGGGAACACCGAGCTAGGACCAGGAAAGTGAGGAGGCCATGGCCAGATAAAGAGATGGTGGAAAGGCATTCCAGGTAGAGGAACAGCATGTGCAAAGGCCCTGAGGCAAAGATGAGCCTGGTCTGATGGACAGATTGATCTCAGGGTAGAGAAATCTTGGGGCTCAGGAGAAGTAATACCAGTGGGGCAGGGCTTGCGCTGTCTTCTGAGGGCAATGGGGAGCCACAGAGGGTGAGTGAGGAGTGGAGGGTCTGGAGGGGAGGCTGGGTAGGAGCAGCCAATCCCAGCCTGGGCACTTCCAGTGAAGTGCCACAGGCCCACGCCCTGATGCCTGTGGCAGGGCCATGAGCTCACCTCCTGTTTTCCTTGGCATCCGGCACACCTGGGGGCCACTCCTGGCTGGTGCTGGAATTCTTGGGAAAACCACGGCTCCAGCAAGGGCTGTGGGCTTGCGTGTGCCTCATGCAGCTGGGACAAGGGCACATGGAAGCCAGGCCCCCACCACAGGCTTGGCATGGGGCTGTGGCTTGGACACACGTGGACTTGTTCACGGCGCGGCCATGAGGAGATGCGGGGAAGGACATTCTAGGCAGAGGGAATGGCAAAGGCAGAGGCCCTTAAGATGCCCCAGTCTGCAGGTTAGACAACAGAGGCCTGGAGACATGGGCAATCTGGGTTCATGCTCCTGCCTCCTGGATCCCATCGGCCCTGAAATTCCCCTTCCAGGCAGCAGCCCCCTCCTCCCACGCACACCTCGGCAGCCTCACATTACACAACAACTCACTCTGGGTGTCCTTCTGGCCTTTGTACATGCTGTCCCCCACCATCCTGAACACCTTCCTCCATCCTCCAAGGTCTGGCTCTGGTGCCCCCTCCTTCAGGAATACCTCCCTGCTCTTCTTGGGCAGGGCTTAGGGGCTGGTGCCTGTGTGACATTCTTCTAGAATGCCTGACAGAATATTTCTGGGAGAGAAATTTGGGATGGCCTCATCTGGGGGACTGGAAATGTCTGTGTTTTGTTCCGTTCCTCCTACCCTGGGGGCCACTGTGCCTGCAAAGAGCACCTGCCATGATTAGTGTAACATTGTTATTATTCCTTATAATTAATGTAATGTAATTACTATTAATAATAGTAACCCCTGCTAGCACTGTACTTTAGGACAGACTCAGGAGCCACATGGCCTGGATTCGAATGTCAGCTGGGCATAGCCTTGCTGTGTGACCTAAGGCAAGTTGCTTGACTTCTCTGTGCCTCGGTTTCCTCACCTAGAAAGTGGGAATGATCATTCTTGAGAGGACTGAATGAGCTAACCCATGCCCCGTGTCTGCCTCCTGTGTTAGCCTCATTATATAATCTGTAATTTATACACTATGTCACTTATACCTCAGATCGTTCTTATTCACATTTCCCTCAGAGAGGGCATGAGACAGCTCAAGGTCACACAGCCAGGATTAAAACAGGAGAAGGCAGGACCCCTAAGGCCTTCATACCACCCACTCTCTGCCCTTGGCCACAGATTCCAGACGAGAAATGCTAGCCCAGGCCCCTCATTAGCTGTGAAAACTCTGCTACCCAGGACCTCCTGGCCTGAGCCCTTGGCTGGAGCCCCAAACATCCCCCCTTCCCATGATGCTGGACCCAGTGGTTCCAGGAACCTGGCCAGGCTGAGGCAGAGGGGCTGATGCCTGTGTGATGGGGCCCCTGAGCCCTTCCTGGCAGAGTCCTGCTGGGCCGGGAGACATGTGGGCGCCCCCAGCTCCCCCAGCCGCTTCTCCTTGTGAATCCAGAGAGAAAGTATGTCGGGAAGGCAGCCGCCCTGCCCTGGGCGGGCCCCACCACAGGCCCAGGGTCTGGGGAATTCATTAGAGCAGCAAGGGAGGCCACTTAGCCACTGCTGCATCCGCAGCGGAGGAGCCTGACCCAGCCTGCCTTGAATGGCCCGACTGGACCCATCTCTCCAGAAGGACCAAGTGGTGGGAAGAGGGGCAGGGGGACAGATAGGGTGACCCACCCTGACTTGCTCTGTGAATTTCAGCAAGCCCTGCCTCCCCTCCCACCCTCCATTTACCCCGAATCTATTGTCATTCGGTCGCAGGCTCTTCAAAAGGTATGATAAAGAAAGAAGAAAATAACAATAAATATAGTGACTACAATTTTATTGAGCAAGTGCCCAATGCTTGAAACCTTGCCACATCACTCTTGTGGGTTTTCCTTTTCTGCCCACTCTCCCCGCAGCCTCAGGAGGCAGGAACTCATCATCATGGGAGGCAGCAGGACACCACCATGAAGGTCTTGGTCTCTGGCACCAGGACCCTGAGTTTCATATCCCAGCTCTGCTGTGCAACTTGAGACAAGTTGCTTAACATCACTGTGCCTTGCAGCGGGGTGTGTGTGTGTGTGTGTGTGTGTGTGTGTTTTCTTTTCTTTGGACAGGGTGGAGGAGGACACCTTCAAAAGTTTATTATAATGTAAATTTTTACATCTCCAGTTTAGAGAATGGACTATGGAGTTGCCTTAGGGGAGAAAGGACTTCACTAGTAAGCGACTGGAATTTAACAATGTGGCATTCTATGGGCACTGAGTTCTGAGAATGATTTTACACCACCATTATCTTCATAATTTTCCAGGGATAACTGTGGCAGGGCAAATGACTGCCCTGCTCTTTTCTCCTTTCCTCTCGCATTTAGTGAGAGTCTTGTAGGTAACAGCAAAACAAACCTGTGTCTGTGTTACACGGAGAGAGACTGCCTGCGGTCTCACTACAGTGGTTTCCTTCTCTCCCTCAGTCTGTCTGTCTGTCTGTCGGTCTGCCTCTCTGTCTAATGAAGTGAAAATTGGAAATTCTTAAAGTCTTTTTGCACTATACCAGCAGCACTAAAAACCCAGGTGAAATGGGGACAATGAGAGCCTCAACTTCTTAGGCTCATCGTGAGACCCAAATACATTAGTCCATGAAAAGCGCATTCAGCACTTTTTGATGCTGGTGGTTGCCAATGTCCCCCACTCTACAGATGGGCAAACTGAGGCTCAGTGTGGCAGCCTGGTTGTGCCTCCTCTATTTGGGCACTGGATGCTCAGAGAGGGAAGGCACACAGCCTTGCCACGGGGAGAAGGCCCCCCACTCAGGTTTCTGTGGGTGGGTAGGCAGGAGAGATCACAGGAACCAGAGCCCTGCCCCCAATTCCTCCTCCCCCCTTCTCCAGCCCCCACCTCAGCTCATTAACAGGAGGCCCTTGTTCTAGCCAGTGACGGGCGGGTGGCCGAGGGTGAGGGCGGGGTGTGTTTACCCACTGGCCGCCTGGCAGGCAGAGGCCCAGGCTCGAATGGGCCAGTGGGAGAGGGAGGCTACCAGGCAGGGGAGAGCCCCAGCCCGCAAATGGGAGGACTGCATACAATATGTGCCAAATAAATGCTTAGCAATCAATAGGATAAAACTAAATAACTCCATCCACTGCACAAGCATTGACCCTTTGCTGCACAGCGGATGGGAAGGAGGTGGTCTCGGCCTCTCAGCCCTGTGGTAGGTAGCCTCGAAGGTGGACAAGTGCACACAAGCTGCATGGAAGTAGGGGCTGGCTGGGCTGTGGAAACAGAGCCCAGGGGTCAGGGAGGCCACTCTGCAGTGGGATGTTAGTATCGAGACCTGAACAAGTGAACGGGTTCCAGCTGATGAGGGGTGTCCCAGGCAGAGGGCACAGCAAGGGTGAAGGCCTGGGGGGAGGATGTGCCTGATGTATGGGAGGTTAAGCAGGGAGGCAGGTGTGGCTGGAGCAGAGAGGTGAGGGTGTGATGGAAGGGGAGAGGGCTGGACGGGACAGAGCCATGAGCCATTTTGGGCTTCACGGGCCTCTCCAGCCCCATCTCTTTCTGCCCTCCGGGCCCTTCGTTGGGCTGTGACTCTCCCTGGTCCACCTTCCCCTTTAACATCGCTCACTCCTCTTTGTCCCAGCTGGGTTAGTAGCATCCTCTGGCCTCCAAAGTGCCCTGAGTATCATCTGTCACAGGTCTGACCACACTGAATGGGCACAGATGGATTACATGGCTATGGGGCTGCATCCTTCATCACACTGAGGCCCACAATATCTCCAGCATCATACACATGTTAGAATAAATGAATGATGGATGGATGGCTGAGTAGATGGATGGATGGGTGGACTGATGGACAGATAGATGAGTGAGTGGGTAGGTGGATGGGTGGATGGGTAAACGGGTGAGTGGATGGACGGACTCACAGAAAGGAAGGCAGACGGATGGATGGACAAATGAATGGATGGTTGGATAGATGATAGCTGGCTGGCTGGATCAGGGGATGGATGGATGGATGGAGGGAGGGAGGGATGAATAGATGGGATGGCTAAATGAGTGGACTGATATACAGGCAGATGGGTGGGGAGATGGACGGTTGGGTTGGTGGATAGGTGGCTGGATGGGTGGATGGGTGGATGACAGGTGGATGGATGTATCAT
Organism: Mesoplodon bidens; assembly: GCF_964165515.1. Lineage (NCBI taxonomy): Eukaryota > Metazoa > Chordata > Mammalia > Artiodactyla > Ziphiidae > Mesoplodon > Mesoplodon bidens. The sequence goes on from NC_138160.1 coordinate 140,612,491, forward strand.
AGACAGATGGTAGGATGGATGGATGAATGAATGGATGCCCCCTTGGGGCCTCTCTAGCTATGTGACAAGCCCATTCAAAGGTCATTGTGAGAAGTCAGTCAGACAGTGAAGGTGAAGCACATAGCAGGTGCCTCTGTCCAGTCTCTGTCTCCCTTACCTTACATGAGACAAAGGAAAGTGAACTGGCCTGGCTCACTCTAGCCACACTGGCTGCCTCTCCCTGTACCTCCTACTCTCAGGCTCCTCCCCACCCTAGGACATTTGCACAGGCTGTGCCCTCCACCTGGAGCACTCTTCCTTCGGTTCTTTACCTGGCTTTACCCTAACTTAAAGTTTACTCCCTCAGGCCGGACCAGGCTGGCTGGCCTGTGTGTCCCTATTCTCACCCCACAGAAGGAGACTGACTACAGCAGCTGTTGGGACAGTCTGCGAGAGAGCTATGGGATGATGACAGCCACATGGAACCCTCTGGCAAAGGGGTGATGCCACTGTTGCTGCTGGCCCACATAGTGCTGGTGGAGGGGGGGTCATTGCAACACCCACCCCATGAGTTTTCTTGACTCTGTTTCCCGCTGGGTTAGATGATTTACCCATTTCTAAAGCCACAAGTGGGGCTTCCCTAGTGGCGCAGTGGTTAAGAATCCGCCTGCCAATCCAAGGGACACAGGTTCGAGCCCTGGCCTGGGAAGATCCCACATGCTGCGGAGCAGCTAAGCCCGTGCGCCACAACTACTGAGCCTGTGCTCTAGAGCCCGTGAGCCGCAACTACTGAGCCCTCGTGCTGCAACTACTGAAGCCTGCGCACCTAGAGCCCGTGCTCGGCAACAAGAGAAGCCACTGCAATGAGAAGCCCATGCACCACAACTGAGAGTAGCCCCCGCTCACCGCAACTAGAGAAAGCCCGCGCGCAGCAATGACGACGCAACACGGCCAAAAATAAAAACAAACAAATAAATAAATTTATTTAAAAAAAGTAAATTCAGGAAGTTCCAATGAATCCAAGAGTCACAAGACCACAGAACAAGGAGCCACAGAACTAAGGAATGACAGAGTCATAGCATTATGTGCTCATGGAGACATGGGACCAAAACATGCTAAAGCCATGGCACTGTGGGATCCTAGGGCCATGGGATCACGGTGCTAAAAACCACAGACGCAGGTGATATGGCCACCAGTCAACAGAAGCACAGAACCGTGGGATGGTGGAAGCCGCAGGAGCCCAGGGAGCCTGAGACACAACACTGGTGAGCCCCACATATGAGATGCCACAGGATGGAGTCTCAGACGTGATGCCATCAGAGTCACCCTCTCTGATCCACCCTCACCTGTTGGCACCTGTCCAGGGAGTCTCCCAGAGGCCACGGGAGCTCTGAGGTGCTCTCTCCCTGCTCCCTGGGGCAGCCACAGGAGAGAAGGACCACGCCATCGCCAATGCCTGGGGCCAGCCAGCCGCCAAACACTCAGTGAGTCCCTGTGGCCAGGGCCAAGCGAGGCTGTCCAGGTGCCAGGAAACAGTGCCAGCCTCCGGCCAGGCGCGCCGGGACGCCGAGTGCTCAGCAGCAAGTGGAAAAAGCATCAACGAGTTCCTTCTGCATCCATATCCTCTTAAAAGCCAACAGCAACACGGCATGGAGGGGAGGCTGTATCCTGGCTGCGTTGCCTCCGGATGGCAGTCAACTGGTAAGCTGCCCCCCCAGCGCTGGCCTCTGCCCGACACCAGGAGTCATAGCCCAGCTCGGATTCCACCAGACACATCCGTGTATTAATGAGCTCTCCCAGGACAGCAACTGTTCACCCAGCAGACCCGGCACCTGACGCCCAGAGTAACCAGTCTGTTTTGGAGAGGGGAAACAGAGGCCCAGAGGTGAAGACCACTGGCCCGGGATCACAGAGGGCCAGAGCTGAGACTCGAACTCAGGGCTGTTGGATGCTAAGAGTGAGCTTGTCACCACCCAGCTGAGCCTCCTCTTGGGAGCCCTAACCCCCCTCCTCCTGGGGCCCCAGCCATTTGCTTCTAGATGTGACACAGCGTCGAAGGCAGGAGCATGGGCCTCGGCAATTTCTTCCCTTTGCTGAACTCAGAACACCTTGTTCACAGAGCTGCCACGGGGATGAAACATGATCATACATGATCAAACATGAGTGCACACTGGGACCTCGTATTGCTGGCATGGAGGAACTTTCCCTTCTTCCCATTTTATAGATGGGAAAGCAGAGGGTCAGGGAGGGGATTCCAGCCTCCTGAGGCCCCCGGCACCTTCAGTGAGGGCTGTTCTCATCATGATGGGGACGAAGCAGCTGATTTTCTGAAATACCAGGTTACAGGGAGGGAAAGCCCATCCCTTGCTGCCTTACCTTAGCATCAGGGTTACCTTCAGCTACGGCTGGATCCAGAACCCCAAATGATGCTTTCAGGATCTGTGTCTCTCTGTCAGCTGTCTTCTCCCTTTTCTAAAAAAAAAAAAAATTGTGATAAAATACACACTACATAAAATTTATAATTTCAACAATTTTAAAATGTACAATTCAGTAGTTTTTAGTACATTTGTGAGGTCATGCCATCATCACCTCTATCTAGTTCGAAAACATTTTCATCTTCTCCCAAAAGGAAACCCCGTTCCCCTTATCAGTCACTCCCGTTCCCCCTTCCCTCAGCCCCTGGTAACCACTCATCTGCTTTCTGTCTCTATGGATTTGCCTGTTCTAGACATTTCATATAAATGGAATCATACACCATGTGTCCTTTTGTGTCTGGCTTCTCTCACTCAGTATGTCTGCAGGGTTCATCATTTTGTTTATCCGTTCACCAGTTGATGGACATTTGGGTTGTTTCCACCTTTTAACTATTGTGAATAAAGAACCCTAGGAACATGTGTGTGCAGGTTTTTGTTTGAACACCTGTTTTCAATTGGGTGTATACCTAGAGTGAAATTGCTGAATCTTGTGATCATAGGATGATGAACTATGTTTCACTTTGAGAGGAACAACCACCACATTGTTTTTCACAGCGGCTGCAACATTTGACACTCCCACCAGCAATGCACAAGGGTTTCAGTTTCTCCGCATCCTTGCCAATGCCGGTTTTTAGATTTATTTTTTTTATTATGGCCATCCTAGTGGGTGTGAGGTGATGTCTCTTTGTGGTTCTGATTTGCATCTCCCTGATCAGCCCTCTTCCTGCTTCTTGGAGTGGCAAAGATGGGCCAGGCTTAAATTTCTCCAGCCCCATGGTCCAGCGGAAGCAGAGTACCTTTCTCCCTGCTGGGCCCAGTAGAGATCTCAGGGCTGAGGCTCGCTGGCCCGGCTCAGGTTCCATGCCTTTCCCGGAACCAGTCACTGTGGTCTGTAGATGGAAGGTTTTGATTGGACAGGCCAGGGGCTTAAGTCATCCTGTCGAGGTGGGGAAGGGGGTAAGCCCCCAGCTGGATGCCACCAGATGCAAAGGATGGAGACTGGATCTGCCACCTGCCTCCTGCCTTAGTGAGCATTCTGGATTACAGGTTGTCGGACACCACCTGCTTTAATGGAGGTGACCCTGGCAGTATGCCAAGCCTCCACCGTCTGCTTCCATCTCCAAACACTACATTCAAGGCCCCTCTTGTTACCTTCTGCCTGCAGGAATGGTGGTGGTCCCAGCTCTGGCCCAGGCTTTCCCTGGAAGGCTGCCACTGGGGGAAGCTCCAGGCCCAGCCAAGGCCCTTCCTTAGTCTGCTGGCCTCTTGACCTCCCCTGGGTACCAGGCAACCTTGAACATCACAAGGAAACAGGCTTTGCCCGGGACGGCTGCCGTCACCAATGTGTTATTTCCAAATGGCTGGCAGGTGGCAAGAGGGGCCCATACTCACTAGTTTCTCACCCCATCACTCATTTCAAGGCTGCTCAACTGACATTCATCTCCCTTGCTCCCAGCCCCGCTTCAAGCCCCAGAGGGTTGAAATGGGGGAAATGCACAATCACAGGGAATCATCAAGATCAGAGCTGTGACTATGATCCAGAGCTGGAAGGGAGGGAGGGAGCAAACAGAAGCCCAGAGAGGGCAAGACATTTGCTCAGGCCACACAGTACATGAGAGGCAGATCTGATTTCAGTCTTCACCTTTTGTTTTTTTTCTTAAAAATTACGTTTTATTGTGGTAAAAACTCATAACATAAAACTTTCCATCTTAATCAGTGCACAGTTTGGTGGCCTGAAGTGTGTCCAGATGGTTGGGCAACCATCCCCACCATCCATCTCCAGAATACTTTCAGATCGAAAAACTGAAACTCTGTCCCCATTAAGCAACACCCCAGCTCTCTCCCCGCCCCTGCTACCTGTCCCCACTTCTTAAGCCACACTTGAACCACTTTCTCCTAGTGACTGGCATCAGAAGACCTGAAAGTGATTCAACCCAGTTCCCACCCCACCTGATTTTAAACAGCTGACTTGTGCCCCTGATCTAGAAGATTTGGGACCGCTGGGATCTTGTCCGTGGGGCCCCAAGCTGGGTCATGAATGGTCCGAAATGAGGAAGTTGTCATGGGGATAATGCTGACTCCCTGAGGTGGGGCTCCCCATTGCAGAGATGGAAAACTGAGGCCCAGGAATGTGACAGCTGTTGTCTAGCGAACCCCACACCCTGTCCCGCTGGACTGGGAGGCCCTCAGGGCAGGGCTGGCCAAGGCTTGTCTGAGGGGTTGGTCTCCAGTTCGTGGCCCTCAGCTGAGCACACAGCTGGTCCTTCAGGAGACCTTGAATGTGGATGCGAGTCCAGAGCAATGCCCCCTTTTCCAGGTGGAAAACGGAGTCAACTTTCATGTCTAGAGAAATGCTGGGAGCCAGTCTTTTGCCCTCCTGACCCCTGCCCTTGCTCCTAAACAGATCCCTGGGCGGGTCTCAGATCTGTGGGTTGGCGGGGGGCCCGGGGCCTGTTTTTCCACCCGGAGCTTGGGTTGACACCGGGAAGGGTGAGGCCTCGGGGCTGGGATTATTTTTTTTAACTTTGCAGTTGCAGCCAGATACACAAAGCTGAAACCGTCCTGCCCCCCCACACCTGGCCGGGCTATGGCCAGAGAGGCCACACGGAGGCTTGACCCACTGGACGCCTGGATGCTGGGCCTCCCCAGACCACACGGTCTCGGGGCTGCATCCAACTCCACATCTGGATTTCTCCACTTGGTCCCAGTTTCCAGCTGGAAAAAAAGGACCCGGATGGGGAAAACTTGGGCCCTGCCTGCTTACACAAAGCTTGGGGTTTTAGGGCTCGGGCCATGCCCCTGCCTGCCTCTCCCTGGTGGACCTGGTCCAGGCTTGGACGTCAAAGGCCACTCTTTGCCCACAAGGTCCACAGTTCCATCTGGATCTTGACCAGCCTGGCCCAGGAATGTGGTTCCAACCAGACACCTTGACCGCACGGCCAAGGCACAGCCGTTGGTACCCTGACGTCATCTCTCTGAGGCTTTCTGTCTCAGGCAATGGTCCCACCATCCATTCCGTGCTGGGCCTGAGACCTGGGCAGCATCTGAAGCTCCTCCCTCCCCCCGCCCCCTGCTATGTTCAGTTTGTCAGCAGCTCTTGTCCCCTCGGCCTCCAAAACATACAAATCCAAACACTTTGCCCCTCCCAGCAGCACAGCCTTGGTTTCCACCCCACTGACTCCTGCCTGGACACTGCCCCATTCCCCAGGGTAGCCACAGGGGATGTCTCAAATTCATAAATCAGATCATGTTCCTCTCTGGCTCACACACCCTCCATGGCTCCCTATTACTCTCAGAATAAATTCCACCAACTCTCTGTGGCCTGCAAGGCCCCACACAATCTGACTTCCTCCCATCCCTCCTACCCGTCTCCTCCTTCCCTCACTCTGCTCCAGTCACACTGGCTTCCTCACTGTTCTGCCAACAGCCACGTCCTTTCCCAACTCAGGGCCTTTGCACAAGCCATCCTTTCTGTCTGAAATTCTCATTCTCCATATTTACACGGTACTTTCCTGTCCTTCAGATCTCAGCTTAAATATCACCAACCTCAGGAGGCCTCCCCAACCCCTGAACAAAAATACCTTCACTCAACTTTCTTCCAAACACTCTTCCCTCTTTGAAATTATCTTCTTTGTGTGTATGTTCATACAAATACAAACTGTGTTTTACCCCCAGCATGTACCATCATGCCAGCCCATAGTAAGTGGGGTCCTGTCTTCTAGGGGACAAAGGCACATACGAGCCCCAATGACAAGGTTTGAAAAACATCTACCCCTCTGAGTCCCCCTGACCTCCCCCAGCAATGCCCCAGGATTTATAATCCAGAACTTCACCCTCAATACATGCCAGTGTGGGCAAAGGCCGGAGGGGACAAGAACAAGGCAGTGTTCCTGGACCTGGCTGTTGTGGGGCCCGGCTCACATGGGGGCAGGGGACACAGGCCAGACAATGAGATCTGGATTCCATCCTGGGACAATAGGGAGCCATGGGAGGTGTGTGGACCCCATTGCCCTGTGCCGGGCACCGGGAGGTTCCTTCCTCAGACGTCAGCACACTGTGGGTAGCTCATGTTTGCTGGGTACATCTCGAAGCAGCTTTATATGAATTCCTGTGGAGAACTGTCTCCGACTGGTGAGGCCACGCACCACCTCCACCACCACAGGACTCAGGGAGGTCTGTTGGTCTGCAGGAGCCTCCCAGACCCAGCTAACGTGCTGACAGCCACCTGGCCCTGCCTGGGCCCCTCAGCCTCCCCCAAGAACAGCAAGGTCCCCCCAAGGCCCTAGGCCTGGCTACCCCTTCCAGGCCCTTCGTGGATGCCAAAGACCTCTCTCCTTATTCCCCTGGAATTTTCCTCACAGGCCCTGCCAACGCCTCCAGGAATATATTAAAAGAAAATGTTTCCAGTCCGAGCAGGGCTGTTTTATGGTTCTCGGGGCTGGGAGTCTGACCGCAGAGTGGAAAGGCCTCGTCACGACGCTGTTCCTTCTGCAGAGCGTCTTCAACCCTGCTTGCCTCCTGGGCCCTCCTTAGAGGCCTGGGTTCTGCAGGGATTTCCTAGCCAAGCAAAGTCCCCCTCGCCCCCTTCCCCCAGACTGGGGAGAAATTCTCTAGCAAAATAGAGGCTCAGGATAAAGCTTGGAGCTAATGCATTTTCCAACATTTATTCATTCAACAAACGCCTGCTGTGCTCCTACTGTGTGGTCTCCTTCGGGTGCTGGGGACACAGCAGGAACAAGTGGGACCTGTCCTGCCCTAGAGTGGGGACCAGAATCAGGTGGGAAGGGGCACTAGAGTACCCCCAGGTCACAGGTCTATAAAGGGGGGCAGGGAAGGTGGCAGCTTGCCCGAGACGGTGCAGGGAATAAGCAAAGGGGCAGAGACCAACACAGGCAGAGCAGTTCCAAAGACGCCTTTCTTTTGTCTAATTGAGGTGAAATTCCCCAAATGTAGAAATCAAAGTGAACAATTCAGTGGAATTTAGTACATTCACAGTGTTATGCAACCGTCACCTTTGTCTCATTCCAGAGCTTTTTCATCATCCCAGAAAGAAAGCTTTATCCATTGACAGTCACTCCCACCCCACTCTCCAGCCCCTGGAAACAACTGATCTGCTTTCTGCCTCTGTGAATTTGCCTGTTTGGACATTTCACGTAAATAGGGTCATACAATCTGTGGCCTTTGTCTCTGGCATCTTTCACTTAGTGTAATGGTTTCTAAGTTCATCCACGATGTAGGGTGTGTCAGAGCTTCATCCCCTTTTATAGTTGTGTAATATTCCACTGTACAGTTGTACCATGTTTTGTTAGTGGACATTTGGGTTGTTTCCACTTTTGGCAACTGTGACTAGTGTTGCTCTGGTCCTGGACTTTTGTTTGTAGGGAGTTTTAAATTTTTTATATTTAAAAATATTTTATTCATTTATTTATTTTTGGCTGAGTTGGGTCTTAGTTGCGGCACACAGGATCTCTTTTTTGCAGTGTGCGGGCTTTTCTCTAGTTGTGGCACATGCAGGCTAAGTTGCCCCGTGGCATATGGAATCTTAGTTCCCCAACCAGGGATGCAACCTGCGTCCCCTGCATTGGAAGATGGATTCTTAACCACTGGGCCACGAGGGAAGTCCCTGTAGGGAGTTTTTCAAATTACAGATTCTATTTCACTGCTAGTGATCAGTCTGTTCAAATTATCTATTGCTTCTTGATTCAGTTTTGATGGCCTGTATGTTTCTAGAAACTTGTCCATTTCTTCTAGGTTGTCGAATTTGTTGGCATAGTATTCTCTTATTTTTTTTGTATTTCTGTGGTATCGGTTGTTATTTCTCCTTTTTCATTTCATATTTTGTTTATTTGGGGCCTCTCTCTTTTCTTCTTGGTGAGCCTGGCCAGAGGTTTGTCAATTTTGTTTACCCTTTCAAAGAACTAGCTCTTGGTTTTATCGATTTTCTTCTATTTTTTAATTTCTATTTTATTTATTTCCTCTTTGATCTTCATTATTTCCTTCTGTCTGCTGACTTTAGGTTTTGTTTGTTCTTCTTTTTCTAATTGTTTTAGGTGGTAGGTTAGTTTGTTTATTTCAGATTTTTCTTGTTTTTTGCGGAAGGCCTATTCACTATGAACTTTGCTATAAGAACTGCTTTTGCTTCATCCCGTGGATTTTGTATGGTTGTGATTTCATTGTCATTTGTCTCCAGGTATTTTTAATTTCATTGTTGACCCATTGGGTTTTTTTTTAAATGTCCCTTAGACATTTTTCTTAAATTAATTAAGTACTTAATTTTATTTTTGGCTGCATTGGGTCTTCGTTGCTACACGTGGGCTTTCTCTAGTTGCAGCAAGTGGGGGCTACTCTTCATTGCGGTGCACGGGCTTCTCCTTGGCGGAGCACGGGCTCTAAACGCACGGGCTTCAGTAGTTGTGGCTCGCGGGCTCTAGAGCACAGGCTCAGTAGTTGTGGTGCACGGGCTTAGTTGTTCTGTGGCATGTGGGATCTTCCCGGACCAGGGCTCGAACCCGTGTCCCCTGCATTGGCAGGTGGATTCTTAACCACTGCGCCACCAGGGAAGTCCCAACCCATTGGTTTTTTAGTAGCATGTTGTTTAGTCTCCATGCTAGTGCTGCTCTGAACATGCGTGTACAAGTTTTGGTTTGAACAGCTGTTTCCAGTTCTCTTGGGTCTACACCTGTGAGTGAAATTGCTGGATCATTGCTGAAATTGCTGGAAATTCCATGTGGAATTGTTTGAGAAACCTCAAACCAGTTTTCCGCAGCAAGGCCAGGTTCAGTGTGCTGAGTTTGGTATACCAGGAACACAAGGACCCTTCTTTGGACAGTCCAGACCCTAGAAGCCACCGTGACCCACGCAGAGCCAGTTGCCCAGGAAATCGGCTGACATGCCCCAGGACGGCGTGCCTGGGATGTGTCCGCATTAATTCCCTCCACATCTCAGCAAACATTCTACTGAAACTCCATTGGCACTGGGAGCTCTCAGGCCTGGGTGATTGCCGTCCCGTCCTACTGACTGGAGTCTACATCCCAGCTCCAGAAGGCTGGGGGGAAAGCCGGATCCACGATCAGCCTGGGGCCTGCAGTCAGCCCATCCTAAGGCCGAGAGCGAGCCCTTGGTTCACCTCCCACCTGGACAACTCGCTGGGAGGGCACCGGCTACTCGGGTCTTGCTCCAGCAGGGCAGGCACGAACCTCTGGTTTAATAATTCCCATCTTCCTCCACGAAGTACTCCCATTGTTTATTATAAATATGTTCAAACATACCCCCAAATTGAAAGAATCATACATTACGCCTGCCATGGACCCATTTCTCAGACTCTAAATTATCAAGTGTTGGCCTCACTGGCTTCCTTGACCCTCTTCACTATTTTTAGATAGCTTTCTTGAGATAGAGTTCACACAGCATGCAATGCCCCCCCCCTTTTTTTATTGAAGTATAGTTGGTTTACAATGTTGTGCTAATTTCTGCTGTACAGCAAAGTGATTCAGTTATACATATATATATATATATATATATATATATATATATATATACACACACACACACACACAGTATTCTTTTAATATATTCTTTTCTATTACGGTTTATCACAGGATATTGAATATAGTTCCCTGTGCTATACAGTGGGACCTTGTTGTCTGTTCATTGTATATACAATAGTTTGCATCTGCTAACTCCAAACTCCCAATCCACCCCTCCCCCACACCCTCTCCCTTGGCAACCACAAGTCTGTTCTCTAGGTCTGTGAGTCCATTTCTGTTTCATAAATAAGTTCATTTGTGTCGTATTTTAGATTCCACGTATAAGTGATATCATATGATATTTGTCTTTGTCTGACTTACTTCACTTAGTATGATAATCTCTAGGTCCATCCATGTTGCTGCAAACGGCATTATTTCATTATTTTTCATGGCTGAGTAGTATTCCATTGTATATGTGTACCACATCTTCTTTATCCATTCATCTGTCTATGGACATTACATTGCTTCCATGTGTTGGCTACTGTGAATAGTGCTGCAATGAACATTGGGGTGCACGTATCTTTTTGAATTAGAGTTTTTTCTGGATATATGTCCAGGAGTGGGATTGCAGGATCATATGGCAACTCTATTTTTAGCTTTTTGAGGAAACTCCATACTGTTTTCCATAATGGCTGCACCACTCACCTTTCCACCTCTCCAGCATTTGTTATTTGTAAACATTTTTTTTAAGATGTTAGGGGTAGGAGTTTATTAATTTTATTTTTATTTATTTTTGCTGTGTTGGGTTTTCGTTTCTATGCGAGGGCTTTCTCTAGTTGTGGCAAGCGGGGGCCACTCTTTATCGCGGTGCGCGAGCCTCTCACTATCGCAGCCTCTCTTGTTGCGGGGCACAGGGTCCAGATGCGCAGGCTCAGTAGTTGTGGCTCACGGGCCTAGTCGCTCTGCGGCACGTGGGATCCTCCCAGACCAGGGCGCGAACCCGTGTCCCCTGCATTAGCAGGCAGATTCTCAACCACTGCACCACCAGGGAAGCCCTGTAAACATTTTTAATGATGGCCATTCTGACCAGCGTGAGGTGGTAGCTCATTGTAGCTTTTTTTTTTTTTTTTTTGCAGTACGCGGGCCTCTCACTGCTGTGGCCTCTCCCATTGAGGAGCACAGGCTCCGAACGCACAGGCTCAGTGGCCATGGCTCACGGGCCCAGCCGCTCCACGGCATGTGGGATCTTCCCGGACCGGGGCACGAACCCGTGTCCCCTGCATCGGCAGGCGGACTCTCAACCACTGCGCCACCAGTGAAGCCCCTCACTGTAGTTTTGATTTAATGCACCCTTTAAAAACAATAATTTTTTATTTATTTATTTTTGGCTGTGTTGGGTCTTCGTTGCTACTTGCAGGCTTTCTCCAGTTGTGGCAAGCAGGGGCTACTCTTGGTTGCTGTGCGTGGGCTTCTCATTGCGGTGGCTTCTCTTGTTGCGGAGCCAGGCTCTAGGTGCACAGACTTCAGTAGTTGTGGTGCGCTGGCTTAGTTGCTCCACAGCATGTGGGATCTTCCCAGACCATAGCTTGAACCCGTGTCCCCTGTATTGGCAGGCAGATTCTTAACCACTGTGCCACCAAGGAAGCCCCTAATGCACCCTTTTTAAAGTGCACAATTCAGTGGTTTTTAGTCTATTCACAGTGTCAGCCACCACCTCTGTTTAATCCCAGAACATTCCCATCACCCCCAGAGGAAACCCAGTCCCCATGAGCAGTCACTCCCATTCTCCTCTCCCAGCCCCTGGCAGCCACTAATCTGCTTTCTGTCTTTATGGATTTGTCTGTGGTGGACATTTTATATAAATGGATCCTTACATTATGAGGGGTTTTGTGGCTGGTTTCCTCCACTCAGTATGATGTTTTCAAGGTTACTCTATTTTCAATTCATTTTTACTTTATTTTGCTGAAATATTTTAAAGCACTCCCGGGCCTCGAGTCATTTCTCTGTTTCTCTGCCACTTGGCTCCAGAAATGATGGAGATTTTCATAGGCACCCACGATGCATCACGCATCTCCCAATTTCCCCAGCTGTCTCAAAAGATGACTTTTTACAGTTGGTGTATTAGAATCAGGTTCCAAACAAAGTCCGTATTTGGTTGTCATCTCCCTTAAGTCTCTTTTTATCCCCTCTCTCTCTTTTTTTTTAATTGTGGTAAAATAACATAAAATTTAACATCTTAACCATTTCTTTATAAAAAATTTTTTGGCAGTGCCACGCCAGGATCTTACTTCCCCGACCAGGGATTGAACCTGGGCCCCCTGCAGTGGAAGCGTGGAGTCCTAACCACTGGACCGCCAGGGAAGTCCCCATCTTAACCATTTTTAAGTGTCCATTTCTGTGGTAGTAAGTACATTCACATGTGGTGCTACCGTCATCACCATCTTCCCACAGAAATTTTTTCATCTTGCAAAACGGAAACTCTGTCCCCATTAAACACTAACTTCCCATTTCCCCTGCCCCCCACCGCCCCCTGAAAACTATAATTCTGCTTTCTTTCTCTATGGATCTGACTGCTCTAGGGACCTCATATAAGTGGAATCATACAGTATTGTCCTTTTATGACTGGCTTATTTCACTGGCCATTATGTCCTCAAGGTTCAACCACATTGTAGCAGGTGTCAGAATTTCCTTCTTTTTTTTTTGGCGGTACGCGAGCCTCTCACTGTTGTGGCCTCTCCTGTTGCGGAGCACAGGCTCCGGACGTGCAGGCTCAGCGGCCATGGCTCACAGGCCTAGCCGCTCCGCGGCATGGGGGATCTTCCTGGACCGGGGCACGAACCCGTGTCCCCTGCATCGGCAGGTGGACTCTCAACCACTGCGCCACCAGGGAAGCCCAGAATTTCCTTCTTTTTAAGGCTAAATAATATTCCATTGTGTGGATACACCACATTTTGCTTATCCAGTCATCTGTCGATGGACATTTGGGCTGTTTCTACCTTTTGCCTTCTGTGAATGTTGTTGCAGTGAGCGCAGGTGTGCAAGCATCCGTTCAAGTCCCTGCTTTTGCTTCTTGTTGAAGGTGTTTTGTCCAGGAGCCAGAATGTAAGACCAGAGGAACGGGAGTGCACTGACTTGGGGGCACCTTCTTGGGACATGTTAAATCTTGGGATTTAACATCCTTGCAAGGACTCAGAGGATGATGGGCCAGCTGGGTTGCTGAATTGGCTCTTAGAAGCCTGGAGAAAGTGCTGGCTCAGGCTGAGAGGAGTGGAATTACCTGGGTGAGCTGTCCTCTGGCAGCGGCTGAGGGCAATGGAAGCATATGTGGAAGCATCCCAGAGGATGGTGTCCCGCGGGAGGGCTCAGAGGGCACGCCATCTCCCAAGGCTGTCCGAGAGAGACGCCAGCACCAGGAGGGAGCTGGGTAGTGGTGTCTTCTGCAGGTGGCTACAGAGCCGTGGGCATGATGCTCCAAGTACGAGGTTGGGTGGGCACTTCACCACCAAGAGCCAGAACCCACAATTATTCTAAGAACAGTACCATGGTTTTACATGTCAGCTTGTTTAGTTTTACATGTCAACTTGGCTAGACTGTGCCCAGTCATCCCTTAAGCCCCAGTCTAGGGGTTGCAGTGGAGTATTTTGTAGATGTGGTTCACTTCCATATCCAGTTGACCCTAAGTAATCAGGGTGGGTCTCATCCAGGCAGCTGAGATGATGTAGGAGCAAAACTAAGGTTTCCCCAAGGACGGAGAAACTCCACTTTGTCCAAGATAAACAAAGCCAGACCCTAGTTAAAGTGGTCGGGACAAACTTATGGTTACCAAAGGTGCAGGGCTGGGGGCAAATTAGGGGTATGAGGTTAACAGATACTAACTACTATATGTAAAATAGATAAGCAGGAGGATGTACTGGATATCACAGGAAATTACACCCAATATCTTTCAGTAACCTGTAATGTAATATAATTTGCAAAAAAAAAGAAAAAAAAGCCAACAAAACACCCTGAATCACTATGCTGCATGCCTGAAACTAACACAACATTGTAAATCGACTATACTTCAATAAAATAAATAAATAAAATAAAGCGATCAGGGGAGATTTTAATCCATAACATACTATTGCCATAAGGAAAAAGGTTCAATGTGGAGCGAACTCAACTTTGATTTGGCTTTTTAAAGGGAGAATGAGGGAATGGAAGTGGGGGGTGAAAGGGGGCTCTGTAGAGGCAGGGAAGTGAAAATGACAAAAAGCAGGAAGGAAGGGTTGTTCCACATGAGACCCATCTAGGTTTGCCAACTGGTGCTTCTCAAAGTTTGGCCTCCACCCTCCCACTGAGGCCGAGAGACCGGGGTGCCATCTCCAAGAGCTGACTGGAACAAATGGTCAATTCTTTTGGCAGCCCTGAGTTTTCTCAGGCAGGCACTTTAAGAGGGGCTGGGGTTGGGACTTCCAGTGGTTAAGACTCTACGCTCCCGGGGGAGCAGGGGGCCTGGGTTCGATCCCTGGTCGGGAAACAAAGAGTCCGCATGTCGCAACTAAAGATCCTGCACATGGCAACTAAGACCTGGCACAGCCAAATAAATAAATAAATATTTTTTTTTAAAAAAAAAGAGGGGCTAGGGTCATCCTAGGGAAATGACCTTGAGCCGTTGGATACCACATTAGTTTTTCGTTCAAGTCTTTATAGGCCAAGATTGGAGCCTAGTTGAGAAGAGGACTCGGAGGAGTTTGGCTTGAGTTTGGTCAAGGAGACCAATTTGTTGGCTCCTGCCTGAATCCCCAGTCTGCCAGCCTGGATTTCGAACTCACCAGCCCCCATGATTGCATAAGCCAATTCCTCGCAATGAGTCTTTTTTTTTTTTTTTTGCAATAAGTCTTTTGATGTATACATGTCCTAATAGCTCCATCCCTGGGAGAAACTGGCTGATACGGCAAGGCAAGGTGGAAGGGGGCTTGACCCCAGTGAGTTGTGAAGATGATTAATAAGGCTAATAGAATATCCCTGCGGTGAGATGGATGGGCAGCTACCAAGGATACTGCATAATTAACAACCACGATCTGAAAACACAAGAACAGAGGAGCGGGATGCAGAGTCTCAATCCCTTTGCCCAGTTCCCAGACCCGAGCTGGCCGGAAGATCTGGTCAGGTGCGAGGAGGGAGGACACTGGAAAGTTGTTTCCTTGACAAATCCTCAGTCCTTTTTCTCACAGCGACCTGTGGTGCTGGACTCAAGTGGCCGTCCACTGCAAAACCTGGATGCCCAGACATTTTGAGGATTATCAGACACTGGGTCTGAGCTGACACTGATACTCAGAAACCAGTGAGTCACCATGGCCACTTGCAGACAGAGGGCTGGGGGGTCAGGTAATGAACAAAGTCCTGGAGAAAGTCTAGTTCATGGTGGACCAGCTCAGCGGTCCCTGAGTATACAAGTAGAGCTGATGAGAACAGATATACTTGGAAGTTGGAGGAACTTCCTCTCACCGTTGAGGCCTGAAGGATAAGAGTGGGGAAGGCCACAAGAAACCTCTAAATCCGTCCCCACCTGCAGCCAAGTAGTAAAACACAAACAATATCACATCCATAGAGATCCGCCACCATCAAAGACACAGGAGAGGGTCCCTATCACACCTCTGTTTAATTCTCCAATCAAATTCTCCAGTCAGCCTCTGAGGATACCAGATGGGCCCTGGAGAATGACCATGGACTTCCTCAGGTCTGATCAAGTGGGTGCCCCATCCAGCTGCTGCGTAGAGGGGGTGGCCCTGACAGAGATTATTCCTGAGGCTTCAGCTATGTCGCCTGTGGCCACTGGTTTGGTGGATGCATTCTTTTCTATTCTGATTAGAAAGAAGGACCAGAAACAGTTCACATTCCCACAAGATAGACAGGATATGCATTTATAGTTTTGCCCCAGGGCTAGGATTGCCCAAAAAGCTACAGATGCCCATTCTGTTTGGGGAGGTGATGAAAAAGTTCTGGAACTAAATAGTGATGGTGGTTACACAACATGGTGAATGTACTAAATGGCAATGAATTTGCACACTTAAAAGTGGTTGAAACGGTAACTTTATGTATATTTTACTGCAATTAAAAAACAAACAGGACTTCCCGGGTGGCACAGTGGTTAAGAATCCACCTGCCAATGCAGGGGACACAGTTCGATCCCTGGTAAGGGAAGATCCCACATGCCGCAGAGCAACTAAGCCCGTGTGCCGCGACTACTGAACCCACGCTCTAGAGCCTGTGAGCCACAGCTACTAAGCCCGTGCGCCACAACTACTGAAGCCCATGCGCCTAGAGCCTGTGCTCTGCAACAAGAGAAGCCACCACAATAAGACCGTGCACACAGCGAAGAGTAGACCCTGCTCGCCCCAACTGGAGAAAGCCCGCGCGCAGCAATGAAAACGCAACGCAGCCAAAAACAAATAAATAAATATTTTTAGAAAACCACAATGAGATATCACTTCATCTCCACTAGAATGACTACTCTTACAAAAACAAAACAAAACATAAAATAACAAGTGTTGGTGAGGATGTGGAGAAACTGAAACCCTTGTGCACTGTTGGTGGGAATGTAAAATGGTGCACAGTATGACAATTCCTCAAAAAATTGGAAATAGAATTAAGATATGATCCAGCATTTCCACTTCTGTGTACATTCCCCAAAGAATTGAAAGCAGGGACTCAAAGAGATATTTGTACACCCATAATCATAGCAGCATTGCTCATGACAGCCAAAAGGTAGAAGCAACCCAAGTGGCCATTGACACATGGATGGATAAATAAAATTGGAGTATATCTATACAAAGGAATATTATTCAGCCTTAAAAAGGAAGGAAATTCTGAGACATTGATGAACCTTGAGGACATTATGCTAAGTGAAAGAAGACAGACACAAGAAGACAAACATTGTATGATCTCACTTATATGAGGTCCCTAGAGTAATCAGAGACAGGAAGGAGAATAGTGGGTGCCAAGGGCTGAGGGAGGGGGAATGGTGAGTTAGTGTTTAATGGGCACAGAATTTCAGTTTGGGAAGAGAACAGGGTTCTCGAGATGGATGGTGGTGACGGTTGCACAACAACAATGTATTTAACACTACTGAACTATACACTTAAACACGGCTAAAATGGTAAATTTTATGTTGTGTGTATTTTAGCACAATAAAAAAATTTTTAGTAAAATTATTTGCTGCTTATGTAAAATTCAAATTTAACTGAATGTCTTTTTTTTTTAAAAAAAAGTTTTTTCTGGGTGTGTGTTATCTTGATGAATCTGGCATGCCTACACCCAGAGGCATTTTAGTTCTCCCACTTGGGTCTGTGTGGTGGATTGCTTGGCACACAGGTGTGAGCCAACGGCTGCAGTACAGCCTCATGCAGGGGTGGCCCCAAAGCATGGTGGAGGGGTGTTCTCCCCCGTGGGCAGAGCTGTGAGAGAGTCTCTGACTAGACACACTGTGGGACAGAGAGGTGACCTGAGGTGAGAGTATACACAGATTCCTGGGCCAGGGCCAGAAGTAAAAGATCTGGAAGATCAGGACTTCCCTGGTGGCGCAACGGTTAAGAACTCACCTGCCAATGCAGGGGACATGGGTTCAAGCCCTGGTCTGGGAAAATCCCACATGCCGCGGAGCAACTAAGCCCGTGTGCCACAACTACTGAGCCCATGTGCCACAACTACTGCAGCCCACGCGCCTACAGCCCGTGCTCCGCAACAATGAGAAGCCCACGCACTGCAACAAAGAATAGCCCCCTCTCGCTGCAACTAGAGAAAGGTGTGTGCAGCAAAAAAGACCCAATGCAGCCATAAATAAATAAATAAATAAATAAACAGACTAATTAATTAATTAATTATTTTAAAAAGATCTGGGGGCTTCCCTGGTGGTGCAGTGGTTGAGAGTCCGCCTGCCGATGCAGGGGACACGGGTTCGTGCCCCGGTCCAGGAAGATCTCACATGCCACGGAGCAGCTGGGCCCGTGAGCCATGGCTGCTGAGCCTGCGCGTCCGGAGCCTGTGTTCTGCAACGGGAGAGGCCACAACAGTGAGAGGCCTGCGTACCGCAAAAAAAAAAAAAAAAGATCTGGAAGATCAAAGACAAGGAGGTCTGGGGTAGAGCCATCAATGGACAATCAGGAGTGGACTGAAACACGAGGATTTCTGTATTAGCATTAACATCCTCCAGAAATCATCCACCACAAAGAAGGCTTGGAACAACCACAGAGACCACATGACTCAGCCAAGCAACAGTCGGCCACATTTGTCATTTGTCACGTGATGGGCATGTGAACAGAGGGGCCACAGGACAGAGAAGGGGTGACATGTAGGCCATCAGTAGGAACCCCCATTTACCATGATGATTCAGCTACCACTACTTCTGGAATGGTCCAGCTTATCAGCAACAGAGACCAATGCTGACATCAGGCAGGACCTAATCAGGAAGAATCCTTTGACCTGGCAGGAATCTTCTCCTCGCTTCCACCTGAGCCTCTCCACATCCTCTTTCCTTCCCTCTCTTCTTCTCAAAGTGACACTCGCATTGTCTGGATGGCCCTGCTGGCCTCCATTGGCTCCAAAATAAACCTCTAGCACAGGAGCCCCCAACCCCTGGGCTGTGGACTGATACCAGTCCACAGCCTGTTAGGAACCGGGCAGTACAGCAGGAGGTGAGCGGCAGAGAGCGAGCGAAGCTTCATCTGTATTTACAGCCGCTCCCCATCACTCACATTACCACCTGAACCATCCCCTGGCCTTCTGTGGAAAAACTGTCTTCCACAAAACTGGTCCCTGATGCTAAAAAGGTTGGGGACCGCTGCTCTAGCGCATCTAACCCCTCCTAGGTGCACCTGGAGTACACTTCTTCCACAGATATCCATGTTCTTTTTTTTTTAATTATTATTATTATTTTTTTTGCGGTACGTGGGCCTCTCACTGTTGTGGCCTCTCCCGTTGCGGAGCACAGGCTCCGGACGCACAGGCTCAGCAGCCATGGCTCACGGGCCCAGCCGCTCTGCGGCATGTGGAATCTTCCCAGATAGGGGCACAAACCCATGTCCCCTGCATCGGCAGGCAGACTCTCAACCACTGTGCCACCAGGGAAGTCCTATTATTTTTTATGAGCTGAAATTTTCTTTCTTTTTTTTAAAAATAAATTTATTTATTTATTTTTGGCTGTGTTGGGTCTTCTTTGCTGCACGCGGGCTTTCTCTAGTTGCGGTGAGCAGAGGCTACTCTTCATTGCAGTGAGCAGGCTTCTCGTGGTGGCTTCTCTTGTTGCAGAGCATGGGCTCTAGCCATGCGTACTCAGTAGTTGTGGCTTGCGGGCTCTAGAATACAGGCTCAGTAGTTGTGGTGCATGGGTTTAGTTGCTCTGCGGCATGTGGGATCTTCCTGGACCAGGGATCAAACCCATGGCCCCTGCATTGGTAGGTGGATTCTTAACCACTGCACCACTAGGGAAGTCCCTCTTCTTTAGCTCTTTTAAAAAAAAATAATTTATTTAATTTGTTTATTTTTGGCTGCACTGTGTCTTCGTGGCTGTGCATGGGCTTTTTCTAGTTGTGGCGAGCGGGGACTACTCTTGGTTGCAGTGCGTGGGCTTCTCATTCCGGTGGCTTCTCTTGTTGTGGAGCACGGGCTCTAGGCATGCAGGCTTTAGTAGTTGTGGCACGTGGGCTCAGTAGTTGTGGCTCACGGGCTCTAGAGCACAGGCTCAGTAGTTGTGGTATATGGGCTTAGCTGCTCCGCGGTATGTGGGATATTCCCGGACCAGGGCTCGAACCTGTGTACCCTGCATGGAAGGTGGATTCTTAACCACTGTGCCACCAGGGAAGCCCTATCCTTTAGCTCTTGATGGTTAATTTCAAGTGTCAATCTGGCTGGGCTAAGGGGTCCCTAGAGAGGTGGGAAAACATTATTTCTAGCGGCATCTGTGAGGGCATTTCCAAAGAGCTTAGCATTTGAATCAGAGGACTGAGTAAGGAAGTTTACCCTCACCAGTATGGGTGGGCATCACCCACTCCAGTAAGGACCTGAATAAAGCAAAAACTTGGAGCAAGGGTGAATTTGCTCTTTCTCTGTTAAGCTGGGCTCTCCATCTTCTCCTGCCCCCAGACATCAACACCTTGATTTTCAAGCTTTGGGACTCAGCTGGAACTTCCACCATCAGCTCCCCTGCTCTCTGAGTTTGGACTGAACTACACCACTGGCTTTCCTGGGCCCCAGCTTGCCCATGGAAGATTGTGGGACTTCTTAGTTTTCATAATCACATAAGCCTCATGACAAATCTCTTTCTATACATCTATATGTAACCGACTGGTTCTGTTTCTCTGGGGAATCTTGACTTATACATGAAGGATTTGATTTTGCCCCATTTAATGGGTGAGGAGAGAGTGCAGACAGCCTCCTAAATCAGGAAGAGGCTGGGTCAGGACTCAAACCGAGAACCCCCAGCCTTAAACCACCCACAGTGCCGCTGCCCCAGGCCCATCTGAGCATTCCATACACAGACTCTGCCCAGCCTGGGGTGAGGGCACCCAGCACGCAGAGGTGCTCAACGAACACGCACTGGGTAGCCGATGCCAGGCAGTCTGCACCCCTTCACTTGGGGCTGCTGGGCTGCTGGTGTCCACAAACCCCTCTGATCTCCTGGGCCTCAAGCCTCGGTGTGCAGGCCTAGCGGGCCATGCTGGCTTTGTGAATGTCACTGGGCCTTGAATTCACTTCCTGGGGACTTCAACATTGCCCAGGTCTGAGTGAGAAGCTGCCAGAGGGGCCCTGAGGAAGTGGTTCAGTCCTCGGAGCGATAGTTTAGTGGGTAGAATGGTGGTCCCCCAAAGATATGTCTTCTCGGAACCTGTGAACGTGAACTTATTTGGAATAAGGGTCTTTGGAGGTGTCATTAAGTTGAAGGTCTCAAGATGAGATCATCCTGGATTATCTGGGTGGCCCTTAAATCCAATGACAAGTGTCCTTATAAGAGACAGAAGAAGAGGAGGAGGTGATGTAAAGACAGAGACTAGAGTGATACGGCCACAAGCCAAGGACGCCTGGAGCCCCCAGCAGCTGGAATTGACAAGGAAGGATCCTCCCCTAGAGCCCTCAAACGGAGTGTGACTATGCCAACACTTTGATTTAGGACTTCTGGCCTCCAGATCTGCAAGAGAATAAATTCTGTTGTTTTAAACCCCCTAGTTTGTGATATTTTGTTACAGCAGCTGCAGGAACCTCATGCAGTGTCCTCTAACTCATCTGTGATGATTCGGTTTCAGTTGGTCTGGTGGGTTTTATACTGTGCCCATCTTCTGGGCACATCTGGCCAGTGATTTGCAGTCACACATCTGACCCTGCATGTGGCCCTGCACCCAGGTGTCCATCGACCCCTCAGGGAACTATTTACTTCTCTCTTCTCTTCTTTTTTCCTTCCCTTTCCTTTCCCTTTCCCTTTCCCCCTCCTTTCTTCCTTCCTTCCTTTCCTTCTTTCTTTCTTTCTTTCTTTCTTCCTTCCTTCCTTCCTTCCTTCCTTCCTTCCTTTCTTTCTTTCTCTCTTTTTCTGGTGGTAAAATATAAGACAAAAAATTACCCCTTTTAACTGCCACTTAGTACATTAACTATGTGTGCAACCATCACCTCTTTCTTGTTCCAGAACATTCTCATCACCTCAAAAGGAAGCCCTGTACCCACTAAGCAGTCACTCCCCGTCCCCATCCCCCAGCCCCTGGCAACCATTAATCTGCTTTCTGTCTATGGATTTGCCTGTTTGGACATTTCGTACAAATGGAATCATATACTGTGTGGCCTTTCGTGTTGGCTTCTTTCACTTGGTATAACGTTTTTGAGGTTCATCACATTGTAGCATGTATCAGAACTTCATTCCTTTTTATGGCCGAGTAATATTCCACCGTATGGAGGCACCACCTTCTGTTTATCCATTCATCAGACACTTGGATTGTTTCCACCTCTTGGCGATTGTGACTAGTGCTGCTGTGAACATGTGTTTACAAACACCTCTTTGAGACCCTGCTTTCAACGCTTTTGCACATATACCCAGAAGTGAAATTTCTGGATCACACGGCATTTCAGTGTTTAACTTTTTGAGGAACCGCCAAACTTTTCCGCAGCGACTGCACCATAACACGTTTTTACAAGTTGCAGCGCGTAAGTGTTGCGATTCCTCCACAGCCTTGAACAACACATGTTATTTTCCGTTTTGGATTGTGGCCCTCCTAGTGGGTGTGGCGTGGTCCGTTTTCCTCCCCATCCTTTTGTCCCCTTCTCACACACTACACCAGTTACTGATTTCTGATGACTTCTGCTTATCATCCATCTCCCTGCTCTGAGAGGCCACACAGCTGTCTGTGAATTGGGGAGAATGACCTGGGTCGGGCCCACTGGGAAGTGTTATTTAGTTTCCCAGCCCAACACCTTCTAAAACATCCATGGTGAATTCCACCCCAAATATATCCCAGCATACAGCCTCGTATGGGAATAGAAGAGGGTCCCTGGGGGCTGACTTCTTTCCTGGAGCCTTGCCACCCACAATGGCAGCCTTGAGTCTCTTTGGCAACCGGAGCTTTGAGGCCAGGCCAAAACCTACCTCTCCCGACACCCCAGCATATCCCCCCCAAAAGCAGCCTGTGGTTGAATTAGAATCAAGGTGGCCACTCACTGTCCCCCCCACCCAAGGCCTGCTGTGACCCATCGTCACCTTCAAAGAGGCTGTTCAGAGAGCAGAGGAAGGCTATAAAATATACACACATGCCTATTTTTCTTTCCCCACCAGCATCGCCGGGGCTTTGGCCACATATCCATGTCCCACAAGAGACTCCTTTGAAGCAAGAATGGGGCCGCGAGGGGGGCCCACAGAAACCCACAAGTGCCCACTGTTCCTGGGAAGAGCCCCAAATGGGGTCCACGGTCAGCCTGGGCTGCCCACATCTCAGCAAGGCGTGGCTGGCGAGGGCCACTTCTGTGGGAGCCAGGAGCCCAACAGATGGGGTTTCAAAGAAGCTGGTCTGGGGGAAAGCTAAGATCCTAAATGTCCTTTTTTTCCAAAGTCATGGAATTTCCCTGCAGCAACCATGGCCGCTGCTTACCCTCGAGGGACCTCTCTTGGTACAAGAGAAGAATGCCATTTCCCTGGACTTGGAGGCTGACATGGAACTTGAGGAGGGGCTGGACCAGGACGTGGGGCAGAGCTGTGAATTCAGGACTGGCGGGTGAATTCCGGAGTGCGACCCATGCTGGGTTAAGTCACTGAGTGGGACAGGCCTGGGATTGGCTGAGATCTACTTGGGACCCAGCCTGGGCTGTGGTGGAGGCCCGAGGGAACTTTGGTGTGGTTTGAAATATATATATTTTTAAATTTTCAATGATGAATTGTGAAAATGTAGACAAAGTAAAGAACACTGAGAACTGGTGCTTGATGGCTGCCGTCCAGATACTGCCCTAAGCCCTTCAACACACTGTGGGGTGTTGGGGTCACTAGAATCTCATTTTACAGATGAGGCACAGAGAGGTCAAGACATGTGAGAGAGGTTACACAGCAAGCCGATAGCAGGGCAGGGATATAAATCCAGACCTGCTTTAGTTAACCCAAACCCATCAACACAACCATGTGTTGTATTTTTCTTTTTAATTGAATTTTATCGTTTTAGACTTCTTTTGTGGAAAAATATACCTAACATGAAATTCGCCATTTTACTGTACAATTGAGTGGCATTAAGTACATTCAGGAAATGTTGTGCAACCATCACAATTATTTACTTCCAAAATTTTTCATCTCCCAAAATAGAATCCCAGTGCCAATTAAGCAATAACTCCCATCTCCCCCTCCCCTACCCCCTAGTTAATCTCTAATATCTGCTTTCTGTCTCTGTGGATTTGCTTGTTCTGGACTTTTCATAGAAATAGAATCATGCAACATGTGGCATTTAGGGTCTGGCTTTTTTACTCAGCATAATGTTTTCAAGGTTTATCCGTGTTGGGATTTCTCTGTCAGTCCATTGGTTAAGACTCCATGCTTCCACCACAGGGGCCGTGTGTTTGATCCCTGGTCAGGGAACTAAGATCCCACATGTTGTGCAGTGCAGCCAAAAAAAAAAAAAAAGTTTTTTCCGTGTTGTAGCATGAATCAGTGCTTCCTTCCTTTTTATGACTGAATAATATTCCCTTGTTTGGATGGACCACATTTTGTTTATCCACTCAACCACTAACGGACATTTGGGTTATTTCTGCCTTTTGGGTATTGTAAATAGGGCTGCTATGAACATACCCATACAAGTATCTGTGAATCCCAACTCTGAGTTCTTTTCTTATGTTTTTTTTTCTTACAACACACCACACACATTTTTCATATAATACTGTCATTGTCATTGCTTTTTAAAACAGCAGTATTCAGTTATAATTGACATACCAAAACCTGCACATGTTTTTTCTTTCTTTTTTTTTTTACATCTTTATTGGAGTATAATTACTTTACAATGATATGTTAGTTTCTGCTTATAACAAAGTGAATCAGTTACACATATACATATGTTCCCATATCTCTTCCGTCTTGCGTCTCCCTCCGTCCCACCCTCCCTATCCCACCCCTCTAGGTGGTCACAAAGCACCGAGCTGATCTCCCTGCCTGCACATTTTTAATGTGTACTATTTGGTGCATTTGATATATGTCTACACCTGTGAAACTGTCACCACATCAAGATAGTGAACATAACCATCACCCTAAATGTTTCCTCCCACCCCTCCCCTTGGAACCTCTGACCTGTTTTCTGTCAGTTTACATTAGTTTGCACTTTCTAGAATGGCATATAAAAGGAATCGTGCAGTATGTAGCCTTTTGCATCTGGATTCTTTCACTCAGCATAATGGGCTGGAGGTGCATCCCTGTTGCTGGAGTGTCAACAGTTCACACCTTTTTATTACTGAGAAGTATTCCACTGTGTGTTCATCCATTCCCTTGATGGTGGACATTTGGGTTATTTCCAGTTTGGGATGATTACTAATAAATAAAGCTGCTGGGAGCATTCATGTACCAGGTCTTCTGTGAACACCTGCTTTCATTTCTCTAGGCTAAATACTGAGGAGGGGAAAGGCTGACTTATGTTAACTTTTGAAGAAACCGCCAAACTGCCTTTCCAAGTGGCTGCAGCAGTTTGCATTTCCAGCGGCCTGGACAGGAGTTTCAGTTCCTCCCCATCCTTGTCAACACTTGCTGGTGTCAATCTTCTTCACATTAGCCACCTGGGGGTGGGGATCATTGTGCACACTGTGTTCTGAGTTGTGAGATTCCAGGTGGTTTTATATTCTTTCTACTTTTCTGTTTTGTCTGATTTTTTCTTTTCCAGCATCAAGAATGTGTTACTTTTACAGTGAGGGATCCTCCACCCCATACATACAAACATTGTGTTTTTTCCCCCGAATAGGAAAAACAAACAAGAATTAAATACCAGTTAAACAGCTGCTTAGTTTTGCTCAAAAGTTGTATTAAAGGTACAGGGTTTCCTTTATGAGGTGATGAAAATGTTCTGGAACTAGAGCTGATGTTCACACAGCATTGTGAGTGTACTAAATGTCACTTTAAAATAGCCAAAATGGTGAATTTTATGTTGTGTGAATTGCATTATAAAATTAGAATAACCTGAGTACCTCAATGAGATACCACTTTGCATCCAGCTGATCGGCAAAAATTACCCAGCAAGATGATACCCAGCATGGTGGGAATGGGGCTCCTGGGGAACTCATAGAAAGCTGGGGGGCAGGTGTGTGTGGTGGCCATGCTGTTTCTCCTCCTCAAGTGGAATATTCACATGCCTTGCAACGTGCTCGAGAGAAATTGCTAGACGTGTTGGAGGTGTCCACGCCTGGAATCTGCCTAAATGCTGAATGGAGATGGTGGAATATTATTCAGCGATCAAAAAGTATGCCCAGAGGGATGAGTAACAATATGGCCACAGCTCAGAAATAGAATCACCATGCGAAAAAGAGTAAGTGACCCCAAGATCACAGGCAGCTTGATGCCCTTTTATACATTTAAAAGCAATCCAAATAAAGATGTATATGTATTTTTAATAATTAATAGAGGTATGAAAAATATAGTACAAGGGTTGGATGGGGGTCTTTGAGATGAGAGTCATCTGGTGGGGGTGTTAGTGTCCTGGGGCTGCTGTAACAAGCTACCACAGACTGGGTGGCTTAAAACAACAGGAATTTATTCCCTCACGGTTCTGGAGGCCAGAAGTCCAGGATCAAGGTGTTGGCAGGGCCGTGCTCCCTCTGGAGGCTCTAAGGGAGGATCTTTCTTTGCCTCTTCCAGCTTCTGAGGGCTCCAGGAGTTTCTTAGCCTGTCGCTGCAGCACTCCGACTTCTGCCTCTGTCATCACATGGCCTTCTCCTCTATGTTTCTCCTTTTCTGTCTCTCATAAGGACACTTATCCTTGGATTTGGGGCTCACTCTAAATCCATGGTGATGTCATCTTGAGATCTTTCATTTAATTACATCTGCAAGGACCCTTTTTTCCAAATGAGATCACATTCATAGGTTCTAGAGGTTAAGACTTGGACATATCTTTTGGGCGGACACCATTCAACCTGCTAGAGGGGGCAAATATTAATGACTGGTAGGTTTTTATTTTATTTTATTTGTAATTTAAAAAAAACCTTTTTTTTTGGCTACACTGTGCGGCTTGTGGGATCTCAGTTCCCCGACCAGGAATTGAACCTGGCCCAGGCAGTGAAAGCACAGAGTCCTAACCACTGGACCACCAGGGAATTCCCCATTTGTAGGTTCTTAAAAATGACTACTAACCAAGTAAACGAAAAGTGGCCATGGACCCTCCAGTGATGAGAATGTGGCTAGACCAAGCATTATTTTATTTTTCATCCTCTCCATATGACATCCTAAAGAAGCGCTCTGGGTTAGTATGTATTTTTTTTGAAATTTTATTTTATATTACAGTATAGTTGATTTACAATGTTTTGTTAGTTTCAAGTATACAGCAAAGTGATCCATTTATACATATACATATATCCATTATTTTTCAGATTCTTTTCCCATATAGGTTATTACAGAATATTGAGTGGAGTTCCTGGGGTAGCGTTAAGATGCAAATGCCCGGGCGTGCCCAGGATCTTCTCAGGCTAAGTGTCTGGCAGGGGTGGGGGGGTGGGGGGGATCCTTGGAGATTGATCTGTGGTGCCTGCATCCATAGGGGGTAGCCTAGGCCCCTTTGAAGAACCTCTTTGTCTCTTCTGGGACAGATTCTCCTGGACGATTTTTTTTTTTTTTTTTTTTTGTGGTACGCGGGCCTCTCACTGCTGTGGCCTCTCCTGTTGCGGAGCACAGGCTCCGGACGCGCAGGCTCAGCGGCCATGGCTCATGGGCCCAACCGCTCCACGGCATGTGGGATCTTCCCAGACCGGGGCACGAACCCGTGTCCCCTGCATCGGCAGGCGGACTCCCAACCACTGCGCCACCAGGGAAGCCCCTCCTGGACGATTTTTAAAGAGAATCCAGGTGAATCCCCACTGCCCACAACCTCCCATGCTTGCTTCACCTGCTCTGAGCCTCAGTTTCCACTCCTGAAAAATGGGCAGATCCCACCTACTCTCAGAGTTGCTGGTGTGCTGGTTGTCAAGCGATGCTATACTTGTATTTGTTTCACACCAGGGTTTCTTAATCTCAGCACCATAGACATTTTGGATAAGATTTCATTTTTTGTGGAGGGCTGTCCTGAGCGTTGTAGGATGTTTAGCAGCATCCCTGGCCTCTACCCACTAGATGCCAGTATAGAGTTGCCAGATTCAGCAAATACAAATGCAGGATACCCAGGTATACCCAGGTAAATTTGAATTTCAGATAAACATAGAAAAATTTTTTAGCCTAAGTTTGTCCCATGGCACACACTTATACTAAAAAGGCATTTGACAAGGGTGCCAAGACAATTCAATGGGAAATGAACAGTCTTTTCAACAAGTGGTGTTGGAACAATTGTATATCTACAACGTATATGTATTGTGATGTATATGTATATATATGTATACATACATATGTATACATATATATATATGTATATGTGAAAGAATAAAGTTGGACGTCTATCATATATAGGAATAAATATCTGTGACCTTAGAATAAGCAACAGTTACTTAGCTATGATGGAAAAAGCACAAAAGCAACAAAAGGAAAAATAGATAATTTAGATTTCATCATAATTTAAAACTTTTGTGCCACAAATGATACCATGAAGAAAATGAAAAAGACAACCCACAGAATAGGAGAAAACACGTGCAAATCATATACCTGACAAAGGACTTGTATCCAGTATCCAAAAAGAACACTTACACATCAATAGTAAAAATATAAATAACAATTTACAAAGGGCAAAGGACTTGAATAGACATTTCTCCCCCCAAACAACAAACTTGAGAAAGAAGAGCAAAATTTGAAAGCCACACTTCTGATTTTGAAAATTACTCCAAAGCCATAGTAATCATGACAGCATGGTACTAGCATAAGGATAAACAAATACATCAATAAAATAGAATTGGGAATCCAGAAATAAAGCCTTACATTCATGATCAATTGATTTTTAATAAGGATGCTTTCTTAGCCTGTTTGGGCTGCTATAACAAAATACCACCAACTGGATGGCTTAAACAGTCATTTATTTCTCACAGTTCTGGAGGCTATAAGTCCAACATCAAGATTCTAGCCAATTCAGTTCCTGGTGAGAGCTCTCTTCCTGGCTTGTAGAGGGCCACCTGCTTGCTGTGTCCTCACCTGGCAGAGAGAGAGAGAGAGAGAGAGGGAGGGAGAGGGAGGGAGGAAGGGAGGGAGAGATCTGGCATCTCTTCTTATAAGGGTACTAATCCCCATTATTAAGGCCCTACCCTCATGACCTCATCAAGCCCTAATTGCCTCCCAAAGACCCTGCTTCCTAATACCATCACATTGGAGGTTAGGGCTTCGGTATACGAATTTAGGGGGGGACACAAACATTCAGTTTATAACAGGTGCCAAGACCATTCAATGGGGAAGGAATAATCTCTTTGGCAAAAGGTACTAGCACAACTGGATATCCACATACAAAAAAATGAAGTTGGACCCCTACCTCACACCATACACAAAATTAACTCAAAATGGATCAAAGACCTAAATGTAAGAGCTAAAATCGTACTATTCTTAGAAGAAAACATAAGGGTTAATCTCCATGACCTTGGATTAGCAATGGTTTCTTGAAAATGACACCCAAAGCACAAGCAACAAAAGAAACAAGTAGATCAATGTGCCTTCTTTTTTGAGGGGTCCTTGGCCTCTGTATGCTCAAAGCACATGAAGATGTTGATGGATCTTGAGTTTGCAGGAGAAACATGCCAGAGATGACTGAGAATGGAAGATTTTGAAAAAGTGTGACGATCCTTTTAGTCATCCCTTCAACCTATAAATATGGGTAATAGGACTCCTCTATGTTCTCCCCAAGCAGTAATATGGGTTCGTGACTTGGCCACTGAAACATTTACTGAGCACCTACTGTGTGCTAAGCCTTGTGCTCGGCCCTGGGCATACAGCAGTGAATGAAACTGACACAGTTCCTGCCTTCAGAGAACTGATTTCTGCCTCACCTTGGGTTGGGTTCTCTAGAAGCTGAGCCTGAGATGGAGATTCAAGGTTGTGTGAGTTTGGGGGAAACTTGTGAGGGAGTGAAGGATGCAGGACAATTTAGGGAAGGAGCAGGCAAGGAAGTGGGCTCAACTGGTGTCAAGCCTCCACTGATCTAGGGGGGACCCTGGAGCGTGACAAGCCCAAGTTGGTCCTACTTTGATGCAAGGGGTCTGGCCTCTGGTTCCTCATGCCAGTTGGTCCTTGGTGTGGGCTTCCCTAGGGGATGTGTGTTTTGGGGGCATAACCTCCCTGGTGAGGCAGTTCGGGTGAGGGCAATTCACAATGGGTGGCTGTGAGCTGTTAGCAGACAATATTTACAGCAGCTGGGGTAGGGGTGCGTCAGCCAGTAAAGGAGATCTGGGTGGGACACCTGCAGCATCCTCTCCAAAAAAATAATGAACATTCAACAAAGAATCACACTGACAATAATTTAATCAAAATTATGATCAATGTGTTACCAAACCAAACTTGGGTCCACTTGCCCACTCGTAGTAAAGCCAATCTGCTGACACCAGGTTGTGGTGAAGGAAAGTGCAGCGTTTATTGCAGGGCACCAAGCAAGGAGTACAGGCAGCTAGAGGCTCTCCCTCAAAAGGCTCTCCCTCAAAAGGCTCTCCCTGATGGTTTTCAGGGAAAGGTTTTTAAAGACAGTGAGGGAGGAGGGTTGTGGGGTGTGTGACCAGCTCATGGACTTTCTTCTGATTGGCTGGTGGTGAGGTGATTGGGAGTTGATATCATCAATCTTCTGGTTCCAGCTGATCTGGGGGTTTATGTGCTTGTGGGCAGCATGCAGTTAACTTCTACCTGGTAAGAGTTTCAGTATCTGCAAAATAACTCAAAGGACATGGCTCAGAATATTATCTATAGCCCTTGAGAAGGAACTAAAAGTGCTTGACTTTGTTTAATGACTAAACTGAAATTATTTTGTCTTGCTTGACTGTTTTCCTTTCTAGCTGAATTTTCCCACTTCTCTGATTAAATTTATTCTTTGGAACTTGGGAAAGGCCTAGGAGGCTAAAGATTTTTCTTCAGACAAGAGGCAGGCGGAAGACATGGGAGGTGGGGTCTGTCCTGGGATGGCCCCACAGGGTCCTGTCCAGTTACAAATGCTGGCTGTGAAAAGGGCTCCATCAGAGGAAGGGAAAGGAAAGTCTTGGGGTGACAGGGAAAGGAGGGATAAGGCATGAGTCTGGAATTCTGGCTACCATGTCTCCAGGTTTGCTGGAGAACTAAAGTGCAATGGAAGGGCTTGGGGCTCAGCTGCTCCAGACCACGTTCTAGGGCTGGCTTCCCTGCTGAGGCATCTCAGCCAGGATATCACCCAGCCCATGACAGCTGAGGCTGTCCTGCCCTTAGGGGTGTGACAACCCAATCTGAGGTTGGGACAAGTCATTTGTTACTAGTGATGGACACCTAAGTTGTTTGGAATCCTTTGCTTTTACCAACTAACCTGCAATTAAATATCTGTATCAGTTATCCATTGCTGTGTAACAAGTTATACCCAAAGTTAGTAGTTTAAAAAGATAAACTTTGTTATCTCATAGTTTCCGTAGGTCAGGAATTTGGGAGTGGCTTGCCCTGGTGGATCTGGCTCAGAGTCTCTTAGGAGCTTGTGGTCAAGATATTGGCTAGAACTGGAGCCAGAGGAAACTCTCCTGGGGCTGTAGGATTCATTGCCACAGATGGGTGGCAGCAGGTGCTGGCTGATGGTGAGAGGTCTTATTTCTTCTCCCTGGAGGCTTCTCCACAGCAATGCTTGAGTGTCCTCATGATGTGGTAGCTTGTGTCCCCTTGAGTGAGTGACCAGGAGAGGGCAAGGCAGAAACCTCAGTTCCTCCAATATCATGCAGTTTCTTCTGTCACCTTCTGTTTGCCTTCTATTCATTACCTGCAAGTCACTAAGTCCAGTTACACTCAAGGGGAGGGCAATCGAAAAAAGTGTCAAAGGATTTGAGGACATATTTTAAACTTCCAAAATGTTGATGAGGGAGCGACTTTTAAATTGAGATAAAATCCCATAACATAAAATTCATAATTTTAAAGTAGACAATTCAGGGAATTCCCTCACGGTCCAGTGGTTAGGACTCCATGGTTTCACTGCCAAGGGTGCAGGTTCAATCCCTGGTCAGGGAACTAAGATCCCACAAGCCGAGCAGCGCTGCCAAAGAAAAAAAAAGGAGACAATTCATTGATTTTTTAGTATATTCACAATGTTATCACCATTATCTCATTCCAGAACATTTCCATCACCCCCCAAAGAAACCCCATACCTGTTGCAATTCCCCCTCCCCCATATCCTGTCAAACACCATTCTATTTCCTATATTTATGAATTGCCTATTCTCAGTACCTCATAGGAATGGAATCATACAGTATTTGTCCTTCTTGGCCTGGCTCATTTCAATGTTAATCTCATCTAAAAAATACCTAGAGATCTAGAATAATGTTTAACCAAATATCTGGATACCATGGCCTAGTGAAGTTGACACCCAAAATTAACCATCATAAGTCCACCCCTTGTCAACTTGGCAATCATACACATCTCCTTAAACCATACTTAATTTTCAAATAGAGTGTCATGCAGTTACTTATTTTGTTAGGCAAAATTATAACCAGGTCATAATTTTGCCTAACACAATACAACTTTCCTGTATACAATGAAAATGCACTAACCTTTTCTCTAGAGGAGAATGCAAAGTCCTTGGGTGATGTTTACTTTTGTTCTTGATAACCTTTAAGTTAAATACTACAATGTAAAGCTAACAATACTTAAATACTGTACTATAAAGTCAATATGTCTCATGTTCCATGATAAGAGGATAAGAGAAGGAAGAATATATAGATATTACACACACATACATAACAAAAAAAGGAGAAATACTCATGACAATTTCAGTCCTCACTTGTGTAACTGGTCACGTGGTCATAGCTGGTATTAACTACCTTCTTCTGCTACCTGTTCCATATTCCCTTTGCCCTCAGCAAGCACCTGAGTGGTCATCGTCTTCTACATCATAGGGTGACCCCAAACTTCATTCCTGAAGGGTCTGGGCCATTAGCAGTCTGAACTGAACTGAGTTGTTGTATTTTTCCATTGACCTTAATCACAGGACCATGGTAATACTAAGATATGACTTCAGGGATCTCCTGTGATCCAGACATGCTTTTCCTTACCTCCATTGTGGAGTAGAAGGCTAATTTCCCCCTTGGACGTCATGATCCATCACCTCAGCCAGCACAGTAACCCTCTTCCTTGCCTGTTGATTCAGAGGCATGAGGAACCCAAAGAGGCCAGGTGGCTGTCTTAACTTCCAGTTCAATGAAATCATTGTTGTTTCTCCTGGTCTAATCATTCCTCCCCTTGAAATGAAGACCTCTAAGCCAGTAGAGCATAACGTCATGGGGACAGGAAGCAAAAGTTTTGCTAAGGGGTCACTAGTGGTAATAGTGAAAGGTGCCACTCCCACATCCACACCTTGATTCCTGGATCCGTGAATCCTGGCTATCAGATTCAGACCACATGCAGCCTCCTGGAGAGGTTGCCTCAGCCCCGCAAGGTACTGCCACCTTGCTGGCACTGTAACTGAGTCTTCAAATGGCCATTCTATTGCTCTATCAAACTAGCTGCTTCAGGATGATGGGGAACATGGTAAGACCAGTGAATTCATCGCCACACTTCATTTGCTGTGCAGTGAGTTTCTTGATCAAAAGAATGCTATGTGGAGCACCATCATGGCAGACAAGGCATTCTGTTAAGTCCACAGATGGTAGTTTTGGTAGAAGCATTACATGCAGAGAAGGCAATTCCACATCCAGAGTAAGTGTCTATTCCAGTAAACAAAATGCTGCTTCTTCCATGATGGAAGTGGTTCAAAGTGATCAACCTGCCATTGGGTAGCTGGCCAGGGAATGGTGCCATACTGGGGGCTCAGTGTTGGTCTCTGTTTTCAGCAGATTGGGCACTCGGCAGTGGCCATAGCTGGACTGGCCTTAGTGAATGGAAGTCCAGGTGGCTGAGCCCATGTATAACTTCCATTCCTGCCACCATGGCCACTTGTTCATGCATGGTCCATTGGGTGGTGACAGGAGTGGCTGGGGAAAGAAGCTGACTGGTGTTCACAGAATGGGTCATCCTGTCCATTCGATTATTAAAATTATTAAAATACTCCTCTGTTGAGTTCACCCTTTGGTGAGCATTCACATGGGACACAAATATCTTCACATTCTTCCCCCCACCATTCAAGGACGTCTATCTACATAGTCTTCACCAGATTTTCTTGTTCCCGGTTTTCCAATCTTGTTCTTTCCAAGTCCCTGACCATCCAAACAAACCATTGGCTGCAGCCTATGAATCGGTGTATAATCATACATTTGGCCATTTCTTCCTCCAAGCAAAATGAACAGCTAAGTCCACTGGCTGAAATTCTGCCCACTGGGAGGAGTTCCCTTCATGGCTGTCCTTCAGGGCTGTCATAGAGGGGCTGTAGTTTTACAGCTGTCCACTTTTGGTGGTGCCTGCATATTGCGCAGCCCCATCTGTAATCCAGGCCCAAGATTTCTCTTCCTCTGTCAACTGATCCTAGGAAACTCTGCATAAGGCCATAGGTGCAGGCTGGGAGAGAGAAGGCAGTGTAACCGAAGTGGGGACCATGGGCATTTGGCCCAGTTTTTCAGGTAACTTACTTCTGCCTTCAGGGTCATACATATTTTTTTTTTTTTTTTCTTTTTGCGGTATGCGGGCCTCTCACTGTTGTGGCCTCTCCCGTTGCGGAGCACAGGCTCCGGATGCGCAGGCCCAGCGGCCATGGCTCACGGGCCCAGCCGCTCCGCGGCATATGGGATCCTCCCAGACAGGGGAACGAACCCGTATCCCCTGAATCGGCAGGCGGACTCTCAACCACTGCGCCACCAGGGAGGCCCAGGGTCATACATATTTTAAATTAATTGATTAATTTTTGGCTGCATTGGGTCTTTGTTGCTGCGCACGGGCTTTCTCTAGTTGTGGTGAGTGGGGGCTACTCTTCGTTGTGGTGCACGGGTTTCTCATTGTGGTGGCTTCTCTTGTTGAGGAGCACGGGCTCTAGGTGCACGGGCTTCAGTACTTGTGGCTTGCAGGCTCAGTAGTTGTGGCACATGGGCTTAGTTGCTCCACGGCATGTGGAATCTTCCTGGACCAGGGCTTGAACCCATGTCCCCTGCATTGTCAGCCGGATTCTTAACCACTGCGCCACCAGGGAAGCCCAGGCCTGATCTTATATACATACCCCTTCCATTTGATGATGGGCTGCTGTGCACATCCTGTTTTATGGGTTGGTGAATCAGACAGTGCTCAGTTCATGATGGCAGCTCAGATCCCATAGTAACTTGGTGGCTCATGGTGAAGGGTTCAGTCTCTACTAAGGCCCAGTAGCAGGCATAAAGCTGTTTCCCAAAAGGAAAGTATTTACCTGCAGAGGATGGCAGGGCTTTGCTCCAAAATCCTAAGGGCTTGTGCTGCATTTCACCTACATGGGCTGCCAAAGGCTACAAAGAGCATCGCTATCTGCCACTGACACCATTGGATCTGCTGGATCTTACAGTCCAAGTGGCAGAACAGTTTGCACAGAAGCCTGGACCTGTTGCAGAGCCTTCTCTTGTTCTGGGTCTCACTCAAAACCAGGAGTTTTTCAGGTCACTTGGTAAGTGGGCCAGAGTAACACACCCAAATGAGGAATGTGTTGCCTCCACAATCCAAAGAGGCCCATTAGGCTTTGTGTCCCTTTCTTGGTGACAGATGGGGCCAGATGCAACAACTTAGCCACCTCAGAAGGGATACCTCAACACTCCCCACACCTCTGGACCCCTAAAAATTACACTGAGCTAGAAGGCCCCTGAATTTTTGTTGGATTTATTTCCTACCCTCTGACATGCAAATGTCTTACCAGTAAGTCCAGAATGGTTGCTACTTCTTGTTCACTAGGTCCAATCAGCATAATGTCATCATTATAATGGACCAGTGTGACATCTTGTGAAAGGGAAAGG
The DNA here is from genome assembly GCF_964165515.1 of Mesoplodon bidens. Taxonomy (NCBI): domain Eukaryota; kingdom Metazoa; phylum Chordata; class Mammalia; order Artiodactyla; family Ziphiidae; genus Mesoplodon; species Mesoplodon bidens. Next base: position 140,648,099 of record NC_138160.1, read on the forward strand.
TGATCAAGATTCCTGTGAACTAAATTATGACATAGGGCTGGAGAGCTGATGTACCCCTGTGGTAGGCCAGTGAAGGTGTATTGCTGGCCTTTTCAGCTGAAAACAAACTACTTCTGGTCTTGGACAAGGATGGAGAAAAAGGCATTTGCCACCTATATAGCTGCATACCAGGTACCGAGAATGTGTTTATTTGCGCAAGGAATGAAACCACATCTGATAGGGCAGCAGCAACTGGAGTCAACCACCTGCTTAAGCTTGTGATAACCCACTGTCATTCTCCAAGCTCCATCTGTCCTCAGTACAGGCCAAATAGCAGAGTTGAATGGGGATGTGCATTCAATCGCATCTTTCAAGTCCTTGATGTTGGCACTAATCTCTGCCATCCCTCCAGGAATGCAGTATTATTTTTGGTTTACCACTTTCTTAGCTAGAGACAGTTCTAGTGGCTTTCACTTGACCTTTCCCACCATAATAGCCCTCACTCCATAGGTCAGGGAACCAATGTGAGGATTCTGCGAGCTGTTAAGTGTATCTATTCCAATTATGTATTCCAGAACTGGGGAAATACCACAGGATGGGTTCAGGGATCCACTGGACCCATTGTAAAATGGACCAGCTAAAACTCCATTGATAACTTGACTTCCATAAGCCCCTATTCTTTTTTTTTTTAAGTTTTTTTTTAAATATATTTAGTTATTTATTTATTTTTTGGCTGCGTTGGGTCTAAGTTGTGGCATGCAGGATCTTTTGTTGAGGCGTGCTGGGCTTCTCTCTAGTTGTGGCTTGCATGCATGCTCAATAGTTGTGGTGCATGGGCTTAGTTGCCCTGCGGCATGTGGGATCTTAGTTCCCTGACCAGGGATGGAACCCGTGTCCCCTGCATTGGAAGGTGGATTCTTAACCACTGGACCACCAGGGAAGCCCCCATAAGCCCCTATTCTGATTGATGGACCACAGTGATATTTTTGGTCTCCAGAATTAGTGTTGGTTCAGAGCCAGTGTCCAGTAATTCCTGAAAGGCCTAATTATTTCCTTTTCCCCAGTGCACAGTCACCCTGGTAAAGGGCCATAGGTTTCATTGGAGAAGACTGGGAGAAATGTTAACATACAAATTTTTGGTAGTGTACCAGGGTCCTTCCTCAAGGGCACTCAGCCTCATCTTCATTAAAGATGTTCTAGGTTTGTGAACTGGATCAAGTCTGAGGATTGACTGAGGGGCCACGACTCTCTATTTTTATGATTCAAGTTAGACTTTTGTTCACTTGACCTAGAACTTCTCTGCTTAAACAGATCAAATAAGAACTTAGTAGGCTTCCCATCTATTTCACTTCTAGGAACACCATGATCAGCTAGCCAATGCCATAGGTCTCTGTGAGTCAGACTATTCTGATTGCTTTTTTTTTTTTTTCCTGATTGCTGCTTTGACTCTGATGTCCATTATGGTAATGACACTCACCTTGCCTTGGGTGTTTGAGTGCCACCACTTGGCTTCTGCCAACCCAGGATTCAATTACTCTCATTGTATTTAGGTTTCCCAATTCAGTGGCAGCAGTTACTGCTATAAGTTCTGAGCTACAGAGAAGAGAGATCATAGAGCTCCTCCAGGATGCTGGGGTTCCCCTCACAAATTTATTTCTCACAATCATGGTGAAAGTTGTATCCTTGGGACCTCCCAGGATGGGTTAATAGGCCTTAAATGACAAATCCACTCTACATTTTCATCTCCCTAGGCCTTAGACTCCTTTCCTCAAGAGTAAACCATAGTTACTGTTGAATTGTTTATTTCTCCTTTCAATTTATCACATTTTGCTTCATGTATTTTGGGTCTCTACTGTTAGGTGCTTTCATGTGTATAATTGTTATTTCTTCCTGATAGACTGAAACTTTTATCATTATATAATGTTTTTTGTCTTAAGTAACAATTTTTGTCTTAACATCTGAGATTAGTATAGCCAGTCCAGCTCTCTTTTGGTTACTATTTGCATGGAGTGTCTTTTTCTCTCCATTTACTTTCAATTTTGTCTTTGAATCTAAAGTGAGTCTTTTGTAGACAGCATAGTTGAACCATGATTTAAAAAAAAAAATCAGTTCTGACAATCTCTGTCTTTTAAGTGGAGAGTTTAATCCATTTACATTTAGTGTAATTACACATAAAGACTTATTTCTGCCATTTGCTATTTGCTTTCTATACGTCATGTCTTTTTTTTCAATTCTTCCATTACCAACTTCTTTTATGTTAAATAGATATGTTTTAGTGTATCATCAAATACACTAAAACATTTTGCAAATGTGAGTGTATGTAGGACATAAGAGGAGATCCTTAGAAGTGGAATTGCTAGGTCAAATGCAGGGCAAGGCATGCATTTAAAACTCTGATAAGGGGGACTTCCCTGGTGGCACAGTGGTTAAGAATCTGCCTACCAATGCAGGGGACATGGATTCGAGCCCTGCTCTGGGAAGATCTCACATGCCACGGAGCAACTAAGCCCGTGTGCCACAGCTACTGAGCCTGAGCTCTAGACCCTGAGAGCCACGACTACTGAGCCAGAGTGCCACAACTACTGAAGCCCGCGTGCCTAGAGCCTGTGCTCCGCAACAAGAGAAGCCACTGCAATGAGAGGCCCGCGCACCACAATGAAGAGTAGCCCCCTCTCGCCGCAACAAGAGAAAGCCCATGCACAGCAACAAAGACCCAATGCAGCCAAAAATAAATAAATAAAATTAATTAATATAAATAAATAAAACTGATAAGTTTTACCACATTGGTCTTAAATGCTTCTACCAATTCAATTGGATATTTTCCATAGAGGGCTTTGCATTTTATTGAAAGCATCTGTTGGCTTGCTGGGATTCTCCCTTAAACTGTCTCCCTGGAGAGGGGGACCTAATTATTCATTTTTTATATTCCCACATTTTAGTGCACAGGCAGCCAAAAAGATGTGACGAAGGAAAAAGGAAACTCTTATGTCGTGACAGGAATATTGGAAAATCAGGAACCATGCAGCATCAGGAACTTGTAGTGTAGCCATGCAAACCAGGAGCCCTGTGAGCTGACTTCAAGTATTTAGTCCCAGAATCTTGGGAAGTGGCAGGTTCTCAAGACACTTCACAAAAAAGGAAACTGAGGCTAGGAGTTAGGAGACTAATGCTCATAAACTAGTAACTGAACTTTTACTGAGCACCTCCTGTGTGTTGGCATTATTCTCCCCATGGGGAAGACCATGATCACATGGTCAGCCCCTGTCCACATGGAACTTTCCTTTATAAATACTTCTTAAGGGAGTAAATAGTAGCTTATTTATTCCTCATCCCATCTTAATGGCTATTATTTCCCTTTCTCAGATGAGGAAACCCTAGGCTCAGAGAGGTGAAATCACTTGTACAAAGCCACACAGCCAGCAGGTGGTCAGGTCTGGATTTCAACTCAGAGCAAGTACTCCCAATCGCTTTGTTATATACTGCCTCTGAATAATATTATTGTCCAGAGCAGCAGCAATCACCATTTCCGCGTGCTAGGCTCTGTGGTAAGGACTGTCCCCTTCATTTATTCAACCAATGCACACTGAGCAGCTACTTTGTGCCAGGCGCCCCCATTTTAAAGATGGGTTAACAGGCCCAGGGAGCTTCTTCGAGAGATGGGGACGCACCGCACCGTCCTCGCCAAGCCTCCCCACCGGGGTGTTCCACCTATGTAAGGAATTCAGTTGGCGCTCAGTTAACCCAAGACACTGTCCCCGCCTCTAACGACACGGACGACTAACTTCACAACCAACCGCTGCCCCAGCGCCACAGAGCAGCGGCTGGGGCGGGACCACGTACTGGAGAGCCTGCCGAGACGGTGGTTGGAAGCCCCGCCTCCCACGCGTGCACGCTGCGCGTCCCGTCGGCCCGCTAGGCTCCGGGAGTCCGGGCGCGGTTGGAGGCGTCCTCAAGGAGTGCGCGCGCCTGCGCCGGCGTCGGGCTCGCGCACGCGCACCTGCGCCGGCGTCGGGCTCGCGCACGCGCACGGCGGCGACGGCAGCGGTGGCGGCGGTTCCTGCCGAGGGCTGTGAGGGCGGGCGGCTCCGAAGGAAGCGGCGAAGCTGAGAGGCTCGGCGGCAGCGGCGGCGGTTTGGCGCGCGTGACTCTCGACCCTGCTCGCTCTGCGGCGGGCGTTTTGATCCGTTACACGGGCGCGGGCGCGGCGGCGGCAGCCCGAGGCCTGCGGCCTAGGCCTCAGCGCGGCGGCGGGCTCGAGTGCGGTGCGGAGCCGGCCTGAGAGCTCTACGCGGCGGCACCATGAGCGTGGAGGCGTACGGGCCCAGCTCGCAGACGCTCACCTTCCTGGACACCGAGGAGGCCGAGCTGCTCGGCGCCGACACCCAGGGCTCCGAGTTCGAGTTTACCGACTTCACTCTCCCCAGCCAGACGCAGACGCCCCCCGGCGGCCCCGGAGGTGGCGGCGCTGGGGCCCCGGTCTGCGCGGGCCCGGGCGCGGCGGCCGGACAGCTCGACGCGCAGGTGAGCGGCACATGGCGACGCCGGAAGCCGGGGCCGGGCCTCGGCGGTCGTGGACCTGCCCCGGTTTCCCCTCCAGCCGGGCCCGGGCTGATCTGCTCGGGTCCCCCAGTCCGGCCGGGTCCGGAGTAACCTGGCCGGGGATCTCCCGCTCAGGACGTGCCCGGAGTAACCTGCCCCAGTTTCCGCTCTCCAGCCGGACCCGGGTAGTTCTCCTTCAAGTTCCGCTCTGGTTGCGTCCGTGTGATCTCAGGACTTAGCTCAGGCCGCGTCTTAAGTGATCTGTCCCAAGTCCTCTTCCGGGCCTGTCCGAGGTGATCGGTCCTAGGTCTGTCTCTGGCCAGGTCGGGGGCGACTTGTCCCCGAGTTCTCCTCCAGCTGGGTCAGTGCCCTGCTCAAACCAGCTCCGGGGTGATCTGCTCCGGTTCCCCCTCTGGGCTGATGCGACCGCCCTGCCCCACTCCCTTACCTGTGGTCGCAGCCATCACGGCACCCCCGCCCCCATTCATGCCCACTGTGCGGCGGGTTCAAATTTCACCGGGCCCTGGGATGCTGGCGAGAGGAGGGTCGAGGCTTCCCCAGCAGAAACGGAATTTTTGCATCCAATCGAGAACCCCACACTCGCTGGCTTTTAAGATTATTCATGAAGCAGTTTGCGTTTTGTTTTTCCTTCTTGCATTGCCTGTTGCTGAAATCGACCTGTTACGTAACTCCATAGCCCTGCCTTGGAAAAGTTGGTTTTGAGTTTGCTCCTCCAATGGGGCAGTGGTAGTGGGTTTCATATAAATGGTTCTGCCACGCCAGAAAGTTCTGTTCTTAATGATGTGAACATTTAGCGAAGGCTGCTCAGTTATTTTAAATTTGGGTTTGTGTTACGAGAGTGTGTTGGGCATACACTTCCTGGACCTGGGTCCCTGCCCCGGGGTGGGAGAAGGGGCTGGCAGTGGTCTTGGGCTGGGCTCCCCAGGAATGTAGCCATCTTCCTGTGGATCTCAGATTCCATTCCTGTGCCTGGCACCTCCCTCAGGTTTATTTTCCTGAATTCTCAGCCAGGGAGGAGCTATAGGGTTCACCTTGTCATAGGTGTCCCTTAGCAAGAGGATCCACTGCCAGGGTGCGGGGAGCTAACCCATCCTCAGCCAGAGTGAGCTCAAACCCTGTCCTGGAGGAGGGGGCTTACATTCTAGTTGGATGAGTCATTCCCGTGGGTAGACCACCCACTTGGACTTTTCTTTTAGCCCCTAATAGAAGCAGAAAACATTTGACTCATGCTAACCCCAGATTCCTTAAAAATAGAAGCTTGATGGGTGGGGCATCAGGGAGAACAGGTGTGCACCATATGTATGTTTTTTCGGTTTTGTTTACATATGGTGGGGGAAGGTAGGAGAGAGGGGAGAGTTTGCATGGAGAAATGAATGAGCCGCTGGAGGCTCATGATACCGCCTGTAGTTTCATACTCTGTAGACCTGTTTCCACAGCTGTAAAATGGGGATAACAGCTATATTTTTGTTACTTTTAAACATACGTGAAATTTGGACTCATGTATGAATGGATAGAGCAGATAGTGCTGTCTGTAATTTGTGTCCAGCGTGTCCGGAAGGCTGAGGATAAAGATCTCTTGGTTGAGCAGTGTGCCATGACCCGTGGCAGCTCAGGGTTGTGAGAGGTAATCGTTTTATTGCAAATCCTGTTTAGACTGTAGCCTATAAAACAGCAAGCCTGGGGCAGCTCTGAGTTCTAGTTGGGTTCTTTTTTTTAAAAATTAATTTATTAATTTACTTATTTATTTATTTTTGACTGCATTGGGTCTTCGTTGCTGTGTGCGGGCTTTCTCTAGTTGTGGTGAGCGGGGGCTACTCATTGCGGTGGCTTCTCTTGTATCGGAGCACAGGCCCTAGGCGCGTGGGCTCAGTAGCTGTGGCTCACGGGCTCTAGAGCGCAGGCTCAGTAGTTGAAGCGCACGGGCTTAGTTGCTCCGCAGCATGTGGGATCTTCCCGGACCAGGGCTCGAACCCTTGTGCCCTGCATTGGCAGGCGGATTCTTAACCACTGCGCCACTAGGGAAGTCCCTGGGCTTCTATTCTGAGTGCCTTTTGATTTTATCTTATTGGATGAGTGGCTGTGGATTGTCAAGTGCTGGGCAACCACTTTTGTTTCACAGCTTTACCGAGGTAGAATTCACATACCATACACTTCACCCATTCAAAGTGTGCAATTCAGTGACTTCAGTACATTCAGAGTTGTGCAGCCACCACCACAGTCGATTTTAGGACATTTTCATCACCATAAAAAGAAGCCCTGCACCGCTTAGCCTGTCAGTCTTCCCTTCTCTAACCCCAGGCAGCCACTAATCTTTCTATCTCTGGATTTACGTACTCTGGACATTTCCTATAAATAGACATATAGTATGTGGTCTTTTGTTCTTTTACTGAGCATGTTTTCAAGGTTCATCCATGTTGTAGCATGTATCTGCTCCATTCCTTTTTATGGCTGAATGATATTCCACAGCACAGACAGACCACATTTTGTTTATCCACTTACCTGTCAGTGGACATTTGGGTTGTTTTTGTTTTTAGCTGTTACGGAAAATGCTGCTGTGAACGTCTGTGTAGAGGTTTCTGTGTGGACGTAAGCCTTCAGTGAAATTGGTGGGTGGTATGGTAACAACTGCCTGTTGCTTTTTCGGGTGCTGCCGGACTGTTTTCCGGTGTGTAGCCACTTTTGATATCAGTTTTGACTGCCAGTTTTGCACAGTTGGTTTTATCTGAAAGTTTGTTGAGGTAACACATGTGTGTCTTGGCCAGGGTGGGAGAATGGCAGGCAGAGGTGACTCTGCTGAGCACTGAGTTAGTTCCAATAACACTTGTTTTCTTGTTTATGATTTGAAACTGATTATTTATCAGAGCCCTGCCAAGTGTCCTTAAGATAAAGGGACAGTTTTCTTTTGAGTATTTGACCCTTTCCTGGCCCCTTCCCCTGCCCTTCAAAGGGCAGGGAAAGGTAATTTTGGAAGTCCTTTGCATAATAGCTGGTATTACAGACCTTCTGGTCTGCCTAGTTGGAATATTTCCCCTTGACTGTTGCTATTATCGTGTTTCCTCCAAACATTGGAATTATGGTGAAAATCTTAAGAGTTGGGAACACTGCCAAACAAAAAAAAAGGAAATGAACCATTGATACAGCCAGCAACATGGATGCATCTTAAAATAATTACAGTGAGTGAAAGATGCACTTAAAAGAGTATATACTCTTTGATTCTGTTCATATAAAACTCTAGAAAGTGCTAGGTAACCTACAGTGACAGAAGGCAGATCAGTGGTTGTGGGGAGGGGAGGAAAGGAGAGAGGGATGGCAAAGGCACGAGGAGACTGAGGGTGATGGATGTGTTTGTTACCTTTATTGATGGATTCACTGGTGTTTATGTACATTGATGTGTGTCAACTTACAAAATTATAAAGAGCTGCTTCCTACTCTTCCAAACCTGCTGCCTTCAGAAGTCAGGGAAGGCTGTTCCAGCATATCCTTGATTGTCCAGGTAAAAAGATCATCTTCTGCTTCCTGGCCCTCAGCTTATGATGAGGAGTGACTTCCATATAGTTCCAGGGTTCCTAAAAGTGGTGAGTCTAAAATTTGAGTCGGCCTTTTTTTGTTCCGTGAACACTCAGTACAGCTGTGACATAAGTACGCCTTGAGAAAATTGGAGATGAGATGCTGCTAGCCTCACAGGAGCTCTGGCATGTGTTCTACCTGTACTTTCCTCTTATTGGATTTCTGGCGTTTGGTTCCAAACCCCCGAAAGGGAGGGCTTACGTGTCAGTTACTGCTTAATAAGCGAAATAACTCCTAACTCTGTTTACCCAATTAATTTCATTACCCAGATTCAGCATGACTGGGGGAAAAGTTAACACTAATACAATACCAATATTAACAGCAGAACAAAGTTCTCTATCAATCTAGCTCCCACAACCAAAAAAGGGAGGCATCTTTCTAATAGCTTTACTGGGCTTCCCTGGTGGTGCAGTGGTTAAGAATTCACCTGCCAATGCAGGGGACACGGGTTCGAGCCCTGGCCCGGGATGATCCCACATGCTGCGGAGCAGCTAAGCCCGTGTGCCACAACTACTGAGCCTGCACTCTAGAGCCCGCAAGCTGCAACTACTGAGTCCCCATGCCTAGAGCCCGTGCTCCGCAACAAGAGAAGCCACCGCAGCGAGAAGCCCATGCCCCGCAATGAAGAGTAGCCCCCGGTCGCCACAACTAGAGAAAGCCCGCGCGGAGCAGTGAAGACCCAACGCAGCCAAAAAAAAAAAAAGTAATAATAAAATAAATAAATGATAGCTTTACTGACGTATGGTCATATACCAGAGTCCTCTTGTTTGTTTGTTTTTTATAATTTTTACAGTTTCACACACCTTGATCTGGGTCATGGATATAAGCAGTTAAGACATGCTTTTTTTTTTTTTTTTTTGGCTTTGCCAAGCGGCTTGCAGGATCTTAGTTCCCTGACCAGGGACTGAACCCGGGCCCCTGGCATTGGAAGCACAGAGTCCTAACCACTAGACCGCCAGGCAGTTCCCAAGGCCTCTTGTTTTTAAGTGTTCAATTCAGTGTTTTGTGTTTTTTTTTTTTTTTTTTTCTTTTTTTTAGTAAATTTACTGGGCTGTGTAGCCATCCCAACAGTCACTCACTGTCCTGAGTTCTCTTTCATGCCACCTTTCCTTTCCTCTTCTATTTTTGCTCCTTCTAATCTTGGTTGTTTCTTGTTAAAGCTCTAAGGTAGGAAGATCGGGTGACCCCGCGCTTCCCACTCCAGGTCACACACTGGGGAGATGTGGTGCTTCGTGTGCTGGGGTTCAGAGGTAGGAGCTGAGGCCTGGCCACACTGCTCATGTGGTGAGCCTGGGAGCCCTCATGTGTCTGTTCACGTTTTGTTTTGTTCCCTCTGCACAGACTCTCAGGCTGACCTCCTCAGCCTGGTTCTCAACTCCCGTCCTCTCAGTACTTCTGTTTCCCTGTCTTGCTGTGCCTGGGGAGGGCTGACTCCCACTGGGAGTCAAAGTGAGTCGTTTGCCAACTGCAGCTGCTTTGTTAGAAATGGCAGGTGTTGCCCAGTCTGCAGTTGACCCTGGGGACACTGAGGGCCCAGAGGAGGGAAAGGGAAAAAAGCCTTTGTGAGTGGTGGTCCTTGAGTTGTTCAGGAAGGGCACCCTGAACAACTTGGGTACAGGGCTTGGCATGGAGGGAAAAGGGCTGTTGTCCACGACGAGGGGCTCAGGCTGGATCCTGGAGCCTCATGTTGCTGCTGAGGGGTGCCGTGACCTCCCTTGAGAGGAAGGGCCCTTAGGTGGCAGGGAGACCTGGCAGAGTTTGGCTGAGGCTAGAAGGGGAGCTCAGGCAGAGAGCGCCGGGGTCAGATGTGTGCCCTCAGGTGCGCACATGTGTGAAATACCACAGTACCAGGTGGCCACAGTGGCCACTCCTCCTCGCACACATGCTTGTCACTGCGCTGAGCACCCCGTTGTCCCCGAGTCCTCATAACTCCTCTAGAGCAGGCGTGAGTTCTTGTCTGATGGTTTTCATCAGGGCCCGGGATCCCCCTGGGCTGAGGCAGGGCTCCCCTTGGATGGGAGGTGTGAGTAGGGGGTCAGCAGACCTTTGGAGGTGCTGCCCTGAGAGCTGCGTGAGAGGCCTTGCAGGAGGGAGAGGCCCCACCAGAGGGCTGTGAGCAGGGGCTGGAGGGGTAGATTGTGGGTATTGGCTCTCAACTGAGGGGCAGTTGTGTGGTAGGGGTGGTCTTTCGGTGGCATAGGACAGTCCAGCTCACAGAGAAGGGCCAAGATGACCATTGTGTTCAGTGGGTCCCAGTGCAGAATGTGGCCTGGGAGGTGCAGAGCGGGCAGTGAGTCAGGCCGGGTCTCCAGTGCTCCCTTTTCCAAGTCTTTTAGGGCCCCAGTCTTGGGGGGCTTTGAACTCTTCTTGCCGGAAGAGCTTTCCATGAGGGCAAAATCCTACTTCCTCTGATAAACAACAGGAATGCCGGGTCCTGGGATCCCATGGCTGGCATAGGGTCCTTGTGCCTTTTTATGTGTGTTGGTCCACTAGCAGCTTGCAAGTTGGACAACTGAGCTGGGTTTCTCAGGATCCCTGTGGACTGTTGCCAGTACGGCTTCTAGACAGTACAGTTGATTTAGGCTGCCTGCTGAGCTGTGAGTAGCCCTTTGTCATGACTGAGGATAGCACCTTCCTATCTACTCTAGCTCTTCGCGTAGCTCAGCTGCCAGGGCTGACAGTGAACCTGGAGGGGTTGCTTGCCTCATCCGAGGCAGAAGCCATTTGGTACAAGCTGTGCTCATCTATCTTCCATCACTCCTTTCATGTGCATGGCTCTGCAGAGCTAACACAGATTCCAGGCAGCCACCTTGTCCACCTGTATTGTGTAAAAATGTTTATTAGGAATTCTCTCATGTATAAGTAGATAAAGCAAATCCTAACCATCTGTCTTCTTGATTTGATGGTTGTGAAGATTTTCTTTTCTCTCTTTTTTCTTTTTCTTTGCTGAAGTGTTTTAAAGCAAATCCAACTTGTCACTTCACTCTTCTGAGGTTGAGCCATATGAGTTAGTGATACTCAACCATTTAAACCTATGCTATTTAGAATGCATTTCTAAAAACATGAAAAGGGCATCTTTCCTTCATAGCCGCACTGCTGTGGTCAGACAAACAGCACCAACAATAGTTTTTCAGGATCATCTAATATTGAATACATGGGGCTTCCCTTTCTCCACAGTCAGATTATTTACCTGGTCCGGATCCCTGTGAGGTCTAGTGTTAATGTGATTGATTGTCATGTCTCCAGCCCTGCTCCTCTGGGCAGCCCCTCCCTCTTCTTCTTTTCATGCCACTGAGCCAGGATCCGGTCCAGGTCATTGTCCTGTGAGGTGTCCTGCCTTCTGGACTGAACCTCTCCTCACAGCCTGGCTTCTCCCTGCAGGTGTGGGTGGATTCCATCTCAGTCTGTGAGCTCCTTTGAGAGTGGCTGACCCCAGAGCTGGGCAGGCAGGGGCAGCACAAGGGGAGCTGCAGACACCCCAGACAGGTCGAGGATATTCTTGAGCTTTGAAATGAACTGCAGGGGTGGACTTGGCATTTGATCAAAACAAGGGTCTACTGAAAAGAGGGAGGCAGGTAGAACTCCTTTAACCCAAAGCTCAGGGACTGCTGTGTTGGGTGGGACCATGTGAAGTTCCCTTCATTGTAGGTCAAAAATGGTCAAATCTCAACAATTTCTTGTGGTTAAAACTAATGGATTGAAGAAGGCTAAGAGATTACATCACAAATAATGTGTAATTGTTAACTGGGTCTTGGATTTAAAAAACTGTAAAGGACATTGTTAGAACATTGGGAAAATGTGTATATGTGTATTAGATATCAGTATTATATCAGCATTATTCCTGAGTGTGATGTTTATATTGTGGTTGTGTGGAGAAAGCCCTTGTCCTGGGACCTATGATTCTGAAATGGATCAGGAACAGAAAAGTATGTGTGTGTGTGAATGCATGTGTGCATACGTGTGCAGAGCAAGAGAGGGAGAGAGCAAGTGTGGCAAAATGTGAGTGGCTGGTGGATCCAGATGGTGGGTGTGTGGGTCATTCATTCTCTGTAGTTTTGAAACTTTTTCAAAAGCTGAGGGAGAGCGGATCTTCTGTTCTCCTTTTCCTGAGGCAGGGCTCAGAGACCTGGTAGTTCCTCTCTGCCTCAGGTCACCTGAGGGAAAGGCGATTTCCCACTCACTCTTCTTTATTTAAGTTGTGGAAGAAAAGAATAAATGATGAGTCATTTTACATCTCAACCTTTATATTTTGGATGAGAAGATATGTTCATTTAGCTAACACTGTGAGAGCCTCCTGGGGTGTGGGCTCAGTTCTAGGTGCGGGAGTCAGAGCAGGGAGCAGGACAGGCAGAGCTGGCCCCACTGGCGCCCCTCAGATGGGGTCAGGGGAGGCCTCCCTAGGAGGTGCCCTGTGGACCGGGACTGAAGGACCAGGAGCCATCTGTGTAGAAGCCAGGGGGAGAGTGAGTGCAAAGGCCCTGGGACATTGGCATAGTCGGGGATTGAGGGACAGAAATGTCCATTTCATGCTGAGTGGTATGACGCTTATGAGGTTTGGGGTAAAAATTTATGGTCTAAAAGTTCTTACCAGCACAGTTAGTGGTAATTTTTGAACTGATGTGCTTTTCCTTTGTGGGAATGAAGTGACCTTTCTTCCTGCTGTTCTGAGGTGCACTGAGTTCTGCAGTGGCTCGTAAGAAACTCTCTGGGCAGAAAACCTCTGCAAGGCCTTGATCAGCTCAGCAGCTCATAGGTGGACTTCAGTAATGAGTGCCCAGAGCAGGGGTGGAGAGGGAACTGTTTCCTTCACTTTCTAGACCCAGTGACATGGTGCCTGGGGACGGGCTTGGTGCCAGGGGTGCAGGGAGGACTTTCCCTTCTTGAGCCCAACAGGACCCAGGGGTCCTGGCTGGAGGTGATGGGTTGATAACCTCAGTCCTGTGCCAGACAAGGACACTCCCCTCCCTTCTTCCATTACATCGCCTGGCTTGGATTGTGGGCCTTCTCTGTGCCAGGCACTCTTTAGTGCTTTAACTCACTTAATTATAGTTGCTAAGGTCAAATGTATTTTTTTTTTAATTTATTTATTTTTGCGGTACGGGGGCCTCTCGCTGTTGTGGCCTCTTCCTCTTCGGGGTACAGGCTCCGGACGCGCAGGCTCAGCGGCCATGGCTCACGGGCCCAGCCGCTCCGCGGCATGTGGGATCTTCCCGGACCGGGGCACGAACCCGTGTCCTCTGCATCGGCAGGCGGACTCTCAACCACTGCGCCACCATGGAAGCCCAGGTCAAATGTATTTTTGAAGTTAATGTTTATCTTAAAACTTTCCAGAAAGTAGAGGGAGAAACTAACAAGCCAGCTGTAGAACTCTGTGTTGTGGTCAGGTCACAGCTGGGCAGGAGTGGGGCTGGGCAGGGGTTGGACAAGTGCATGTGGTGTGTAGGTGTGTGTAAGTACTTGTGAGGAGGGACACACCCACGCCCCAGCCACACAGCTACAGGGCCTACTGGGGAACCTGGACTCTTCTCTCTCTCTAGTCTCCCTGCCTTCAGTGGGGCTGAGGGAGAATCCGTCTGACCTTGTGTTGTGTCGGTATTGTATTGTCTCTTGAGAGTTCCTAGAGCAGGTCCTAGAGCGGACTTAGATTTCTTGCTCCTTATTAAGCCTGAGGGGTATGAGTGATGCAGAGAGAGGGTCGTCACATGGTTGGTCAGGCTCTGTTAAGAGCCTCACACATTCCTGATGTGCCCTCTGCTGGTTCACTCTTCCCTCTGTGAAGGGAGATGAAGTGTGGGATCTGAGGCCTGGATGAAGCAGGAGTGGGTGGAATGAAGCCACCTGGTGTCACGCAGGTGTCCGTATTACTCCACATACTAATTTTGATGTTTCAGGAAAGTAAAGATTCACATATCACTAAGGATATTTCTTTACACATAAAAGTTTATACAACCTGATGAGACATTTTAGGAGTTCTTCTAGACTAGGAGTTAGCAAGCATTTTCTTTTTTTTCCTTAAATTAACCATTTTTTATTTTTGAAATTTATTTATTTATATATTTATTTATTTTGGCTGCACTGGGTCTTCGTTGCAACGCACGGGCTTCTCTAAGGCGTGCCGTCTTAGTTGCGGTATATTGGATCTTAGTTCCCTGACCAGGGATCGAACCTGGGCCCCCTGCATTGGGATCGTGGAGTCTTAACCACTGGACCACCAGGGAAGTCCCCCAACTGTTTTTTCTTTTTATTTTTTTGCGGTACACAGGCCTCTCACTGTTGTGGCCTCTCCCATCGCGGAGCACAGGCTCCGGACGCGCAGGCTCAGCGGCCATGGCTCACGGGCCTAGCCGCTCCACGGCATGTGGGACCTTCCCAGACTGGGGCACGAACCCGTGTCCCCTGCATCGGTAGGTGGACTCTCAACCACTGCGCCACCAGGGAAGCCCCCCAACTGTTTTTTAAACTGAACTATATAGTTAATTTACAATATTGTGTTAGTTTCAGGTATACAGCAAAATGATTCAGTTATATATATATTCTTTTTTAGATTCTTTTCCATTATAGGTTATTACAAGATATTGAATGTAGTACCCTATACTGTAGGTCCCTGTTGTTTATCCATTTTATAGTAGCAGGGTGTATATGTCAATTTCAGACTCCTAATTAACACCACCCCCCATCAGCCCCTTTGGTAACCATAAGTTTGTTTTCTATGGTGTGAGTCCATTTCTGTTTTGTAGATAAGTTCATTTGTTTCATTTTTTTAGATTTCACATGCAAGTGATATATGATATTTGTCTTTCTCTGTCTGACTTCACTTAATATGATAAGTGACTTCACTTAATATGATAATATGATATGTCCATCTATGTTGCTGCAAGTGACATTATTTCATTCTTTTTTATGGCTGAGTCATATTCCATTTTATGTATATGTACCACATCTTATCCATTCCTCTGTCGATGGACATTTAGGCTCCTTCCATGTCTTGGCTGTTGTAAATAGTACTGCTGTGAACATTGGGGTGCATGTACATTTCGAATTAGAGTTTTCTCCGGATATATGCCCAGGAGTGGGATTGCTGGGTCATATGGTAGTTCTGTGTTTAGTTTCTTGAGGAACCTCCATATTGTTCTCCATAGTGGCTGCACCAATTTACGTTCTCACCAACAGCAAAGGAGAGTTGCTTTTTCTCCATGCCCTCTCCAGCATTTATTGTTTGTAGACTTTTTAATCATGGCCATTCTGACTGGTGTGAGGTGATACCTCGTAGTTTTGGTTTGCATTTCTCTAATAATTAGCAATATTGAGCATTTTGTCATGTACCTGTTGACCATCTGTATGTCTTCTTTGGAGAAATGTCAGCAAGCATTTCCTTAAAGTGCTAGGTAGTAAATGTTCTAGGCTTTGTGGGACAAGAAGCAAATACCTACTATTAGGCATTTAATCCAACCATTTAAAAATGTAAATACCATTCTGAGCTTGAGATTGTGGCCCACACCCTCTCAGCCCTCCCCTGTAGCATGATATATGTGGCTCTTTCACTGCCATGAAGTGAAATCCAGGTACTATAATCTGGCCACACACTTTCAGAAAACAAACACATGTGTGCTGAGGCAGTCACACTGAGAGGTGTCTTGGTCCCTTGTCGGCAGCCTCATCCTAGTATTGCCACTGCATGTGTCAGGAGAAGTGTTGCCAAAAGGAGAGGTGACTTTTTGAAGTAGTAACTTGCTATCAAAATTTCAAACAAAGGGGACTTCCCTGGTGGTCCAGTGGGTAAGACTCCATGCTCCCAACACAGGGGGCCCAGGTTCGATCCCCGGTCGGGGAACTAAGAGTCCGTCCGCATGCCGCAACTAAGAAGTCCGCATGCTGTAGCTAAGAAGCCTGCTTGCCGCAGCTAAGGATCCCACATGCCCACATGCTGCAACTAAGACCCAGTGCAGCCTAAATAAATAAATTAACAAATGTTTAAAAATTTTTTCAAACAAAGCACAGCAAAAAATTGCCAACAGGCATAGGAAAAGATATTTAGCATCATTATAATCCAGATTATGCCAATCAAAACCACAATGAGATACCACCTCACACCCATTAGGATGGCTACTATCAACAACCAATAGAAAAATCACAAGTGTTGGCAAGGATGTAGAGAAATTAGGACCCTTGTGCACTACTGGTGGGTGGGAATATAAAATAGTGTAGCTGCTGTGGAGAACAGTATGGCAATTCCTCAAAAAGTTAAACATAGAATAATTATATGATTCAGCAACTTCACTTCTGGGTATATACCCCAAAGAATTGAAAACAGGGACTTGAAGAGATACTTGTACTCCATGTTCATAGCAGCATCATCCACAGCAGCCAGAAGGTGGAAGCAACCCAAGTATCCACTGACTGATGAATGGATAAACAAAATGTTGTGTGTCCATACAGTGGAATATTATTCAGCCTTAAAAGGGAGGAAATTCTGACACAGTTAGGACATAGATGAACCTTGAGCACATTATGCTAAGTGAAATAAGTCAGTCACAAAAGGGCAAGTACCATATGATTCCACTTATGTGAGGTCCCTACAGTAGTCAAATTCATAGAAACAGAAAGTAGAATGGAGGTTGCCAGGGGCTGAGGGAGGGGGAATGGACAGTTTCAGTTTGAGAAGATGAGAAAGTTCTGGAGATGGATGGTGGTAGTGGTTGCACAACCATGTGAATGTACTTAACGCAACAACCACTTACAATTTTTTTGAAAAGGAGATCAGGGATTTACAAAGAGGTGCTTGTGATGATGTTAATAATGCTGTCTTCATTACATTAAAATCCAAAAGTTGATACTGGTTTTTCATTTAAAAAAAAATTTCCCCCAAACAAAGCATACAGTCTTCTTGCATTTAACCTGATTGTTGCCTTCTGAAAAAATGTTGGGACTTCCCTGCTGGTCCAGTGGTTAAGACTTTGCCTTCCAGTGCAGAGGGTGTGGGCTTGATCCATTGTTGGGGAGCTAAGATCCCACATGCCCGGTGGCCAAAAAAAACAAAACATAAAACAGAAGCAGTATTGTAACAAATTCAATAAAGACTTTAAAAATGGTCCGCATCAAAAAAATCTTAAGAAAAAAAGATAGTATATTAAAGTGGTGGCAGACACAGTGAAATGGGGTTCTGATCTGGCTGAGACCATTACACAGACACGTGTTCCTGTAATGGGTTCTTGGCTTCCTTGACAACCCGAATGCACCTTTGGAGTTTCTGGGGTGCCCCCCCCTCAGGAGACCCGTTGTCCTTAGGCCCATATAGGTGACTGGAGCAGTGGACAGGGACTGGCCTGAGCCGACCCTGCATGGCGTGGGTGTGGGTTTTGGTTTCCCAGCTCTGTGTAGCAGACCAGTGTCTGATCCCGTCTCACAGCTCAGAGAAACCTGGTGCCTGCCCTGGGGCTCCTGTCACTCCTTCCCTTCTTACATCGCATGATGCTTCCACTGCTTGACCCAGCCTTGTGTGGGCTGTGGCCCGTGGGGACCATGATGGGGACTGTTGGCTGCTGTCTGAGGAAGCAGTTCCTAGGGGGGCAGCATTAGGAGCACCTGTTTCCCTCAGACAAGCTGAGTCTGTGCACCCGTGAATGGATGTGTGAGCTCAGCAGAGGTGCCTGTGAAATTCATTGCTTAGTTATTTAAAGTTGCCTATTTGTATGTTTTTGCTGTTATAACATATAAAGGGTACATTTAGTAAGATTGTGTCCTGAAACTGGAAGATTATCCTAACATTCAATTTCTGATTCATAATTAAGAAGGGCTGCCTTCTGGAGAGGGGAACTGTCAGTGAAGGAAGTATGTGGACTAACGAGAGAACTGCATTCCCACATCTGCAGGGGTCACAACTTCTGGTGTTAGGCTTTAAAGGAGGAGGACCCTTGTGCAGCTGTCCGCAGGGGGGGACCATACCTAGTTTGTAAAAAGTCATCTTGCTTCTTGTGGCCTTCAGCTTCCTGCTTGTAGTCATGGCGCTATGGCTAGATGGGGTTGGGCCTGGGTGTGCAGGTGGCAGGGCGGATGACCTCAGCCACCTGTGCCCTGTTTTTGGCCAGGTAGGTTTGATAGGGAAGAGGAGAGTATGAAAAGTCAAATCAGAAGACGCTGAACTGTCGCACAGTAGAGAGCAGGCCAGTGCTTCACGGGAAGGTTGCCATGACTGCTCATATGGGGAGAAGCCACATGCCTGGGCTGAGGCCCGGAAGCTGCAGTCTTTCATGGTGACGCTGCCTTCTGCCATAGGTCGGTGGACCTGAGGGCATCCTGCAGAACGGGGCCGTGGATGACAGCGTGGCCAAGACTAGCCAGTTGTTGGCCGAGTTGAACTTCGAAGAAGATGAGGAAGATACCTATTACACGAAGGATCTCCCCATACATGCGTGCAGGTGAGCACCTTCAGCGGAGGAGAGGACTCGCCTCCCAGAGCATCCATGTTCTCTATGCATTTGCTGAGTTTACAGAGGCCCCTCTAAGACCATGGACTGTGACACTTGGAAACACTGTCCTTGGGAATAAGGAGGTTGCTCAAGCCTTTGTACACACATTAAGTCCCTATTACTGGGCAGGCGAATGGGATCAGCACCCTCTGTCACCCCTGATTCTCCCAGCTGGAGGGGGAAAGGTTCCCCTTCTCTGCCTTCCTCAGACCCTTGGGTTGTTACCCGGTACCTGCCCCACTCACTTATCAGAAAGAACTCATCACATTGGGTGAGCATTTGGAGGGTGAATAGAGCAGCTAAGATTTCTCTTACAAAGAGATTACTGTAGGCTTCTTTAAAACATCTACCTCCTTGTTGCGTTGAAGATTCCTGAAAAATTGGAAGTGAGTAGTCAGTGGATGGACCTGCGTGTTGACCAAATTTGGAATTCTCATCTAGAGGAGGACCCACCCCTGTGTTTGGACTTACTCTTGCTTTTTTGTTACACGCACATGAGGAAATTGAGACCAAAAGAGGTGAAATGATCTTGCTCGGGGCACCCCGCCAGGCAGGGCAGTGGGCCTGGGCCTCTACTCAGCTCTGCCTGCCCCTTGGGCACGCTGCCCCTCTGAGGTCTGCACCCATCACGGGACAGAGGGCCACTCTTTTCCCTGCTTGGTGGGCACACTTTTTTACTTTGTTGGCTCTTTGTTCACTCTCATTTACAGTACATTTTTACATACGTATTCGCGTTCCTGTTATGTACCAAATATGCCTGTGAAGTGGTCCTGGTGAAGCTGCAGGTCGTTAAAGTCTGCACACCCCCTCGCACTCCTGCCGTCCCCAGGGAGTGGAGTAGGGAGAGCCCCCTGGCGTGAGGTGTTGCAGGGAAGGTTCTTGGCCAGAGGACATTCTCGTTTGAGACTTGAGTGTTGGCTTCATCCACATACAGAACTCTGTGGAGAGCCAATATTTCTGTTTTTGGTGTGTTGATTTTCAGAAAAGGGAGGCCAGGGGGCTCTCCCTAGGTGCTCCTTGCGAGCTGAGCTCAGTCTGTACCCCAGGACCCTCCGCTGCTGGGTTGAGCTGAGTGTTCCCAGGAGCACGGCGCCCTCTGCTGGAGCATGGGAGGCACTGTGAACGCAGCATGGTCTCAGCTTACCTTCTGTGTGCCCAGAGCTAGGGATGCTGATTTCCCTGCTTATAAGTCACGGTTCCTGAATCATGAGGCCAAGGGGAGTGACTAGGTCACCTTGGGGGTTTTAGGACTCCATTGTTGGGCTCACCTGGCACCTTGCACTGCTCTCACCCCCACCCCCCGCCACCTCACCCTGGAAGGGGCTTTGCTGCTGTCTGAGGAGTCTCCACAGCACCCCTAAACCCTTCCCTGCGTTCACAGGGTCAGGAAGCCTCTGCAGTTAACTGATTGGATTTTGTTAGTGGGATCGTTGGATTTGAGTATGTGTTTAATGAAAAACTTAAAAATGTTGTAAGAGGAAAGAATTTTACATCCTGCCAAATTAAAACCAGAGAGTGGTCTTCTAGCTTTAACTGTTGATGTTTTGACTTTTTTAGTTACTGCGGAATACACGATCCTGCTTGCGTGGTTTACTGTAATACCAGCAAGAAGTGGTTCTGTAATGGACGTGGAAATACTTCTGGCAGGTAGATAATCAAACCGCGCATGTGTCTTTAATCAGTGCTGTGCTCAGATTTGTGTGTAAATTATGGAAATGTTGAAGCGAAGCACAATATAAAATCATGCTAACAAACCTGGTTTTTTCCCTCCTCTGTGACTGGTTTAACTTGAAACAGATGGTGGTGTGTGAATGCCTTAATGTATTTACCCTTGATTTATTCTCTGTGGTTCTTTTTATTATGCAAGTAGGGTTGGCTTAATTCTCTTTCCCAGTTTTTATTTATATTTTTCTGCAAGATGAGCTCCTGGCACGCCTGTTCATCTTCATTACTGGGTGCCTGGGGAGGATGTTCCCAAGACAGCAATGGGCATCCATGGGAGCCGCTTCCTGAGAAGGCTCCCTCTGGCCTTAGCTCATCAGAGCAGTCCTGAGGCTAATATGGGCCAGATCCTGAAGCATCAGATTAAATTAAGTTCACTTGACCGTCGGCTCTGGGCTTCCCTTCCTGCTGTTGATCAGCAGCAGCTGTGACTAGGTCCCTTGTTTTGTGTTTGGGGTGAGACCCACATTGTGAGGGTGCTTGCATTCCAGGGGAGAGTCCATTTGGCTAAGCTCGAGCGGTGAGACTCCTCAGCCTCCACCACTGGCATGGGTCTGGTCCTGGTGGCTCCTCCAAGGCTGCCATGATGTGCAGCGACTCGCTCCATTACCACAGGGAAGCAGAGCAGAGTCTCCGTGGGGCAGGGATCCGGGTCGCCTGCAAGAAAGCGGCATCTTCCTCTGAGGTTCACGTTTTATAGAAATAAAGTGACAAAATTCCGTAGGCAGCTTTATTTGTACAGAGCCCGTACCCTTCCTGTGCCTTTGGCAGCCGTGGCTGAGGACACAGAATGGTCAGATCTCGTGTCACCTTGGAGTTAGTAATGCGAATTGTGGGGTTCTGAGTGAGGCAAGAAAGGGAGCTGATGTTTTTTAGAGATGTGAAGGGAAAAGCATCTTCAGGGTACCCAGAAGAGACTGGTATACCATTTTCCGGACGTTCTGGGTAATTATAAGTGTTACCGTGTTCGCATTAGTTCCTCTCCTGCAGGAAAAGCAGTTAAATAAAACTTGCCTTGGCTGGCAACCCCAGCTTCCGGTCAGCAGAGCCAAGATCAGGGAAGTGAGTGGAGGGCCTCTAAGAGAAAACAGACTTGGCCGGCCAGATTGTGTGTGCTGTGCAAGGTCAGACTGTGAAGGTGATGGGACAGCCACTCGCCTTTGGGAAGCTGCCAGTGTAATGGGGTGAGGTGGGCCTAGAAAAGACAAGAGGAAATCACTGATCCTGGTAGAAGGCCCACGGGTGGCGGGGTGGGGGGGAGGGGGTGGCTTTGGAAGTACGGAGAGCAGTGATGATTAGTTAGGTAATCTGACAGTCTTCGTGGGGCCAGAGAGGATTAGGATGTTGGCAACTGAGCCGAAGCTTGCAACAGGAGGGGTTTCCCAAGGTGATGTGAAGGCGGCAGCAGGGAAGGCTGGGGGCTTGGCAGGCAATGCTCAGCGCGTGACAAACCTGCAGCCAGGCTGCAGATCGCTAGCGGGGCTGGGAGGGCTTGAGGCAGAACTGTGCACCACCCGTGGGCCCTGAGTGAGGCTGGCGTGGCGGAGGGTAG
Source organism: Mesoplodon bidens (assembly GCF_964165515.1). NCBI lineage: Eukaryota > Metazoa > Chordata > Mammalia > Artiodactyla > Ziphiidae > Mesoplodon > Mesoplodon bidens. The sequence continues at coordinate 140,669,945 of NC_138160.1, forward strand.
GGTTTGGTGGCTGGGGCACTCAGGCCCTGGTTTAGGTGAGCCGTGTCCCGGAAATGAGAAAGGCGTCAGAGCCCTGGCCACGTGCAGCAAGGAAAGAGCTGAGGTGGCGGGGCTTTCAGACCATTCAGGGCTGGCCCTGTGCTTCCGGAGAGTATCCCTGAGCCCCACTACTCGGTATTTTTTACTGTCCTCAGGTTTCTAATACATTTGGTTATCAGGTTTCCTGGCCTGCAGCAAATGAGGAGGGGTGTTGCTCCTGGAAGCAGGCACAGGGGCCATGAGAAGTGACTTTGAAAGGAGCAGGAGAGAAACTACAACAGCAGAGGAGCAGTGAAAGGGGCGAGCCTCCTGCCTCTCCAGGACAGCAGCCTTGTCCCCAGCGTTAGATTCACTTAGGTCCAATAAGTTGGATTTAAGAAAGCAGGAACTGGCGGGGAGAGAAAAAAGCAGGAACTGTGTGAAACGTGTTAGGAGAGTTTTCCTTAAAAATGGTTCAAGTCGGATTGATTTTTGTGCTCTGTGGGAGCCAGTTCAGGGGCGGGCTGGTCCCCCGGGATGCCAGATGGATGAGGTGTGACCACTCCTGCTAATGGACCGTGAACGGTACCGGAACTTTTAACGGAGCTCGAAAATTGAAAGTGGTGAAAAGCCAAACTTTGGGTGTTAACTATTTATCATTTCCTGGTTTTAGCCACATTGTAAATCACCTCGTGAGGGCAAAATGCAAAGAGGTGACACTGCACAAGGATGGGCCCCTGGGGGAGACGGTTCTGGAGTGTTATAACTGCGGCTGCCGCAACGTCTTCCTCCTCGGCTTCATCCCTGCCAAGGCTGACTCGGTTGTGGTGCTGCTGTGCAGGTGAGGGCAGGGCCGCGATTTCCCTGGGGGACTGCCTTTCAGCCCCAGTCATCTTCCCCAAAGACTCAGCCACTCGATAGCTCTGACTTCATGGAGCTTTAAAATAGTTTCTGCCGACTGACGAGGTGTAAGGAGGTTCGGGGGGTTGGGGCTTGTTAGAGAGCTGGGAATGTCAAGTAACCCTTTTGGGGTGTGTTCTGGTTAAATCATGAAAACAATTGAGTAAAAGCAAAGTTTCTTCTGAGTTTTAAGAGTTCAGAGCCCAAGTGTGTGGGGCACGCAATTTATTGCTAACAATTTAAAGGTAATGTGATCATACAGTAAAATGTAGGGAATGCCCCTTTGAGGTTAAAGGCAGTAAGCCTTTGGGGGGCTAGAGGTCATCCTCACCTGGGCTCTCCCCGCCCTCGGGGCTTCTGCAGGCAGCCCTGTGCCAGTCAGAGCAGCCTCAAGGACATTAACTGGGACAGCTCGCAGTGGCAGCCCCTGATCCAGGACCGTTGCTTCCTGTCCTGGCTGGTCAAGATCCCTTCTGAGCAGGAGCAGCTGCGGGCGCGGCAGATCACCGCCCAGCAGATCAACAAGCTGGAGGAGCTCTGGAAGGTGAGGGCCTGCTGTGAATGCACACCCATCTCAGCACCAAGTGTTGGGGGGGGTGGGTGGAGAGGGGAGCTGGGGGTGGTGTCTCAGAAACAGGAGGTTCCGGAAGGAGCTCGAGGGGGACTCTGCAGCCTCTACCTGGAGTGGCCCCTCGAGCTCCTTCTGGAAGCGGGACTGAGGGCGCCACGGGTACCTCCCACCAGGCCTCTGGGAAAGGAAAGCTCCGGCTGTTGGATTTTTTCTCTTGCTGAGGGCAAGGGTAGGTGGTGGGAAGGAAGTGGATGGGAACTGGCCATTGGTGACTGTGTGTGGACATGTCAGGAGGAGCCGGGCCTGAGTAGACAGACAGGACTGCAGGTGCACTCCATAAAACCTGGTCGGGCCTGTGACGCGTCGGAGCCAGGGCGACACCAGGCTGGGGGCGCGCAGGATTCCTGCCCTGCCCACAGACCGTTTCTCCAGGGAAGCCCATCTCTGGTTCTGGCTGTTTATATTTTATGATAAAGTTTTAGTAACTAGGCTAGAAATTTTAATTAGGTACCCATATAATCAAAGATGTGAATTTATCTTCACTTCAAGTGCAAGTCAAAATATTTTTGAAGGACAGTCCAGCAAGGAACCTTTCCACCTTGATTTTCAAGTTGCCACAATTATTTCACTGTTCCTGTTTGTATCCAGACAGCCCACATACTGTTTTGTCCCTGCCAAGGAAGTGTGCGTTGCTCCTGTTGGTGCAGCATAGGATCAGGAGGAAATGGGGAGGTGGGCCTTCCTTTCTGTTTACACAGCCAGGGAAGCCAGTAATCTTTCTGGCAGCCAGGAAGAAGTGTAATCTCTCCCAGGTCAGGGGCTAGGCCTTTGTTGGAGAGTGCAGCCATCTGATGGTATAGGTGTGTCAGGGCTGTGTACCTGGGGTGTCCACCTCTGTGTGCCACATGGACTTTCTGATATGAGGGCTCTCCTTACGGAGTGGACACCACTGACCACTGGGTGCCCTTCTTTGCATCAGCCCAATATCAGCTCGTTCTGAGAAATGGTGGGTGTGGCTGTGCCTCTGTTGACTGGGGAGCTCGCATATAGTTCATTTTAGAGGTGAGAACAGGGAAGAACGTGGTGCCGTTCTTGTCCTCTAGGAAAATCCTTCTGCCACCTTGGAGGACCTCGAGAAGCCGGGAGTGGATGAGGAGCCGCAGCATGTCCTCCTGCGGTATGAGGATGCCTACCAGTACCAGAACATTTTCGGTCCTCTGGTCAAGCTGGAGGCTGACTACGATAAGAAACTGAAAGAGTCGCAGGTGATGTGGTGTGTGCAGGAGGGTTTGGTCTTTTTAACAAAGCATCTCTCCTAAGGTCTGGGGAGGGTGGTTTTCTCTGCAGACTACAAATGCTGACGTGGGCCGAGGCCCAGCCCCTGAGAGACGGAACCGTGGATTGAGGACAGGCCTGTGGGCAGACGCCCCATCACTCAAAGCCAGACACCCGCCTGGGTGTTTTCGGATTTTAGATCCAACAAAAATTCCTCACAGTTGGGTTTGTAGCCTTTGCCACAGCCATGAGAGTCAGACGTCAGGAGCCCACAGCACACTGAGGACACTCCTTGTGCCCGTCCCTCGGAGACTGTGCATAGGAAGCAGGAGCCCTGAGGCTCACGAGATGTGTCCTCAGCCATCGGCTTCCTTCTCTCCCTCCGCAGCCCACAGAGAAGCCGCCTCCAAGAACAGACATCATGTGGGGGTCTCCTGGTCGTCCTGTGCAGGTTTTGGGGTCCTAATGACTTCTCTCTTGGATGTGCCCTTGTTGGTGTTTCAGGCTGTCCGGTGCTGCTCACCATAGGGCACGCACCTATGGAAACCCAGACACAAGGAGTCCAGGCCTGTGTCTGTGTTGCAGGCTAACAGGGCTCTTATTTTTTATGTGCTCAGACTCAAGATAACATCACGGTCAGGTGGGACCTGGGCCTTAACAAGAAGAGAATCGCCTACTTCACTTTGCCCAAGACTGACTCTGGTAATGAGGATTTAGTCATAATTTGGTTAAGAGGTGATTTTAAGTTTTAAAATATTTGTGACCATAAGTAGCATAAAATTCCTAGTTTCACCCTTGTAAAATGTCCCTTAATTTGAACTCTTCATGGTAGCGTCTGTGGCACATGTGAAAACTCTAACTTTCTTGCTGTCTTTTCCCTGTAAGACATGCGGCTCATGCAAGGGGATGAGATATGCCTTCGGTACAAAGGGGACCTGGCGCCCCTATGGAAAGGGATCGGCCACGTCATCAAGGTCCCTGATAGTATCCTTTGTGTAAAGAAGGGCTGGCACAGGCACTGTCTGCCCAAGTCTCTGATGAGCTTGTCCTGAGCACAGGAGACCTGCGTGGGGGTCACCGCTGAGAGCAGCCTCGGGGCCTCAGGTGGAGGGAAGGGTGTATACAGCTGCGGCTGGAACGCCCTTTCTTCAGGCGTCCTCTGAGGGGGCACCGTTTCTATAAAACTGATGAAGAGAGCTGCTTAGGCAGAAGCCAGGGCGCTCCAAGCTATGTGCCTGAGGGCTCTGCGGAAATTCAGTCAGGGCCTGGAACCTGGAACCTGGAACCTGGGCCCTGGGCTTGGCTGCTCCACGCTGGGTGCTGGGTGCTGGCTGCTGCCCCAGGGCTCACGAGGAGGAGGACAGTGCTGGCTGCGCTGGCCCTGGACACGGTGGGCAGAATCTGTCCCTGAGAACGTGGGTCTCTGGCTGCGTTTTCTGTCCTTGGTGCAGAGGAGGGTCTGTCTCTTCAGTAACAGAGTGAGGTCTCCTCAGAAAGGCTTTTGACCAGGATGAGACTTAACTCGGCGGCATAGATTATGGCGATGAGATCGCTATTGAGCTTCGGAGCAGTGTGGGTGCACCCGTGGAGGTGACTCATAACTTCCAGGTGGATTTCGTGTGGAAGTCAACCTCATTCGACAGGTATATCTGCCTCCTTCCCAGCCTCTACTTCCCTGCATCTACTTTGCGGTCACCTGCCCTTGGCGTGGCTGCTGCCTCCGGCGTCTCCGTGCTTCTCCTCCTCATCACAGAGGGGCAGGTCTGCACAGCAGCTCCACGGTGGTGCGTGCCACTGACCTGGAGCTTTCCTTTCAGGATGCAGAGTGCGTTGAAAACCTTTGCTGTGGACGAGACCTCCGTGTCGGGCTACATCTACCACAAACTGCTCGGCCACGAGGTGGAGGATGTGATCATCAAGTGCCAGCTGCCCAAGCGCTTCACGGCGCAGGGGCTCCCTGACCTCAACCACTCTCAGGTTCTCACCCGCCCCGGGGGCAGGAGGGTCCCGGACTGCAGAGCCTGCCTAGTGAGCGGCCCTCCGCCGTGTCTACACCCCTAACAGCCACTTGTATCTGAAGGTTTATGCCGTGAAGACTGTGCTGCAGAGACCACTGAGTCTGATCCAGGGCCCACCGGGCACAGGAAAGACGGTGACCTCAGCCACCATTGTCTACCACCTGGCTCGGCAAGGCAATGGGTAGGGCTCTGCACAGCCCAAGTTGGGGAGAGAGGGAGGCCTGTCTTCCAGGAGGCTTTGGGGCCCAGGGTGTCTGGCATGCTGCATTCTATGCCATTTGTATTAGATCTGGCCTTTGTGGTTGCTTTTAACAAGCAAACCTGCCGTTCTTGTAAAGGCTGTAGTGGGTAGGTTCATCCTGGGTTGTGTTGTGCCTGTGTGCACCTTGGAGCTTTGAAAGACTTTACAGTGCAAACAGGAGGTGAGGATGTTGGACTCGGGTGTTAGCGGTGGGTTGCATGAGTAGAGTGAAGATCAGGAAGCTCCAGACCATCTGGCTCTTAGCTATTTCAGCATCGTGTCACTCCTGGCTTTAGTCTTAGAGCTTGAGCTGGCTCCACTGCCTATGATTCAAAACAAGTCTTGGCTAATTAGACTTTCTCTGGGGGAGCACTGACATTTGCTCACATTGTGTTGAAGGCCCGTGCTTGTCTGTGCTCCAAGCAACATAGCCGTGGATCAGCTGACTGAGAAGATCCACCAGACTGGGCTGAAAGTCGTGCGGCTCTGTGCCAAGAGCCGAGAGGCCATCGATTCCCCGGTGTCATTCTTGGCCCTGCACAACCAGATCAGGAACATGGACAGGTGGGTGTCGGGTAGCCGGCCTTAAGCAAGGTGTGTCTCCCCTGGGCAGGCCCTGGCGACACACGCCTCCCTCTCATGTGCCCCTGTGTCTGCAGCATGCCGGAGCTCCAGAAGCTGCAGCAGCTGAAGGATGAGACGGGCGAGCTGTCGTCTGCGGACGAAAAGCGGTACCGGGCCCTGAAGCGCACTGCCGAGAGGGAGCTGCTCATGGTGAGCTCACCCGCCCTGCTGCCGGGGGGACTGGCCTGGGCCTTTGGGCGTTTGTCTTGTTCACTTGGGCCAAAGGACCTGCTTGGATGCGTTAAGTCCACGATGGCACCTTTAGTTAGTTTTTGCATATGAGGAGAGAACTCATACCCTCCTCCGTATGCTTTCTCTGAGATCACACAGAGACATCTTGTTGAGGTAGATTCCACTCCCCGCCAGCCTCCCTGCTGCTGGGATCTTGGGAATCTGGTCCGTACCCGGGGTGGGACAGGGGGCAGGTCTGGAGCGCCGTCTCCTGCTCTTTGCTGATGAACCAACCAAAGGTGGATCTCAGCCTGAGCATGGTGTCCCTGGCTTAGCGCTGCCCCTCAGAGGCTGTCTCAAGGCGCCAAGCTCTTTCTTAGGCATGAAGCCCAGCCACTTAGGATCTCGAAAGTTAGGGTCATTGCACCCTGGACAGATGTTGTCAGAGAGGGACCACTTATTTCCATAGTTGTTGAGGCGGGCGTGGACCGGAATGGTGTCTGTGTCCCATCCTGCCTACTTTTGGGATCTGGGAACATTGACCGTGCAGGTGCCCTGATGCCTGGCACACTCTCTTCCCCAGAATGCAGATGTCATCTGCTGCACGTGTGTGGGCGCCGGGGACCCGAGGCTCGCCAAGATGCAGTTCCGATCCATTTTAATCGACGAGAGCACCCAGGCCACCGAGCCAGAGTGCATGGTCCCTGTGGTCCTTGGAGCCAAGCAGGTGGGCCACAGCCCATCCATTATAGTCTTGTTTGAAAATTGGTGTGCATTCTCTCTTGTTCCAGTTCTGTGTAATTCTTAGTGCTGGGGGTTTGTTTTTAAGTGTCCTATGGTGCTGTTTGATGCCCTGCCAGAGCACAGACGGATGCACAGCAGGCTCTTTGAGGGGGTCTTCGAAGGGTGGACTTGGCACAGAGTGCCTTTGTGTGGGTTCTGAGTGCAAGTTTGCGTGTTTCATGTATGTGGTGGGCAGTTTTCCCACCCCCAGTCCATATCTTGCCATTTGAATTCACATAGCCGGGTGGTTGTATGGACCCTGGCCCTCTTAGTCCCCTGAGTGGACGTCTAGGCTGTTCCATGCTTGAGCTTCTTACCTGTGTGGGCCTTTCACCACAGCTGATCCTCGTGGGCGACCACTGCCAGCTGGGCCCCGTGGTGATGTGCAAGAAGGCGGCCAAGGCCGGGCTGTCCCAGTCGCTCTTTGAGCGCCTGGTGGTGCTGGGCATCCGTCCCATCCGCCTCCAGGTCCAGTATCGGATGCATCCTGCGCTCAGTGCCTTCCCATCCAACATCTTCTATGAGGGCTCTCTTCAGAATGGTGTCACTGCAGGTAATACTCGGCCCAGAGTGGGGGGCCTGGGGAGACAATACCTCCTGTCACTTCCTTCTTAAGTGGCCTTACGTGGTGACTGCTTGTGGGTAGGGGACGCCTCAGAGAGATGCAGTGGTCAGTGGGACAGAACGTGCACTCTGGAATGCACTCTGGGACATTCTCGGGGTGTGGGCAAGGGGGAGCCCGTGTCCTCGTAAAATTCAGAGTCAATATGTGAGAATTCCCACCATTGGTGCATCACACACAGCACACACAAGAGGGGGTGGCAGAGCTGACTGCCCGTCCTGCTCCTTCCTCTATCGGTGGTTCTCAAAGTCCGGGCCCTGGGAGTCTCAAAGACCTCTGCACGACCAAGGCCAGACTACTTCTGTAGTAACACTGGGACATCGTGCACCTTTTGGCTGTGCTGACACTTGCGCTAATGGCGCAGAAGCGTCAGTGGTGTGACCAGGCTGCTGTGTGTCGTCACCACCATACACCTGTGGCAGGCACCAGTCTGGGTGCACAAGCGAAGAGTACTCAGTTTACTAATCCCTGAGTGCACGTTCTTGAGATTCTCTGTGTGATGGGAGAGGACGTTCTCCTAAGAAACCTGGCAGGGGTGTGAGGTGCTTGAAGGAAGGACTCACACACTGGTTGTACAGACTGGGGTATTTAGCAGGCGTTTTCCCAAAAGTGACCAAAGCGAGCCTGTGGCTTCAAGGAAAATAACTGAGAATATTCATCACCAGTGATAAAAGCAGAGAATTCACACCAAAATTAGAATTTTGGAAAACCCATGTCCCCTAGCATGAGCTGATCAAGTCTTCCCAATGCTGAGTGGATTTTCTGATGAGATCTTTGGTGGTGACAGATGTCAGGTGCATCAGCCTTTGGAAGCTCTGCCTGACGAGGTGAGCAGGCACTTGCCATTCCAGTGGCCAGCAAGGGTGCTCCCAAGTCACTGGGGGGTCAGAGGCCATGCAGGTGCAGGGCAGAGTAGAAAGGCCATCGTCACTGACCTGCAGGGTGACCTCCTGTCCAGCTTTCCTGTAGAATCGGGCAGAATTCCACAGTAGTAGGAAAGGTCATGAAACACGATTCCCTTTTCCAACCACGTGCATCTGTGACCATCCTCACATGCTGCAAGGGCTTATGGGAGACTGGGAACAGGAGTAGAGTAAGCCGGATCGTGAAGTGAGTTCAGAAAATTCACTAAATATATATTTTAGTGGAAAATACAGTTATTTTTCATAAAAAAAATTTGTAAGTTAATATGTTTATCTTTAAATGAATTTTAAAATATTTTAGATTTCTGGGTTTTAAAATACAATAAATATCAGTAGATGTAATCCACAAAAACAATAGCTGTTTGAACTCAACTTTTCAGAGTGTAAAGGGGTTCTGAGAGCAGCATTCATTCGAGAACCAGTTAGTGTCTCATTAATGCCAACAGCCCACCATGTCGGCCTTGTTTAGCCCACATTACAGGTGAGGAGACTGAGGCCAAAAGTGTGCGTGCCTGGCCAGGGCCACACAGCTGCTGTGCAATGCAGTCTTGACACTTAGAATGCTGCTGGTCTGTTGGGTAGTGGGGCTAGAAAAAGGCCAGGCCATGAGGAGCTTGTTTGTGATTCTCTGACGCGGTTGACACTTGTTGGGAAAGCCACCATGTAACCCTGATTCACACCCTCGCCCACCTTGCTCCACCTACCTCCACGGCATCGGCTCCATAGGGCAGGGGTTGGTGGTGGTGGTTCACTGCTGAACCGTCAGTGCCCAGGACATAGCACCCCATGAGTATATTTTTTTAAACTCTCTACTGAAGTGTAAAAAAGTGCCCAGATCCTAAGTGTTCAGCTTAGTGAGTTTTCACTAAGTGAACACACCCATGTAACTAGCACCTGCATCTAAAAGCACAACCTGACCAGCTCCTTGCAGGCTTGCAGTGACCCCTGTCCAGGGCAGTGCGGGTGCCGCCCAGACCTACAGACTCAGGGTAGCCTGACATCAGTGGTGGTGGGAGTGTTTACACCACAGAAATTGGCCAGCATTGTAGATTAGCCCTCACCTTACCCCCAGCAGGTGGTTAAGCGTTTGCCAGCAGTGCGTGGGTCACCAAGCTTGCCAGCCACTGCCCTCGCTTGAAAGGTTGAGGCTTTGCCTCATTTTCAGCTTGACATAAAAGGGATCATACAACGTGTTCTCATGGGTCAAGCTTCCTTCATCAGTGTTAGGCTATTTTCATGCAAAAATACCAGTTTTCTTACTCTAATCTGTTGATTAGGTACAACTCCAGTCAGAATTCCCAAAGGTGTGGGTGGGGTGTGATTTGACAAGCTGATTTTTTTAAATTATAAGGACCAAGCACCCAAGATGAACATGGAGAGCCTGACGAAGGTGGCAGCTCGTACTAGGAGATGTCAGGAGTTACTGTAAATCTGCAGTCGCAGAGACACTGGGCACAGTGCTCAGGATAGAGTCCAGAGGCAGACCCACGTGTCTACAGGCCCTGGTGTGTGACAAGATGGGGTCAGCTCAACAGTGTCATTCTTTTTTTTTTTTTTTTTACTGCACCACGCGGCATGTGGGATCTTAGTTCCCCAACCAGGGATCAAGCCTGCACCCCCTGCATTGTGGAAGTGCAGAGTCTTAGCTGCTGGACCACCAGGGAAGCCCCAACAGTGTCATTCTTTTTTTTTTTTTTCTCGATACGCGGGCCTCTCACTGTTGTGGCCTCTCCCGTTGCGGAGCACAGGCTCCGGACGTGCAGGCTCAGTGGCCATGGCTCACGGACCTAGCCGCTCCGCGGCATGTGGGATCTTCCCGGACCGGGGCACGAACCCGTGTCCCCTGCATCGGCAGGCGGACTCTCAACCACTGCGCCACCAGAGAAGCCCATCAGTGTCATTCTTAAAAGCCAGTTGTAGGGGCATATGAGTCCCTTAAGGTACATCATAAAGCTTCTGGAAGGAAATAGAATATCTTCATTACCCTGGGGCAGACACAGGTTTCTTAAACAGACTGCAGAAAGCACTAACCAGTGAGATCTGTTCAGCCAGTGAGCCGGCTTCATCCCAGACACGGTGCCAGGTTTTCATGGGAGTTTCGGTCAGAGGATGTACTCGGTGGCCTGCCCCGGGCCCGCAGACCTGGGTCTTTTGCCTGGAGCCTGCGGTTTCCTGCCCCACCGTGTGCCTGCCCAGGATGGCATGGCCTCCACTCAGCTGTCCACCTTAGCTCAGTCCAGACTGCCTACACTTTCTTCTCTGATTGGATATTCTCTTTTTTTCTCCTCTACGATGACAGCGGATCGTGTGAAGAAGGGGTTTGACTTCCAGTGGCCCCAACCGGATAAACCGATGTTCTTCTACGTGACCCAGGGCCAAGAGGAGATTGCCAGCTCAGGCACTTCCTACCTAAACAGGTAAGCAGAGACTCATCTGTGGCGTCTCCTGGCTTCAGTGATGGCTTGTCCAGTGACTGCTAACCTGTGGTTTTGTTTAATGTGGTGGTGAAACTTTTCCTTGTCCCCCTCATCCTTATTCTGTTCAGACACTTAAACCAACAGCCTATTTCCAATCTCATCTTTTCAGCACATGTTTTTATGTTGAGCAGATCCTTCATAAACCCACGCATGAGCCTTTCTATCCCTCATGACTCCCTTGGTAAAGGATGGGCAGCCCAGCCGTGGCCACACTGGGCAGGGCCTTCACAGGGTCGTGCTGGAGGTGGAACTGCCCCTGAGCCTCCCACAGCCTCCAGCCTTGGGGGGGGGGCGGGTCTCAGGAGCCCACAGGTGGAGGCTGGTAAGTGAAAGCCTGATTTTCTTAGGACGGAGGCTGCAAATGTGGAGAAGATCACCACGAAGCTGTTGAAGGCGGGCGCCAAGCCAGACCAGATCGGCATCATCACGCCCTATGAGGGCCAGCGCTCCTACCTGGTGCAGTACATGCAGTTCAGTGGCTCCCTGCACACCAAGCTCTACCAGGTGCGCGCGCCCAGTCCGGTCTGCTGGCTCCTACCCCAGGCACTGACCTTTGGCCACCTTGTAGCAGAGGCGCAGTGAGCCGGTGGCCAGCACCTAGGGGCTCTGCAGGCTTCAGGTCCCAGGCTCATCGCTGGGATTTGATGGTGCATCTTAACACCAGGCTGAGGGGTCCTTGAGGAAGCCTATTGGCTGACCGTGACCGTTGCCCCTGCAGGAGGTGGAGATCGCCAGCGTGGATGCGTTCCAGGGCCGCGAGAAGGACTTCATCATCCTCTCCTGTGTGCGGGCGAATGAGCACCAAGGCATTGGATTTTTAAACGACCCCAGGAGGCTTAATGTGGCCTTGACCAGAGCACGGTATGGAGGACTGAGTCCTTTTGGGCCTTGCTGGTGGCTCCTCTTGCATAGGAGTCCTTCTGAGGCACTCGGAGGGGTTGGCCCAAGAGGCTGCTCAGTGCCTGGTTCTCTTCCTATTAATTCTCGTACCCCAGCTGCACCCTGGGCTGCGGCACAGGGCATGGTAGAGGGGCTTCGCCAGTGCTAGCGGTCAGAGGGCTGCCAGCAGCAGTTCGGAAAGAACATCTCACTCGTGTGTTGTCTTTGTTTCTGTGTCCTGGTGGCTTTCTGCGGCCTCAGTCTCGAAGGAAATTCCATCCCAACAGCGGAGTGTCCTTGTCAAGTTGTTTAATCCATGAGTCTAATGTTTTAGTCCTATTTGCCTTGTTCAGTTCTGGAATATAACTTTTCTGAAATGGTGAGGGCCCCAGAGGGCAAGGTGGACCCCGTGTTACCCCCACGTGACACCAGACAACAGCCACCATCGTACCAGCCCCAAGCTGGGCTCACGTTCGCATGTTGGTTCCTTCCCCACTGAGCCCTTGGTTTTCGTTTGTTACCCCATTTGTTTGGCGGCCAGCGTTGGCGGGGGCAGGGGTGGTCCCAGCACAGCCTGATGAGTGTGAGCGTCCATTAGCAGCTCAGCTTGGGCCTCGAGTTACATGCCCGGCCCATCAGGGGTCCCGACGCTGCTGTGGAGCCTGCCTGGGCCACTTATGACATAGTGCCCAGGAGGCTGACTCATGGTTGCAAACAAGGAGACTCATCTCTGAGCTCATCGGCCCACAGAGGTGTTTTGACATATGGGCTCCACAGAAATCTGCCCTCAAATAAACCCGAGTGTAGGCTCGGCAGCTTACAGGGTGGGCTCCAGTGAAAGTCACCTCGGCTCACAGTTACTCACCTGTCCCCAGCATTCACAGCAGGCACTGGCACAGGCAGGGCAGGCATCTGGTTAGGGGGGTCGAGGGTGGCCCCCAAGGCTCCTGTGTGGCAGGAGGAGGGGTGCCTGGTGGGCGGGGTGCCAGGAGAGCTGCCTGGGCACCTTTTACTCTGGACTTGGGTTTCCAGTTTGTTTGCTCTTGCCTTGGACCGATCTGTGTAGTACTCTGCTCACTGTGCAGCCCTAAGCACGGCACTCTTTGTGCCCACGTCTTGCAGATATGGGGTCATTATTGTGGGCAACCCGAAGGCCCTGTCCAAGCAGCCGCTCTGGAACCACCTGCTGAACTACTACAAGGAGCAGAAGGTGCTGGTGGAGGGGCCGCTGAACAACCTGAGGGAGAGCCTCATGCAGTTCAGCAAGCCCAGGAAGCTGGTCAACACCATCAACCCGGTGAGGGCCGGCCGCAGGCAGGGGCCGGGAGGTGGGGAGGAGACTGCTGGGAACCCCGTCCTCCCCAGGCCGGTGTTCCGGGCACGTGGCAGTGAGCGATGGCAGGTGTGACACGTGACGAGCGCAAGCTGAGCGTGCGCTGAGAGTGTCATTGTGTGAACAGGAGCCATGCATGCCAGTCTGTCCCCACAGAGTCCCCCACGCCAGGTCTCCCCGCTGTTCTGAGGCCTTTCTGGCCTTGGACTTCATGGGATGCTACGTCACGGGTGGCACCTAGGGGTCAGACCCAAGCAGTTAGGGAACTTGGCAAACCCAAGGTGCTCTGGGGGCCTAGGGAGTGGATGCTGCTTGAGCTGAAGCCCAGAGACGGGAATGTTTGGCAACAAAGACCAGGTCAGGTGAGGAGGGGCAGGCAAGGCCCGAAGCACAAAAGGCCCAAAGCCGGCAAGCCTCGGGGTAGTCCTCAGTGCAGCCTGGCCACCTCCCAGGCCACCAGATCTTTGGAAGTTCTTCCTTGTGTCAACATGATAAATTCCTCACTTATCTAAACCCTTTGCAGGGAGCCCGCTTCATGACAACAGCCATGTATGATGCCCGGGAGGCCATCATCCCAGGATCGGTCTATGACCGGAGCAGCCAGGGTGAGTCTCTGCAGGGGACCGGCCCAGCCCCACAGTTGTTGACCGTTCCCACACCCACAGCTTCCAGCCCTGTTACTCTTGGGGTGGCTCCCAAGCCTTGGTCCACAGAAGCCTGCCTGACAGTTTTCTCAGCTTCCCTTGTCAGAAATCAAATAATTGGTCTTTGGCCATTTCTAAAAACCAGATGTTTTTAAAATAATACAGCTCAATGGACAGTGGTTTCTCAACAAATACCGCAGCTCAGCCAGTTTGCCCTGTGCTCGCACCCCACCCTGCCTGCCCTTCGCTCACCTTCTCAGTTGGGGTGTCACACCCCCCGCCTCATTTCAGGTTTCGCGGCTTCCCCAAGCTTCAGCTCCATCTGTCAGACCTCAGGGTTGCGCGTGCCCGCTTTTCCTGTGTGAGGCTTCTGTATGTACTGAGGCTGAGCTTTATCCTGCTGCCTGGGACAGCGACTCTTGCCTGAGCCAGTCTGTAGACGGTTCCCATTCATCCCCCAGATCCCTGCCTCCTTTGACCCTTCCCTGCACCAGCCCTCATGGAGGGTGACTGCCTCACCCATGACTCTGTGCCACCTGCCCGAGTTTCACGTTGGCCTTAAACCTCTCATGTGCTTGCCACTCACCCTGAGGGCAGGCGCACCCCAGCTGCTCCTTTGTCACATTAAATTGTCAGGGCCCCTTTCCCTGCCCCATTGTTCTCCCTGTCCCTGGGCTCAGACAGGGGATTGTGTTTTTTTGTTTGTTTTTGTCTGTTTAAATATTTATTTATTTACTTTTATTTGGTTGCGCTGGGTCTTGGTTGTGGCAAGCGGGCTCCTTAGTTGCAGCATGCGAGCTCTTAGTTGCAGCATGCATGTGAGATCTAGTTCCCTGACCTGGGATCGAACCTGGGCCCCCTGCGCTGGGAGTGCAGAGTCTTAACCACTGCACCACCAGGGAAGTCCCAGGGATTGTGTTCTTGAAGAACAACAGATCTCTTATCGCCATATCTGACGAGTCCCCCTGTGGCTGGGAGTTTCCTGGGTCCATACTTCATCCCTGATGCCACGGTGGGTCTGGCTACACCCAAGGTTGCCCTGGGGGCTTTTTTTGTGTGTATGTGGTACGCGGGCCTCTCACTGTTGTGGCCTCTCCCTCCACGGAGCACAGGCTCCAGACGCGCAGGCTCAGCAGCCATGGCTCACGGGCCCAGCCGCTCCACGGCATGTGGGATCTTCCCCGACCAGGGCACAAACCCATGTCCCCTGCATCAGCAGGCGGACTCTCAACCACTGCGCCACCAGGGAAGCCCCCTGGGGGCTTTTGCTTTCAGTGAGATCTGCTGGTCTATCAAGCTTGGGCTTTCTCTTTTGATTGGGGGATGGCAGGGTGGCAGTGGTACCATGTAACATGAATATAGCATTTGCCATAAAAGGGTTTTTTTAAAGAAATTAGAAATGCAGAGCGGTTTCAGTTTTTCAGATCCCCATGGGCCAGTGATTCTCAGAATCCCCTGGGAGAAAAGGTGCCTTCCCAGGCACCAGCCTCAAGGAGGCTATTAGGCGCGGGGAGGGGGAGGAGGTTGAGTTGTGAGATTCTGCATCAGGTGACTTTGCTGTTAGGGACGCACCAAGAAACGCTGGGGCAGACAAAGCAGTGACAGGACTAAACAGACATTTCAGCTATGTGCAGGCAACAGACTCATCTGGATGCAGTGTGATGCCTGCCGTTCACCTTGTGTCTTGTAGGCCGGCCCTCGAACATGTACTTCCAGACCCATGACCAGATTGGCATGATCAGTGCTGGCCCCAGCCACGTGGCTGCCATGAACATTCCCATCCCCTTCAACCTGGTCATGCCGCCCATGCCGCCACCGGGGTATTTTGGACAAGCTAATGGGCCAGCTGCAGGTGAGCACTGAGTGGCATCCCATGGGGAAAAGCAGTTTGGCCTTGCAGTTTGTTCACATCCAGGCTTTGAGCAGGAGTGCTTGTCTGTGAGGCTCAGAACCTCCTTCAAGGAACCCTGGATGGCTGTCTTTCAGGCCGGGGCACCCCAAAAGGCAAGACTGGTCGTGGGGGACGCCAGAAGAACCGCTTTGGGCTTCCTGGGCCCAGCCAGACGAATCTCCCCAATAGCCAGGCCAGCCAGGATGTGGCGTCACAGCCCTTCTCACAGGGCGCTCTGACCCAGGGCTACATCTCCATGAGCCAGCCTTCCCAGATGAGCCAGCCCGGCCTCTCCCAGCCTGAGCTGTCCCAGGTGAGCCCTCTGCCACTTTAACTTGAGACGTCTCGCACCCACAGAAAAGTCAGACCAGCCCAGGGAGCCCTCTTCACACATGCAGACCCCATGACACTCACCCCTAAAGACCTTAGCAGGGGGACTGTAGGTCTAGAACATTCCATCCACAATACTGTCCTAGGTAGCGTGTCTCCAATGGTGAGGTAACCAGTGTGGGTTTCCTGCCACTTAGGCTTGAGGATAAGTTTCCAGATTATTCCCTGCGGCTGGTGATGGGCTGGATGCAGAGCAGGTTCTCAAGGCTGGGAGGGTGAGTGCGCATCCTTCGACTGGGTGCTCATCTCTCCAACCTTGTCTTCCAGGACAGTTACCTTGGAGATGAGTTTAAGTCACAGATTGATGTGGCGCTGTCGCAAGACTCCACGTACCAGGGGGAGCGGGCGTACCAGCACGGCGGAGTGACGGGGCTGTCCCAGTATTAGAAGGCAAGCTGGCCTCTGGAGGAGGTCTTCGCTGGGATCTGGACTTGTAGGAAAATTTGGGAAATGTGGGGGTCTCAAGTCCTCGAGGGCCAGCACATCCTGTCAACTGTCACTCTGGGTCCCTGCACCTCTGCTTAGTGTCTGGGGGATGTGAACTTCATGCACACCGTCTGTGCCACGGTCCTCTCCAGAGAGAGTCTTAGAGCTGCTCCTGGTGGGCAGCCAGGAAGTGGACGCACCCCTCGCCCTGATGAGGCAGGTCGTGAGGGTGGCGAGGGCCCCAGCTCCTAGGTGCACGGGTGCCTCTGGGGGTGCTTTCAGGTGCCCGTGAGGGCCCTGGCTCATGGTTCTCCATCTGTAACGAGGCCGAGCAGGGCAAGCATAGGCCTGGGGCTTGCCCCTGTGCACCTTCCTGTGTGCAGGGAAAGTGGGATGCAGTGATGCTGGGAGGAGGGGCGCACCGCTGTTGAACAACACAGGCTCAGCAGCCTTAACTCTCGGCTGCCTTCTCTCCGGGTGGGAAGTCATTGGTCTGGGTACCCGGCCGGCCTCTGAGGTCACGTTTAACACATGAGGACGCAGGTGCCAAGTGGAGTCGGGGAGAAAGCCCCGTCCGTGCCTTCCGGGCCAGGCCGGGGAGCTGCCCCGGCTCCCACTTTCTCTGAAGCCTCTTGCCCTCCCTCCCTCCCCAACAGGTGGCAGCGGAAGAGCTAAGCTACGTGGCTTAGTCCATCAGCATCTTATTCTGGGTAATAAAAAATAAAAATAAATGGATACCTGTTTTCCACTGCTAAAACTGAAGCACCACTGTGAGCAGGAGAGGGAGAGGAGTACCCGAGGGAGAGAGGAGCCCGAGACGGAGCGAGCGCCCACTGCTGGCACGTGGCGGCGAGGAGACGGAGAAGGGAGAGCGGGAGGTGGGGCGGCCACGGAGGACCGCCCGCCAGCGAGCCCCGCCAGCCCCGCTCGCCGAGGAGCCCAGCGCTCGCCCGCTGCGTCCACACCTGGGCCTGCGACCAGGGCGGAGGGAGGAAGACCCTCATCTCAGAGTAGCCCTTTCCTCTGTTCTTTTCTTTCTTTTTCTCTTTTATTGAAAGGGGACTACGTTTTAGCAGGAAAAACTACGCGTTTCTGTACCGAGCAGGCTCCTTGCGGTGGCGGCCGTGCCGGGAGAGCCCCTCAGAGTGTGGGTTCTGTCCACGCCGGCTCTGATATCGCCGCGCTCACACTGCCTGTGTTCTAGGAGGGTTTTCATTTAAAGAAAATATGGTGGTTTGTGTTTTTCTGTTTGTTTTTAAAAGATTCTTTCAAAGGAGTACTGAAAAATATACTTTCCTGAATTTGTCTCTCAAATCTTAGTGGTGGACCTGGGAGATGCGAGAAGCTTCCAGAAACGAAGTTTAAACATGCCAAAACAACTCAAGACTAGGATCAACACCTGTGACGGGAGGAGGATTTTTTTTCTTTTTCAGTTTTAGCTTCCAGCAGCTTCTCCCTGTACGTCAGGGTGGTGAGGGAGCACGGTCCCGGGCCGGGCAGGCGACTCCGTGGTCTCTGCTGGACTCCGAGAAGCAAAGTGCTTCCCGTGTGCCGTGGACTCGGCCCCACAGGAGGGGCCTCGGGCAGGACTGGCCGTGAGGCCAGAGGGCAGGAAGGTGGCAGTTCCCTGGCCAGTGGCTCCTTCCCCAGGGTCCTTCCTGAGGATTTGGTGGAAAGCACCAGCCAGGAGGATCTGTCCCCGTCCCCAGGGAGGCTCCCACCACTGCTGTGGCCAGTTAGGCTGACTGAATGCCCCATCCCCTCTTGTTCCCCATCCTGCCGGACTAGTTTGGAGCCCTTCTACCTGCGGGCATAGTTTTGATGAGGTGGGGTCATTTTAACTTTGGCGGGGAAAAGGAATACGAGTAAGTTGGTTCTGTGCCGAAGGGCTTGAAGGGCTTGTCACATCACGTGGTACAAGGGGCCTCTGCCTGGGTCTGGGTTGCAACTTGCACTTATTGTTGCTGGTGGAGTCACCCCCAGCTCTTCGCACACCGTGATGGGGAGTAGCCTCCCTGGCAGGACCTAGTTGGGGATTGTCTAACCCTGACCCCCAGCATCCCCCTCCCTATGTGCCTTATCCCAAAGCCTCCAGATTCCAGCTGGTACATGGGAGAGATGGGGGACACAGGCCACCTTCCTTCTGGCAAGGCCTCTTATTTATTACCATTGCTGTAGTGCTTTTGGTTCCCGCTTCTTTTGGTAGCTGCATAGAGTTTGGATAGGTTTTTGCTATGACCCCTTGTGCACTGTCCCCATGGGTGACACACCCACCCACCCTGTTCTGTTCCTTGGAATGCTTTGCCTCTGCTTTGTGCTGTTTGCTTTTTTCTCCACCTTAGCAACAGTTGCTATGAGTCCCCCAAATCAAGCATCTGTACCAAGGCAATGTAACTTTTTGATTTTCGGTCAATTTGTTTTAACTTCTTTTGTCACCAATAAACTCTTAATAAACAGCTCTGCATTCACACTGGGGCTGGATAATTATGGGGGGTGGCAGAGCACTTGGTTCGGGGTTCTGCCTGGTTGGGGCTGGGGGATTCGGGGCCACCTCCACGGCAAAGCTGAGGCGGGCCAAACCTGTGCAGCAGGGACTGGAGTGGGGGAAGCTGGGCCTACGCAGGGTCAGCTCCTGGGGCCTGTGTACGTTAGATGTTGGGCCCCCTAGAGATGGGTTCTGGGAAGGCTGGGCCGGCGGCGTCACTGTAGGACTCCCACCCACCATGGTGATGGACATAGATGCTTCCCTCCCCACTCCCAGGTGACAAGACCCGAGAAGACAGCAGAGCGGACCACGCAGTGTTTATTGTTGCCCCCTCCCGCCCGCCCCCGGTCAGCGGCAGCCGCACTCATCCACCACCATGTCTTCGTAGTGCCGCAGTACCACGTTGTCGCTGTTGTCGAAGAAGAGCACGGAGATGGGCGACAGGCGCGCGGGCACGCAGCAGGGCAGGCCGGCGGCGGCGCTAGGGGCGGCCGCGTGCATGAGGGCACGCAGCACCGCGTGGTTGAGCGCGGGCGTCCCGCCGGGTTCGGACAGCGCGGCGGGCAGCCCGCACTTGCCCTGGCAGTAGTTGGCCAGGAAGCCGCGTGGCGCGATGACCCAGCGGTGCCAGCCCACCTCGCGGAAGCTCACGTAGAGCCGCCGCGCGCGACACGCGCCCCCGGGGCCGCCGCCCACTGCGGGCTCGGCTTCGCGCCGCGGCCGGGCCAGGGGGTGGCACAGGCGCGGGTCGAGGGTCACCAGCAGCAGCGAGGCCTCGGCCAGGCTCGCGCAGGCGGCGGGGTCCCGGGGACGCAGCGCCAGTGTCAGGCGGAGGCTGCGCGGCGCCGAGGCGTTTCGGGCCCAGGCGGCGCCCAGCAGCTCGGCACGCACCGGCATTTCCAGGGAGGGCACCGCCTGGCGGAGCACCACCTGCCCAGGGCCCGCGCCCGCCGGCGCCACGCTCAGCTCCCAGCCGCCCGCCGTCCCCGCCGTCGCCTGTGCAGCCGCGAAGCGCAGCTCCAGGCGGGCCTGGCTCGGGCGCTCGGCTGGCTCCACGGCCGACAGGTCGAAGACGACGGTCCACTCAGGGCACTGTCCCGCAGCTGAGGCGGGCTCCGGGGGCCGGGCGGCCGCGCCTGGGGAGGAAGGGAGAGGGCTCGGCTGGCGCTGGGTCCCCACTCGGTGCCGGTCGGCCCGCGAAGGGGTCTCGGTTGGGGACAGCGGGGGAAGGTGAGCGACCGGAGCTGGGGGGCGCACCATCTGTTAGAAGGCGTCAAATGGTGTGAAGCGGCGGTGGGTGAGGGAGATGGAGTGGGGGCAGGGCATCACTTGCAAGGAAGAGGCCCCGACCAGTGTAGGGCGGCCAGCCCGCCGTTAGGGACATAGGCGGGGGTGGGGAGGTGAGGGGGGGGCAATGAGCGAACGCATGGGGTCAGTGGGGAAGCGATGCTAGGGCGGGTGGCATCTGCAGGAGGACATCAAGTGGTGTGAAGCGGCAGAGTGGGTGGGATGGAGTGGGGGCAGGGCTTCAGCTGCAAGCAAGGGGCCTTGCTCGGTGCAAGGGAGCCTGGCCTTCGGACCACTCCCCCACCCCATCCCCTGTCCCGGCAGGTGTCCACGCGGAGGAGCTGAGGGAGTTCAGACGCCCAGGTTGCTTGCGGGCTGGACGGGGCGGGTGGGGACCCTCAGGGCTCTCCGGCCTTCCTCACGCGCCGCTGGAGGCTCGTGGCGGGCTCGGGGCGCCCAGCGCGGTATCGGCCTCCCAGACCCACGCCCCCAGCGCAGACCCCACTCACCGCGGTCCGGGACGTGGCGCACGATGTTTCCGGCGACCCCCAGCTCCTCCACGTGGCACGGCCGCAGGGTAGCCCCCAGGGGCGTCCTCCGAGGGCCCGCCCTGGCCTCCTGGTGGTCCCGGCGGCGGAACAGGCGCCACATGACAGGGGGTACGGGCCGGGACTTGGGGGCGCCCCGGGGCACGTCGGGAAACCCGAGAGCCTGGAGTAGGGCGGCGGCAGGGCCCGGGGGCGCGGGGGCGCGGGCCGGGGGTGACGAGGGCAGCAGCATGGCCAGTAGGAGAAGAAGGACGCGGCGGCCCGGACGCCGGCACAGCGGTGGCATCTTCGTCACAGGCGGCGGCCGGGCGAGTGCTCAGGGGCTGCTGGGCTCCGGGACCTGCGGGCTGGGGGCGGGACCGGGGTCCCTGGAGAGACCTGGGCCAGGTCAGGGTCTCGGGGGGCGTGGCCGCGATCCTGAAGTCGAATAGGGACCAATCACGGGGGCGGGGTCTCGAGGGGGCGGCGCAGGGGTCCCGGGAGTGGCCAGGGCGGGGTGGGTTGGGGCGGGGGCGGAGCCTGATAGGGCCAGGGTACAGGGGGCGAATGGGGGAGCCGCGTGGCTGGTCCCCGAGGGCGAGGTTGGGTGGGGCTGGGTCCTGGGCGGCGGGGCCGGGGTCGAGGGGTTCAGAAGCGCTTGTCCTTAACCAGTCCATTCCTCAGCGGCTTCCTGCGAGCCAGAACCGGCCCAGGTTAGCCTAGGGACCCCACGCCACCACGTAGCGCCTCCCACCACCGTCCCGCCCTACTTGCCCTCCTTTTCCCAGCCCCGCCCCATTCTTCCTCCCAGCCCACAAGGCCAAAAGACCCTGCCATCTGCCTGCTGGGCAAGTGGTCCCTGCTCCTTCCCACAATTAAACCCTCCTCTCCCCTCCCCCCTGGGCCACCCGCGGCTGCTGGAAGGCAAAAGTCACCTACCAACCTCTGCCTGATTTAAGCCCATCGCCTGCACCTGGACCAGCACTTTATCCTCCTCCTCTCCCAGGGAGGCAGAACTGGCCAGAGCCCCCGGCGATCCCACCGGGGGCTCTGGCCAGTTCCTCCCCAACTACAATGGCCCTACCAGGAAAGGCTTCCCAGCCTATGATTCTCCATCCACTGCCCTCTGTCTACACCTGCCACAGCCCCTACTTTGCTTCCATGTCCTTAAAACAAGTTATGTAGTGTTTTAAGACGAATCAGTACTGTAAGATCCCAGAGAAAGACCCCTAACGTCTAAACAAAGTTCATGGTTTGCATATTTCAAACTGTCTATAAAGATGTCTTCTCGGGATTTCCCTGGTGGTGCAGTGGTTAAGAACCCCTCTGCCAATGCAGGGGACACGGGTTCGAGTCCTGGTCCCGGAGGGTCCCACATGCCGCGGAGCAACTAAGCCCGTCTGCCACAACTACTGAGACTGCGCTCTGAGAAGCCCACGCACCGCAACGAAGAGTAGCACCCGCTCTCCGCAACTAGAGAAAGCCCACACGCAGCAATGAAGACCCAACATAGCCAATAAATAAATCAATAAATAATTTTTTTAAAAAAGATGTCTTCTCCTGCACCTCAATTTTCCAAAAATGTGCCACCGAGATCGCTCCCATGTGCACTGATGCTCTCCTTAATTCCATCTTCCCTGCCTGTGTTAGTGGCAGGTCTCTGGGCTTCCGACTGGGAGGGGACCTACGCCCTGGGGATCTGCCCAGGCCCACCTTACTGGACTCAACAGGTCTACCCCTGCTCCTCACCGCCACCGCCATCACTTGCTCGGTGTTGTGTCCTGTTTAAATGCCCAGCCTGCTGATGTCAAGACAGCATCTCCCTGCAGTCTTATGGTCACGGCCATTGACCATTCCCATTCCCACGTATGAGAACTCTTCGTGCCTTTGCACATGGTCCATCAGTCTCTGCTGAAGTGAATTCTACAGTCTAGTTTATGTACAACTGTATTAAGTTTTCCGAGCCAGTAATATATTCTCACGATCTAGACCTCAGAAAGCATAGAAAACTCACAGTTCAACCGAGCAGCTCCTAGGGATCTACCACCCTTTGACTTCTGTGTATCCTCAGATACTAGCATATGTGCATTACTGTACCCTGCAGCCCTTTGGTTTGTGGAGCACTCTAGCTCAGAGACCGTTCCATATGAGAATGTAAAGACATTCCTGGAGAAGATGGTCTCAGTCACTTTAGTTCGCTCTTCCCTGGGGCTGGAGCCACTGGATGCCCCTTCCTGGGAGCACACCTCCCCCCACCGGCCCACTTCTCCGTGGGCTGCTGCTTTCTCTCGCTGCCACCGCGGGAGCCCTTTATCTGGGAGATCAGAGATAAGCCCCCCGTGGACCTCCCATCTGTCCTATATCTTCAGCTTTGCCTGTTGGGTCTTTTAGACAGAGGTGGGGTTCCCAGCTTCTTGAGTCTTCTCATAGTTCAGTTGCTGGACGGCACAGTCTCTCATTTTGACTCGTTTGATTTCACAGCTTCCATTTCTGCATCAACATCTTTGATGCTTTGGGAGTTTGCACTGGGGGCTCATGCGAGATAAAGATGGCTACCAAGCAAGCGTCCCATTGACAGTTAGTTCTTCCTTCCCTCCTGGGATCCTTCTTTGCTAAAGTTTGATGGGCTCAGCTCTGTTCCCACTGTTTTAATTCCTATACTTCCACAGACGGTTTAATACCTCCAAGGATCCGTACCCCTGCCCTGTGCCTCTTTATCAGAGCTTTCCTGTGGTGATTCTGGTTTGTTTTTCTGCACAAGCTTCCAAGTGCCCCCTCCCTCCTCAAAAACAGTGTATTTGCGGGGGAGGGGAGTACCCAACTAGGGCAAGATGGCCTCTCTGCAGAATCAGATTTACACTTTTTCGTCTCAGTGCACCACAGCGGGAAAGAGAAAATCAGCACGAGGGTGGAAGCTGCAGGGACATGTGGGCAGGCAGAGACTCAGGTGGATTCTGGATGTTTCCTTGAGGATAAGGAGGAGAGGGAGAGAAGGGGGGCTCCCTAGGGTTTTGCAAGGTTTTTCATCCTGAGTTGCCATCAACTGCGATGGACAAATGTTCACGAGAGGTAGTTTGCGGTGGGAATGGGGGTTGATTCTGGATATTTAGAAGGTTCTTGGAATGTCAAGCAGACACTGACACAGACAATGGCACTCAGAGAAGCACTGTGAGCTGGGAGAGAAACTTGGAAGTCGGGGTGGCTTAAGTGAAAGGGCCCTGGGAGAGGGGGAGGCCAGACGTGGAGCAGGAAGGCACTAATAAGTGAAGCGGGAGCCCATGTGCCGCAACTAAGGAGACTGCAAGCTGCAACTAAGACCCAGTGCAACCAAGTAAATAAAGAAATATTAAAAAAAAAAAAAAAAAAAGAAAGTGAAGCAGGGAGCAGAGGCAGACTGGCGATTGCAAAAGGAGGGGTTGGGTTGGGTATGGGGTTTCTTTTGCGGGGGTGACAAAAATGTTCTAAAACCGCAGTGATGGTTTCACAACTCTGTGAATGGACTAAAAACATTGACTTCTACACGGCAAATGGGCAAATTGCATGGTGTGTGAATTCCATCTCAATAAAACTGTTCAAAAAAAGGCGAGGGGGAGTGACCACCAGATTTGTTTGGCATCAGCGGAGCGGACAGGAGTGGTCTCGGGGTGGTGGGGGGAAGACCCCAGAGGGAGCTGGGTTCAAGAAGGGAGGGGAAGGGGGTGCTGTGCTATAAAGCGGGGCAGAGAGAGGAGGTTTCTCTTCTTGATCAGAATGTCCCTGAGCAGGCAAAGGGGTGGACCGTCGGTGGCCTGGGACGGGGGCCTCAGAGGGAGACGGACCATCTACCAAAGCAGCCAGCCAGCACTAGAGGGTGGATGTCCTCATCCGACTACCCGTTTTCCTGGGGACACGGAGGCCAAGTCATCGAGTGAGGGGACAATGGTGAGGACAGTTGGTGGCCGAGGGGAAGGAAGAGTCTCAGGAGATCAGGCACTGCCCAGGCATCGCTGAGGACCCCTGGCCCCCGTTAGTGCTGCAGCGAGGACCAGATGTGCGGATCGTGGCTCTTCAGATACAGCGGGGGCAGCTGAGAGTGTCACGGAGGAGAAAGCCGGTGTACGGAGGGGTGGGGTAGCCTCGGGCAGGTCAGCAGACCCAGAGCGGGGTGACGGCCCCTGATGGATGGCGGTCCCAGCAGCCCAAGAGAATGATGGGAGCTTCAGACCGAGGTCGTGACCGGGGTGCAGGGGCCACTGCAGGGGGCCGAAGACAGAGGTCCAGGAGGGGCCCCACGGAGGGGGGTTCAGAAGAGAGAGCCAGCAGGAGCAAAGAAGGCCTCAGTGCTGCTTTGCCACTCGATTTATTCTCCACTCCGGGGTCCTTCAAAGTGGTTCTCAGTCATTGTTTTCTTACTGTTTTCAAATCTAACTGCATTTTCATCATACATGGTCTGCACGATCCTGGTTCTGAGCAACTGAGGTTGCCCCTGTTTTTTTTCCATTTTGAGAAGTGTTCCTGTGCTTAAACAGAACATCTATTCTTGCTTCGGAGCTGCCTGATGAGGAGCATGGACTTTACCTCCTGTGGTCCCATCTCGCCACGGTTCAGGGCTGCATCATGCATATTCTTTCACATCAGAAATTCCACCTGACTTTCTCCTCCTGTCTTTTTACTTACAACTTTTATTTATCCTGGAGTTGAAGTCTTTTAACCAGGTCAGAGGTGGATTTATTTAAAAGCCCAGTCTCGTCATTGTCATGATTATTCCATGTGTGTTCATTTGCATGCCCAATATTTGAGATTCTACCCTCAATCTGCATTACTTACCCTGCTTTTTCTAGCTTTCCTTTCCTGCTTTCACTTTGTTGTACCTGTTTTGGGTTCCATTCTCCCCTCTACACCCTAATAGTGTTAACATAAATACTCAATATAGCCCAAAGGTAATGCCCTACCCTCCTGCAAAATGCAAAGCCACCAATCCTGTTTCAATAATATAAATATTTCAGCTCTAATTTTTTAAAATCTCTCAAATTAGGCATTTAAAAACATTTTACCCAGATATGTATCAATTTCTCTGCTGATCTCTTGGGGTAGTTTTCTGAAATATTCTCCTAGAGAAGATCTGTGAATGGTAAGCCTTCTTAGTTTTTGTTCCTGTGGATATCCTTTTTATTTTGGGGGGGGGGTGGGGATGCTGGGGACCAAACCCAGGATCTCATGCAAGCCAACAGGTATCCTTTCTCTTGGGTAACTGTTTTTAAAGTTGTGTATAAGAGTCCCGGTTTCTTGTTACTTCCTTTCAGCATTTGAGGTGATATCTGACTCCAGTCTTCCAGCTTCCCTTGTTGCTGTTAGTCTGTCACTGTTTCGTAGGTCATCTCTTCTTTTCTGTGGCTGTTTCACATTTCACTATGATGTGTTTGGGGCCCGGATGCCTTTGTATTCATCCTGCTTATGATTTATGTCTTGTCACTTTCTGGAAAAATTCTCAGCATTATGTCTTCTCATGTTGTCTCTCCCTATCTATCTCCTATTAGGACTCAGCCACATAATTCTTACTATTCTAGCTGTCATATTTTCCATTTGTTTAGGTTGCATCCTAGGTAATTTCTCTGCAGCTTTCAAGTCACTGATTCTCTTTTCAGCTGTATCTAATCGTTGGAGACTTAACATATATAATAGGTTGAATGGTGGTCCCTAAAAGGATATCTCCACATCCTAATCTCTAGAACTGTGACTGTGACTCTGTTTGGAAAAAGAGTCTTTGTAGATGTAATTAAGTGAAGGAATTTGGGATGAGATCATAGTGGTCTAAATCCAATGACAAATGTCCTTATAAGAGAAAAGAGCCAGAGAGAAGAGACCATGTGAAGACAGGAAATGGAGATTGGAGTGATGCAGCCACAAGCCAAAAAACATCTGGAACCCCCAGAAACTGGAAGAGGCAAGGAAGGATCCTCCCCTAGACCTTCAGAGCAAGAGTGGCTCTGCTGACACCTTCATTTCAGGCTTTTGGTCTCTAGAACTGTGAGAGAATAAACCTCTGTTGTTTTAAGCCCCCTAGTTTGTGGTACGTTGTTACGGCAGCCCTAGGAAAGAAATATATTTAACATCCAATGCTATTTTTGATGGTCTCTCATGCCTTTTACATTTTTAATAAACTTTTCATTTTAGAATAATTTTAGATTTGCAGAGGTAGCATAAAGAGCTCCAGGGTAGCCCTTGCCCAAGTCTCCCCGAACGTTGACATTTTATATCTCCACAGTGCATTTATCACAACTAAGAAACCAACGCTAGAACATTGCTATGAGCTAAACCATAGACTTTATTTGAATTTCACCAGTTTTTCCACAGATGTCCCTTTTCTGGTCCAGGATCCCACATTGCATTCAGTCAATCTGAGCTGAGACGGTTCCTCAGTCTCTTGTTTTCCATGACCTGACGATTTTGAGGTGTCCTGACCAGCTCTTTTGTGGCACATTCCACATTCTCATTGCTTTTTATCCCATCTTGTTTTATACCCAACTGTGCTAACTCTAGCCATCCTTAGGGACCAGGTTCTGCGGGTGGTGCCCATGGGGCCAACCATGGCAGCGTGTCCCCAGTCCCCTGTCATTTCTGTATGGAGTTTGTTCTTTGCCATCCTAGTGGGAATGCTGTCATTTGGGGCTGGAGGCGCCAGCCTCCCAACTCACATTCTGGCTGGACATTCCTGGGGGAGACAGGGCAGGGAGCAGGGTGGAGCTAGCTGGTCTGGCTTGCTCTTTGCCTTGGGCTCTGCATTTACAAGGACATCTCTAGGAGTCCACTGTTTTACAGCAGAAAGGTCTTTCAGTTTTAAATTTAGCCAATCAGGTGCCTCCCCAACCTCACCCCTGGAGTTCTCTTTAATCACCGCTTCTTCTGGAAGCCTCTGAGGGTTGGTCAGACTCCTTGGTGAGACCTCACCGATCACTATGCGCAATTCCCAACTCGCATTCGCTGGACATCGACAATCCGACACCCTCAAAACTAGACTCCCAACCCCCTACCCCCACCAGTGCACATGGCCCTGCCCTGAGTCCCATCTCGGTAAATGGCAGCTCGAGCCAGAGGTCTTGGGTCATCTTTGATTTTTTTATTTCTGTTTCACCTACATCCAAAGCAAGTCTGGTTATTCTACAACAGAGTTGGGATCTGACCACTGGGGTGACCTCACCTGCTGCCCAGCCCTCTTGTGTCCACAATCCCTGCTCAACTGCCTGACTCCTCTCTAACCTGGGCACTGGCTTTTTGGCTGCTCTGGCAATTCCCCCAGTTCTTTGCTCCCCTTCTCATGTTTTTCAAGGAGAGTTTTTTAAAATCTCTGCTTCTCTCATCCTCCTCCCTGTCCATTCTGACCCACACTTCATTGCACGCTGAGCTCACTGCTTCCCCGAAACCATCTTTCCCAGGTTGGTCACTGATGACCTCCCAGGGGCCAAATCAGAGGGTCCGCTGGGGAGCGCCCTGCGAGCCTTCAGCAGCCCCCATCTCACTGCTGCTCAACCACTCCTCACATTGACTGTGGGGCGCTGCACATCTTGGACCCTGCTGGTCACCCCAACCTGCCTCCATTCACTCCTGGGGCCCCTCCAGGCCAGGGGCTTTGGGCGCCATCAGGCTCACATCCCAGGGCTGGCAGTCCCGAGGCCCCTACCTCCAGGACGGTCGAAGAGGCCCCTTTGGCTCGTCATACCTACAACTCCCACCTGGGCCTGAACCCCCGGCCCCATCTCCTGCTTGGCTGACCAGTGGTTGCCCCGCTGGACCAGGGAGTATTAGCCCGAACAGAGCCCGGGCTCCCTGGGCCGCCCATGGCACCCCCTCACCGCCCCCTTCCACTGCCACCTGCTTAGAGGTTGCCGTCAGGCCTGGAAAACAGCTGCTCCTCAGCACTGGGCTTGGCCCTCACGGCTCCCACCACTGAGACCCTGATTCTCACCCGTCACCTCTCTACCCCCACCTTCCTCGCTGTCTGTCCTGACAGCATCTAACTCTGTCGCTATATCGTCCATGCCTTTAGTGCAGTCTCTCTTTTGGATGAAGGCTCCGGGGGGGCAGCGTCAGCATCAGCCTCATCCGCTGCCGTGTCTCCAGGGCCTACCCACAGAGCGCGCTCGATCAGACAGACGTGGATAAGGAATGAACTAGGGCTGGGGGCCCCTCCACACTCACTCAGCTTTGCTGGGCTTGGGGCTCAGGGCCTCTGCTGTGTCATATTCCCGCACGTCCTTCAGCTCACGCACCTGGCCCGTCAGCACCTTGGCAGCAAAAGCCACGATGTACTGTGGGAGGGGAAAGCACAGGTGAGAAGAGAGCCCCGTCCCCGACCTCGCTGCCCTCCTGATGGTTGGGGGCTCCTGCCGCCGGCCCTTTGCACGTTGCCTAACATGCCCCTCCTCCCTGGGAGTGCGTGAGAAGGGCATGCACCTGGAACGCTCCTTGGGGACGCGGACCAGGACAGGACTGGCATCTGAGAAGAAGGGGGTGGCGAGTTGTGAGCGCCAACTCACCAGGAACCAGTAGAGGTTCATGAGGGTGAGCAACAGCAGGAGTGCGTTGAAGAAGAAGTAGAAGGGGATGTCAGGCACCGACCGCAGGCTGCAGTAGCTCGTGGCATACAGGACCTTGAGCGGGAACCAGTAGAGGCGGAACCAGAACCTGCAGGAGGGAGGGGCGGGTCGAGGAGGCTGTGGGGGAGAGGGGGAGCCCCCTCCCTTCCCCCCGGTCCCTGTACTGTGCCGTCTGCCCTGCACATCCCCACCCATCCATGTCTCCTTACCCGACCCTTGTTCATTCCTGCCCAGCTGTCTCCATTCCTGTTCTGTCCTTTCCTGCCCAGCTTGCTTATTCCCAACTCGCGCCCTCTGCTGTCCCACCAGGCCCCGCCCATGTCGCCGTGGTCCTGTCTGGCCCCTCCCACCTCACCAAGCCTCCACCCACCTCACCAGGACCCACCCCTTCCCTGCCCACCCGCCTCTCTAGGACCCACTTCCTTCCTGCTTGGCTCCACCCACTCTCATAAGCCCCACTTCCTTCCCGGCCTGGCCCCGCCTACCTCCACCAGGTCCCCTTCCCTTCCACTAGGCCCCGCCTCCTCCCCTGCCGGCTCACCAGCTGAGGCTGAAGCTGAGGCAGCCCAGGTCTGCAGCCAGGGCGTGAAGGCGGTGGTGGGATCCTCCGCGGGACTTGAAGTAGACATTGAGCTTGGTGAACTCCAGCTGTACATCACTGATGTCATGCAGGAAGAGCACAAGGATGCCCACCTTGTGGTACCTGAGGAGGAGAGAGGGCTGGTTACCCTGGGACCCCTACCCGCACCGAGGCTCCCAAGCACAGGCCCCCTTGGCCACCCCTCCCGTGGGTCTGTTCAGGGCTGTCCTCCCTGGCCCATCTGCCATGCCCATCCCCCACTCACAGGGCTAGGTCAGCAGTAACACCCAGGCTGCACCCGTCCTGTGGCAGCCACACCCAGGCTCAGGAACCTCCCTGGAAGTGCCCTCTCTGATCCCTCCTCATCTCTGTGACCTCTGACCCTCCATGACCCCTGACCCTCACAGGCCTGGGTCATTCTGTGCCCAGATAACCCACACTTTAAACATGACTGCCTTACTGATGCTCCCAGGTTTGTACATTGAAACTGAGCACTGCTGCAAACTGCAGACTTGCCTGGGAAAGGCCGCACCCCCACCAGGATCTGACGAAGGCTGGAGCCCCGTCCCTATCCACCCTTCCGCCTCACAGCTGCTTGGTGCGTGAGTTCAGCCTGGATGTGGCTGTGCACCTCTGTCACTGTCTTCATGGCCACTCTGCCCTCCTCACAGCCACAGGCTGTTCTCATCCCCTAACATCCCTGGTGTTCCCAGAGCCTTCCTTCACCAACTTTCAGTCTCGGCTCACCTGTCACCCCTGACCACCCCACCTAACCTCACCACCTCTTCAGTCCTTATCTTCCAACTTGAACTTTCCATAGTGATCACCTTCAAACAAACCGTTAGTTCTTTTCTTTCATGTTTGTGTGTGTGTGTGTGGGGGGGGGGTTGTTATCTGATTCTACCCTCTAGAGCAGGGCTGTCTAATAAATTTTCAAGAATGATAAGAATGTTCTAAATCTGCATTGTCCAATACAGGAGTCACCAGCCACATACCGGGCTGAGGTACAGAATGTGTGATTTTATTTAAGTTTAATTAAAGTTGACATGACCACCTGTGGCCAGCAGCTACTGTGCTGGAGGGCACAGCTAGTCCAACCAGAATAGAATTTGAGGGGCTTCCCCGGTGGCGCAGTGGTTGAGAATCCGCCTGCCAGTGCAGGGAACACAGTTCGATCCCTGGTCCGGTAAGATCCCACATGCCGCAGAGCAACTAAGCCCGTGCACCACAACTACTGAGCCTGTGCTCTAGAGCCCGTGAGCCACAACTACTGAGCCCACATTCTGCAACTACTGAAGCCCACGCGCCTAGAGCCCGTGCTCTGCATCAAGAGAAGCCACCGCAATGAGAAGCCCGCACACTGCAATGAAGAGTAGCCCCCACTTGCCACAATTAGAGAAAGCCTGCGCGCAGCAACAAAGACCCAACATAGTCAAAATAAATAAATAAAATAAATTTAAATTTAAAAAAATGAATAGAATATGAGCTGTACATGTCGTTTTAAATTTTCTTTAAAAAAATTTTTTTTTGAGTTTCCGTGTTCAATTTTTATTTTTTTAATATCTTTATTGGAGTATAATTGCTTTACAATGTTGTGTTAGTTTCTGCTGTACAGCAAAGTGATTCAGTTATACATATATATATTCTTTTTCAGATTCTTTTCCATTATGGTTTATCACAGGATATTGAATATAGTTTCCTGTGCTATACAGTAGGACCCTGTTGTTTATCCATCCTATATATAATAGTTTGCATCTGCTAATCCCAATTTCGTTTTAAATTTTCTATCAGCAACATTAAAAAAAAAAAGTAAATAGGAAGAGGTAAAATTAATTTTAATAATATATTCCAATTGACTCAGTATATCCAAAATGTCATCATTCAACATGTAAATGATATAACAAAGGGACTGCAAGATATTTTCACTCTCCTTTACCCTTGCAATCAGGGTGGCTTTTACACATACAGCACGCTGTGGTTTGCACAGGCTCTGCCTTGAAGCACTATGACCATGTGCGGTGGCCACAGCGGGCTCTGGAACATCATGTTTTGTCTACTGTGTTCATGGCTGTGCCCCCAGCAGCACCTGCCATGTTCAGTAAACACTTGCTTTGTGACCTGGCCAAGGGTGCCATCCAGGAGGAGCTGGAGGGGGACAGATGGGGTGGGGGCAGGGTGGTGCCTCTCTGCACCTGTTTTGCCCCATCACTTCAGAATCTCTCTTCAGAAACCTCTCCCACAGACACCCCCATACCCCCCACCCAGGCATTAGCCTCTGCCCTGCGCCAGCCTCTTGCCACTGCTCATGCCAGTGCCCTCCACCCTCCTGTCCCCTCCTGGACTCACCGGAAGGCGTAGGACGAGATAATGAGGACCAAGGTGACCACATGGTGGATGAGCATGACCACTGAGTCCTTGCGCCAGGCATCCAGGTATAGCGTGGCATAGATGGAATGGCCGTAGAAGCTTCCCTGTAGTAGGTAGGCAACTGCGATGTCCCGTGGTACCGCCATGCCCGTCTTCCAGTCTGGGGAGGGCCAGACCGTGCCGTCAGGGACCTGCAGGGCCTCCGGGACCCGCAGGCGACCCCGAGCACTCCCTCAAGCCGGGCATGGGTCCTCTGCGTGCTGGGCGTGCCACCCGTCTCTGTAGCTGTTCTGGTCGCTGGTTTTCTGTTACCCATTCTCCACCCGTCATTGTTTATGAATAGGCATTACTTTTTAGAACAGTTCTAGATCTACAGAAAAAGGTGCTCCTACCCTGAAATTGGTCCTTTGCAGAATTTCCAACTGTGCCCCAGGCCCCCTTCCCGTCTTCTCTTACCAGGCTCGCTCAAGACACCTGGTCCTGGGTGCTGCCCTCCCAGCAAATCCCCAAACCGATGGAGGCTGCCACCTGCCTTGCTGGGCTGGCCAAGCAGCTGAGGCAGAAATCACACACTTTCCAATGCCCATGAGTGCGGGCTCTCCCGCAGAGCGGGCCCGGCTCCACCTCCCCTCCTGCAGCCACCTCCTGCCCCCTGCCCCTGCACATGTGCCACCCGCACTCAGGCCTTGTGCCTTCCCAGGGGACATCGCTCCCCCCACCACCTCCGCCTCCCCTCCTCAGTCCATCACCAAGGACTCTGCCCGAATTGACCTAGAACTCCAGACTGTGCCCTGCTGTCTGCGGCTCCTTCTTTGTCTACCCCCCGTAATGGCCTCCCCGGGCTCCATCCCTGGTCTCCTGTCCCTCCCCCTCCAAGCCTCAGTGATCTGGAGCTAGACCCTCAAGTCCCCCTGGAGGCCAGCTATCCCCTAGATGCCTCCTATGCTGCCACCTCAGTGACAGCCCTTCGTCTGTACCCTGGTGCTGCCTGCAACAGAGATCCACTTGGACCTCTATCTGGGGGTCCCTCTTTGGTCCCCACCTCCACTCACTTGCCCTGCCCCCACTGCCCCCACCCTGGTCCAGGTACCACCATCTCCTCCTAGCGCTGCCCCAGCTTCTCCCGGCCTCCAGAGCCTATTCCCGACTGTCCATTCTCCCCACAGCAGCCTCGATGGCTGTGAATACACAGACCCCATGATCTGGCAAGTCCACTCTTGGCCTGTGCCCAAGGAAACTGAAAACAGGGACTCAAGAGACCCCTGTATACTCATGTCCACAGCAGCACTAGTCACAATCATCAAAAGGGGAACAGCCCAAATGTCCATCAGCAGGTGACTGGGTACATAAAATGTGGTAAATCCACGTTTCATGTATCCACGTAATGTGGAATATTATGCAGCCCTAAAAAGGAAAGAAGCATTGACACACACTACAACGTGGATAAACCTCAAAAACATTATGCTGAGTAAAAGAAGCCAGACACAAATGGGCACATGCAATCACATACCAATGATTCCATGTATATGAAATGTCCACAACAGGCAGATCCATAGAGACAGGAAGCAGATTAATGGTTGTCAGGGGCTGGGAGAGGGGTGATGGCAAGCTGCTAATGGGGACGGGTCTCCTTTTGGGGATGATGGAAATGTTCTGGAACTAGACAGACACGGTGCTTGCGCAACACTGTGAATGTGCTAATTGCCACTGAATTGCTCACTTTAAAATGGTGAATTTTTAAAAGTTGTGGTAAAAATATATATATAACATAAAATTTACCATCTTAACCATTTTTAAGTTTAGTAGCACTAGGTATATTCACACTGTTGTGCAACCAATCTCTAAAACTTTTTCCATGTTGTAAAACTGAAACTCTGTTCCCATTAGACACTCCCTCTCTGTTCCCCCTTCCCCAGCCCCTGACACCCACCATCCTACCTTCTGTCTCTATGGATTTGACGACCCTAGGTGCCTCACGTAAGTAGCATCACACAATATCTGTGTTTCTGTGACTGGCTAAAATGGTTAATTCTGGGAATTCCTTGGCAGTCCAGTGGCTAGGACTCCGCACGTCCATTGCAGGGGGCATGGGTTCGATCCCTGGTCGGGGAGCTAAGATCCAGTGAGCCGCGCAGTGCGGCCAAAAATAAATAAATAAAATAGAATGGTTAATTCTATGTTATGTAAATTTTACCTAATTTAAAAAAATGAAAGACACCTGACAGATCACTGATCCCCGACTTGAACACGTCCAGGGCTCCACAAGGCTCGGTAGCAAAACTCACACTCCTGTCTAGGTCTCCCCCCACGTTCCGTGCACAGCCTCGTGGCAGTGCTGCAGTCAGCAGAGGGGGGCCTCCCCACACCTGCCAAGTGTCTCTGTCCCTCTTGAGAAGGAAGGGACGTGGAGGCACCCTCTGTGGAAACGGGACACCCTCTTTTCCACCTATCACACTGATGAGATTGCTACAGTGGAAAGCACCCCCTCTCCAGCTTTGGGCCCCAGGTCTGGGGCAGAGGGAAGAGGGCAGCAGATAATTCCCCATCTGGGCTGCGTCTGCACCTCCCTGCACGTTGCGGGGTGAGGTGGGCCGGGCTCTGTCTGTGGACCTCCAACCTCCTCTCCACGCACACCCCGCCTGCTGCTCTGGCCTCTCCATGTCACTCCTGCCTCATCCCCCTCCCCGATCTCCAGGATCAGCCAGCTGGGCATCCCACACCCAGCTCCTGGTCTCCCCCAAACCTGCCTCACCCTGGCGTCAGCCCCATCCTCCTTCTCTCTCACACCCACCTCTGGTTTGGCAGTGAATCCTATCAATTCTGCTTTCAAAACTTTTCTTTTTCTTTTTTTGTGGTACACGGGCCTCTCACTGCTGTGGCCTCTCCTGTTGCGGAGCACAGGCTTTGGACGCGCAGGCTCAGCGGCCACGGCTCACGGGCCCAGCCGCTCCGCGGCATGTGGGATCTTCCCGGACCGGAGCACGAACCCGTGTCCCCTGCATCGGCAGGTGGACTCTCAACCACTGCGCCACCAGGGAAGCCCCAAAACATTTCTTAAATCAGCCACTTCTCTCCCCGCCACAGCCCTGTCCTGGGCAGAGCACACCGGCTCCTGCCCTCAGCCCCACCCTTAGGTCGTCCTGTCAACGTCCCCCCTCTGCTCGTGGCCCTATGGTAAAGACCCCCACTGCTCCCACCCCACCTGACTGGGCTCCTTGCTGCTTCTGATCAGCCAGTAGCGTGTCTGTCCAACAGTGGCCTTTGCATTTCCCATCTGCCCCAGGTTCCTCCCAGTCCCCACTCAAAAGTCACCTTTGGTGGGACCATCCCCATCCCTGTAGAAGATGCCCTCCTCCCCACCTCCTAGACACCCCACATCCCATGCTCCTCTCCTCACTCAAGTTTTCTCATCTGCACTATCACCGTTAACAGATTTCCTATTTCACGCTAACAGATCTGTCACCCCAAAACACAAGGGTGGGGGGCTTTCTCTGGCCTCCTCACAGTTGGGTCAGCACAGCGCCTGGCACACAGTAGGTACTCAGTAAGCATATGCCTGCAAAGAAGCAGCTAACTTGCAAGGGTGCTACCACAGCATCATTTATAAGCAGGAACCAGAGGCAACTCCACGCTCGAAACTTCAAGTACAGAGAGAGAGTTCAATTACAGTTCATTCTCATAAAGGAAAATTGAATGACAGCTCAAACCTCCCCTCTAGGGATTTATGACATGGGAAATGTGCGTGTGTTACACGGGAAAAGTGGCCATGTGGGCAGCATGGTCACAAGACAGACAGGTGCAGCGCAGGGGTGCCCAGCTCCCTGGTGCCACCAGGAGCCCTCTCAGGATGTTTACATCACACGGCAGGAAACACGTCCATGTGTGTCCCTGATACACGGTCTGGGTGGTCAGCACAAGAGTAGAGAAGCCTGACCCCTCATCACAGACTGAGTTTTCTACATCGGCCTGCTGGCTGGTAACAGAGGACAGTGCAGTCAAATTCCTGCCCATCCCACCCAGAGCTCAGGCCTTGAGGACACCGACGTCGAATCCAATCAATGGATGCAGCCACTCTCACCATCTTTATCTCCTTGCCAAGCTGGTCCAAGCCACATTGGTCCCTTGCCTAACCCCTGGGCCCAGCTCCCCTCCTTACCCAAGATTCATCTGTCTCTACATGGCAGCCAGAAGAAGGTTTTTTATAATCCACAAACCCATCCCATTTAGGATGAAACTCAAGCTCCTGCCATCCTCCTCTCGTCCCCAAATATCAAGCTCATGCAAGCCCCAGGGCCTTTGCACGTGTTGGACTGCTTGCCTGGGCCCACACAACGGATCCCCTCCTCTAGGATGTTTCCCTGAGTCCTGACAGGGACAGGTGCCCCCTTTTCTGGCCCCAGGGCCCCTTCATCGCCCTTGTCTCAGAGCAGACATCCAGCGTGGGATGTCTGATGAGTGTCCAGCTCCCCCATCCCTTCAGAGTACTGAAGGTACTCTCCAGTACCCTTCTCTGAGTTCAGAACAGGGCCCTCCCCCAACCTGCCCCATCCCGGCAGGTCCCCTACCATAGAAGACGGAGGGTGGGTCGTGAAAGAAGGGGTAGTCAGTGCCGAAGAGCAGGTAGGTGCTGTAGCTCCAGGCGCCCAGGTAGAAGAGAAACTTCCAGGCGCTCTCAGGCATCTTGGCGGCATCTCTAGGCTGGAGGCGGCACCGCTTGGCTAGGGGCTACGGGTGAGAAGGCGGGCGGCCATCAGCACTGGGGGCCAAGGGCCGCTGCTCCAGGGTAGGGAAACCAAGGCCCAGGGACTCCCCAGGCCAGGCAGTGCCGGGCCCGGTACCCACAGCCTCCTGGAACGTAACCAGAGCCCACGTGTACCTGCCAAGGGCTAAACTTAGTGCCCAGCTGTCCAGCCGCAGCCGCAAGGGGAGGGGAGTGATGGGGGAGACCTGGGAGGAAACGTGAGGGGAGGCTGTGAGGGGAGGAGGGGGACACGTGGGTGTAAAGCAAGGGAGACCAGTGGGGTCAGTCCAGGGGACTGGGGGGCTTGGGGGGTGGTCTCAGGGGGAGCTGGAGGTATGACAAAGAGGAAGGATTAAAGAGAAGACTTGGAAGGGGCTGTGGGGATGAACCTGTAAAGAGAACATGGAGGGGAATATGGGGCATCCGGGGGAACATGGGGGGCTGGAACCCTAGCAATCCCCATGGGGGAGGAACTTGAGGGAAGGGGGTGCCTCAGAGGAGGAATTGGGGAGTCCAAAGAGGAACGGGGGCTGGGGAAGATGGGGTGGGTAGGTGGGGGAGGACATGGGAACTCAGGGGAGAAGAGGAAGAGA
The DNA here is from genome assembly GCF_964165515.1 of Mesoplodon bidens. NCBI lineage: Eukaryota > Metazoa > Chordata > Mammalia > Artiodactyla > Ziphiidae > Mesoplodon > Mesoplodon bidens. Next base: position 140,707,284 of record NC_138160.1, read on the forward strand.
GGATGGGGCGGAGGGAGAAAGAGGGTCAAGGAAAGGATATCGCAGATGGGGGGACCTGAGGGGACAGCAGGGAGGGGACAAGAGAAGTGGGAGCATGCAACGGTGAGGCATGGAGGAATTTCAGGGGCCCAGCGCCCCTGGAGTCCTGAGGGCAGAGCCTCAATCTCCCTGGGGGCGGGGCTCCAGAGCTGCCGGCCAAGCCCCGCCCCCCTCCCCTAGGCGAAGCTGAGGGGGCCGGAGCACCAACAGTCGCCATGGAGACAGCCGGAGCCAGCTCCGGTAACCCCTGGCAACCACACGACTGCCAAGAAGATGAGCTTTGGAGAAAGAGGCAGCCCCTCCGCCCGTTTCTTGGGAAGGGCGAGCCACGAACTGGAGTGAGTGCCCGACGTCCGGGGATTCTAAAAGTGAGGGGCCCGTGACCTTGCTGTCCCCCACCCAGCTCCCTCAGGAACGTGGGGAGGAAGTCTGCTCCACCCTGGTGGTCCCAGAGCAACCATATCCCCCTCTTGGGCTCTGGCCCTCGTCCTCCTGGACCTCCCACTGCCCAGCTGGAAACTGGGAAGGTGGGGGAAGCAACAAAGCCAGATTGGGACCAGGGCTCACCTACGGAGGGGCCCTAGTCATGCCTGCCTCCCCCTCCCTGGAGCAGCGTGGTGGCTGGGGTCTCTAACCCCCATGTGGGTCATATGGGGGTGGGAGTGGGGACAATGGCAGCCAGACAACACCCCATCCCTGACTTAACAAGGGCCAGCCTCTGCCCAGCCAGAAGAGAAAGGCCCCTTTGTTGGCTCCAGGCACTCTGTCCCTGCACCCCCTGCCACCTCCAGTCAGACGGGCGGAGTGACCCCAGCTGGTCCTCAGGGAAGTCACAGCCAAGCTTGGAGCCCAAACGCCTTCCAACGAGCTCCCATAGCAGCGACCCCTCCCCAAGGATGGGAGGGAGGCCAGGCGCCAATGTCACCCCCACAGTCACTCTCCAGCTGGGGAGGTGGCCTTCCCAGGCTCGCCGGAAACTGAGCAATTCGGTGGCGACCCCTTGGAGCCCGCACAGTCCAGCTTCGCAGACCCAGGCCGTGCCACCTCCCCCAAAGGCTGCGAACACGGCGTGGCCAGGGAGCCCAGGCCTTTGCATCCCTTGATCGGAGGGTGGCGCTGACTCCAGACAGACGAGCGGCAGCGACTGGGCAGCTCCTGCCTCTTCCCGGTCGCAGCGGACGAGCCAGTCCCGCCGCCGCACCGACCCCGGACACCGATCCGGTTCCGAGCGTGCCCCAAATGACCCGGAGGCGCAAGGCACACGCAGCCCCTGTGCGCCGAGCCTTCCCTGCCCGTGTCCTCCGCTCCTCTGTCCCCAGCTCCGCTAGGTCCGAAAGAGTGCGCAGCAGACAAGGCCCTCCCACCGCCTGGGGCCCCCTTGTCCCGCACTGACCGGACCGGTTCCCCCACATCTTGAGCATCCTACCCTTGTCAGGGTCCCCACGTCCCAGGCTTCCCCCAGCCCGGCCACACCCCCACATCCACTCGCAACCCCACCCCGCCCTGACCCAGAGGGGCAAGCGGCGGCCCAAGATTCCGCGTCCCGAGCTCCTCCAGCCCTGAGGCTCGCCACGTTCCAGTCACCCTGGTCCGCGGAGACATAACGGGGCGCGCGGCGGCCCTGGGTCCCCTCCCCGGACTCCCTAACATAACGGCCCCACAGCCCGGGACCCCCACGTCCCAACCTCCAGCAGCACTGACCCGAAAGAGGCGCGAAGTGGCCGCCGAGCGCAGCGCGGTCCAGCCGAGTGCGCAGAGCGCCAGCAGCAGCAGTTCGGGAGGCGCCAGGTGCGCGTGCTCGGCCAGGCCGCGGCGCGCCAACCCCCAGCCGCAGTCCGCGCAGCCCCGCGCCGCCGCCAGCGCACTGCCCCAGCCGCGCTGCACCAGCTGCGCGTAGCTAGGCATGGGCTCAGGCGCCGCCGGCCCCGCCGCGGTCCCTGCCGCCGCCATGCCGTCCGCTCCCGGCCGTCCCGGCGGTCTGCGCCCGCCCACGGTGGCCGCCGGAGCCGCGCGCCCCGCGTCACGCGCCGCAGTTGGGCCGGGGGCGCGCTGGCCGTAGCCCGTGGGACGGAGGGGCGGGGCCAGCGCTAGCTCCGCCCCGCAGGGACGCGGGGCCGGGGCGCGCAGGAGCTGGGTCCCCCGGAGGCAGCAGCGGCGACCTCGTGCGTACAAGTCCTGGCGTTGTCGCGCCACGTCCTGGAGGCGGGCCAGCGATCTGGCTCATTTTCCAGTGGAGGAAACCCAGGCGCGGGGGAGGGGGGAGGGGGGCGACCGGGGGTGTCTGCCTGGCGCCCGCCTGAGCTAAACCCGAGTAGGGCCGGAGCGGCCCCGTGTCCCCATCCCTCGTCCCCGCTTGGATGCCCTTGCCCATCCTGGGCTCCTTCACCCCACCAGGCTGTGTCCGCAACATGGGGCAAGGTGAGCACCAGCAGGCCGTGCCCAGGACCAGCGATTCTCTCTTTCCCAGGCCCTCCAGCATGCTTCTCGCCCTGTCCCACACTCAGGCCTCACCATCCCCCCGCCTGAGGGCCACCTGCTGCTCTCTGTGACCCTGAGGACCTGGCAGGCCTCTCTGAAGCGGGTTAACACAGGCCTTCAGGGAGGCCAAGGGAGTGGGTGCCCACGTGGAGGAACTCAGGCTGGATCAAGACCACCACTTCATTGGGACCACCCCCATGATCTTCCACCATACACCGACCAGGCCCTGTGTCCAAAGCCCCCAGTGGCCATCACCGAAGGCACCGGTCACCTCTTGGGGACATCGTCTCGCCTGACACTGGTAGCCGTCATCCCAGCCCCGGGACTCCCGCACACCTGTGCCGTGCCCCTCCCTTCTCCCCATCTAGGAGTCCTCCCACAGCCTTCCGAGGTGGGAGGAATCAGTGTGGGCCCTGCAGGAGCCAGGCTGGGTCCCATATGGCCACCAGCCTGACCTGACCTTCAGGTGCACAGGTGAAAACAGAGGGGGGGTCAAAGGGGCCCTCATCCCTCCTCCTTCCCCTCATCCTCTGTCCTGCAGCAATCCAATTCTCCCCACCTTCAAATGTTCCCAGAATCCAGCCACTTCTCTGCACCTGTACAGCCTTATGCGACCCTCGGCCACCCTTGTGCCTCCTTCCTAGTGTCTCGGCCTCCTCCTTACCCCGCTCAGAGGCCAGAGGAAATCTACCTGTCCCTCCTCTGCTCACAGCCCTCCATGGCTCCCATCATGCAGAGTAAAAGCCCATCTCCTCACTGTGACTCACAACCTATCCTCACGCCCTTCTCTGTCCATCTTTCTCCTTCCGTTCCAGCCACATTGGCCTCATAGCTGGAGGTGGCTCTCCAACACCCCAAGCAGTCCTGCCGCAGGGTCTTTCACTGGCTGTTCCCTCTGCCTAGAATGCTGTTCCCCCAGGTATTGGCAGGGCTCCTCCTTCACCAACTTCAGGCTTTACCTACAAATGTCACCTGCTTGTTGCACCTCCCTGATCCCCCCATCAGTCTTCTTGGCACTTGTCACCATCTGTCCTGCTGTACCTCTTACTCATTATTTTTGAATGTGCACTCCATGTGGGCAGGGGTTCATCTGTCCAGTTAAGGTAACTAATGCCACAGCCAGCGTGGCAAGCAGACGGGGGCTAAGGGGTCCCGGCCTGCTGGACATGCCCTCATAGGTCCAGTCGGGCCTGTGGGGCAGCCCTGTACCATCCCAACCACCCACCTCTGCCCTCCCACCCAGGCACTATCTGGTCACTATGGCACCCATCAGTAATGGGAGAGGTGCCCCCATCCACCAGCCCCAGCCCAGCCTCCAGTTTCATTTTGGCAGGGCCCAGATAGGAGGCTGCCAATGTGTGGGTACAGAGCGGAAACAGAAAGTGGCTCCTGGTGCTGGCAGCTGGGAAGCAGCTCCCAGGCACCAGGGGCTCAGTGAGGGGCTGCCGAGGTCCCAAGGATGGCACCCATACCCTGCCCCACCTGAAAGGGCAGGCCTCCTCTTCCCCAGGGAGCTCATCTCAGCCCTCACTCCCCCTACACACCACCACCCCTGCCCTGATGCTGGGCATGCCCCATGTGGGCATCCACACCAGGCAGGGAGGGGCTGGGGGCGGGTCCTGATGCTGGGGGTCCCTTGCTCTGTCTTGTCTTGGCAATCAAGGACAGGGTTTCCCAAGGCCACCTCCGAGGCCAGGCTCTCAGAGGCCAAGTGTCTTTCTTTCCCTACCCAGACACTGGCCCAGAGACAGAGCCCTGTCCAGCTCACTGAGTCCAGTGTGGCCTCAGGGTCTTTGCACAGGCTGTTCCTACTGCCCAGGATGCTCGTCGCCCCAGAACCTGTCCTGGCAGATCCTTCTTCTTGAGGCCCCGGCCATTCCCCTCCCTCCCTCTGTTGTTTAGTTTTTGTTTTTTTTTTGATTGATTGGCTGCATGGGTCTTCGTTGTTGCGTGCGGGCTCTCTAGTTGCGGTGAGCGGGGCCTACACTTCTTTGTCGTGCACTGGCTTGCGGTGGCTTCTGTTGCGGAGCACGGGCTCTAGGCACGCGGGGTTCAAGGAGTTGCAGCACATGGGCTCAGTAGTTGTGGCTCGCGGGCTCTAGAGCGCAGGCTCGGTCGTGGCGCACGGGCTTAGTTGCTCCGCGGCGTGTGGGATCTTCCCAGACCAGAGCTCGAACCCGTGTCCCCTGCATTGGCAGGCGGATTCTTAACCACTGCACCACCAGGGAAGCCCTTAGCTTCTTCTTATCGAGGGGCGCTCACTATGCATTTCTCTCTGTGGGCAGGGAGCTCGGTGCTTTGGCCACAGCAGTGCTCCGGCACCCACAGCCCCGACCACAGTGGGTCTGTCTTGGCTCATGACTCACCACAGGGCAGCAAGGAGCAGGGGTCTGGGCCGCTGATGTTTACTCCTGTGAGGACCCGGTACTCACCCTCCCCACTTGGCTGAGCCTGAGTGCTTCTGGCACCCTCACCACCTGCAGACCACCCAGGGGTCCTGCGTTTAAATCCTGGTGCCCCTTGTGATGGCTGTGACTTCTCTGTGCCGCAGTTTCCCTGGATGCCAACTGGGCTTGGGGGACATGGCTGTGCCACCTGCAGCTCAGCCACATGAGGTGGCTGTTTGAGGGCAGGGGAGTCTGTACAGCTGCTGCTCACAGACCCTGGTCACCAGGGCCCCCTCCCAGCAACAGCCCTGGGTGATGGTGCCCAGGCCACTCCCATCTGAGCCTTGGTTCCCACATGCTCCCCTCAAAATGGCTAGAGCAAACATGGATCTGGTGGGGATACCTGGAGTGGAGACATTTATTGACAAAAGGGGGCTGGGCTGGGTTTCCAACCTCTGCTTCTGGCCAAACGGCAAGTGCCCGGTGGAGAGGGCAGCACAGCCCTGGCCTTGTATCCCCACAGCTCTGGAAACGTGTCTGGGGCCGGTCTCAGGCGCTGGGGGCGTAGTGCAGCACCAGCCGGTCAAAGTCGTTTTCCTTCAACGTGAATAAGGGGCGGGGAAGGGGATGAGGGTGGGCAGAGAAAGGGGAGAACTTGTGAGCCAAACCCCGAGTTCCACGCTTTGCCTGACAGAGCCTGAGGGGTCTAGGGCTCAGAGACGGGCCGCCTGCATGGGCTCACCTTGGCCTGGTACTCCTTGATGAAGGGGTGGGACCTGTGGGCATCCTTCAGCTGGGACAGGTAGCGGTTTGTCACCTGTGGGGGAGGCAAGGTTAGCTAAATATGGGGACTCCACTGTGGCTCTGACCTGCAGGGTAGGGAGTGGGGTGAAACAAGGGCCACCTGGCCAGACCCAGGCAAGAGCCCTGGTTTCCCCATATTTTCTCCATCACACCCTGCTGCCCCGGAACCATGCTGAATTAGAGAGGACCCTGGTGGGTGGGGAGCACCACCTGGCACAGAGCCTGCACTTGGCACATGGGTGAAGCATGCACCAGGTGCAGGGATGTGGGCTGGGCAGGGACCCAGGCCCCGGGAGAGGCAGGGGGTCAGGAGTGGAAGGCAGGTCAGGGGGCACGGGGCTGGGAAAGGAGATGGATTTGTTCTGGGCACGTCGTATGGAGACACCTCAGAGGCTTGGGGATTGGAGCCCTCGCTCCCAGCCTTGCCCTACCCGCCAGGCTCAGCCCTGACCATGTGGGGCTAGGGGCGTCTGTCTGGCTCTGTTTCTCCAAAACTGATAGTCTGGGGACGTCTCTGCAGTGAGTGGGAGAGTCGTCCTATCTGTCCTGCACCACCCCAGCCCTGAGGCTGTCTGGGGGACTCTTCTTCAAGGAACTGGTGACAGACCATCATGAAGCCCTGAGGCAGGCCCCTGGCCGGCTGGGCAAGGCACCTAAATGGGGCAGTGCCCCAGCGTCCTCCTCCCCACCCTCAGACAAGGTAGGCTCAGCAGGATTGCTCCCCTGAGCCCTGTTTCTCTGTCCTGGTGTCCGCTCCCAATCCTGAGGTGGCACAGGCCGAGTCCCAGCCTGGAAGCCCTGAGCCTCAGCCCACTTGTCCGTAGGACCCACAGAGCGGCTGACCTGCAGCCCCGACCAGGGTGGGGACCCTGGGAGAGTACTTGCAATGCCAGCTTCCCAGGGGCCCATCTCAGCTGCACCCATTCGTGGGGAACAGGTTTTTGCCCTAAGGCCAGGCCAACCTTGAAGTTCAGACCCTGAGGCCCCAAGCTCCCTCTAGAGCCGGGGCCACACCAGAGACCCCTGCCCACCCCAGGCTGGCACCATGAGGGCCGGAAAACCCTCCTGCACCTGGCTGAGGGTGGGGAGGGTCCTACCTCGGGAGGCTTGCCCAGGTGCTGGGACAGGACGATGAGGTTGATCAGCGTCTCAGGGTGGCCACTGTCCTGGCAACACAAGGGGACACCAGACAGGCAGGGTCAGCTCCTCCAGGCCCCCATCTCAAGCAGGGCTGGGATTGCAAGACCCAGCACGCCCCCACCACTGGCCGCTCCGCAAGACAGTGACCTCAGGGCCCTCCCTTCTGCCTCCCCACACCGGCTGCTTTCCCAGTGAGCGTGTTGCTTCATGTGCAGACCAGTCTGACACAGAGCCCCCCTTGCTTGCTGCAATTTGGGAGGGGCGTTTTTATCACAAATCTCAAAGTAATGGAGTCCAGACCAAGGCGGCCTCAACCTATCACAGCCCAGCTAGCTGCTCCTCCTGCTCCATCGATGAGGCCTGAGACCGTGGGACAGACCCCTCCCGCCCTGCCTGCTCCCCAGGGGCATTGGCAGGAAGCTGCGGGAAATTACCAGAAACTCCAAGGGGGTGACCTCACCCCACCCGCCCATATTGGGCTCTGAGGCACAGGGAACTCTGGGAATCAGCTCGGCCGCTGCCTTGGCCAGGAACCCCAGCCAGAGCCCCTGGCTGGGGCGAGGCAGGGACATGCCGCTCAGGATGCAGGGCGCCACAGGCTTGAGGGGCTGCAGGGGCCCAGGCCTCCTGCACACATCTGGCTCCACCCCCATGCTGCCCTTCTTTGCAGAGACCTGCATTCTCCCCACCAGCACGGGGTGCTCTGGTAGGCAAGGCAGCTCCACACGGGTAGCCTGACGCCGCCAGCCAGCAAGAGCACCCGACTGACTTCCCTCGGCCTGTCCCCACTCAGCCAACAACCTTCTGACGATAGCTCGGCCCCTTGCAGAGACGAGCATGGAGAAAGCTTCCCACTGGTGTCAGTTTCTCATTATATCAAACGTTTCAGATGGCAGCCATGAGAAGACAACTGTGGCAGCCCTGAGGGCAGCGCTCCAGGCCCTCTGCTCAACAAGGATGGGCAAAGGCAACACCTCCCGTCGGCAGCCTGCTCTCCCCTCGGCAGCAAACGGGAGCTGTCTCTCCCAAGCACAGACCCAGGTGAGGGATCACCGCAAAAGGCCCCGGGCCAGGCAGCCAAGGTCTCAGTGAAGAGGAGACAGGGCGTGGGTCTGCTCAGCTCAGGCCGACGGGGGCCCAGGCTGATGGGATCCTCGCATTTCCAAGAGAAGTTAGAATCAGGATTGTCGCTTGCAATCCCGAGTTTTAACTGATATGGCATTAAAATCCCCACATGGCCACAAGGCAGGCCACGGGGTCTGTGGCACACCTCTTTCTGGGCTGGGGCTGCATCTGCCCATACCTTGTCCAGCGCCTCCTGCAGCACACCCTCCGCGGCCTCCCACCGGCCCTGGGCCATGTGGCAGGCTGCCTGCCCATTGAGCAGCAGCAGGGTGGACGAACACTTGTCAGCCATCTCCTGGAAGATGTAGTAGGCGTCCTGCAGCTTCTCACCACCCTGTGGGGACAGCTGACGTCACCGCTTTGTCACCCTGCTGCCCAGCCCTACCCCGCCTGTTCCCTCCTGGAGGGACCCCAGCACTTTGTGGAGACAGTCCCAGTGCAGCCGGCCTACAGCAGGCACTCTTTGGACACCGTCTCCTTCCCTGAAGAGACCCCTGTGCAGCTAGTGCTGTGAAGGGGCCAAAGCGGCACGAAGACCCCCCTCAAATCCAGCTCCCCAAGCCCTACGTTTATAGACTCGAAAGCCTCGGCTTCGAGAGGGAGAATCACTGCACGGTCAGCTGGGTCAAGGTCTGAGCTGGGACCACTGGGACACATGGCCCATCGGGGTGGCCTCTGCTCCAGCAGCCGTGACCCCGACCGCCCAAATTCTGAATAGAAGGTTCTGTCCGCCTGGTAAAGACACAGCGCCACACTTGCAGGGGAACCTGAGACCAAGATGTGCTTGTGAAAGACTGCTAGGCCATGGGAGAGAGCTGTTCGGGTGTGTCCCACTAAACTGAATGGATACTGTGGGGTGAGGCCCCAGCCCTGCAAAAGGATGTGCAGATGCACGCAGACGCGGAGCACAATTTAAAAGGCCCATACAAAGGAGTGACTCAGAGAAAGGAAGCCAAATGTCCAAATCCAGAAATGGGGCTGCTACCAGGAGAGGGGCGCCCAGGCACGTGGGGGTGGGGGGCTGGGCTCGAGGGGGGAAAGCGCGAGGGGGATACGGGCACCAACCCTGTGCCGGGAGCCTGGAGAGCAAGATGGGCAGCAGCCAAGACCAGGGCCAGACCCCAGAGAAGGGTGCGCTGCCAGCTGGCTGGCTCCGTGCACCTAGGCTGGGGGGCGGGAGGGGGTGCGTGCAGGCAGAGGTACGCCGAGTCCGGTTCCATAAACCCCCAGTTTGTTCACTCTGGCTCTGGCCAAGCCTCTCGGCTGCAAGGCGCCAGAATGGGTCAAGCCTGAGAGAGGGGGAAAACGTGCTAGGGCTCCTCCAGGGGACTAGCCCCCAAGAAAGCAGGAGGTCCAGTGCGTCTGTGGAACCCCACCTGCACCCTCCCCCACAGGAGCAGCCAGCGCTGCGCACAGGGGGCCGCCGCCACCTCCTGGGTCCCGGATACTCCTGTCTCTCATGCCCGCACACAAGCCCAGTGCTCACCACAGCCAGGCTGACCCAGGCGGTGGCCAGCTGGGTGAGGGTGGCGTCCTCGTCCTGGTCCTGCATTTTCTTCAGCTCCTTCCTGGGGGCAGAGGAGAGAGGCGGGAAGGTGCCCGGTAGCTGAGTGGCCAGTCACTGTGCCCCACCCCCGCCCGAGTTCCTTGCTCACGAGGCCCCAGGACCTCAGGCCCTGGCCCGGCCACCCCCCATCCACGGCTGCACATGCCTCTGCGTGCTTGCAAAGCCCACCCCAACCCTGCAAGGTGGGCCCCGCTGCCTGCCTCACAGAAGGAAACTGAGGCACAGACAGTGACGCCCCTTGTCCCAGGCAACACCCTGCAGAGAAGGGCAGGTAAACAATGGTGCAGTCACCCCAATGGACTAGAATGAAATAAATGGAGAAACACTCGTGTCACTGATAATCAGAGCCAGGGGGAGGGCTCTGGGTGGTCCCCATGCCGTGTGCGCCCTTGAAGACAGTGGCCTGGCTGCTAGAGAACACAGTGTCCCAACATGGCCTGGCTGTTGCTAAGATACCCCCGATGCACAGGCCACAGCCCAGCAGCCCTGGGGGAGAGGGGCTTACCGGGCGAGGTCCAGGCGGTCTAGCTTCAGCAGGATCTGCACCGTCATGGCCATGCTGTGGGAAGGGCGGGCAGTCAGTGAACTCCTATCCCACTTTATCTTCCACCAGGAGCTCACTCTGTGTAAGCACCACCTTCCAGAAACCTCCCCTTGCGTGCTCAGGCCACCAGCCCCGCCTTACCGCGGGGAACACTGAGGTTGACTGTCAGCCCAGCAGGGCCGAACTCAGACCTGGGCGCTGCTTGCTGGGCTGAGCACCCCATCGCTTCCCAGGCCCTGCACTCCCGCCTGTCTCTGCTGAGTGTGCTTGGGCCGGGAGCTCCCATGGGGTCCCCAGGCCTGTGGCCCACTCCCTGCCCGCCCCGTGGCTGGCCATCCCATCTGTACCTCCCTCTCCTTTCCAGAGTCCCAGATGAAGTGCTGCAGGAGAACATCTGCTCCGTGCTTTCAGCACCCACACCCACAGCCCCCCGCCTCGAGCCCAGACAGCTGTGACCACCGCATCACTAATGTGGCCACTTGTTCCCGAGTTTTCCCGCCAGAACGTGACCCGGCACCCAGACCAGCCCAAGGAGAAGCATGAGAAACATTCGTGGGGTGCACTGCCTCACCAGCCGTGTAACATGCCTATTGCAAACCCCTCTGGATCAGGGTGGGACATAAATGGATAGGAAGGAACACGTGGTGACCAACTAACCAAGGGAAGGCAGAAACCAGAGCGCTCATGGGGGAGAATGGCTGCACCCTGCAGGGCTGGAGCCCTGGCCGCAGGGAGCCGGACACAGCACAGCCCAGAGCCACCTCCTGGGGTGGGGGTGGAGCCAACAGCAGGCTGCAGGGCACTCCAGTGCCCAGGCCTAGAGTGCCCTGAGGGCCGGCCTCAGGGGAGGGTCCGTGGGGCCCAGGGAGGACATGGAAATCCAGGGCCCAGGGCAGAGAAACACAAGGCTCCATGGGAGAAGGGAGGGTGCAGAAATCTCAGGCAGAGACAAAGGTGCTTTCTGCTCTGCTGCTGGGAACAGAGGGTTTTCAGCCCCGGGTGATGTGTCCTCAGAGCAATGGCCCAGCCATGCGGAAAAGTGTGTCTCCTGGACGGAGAACAAGAGCTGCAGCCTAAATGGGAGGCCCATGCCCCATCCCAGCCCCTCTCTTTCAGAGCAGCCCCCCTTGCCGTTCCTATGACGATGGCTGATGAGGCCCTGAGCTTCCTGGACACCAGAGGAGCCACTCACGCTGGCCGCTCCCCCAGTGCAGGACAGCCACTCACCACTCCAGGCTGTCCCCTTGGTGCAGGGTGCGCAGGGCTGCGTCCGGGTTCTGGTTGTGGAAGTAGATGGAGGCAGCCATGAGCAGGAAGGTGGTGTTGGTCACGTCCACGGTCCGGCTCATCTCTCGGTCTAGCTCGGCCAGGATCCCATCCCTGCGAGACGCAGCTGCTCAGAGCCCGAGGCAGGGGCGGGAGGCGGCCTCTCCCCCATGGGAACAGACAGGCCCAGAGAGGGCGAGTCAAGCCCCCCGGGGCACAAAGCAGTGAGGGCAGGATAGGCCCAGCTGTCTCTGCCAAGCCCCACTAGGTGCCAGTCTCGCCACCTCCCCACCAGGCACTCCTCACCCCGCACATAAACAGGGAAACGAAGGCCAGGAGAAGCGGGGTTGGGTGCTCCAGGCCCTGTGGGGAGTGTGGGGCAGCAAGGGCCACGCCTGGCTCTGCCCACGGAGCAGCACAAATGACCATCCAGGTCTCGAGCTCCACTGGCCCTCAGTACTCGGGGGCTGAGGTGTCCACGCTGCCCCGCATGCACAGGGACAGGCTAGCTCAATGAGGACACCTCCACAGGGACATGAGGCCACACAGGTGAACCTCACACCAGCGACGTCACCAACTTCCCGAGTAGGCCAGTGGTCTCAGCAGAGGGTCCTGATCTACCTCGGTCAGCATCGGGCCTGGGTCCTGAGGGTGGCTGTGCAGGACGATACCCCCACTGACAGGGTGGCTGCCCCCAGTTCCCGAGCTTGGTGTGCAGGTTGCTCCCGGCAAGTGGATGTCATGTGCGCCTGGGGGCTGGGAGCCGGCAGCAGGCTGGAGTGCAGGCTTGCCCGAGGACCCGCCGGACGCCCTCACCCGCCACAGGACACCAGAGCCTCGGTCTGCTTAACTGAAACGAGGAGCTGCAACTCCTTGTTTCAAAGGGCTGCTGAGTGGTTAATGAGAGAAGGGAGGCAAGGGCCTGGCCCTGTGTCACTGCTGGACAAATGCTGTGGCTTGGGACACACGGTCTCAACAAGCGCATACGTTTCACGCGGGTTGCTGGGGGCTGGCAGCCAAGTGCCTGTGTACCTGAGGGCCCCTCGAGGGCAGGGATGTGCCTATTACTCCCTCTGCGCCCACCAGAGAGGTGCCTGACGGACAAATGACTTCAAATCTGAGTCTCTTCCCCGCTCTGCACAGAAGGACTGTGCACGGGGATCACACAGGGTTGGCGTGAGGAGCCCCAAGGCCACCTCCCAAAGCTTCCTGCCTGGTTCCTGGCACACAGGCTGTGAACACGGTGCCTGCTCTTGTCCTTGTAACGTCAGTGCTGTACGTTGTTACTGGAACACGTTGTGGTTACCCTTACGGGCTCCAGCACTTTCTCCACCACCTGCTCGCTGGGCAGTTTGCATGGGGCGGTGGTCTGTACAGCCAGGATGGATGCACCAAGAGCCGCTCTGCTTTCCCGAGCACCTGCTCCACACCGCGGGCTTCCTGCGGGTTCTTTTCTGTAGTGCTCACAGCAGCCCTGCGGCTCCTTCCCCTTCCGAAAGGAGAATGGGGTTTGTCACCCCAGCTAGAGACGTGCACAGAGAGGGTGAAGGGACGGCCTCAGGACGCTGCCTGTCGTAGTGTCCTGGGGTTGCTGTCACAAAGCCCACGAACCAGGGAGGGGATCAAAACAACAGGGGTGGGCTTCCCTGGTGGCGCAGCGGTTGAGAGTCCGCCTGCCGATGCAGGGGTCGCGGGTTTGTGCCCCGGTCCAGGAGGATCCCACATGCCGCGGAGCGGCTGCGCCCATGAGCCATGGCCACTGAGCCTGCGCGTCTGGAGCCTGTGCTCGGCAACGGGAGAGGCCACAACAGAGAGAGGCCCGCGTATCACATAAAAAACAAAACAAAAAAACAGGGGTTTATTCTCTCCCAGTTCTGGAGGCCAGCAGTCTGAAATCAAAGTGCTGGCAGGATTGGTTCCTTCCTCCAAGGGAAGATCTGTCCTGGTCCTTTCTCCTGGAGCTGCGGCAGTCCTTGGCTTGTGTCTCTTTCACCCCAATCTCTGCCTCCATCTTCATGTGGCCTCCGTATCTGTGTCTTCTCTTCCATCTCTTATGAAGATACCAGTCACCGGATTTAGGGCCCACCTTATATCCAAGATGATCTCAAGATCCTTAACCACGTACACCTGCAAAGACCCCCATTTCCAATGAGGTCAGCTTCACAGGTTCTGGGGGTCAGGACATGGACATGTCTTTTGGAAGTCCCCATTCAGCTGCCACTGCTTAAGCCTCTTTGAGTAAATCCTTCAAGCGTCTGTGGACGAAGGAGCCTGATCACAGAAGGTGGAGCACAGGGCGTTGCCCTCCATGAGGAAGGAGCAGAGGTGGGGGTCACAGCAGACAGTCGTACCCACACTTGGGACTCAAACATGGCTGCAGCAGCCTCCAAGGAAAGCGTAGTGTCAACAAGGTCATGACCGCATCCTGGTTTATTAAGTTCCACAGGGCAGAGATCGGGGGGAGGGCCCCTCTGTGAGGCGTCACAGTGCTGTGAGGGGCGGCCTGGGTGGTGGAAGGGCCCTGGGGCTGGGACAGGTAGGTGGGAATCGGCTCACAGAACAGAGTGGCTCCCTGTCGTGGGCTGTGCTGCCCCAGCCTTTCATCCCAGCCGCCCTCTGGGGAGTGTTTTACCTCCAAAATCCCAGGGGGCCTCACGACCAGCCCATTCCGAGGGGCAGGGGAAACCGAGGTGCAGAGGGGCCACGGGGCCTGCTGCGTCAGGCTGGTGCTCCACGCACAGGTGATGCAGGGCCACAGGGCCCCCACCTGCAGAGGCCGAGTTCACGTGCACCTGGGCGAGCATCCCAGCCAGCAAGGAACAGCCCACGCACCTGCCTGTGCAGGAACCATCTGAGGCCAGCAGGGCTGGACCGTGAGCTGTCTCAGACCCCGACGGAGCAGCAGGTAACAGGCGGGCCTGGTCCTGGGATGCTCAGCACTTCCAGGTCCCCATAGCCCGGACCACCCCACCTCTCCTGGCCATCGCCTGAGGGAGTTTGATGACTGCTGGTCTGTGGCACAGGTGGACACACCCAGCTCAGGGTGAAGACTTGCTGTCCCCTCCCACCCTCCATCTGGGCAGAGATGAACGACGCGTGATGTGGCTGCCATTCCCTCCCCTGCACAATGGGTGAGCAGCAATGGCTGGAAGACTGGCTGCAGGGTCCCCACCCTTATGTACCAGGGGAGGTCCTCCTGGCAAGAATGAGGCCCTCACTGTCCCTAGGTATCTGTACACAAGTCCGCATCTCTGATCCCCAGCCCCCCGCCCCCTTTGAAGCAGGGTCCATCACTGCCTCCCACTGTGCAAGTGAGGGAAACTGAAGCTCAGAGAGGTGAGAGGGCAGAGGAGGGATGCCAACTAGACATCCTCTGCCCACCCAGGCCCATCCACCGTGCCCCAGGCCCACCCCCCACCCAACCTCACCGCCGGCTGTCGCTAGCCAGGTACTCAGCAAACATGCGCACGGCCTGGAGCTCTGGGGCCGAGGAGGGCTTGATCTCATCCAGGACCACGCCGTACTTCCTCTGTGGGCAAGACAAGCAGACTGCCAGCTCTGCCCGAACTCCCCGTGGGGTTTATATGTTCTCAGACCCCAGGAACATACAAGGGCTTCTTGGCTCCAGCACTGCCCTGGTGGAGCCCCAATACCAGGGGCCGGTGCCCACCACTCCCAGGGACCCCCTCAGCCCACGGGTGCCATCCCCGCTGGAGTGCGCTGTGGAAGCCAGCACAGCATCACCCGTTAGCTGTCGTGCCACGCTGCCCACTTCTCTACCTGGAGACCCTGGCAGGTCACTGTTCAGCCCCCGGTGGTGAAGTGACGGGGTGAGGGCCCCGCCAGCTCTGGGGGTGGGGTGCAGTGGTGTCACCAGGGCCAGGGGGTCTGGGCACTGGCTTCTACTGAGCAGAACATGCACCCCACGGGCAGACACCCAGCAGGGAGGTCGCTGCAGGGAGGGGAACTGGAATCAGGGACCCATTTTCCACTGTCTTTCTTTCTAGGTAGTTTCAGTATTTTCGTTGCCACCGACATGTATTCCTCTTTTAAAGATATATATACATACACGAATACATGAACACATCCAAGGAGATTCTGGGGTGTGCCAGGGCACCCTACTCTGCTGGGGACCACACACACTGTCTGGGCCCCAGCTTCACCCTGGAGGTTGGTGGGGGGAGGGTGGTGAGGGGGGCTCGGTCCACAAGGTGGAAGTTCCATCAGGCTCCAGAACGCTCCATAGAGGGAAAGATGAAAACAGACCTGGGAAGCCACCCGAGGCCTGATGTGAGGTGGGGGCATCTGTGGAGCCATGTACCCACAACAGAGCAGTCTACGGCTGTGGCTGTGGGATGAGGTTGGCGGGAGGCTGGTGGGTCTGGGGTGGGAACAGGGCGGGGCACAATTCAATCCTGTGTGCAGAGTCCAGATTGTTTTTAGAACAGAAGAATGCAGTCTTACTGCATTATCAGGGTAATGCTGCTTTTTAAAAACCCTAGTGTCTGTGGAAGCAACCTAAATGTCCATCAACAAACGAATGGATAAAGAAGACGTGGTATGTATATACAATGGAATATTACTCAGCCATAAAAAAGAACAAAATAATGCCATTTGCAGCAACGTGAATGGACCTAGAGATTCTCAAACTGAGTGAAGTAAGTCAGAAAGAAAAAGAAGAATATCGTAAGATATCGCTTATATGTGAAATCTAAAAAAAGACTACAAATGAGCTTACCTACAAAACTGAAGTAGAATTACAGATGTAGAAAATAAACTTATGGTTACCAGGGTGGGGTAAGGGGTCCGGGGGGAGGGATAAATTGGAAGATTGGGATTGACACATACATGCTACTGTATACAACGTAGATAACTAATAAGGACCTCCTGTACAGCGCAGGGAACTCTACTCAATACTCTGTAATGGCCTATATGGGAACAGAATCCAAAAAAAAAGGTGGATATATGTATTTGTATAACATATTCACTTTGCTGTACACCTGAAGCTAACACAACATTATAAATCAATTATACCCCAAATAAAAGAAACAAAAAATACCTAGTGTCTAAACTGTGGGCTTTGGTTAATAACAGTATCAATATCACTGCATTGATTGTAACAAAAGCTCCCTGCCAACCCAAAATGTTAATAAGAGAAAATGCCTGTGCGTGGGGGGTGGGCATTTGGAATTCTCTTTGCCATCTGCTCAGTTATTCTGTAAACCCAGAACTGTACTGAACAAGTGAAATCGATCGATTAAGTATAAAAAGAAAAGCAAGAAATCCCAACATTGACCCTCTGGCCTGGTGCTCCAGGGCCTCAGTGACACGGCCACCTTGTGGTGGCACACCAGCTGCTCGTGGTCCCCACCCCTGCCGACACTCTGTTCCTTACTCTCCTTCCCCAGGGTGTTGGCAGTCATGGTCAAGGGCCCACACTCACCTGTGCCAGGTACGCTCTGTACAGGAAGACATCCCTTTCCACATCTCTCTCCAGGCTTGACGGCTGTGGAAAAGCAGGTCAGAACTCTTGGGGGCTGTGTGCCCAACAGGCCCTCAGAGGCCAGAAGTGGGCAGCTTTCCCAGTGGAGTCTGGGTCCTAGTCCCGGCCCTGGCGCTCAGCTGCCTATGACCTTAGGCAGCAGGAGAGGAGCCTCCACTGAGGGCATGCAGTGAGCCAGGCACCTCATTCTGTGCCACCCTGACATCGCCCTGGGAAAGGAGGCTCAACCGTCACCCCCATCCATCCAGGTGAGGGATGGGGGCACCAAAAGTGCTGAAACTGCTCCAGCCACACAGCAGGGGCCAGGGCAGAGCCCACGCTTCTGACCACTGGCCACATGGCTGCTTGTGTCAAGGCGGAAGGACCCCAGGGTGCAGTGGATCAAAACAGAAACTGCTCGGGCTTCCCTGGTGGCACAGTGGTTGGGAGACCACCTGCCGATGCAGGGGACACGGGTTCGTGCCCTGGTCCGGGAAGATCCCACATGCCACGGAGCGGCTGGGCCCGTGAGCTATGGCCGCTGAGCCTGCGCTCCGCAACGGGAGAGGCCACAACAGTGAGAGGCCCGCGTACCGCAAAAAAAAAAAAAAAAAAACAGAAGCTGCTCAAGAGTATGGGTGGTCCGAGGACAGCAAGGGGTGGGGGTGGGGGTGGGTATGGGAACGCCCTGATGCCCAAGTTTGTACAAGCCGAGCAAACAGGCCTGGGAGGATTCCTATCCGCAAACAGGCCTGGGAGGATTCCTATCCGGACATGAATGGTGGATATTGGAGAAGGGATGGGGCCCAGCGGGAGACGTGCGAAAGGGACTTACTTTCTGTAACGAATACTTCCATGCCTCTTGTTCCTGTCCTGCTTTTGTTTCAAAATGTTCTTTAAACGTGACGAACAGGAGAGATGAAGGTCTGCCTCACTCGGAGGACCTTTCTGGGAGAGCTCAGCTTAGCTGCCCCAGCATAGCGATGTCTGGGTCTAGCCAGGCTGGGTGAGACCTTGGGGACCGCCCTATACTCGGGGATGAGGCCCACGGGCCACACTCCCTCAGCCCAGCCACCACACAGAACCCAGAAGCAGGTGTGAGGTGACCTCCTACAGGGTTGACTGTGGGACTGCGAGGGAGGCCCCCACGAGGCTACGGGCAGGCGAGGGACCCTCCCTCGGGAGAGCAGCTTTGGACCACGCCCCAGGGTGCTGGCTGACCTGGGGTGGCACAGAGCAACTCAGCCCAGAGGGCATGCGGGTGCTGGGACAGGCCACCTGGAGGCTGGGAGAGCAAAGTGACATGGGGGAAGGGGGCCCGGCCACCTTGGAGTCACTACTCCAACAACCTCTAAACCACAGGGCCTGAGGAAAAGCACAGAGAGAATGAACAGCCTGTCCAGCTGCCAGAGCACAGGGACAAATGTTCTGGAGCCCCGCCGGTGGGAGCACGCCAGGACTGCTCTCCCCCGAGGCTGAGAACCAGACTCCTAGTCCCCAGGCCTTCTTCCCAGCCTGAGGGGGTGAGAGCGCTGAATGTGTCCTCCTCCCAGGCCAAGGGAGACTGCGAACAAGAAGCCTGGCTCCTGGCCCCAGCCAGACTCAGGCCAACTTTGCCTGGGGGTCCCAGCAGCTTGCTCTGGCCTTGGTGGCCAGGCTGGGGATCCGGCCATGATTTGGAACACGGTGTCCTCTATATAAGTGACTCTGAAATGACCCTCAGAGGTGGACACTGGTGAGGACAACCCACCTGGGGTCCCCATACCACCCTCAGTAAAAAAAAAAAAGAGACAAATGTTGGCTGTTGGTATCTTTGAAGCAGGGACACAGTGGGATGCCTTGTGGGGGACCAGGGTCCCAGAGGCAACTCTGAGCCTCAGCTGCCCCCTCTGTAAAACAGGCACCACCACTGACCCTGCAGGACTGCCAAGGGGGGTCACCGAGACCCCATACACAGATGCTCAGGACCCTCTCAATCAGCCAAAGAGAGAAGAGCTTCTGGGAGGTGTAAGAACAAGGACAGATGTACAGACCAGGGAACACCAGGGACTGTGATGCATGCCACCAGGTGAGTGGTCTGGTCCCCAGTCCTGACAGCTCATCAGAATCACCTGGGAGCTCAGAAACCAGAAAAGCCAGGAGGCTTACGTCCACCAATGATGTCCAACCCCAGGGTGGCCTCAAACTGCCTTCAAACAGCTCAGAGGTGCAGCCAGACCTGAGAGCAAGGGGTACTGTAAAGGGAAGTCAGTGATGGGGTTTGGCAAGGGGGATCACGTTCCCTCCCCTTACTGGCCATCAGTGTCCCCCGACCACACTCCACGGTCAGCTCCTGGAGGCTTTCTTAGCTGCTTCATCCCTAACACCTGTGCAGTGCCTGCCATCTTGTGGGCACTTGCGAAATGTCTGACAGGTGGGGAAACAAACATCATCATGGTGTCAGCACTGAGACACACCAGGTGTTCTACCTGGTGTCACCTCTGGTGGTGCCTGAGGTTGCTGGGGCTGCTATAACTAACCACCAGCTGGGCTGGGGGGTGTGCTTGAAGAAACAGAAACTTATTCTCTCATGGTTCTGGAGGCCAGAAGTCCGAGATCAGGGTGTCGGCAGAGCCGTGTGCCTCCCATAGGCTCTCTGGGAGGATCCTTCTTTGCCTCATCCGTCTTCTGGTGGCTCCAGGTAGTCCTCGGCTTGCGGCTGCCTCACCCCTACCTCTGCCTCCATCTTTTCTGTCTGCCTCAAGCCTCTCTCTTAGAAGGACACCAGTCACTGGATTTAGGGTCTAACCCAGCTGATCCTGTCTAGAGATCCTTCACTGAATTACAGCTGCAAAGACTCTTTTCCAAATAAGTCACATTCACAGGTCCCGGGTGAACATATCTTTTCAGGGACACCATTCAACCCAGTACAGGCTGCCTAAGAAGGTTTAGGTGGCCTGTGGACCAGAATTAAATCACGTCAAATGGCTCAGCAGGGATAGGACTCCCACTCTTCTGGATGCGTCAGGTAGAATCTCTTGGTTTGGTGCCGGTGCATCTTTACCACGTTGCTAAAGAGGGTGTAGTTCCCCCAGCTCAGAGGTTGGGCCGCAGTGTGCCTCCAGCAAGAGTGACTGCTATGGGCTTCCCTGGTGGCGCAGTGGTCAAGAATCTGCCTGCCAATGCTGGGGACACAGGTTCGAGCCCTGGTCCGGGAAGGTCCCACATGCCGTGGAGCAACTAAGCCCGTGCGCCACAACTACTGAGCCTGCACTCTGGAGCCCGCATGCCACAACTACTGAAGCCCATGCACTTAGAGCCCATGCTCCTCAACAAGAGAAGCCACCGCAATGAGAAGTCCACGCACCACAACGAAGAGTAGCCCCTGCTCGCCACAACTAGAGAAAGCCTGCGTGCGGCAACGAAGACCCAACGCAGCCAAAGATAAATATAAATAAAAATAAATTAATTTTAAAAAAGTGACTGTTGGGACTTCCCTGGGGGTTAAAAATCTGCCTGTCAATGCAGGGGACACGGGGTTCGCTCCCTGGTCCGGGAAGATCCCATATGCCGCGGAGCAACTATGTCCACGAGCCACAACTACGGAAGCCCGTGCGCCTAGAGGCCGTGCTCCACAACAAGAGAAGCCACCGCACTGAGAAGCCCGCGAACTGCAACGAAGACCCAACACAGCCAATCAATCAATCAATCAATCAAAAAGTGACTGCTGATCTGGTTTCCTTTGTTTTCCATCACTCTCTACATACAACAGGTCACGCTGATTCCTTCGGCAGGGAGGTAAAGTTTGCATATTATGACACAGTAAGACTGAAAGAACACATCGCTGTAACGTAAGCAGAACAGACACACAACAGAAGACAGACAGCGGATCATGAGTATAACGCTGAACCTCACAGGGACCCTACTGAGATGAATGTCATCGTTCCCATTTGACAGGAGGGGAAAGTGAGGCTCAGAGAGGTGCAGTGACTCAGCCCTGGCTGCAGAGAGAACACAGAAGAGACAGAATCTGAGCCCAGGTCTGTCTCAATCTTCTCATGGTCTACACTACCCCGGCAAGGAGGCATGTAACAACCATGGCGCTGAACGGACAAGGTCCCCCAGGGATGTCCATAGCAGTCCCTGGGGCCTGTGAACAGCTTACGTTACATCACAAAAGGGACTTCACAGGTGTGATTAAGATTATGGACCCTAAAAATGGAGACACTACGCTGGGTTATCTGGGAGGATCCAGTCTAATCACGGAAACCCTTAAAAGCTGAGGACTTTTAGACAAAAGAAGTGAAGGAGAAGGGGAAATTGGAGAGACTCCAAGTGAGAACCCTGTGGCTGCTTCTGAGATGGAAGGGTGATATGCGAGGTTGAGGACTAGAGAGAAGCATCCAGAAGCCTCCAGGAGCTAAGGGGGGCCCCTGGCCAAGAGGTAGCAACTTGAACAAGTTAGGAAGGTGCTTCTTCCCCAGAACCTCCAAAAAAGGACATAGCTGGGCCGACACCTTGATTTTAGCCTGGTGAGAGCGGTGCTGGACTTCTGACCTACAGAAGCTGCGAGATAACAAACGTGTGCTGCCTTACTTAAGCTGTTGTTTGGTAATTTGTCACAGTGGCAATGGAAAACTAATACAGTCATGCAAATGTTATTTCAACGATTCCTAATCTCTTACTGAAGTCTGTTTGAGGTTTTACCCCCCATTACGCAGATGACACTCAGGGACATGGGGTTCACTGCCAAAGGCCAGAAGGGAAAGCAAGCCTTCTCTACTTCAGAATCCAAATTCCTCCCAACCCTCTGGCTGCCTCTGGGAAGATGTCTGCAACTCCCTTGTGTGGCACTCCCATGGCCTCCCACACCTTCGGAATAAAATCCAAACCCCTGCTGTGGCCCTTCAGGCCCTGCCCCTCGCTCTGCTCACCTCGTTCTTCATCCCCCCACTGTGCTCGCCCCAC